>NC_060128.1:141610032-142987948 GCF_021461395.2 Schistocerca americana | reverse complement strand
GGCGCTTCAGTCCGGAACCGCGCTGCTGCTACGGTCGCAGGTTCGAATCCAGCCTCGGGTATAGATGTGTGTGACGTCCTTAGGTTAGTTAGGTTTAAGTAGTTCTAAGTTCTATGGGACTGATGACCTCAGATGTTAACGTTCCATAGTGCTCAGAGCCATTTGAACCTTCCGCCTGTGAGTGGTTATTGCACGTCGACGTCGGACATGGACAGAGGTCATATTAATGTGACTCGACCGTGTCATGTAACAAATTCCAACGTAACTATGATTTGCCGCCCCGCTGGGACCAGTGAACGTGACAGCCGCGGGGGGTTGGCCACGTGGTCTTTGGCGCCTTGTCACGGTTCGCGCGGCTCCTCCCGTCTGAGGTTCGAGGTCTCCCTCGGGCATGGGTGTGCATGTTGTCCTTAGCATAAGTTATATTAAGTAGTGTGTAAGCTTAGGGACCGATGACCTCAGCCGGGCGGGATTAGCCGAGCGGTCTCAGGCGCTACAGTTGTGGACTGTGCGGCTGGTCCCGGCGGAGGTTCGAGTCCTCCCTCGGGCATGGGTGTGTGTGTGTTTGTGCTTAGGATAATTTAGGTTAAGTAGTGTGTAAGCTTACGGACTGATGACCTTAGCAGTGAGTCCCATAAGATTTCACACACATTTGAACATTTTTTCGATGACCTTAGCAGTTTGGTCTCGTAAGACCTTACCACAAATTTCTAAAAACGTGACAATAGGTGACCGACGTATTGCGATGGGCAGCGGCATGGGGCAAGGTGCTCCGTAACTACAGTAACTAGAATATCATGTTAGTTAATGAAATATTTCAATCGGAAGATTTAAATTTCCAGAAAATTCATGGTCAGCTTTTCTAAACTGTAGGAGTGCAAGTGCACACCAAAACATCCGCTCCACTGAGATGCTACAAGGCAAATGTTTGAACGTTGCGGCTGATGCAGTTGAAAACATGACCTTATAGTGACGAAGAGTGCCGAAATGTGCCGATACGTATCGACCAGCACTAGGGAGCAAAGTGACACCGCTACGAGGGTAGACGGTAGCACCTGTTGTTTGTATTAAATCTTGTGGTTCTATCGTTTCGACTATGAGAAATCATGTTTTAAAAACCTGAATTTCGGAATTGTACACTCCTGGAAATTGAAATAAGAACACCGTGAATTCATTGTCCCAGGAAGGGGAAACTTTATTGACACATTCCTGGGGTCAGATACATCACATGATCACACTGACAGAACCACAGGCACATAGACACAGGCAACAGAGCATGCACAATGTCGGCACTAGTACAGTGTATATCCACCTTTCGCAGCAATGCAGGCTGCTATTCTCCCATGGAGACGATCGTAGAGATGCTGGATGTAGTCCTGTGGAACGGCTTGCCATGCCATTTCCACCTGGCGCCTCAGTTGGACCAGCGTTCGTGCTGGACGTGCAGACCGCGTGAGACGACGCTTCATCCAGTCCCAAACATGCTCAATGGGGGACAGATCCGGAGATCTTGCTGGTCAGGGTAGTTGACTTACACCTTCTAGAGCACGTTGGGTGGCACGGGATACATGCGGACGTGCATTGTCCTGTTGGAACAGCAAGTTCCCTTGCCGGTCTAGGAATGGTAGAACGATGGGTTCGATGACGGTTTGGATGTACCGTGCACTATTCAGTGTCCCCTCGACGATCACCAGAGGTGTACGGCCAGTGTAGGCGATCGCTCCCCACACCATGATGCCGGGTGTTGGCCCTGTGTGCCTCGGTCGTATGCAGTCCTGATTGTGGCGCTCACCTGCACGGCGCCAAACGCGCATACGACCATCATTGGCACCAAGGCAGAAGCGACTATCATCGCTGAAGACGACACGTCTCCATTCGTCCCTCCATTCACGCCTGTCGCGACACCACTGGAGGCGGGCTGCACGATGTTGGGGCGTGAGCGGAAGACGGCCTAACGGTGTGCGGGACCGTAGCCCAGCTTCATGGAGACGGTTGCGAATGGTCCTCGCCGATACCCCAGGAGCAACAGTGTCCCTAATTTGCTGGGAAGTGGCGGTGCGGTCCCCTACGGCACTGCGTAGGATCCTACGGTCTTGGCGTGCATCCGTGCGTCGCTGCGGTCCGGTCCCAGATCGACGGGCACGTGCACCTTCCGCCGACCACTGGCGACAACATCGATGTACTGTGGAGACCTCACGCCCCACGTGTTGAGCAATTCGGCGGTACGTCCACCCGGCCTCCCGCATGCCCACTATACGCCCTCGCTCAAAGTCCCTCAACTGCACATACGGTTCACGTCCACGCTGTCGCGGCATGCTACCAGTGTTAAAGACTGCGATGGAGCTCCGTATGCCACGGCAAACTGGCTGACACTGACGGCGGCGGTGCACAAATGCTGCGCAGCTAGCGCCATTCGACGGCCAACACCGCGGTTCCTGGTGTGTCCGCTGTGCCGTGCGTGTGATCATTGCTTGTACAGCCCTCTCGCAGTGTCCGGAGCAAGTATGGTGGGTCTGACACACCGGTGTCAATGTGTTCTTTTTTCCATTTCCAGGAGTGTATTTTGTAAAAAATTATTTCTCATTGTAAGTTTAACCAATATCTTTCGAAAATCGATACTTGTTATTTTTATGGTGTAGGTGGAGGAGGGGGGGTGGAGAAAGGGTGGGTGGCAGAGAGGGTGGGAGTGTCGTTGAAGAGGTGCATTATGACACCTAAAATTTTAGAAATTAAGCATTGTCCTTCTTTCCCTGATTTTGAACCCCATTCCTGAAGCGTTCTGTTGGTTCCGCCATTGCTTCTTCAACTTACAAACAGAACAATAGGGAAGAATATCGCATCCCTCTTTATAGGCCCATTCTAATCACATCACTTCGTTCTTAACCTTCCATTCTCAACGTTCCTTCTTAGTTATTGATCATATTGTTTATCTGATGTCTTCCTCTATACCATATACCGTAACTACATGAGAGCAGTGTCGCTTCGCAGTGGTTATAAATTCAGAGTGAAACATTATGACTCCCTCGATTACAGCATCATTACATATTCGGAGCTAATTTTAGCCGCACGATAACGCAAATGTCAACATTACTGTGGAAGTGACAGAGATCTTTTATTCACATTTGGTTCAAATATTTAACGAGAGTTTGGTGTGTATTTTGCGCTTTGTCCACCAATCAAAATATTTTAGAGTATTTAAAGTAGCACCAAACGATCCAACAGTTTCAAAATAAAATCCGCTCGTCTGTTGGTGCCAGCGTTGCGTTAGACACGAAATTTGCGGCAATTCAAACAAAGCCTTCAATACAATGTTCTTGTTTCTACAACCATTCACGTTACACCATAATTTCAAATTGTTTTAATTAGTTTCTCATGTCAGTAGTGTTTATGCTAAGTAGTGCTTTGTTGCTTGTCCAGTACTACAAAATGGCCTGACTTCAAAAATGAGGTACGGACTTCTCTTTCATCCAATACTCTGCGTAATACAAATTTTGTTAGCATTGACCGTAAATCACAGGGTGATCTCAGTAAATGGAGACAACTGCAGCAACCGATACCTGAGTGGTTCAGTCACTTATGCTAGTTCAAGAAACGCTGCAGGCAATTCAAAAAAAGAGAAATTTACCGGAGCATCAGCTGATGCACGATTTAGCACGATTGCTGAGGGCTGTGTGTGTAGCGTTCAACGAATACGAAAGTAAAATTCGGAGCCATCTGTCCCGACATTCTGTGACAATAATTGCACTGAAACACAGTGTTTTGGTTGGCAGGAGAGCCAACAACGTGTTACTAGAGGCGGCCGAAAGGCACGCGTTTTAGCTCACGCAGGCTGGCGTGAGGTCTGGAACAGGACAAGGAAATTAGACTTTAGCAAAAAAGGAGGTAGCTGGTGGAATACTTAACTTTAATCCATTAATGGTGAACGTCGGCCTGGACGGTACATGATTCACAATATCAATAGTAACTGATAATGGCGCCTTGCTAGGTCGTAGCAAATGACGTAGCTGAAGGCTATGCTAAACTATCGTCTCGGTAAATGAGAGCGTATTTTGTCAGTGAACCATCGTTAGCAAAGTCGGTTGTATAACTGGGGCGAGTGCTAGGAAGTCTCTCTAGACCTGCCGCGTGGCGGCGCTCGGTCTGCAATCACTGATAGTGGCGACACGCGGGTCCGACGTATACTAACGGACCGCGGCCGATTTAAAGGCTACCACCTAGCAAGTGTGGTGTCTGGCGGTGACACCACACACAGGAAGAAACACGTAATAAACGTCTTTGTTTCACAGAGTCAGAGTACACTCCACTTCCTCTTTTAAACTGCCGCACGAACCACAAAATGACAAGTATCGAAATACGTGACCAAAGGATAGCCAAGCAAATGAAATTGCTCAACAGATGAAATGCCATTGGAACTGACGGGGTACCAGTTCCATTCTACACAGATTATGCGAAAGAACTTGTCCCTCTCCTATGAGGAGAGCGTCAAACAATAACCAGAATTACTTATTTAATGGAAAATACTGCTCACCATTATTCAAATTCCATTACAAACCTTCAAAGTAATCTCCCATGGGCACAATACACCGATTCCACAGTTCAGTCCAATTTCAAAATCCTCCCTGAGGCCACTTTTTGATAATCTGTTCAGTACACCCGAATATTTATAGTTAAGCTCTCGATCATTATGAATATACCGAGCCGGCCAGGGTGGGCGAGCGGTTCTAGGCGCTACAGTCTGGAACCGCGCGACCGCTACGAACGCATTTTCGAATCCTGCCTCGGGCATGGACGTGTGTGATGTCCTTAGGTTAGTCAGGTTTAAGTAGTTCTAAGTTCTAGGGGACTGATGACCTTAGGAGTCAAGTCCCATAGTGCTCAGAGCCATTTGAACCAAACCCGCCCAAAGATGTAAACAACCACGCATGAGCAGCGCCTATTAGACGGAGGGAGTCCGACAGCCGATCAGTTCCAGTCATTCCACCAGGAAAGAGGCACATTTGAAAATACCGACTCCGAAGCTCTTTTTTCACTGCAGGAAATAGGCGGAAGTCACACGGCGCCAGGTCCGGGGAATAATGTGATTGTGGCATCACCTCAGTGTCGAATTCAGAGATTGTTTCTTGAGTCTTGATGGTGGAATGAACAGGTGCATTACGTCGAAGAAAGGATCCATCTAATTTGAAGAAGATGTGGATTTTTTGTTGCAATTTTCCTCCTTAATGGCCGCTTAAATACGTGAAGATATACACTACTAGCCATTAAAATTGCTACACCAAGAAGAAATGCAGATGATAAACGGGTATTCATTGGACAAATATACACTCCTGGAAATGGAAAAAAGAACACATTGACACCGGTGTGTCAGACCCACCATACTTGCTCTGGACACTGCGAGAGGGCTGTACAAGCAATGATCACACGCACGGCACAGCGGACACACCAGGAACCGCGGTGTTGGCCGTCGAATGGCGCTAGCTGCGCAGCATTTGTGCACCGCCGCCGTCAGTGTCAGCCAGTTTGCCGTGGCATACGGAGCTCCATCGCAGTCTTTAACACTGGTAGCATGCCGCGACAGCGTGGACGTGAACCGTATGTGCAGTTGACGGACTTTGAGCGAGGGCGTATAGTGGGCATGCGGGAGGCCGGGTGGACGTACCGCCGAATTGCTCAACACGTGGGGCGTGAGGTCTCCACAGTACATCGATGTTGTCGCCAGTGGTCGGCGGAAGATGCACGTGCCCGTCGACCTGGGGCCGGACCGCAGCGACGCACGGATGCACGCCAAGACCGTAGGATCCTACGCAGTGCCGTAGGGGACCGCACCGCCACTTCCCAGCAAATTAGGGACACTGTTGCTCCTGGGGTATCGGCGAGGACCATTCGCAACCGTCTCCATGAAGCTGGGCTACGGTCCCGCACACCGTTAGGCCGTCTACCGCTCACGCCCCAACATCGTGCAGCCCGCCTCCAGTGGTGTCGCGACAGGCGTGAATGGAGGGACGAATGGAGACGTGTCGTCTTCAGCGATGAGAGTCGCTTCTGCCTTGGTGCCAATGATGGTCGTATGCGTGTTTGGCGCCGTGCAGGTGAGCGCCACAATCAGGACTGCATACGACCGAGGCACACAGGGCCAACACCCGGCATCATGGTGTGGGGAGCGATCTCCTACACTGGCCGTACACCACTGGTGATCGTCGAGGGGACACTGAATAGTGCACGGTACATCCAAACCGTCATCGAACCCATCGTTCTACCATTCCTAGACCGGCAAGGGAACTTGCTGTTCCAACAGGACAATGCACGTCCGCATGTATCCCGTGCCACCCAACGTGCTCTAGAAGGTGTAAGTCAACTACCCTGGCCAGCAAGATCTCCGGATCTGTCCCCCATTGAGCATGTTTGGGACTGGATGAAGCGTCGTCTCACGCGGTCTGCACGTCCAGCACGAACGCTGGTCCAACTGAGGCGCCAGGTGGAAATGGCATGGCAAGCCGTTCCACAGGACTACATCCAGCATCTCTACGATCGTCTCCATGGGAGAATAGCAGCCTGCATTGCTGCGAAAGGTGGATATACACTGTACTAGTGCCGACATTGTGCATGCTCTGTTGCCTGTGTCTATGTGCCTGTGGTTCTGTCAGTGTGATCATGTGATGTATCTGACCCCAGGAATGTGTCAATAAAGTTTCCCCTTCCTGGGACAATGAATTCACGGTGTTCTTATTTCAATTTCCAGGAGTGTAGATACTGCCCACAGGGAAATTAAAGAGACCTTTGGAGAAAAGAGAGCCACTTGTATGAATATCAAGGGCTCAGATGGAAACCCAGTTCTGAACAAAGAAGGGAAAGCAGAAAGGTGGAAGGAGTATAT
This sequence comes from Schistocerca americana, assembly GCF_021461395.2. NCBI lineage: Eukaryota > Metazoa > Arthropoda > Insecta > Orthoptera > Acrididae > Schistocerca > Schistocerca americana. The sequence goes on along the minus strand of NC_060128.1, from coordinate 142,981,077 downwards.
AGAGGGTCTATACAAGAGCGATGTACTTGAGGACAATATTATGGGAATGGAAGAGGATGTAGATGAAGATGAAATGGGAGATATGATACTGCGTGAAGAGTTTGACAGAGCACTGAAAGACCTAAGTCGAAACAAGGTCCCGGGTGTAGACAATATTCCATTAGAACTACTGACAGCCTTGGGAGAGCCAGTCGTGACAAAACTCTACCATCTGGTGAGCAAGATGTATGAGACAGGCGAAATACCCTCAGACTTCAAGAAGAATATAATAATTCCGATCCCAAATAAAGCAGGTGTTGACATGTGTGAATATTACCGAACTATCATTTTAATAAGTCACAGCTGGAAAATACTTACGCGAATTCTTTACAGACGAATGGAAAAACTGGTAGAAGCCGACCTCGGGGAAGATCAGTTTGGATTCCGTAGAAATGTTGGAACACGTGAGGCAATACTGACCCTACGACTTATCTTAGAAAATAGGCTAAGGAAAGGCAAACCTACGTTTCTAGCATTTGTAGACTTGGAGAAAGCTTTTGACAATGTTGACTGGAATACTCTCTTTCAAATTCTGAAGGTGGCAGGGGTAAAATACAGGGAGCGAAAGGCTATTTACAATTTGTACAGAAACCAGATGGCAGTTATAAGAGTCGAGGGGCATGAAAGGGAAGCAGTGGTTGGGAAGGGAATGAGACAGAGTTGTAGCCTCCGCCCAATGTTATTCAATCTGTATATTGAGCAAGCAGTAAAGGAAACAAAAGAAAAATTCGGAGTAGGAATTAAAATCCATGGAGAAGAAATAAAAACTTTGAGGTTCGCCGATGACATTGTAATTCTGTCAGAGACAGCAAAGGACTTGGAAGAGCAGTTGAATGGAATGGACAGTGTCTTGAAAGGAGGATATAAGATGACCATCAATAAAAGCAAAACGAGTATAATGGAATGTAGTCGAATTAAGTCGGGTGATGCTGAGGGAATTAGATTAGGAAATGAGACACTTAAAGTTGTAAAGTTGTAAAGCCATCCCTGCTTAGCCATTTTGCACTTCCTGTAGATCTCATTTTTGAGACGTTTGTATTCCTACTGCAGAAGTAACAAAAATAAATTTTGGTCTCTCCTGCAAATCTGAAGTGACACTACGTACTTCGGCATTATGACCGAACGAGGTGGCGCAGTCGTTAGCATATTGGGCTCGCATTCTGGAGAACGACGGTAATGGAAATGAGCGTTTGGCATCATTGGCCGGGAGGCCCTTTACGGGGCAGGTCCGACCGCCATGGTGCAAGTCTTATTACATTCGACGCCACATTGGGCGACCTGCGCGCCGGATGGGAATGAAATGATGATGAAGACAACACAACACCCAGTTTCTGAGCGGGAAAAATCCCCGACCAGCCGGGAATCGAACCCGGGCCCCTTAGGACAGCAGTCCATCACGCTGATTTTTTTATTTTTTTTTTCATTTTATTCGTTATTAATCGTTGTGTTTGGTCGTTGCGGACGTCGCAAGACATCCTGTTCAAGTTCGGTGGCTGATCCTTCCACTCAGTTTTTTATTACAGAGGCCAACCAGCTCTGGCCGAACACGCTGAGCTACCGTGCCGGGTATCATTCAGCTATCGGGGCGAACATGACGACGGTACAAACCCGCGTCCGGCCATCCTGATTTCGGTCTTCCGTGATTTCCCTAAATCGCTTCAGGCAAATGCCGGGAGGTTCCCTTCTAACGGGCACGGGCGCTTTCCTTCTCCATCCTTCCCCAATCCGAACTTGTGCTCCGTTTCTAATGAGCTCGTTGTCGACGGGACGTTAAACACTTATCTCCTTCTCGGCATTAAATACGTATTTGGATAAGAATGAGACACCACAAAGAACTCCTCGCTTACCGCACATGAACGCCTCATAGGCGAATCAGAAAGTCGTTTCAGCTCCTTAACCGACGATAGAAATTACTTAATTGCGACTTTTCTAGAACCATGATTTGAGTCTGGGCGTTGCTGAAGCTGAAAGAGTTCATAGTATGAAGGCTTTCACGACCGGATGACATATCTTCTGGTAAACTTTCCGGGATGTAAGGTCGTGGTCCATGAAAGAGTTCGACAGAAAACCTTGTTGGAATTTATCGAAGAATCTTCCAAAACAAGCAGTTCATCTGCAGTGCTTGCTAAAAGAAGTACGGGAGACAGGACTCAACCAGTATTCACTCACAAAGCTCACGACACATTTTGGGATTACTTTAGAAAGGTATAAAATGAAAATAACAAACGTCAGTGTGACGGTCAAGAAAGAAATGCGAATGCAGAGACTTCGAATCGATCCCAATCGCTACACTCATATTTTGTGGTCAGATAACCTGACACTGTACTTGAATTTGAAAAGTTTGCCATAATTTATCTTTTAGTGTTCTGTAGGAGCGTGCATAGCGAAAGACTTGTCGGTGAACCTGGCGTTGTTTTATCTCTTAATGCCGAGAAATTGGTATTCATTCACCACGCTTTGCCCCTAGTTCAGTACGAGAACTAACTTTTAGGGCCGGCCGGAGTGGCCGAGCGGTTCTAGGCACTTCAGTCTGGAACCGCGCGACCGCTGCGGTCGCAGGTTCGAGTCCTGCTTCAGGCATGGATTTGTGTGATGTCCTTAAGTTAGTTAGATTTAAGTAGTTCTAAGTTCTAGGGGACTGATGACCTCAGATATTAAGTCCCATAGTCCTCAGAGCCATTTGAACCATTTTTTTTTTAACTTTTAGGTTCCTTGTCGGTAACAACTGAACCCTTAGAGGATCGCTTTGTTTTCCGTCTGTGCATCTGTCCGTCCGTCCGATTGTTAAAAACTCTTTTTCTCACGAACGGTAGACGTATCCGGGTGAAATTTGTGTCTCATATTGATGTCTAAGATCCTTTAGCGGTGTAAAACATTGAAGGTAATATGCCGATGCAATCAAAAGATACGGCTATTTAAATTACATACACTGAAGATCCAAATAAACTGGCACACCTGCCTAAAATCGTGTAGGGCCCCCGCGAGCTCGCAGAAGTGTCGCAACATGGCGTGGCATAGACTCGACTAATGGCTGAAGTACTGCTAGAGGGAACTGTACGTGTTACCTGTCAAGAGCCGTATCTAGACGTATCAAGGGTCCCATACGACTCCAGTTGCACACGTCCCCCACCATTACAGGTCCTCCACCAGCTGACATGCAGGATCCATGGATTCATGAGGTTGTCTCCATACCCGTACATGTCCTCGATACAATTTGAGATGAGACTCGTCCAACCAAGCAACATGTTTCCAGCCATCAACAGTCCAGTATCGGTGTTGACGGGCCCAGGCGAGCATAAAGCTTTGTGTCGTGCAGTCATCAAGGGTACATGATTGGGCCTTCAGCTCCGAAAGCCCATATCGATGATGAGTCGTTGAATGGTTTGCACGCTACCACTTGTTAGTGGCCCAGCATTGAAATCTGAAGCAGTTTGTGGAAGGGTTGCACTTCTGTCACGTTGAACGATTCTCTTCAGTCGCCGTTGATTCCGTTCAAAATATTGGTTCAAATGGCTCTAAGCACTACGGGACTTAACATCGGAGGTCATCAGTCCCCAAGACTTAGAACCTAAGGACATCACACACATCCATGCCCGAGGCAGGATTCGAACCTGCGACCGTAGCAGCAGCGCGGTTCCGGACTGAAGCGCCTAGAACCGCTCGGCCGGCTTGATTCCTTTCTTGTAGGATATGATGTTTTACCGGATTCCTGATATTCACGGCACACTCGTGATATGGTCGTACGGGAAAATCCCCACTTCGCTGCTACCTCGGAGATGCTGTGTCCCATGGCTCAAGCGCCGGCTACAACAACACGTTCAAACTCACTTAAATCCTGATAACCTGCCGTTGCAGCAGAAGTAAGCGATCTAACAACTGCGCCAGACACTTGTTGTTTAATATAGACTTTGCCTATCGCAGCGCCGTATTCTGCCTGTTTGCATATCTCTCTGTTTGAATACGCTTGCGTATACCAGTTTCTTCGGCGCTTCAGTGTATTTTAATACTACCAAACTCATTCATCATAACCTACAAGATACCTTTCGTTGGACTAGAGTCGTGAAATTGGGCGAATCCGTAGCTTCCGCAGCACAACCAAGGGAAAAAATCCGAAAACTGTAAATTTGTAATCATACCACACGAAAGAAAATTTTTTTGTCATTTCTTATCTAACTCTCCGTCTGTTAAGACCACTTTTTCTTAGGAACAGACAGACGCATCAACTTGAAATTTGTGTCACATACTGATGGTCTACGGTCCCTTGGCGGTGTAAAAATTGAAGTTTCTAAGTCACTGTAATAAAAAAATATCGCCATTTTTGTCACATATTTTGATACTCGCAAACTCACTCTTCAAAACCTATAGGGCTCTTCCCGTTGACCTGCAGTAATGAAATTTGGCAAGAAGCAAGGTTTCATAATACAAGGAAAACAATCCGAAAATTGATAATTCGTAATTATGTCACACGAAAAAATATTTCTTTTGTCACTTGTTATCCGTCGTCAAACTTGAAATTAAAACAATCAGTAGTTCTGCAATCCGGCTTACTGCGTCGCAGTGGTAAAAATCAAACATCAGGGAAGGAATGACTTTACTACTCAGGTGACGCGTTTCGGAATCCATGCATCGTCAGATACCCAGGAACGATTACTGCACACAGATATGACGTTCAAGATAGGAACTCGATTTCCAAAAACAGTGAAGCAAGTATTTTTTTATTTGTAGCAGAGAAGTCAAATACCAATATTCATACATATAGCTTTAAAAATACTTTAGTAGTTCTTTGCCGGCCGGTGTGGCCGTGGGGTTCTAGGCGCTTCAGTCTGGAACCGCGTGACCGCTACGGTCGCAGGTCCGATTCCTGCCTCGGGCATGGATGTGTGTGATGTCCTTAGGTTAGTTAGGATTAAGTAGTTCTAAGTTCTAGGGGACTGATGACCACAGATGTTAAGTCCCATAGTGCTCAGAGCCATTTTTTTTAGTAGTTCTTTAGTTTCACCCACTTTTGACCCACGTAGGGTTGAATTAACAAAAATGCTCAAACGCGTACTTCTTTACTTCTGACCGAGAAACCAAATACCAATTTTCGTAGGTCTAGCTTCAAATTTGCCTTAATACTGACATTTTTCAAAAAACCCCTCCATCCCCTATTCATCATCTTAGCGTTGGAATTTCGGATAGTTCCTTCTTAAACGACGCCTGCAGTATAAGATCCACATCTTCTCCAAATTTGCCGGCCGAAGTGGCCGAGCGGTTCTAGTCGCTACAGTCTGAAACGGCGCGACCGCTACAGTCGCAGGTTCGAATCCTGCCTCGGGCATGGATGTGTGTGATGTCCTTAGGTTAGTTAGGTTTAAATAGTTCTAAGTCTAGGGAACTGATGACCTCAGAAGTTAAGTCCCATAGTGCTCCGAGCCATTTGAACCATTTCGCCAAATTTCAAGTTTCCGTCCTCAGCGGTTTCGGCTGGGGGATGATGAGTCTATCAATCAGGAAATTGCCTTCTATATAGAGATTAAGGTTGTACAGAACCCTCAGTGCGCTAGTTCTATTCGACCTGGCCAATTTGTTTAAATTTATATTTTTATGTTATTTATTTATTTTTCTGTTAGACAATAATAAATGCTGTTTTGATTTGAAGATATCGTTTGTGTTTAGAGTATTAACATATCAATTAAATAAAGTCGATTTTATGAAATTTATCGAAAATCCGCGGGATACCGACCCACTATCTTGTATGCAGCCGGATAGTTAGATGAGGTGGGATATTGGATAGCTGCCAGATATCCGTTTCACCTCTAGTACAGCATCTACACCTCCCTTCTTTTTTTAACTGCTGGTTCGTTCCCGCGCTCACTGTTGCCTCGTGTTGGAATTTTCATCATATCCACTTCGTACATTCCTGTGTAAAACGCAAAGCACACCTGTGTCGATGTTTATACGCCACTACCCGCTGAATTAACCCATCACGCGATGGCATGCACTGATAAACCAATCTCATGCCCCGGTGTGCATCCACGTCCCAGCTATGATCATATTGATAAGGTCACAGGGCAGGCCTCCGCGTGTAATGCAGGGGAGCTAACCACACCAGAGCACCGACTGCACGTCTACACTATGTGATCAAAAGTATCCCTACATCACTATATAATGTGGAATTGGCCACTAAATGTGGCGAGAGGCGGTTCCACCCGCATAAAAGGAGAGAGGGAGATATTGTGCTGTCATGAGAGAAGCCTTACGGCTCACTGGTTAGCCATTGGATATCACTTGACTAACAAATCCCTCAGTGATATTTGAGCACTTTTAAAGTTGCCCAAATCTACTGTTTGCCGTATGATAGAGAAGTGGAAACGAGAAGGAACAACCGCAGCTAAACCAAGATCAATTGTAAGAGCTGACAAGTATACACTGTACGCTCTCAAGCTTAAAACTTCCACGCTAGTAGGCCGGGTTCGATGTCTAAAAAGCTCTCCGACTGCGGGAGACATCTTCAGGGGTAAACTGCACCCAGAAAAGCCGCGCATACTAACCGTTACCCGCGTAAGGATTCCAACCGTCATCCCTGACAAAAGAGAGGTGTGATTAAAACCGGGGTAGACAGGGCACACAAAATTTGCGAACTGACTTGTTTAAAAGATGAGCTTGAACATCTATGGTCGACATTCAAAAACAATAGTTATTTCAACAACGAGATAGCTCGACCATTTCTCTGTAGGGAGAGGATCAGGATAGACGAGGAACGACGGAAAGTTTTCCTTCCGTTCATCAGTACGATTATAAACTGAAGCGCCAAACAAACTAGTATAGGAATGTTACTCAAATACAGAGATATGTAAATAGGCAGAATACGGTGCTGCGGTCGGCAACGCCTATATAAGACAACAAGTGTCTGGCGCAGTTCCTAGATCGGTTACTGCTGCTAGACTGGCAGGTTATCAAAATTTAAGAGAGATTGGACGTGGTGTTATAGTTGGTGCACGAGCGATGGCACACAGTATCTCCGAGGTACCGATGAAGTGGGGATTTTCCCGTACGACCATTTCACGAGTGTACCGTGAATATCAGGAATCCGGTAAAACATCCTACCTCCGACGTCACTGTGGCCGGAAAAAGATTCGGCAACAACGATACCACCGACGACGAGAATCGTTCAAACCTTTCGCAAACTGCTGCAGTTTTCAGCGCTGGGCCATTAGCAAGTGTCAGCGTGCGAACCATTCAACAAAACATCATCAATATGGGCTTTCGGAGCGGTAGGCCCACTCGAGTACCCTTGATGATTGCACAACGCAAACCTTTACGCCTCGCCAGGGCCTGTCAACACCAACACTGGACTGTTGATGACTGGAAACATGTTGCATGGACGTACGAGTCTCCTCAAACTGTATAGAGCGGATGGACGTGTACAGGTATGGAGACAACCTCATGAATCCATGGACCCTGCACGTCATCATGGGACTGTTCAAGCTGGGGGAGACTCTATAATGGTGTGGGGCGGGTGCAGTTGGAATGATATGGGACCCCTGATACGTCTAGATACGACTCTGACAGTTGACATGTCCATAAGCATCCTGTCTGATTACCTGCATCTATTAATGTCCAGTCCGACGGACTTGGGCAGTTCCAGTTGGACAATGCAACACACCACACATCCAGAATTGCTACAGAGTGGCTCCAGGGACACTCTCCTGAGTTTGAGCACTTCCGCTGGTCACCAAAATCCCCAGACATGAACATTAATGAGCATATCTCGGATGCCTTACAATGTGCTGTTCAGAAGGGATCTCCACCCCGACTTTCTCTTACGGATTTATGAACAGCCCTGCAGGATTCATGGTGTCAGTTCCCTCCAGAACTACTTCCGACATTAGTCGTGTCCATGCCACGTCGTGTTGCCGTACTTCTGCATGTTTCGGGGACCCTACACGATATTGGGGAGGTGTACCAGTTTCTTTGGCTCTTCAGTGTATAAAAACTACGTGTGCTAGGTTCAACATCAAGATAAGCTTTCAGATCAAATAGCAGTGGAAACAGGAACTAGCAAGGTTGGATGCTCTGACCGATACTATTTAACATAGTACTGAATGTTATAATGACGCAAGGAATGGATAAAGTGAGAGAAATAAAACCTAGAAGACCTAGATTTAACAGGTGACCTTTGCCTTCTATGCCACAATCTCAGCGACATGAAATAGAAACTAGAAGATCTTAAATCTGAAGCGAAGAAAGTCGCTTTTAAAATTATTGTCCAAAAAAACAAAAGACGTACCGACAAACGATAACAACACCGCAGAGCTTAAGCTTGGGAGCCAGGTAATCGAAAGGCTGGATAAATTTTGCTACCCCAGAATCATGATTACATCATATGGTGGTGCAACAGAAGACATTAACATCTGCATCAACAAAGCCAAATGCGCTTTTTCAACTCGCCACTCCATCTGGATATCGAAGGAAATAACATTGAGGACCAGACTGCGGAGATTTGGAAGTTATGTAAAATGTGTGCTTCTATATAGATGTGAAACATGGAAAGTGACAAAGCAGGTATCTACACTCCTGGAAACTGAAATAAGAACACCGTGAATTCATTTTCCCAGGAAGGGGAAACTTTATTGACACATTCCTGGGGTCAGATACATCACATGATCACACTGACAGAACCACAGGCACATAGACACAGGCAACAGAGCATGCACAATGTCGGCACTAGTACAGTGTATATCCACCTTTCGCAGCAATGCAGGCTGCTATTCTCCCATGGAGACGATCGTAGAGATGCTGGATGTAGTCCTGTGGAACGGCTTGCCATGCCATTTCCACCTGGCGCCTCAGTTGGACCAGCGTTCGTGCTGGACGCGCAGACCGCGTGAGACGACGCTTCATCCAGTCCCAAACATGCTCAATGGGGGACAGATCCTGAGATCTTGCTGGCCAGGGTAGTTGACTTACACCTTCTAGAGCACGTTGGGTGGCACGGGATACATGCGGACGTGCATTGTCCTGTTGGAACACCAAGTTCCCTTGCCGGTCTAGGAATGGTAGAACGATGGGTTCGATGGCGGTTTGGATGTACCGTGCACTATTCAGTGTCCCCTCGACGATCACCAGTGGTGTACGGCCAGTGTAGGAGATCGCTCCCCACACCATGTTGCCGGGTGTTGGCCCTGTGTGCCTCGGTCGTATGCAGTCCTGATTGTGGCGCTCACCTGCACGGCGCCAAACACGCATACGACCATCATTGGCACCAAGGCAGAAGCGACTCTCATCGCTGAAGACGACACGTCTCCATTCGTCCCTCCATTCACGCCTATCGCGACACCACTGGAGGCGGGCTGCACGATGTTGGGGCGTGAGCGGAAGACGGCCTAACGGTGTGCGGGACCGTAGCCCAGCTTCATGGAGACGGTTGCGAATGGTCCTCGCCGATACCCCAGGAACAATAGTGTCCCTAATTTGCTGGGAAGTGGCGGTGCGGTCCCCTACGGCACTGCGTAGGATCCTACGGTCTTGGCGTGCATCCGTGCGTCGCTGCGGTCCGGTCCCAGGTCGACGGGCACGTGCTCCTTCCGCCGACCACTGGCGACAACATCGATGTACTGTGGAGACCTTACGCCCCACGTGTTGAGCAATTCGGCGGTACGTCCACCCGGCCTCCCGCATGCCCAATATACGCCCTCGCTCAAAGTCCGTCAACTGCACATACGGTTCACGTCCACGCTGTCGCGGCATGCTACCAGTGTTAAAGACTGCGATGGAGCTCCGTATGCCACGGCAAACTGGCTGACACTGACGGCGGCGGTGCACAAATGCTGCGCATCTAGCGCCATTCGACGGCCAACACCGCGGTTCCTGGTGTGTCCGCTGTGCCGTGCGTGTGATCATTGCTTGTACAGCCCTCTCGCAGTGTCCGGAGCAAGTATGGTGTGTCTGACACACCGGTGTCAATGTGTTCTTTTTTCCATTTCCAGGAGTGTATAAGCTGCAGACATTCAACAACAGATGTCTGAGGAACATCCTGGGGGTACAGAATGAGATTTACACTCTGCAGTCGAGTGTACGCTGATATGAAACTTCCTGGCAGATTAAAACTGTGAGCAGGATCGATACTCGAACTCGGGACCTTTGCCTTTCGCGGGCAAGTGCTCTACCATCTGAGCTACCCAAGCACGACTCATGCCACGTCCTCACAGCTTTAGTCGTGCCAGTACCTCGTCTCCTACCTTCCAAACTTCACAGAAGCTCTCCTGCGAGCACCTGCCCGCGAAAGGCAAAGGTCCCGAGTTCGAGTCTCAGTCCGGCACACAGTTTTAATCTGCCAGGAAGTTTCATCCTGGGGGGTACGATGGCAAAATGTAGTCTCTAACGAAACACTCCGGGGAAAGAACCAGCCAGAAGCCAATTGAGCTCCAAATAAGCAGCAGGAAGTGGATATGGTTAGGACATACACTTAGGAGACCAAATGAACACATAGCGATATAGGAGGAGGAGGATATTGGTGTTTAACGTCCCGTCGACAACGAGGTCATTAGAGACGGAGCGCAAGCTCGGGTGAGGAAAGGATGGGGAAGGAAATCGGCCGTGCCCTTTCAAAGGAACCATCCCAGCATTTGCCTGAAGCGATTTAGGGAAATCACGGAAAACCTAAATCAGGATGGCCGGAGACGGGATTGAACCGTCGTCCTCCCAAATGCGAGTCCAGTGTGCTAACCACTGCGCCACCTCGCTCGGTACACATAGCGAAGGGAGCATTTTATTGGATGCTGCAGGGGTGACGCACACGAGAAAGGCCCAGAATGATATGGAAACGACACGCTGAAGCAGAAGTCGACAGCAAGGAAGAGGATGGGAAGAAGTGAAAAAACGAGCAGAAGACTGAACAAGATGGCGATCCTTTGTTGCAGCCCAATGCTCTACACAAGGAGTTAAAGGAATAATTAACAAATAAAATAATAAAATTCAGTCACAGACGGTTGTATAGCACACAGTATTCCAAGGAAAACCTTAGTGGGAAAAATGAAAAAAACCGGTTGTGATTCGTAAAACTGCAATCGGTCCACGCTCCCATTTGGGTTTAGCCAAAGCGGAACGACTTGTGTGATTTCACATAATCCTTTTACAAGTAGTTCAGTAAAGACATGTTAAGATTGTTCAATACTCTTAATATGATTTCCTCTTTATTTTTAAAGTGATTCGCCAGGTGGTCATCTATACTTTGAGTGTCTTACCATGTAACCCTGATACATGAGTGAAATGTTCAAGTGTTACATAATATTTGAAAAATCGTACTTAGTTTGAAATTTGGTATATTTTGTGAAAGAAGTCTTATTTTGTTTCTTTCTGCATACACGCTGACGGAAAAAGGCGCAACACCAAAAAAATAAATCATGTAGAGAAAAAATGTCGTGTGGCTAGGGCCTCCCGTTGGGCAGACCATTCGCCGTGTGCGAGTCTTTCGATTTGACGCCATTTCGGCGACTTGCTCGTCGATGGGGATGAAATGATGATGATTAGGACAACATAACACCCAGTCCCTGAGCGGAGAAAATTTCCGACCCGGCCGGGAAAATAACCCGGGCCCTTCGGATTCACATTCTGTCGCTCTCACCATTCAGCTACCGGGAGCGGACACGTAGAGTAATGAAATTTCGAAAATACATTTTCCTAGATAACATATTCAAGTCATTAACATTGCCAGATCACAGGTTAATGTAAGTGCGAGATAGCCGATCGCAAATGTGAAATGCTGGTACGTTAATAACCGGTGTGCCGCCGGAATACTGAAAGCAAGCGTGCAAACACAAACAGCAGTTCACCGGCGTTGCCTGGTGAAACTTAGTTGTGATGCCTCGTGTAAGGAGGAGAAATACGTACCATCACGATTCCGACTTTCATAAAGGTCGGATTGTAGGCTATCGTGATTGCGGTTTATCGTATCGCGACACTGCTGCTCGCGTTGGTCGAGATCCAATGACTGTTAGCAGAATATGGAATCGATGGGTTCAGGGAGGTTATACGGAACGTCGTGCTGGATCCCAACGGCCTCGTATCACTCGCAGTCGATATGACAGGCATCTTATCCGCATGGCTGTAACGGATCGTGCAGCCACGTCTCGATCCCTGAGTATACAGATGGGGACGTTTGCAAGACAACAACCATCTGCACGAACAGTTCGACGACGTTTGCAGTAGCATGGACTATCAGCTCGGAGACCGTGGCTGCGGTTACCCTTGACGTTGCATCACAGACAGGAGCGCCTGCGATGGTGCACTCAACGACGAACCTGGGTGCACGAATGGCAAAACGTCATTATTTCTGATGAATCCAGGTTCTGTTTACAGCATCATGATGGTCGCATCCGTATTTGGCGACATCGCGGTGGACACACATTGGAAGTGTGTATTCGTCATCGCTATACCGGCGTATCACCCGGCGTGATGGTATGGGGTGCCATTGGTTACAAGTCTCGGTCACCTCTTGTTCGCACTGACGGCACTGTGAACAGTGAACGTTACATTTCAGATGTGTTACGACCTGTGGCTCTACCCTTCATTCGATCCCTGCTAAACCCTACATTTCAGCAGGATAATGCACGACCACATGTTGCAGGTCCTGTAAGGGTCTTTCTGGATACAGAAAATGTTCGACTGCTGCCCTGGCCAGCACATTCTCCAGATCTCCCACCAACTGAAAACGTCTGGTCAATGGTGGCCGAGCAGCTTTACCTGTACACGCCATCCAAGCTCTGTTTGACTCAATGCCCAGGCGTATCAAGGCCGTTTTTACGGTCAGTGGTGGTTGTTCTGGGTACCGATTTCTCAGCATCTATGCACCCGAATTGCGTGAAAATGTAATCACATGTCAGTTCTAGTATAATATATTTGTCCAATGAATACCCGTTTATTATCTGCATTCTTCTTGCTGTAGCAATTTTAATGGCCAGTAGTGTAGATGGCTCTATAGCTCTAGTCCGAGAATGTCGCATATGTGCTCGACTGGAGACAGAGCTGGTGATCGAGCAGACCTAGGCAACATGGCGACATTCTGAAGAGCATGTTGGGTTACAACAGCGTTATCTGGGCGAGCGTTATCCTGTTGGAAAAAACCTCCCGGAATGCTGTTCATAAACGTCAGCACAACAGGCCAAACTACTAGACTGACGTATAAATTTGAGTCACGGTGTGTTGGATAAGAACGAGAGTGCTCCTGTTGTTATACGAAATCATACCCCAGACCGTAACTCCGGGTGTACGAGGTGCATTTGTAAAATCCGTGCAAAAATTAAAACTACTTACTTGTTTGGGGTAAAAATTTTTTATTTTTCGACATAGTCTGCTTTTACACTTATACACTTTTCTAATTTTTTGATCCCTTCCTAATAATAGGAATTGTCCAAGTCTGCAAAATAGCTGTTAGTTGCTGCAATCACCTCCTCGTCTGAATAAAATCTTTGTCATGCCAGCCATTTCTTCAAATTGGGGAACAAATAGTAGTCCGAGGGACCAAAGTCTGGAGAATAGAGGGGATGTGAAACGAGTTGGAATCCTATTTCCATTAATTTTGCAACCACTACTGCTGAGGTGTGTGCTGGTGCATTGTCGTTATGGAAAAGGACTTTTTTGCGGTCCAACCGCCGGCGTTTTTCGTGCAGCTCGGTTTTCAAACTGTCCAATAACGATGAATAATATGCACCTGTAATTGTTTTACCCTTTTCCAGAGGGATTATCCCTTGTGAATTCCAAAAGACAGTCGCCATAACCTTTCCGGCCAGAAGACTGGTCTTCGTCTTTTTTGGTGCCGATCTCCCTTGGTAATCCATTGTTTAGATTGTGGTTTGGTCTCAGGAGTATAGTAATGGAGCCATGTTTCATCCACAGTGACGAAACGACGCTTAAAGTCCTGTGGATTCTTCCTGAACAGCTGCAAACCATCCTTGCAACACTTCACACGATTCCGTTTTTGGTCAAGCGTGAGCAATCGCGGAACCCATGTTGTGGATAGCATTCTCATGTCCAAATGTTTCCGCAAAATATTGTGTACCCGTTCATTCGAGATGCCCACAGAACTATCAATCTCACGCACTTTAACTCTTCTGTCATCCATCACCATATCATGGATTTTATCAATGATTTCTGGAGTCGTAACCTCCACAGGGCGTCCAGAACATTCAGCATCACTTGTGCCCATATGGCCACTCCAAAAACTTTGAAAGCACTTATAAACTATACTAATCAAAGGTCCAGAGTCACCTAATGTTTATCAAGCTTGTCTTTAGTCTCCTGAGGCGTTTTGTCTTTCATAAAGTAATGTTTAGTCACCACACGAAATTCTTTTTCGTCCACTTTTTGACTATCAATCGACTTCCTTGATTTACGAGGCGCGTTTTTTAAGTAAGTTTTGAAATTAAAAAAAGGCGTGCTAAGATATCTCAATAATTTTATTTTTACATGAAAGCCTGTACCTTAATCTACTTTTCTACATAATTTCCGTCAATATTGAGGCACTTGTCATACCGTTGTACCAGTTTTTGAATAACCTCCTCATAGAAGTCTACTGTCAATCCTAAGGGCCCGGGTTCGATTCACGGCTGGGTCGGAAATTTTCTCCGCTCAGGGACTGGGTGTTGTGTTGTTCTAATCATCATCATTTCATCCCCATCGACGCGCAGGTCGCCGAAGTGGCGTCAAATCGAAAGACCTGCACCAGGCGAACGGTCTACCCGACGGGAGGCCCTAGCCACACGACATTTCCATTTATAGAAGTCTGCTGCCTGACTTGTTAACCTCTGCATCACCACTGTTTTGACTTCGTCATCGTCTTGAAGACGCTGACCGTCCAGGTGTTTCTTCAAGTGCATGGACAGATGGTATACACTGGGCGCAAGATCGGGGTTGTACGTAGGATGATCTAGCGTTTCCCATCGAAAAGATGTGATGAGATCTTGGGTCTGATTCGTCACATGCGGACGGGCATTGTCTTGCAGCAAAACGATGCCCTTGCTCAACTTCCATGGACTGTTGCTTTGATTCTGGCGTGACGTAGGCCACCCATGTTTCATGCCCCGTAACAATTTGGATTAAGAAATCATCACCGTCGTTGTGGTACACTCAAGGAAAGTCAATGCACTGTCTAAACGTTTGGTTTTGTGCACATCCGTCAACATTTTCGGTACCCAACGTGCGCACAATTTTGGGTAATTCAAGTGCTCGGTCACAATGCCATACAAAACACTACGAGAAACATTAGGAAAGTCATCCCTCAAGGAGGAAAACGTAAAGCGTCTGTCTTCTCTCACCTTATAGTCCACTTCCTGCACCAAGCTTTCATTAACGACCGAAGCACGCCCACTCCGTTGTTCATCATGCACATCTGTCCGGCCATCTTCAAATGCTCTCACCCACTTTCTTACCATTCTATCACTAATAATGTTTTCTCCGTAAACTGCACAGATCTGACGATGAATATCGATCTCTTTTAGGCCTTCAGCACTAAGAAATCTTATAACAGCCCGTACTTCACAGTCGGCAGGACTCACGATTATCGGAGGCATCTTAAACACTCAGTACACAACGTAAACAAGGAAGAACCAGACTGTAATGGCGTCAGTGCGTAGTTTAAGGTACTGGCTTCCATGTAAAAATAAAGTTACTGAGATATCTTAGCACGTCTTTTTTTTAATTTCAAAACGGTGTTACTTAAAAATCACGCCTCATACACGAATGTCAAACACAAAGAAATAGACCAATGTGGCTGAGACTTGGTGTGCGTTCTCTCCAACGATGCTACTAACTCAACATGACATCGATACGCGCCGCATGTGGCGAATCAGACCAAAGATCTCATCACATCTTTTCGATGGGAAACTCCAGAACAGGGCTTCCCAACCTTTTCAGCTGGTGGACCCCTTCTTCAGTCGAAAATCCATGGCGGACCCATAGTCAGTCAAGAGCACAGTAACTTTAAATTTCAGGGCGAAACCCATGGGAACTGAAAGCTCCTTAATGCAAGTTCCATGTTCCCGATGACTCCAACCCCCCCCCCCCCCCTCCCCACCCGAAGTATCAATAGTGTTTGGTTTAGAGATGAATGAAAACAATTTGAAGGTCAAAAATCGACTTATGAAATAGGTAGTGCACTGACAAAGGAAGTTTAACATTTAATTATGACTGGGGCCGCATACGCGCCAGAGAGCGCTGTGATTGGTCGACAAACCTCGGTCCGCGCATGCGTAACAGGTTTCCGTGCATCTACCGCCGCGAGCCGGCGCGCAAACGACCCCCGTATTGTTGGGAAACAGTCGATCAGAGCAGCCGCATTATCCGGCACTAAACTGTGTATACGTTCTCACTTAGGAACCGCAAAGGCTGCTTGGGAATACGACCTGAAGTAAAAGTACACATGTTTTTCACACGAAAAAAAACAGTGATGATTTTTATTTTCACATTTTTATTCAATAATTTTACTCATTATTTTACACGTTTTGGTGAAGGGTGGCGGCGGACCCCCTAGAAAGAGCCGGCGGACCCCTAAGGGGTCCGCGGACCATACGTTGGGAAGCACTGATCTAGATCATCCTCCGTACAGCCGCGATCTTGCGCCCAGTGACTGCACTTGAAGAAACACCTGGGCGGTCAGTGTCTTCAAGACGATGACGAAGTCAAAACAGTGGTGGCGCAGTGGTTAACAAGTCAGGCGGCAGACTTCTGTGAGGAGGGTATTCAAAAACTGGTACAACGTTATGACAAGTGCCTCAATATTGACGGGAATTATGAAGAATAGTATATTAACTTACAAGCTTTCGTGAAAAAATTAATTTATTGAGATACGAGGGCAGTTCAATAAGTAATGCAACACTTTTTTTTCTGAAACAGGGGTTGTTTTATTCAGCATTGAAATACACCAGGTTATTCCCCAATCTTTTAGCTACACAACACTATTTTTCAACGTAATCTCCATTCAATGCTACGGCCTTACGCGACCTTGAAATGAGGGCCTGTATGCCTGCACGGTACCATTCCACTGGTCGATGTCGGAGCCAACGTCGTACTGCATCAATAACTTCTTCAACATCCGCGTAGTGCCTCCAACGGATTGCGTCCTTCATTGGGCCAAACATATGGAAATCCGACGGTGCGAGATCGGGTGCATGAGGAAGAACAGTCCACTGAAGTTTTGTGAGCTCCTCTCGGGTGCGAAGACTTGTGTGAGGTCTTGCGTTGTCATGAAGAAGGAGAAGTTCGTTCAGATTCTTGTGCCTACGAACACGCTGAAGTCGTTTCTTCAATTTCTGAAGAGTAGCACAATGCACTTCAGAGTTGATCGTTTGACCATGGGGAAGAACATCGAACAGAATAACCCCTTCAGCGTCCCAGAAGACTGTAACCATGACTTTACCGGCTGAGGGTATGGCTTTAAACTTTTTCTTGGTAGGGGAGTGGGTGTGGCGCCACTCCATTGATTGCCGTTTTGTTTCAGGTTCGAAGTGATGAACCCATGTTTCATCGCCTGTAACAATCTTTGACAAGAAATTGTCACCCTCAGCCACATGACGAGCAAGCAATTCCGCACAGATGGTTCTCCTTTGCTCTTTATGGTGTTCGGTTAGACAACGAGGGACCCAGCGGGAACAAACCTTTGAATATCCCAACTGGTGAGCAATTGTGACAGCACTACCAACAGAGATGTCAAGTTGAGCACTGAGTTGTTTGATGGTGATCCGTCGATCATCTCGAACGAGTGTGTTCGCACGCTCCGCCATTGCAGGAGTCACAGCTGTGCACGGCCGGCCCGCACGCGGGAGATCAGACAGTCTTGCTTGACCTTGCGGCGATGATGACACACGCTTTGCCCAACGACTCACCGTGCTTTTGTCCACTGCCAGATCACCGTAGACATTCTGCAAGCGCCTATGAATATCTGAGATGCCCTGGTTTTCCGCCAAAAGAAACTCGATCACTGCCCGTTGTTTGCAACGAACATCCGTTACAGACGCCATTTTAACAGCTCCGTACAGCGCTGCCACCTGTCGGAAGTCAATGAAACTATACGAGACGAAGCGGAAATGTTTGAAAATATTCCACAAGAAATTTCCGGTTTTTTCAACCAAAATTGGCCGAGAAAAAAAATGTGTTGCATTACTTATTGAACTGCCCTCGTATTTTAGCACGTCTTTTTTTAATGTCAAAACGGTACTTACTTAAAAAACACGCCTCGTAAATCAAGAAAGTCGAGTGATTTTCAAAAAATGGACGAAAATGAAGAAACACCTGCACGGACTTTACAAACGCCCCGTCGTAGGTCCAGTGTGTGTAGCAGGTTGGTTGCAGGCTTTCAACTGGCCCCCTTGTAACCAACACACGGCCATCACTGCCACCGAGGCAGGACCCGCTTTCATCAGAAAACAAAACAGACCTCCACTTTTGCCCTCCGGTGAGCTCTCGCATGTTGCTCCTGAAGTCGCAAATAGCGGTGGTTTTGGGTCAGCAGAAAGCACGCTACAGGCCGTCTGGCTCGGATCTCCCCTTGAAGTAACCGATTTCTAACAGTTCGTTAGGTCAACTGCTGCTCAGATTGCAGCAGCAGATGCAGAACGATGCGCCAGAGCCTGGCTGAAAACCACGGTCTTCTCTCTCGGTAGCGCAACGCGGCCGTCTAGAGCCCGATCTTCTTGCGAACATACATTCTCGTGAACATCACTGCCAGCAATTGTGTACAGTGGTTACATTTCTGTAATAACGGAGAAGAAACATCTAGCTTCTCCTAGCCCTAATACACGACCACGTTCAAACTCAGTGAGGTGTCGATTATGGCGTCATTGTCGCCATACAGGCATTCTTGACTAACATCAGCTCACAACGCCCAGTCTCAAAGGTAACTAACGCTCACCAAACCTGACTTGCATTGTCGTAGTGGAGTTACTACACTCATGCTCATAAATCAATGATAATTGCAGAATGTGGTGCCACACAACGTGACACTACTCAAAACTGGCGCCAATACCATAGACACATAGCGAACACACACGACACAGGTCTGTAAGTCCACGGTATTGGCGATAAGTTCAGAAAACCGTCCCGAAACACATGTGCTACAAAAAGCCACTGTTTCCTGCGCATGTACCCCGACGTCACTATGGGACATGATCACCATGCACACGTACACAGGCCGCACAACGGGTTGGCATACTATGGATCAGGTGGTCGAGCAGCTGCTGGGGTATAGCCTCCCATTCTTGCACCAGTGCCTGTCGGAGCTCCTGAAGTGTCGTAGGGATTTGAAGAAGTGCAGCGATAAGTCGACCGAGAACAACCCAGACGTGCCCGATGGGGTTTAGGTCTGGAGAACAGGCAGGCCACTCCATTCGCCTGATATCTTCTGTTTCAAGGTAGTCCTCCACGATGGCAACTTGGTGGGGCCGTGCGTTATCATCCATCAGGAGGAAGGTGGGACCCACTGCACCCCTGGATAGGCGGACATATTGGTGCAAAATGACGTCCCGATACACCTGACCTGTTACAGTTCCTCTGTCAAAGACATGCAGGGGTGTACGTGCATCAGTCATAATCCCACCCCACACCATCAAACCACGACCTCCATACAGGTGCCTTTCAAGGACATTAAAGGGATGGTATCTGGTTCCTGGTTCACGGCAGATGTAAACCCGGCGAGAATCACTGTTCAGACCATACCTGGAATCTTCCGTGAACATAACCTGGGACAACTGTTCCAATGACCATGTACTGTGTTCTTGACACCAGGCTTTACGGTTCACCTGTGACTAGGGTCACTGGAATGCACGTTGCAGGTCTCCAGGCAAATAAACCATGTCTGTTCAGTCGTCTGTAGACTGTGTGTCTGGAGACAAGTGTTCCAGTGGCTGCGGTAAGGTCCCGAGCAAGGCTACGTATAGTACTCCGTGGCCGTCTGCGGGCACTGATGGTGAGATATCGGTCTTCTTGTGATGTTGTACACTGTGGACGTCCCGTACTGTAGCGCTTGGACACGTTCCCTGTCTGCTGGAATCTTTGCTATACTCTTGAGATCACACTTTGTGGCACACGGAGGGCCCGTGCCACGACCTGCTGTGTTTGACCAGCCTCCAATCGCCCTAATATTCTACAACTCATAACGTCATCAATATGTGTTCTTTGAACCAGTCACCATTAGAACGTCTGGAAACGTCTGCACACTTACTCGCTGCATCGTACTCTGACATGCACCAACACACCTCTGCGTATGTGGACTTCTGCCAGCGCCACCGTGCGACGACCGCAGGTCAAATGCACCGCATGATCTTACCCAGAGATGATTTAAACCCGGCAGAGCGTTGGTTGGTTGGTTGTTTGGGGGCAGAGACCAAACAGCGAGGTTGTCGGTCGGAAGGATGGGGGAGGAAGTCGGCCGTGCCCTTTCAAAGGAAGCATCCCGGCATTTACCTGGAGCGATTTAGGGAAATCAAGGAAAACCTAAATCAGGATGGCCGTACGTGGGATTGAACCGTCGTCCTTCCGAGTGCTAGTCCAGTGTGCTAACCACTGCGCCACCTCCCAGAGCGTTGTTTCACCATTTATCAGCATTATCCTTAATTTATGAACATGAGCGTAGTTACACTGTTATGCGACTGGCGCGAAATGTGAATAGATATCGTTTTTCAGGTGTAAAAACATGCCTACATGCCAGACTCCTTGGTGCTGAGATTTTTTTCGCCATTTTATAAAGCTGTATATGCGAGTTTCGCAGTTTTTTTTTTTTGTGTATTACTGTTTCATATTGGCATTTGAAGAAAATCATGGGCGTCTATGCCTGTTTTACCCTGCCTGTTGCGATATTCCTTGGCGACATTACTAATGAAACGCTTTTTTTCGACAGATCGGCTGGCCAAGGACGACAGGAACACACGGCCGTTTTTCACCTGGCGGGAGACCACGTGCTGATTACGTAACGGACGGCGCCTACGGCTCTTGAGGTGGCATCGATTGACCTGATAACCGTATTCGGCAGTCCGTCCCACACTTTGCCGCGCTCCATTCACATACACACACACACACACACACACACACACACACACACACACACACACACACACAGTGTTCGATGCCGAATTACATCCGAACTGGACTGCACCTGAACAGACAGGATTTGTTGCGACTGCTAAATCACTTGTCTGCTCCAACTCCGTGAATGCCCTTCTGTTTCTACAACACTCCCACCCAGCGTCCGATGTAGAGGAGCGTACCTACACGATAGTGTATCTAGGGACACATGATGTTTTTTGGTCAGTACTTCAGTCTAATGATTGATTTTAAAATCACTAGAAGCAATACGTACTAGACACAGCCATAAACAGAGTCCGCGATTTTCTACAGTTTTGTTGTTGTTGTTAGACATCAGGGTGTGTTTCGTGCAGCGTTTCTAAATATTGCGCATTCTACACATTTGACGGTGGTATAATATATTAAACCTATTTGGAATATACACTACTGGCCATTAAAATTACTACACAAAGAAGATATGCAGATGAAAAACGGGTATTCATTGGACAAATATATTATACTAGAACTGACATGTGATTACATTTTCACGCAATATGGGTGCATAGATCCTGAGAAATCAGTACACAGATCAACCATCTCTGGCCGTAATAACGGCCTTGATACGCCTGGCCATTGAGTCAAACAGAGCTTGGATAGCGTGTACAGGTACAGCTGCCCATGCAGCTTCAACACGATACCACAGTTCATCAAGAGTAGTGACTGGCCTATTGTGACGAGCCAGTTGCTCGGCCACCATTGACCAGACGTTTTCAATTGGTGAGAGATCTGGAGAATATGCTGGCCAGGGCTGCAGTCGAACATTTTCTGTATCTAGAAAGGCCCGTACAGGACCTGCAACATGCGGTCGTGCATTATCCTGTTCAAATGTAGGGTTTCGCAGGGATCTGAAATGTAACGTCCACTGTTCAAAGTGCCGTCAATGCGAACAAGAGATGACCGAGACGTGTAACCAATGGCACCCCATACCGTCACGCCAGGTGATACGCCAGTATGGTGATGACGAATACACGATTCCAATGTGCGTTCACCGAGATGTCTCCAAACACGGATGCGACCATCATGATATTTAAACAGAACCTAGATTCATACGAAAAAATGACGTTTTGCCTTTCGTGCACCCAGGTTCGTCGTTGAGTACACCATCGCTTGCGCTCCTGTCTGTGATGCAGCGTCAAGGGTAACTGCAGCCACGGTCTCCGAGCTGATAGTCCATGCTGCTGCAAACGTCGTCGAACTATTCGTGCAGGTGGTTGTTGTCTTGCAAATGTCCCCATCTGTTGACTCAGGGGTCGAGACGTGGCTGCACGATCCGTTACAGTCATGCGGATAAGATGTCATCTCGACCGCTAGTCATACGAGGCCGTTGGGATCCAGCACGGCGTTCCTTATTACCCTCCTGAAGCCACCGATTCCATATTCTACTAACAATCATTGGATCTCGACCAACGGGAGCAGCAATGTCGCGATACGATAAATCGCAATCGCGATAGGCTACAATCCGACCTTTATCAAAGTCGGAAACGTGATGGTACGCATTTCTCCTCCTTACACGAGGCATCACAACAACGTTTCACCAGGCCGTTGCCGGTCAACCGCTGTTTGTGTATGAGAAATCGGTTGGAAACTTTCCTCATGTCAGCAAGTTGTAGGTGTCGCCACCGGCGCCAACCTTGTGTGAATGCTCTGAAAAGGTAACCACTTGCATATCACAGCATCTTCTTCCTGTCGGTTAAATTTCGCGTCTGTAGCACGTCATCTTCGTGGTGTAGCAATTTTAATGGCCAGTAGTGTATTGTTAGTTCTTCATACACAAAATTTTATTGTGAGAACTAAGTTGAGCCGCACTTAGTTGGACGTGCATCCTCTTGTGTCATGAAACAGAGGAAGGGGCTTTACCACGGAACATGTGACACTTCTAAATGAACTGCGTTTCTTTAATCTCTTAACCATTTTACCTGTTTTGAAGTTTCTCGGAATTAGAGACTGGAAGGAGCTATCTGTTTCGGCTTTGAAGAAACTATTAATAGCCAAGATTGAAAAAAAAAGTTGAAATGGCTCTGAGAACTATGGGACTTAACATCTGAGGTCATCAATCCCCTAGAATAAGAACTATTTAAACCTAACTAACCCAAGGACATCCATGCCCGAGGCAGGATTCGAACCTGCGAGCGTAGCGGTCGCGCAGTTCCAGACTGAAGCGCCTAGAACAGCTCGGCCACTATGGCCGGCCCGCCAAGATTGCATTCAATACTATTTATTCCTCACGACCGGCTTCAACAGTTTAGTCTGTCACGTTCCGATCTTCAGAAAACTTGTTGTTATACGTCCTGTTCCATTACCATACGTCCCATGTTGACATTATAGTGGATACTATGCAGGACACTCCACATAGGCTTGTTAATAATAAAAAAAGGTGTGCCACAAATAACACAAAACAAGTGCTTTTTAACTGTATTGTTTTATTTACGAGAAACCTATTTTTATTTTTAACAAGCCTGTGTGGAATGTCCTACATACTATCCTCTATCATAATGTCAACATGGGATTGTATAGTGCTGTCATAATGGAACGGGACGTGTAACAAGTTTTCTGAAGATGGGAACATGACTGTCTCAACTCTTGAAACGGTCTTGAGGAATACATAGTACCGAACGCGGATCTTGGCTACTAAAAGTTTCTTCATTTTGCCTGTCTTAAAAGTGGAAATTCGTGTTATTCACCAATAGGTTCTGCTTCAAAACTTGTTAAACTCGTAACTTGTTTTTGACAACCCTTTTCTTAATTTGTTTTGACTTACTGATTCTTGGTATGTAGTAGAGTAACAACGTAACGTATAAACTATAGTCGACAGAATCGGCACGTGTACTGATATTTACACCAATCCTCATTTATTCTTCAGTCTCAGTTGCACATTTCTAATTACATGGCATGTTTCGCTCTCTCTGATCATCGACAGATGTAAATAGTTGTGTCAGCAACCAGACTTCTCCGTGTCAGAACCTCCTCAAAAGGCGCGTTTACATTGAGCTCAGAACATGTTTTTGTTCGGAACATTGTGTGCAACTTGTTCCCTCAACATGTTGGCAACATTGTTCGTTGTACACATTCCCGTTTACACTAGCGACCAACATTTCTGCGTATTCGCATAGTCTGCTGCGGTGAACTGACAGGTTACTTTGTGTATTCACATCAAGATACCAAGTGAAGAGGAAGAATTAATGACATTTGGTGCTGCATTAATAATACTTAACGAAATGAACAGACGAAGAAAACGACGTAGTCGTCGTTGGTGGACCAAAACCTACTATAGAAGACGTGGCGGGAATGACAAGCTTCGTGAGCTGAATTTGGAAGACGGTTCTGGCTTTCCTAACTTCACTAGGATGTCGCCGTCAGATTTTGAAATGTTGTTGAATATTATAGGACCAGTTGTTTCAAAGAAAGACAAAAATTTCAGAAAATCAATCCCTGTGCACCAAAGACTTGCTGCTTGTACTGTCTGCCATCGGGTTCCCCTACATGGCAGGCAGCACCGCATAACAGCCACGCTACGAGGGAAACAAACCAACAGCCAAACAGGCGAAGACATCAGGTAAAGGCGCCGAAGATTCCAGCCGATTAATAGGAACCTTTCCTTGCAGAGGTCGCCACGACATATCCGGCCACGGATTCCTACGCCGGGTTTCTATTGGCTCCAGCTCACTATATTGGCCCGGCCGGTCGAAGACAGACCAGTCTTCGTCCGCTGCTAATGGCAACCGCTATAGCAGAGTCTCCGGGAAGATATCATCGAAGCCACTGTTCTGCACCGTCGATCGAAGTACCAGCCGACCGACAGGAACCACATCTCCAGCTAGATCGACGGACGTCTACATCTACTGTACAGCCAGCTATTGTATTGTAGAAGAAGTTACGTTCAATAAACTGTTGGAGAATACAACACTGTTACTCTTCGTTTTCTGGCATCAGGAAACTCCTATGAAGGTCAGCCATATCTCAAATAGTTCCTTATCATCCAGGAAACGTAGATATTTTAATACAAACCACCTCGTTTCGTAGAGTGTGTCAGTACCACATCCAGATTTTTTACTTTCCTCTATTTTTCTTTTCTATCGTCGGTACTGAGACAAGAGAGATTTAATTTTTTTGTCCACGTCACTGCTGCTGGTGCCAAGTGCGGCAGCAAGTTTTTGTAATGAATCGTGTTTGATTTTAGCATTTTTGTAACCTGCGCAACGTACATTCCACAGGCACTCCTCTGCCTCATAGAGCGACATCAGGTGGAAAATTTTGTCTCGCGACCACTCCATTTCAAATAAAAATGAAGGGACATGAAATAAACGCACCACTAAACTCCAGCAAAATAAACACCAAAACACTCACTCAGAGCAAACGAACACTAGCGGTGCGTAGCGGAATTTAGTGGTAGCAGACAACGAACAATGTTTCTTTGATCTCTACGGACGCACCCGTACGTTGATTTTGTGTTGCGAACACCGGTAGTCCATTACTAGCCGCGAACAATGTTGCGAACTCAGCGTAAGCCCGCCTCAGCAACTCGTTCTGACTGTGTCAGAACCACGTATCAGAGTACTGTACCCTAAGATGACATTCTGACATAGACAAGACACACTGCTGACGCAGTTACTTAAATCTGGAGATGCGCAACTGAGACTGTAGAATAAATAACAAATTGTTTTAGCTAACATACAGAGCAGGGGTGTGAAACTCGCAGACAACATGCGGTCAAAAGCAAATGTCAATGTGACCCATGAAGTGAGCATATGTCACATCATCGGGTTAGAAAGAAAAAAGAAAAAAGAATTAAAAATCCATAAAATTCCGTTTATAGGGCTAATGTAAAGTTACGATAAAGTACATATTTTGAATTTGAACCTCACGTCACACGACGCTATTCTCTCTCTCCCTCTCTCTCTCTCTCTCTCTCTCTCTCTCTCTCTCTCTCTCTCTCTCTCACACACACACACACACACACACACACACACACACACACACACACACACACACAGCCGGCCGAAGTGGCCGTGCGGTTAAAGGCGCTGCAGTCTGGAACTGCGATACCGCTACGGTCGCAGGTTCGAATCCTGCCTCGGGCATGGATGTTTGTGATGTCCTTAGGTTAGTTAGGTTTAACTAGTTCTAAGTTCTAGGGGACTAATGACCTCAGCAGTTGAGTCCCATAGTGCTCAGAGCCATTTGAACCATTTTTGAGCCACACACACACACACACACACACACACACACACACACACACACATAGATATATATACACAACTTTTTTTTGGGTTGTTCAAGTTGTGTGGTACCCAGAAACACTTGTCTTCTTGCAATGTGACTAAGGTGAACTAAAAGGCTGCATAGCCGGCCGCAGTGGCCGAGCGGTTCTAGGAGCTTCAGTCTGGAGCCGCGCGACCGCTACGGTCTCAGGTTCGAATCCTGCCTCGCGCATGGATGTGTGTGATGTCCTTAGGTAAGTTAAGTTTAAGTCGTTCTAAGTTCTAGGGGACTGATGACCTCAGATGTTAAGTCCCATAGTGCTCAGAGCCATTTGAACCATTTTAAAAGGCTGGATATCCTGACACAAACTATGAAATACACTGAAACTTCCTGGCAGATTAAAACAGTGTGCCGGACCGACACTCGAACTCGGGACCTTTGCCCTTCCCGGGCAAGTGCTCTACCAACTGAGCTACCCAAGCACGACTCACGCCCCGTCCTCACAGCTTTACTTCTGCCAGTATCTCGTCTCCTTTCGCGAGAGTCAAAGGTCCCGAGTTCGAGTCTCGGTCCAGCACACAGTTTTAATCTGCCAGGAAGTTTCATATCAGCGCACACCCCGCTACAGAGTGAAAATCTCATTCTGGAAACATCCCCAAGGCTGTAGCTAAGCCATGTCTCCGCAATATCCTTTCTTCCAGGAGTTCTAGTTCTGCAAAGTTCGCAGGAGAGCTTCTGTGAAGTTTCGAAGGTAGGTGACGAGATACTGGCAGAAGTAAAGCTGTGAGGACGGGGCGTGAGTCGTGCTTGGGTAGCTCAGATGGTAGAGCACTTGCCAGCGAAAGGCAAAGGTACCGAGTTCGAGTCTCGGACCGGCACACAGTTTTAATCTGCCAGGAAATTTCATATCAGCGCACACTCCGCTGCAGAGCGAAAATCTCATTCTATGAAATACACTATTCACAATATCTTCTCCACTGCAAGAACTGGCCAATTTTTTTGTTTTACCTCCACAACGTTGAGTTTCTGACCTGTCCTCGTTCGGAATCGAGAAAAATTTTCCTGTAAAGGGTAGGGTTTGGCAAGGAGGAAGGCAAGCAATAGAATTGCTCACCGTGCGCGGGCTGGCAGGATGGCTTGGCGTGAAGGGCACTAAGCCGGGGCGTAGAATATCGTCGACGTACTGCTGTATTGTAAGGACCCCATGAATCACAACCAAAGGGGTGCATCTATGAACTGGTTGTCTTCTGCAGCATCTATCCACTACAGCCGTACGTCGACGTTAATCTATAGCCTGTTTGGTTGTCCTTCATAGCCAGCCATCTGGGATTACGTTTCGGCAAGGTACTGTATGACAGGGAACAGTCAGGTTCGTAATTCATCGCTGTACGGGGCGTCTTCGGCCGGGAATCTCATTGACTGGAATAGAATCTTCAGTGATGAGTCCCACTTCGAAGTGAGCCCTGATGACTAGCGAAGAGAGATCACTGTCTGGAGATGCTCCAGATAGTGATCACTAAAAGCCCTTCTACTCATGTCACTGAGATTCTATACTGAAGATATGTCTAGAGGCGCCCTGGCAGCAGTGGGATACCAATATGACAGTCGCCTGCCATACACCCCGACCACCAAGAGTGATTGTCTGGGGTGCCACTTCTTTCCATAGCAGAACCTCGTTGGTTGTCATCCGCGGCACGCTTACAGTACAGCGGTACGTCGACGATATTCTACTCCCCATTTTGTTGCCTTTCATGGCAAGCCATCCTGAACTTACATTTCAGCAAGATAATGACCGCCCGCACCCGGTAAGAGTATATATATATATATATATATATATATATATATATATATATATAGGGTGATTCAAAAAGAATACCACAACTTTAGGAATTTAAAACTCTGCAACGACAAAAGTCAGAGCTAAGCACTATCTGTCGGCGAATTAAGGGAGCTATAAAGTTTCATTTAGTTGTACATTTGTTCGCTTGAGGCGCTGTTGACTAGGCGTCAGCGTCAGTTGATGCTAAGATGGCGACAGCTCAACAGAAAGCTTTTTGTGTTATTGAGTACGGCAGAAGTGAATCGACGACAGTTGTTCAGCGTGCATTTCGAACGAAGTATGGTGTTAAACCTCCTGATCGGTGGTGTATTAAACGTTGGTATAAACAGTTTACAGAGAATGGGTGTTTGTGCAAAGGGAAAAGTTCTGGACGGCCGAGAAGAAGCCCTGATCTTACCCCCTGCGATTTTTTCTTATGGGGGTATGTTAAGGATATGGTGTTTCGGCCACCTCTCCCAGCCACCATTGATGATTTGAAACGAGAAATAACAGCAGCTATCCAAACTGTTACGCCTGATATGCTACAGAGAGTGTGAAACGAGTTGGAGTATCGGGTTGATATTGCTCGTGTGTCTGGAGGGGGGCATATTGAACATCTCTGAACTTGTTTTTGAGTGAAAAAAAACCTTTTTAAATACTCTTTGTAATGATGTATAACAGAAGGTTATATTATGTTTCTTTCATTAAATACACATTTTTAAAGTTGTGGTATTCTTTTTGAATCACCCTGTATATATATATTACAAAAAGGTACGGCCAAACTTTCAGGAAACATTCCTCACACACAAAGAAAGAAAATATGTTATGTGGACATGTGTCCGGAAACGCTTAATTTCCATGTTAGAGCTCATATTATTACTTCTCTTCAAATCACATTGATCATGGAATGGAAACACACAGCAACAGAACGTACCAGCGTGACTTCAAACCCTTTGTTACAGAAAATGTTCAAAATGTCCTTCGTTAGCGAGGATACATGCATCCACCCTCCGTCACATGGAATCCCTGATGCGCTGACGCAGCCCTGGAAAATGGCGTATTGTATCACAGCCGTCCACAGTACGAACACGAAGAGTCTCTACATTTGGTACCGGGGTTGCGTAGACAAGAGCTTTCAAATGCCCCCATAAATGAAAGTCAAGAGGGTTGAGGTCAGGAGAGCGTGGAGGCCATGGAATTGGTCCGCCTCTACCAACCCATCGGTCACCGAATCTGTTGTTGGGAAGCGTACGAACACTTCGACTGAAATGTGCAGGAGCTCCATCGTGCATGAACCACATGTTGTGTCGTACTTGTAAAGGCACATGTTCTAGCAGCACAGGTAGAGTATCCCGTATGAAATCATGATAACGTGCTCCACTGAGCGTAGGTGGAAGAACATGGGGCCCAATCAAGACATCACCAACAATGCCTGCCCAAACGTTCACAGAAAATCTGTGTTGATGACGTGATTGCACAATTGCGTGCGGATTCTCGTCAGCCCACGCATGTTGAATGTGAATCGAGGAAGTACAGTACATACTGACGAAACTAAAATGAGCTCTAACATGGAAATTAAGCGTTTCCGGACACATGTCCACATAACATCTTTTCTTTATTTGTGTGTGAGGAATGTTTCCTCAAAGTTTGGCCGTACCTTTTTGTAACACCCTATATATATATAATTACTCCTAATACATGGGACCGATTTCGGCCAAACTTGGTACACATATTCCTTCCAATCAGGCAACAATGGCTGAGTATGTAACAATCATCTAGCTAACATAATTAAGGAGATTCGGCGCGTCGGAAAACTCCCGCGTCATGCATAATGCATGATGTTTAAATTTATTACTTCTGTGCAACTGACTCTATTTACAATTAATTTCTCAGACAGTATCCACATTTTTCGCTGAATTCACCTACAAAAGTGTATCATGACAACACACGCAGTTCAGGAGATATGACGTCATAAACACTGAGATGCGAGGAGGAAAATTGCAGCACTGTGCATGTATAAATTTGTTACTCCTTTTCTAATAACTCTATTCTCAACACATTTTGCAACGCAGTATCCAGATACACCGCAGAATGTACCTACAAAATTGTATCACTGTATGACACATGGATCAGGAGAAATGACGTGATAAAAACTGACGTGTGAAAAACTGCTGCATCATGCTTGCCCTTCAAATTCATTACTTCTTTGCTCCTAACCCTAATCACAACATATATCACAGATAGTATCCAAATACGCAGATGGTTGTACCTACATAGCCGGCCAGGGGGGCCGAGCGGTTCTAGGCGCTACAGTCTGGAACCGCACGACCGCTAAGGTCGCAGGTTCGAATCCTGCCTCGGGCATGGATGTGTGTGATGTCCTGAGGGTAGTTAGGTGTTTAAGTAGTTCTAAGTTCTGGGGGACTGATGACCTCAGGTGTTAAGTCCCATAGTGCTCAGAGCCATTTGAACAATTTTTTTTTACCTACATAAGTACATCACTGCACGTCGCATAGTTGAAGAGATATGACGTCATAAACACTCTACTCGCCAGGGTAGCTGAGAGCACTAACGCGCGGCTTCCTAGACTCGGGTAGGCGCGCCGGCCCGGATCGAATCCGCCCGGCAGATTAACGACGACGGCCGGTGTGCCGGCCAGCCGGGATGTGGTTTTTAGGCGGTTTTCCACATCCTACTAGGTGAATACCGGGGTGGTCCCCACGTCCAACCTCAGTTACACAACTCCCAGACATTTGAAACACACTCACACTATTTCACGATTTACACTAGACACAGACAGCTGGGGTACACTACTTCCATCCCGGGGGAGGGGGGGGGGGGGGTTGGGTGTTGGGTTGAGTTGTTTGGGGGAAGAGACCAGACAGCAAGGTCATCGGTCTCATCGGATTAGGGAAGGACAGGGAAGGAAGCCGGCTGTGCCCTTTCAAACGAACCATCCCAGTGGGGGGGGGGGGGAGGGTATGGGGTGGGGGCAGGAAGGGCATCTGGCCACGCCTTAAAAATTAACCATGCCAATTCCGTACTTAACCCTGCCGCCCCTGCGCACAATGCAGGATAAAGGCAGTAGTAAAAGAAGAAGAAGAAGAAGAAGAAGAAGAAGAAGAAGACGTCATAAACACTCTGGTGCGTGAAAAATGGAATCATAAATTAAGCTTCCATACATTTATTTTTTACTATCAAGACGCTCGTACAAGCGAGTCAAATTAAGGAATACCTGGCAGCGCTTTTGACAGCTTCCAACTGCGAAGCGCAAACGGCTGTAGGCGAAAACAGTAACAGTCTATAGAGCTATGAAGAGGCATTGCCGCGGAGACGTTTACAAAATCGCGTTGTAGACACGCGAAGCAGCTGCCCCCAGCGAACAGAAACTGTCCAGTATCATGTTCCTTAATTTGGATACTGTACTTAGACATTTGTACATCACGTATATTTCTTTGTACGACTGTTTTATAGTTTCAAAGGTATTTTCACGAATATAACGAAACGACATTTTTTCGATACTTCACTACAAACACGGTTCATTTTTAGGATGCGTCAGTCGGTAACAACGAAACCCGTATAGTTTCGCTTTGTTGTCTGTCTGTCAGTGTGTATCGCTGTCTGTCCGACTGTTAAAAACCCTTCTTCATTTACAGTACAGCCAAAGGAAAAAATCCGAAAATTGTAAATTTGTAGTAACCGGTATATCAAACGAAAAAGAGCTTTTGCTGTTATTTGTTTGCCGGCCGCAGTGGTCTAGCGGTTCTAGGCGATCAGTCCGGAGCCGCGCGACTCCTACGGTTGCAGGTTCGAATCCTGCCTCGGGCATGGATGTGTGTGATGTCCTTATGTTCTAAGTTCTAGGGGACTGATGACCATAGATGTTAAATCCCATAGTGCTCAGAGCCATTTGAACCATTTTTTTGTTATTTGTTATCAGACTATCTGCCTGTCTGTCCGTCTGTTAAGACCCCTTTATCTCAGGAACGGATAGACGCAGCAACCTGGAGTACATTGAAGAGCCATAAGGCCTGGTGCACCTGCCGAATATCGTGTAGGGCCCCACAACACGACGTGGCGTCGACTTGACTAATGTCTGAAGCAGTCCCGGAGAGAACAGACACCATGAGTCCTGCAGGGCTGTCCATAAATCCGTAAGAGTACGAAGGGGTGGAGCACAGAACGTCGCAATGCATCCCAGATATGCTCAACAACATTCATGTCTGGGGAGATTGGTGACCAGCGGAAAGGTTTAAGCTCAGAAGAGTGTTCCTGAAGCCAGTCTGTAGCAATTCTGAACGTGTTGGGCATCGCATTATCCTGCTGGAATTGCCCACGTCCGTCGGAAAGTACGAGGGTCACTCCAAAAGAAATGCACATTATTTTTGTTAAAAATACAGTTTTCATTCTGCATGTGTGAAAGTTTTACAGTGTGTAGATACATCCTTCCCGCTTGTTTTCAAACTAAGTTCAACCTGTTCCCGTGAGTGGCGCCGTCACAGAATGTCTCCAAGATGGCTGCTACACTTGACATTCGTCAGAAGCAACGTGCTGTCATAGAATTCCTGTGCTGTGAAAACGAGACAGTGGGAAACATCCACAAGAGGTTGAAAAAGGAGTATGGAGATGCTGCTGTCGGTCGCAGTACAGTTAGTCGGTGGGCAAGCAGGTTACGTGATGAAAGCGGGCACGGCAATATTGAGGATTGTCCTCGCAACGGCAGGCCTCGTACTGCACACACTCCAGACAATGTGCAGAGAGTTAACGAATTGGTGACTGCTCACAGACGCAACACAGTGAACGAATTGTCACGCTACATTGGGATAGGGGAAGGAAGTGTTCGACCACATCGGCAAAAGCAGGGTGCTTTGCTGTTGCACGACAGTCAAAAAACCATGGAAGCGATCACAAAACTCGGATGGACAATACTGAAACACCCGCCTTACAGTCCTGACCTGGCTCCATGTGATTATCATCTCTTTGGGAAACTGAAAGACTCTCTTCGTGGAACAAGGTTTGAAGATGACGACTCCCTTGTGCACGCTGCCAAACAGTGGCTCCAACACCTTGGTCCAGAATTTTACCGTGCGGGTATACAGCCGCTAGTTCCAAGATGGCGTAAGGCAGTTGAGAGGGATGGAAATTATGTGGAGAAATGAAAATATTGTTGCTAAAGGATGTATCTACACACTGTAAAACTTTCAAACATGTAGAATAAAAGATGGGTTTAAAAAAAATAGTGTGCATTTCTTTTGGAGTGACCCTGGTACAATGGATATGAATGGATGCAGGACATCAGACAGGATGCTTATGTACGTGTCAACTGTCAGAGTGGTACCTAAAATTATAAGGGGTCCCATATCATTCCAACTGCACATGTCCCATACCATTACAGAGCCTCCACCAGCTTGAACAGTCCCCTACTGACATGCAGGTCCATGGATTCATGAGGTTGTCTCCATACCCGTACACGTCCATCCGTTCTACATAATTTGAAACGAGACTCGTCCGACTAGACAACATGTTTCGAGTCATCAACAGTTCAATGTCAGTGTTGACGGGCCCAGGCGAGGAGTAAAGCTTTGTGTCGTGCAGTCATCAAGAGTACACGAGTGTGTCTTCGGCTCCGAAAGCCCACATCAATGATGTTTCGTTGAACGCTTCGCACGCTGACACTTGAAATCTGCAGCAATTTACGGAAGGGCTGCACTTATGTCACGTTGAACGATTCTCTTCAGTCGTCGTTCGCCCCGTTCTTGCGGGGTCTTCTTCCGGCCGCAGCAATGTCGAAAATTTGATGTTTTACCGGATTCCTGATATTCAAGGTACACTCGTGAAATGGTCGTACGGGAAAATCCTCACTTCGTCGCTACCTCGGAGATGATGTGTCCCATCGCTCGCGCGCCGACTATGACACTCTGTTGAAGCTCACTTAAATCTTGATAATCTGCCGTTATAGCAGCAGTAACCGATGTAATGAATGCGCCAGCCACTTGTTGTCTTATACACTCCTGGGAATTGAAATAAGAACACCGTGAATTCATTGTCCCAAGAAGGGGAAACTTTATTGACACATTCCTGGGGTCAGATACATCACATGATCACACTGACAGAACAACAGGCACATAGACACAGGCAACAGAGCATGCACAATGTCGGCACTAGTACAGTGTATATCCACCTTTCGCAGCAATGCAGGCTGCTATTCTTCCATGGAGACGATCGTAGAGATACTGGATGTAGTCCTGTGGAACGGCTTGCCATGCCATTTCCACCTGGCGCCTCAGTTGGACCAGCGTTCGTGCTGGACGTGCAGACCGCGTGAGACGACGCTTCATTCAGTCCCAAACATGCTCAATGGGGGACAGATCCGGAGATCTTGCTGGCCAGGGTAGTTGACTTACACCTTCTAGAGCACGTTGGGTGGCACGGGATACATGCGGACGTGCATTGTCCTGTTGGAACAGCAAGTTCCCTTGCCGGTCTAGGAATGGTAGAACGATGGGTTCGATGACGGTTTGGATGTACCGTGCACTATTCAGTGTCCCTCGACGATCACCAGTGGTGTACGGCCAGTGTAGGAGATC
Source organism: Schistocerca americana (assembly GCF_021461395.2). Lineage (NCBI taxonomy): Eukaryota > Metazoa > Arthropoda > Insecta > Orthoptera > Acrididae > Schistocerca > Schistocerca americana. Next base: position 142,946,340 of record NC_060128.1, on the reverse strand, counting down.
GCTCCCCACACCATGATGCTGGGTGTTGGCCCTGTGTGCCTCGGTCGTATGCAGTCCTGATTGTGGCGCTCACCTGCACGGCGCCAAACACGCATACGACCATCATTGGCACCAAGGCAGAAGCGACTCTCATCGCTGAAGACGACACGTCTCCATTCGTCCCTCCATTCACGCCTGTCGCGACACCACTGGAGGCGGGCTGCACGATGTTTGGACGTGAGCGGAAGACGGCCTAACGGTGTGCGGGACCGTAGCCCAGCTTCATGGAGACGGTTGCGAATGGTCCTCGCCAATACCCCAGGAGCAACAGTGTCCCTAATTTGCTGGGAAGTGGCGGTGCGGTTCCCTACGGCACTGCGTAGGATCCTACGGTCTTGGCGTGCATCCGTGCGTCGCTGCGGTCCGGTCCCAGGTCGACGGGCACGTGCACCTTCCGCCGACCACTGGCGACAACATCGATGTACTGTGGAGACCTCACGCCCCACGTGTTGAGCAATTCGGCGGTACGTCCACCCGGCCTCACGCATGCCCACTATACGCCCTCGCTCAAAGTCCGTCAACTGCACATACGGTTCACGTCCACGCTGTCGCGGCATGCTACCAGTGTTAAAGACTGCGATGGAGCTCCGTATGCCACGGCAAACTGGCTGACACTGACGGCGGCGGTGCACAAATGCTGCGCAGCTAGCGCCATTCGACGGCCAACACCGCGGTTCCTAGTGTGTCCGCTGTGCCGTGCGTGTGATCATTGCTTGTACAGCCCTCTCGCAGTGTCCGGAGCAAGTATGGTGGGTCTGACACACCGGTGTCAATGTGTTCTTTTTTCCATTTCCAGGAGTGTATAAGCGTTGCCGAACGGACCGCCGTATTCTGCCTGTTTTCATGTCTCTGTATTTGATATGCATGCCTATACCAGTTTCTTTGGCGCTTCAGTGTAAGTGTCTCATACTAAGGCTTATGTTCCGATGGTGGAATAACAAACATTAGCTTCTACGCCAATGCAGTCAAAATGTATGGGGATTTGTCACATATTTTGATACAAGCAAACTCATTCATCAAAACCTATGGAATTACGAAAACTGGAATGAAACAAGGTCCACAGTATAAGTAAACGATAAAAAAAATCGAAAATTCTCAATTCGTAATTATATCAGGCAAAGAATTTTATTTTGTCACTTGTTACCCGACGTCAAACTTGAAATTAAGGCAATCAGCAGTCCTGCATTCAGGCTGACTGTGGCGCAATGGTTAAAGTCAGCCAACACACTAGGGATGCCTTCATTGCTGTTACGACGCATATGCACGAACGATAGCTGACTAGTCAGCGAATATTTGTTTCACATACAATTTTAAACGCCATATCTACGTGAAGTAATCGCTCCTCGATATCTGATGATGGATAAATTCCGAGACCGTCCTATGAGTAATAGTCATTGCTTGTCTGATGTTTGACTTTTACCACTGCGACCAGTCAGTCTGAATGGACAACTTCTGATTATTATAAAAATGGTCGTCTGCTTCCTGCATGATTGTATGTCACATTTAAATTATTGAAATTAAAACATTCTCGAAAAACTTGGTATCTTTGGAACAGATATCTTGCCAGTGTCAATGTCGCTAACAGGCAAAATGGTCGAGTGTCTCTATTCCTGGGCTGAAAGAACTGTGTGTATACATAATTAACTTTGTACAGAGCCCTTCAGTGCGCGAGTCATGCTAGCATCTGGCCTTTTTTCCTCGTTTCTAATAGCAGCAAAATTGCAAAATGAATACCCGGACAACGCCAGGTTTGTTCGTTATGTAACGCCACTTCCACTGGACGCAAAATTGAAAATATACAAGGTGTACAACATTGCTTCCGCCGTTTGCCGATAGGTGGCGACAACGATAAGTAGCAGTCGAAAGAAACAGTTCGCAGACGTCAGGCAGTTAGCTTGGACCTCGGTCAACATAACCTCATTCAGACATTAGTCGTTTTGTGTCTGCATCATAAAGCTGTTCTTGATTGAAAATGTCAGTTTACGAGCCCAATTCTCTTCATTTGCGGTAGGTGTCACTGTATTGTTAGAGTATGAAGAAAACAGCAGCTGAGTCTCATCGAATGGTCTCAAGTACACATGGTAAGGACGCCATTAGTGAAAGAACGTGTCGTGAGTGGTTTCAACGCTTCAAGAACGGTGATTTTTAACGTCGTAGACCGTCATAGTGGTGAAAGAGAGAATGTTTTCGAAGATGCACAACTGGAGACATTGATGAGTGAAGCCTCGCGTCAGACTCAAGAAGAATTGCCACGATTAGTGCGAGCGACACAGCAAGCCATTTCAAAACGTCTCAAGGCTATTGGCAGGATTCAGAAAGAAGGAACTTGGCTCTCGTGTGAGCTGAAACCAAGAGACGTTGAACGGCGTTTGTGTGTTTGTGAACAGTTCCTTCAGAGGAATAATTGGCAACCTTCAGAGGAAAAAACGGAAGGGATTTCTGCATCGCATTGTGACCGGTAACGAAAAATGGGTTCATTACGATAACCCTAAACGCAAAAATCATGGATATATAATCCCGGCCACGCTTCCACGTCGACGGCCAAACCGAATATTTACGGCTCCACAAGATCATGCTCCGCATTTGGTGGGACCAGCTCGCCGTCTTGTACTATGAGGTGCTCGAAAACCAAGTTAAACAATCATAGGTGCTCGTTATCGAACGCATTTAATGCGTTTGAGCAGACCATTAAAAGACAAACGGCCGCAATACAGCGAGAGCGGTTCTAGGCGCTACAGTCTGGAACCGCACGACCGCTAAGGTCGCAGGTTCGAATCCTGCCTCGGGCATGGATGTGTGTGATGTCCTGAGGTTGGATAGGTGTTTAAGTAGTTCTAAGTTCTAGGGGACTGATGACCTCAGGTGTTAAGTCCCATTGTGCTCAGAGTCATTTGAACAATTTTTTTTTTTACCTACATAAGTACATCACTGCACGTCGCATAGTTGAAGAGATATGACGTCATAAACACTCTACCCGCCAGGGTAGCTGAGAGCACTAAATCGCGGCTTCTTAGACTCGGGTAGGCACGCCGGCCCGGATCGAATCCGCCCGGCGGATTAACGACGACGGCCGGTGTGCCGGCCAGCCGGGATGTGGTTTTTAGGCGGTTTTCCACATCATACTAGGTGAATACCGGGATGGTCCCCACGTCCCACCTCAGTTACACAACTCGCAGACATGTGAAACACATTCACACTATTTCACGATTTACACTAGACACAGACAGCTGGGGTACACTACTTCCATCCCAGGGGAGTGGGGGGGGGGGGTTGGGTTGGGTGTTGGGTTGAGTTGTTTGGGGGAAGAGACCAGACAGCAAGGTCATCGGTCTCATCGGATTAGGGAAGGAAGTCGGCTGTGCCCTTTCAAAGGAACCATCCCGGGGGGGGGGGGGGGGGGGGGGGGGTTATGGGGTGGCGGCAGGAAGGGCATCTGGCCACCCCTTAAAAATTAACCATGCCAATTCCGTACTTAACCCTGCCGACCCTGCGCACAATGCAGGATAAAGGCAGTAGCAGAAGAAGAAGAAGAAGACGTCATAAACACACTGGTGCGTGAAAAATGGAATCATAAATTAAGCTTCCATACATTTATTTTTTACTATCAAGACGCTCGTACAAGCGAGTCAAATTAAGGAATTCCTGGCAGCGCTTTTGACAGCTTCCAACTGCGAAGCGCAAACGGCTGTAGGCGAAAACAGTAACAGTCTATAGAGCTATGAAGAGGCATTGCCGCGGAGACGTTTACAAAATCGCGTTGTAGACACGCGAAGCAGCTGCCCCCAGCGAACAGAAACTGTCCAGTATCATGTTCCTTAATTTGGATACTGTACTTAGACATTTGTACATCACGTATATTTCTTTGTACGACTGTTTTATAGTTTCAAAGGTATTTTCACGAATATAACGAAACGACATTTTTTCGATACTTCACTACAAACACGGTTCATTTTTAGGATGCGTCAGTCGGTAACAACGAAACCCGTATAGTTTCGCTTTGTCGTCTGTCTGTCAGTGTGTATCGCTGTCTGTCCGACTGTTAAAAACCCTTCTTCATTTACAGTACAGCCAAAGGAAAAAATCCGAAAATTGTAAATTTGTAGTAACCGGTATATCAAACGAAAAAGAGCTTTTGCTGTTATTTGTTTGCCGGCCGCAGTGGTCTAGCGGTTCTAGGCGCTCAGTCCGGAGCCGCGTGACTCCTACGGTTGCAGGTTCGAATCCTGCCTCGGGCATGGATGTGTGTGATGTCCTTATGTTAGTTAGGTTTAAGTAGTTCTAAGTTCTAGGGGACTGATGACCATAGATGTTAAGTCCCATAGTGCTCAGAGCCATTTGAACCATTTTTTTGTTATTTGTTATCAGACTATCTGCCTGTCCGTCCGTCTGTTAAGACCCCTTTATCTCAGGAACGGATAGACGCAGCAACCTGGAGTACATTGAAGAGCCATAAGGCCTGGTGCACCTGCCGAGTATCGGGTAGGGCCCCCACAACACGACGTGGCATCGACTTGACTAATGTCTGAAGTAGTGCCGGAGAGAACAGACACCATGAGTCCTGCAGGGCTGTCCATAAATCCGTAAGAGTACGAAGGGGTGGAGCACAGAACGTCGCAATGCATCCCAGATATGCTCAACAACATTCATGTCTGGGGAGATTGGTGACCAGCGGAAAGGTTTAAGCTCAGAAGAGTGCTCCTGAAGCCAGTCTGTAGCAATTCTGAACGTGTTGGGCATCGCATTATCCTGCTGGAATTGCCCACGTCCGTCGGAAAGTACGAGGGTCACTCCAAAAGAAATGCACATTATTTTTGTTAAAAATACAGTTTTTCATTCTGCATGTGTGAAAGTTTTACAGTGTGTAGATACATCCTTCCCGCTTGTTTTCAAACTAAGTTCAACCTGTTGCCGTGAGTGGCGCCGTCACAGAATGTCTCCAAGATGGCTGCTACACTTGACATTCGTCAGAAGCAACGTGCTGTCATAGAATTCCTGTGCTGTGAAAATGAGACAGTGGGAAACATCCACAAGAGGTTGAAAAAGGAGTATGCTGCTGTCGGTCGCAGTACAGTTAGGCGGTGGGCAAGCAGGTTATGTGATGAAAGCGGGCACGGCAATATTGAGGATTGTCCTCGTAACGGCAGGCCTAGTACTGCACACACTCCAGAGAGTTAACGAATTGGTGACTGCTCACAGACACATCACAGTGAACGAATTGTCACGCTACGTTGGGCTAGGGGAAGGAAGTGTTCGACCGCATCGGCAAAAGCAGGATGTTTTGCTGTTGCACGACAATGCATGGCCACTTGACAGTCAAAAAACCATGGAAGCGATCACAAAACTCGGATGGACAATACTGAAACACCCGCCTTACAGTCCTGACCTGCCTCCATGTGACTATCATCTCTTTGGGAAACTGAAAGACTCTCTTCGTGGAACAAGGTTTGAAGATGACGACTCCCTTGTGCATTCTGCCAAACAGTGGCTCCAACGCCTTGGTCCAGAATTGTACCGTGCGGGTATACAGGCGCTAGTTCCAAGATGGCGTAAGGCAGTTGAGAAGGATGGAAATTATGTGGAGAAATGAAAATATTGTTGCTAAAGGATGTATCTACACACTGTAAAACTTTGAAACATGTAGAATACAAGATGGGTTTTAAAAAAATAGTGTGCATTTCTTTTGGAGTGCCCGGGTACAATGGATATGAATGGATGCAGGACATCAGACAGGATGCTTATGTACGTGTCAACTGTCAGAGTGGTATCTAAAATTATAAGGGGTCCCATATCATTCCAACTGCACATGTCCCATACCATTACAGAGCCTCCACCAGCTTGAACAGTCCCCTACTGACATGCAGGGTCCATGGATTCATGAGGTTGTCTCCATACCCGTACAAGTCCATCCGTTCTACATAATTTGTAACGAGACTCGTCCGACCAGACAACGTGTTTCCAGTCATCAACAGTTCAATGTCAGTGTTGACGGGCCCAAGCGAGGAGTAAAGCTTTGTGTCGTGCAGTCATCAAGAGTACACGAGTGGGTCTTCGGCTCCGAAAGCCCACATCAATGATGTTTCGTTGAACGCTTCGCACGCTGACACTTGAAATCTGCAGCAATTTACGGAAGGGTTGCACTTCTGTCACGTTGAACGATTCTCTTCAGTCGTCGTTCGCCCCGTTCTTGCGGGGTCTTCTTCCGGCCGCAGCAATGTCGAAAATTTGATGTTTCACCGGATTCCTGATATTCAAGGTACACTCGTGAAATGGTCGTACGGGAAAATCCTCACTTCGTCGCTACCTCGGAGATGATGTGTCCCATCGCTTGCGCGCCGACTATGACACTCCGTTGAAGCTCACTTAAATCTTGATAATCTGCCATTATAGCAGCAGTAACCGATGTAATAAATGCGCCAGCCACTTGTTGTCTTATATAATCGTTGCCGAACGCACCGCCGTATTCTGCCTGTTTTCATGTCTCTGTATTTGATATGCATGCCCATACCAGTTTCTTTGGCGCTTCAGTGTAAATGTCTCATACTAAGGCTTATGTTCCCATGGTGGTATAACAAACATTAGCTTCTACGTCAATGCAGTCAAAATGTACGGGGATTTGTCACATATTTTGATACAAGCAAACTCATTCATCAAAACCTATGGAATTACGAAAACTGGCATGAAACAAGGTCCACAGTATAAGGAAACGATAAAAAAATCGAAAATTCTCAATTCGTAATTATATCACGCAAAGAATTTTATTTTGTCACTTGTTATCCGACGTCAAACTTGCAATTAAGGCAATCAGCAGTCCTGCATTCAGGCTGACTGTGTCGCAATGGTTAAAGTCAGACAACACACTAGGGATGCCTTCATTGCTGTTACGACGCATATCCACGAACGATAGCGAATATTTGTTTCACATACAATTTTAAACGCCATATCTACGTGAAGTAATCGCTCCTCGATATCTGATGATGGATAAATTCCGAGACCGTCCTATGAGCAATAGTCATTGCTTGTCTGATGTTTGACTTTTACCACTGCGACCAGTCAGTCTGAATGGACAACTTCTGATTATTATAAAAATGGTCGTCTGCTTCCTGCATGATTTTATGTCACATTTAAATTATTGAAATTAAAACATTCTCGAAAAACTTGGAATATTTGGAACAGATATCTTGCCAGTGTCAATGTCGCTAACAGCCAAAATGGTCGAGTGTCTCTATTCCTGGGCTGAAAGAACTGTGTGTATACATAATTAAGTTTGTACAGAGCCCTTCAGTGCGCGAGTCATCCTAGCATCTGGTCTTTTTCTTCGTTTCTAATAGCAGCAAAATTGCAAAATGAATACCCGGACAACGCCAGGTTTGTTCGTTATGTAACGCCACTTCCACTGGACGCAAAATTGAAAATATACAAGGCGTACAACATTGCTTCCGCCGTTTGCCGATAGGTGGCGACAACGATAAGTAGCAGTCGAAAGAAACAGTTCGCAGACGTCAGGCAGTTAGCTTGGACCTCGGTCAACATAACCTCATTCAAACATTAGTCGTTTTGTGTCTGCATCATAAAGCTGTTCTTGATTGAAAATGTCAGTTTACGAGCCTAATTCTCTTCATTTGCGGTAGGTGTTACTGTTTTGTTTGAGTATGAAGAAAACAGCAGCTGAGTCTAATCGAATGGTCTCAAGTACACATGGTAATGACGCTATTAGTGAAAGAACGTGTCGTGAGTAGTTTCAACGCTTCAAGAACGGTGATTTTAACGTCGTAGACCGTCATAGTGGTGAAAGAGAGAATGTTTTCGAAGATGCACAACTGGAGACATTGATGAGTGAAGACTCGCATCAGACTCAAGAAGAATTGGCACGATTAGTGGGAGCGACACAGCAAGCCATTTGAAAACGTCTCAAGGCTATTGGCAAGATTCAGAAAGAAGGAACTTGGCTCCCGTGTGAGCTGAAACCAAGAGACGTTGAACGGCGTTTGTGTGTTTGTGAACAGTTCCTTCAGAGGAATAATTGGCAACCTTCAGAGGAAAAAACGGAAGGGATTTCTGCATCGCATTGTGACCGGTAACGAAAAATGGGTTCATTACGATAACCCTAAACGCAAAAATCATGGATATATAATCCCGGCCAAGCTTCCACGTCGACGGCCAAACCGAATATTTACGGCTCCACAAGATCATGCTCCGCATTTGGTGGGACCAGCTCGCCGTCTTGTACTATGAGGTGCCCGAAAACCAAGTTAAAAAATCATAGGTGCTCGTTATCGAACGCAATTAATGCGTTTGAGCAGAGCATTAAAAGACCAACGGCCGCAATACAGCGAGAGGCACGATAAAGTGATTTTGCAGCACGACAATGATCGACCCCACGATGAAAAAGAGGTCAAAACGTACTTGGAAACGTTAAAATGGAAAGTCCTACCCCACCCGCCGTATTATCCAGACATTGCTCCCTCTATCACCTGTTTAGATCAATGGCGCATGGCCTGGCTGACCAACACTTCCGATCTCATGAAGAAGTCACAAATTGGATCGATTCGTAGATCGCTTCAAAACATTAACAATTTTCTCGACGCGGGATTCGTACAGTGCCCGAAAGATGGGAGAAAGTAGTGGCCGAAAGATGGGGAAAGTAGTGGCCAGCGATGGAAAATACTTTGACTGATACATGTGTAACCAATTTGTTTCATTAAAGCCTCAAATGTTTTGGGAAAAACGGCGGAAGCAAAGTTGTACACCTTGTAAAATAGTACCCAAAACCCAACAAAAGTCCCAAAACCCAAGATCCAGATTTTAAGTCCCGCTGGAGTATCATTACTTGAATAGTAGCAAGTATATAGAAAAGAAATCCAGTATAACGTGACTTAATGTTTCGAAAAGGGAAAGAAACGAAATAGAAGCCATTAGTTTCAAATTAAAATAATAATAGCTCGCAAAGTAGTGTACTTATAGATCACGGAATAGAACGAGTGAACTCAAAGAATACTCTTTGTGAGTACTGTTTGAGGACATTGCGTAATACGGAAGAAAAAAGTCATACATTGTTAATGTGCTGCTAGCGCTTGCTGGATCATGTCGTATCTCACGTGTGGTCTGGTACGCAGGCGCGACGAGAATGTTTTTTTGTGCATTTTTGGAAATTTACGATCTGCTAGAAATCATTAAACTTGATATAGGTAGATCAGCAACCTTGAGTACATCATTACGCAAAGCCAAGAACGCAAAACACCCAAACTTGTCTTAACTGATTATTATATAGGTGCGCCAATTTTTATGTAACTGCTCCTCTTAAGGTACATTGGTATTGTTCGTTGATGAAATTCGTGCTACGACCAACTAGCGGAAGAATGTATGTATATATACACTACTGGCCAGTAAAATTGCTACATCAAGAAGAAATGCAGATGATAAACGGATATTCATTGGCCAAATATATTATACTAGAAGTGACATGTAATTACATTTTAACGCAATTTGGGTGCATAGATCCTGAGAAATCAGTACCCAGAACAACCACTTCTGGCCGTAATAACGGCCTTCATACGCCTGGGCATTGAGTCAAACAGAGCTCGGATGGTGTGTACAGGTACAGCTGCCCATGCAGCTTCAACACGACACCACAGTTCATCAAGAGTAGTGACTGGCGTATTGTGACGAGCCAGTTGCTCGGCCACCACTGACCAGACGTTTTCCGTTTGTGAGAGATCTGGAGAATGTGGCCGGCCGGTGTGGCCGTGCGGTTAAAGGCGCTTCAGTCTGGAACCGCGTGACCGCTACGGTCGCAGGTTCGAATCCTGCCTCGGGTATGGATGTGTGTGATGTCCTTAGGTTAGTTAGGTTTAAGTAGTTCTAAGTTCTAGGGGACTTATGACCACAGATGTTGAGTCCCATAGTGCTCAGAGCCATTTGAACCATTTTTTTTTGGAGAATGTGCTGGCCAGGCCAGCAGTCGAACATTTTCTCTATCCAGAAAGACGCGTACATGACCTGCAACATGCGGTCGCGCATTATCCTGCTGAAATGTAGGGTTTCGCAGGCATCGAATGAAGGGTAGAGCCACGGGTCGTAACACATCTGAAACGTAAGGTCCACTGTTCACAGCGCCGTCAGTGCGAACAAGAGGTGACCGAGACGTGTACCCAACGCCACCCCATACCATCACGCCGGGTGACACGCTAGTATGGCGATGACGAATACACGCTTCCAATGTGCGTTCGCCGCTATGTCGCCAAACACGGATGCGACCATCATGGTGCAGTAAACAGAACCTGGATTCATTCGAAAAAATGACGTACTGCCATTCGTGCACCCATGTTCGTCGTTGAGTACACCATCGCAGGCGCTCCTGTCTGTGATGCAGCGTCAAGGGTAACCGTAGCCACAGTCTCCGAGCTGATAGTCCATGCTGCTGCAAACATCGTCGAACTGTCGGTGCAGATGGTTGTTGTCCAGCAAACGTCCCCATCTGTTGACTCAGGGATGGAGACGTGGCTGCACGATCCGTTACAGCCATGAGAATAACATTCCTGTCATCTCGACTGCTAGTGATACGACGCCGTTGGCATCCAGCACGGCGTTCCGTATTACCCTCCTGAACGCACCGATTCCATATTCTGCTAACAGTCATTGGATCTCGACCAACGCGAGCAGCAATGTCGCGATACGATAAACCGCAATCGCGATAGGCTACAATCCGACCTTTATCAAAGTCGGAAACCTTATGGTACGCATTTCTCCCCTAGAACTTAGAACTACTTAAACCGAACTAACCTACGGACATCACACACATCCATGCCCGAGCCAGGATTCGAACCTGCGACCGTAGCGGTCACGCGGTTCCAGACTGAAGCGCCTAGAACCGCACGGCCACACCGGCCGGCACTTCCTCGGTAAATTTCTAACAGTCTATTACTTCGGGGCAAAGTTCAGTCTTTCCTGTATAATAACCAATTAAGAAAAGTTCGGGTCTTTTGCTCTCTTGGCCTTACATAGTGATATACTCAAGGTTGCTGATCTACCTATTTCAAGTTTAATGATTCGCAGCAGATCGCAAAACTGCGCAAAAACAATCTCGTCGCGCCTACGTACAAGAGCACACGTTGAGATACGACATGATCCAGAAGCGCTAGCAGCACATTAACAATGTACGATTTTTTTCTTCTGTATTACGCAGTGTCCTCAAAGAGTACTCACAGAGAGTTTTCCTTGTGTTCACTCGTTCTATTCCGTGATCTATAAGTACACTACTTTGCGATCTACTATTATTTTAATTTGAAATTAATGGACTCACCTTATACTGGATTTCTTTTCTATACACTTGCTACTATTCAAGTTATGATATTCCAGTGGGACTTGAAATCTGGATCTTGGATTTTGAGACTTTTATTGGGTTTTCGGTACTATTTTATATTTTCAATCTTGCGTCCAAAGGAAGTGGCGTTACAGCTGGTACTTTATAAATTGAGCAGTTTCATTAATTACTATTCGCAAAGTGCATACAGTGGGACGTATTTCACTGTCATGCTGTATAAAACATTTTGTCACTTAAAGGGTCAACAAAGCTTTGCTAGTTTGATCTTCGTAACATTTAATGTGTCAAGAATGTAATGTGACGACCCGACTCTAATCCATTCCCTCCAAATCCGATAAGGGGACATGGAAGTCAGCATGGAACAGCTCGACGTAGACAGGACGTAAGGCTGCAATAACAAATAGTAATTAAACTGCCAGTTTCAGACACTGAACAGCTTGTAGTGATTGGCACAGTTAAAATTTGCTCCCGTTCCTCGATGTTTGCGCTGTTCCTCGACGCAGTTAGTTAACACACGGGACACATATTGGACAGGCGCCATACGCGTCTGTTCACAAGCCTCCACTCCAATCCCACTATCAAGCCACGTTAGGACCATTATTTGTGTTTCTATGGGCATAATGAGAAGATCTGCTAAATCTGTGGCACACCAACAAACTCCCATTCCTCATTCTTTAAAGCATCGAACTCCAGTGTACAAAATGACACATCTCCGACCTACGAGGGACGTTTGAATAGTCCGTGCAAAGTCCGAGAGATGGCACAACCGGCGTTTATCGAGGTCATGTTTAGTTAGTAGCATCTTTGGAGAGAGCACACACCAAGTTTCAGCCATATTGGTCTATTTTTTTGTTTTTGGCATTCGTGTAAATCAAGGATGTCGAGTGATTGTCAAAAAATGGACGAAAAAGAATTTCGGGTGGTGATTAAACATTACTTTATAAATGGCAGAACTCCTCAAGTGAATAAAGAGAAGCTTGATAAACATTACGGTGACTCTGCAGCTTCGATTAGAATAGTTTATAAGTGGTTTCAAAACTTTCGGATTGGCCATATGGGCACAAGTGATGCCGAACGTTCTGGACGCCCTGTGGAGGTTACGACTCCAGAAATCATTGATAAAATCCATGATATGGTGATGGATGACAGAAGAGTTAAGATGCGTGAGATTGCTAGTGCTGTGGCCATCTCAAATATGGGTAAATAATATTTTGCATAAACATTTGGACATGAGAAAGTTATCCGCAACATGGGTTCCGCGATTGCTCACGCTTGACCAAAAACGGAATCGTGTGAAGTGTTGCAGGGATGGTTTGCAGCTGTTCAGGAAGAATCCACAGGACTTTAAGCGTCGTTTCGTCACTGTGGATGAAACATGGCTCCATTACTATACTCCTGAGACCAAACCAGAATCGAAACAATGGATTACCAAGGGAGATCTGCACCAAAAAAGACGAAGACCAGTCTTTTGCCCGGAAAGGTTATGGCGACTGTCTTTTGGAATTCACAAGGGATAATCCCTCTGGAAAAGGGTAAAACAATTACAGGTGCATATTATTCATCGTTATTGGACAGTTTGAAAACCGAGCTGCACGAAAAACGCCGGCGATTGGACCGCAAAAAAGTCCTTTCCATCATGACAATGCACCAGCACACACCTCAGCAGTTTTGGTCGCAAAATTAATGGAAACAGGATTCCAACTCGTTTCACATACCCCCTATTCTCCAGATTTGGCTCCCTCGGACTACTATCGGTTCCCCAGTTTGAAGAAATGGCTGGCAGGATGAAGATTTTATCAAACGAGTAGGTGATTGCAGCAACTAATAGCTATTTTGCAGACTTGGACAATTCCTATTATTCGGAAGGGATCAACAAATTAGAACAGCGTTGGACGAAGTGATAAGTGTAAAAGCAGACTATGTCGAAAAACAAAAAAGGTTTACCCCAAACAAGTAAGTAGTTTTTATTTTTGCACGGACTTTTCAAACGGCCCTCGTATGTATCGCACACTGGTATAGTTTTGCAGGTACCTTCAGTGGCATATGGGGATACTGTCTGCAAAATATGTTGCGAGCAGGGTTGGTAGTAAAGAGGCAACAAATTAAAAAGTCATGCCTGATGCTGCAGTTTTACTGCATGAACAGCGAAAATGGATTGAGATGAATTTTTCTCCTTGTCTCATTTTGCGTTGGGTGTCAGCGAGAAAAGGTTGCGTAAACGTTTGAAATTGTTTGTAAAGTGCGCAGGAAGTTGCTAATTACTCTCTGGACGGATGTAGCCTGGGTAATGTGCGAACTGTGAATTACACTGACGCAAGACACACAGGTGATTCAGTTGCCCCTACCGCTAGGTTTTATGCAACCCACAACACCTTCAATTACGACACAAGATTTTCGTATTCTCTGACTCACTAAGGTGACAAAAGTCACGGGATAGTGATGCGCACACATACAGATGGCCGTAGTATCACGTATTTTGTGAAAAGTTCTGCCCTGTTGATTTTGTCAAAAGGTTCTGACGCGATTATGACCGCACGATGGAAATTAATAGACATTGAATGTGGAATATCAGTTGCAGCTAAACACATTCGAAAGTCGCTAGGGAGTTCAAAATTCCGAGACCCACAGAGTCAAGAGTGTGCCGAGAATACCAAATTTCAGGCATTATCTCTCACCACAGACAATGTAGTAGCCAACGGCCTTCACTTAACGCCCGAGAACAGCGATGATTCTGTAGCGTTCCCAGTGTTAACAGACAAGCAACACTATGTGAAATAACTGCAGAAATCAATGTAACAAGTACAACGAACGTACGCAGAAGGACAATGTGATGAAATTTGGCCTTAATGGATACTGGAAGCAGGAGGTCGACAAGAGTGCGTTTTTAACAGCATGGCATCACCTGTCCTGCACTCATAACGATACCGGTTGGACCGTAGATGACTGGAAAACTGTGGGTTGGTCAGATGAGTCCCGAGTTGGCAAGAGCTTAAATAAGGGTTCGAGTACGGGAGCCGGCCGGAGTGGCCGTCTGGTTCTAGGCGCTACAGTCTGGAACCGAGCAACCGCTACGGTCGCAGGTTCGAATCCTGCCTCGGGCATGGATGTGTGTGATGTCCTTAGGTTAGTTAGGTTTAATTAGTTCTAGGTTCTAGGCGACTGATGACCTCAGAAGTTAAGTCGCATAGTGCTCAGAGCCATTTGAACCATTTGATTTATTGAGTCAAAGAGGAAGTGGAAAGTCTGTACAGAATATTGAAATACTAATTTTTGTTGCCGCTGGGAACTGTTAGATAGTTAGCCTGCAACAGGTATAGTGCCCTCGGTTAGCCTTTTAGTACACTACTCGCCATTAAAATTGCTATACCAAGAATAAGTGCAGATCATAAATGGGAATTCATAGGACAAATATATTATACTAGAACTGACATGTGATTATATTTTCACGCAATTTGGGTGCATAGATCCTGAGAAATCAGTACCCAGAACAATCACCTGTGGCCGTGATAACGGCCTTGATACGCCTGGGCACTGAGTCAAACCGAGCTTGGATGGCGTGTGCAGGTACAGCTGCCATTGCAGCTTGAACACGATACCACAGTTCATTAAGAGTAGTGACTGGCGTATCGTGACGAGCCAGTTGCTCGGCCACCATTGACAGGACGTTTTCAATTGGTGAGAGATCTGGAGAATGTCCTGGCCAGGGCAGCAGTCGAACATTTTCAGTATCCAGAAAGCCCCGTACAGGACCTGCAACAAAATAGTTCAAATGGCTCTGAGCACTATGGGACTTAACATCTGAGGTCATCAGTCCCCTAGAACTTAGAACTACGGACATCTAACTAACCTAAGGACATCACATACAACCATGCCCGAGGCAGGATTCGAACCTGCGACCGTAGTGGTCCCGCGGTTCCAGACTGAAGAGCCTAGAACCGCTCGGCCACACCGGCCAGCCCTGCAACATGCGGTCGTGCATTGTCCTGCTGAAATGTGGCGTTTCGCAGGGATCGAATGAAGGTTAGAGCCACGGGTCGTAACACATCTGAAATGTAACTTCCACTGTTCAGAGTGCCGTCAATGCGAACAAGAATGGACTCACGTGTAACCAATGGCACCCCGTACCATGACGCCGGGTGATACGCCACTATGGCGATGACGAACACACGCTTCCAATGTGCGTTCACCGCGATGTCGCCAAACATGGATGCGACCATCAAGATGCTGTAAACAGAACCTGGATTCATCCGAAAAAATGACGTTTTGCCATTCGTGCAACCAGGTTCGTCGTCGAGTACACCATCGCAGGCGCTCCTGTCTGTGATGCAGCGTCAAGGGTAACCGCAGCCGTGGTCTCTGAGCTGATAGTCCATGCTGCTGCAAACATCGTCAAACTGTTCGTGCAGATGGTTGTCGTCTTGCAAACATCCCCATCTGTTGACTCAGGGATCGAGATGTGGCTGCACGATCCGTTACAGCCATGCGGATAAGATTCCTGTCATCTCGACTGCTAGTGATACGACGCCGTTGGCATCCAGCACGGCGTTCCGTATTACCCTCCTGAACGCACCGATTCCATATTCTGCTAAGCTATACAATAAACCGCAATCGCGATAGGCTACAATCCGACCTTTATCAAAGTCGGAAACGTGATGGCACGCATTTCTCCTCCTTACACGAGGCATCACAACAACGTTTCACCAGGTAACGTCGGTCAACTGCTGTTTGTGTATGAGAAATCGGCTGGAAACTTTCAAATGGCTTTGAGCACTATAGGACTCAACTGCTGTGGTCAGAAGTCCCCTAGAACTTAGAACTACTTAAACCTAACTAACCTAAGGACATCACACACATCCATGCCCGAGGCAGGATTCGAACCTGCGCCGTAGCAGTCGCACGGTTCCGGACTGTGCGCCTAGAACCGCGGGACCACCGCGGCCGGCTGGAAACTTTCCTGATGTCAGCACATAGTAGGTGTCACCACCGGCGCCAACCTTGTGTGAATCCTCTGAAAAGCTAATCATTTGCATATCACAGCATCTTCTTCTTGTCGGTTAAATTTCGCGTCTGTAGCACGTCATCTTCGTGGTGTAGCAATTTTAATGGCCACTAGTGTATTTGCTACAGCGCGGAAGCGCTGTAACGATAATGTAGCACCAGTTATTAACCTCTCAAAACCAATCAAAAGTCCCCGTTTAGTATCAGAAGTACGAAAAATTCGTACTTAGGTAAATAATTGTATAAATTTTGAAACAATTCATTTTTAGTAATATGTGAGGAATTTTTATTCACTTCTCCTTGAAATAAGGAGCGTCATTTGTCTCTAAAAAAAGTTGGCAACCCAAGTCAAGAATGGAGATGTAGACAACGACATGAATCCATGGACCCTGCATGTCGGCCAGCCGTTGTGGCCGAGCGGTTCTAGGCGCTTCAGTCTGGAACCGCGCGACCGCCACGGTCGCATGTTCGAATCCTGCCTTGGGTATGGATGTGTGTGATGTCCTTAGGTTTAAGTAGTTTTAAGTTCTAGGTGGCTGATGACCTCAGTGCTCAGAGCCAATTCAACCATACGAACCCTGCATGTCAACAAGGGATTGTTCAAGCTGATGGAGGCTCTATAATGTTGTGGGGCGTGTGCGGCTGGAGTGATATCGGACCCCTGACACGTCTAGATATGACTCTGACAGGTGACACGTATGTAAGCATCCTGTCTGATCACCTGCATGTCCATTGTGCATTCCGACGGACTTGTGCAATCCGACGGACTTGTGCAATTCCAGCACGACACTGCGACACACCAAACGCCCAGAACCGCTACAGAGTGGCTCCAGGAACACTCTTCCGACTTTAAACACTTCCGCTGGCCACCAAACTCTCCAGACATGAACATTAATGAGCTTGTCTGGGATGCCTTGCAAAGTGTTGTTCAGAAGAGATCTCCACCCACTCGTACTCTTATGGACAGCCATGGTCCCAGTTCCCTCCAGCACTACTTCAGGCATTAGTCGAGTCCATGTCATGTCGTCATGTAGCAGTTCTGCGTGCTCGCGGGGACGATATTAGGCATGTGTACCAGTTTCTTTGGCTCTTCAGTGCAGTACCCACGTTATGTATAACGAGGTGATGGAAATCATGGGGTAGCGATATGCACATACAGATGGTGATAGTATACCCTACACAAGCCCTCCCGGTTTGCCGTGCGGTGTAACGCACGGCTTTCCGAGCTGGAAGGAGCGCCGGTCTCCGGCAGGAATCCCCCCGGCGGGTTTGTGTCGATGTCCACTGAGCCGGCCAGTCTGTGGATGGTTTTTAGGCGGTTTTCCATCTGCCTCGGCAAATGAGGGCTGGTTCCCCTTATTCCGCCTCAGCTACACTATGTCGGCGATTGCTGCGCAAACAAGTTCTCCACGTACACGTACACCACCATTACTCTACCACGCAAACATAGGGGTTACACTCGTCTGGTGTGTGACGTTCCCTGGGGGGTCCACCTGGGACCGAACCGCACAATAACCCTGGGTTCGGTGTGGGGTGGCGGAGGGATGACGTGGACTGCGGTAGTCGTCGTGGGGTTGCGGGCCACTGTGGCTGCGGCGGGGACGGAGCCTCTCCGTCGCTTCTAGGCCCCCGGTTAACATAACATACCATACCCTACACAAGGTATAAAAGGACAGTGCATTGGCGGAGCCGTCATTTGTACTCAGATGATTCATGTGGAAAAGTTTTCGACGTGTTTATGGCCGTATGACGAGAATTAACAGACTTCGAACGCGGAATGGTAGTTAGAGGTAGACACATGGGACATTCCGTTTCGGAAATCGTTAGGAATTTAATATTCCGTTATCCACAGTATCAAGAGTATGCCGAGAATATCAAATGTCAGGCATGACCTCTCGTCACGGGCAACGCAGTGGCCGGTGGCCTTCACTTAACGGCCAAGAGCAGCACCGTTTTTCGTATAATTGTCAGTGCTAACAGACAAGCAACACTGCGTGAAATGAACACAAAAACATATGTGGGACGTACGACGAACGTATCCGTTCGGACGGTGCGGCGAAATTTGGCATTAATGGGCTATAGGAGCATATGACCGATGTGAGTGCCTTTGTTAAGAGCACGACATCACCGGCAGCGCCTCCCTGGACTCGTGACCATATCAGATGGACACTACACGCCTGGAAAACTGTGGCCAGATCAGATGAGTCTGGATTTTCAGTTGGTAAGAATTGATGGTATGGTTCGAGTGTGGTGGAGACCCTACGAAGCCATTAACCCAAGTTGTCAACAGGGCACTGTGCAAACTGGCGGTGGTTCCATAATAGTGTATGCTGTGTTTACATGCAACAGACTGGGCCCTCCGGTACAAGTAAACTGATCATTGACTGGAAATGGTGATGTTCGACTACCTGGAGAACATTTGCAGCCATTCATGGATCTCATGTTCCCAAACAACGATGGACCTTTTATGGATGACAATGCGCCATGTCACCGGACCACAGTTGTTCACGACTGGTTTGGAGAACATTTGGCCATCCAGATCGCCTGACATGAATTCCATTGAATATTTATGGGGCGTCATGGAGAAGTCAGGTCGTGCACAAAATTTTGCACCAGCAACACTTTCGCAATTATGGACAGGTATAGAGCCAGCACGGCGCAGTATTTCTGCAGGGGACTTTTCCAACGACTTGTTGAGTCCATGTGACGTCGAGTTGCTGTAGTACACAGGTTAAAAGGAGGTCTGAAACGATATTAGGGGGTATCCGCTGACTCTGTAACATAATACATCGTGTCAAGTAAAGTAACACGATACATGATGTCATTCGCATAACATGACATACACCATCATATCATCGAACATGGCATTCGTCATGTAGTGCCATGTGACACAACGTGTCATAAAAGTTTAGGATGCACGCATCCCTACCCTGGGATCCTTTCTGTTATAGATGTACCGCCGCCCTCGGATACTTTCTATGTAGACGCATCACAGTCCCTGGAAGCACATAACTTTGTGTCTGTCTGTTCTTAAGGGGCTCCGGAACGGCCTATACTTGCAATGTTAAAATAACGCTTATAAATTACATCTTTCCTCACAAAGTATTTGAGGTAGGAAGTTGAACTTTTTACAGATTATTTATTGGAATATGGGCTACAACTTAACACAGGGATTTTACAAAATTTTAGTTCAGTTATTAAAGATGATTTTTTTTCAATTGTAATGAAAATTCACAACATTTTTTTGCAATTTTTTATTTATATATTCAAAAATATACAGTTTTTTGGAAAATGGCTGTTTTAAATTATGCAGAAGGTACTGTGTAACATTTACTGAAAGTTTGAAACAAATATGTTTGGAAGATCCTTAGAAAACATGTAATTAGTATGAGAAAATAAAAGTTTTGGGAATCGAGCGACAAAGATTGGATTAACTTTTTAGTGCATTCCAGGTCCATAGGATGGATTATCTTCATCCTCTGCAAACTCCTCCTCCAGCTTCCTCTTGTCCTCCTCCTGTTTACTCTTGCTTGTATTTCTAGACTCTTTACAGCCCTGTCTGCAGCCCTAAGGCGTTCCTTGTCTAAAGCAAGCATAGCTCGTACCATGTTAGAACCTATCTTCATTCCCATATTTCTAAATACCTTGCACCTTACAATGTTGCCATCATTGAAAGTCGCAACAGCATCATACACACCAAAGTGAAGTGTTTCTATTCCAACAAATACAGTCTTGGGGATTCTCGACCATATAACACTATTTACACTTTCATTGGGGTTTTGAGTTTTTCCGTGAATACACTTTTTCAACAGTTCAGGTGCTGCTAAGTCTCTGAAAATAGGTTTTATCACCTCCATTATTGCATGAGGCAGACTATGCTTATGAGTGTACACTTCACCAGTTAGCAATCCTTTGTTATATTTACACCAACTGTCTTCTTCTTTGGGACACAAGCTATGTTGGGGATTTTCATCGGTTCAAGAAGTATGAAGAAAAGAGCCCAAACAGCCTTCTTCATTTCGTCGACACTTTGTGTAATTTGCCTTTTACTTTTACTCATTATTATACTTCAACAAAACAGAGACTCAAGAAACAGAATTAATTACGAATATTTTCGAGATAACGACAGAGTAAATAAACATGAAACAATCGACAATCACACCAGCGATATATATTGAACCATCACAGGTTAGCCACAACACATACTTTATCTCACATCACTAAAATGTACCTGATGAACACGGACGTTAATAATAACACCATTTGACAGCAGTTTAACAGCGCCACAGTGGGTCACGCCCATGTAGAACACATTTCAAAAAAAATTTAAAAATAGTTGTAGTCTTCGGAATTGAATAAATTATATATCTATTAAAAGGTAATAGTCTGCAGATTCAGAAAACGCAAAAAAGTAAAAATTGAACTTTTCATGATTTTGAGCCTTTCCGGAGCCCCTTAAACCCCTCACCATACATGTAACAGGGGTGGGTCTAAGAGAGCTCACTGCATTGGGGAAATAGGGTTAACTCGAAAAAAAAGGCCTAATACGTCAAGATATTTTGATTTAAATGTCTTTGAAGATGTCAGATAAGTTGAAAAGTTAGTTCCCTTAGGTTACATCCGTAACTCTACCCAAGACATATTCGCCTTTTTTGTGGTATGATACGAGCATATTTCACTGTGTAAGTTTATATTTAAATAAATGAACAATTATTTTTTAATTAAAATTCATTGGAGCTCTGTCTGTCCTCCACTGGTTTGCAGCCATCACCGATCAATCTGTTTCGGTACACACTGTCCGGCCGCGGTGGCCGAGCGGTTCTAGGCGCTTCAGTCCGGGACCGCGCTGCTGCTACGGTCGCAGTTTCGAATACTGCCTCGGGCATGGATGTGTGTGATGTCCTTAGATTAGTTAGGTTTAAATAGTTTTAAGTCTAGGGCACTGATAAGTTCCATAGTGCTTAGAGGCATTTGAAACATTTGGTAGTCACTGAGGCGATGTGGAGGAAAAAAAAATACGAGGGCAAGTCAATTATTATCCGCAATTTAGTTATATTTTTGTTTATTTTGGTAGTACTGTCGTTTTACGTTGATGACGCATGCTTTGGTTATTTGTTGTTATATCTTTGCAATTTTCAAGCTGCTAGGTTAGTTTCGTTATCGCTGCCGTGCTGTTAATCATGGCTGCTCCGCTCTCTATTTGCACCAAAGAAGAGCAACGTTCAGTGATCCGGTTTTTGTGGTCAGGAGGCGTATCAGGGGCCGAAATGCATCGAAGACTTTCGGTACAGTACGGTAACAGTGTTCTGCCACAACGGAGTGTCTACGAATGGATTGAAAAATTCCGAAATGGTCGCACAAGTGTTAAGCACGATGATGGAGCCGGACGACCGTTTACCGCCACAAATGAAGAAGGCATTGAGCTTTAAGGATTGTCTTAGACAGACGATTAACTATTGACAAAGTGGCACATCGTCTGCAAATTAGTCACGGTTCTGCCTACGAAATCATCCACAACAGACTTGGGTTTCTTAAAGTTTGAGCAAGATGAGTCCCAAAACAACTCACACAGTAGCATAAACAAACGCGCTTGGACATCTGCAAAAAACATTTGGATCGCTATGATAACGAAGGGGACAACTTCTTAGACAGGATCATAACTGCTGAAGAAACATGGATCCATCATTACGAGCCGGAGAATAAACGGCAGAGTATGGGATGGAAATATCCAAATTCGCTGTGCAAGAAAAAGTTCAAGACCCAACCGTTCGCAGAAAAAGTTATGCTTACCGTTTTTTGGGACGCACAAGGTCCAGTACCGGAACATTATGGGGAAAGGGGCACAACAGTAATCAGTGTTCGTTACAGTGAGATGCTTACTGCCAGGCTAAAGCCTGCAATTCGAAGAAAACGCCGAGGCTTGCTGTCAAAAGGCGTTGTGTTGTTGCACGACAATGCCCGTCCGCATACTACTGCCCACACTGCTGAAACGCTCCAGAAACTCAAATTTGAAGTACTGGGTCTCCTCCATATAGTCCAGATCTTACCCCTTCTGATTATCACTTGTTTGGTCCACTCAAACAGGCATTAAGGGGCCGTCGATTTGCCTCGGACGAAGCAGTGAAAGAAGCGGTGCATTCCGGGCTCGCAGCTCTACCGAGAACCTTCTTTTATGAGGGCATCAGAAAGCTTGTACAACGATGGACCAAGTGCGATGAAACGCAAGGAGACTGTCGAAAATGATGTTCTTGTAAATTTCCTGTTTGATTACAATAAAATTTTATAACTACGACTAAATTGCGGATAATAATTGACTTACCCTCGTATAAGAAGTATTTTTTAAAAAATTGTTTAGTGACGTAATGACTTACTTTTTAAGAATATACTGTCACTTCTTCAAAAATGCTTCAGATGGCTCTGAGCACTATGGGACTTAACATCTGAAGTCATCAGCCCCCTAGACTTAGAACTACTTAAACCTAACTAACCTAAGGACAACACACACATCCATGCCCAAGCAGGATTCGAACCTGCGACCGTAGCAGCAGCGCGGTTCCGGACTGAAGCACATACTGTCACTTGTCGTAAGTATTTTTTGCGAGAAATATTTGTCATCATTTGTTAATTTTCTTTGAATTACTTTAATTACTATAGTTTTCTAATATTAACCATTTCTTAGACACAGTGTACCCCAACGAATTTGATTTGAGGGACATTTTTTATCTAGTTTATTATTTCTTCCATTTCTCACGTCATTGAGTGTTTCGGCATTCTGATTCAGACAAATATAGCATAAACATGGACGAATAACTGAACTAAAAGATACCTTCTGGCGCTTAATAAAGAGCAAATTTCGATATGACTGACACTGACGACAGGCGGTAAAACAATGCAGTCAACAGTAATCATCTAACAACGGTGAAACTATCGAATGTTCCCGTTCAGAACTAACTGCGCCGGTCTGTTTTCATTCGGTTGCCCCCACACACTGGTTTCACTCGAAAGAATGAATGAATAATTCAGCCGATACGTAAAACTACAACCGAGAGATTGTTCAGAGATACCTGTTGAATATTTTAGCGTAAAGGACCCAAGGTGTGGGGTTGCCAGACTAAATTGACAAAATTATCGAATATTGATTGGCAAAAGGATCTGCTAAGCTGAAGGGTGAACACAATAAAACAACAAGTAAGCATTAAAAATTATATTATTGCTAGTTACAGCTTTCAAAAAATTTTTGTTACCTTTACATTTTAGATAAAACTGTTTGCAAGTTGCCATCTTCAGGTTTCTTCTGTTTTTACCACATTGAGATTCAATTGTTTTCTGCATCAGCCCATAAATGATTAATGTGGCTAAAAACTCTTTCCACACAGTATTTGCCGCATGGAAGCACCATTGTTATTTTAATAATTTGGTGATATACAGGAGATAAGCAAAATAATACGAACACCTGTAATTACTTGGGAGTGGTTTATTAACAAGGGGTTGGACCCCCATTTGGCCATAATAAAGCTGCAATTCTTCTTGGAATACTGGCATATAACGATTGTATAGTCTCCAGTGAAATGTTATGCCACTCTTCAGTCAGAACTTCTTCTAACTCCTGCAGTGACGAGGGAGGCGGAAATATTCTCCGGAGTCTTTGCTCCAATACAGCACACAAGAATTCGATGATGTTCAAGTACAGGGACTGTGCTGGCCACGGAAGACGCTGCAGTTCAGTTGCATGCTCCTCATACCCCGATTGTACTGGCTGTATTATGGGTGCAGTATCATCCTGAAGTACGGCATCACTGTTGGGGAACAACATTTGAATCATGGGGTGCACTTGATCACCTAATATGTCATGTAATCGTTGGATGTAACACGGCCTTTGAGAATAATGATGGGACCAGCAGAATACCATGATATGGCTGCCCACACGATCACACTTCTGCCTCCATACTCAACAGTTAGAATCAAGCAATCAGGATTGTAGGATTCTTTCGGCCCAATGTTGGAAATAACGAAAACATTGACGTGTCGGACCATATGACGTATTTCCACTGATCAGCCATACATGATTTACGAGATGCGACAATAAAGTAATGAGACTGGTGTGAAAAAAAAAGTTGCTTACCACTTTAGTCAAGTTTAGTGTTGTCTCCTTCAGAGTAGCTCCCTTCTGATTGCACTCACTTTTTCCAGCGCTTCTGCCATTGATGGTAAAATTTCTGGAACTCTTCTTCCGTAATATCCTCAAAGACCCTCATCACATCTTTTTGGACATCTTGTGTTGTTTGAAAATGGTGGCCCTTGACCACCGTTTTGACTCTTGGAAATAAAAATCGTCGCACGGAGCGATATCTGGTGAATAAGGTGGCTGTGGTAATACTGAAATTCGTTTTGAGGTTAAAAATTGCTGTACTGACAGAGATTTTTGGGGACCATTTTTGCACAAATCTTTCTCATACTAAGATCTTCAGTTATTATTAGACGAACCGTTTCTCGATTGATGTTCAGTTCTTCTGCAATCATTTTCACGGATAATCATCGATCAGATCGCACGAGTTCACGCACCCTGGCCAAGTTGACATCCGTCCGTGAGGTTGGTGGTCGTCCACTGCGGTCTTCATCTTCAACACTCGTTCTGCCTTCACTAAACATTTTATGCCAACAAAAAACTTGAGCTCTTGACATAACTTATTCTCCAAACGCCTTCTGAAGCTTAACGTAAGTTATCGTCGCGTTTTCACCCAATTTAGCGCAAAAGGAAATGGCATACCATTGCGCAATATTATGCGGTTCCATTTCCGTGACGAGAGACACAAACACGTGTTAACTTTTTACAGCACAACTCATGACAGCAGTTGCATCGATGTGCCGCTTGAACTAGAAGCAGCGTATAGACCAAGGTCAAAGATATTGTGCCTACGCAAGCCTGCAGGGTTGCCACATCTTGCAAAGAAAATCAGTCTCATTACCTTATTGTCGCACCTCGTATGCTCCTGACATCATGTTTTACGGTTCTTTGCGTTTGTTGTCGTCACTAATGGTTTCGACATAGCAGCTCGTCCACGAATATTCGCTTTATGGAGTTCTCGGCAACAGCGTTGATAGATACAGAGTCTCGAAGAAGGCTGTAGAGCTCTGCAGTCACTTTAGCTGCTGTAGTTTTGCGTTGTTTTGGCACAATTTGTGTTACCGTACGACGATCTCTGTCATTTAGTTTTGATTTGCGCTCACTATTACGTTTAGACGATGATGTCTTTCCATGTTTTGTGTAGGCTGTCAGGACCTTGAAACAGTTGGCCTTGAAGCATACAACAAGTTTGCTGTCTTGGTTACTGATGTTCCAGCTAATCAGGCCCCCCACAATCTTGCTCTGTTTGGTCTTTCATTGCACGTCGACATCGGCCTCTGAATGCAAATACGAAACAACCTGCACCGATGCCTAGTCCGTACTGAACACCCAGAGTCCAGTGCAACACGCGCCTTACCTGCCTTGTTGACTGTCAAACACAAACATCTCGTTTCTACCACTGTTCGCCTGCCGGAGTGGCCGTGCGGTTCAAGGCGGTACAGTCTGGAACCGAGCGACCGCTACGGTCGCAGGTTCGAATCCTGCCTCGGGCATGGATGTGTGTGATGTCCTTAGGTTAGTTAGGTTTAATTAGTTCTAAGTTCTAGGCGACTGATGACCTCAGAAGTTAAGTCGCATAGTGCTCAGAGCCATTTTCTACCACTGTTCACATTATTTTGCCTATCCCCGGTAAATTAATTTACTTTACTTTACTTTATATGTGGCAAGGGCCTTATCGACCATACGCCTGCTCTATGAGCCTCTTCCACTTCTGCCTGTCCAATGCGCTGTTTGTCCAGCTGCTGTTGCTGTTCACCCTAGTTGTGTCCTCCCGAATGTTATCCCGCCATCTGATTCTGGGTCTCCCTCTTCCTCTCGATCCATCTATTGTTCTGCTGAATGTCGTTCTAGGTAGTCTATTCTCCGTCGTTCTTGCTATGTGGCCTGCCCAATTCAACCTTCTCCTCTTGAACACTTCAACGATGTTACGGTGTTTGTACAGCGCTCTTAATTCTTAATTTCTTCTTATTCTCCATTCCATATTATTTTCGTCGTATACAGGACCAAAAATTTTTCTTAGTACTTTTCTTTCGAATATTAACAGTTTTTCATCTTTCTTTCTAAATATTGATGTTTCACATCCATATAACATCACAGGTATAATGGTCGATATATATAAGCGGTTCTCTGCCTCGTGATGACTGGGTGTTGTGTGACGTCCTTAGGTTAGTTAGGTTTAAGTGGTTGTAAGTTCTAGGGGACTGATGACCATATACGTTAAGTCCCATAGTGCTCAGAGCCACTTGAACTTGATATAAGCGGATTTTGAAGTTACTGCTAAGTGATCTTTTTCTTAGAATTTTGATGAAACTAAAAAGTGTCTTGTTTGCTGTTGATAAACGGGCATCTATTTCCATATCTATTCTGTTGTTATTACTAGAAAGACTTCCTAGGTACTTGAAGCGGTCAACAGTCTTGAAATTGAATCCATCTACAGTCAGAGGTGCATCTTTTCTGGTTTTCTTACTTATGGGCAAGTATTCTGTATTTTCTTCATTAACATGTAATCCTGTTTTCTCAGCAATTTTGTAGTAATTTTGCATCATTCTGATTAATTCTCTTTTGGAACTACTTATTAGTGCTACATCATCTGCATAGGGAAGTCACATCCTGTAGCTGGATCCCTTGTGGACTGGTTTTAGAAAATTCTCTATCGATCTTCTCTAGAACAAAGTTAAATAAAACAGGTGAAATGGTATCCCCTTGTTTCAGTCCAGTGTACACCTTAAAATCTTCAGTTTCTCCTACCGGTGACTTTATGCGACAAAGTTTCATCTATACACATTTTAACTGATTTGATTACTTTTGATGGTATTTTAAATTCCTTCATTATATTTAGGAGTTTCTGTCGGTGTATGATATCATAGGCCTTTTTAAAATCTAGGAATAATATGTGGACATCCCTTGTAAATGGAATACTAAAAATACCGAACCGCTCATAGACTACGTTTACATGTGACACGTCTTCCGAAAGACGAAAATCGAATTTCAGAAACCGTTTTCCGCTGTCCTGTTTACATGTTAAGGTCTGAAGTGAATTTGCTAACCCAGTTAAATATGGTGCCTGAGAAACAGCTGTCAGTTTCTGATTTATTCAGCACAGTCGCTCTTTCTCTCCAATTAGCCGCGGCGTAAACAGATTCACTCTAATATTTCAACTTATCTTTCACTGTACAAAAAGCCACTGCGTCCACATCAGCCGATTTTTTTTTTTTTTTTAAACAAGACGATACCTGAAAGTCTATGTACGCTCCAAAACCGGCTGCGCTTACATGGGACTGAAAATCGATTGCGGAGTTGGAAAACCAGCAACCAGACGCGGATTTCTAGATTCAATTTTAAAGTGTTTACATGACCACCCGGAATCGGTATTGGGAAATCGGTTTGCGAGATCTGGTTTTGGAAGCCGCATATAAACGGGTCGATACTTTGGCACCGAACAATGGCCTCAAACACCGAACTGTTCGATAAAAAACCGAACATCTGGCAACCCAGGCGGCAGTCTCGTCACTGATTCGTTGCATTTCTTCTGGTGTCTTGTGTCACTTAGCTTCGCAACTTCGTTGAACTTAAAACAGTGCGCAACCAGGGCCGGTTTAAGGCCCAAGCGACACACGCTGCCGCTTTTTGAATTCAGATATACGGGGATGCAGGTTAAGATTGTTAAAAAAATTTGAATTGCATAGCTTGGTTGTGTGGTGTAAGTGAGATGGTAAAAGCATTCACATGCAATACGTCGTGGGTTCGAATCTCGTCACGTGTAGTAATTTTTTAATTTTTATCGGATTGGATTTGATTATCATTTTATTCAATTAATTCATTTACATTTATTTTTTCATTTCTTTTCCTTTCTAACATTATTTTAATCACCGTATGAACTATTTCCAATTGTTTCATATTTCTATATATCATTCTTTTCCCAGTCGGAATTTGTGCGAATATGAATTTAATTATACTTGACTGTTACAATATTCAATTATTTGAAAATTCCTATCAGCCAAAAAATAGAAGACCAAATAAACTATTTACATTTCATGTATATTTGTGTGAAAAATGTATTTTTCGTTACAAGATGAGATTTTTTTGGATGATAATCGACATACAAACATTTAAAATATGAGCTAAATACCTATTTCAATATGGAGAAAATTACGCAGATGAAGATTTTAATGAAAGGAGGGTTTATAAACAAAACGAAATTCAAACAAAATGAGGAATAGATACACGCAATAATGTGGACAAAAAAACAGGGTGATGAAACAAAAGAAATTAAATCGAAATAATATATAAAATTAATTAAAAACACATGAACAAAGATTTCAAGTGGAAAAAGAATGACAGGAAGAAAAATAAGAGCAAATGAAGAAGTTGAACTTACGATTAATATGATGTGACAAAGGGATAGAGATAAAAAATTGCATGTAAATCAATTGATTGAATAATAGTGATGATGAATGTCATTTCGATAAGGATTTAAAAGTAGAAAAATTACTGCGCCTCGCGAGATTCGATACCACAACCTCCTGCATGTGAGGCTACTCTTTTTCTACGCTCTTGAGTATCACACAAAATTCTGATTTTTTTTCCCTTAATTACTCGCAAATGAGGGCCCACCAGGGTGAATGGCTGCAGTGTGTGACACCTGGGATCTTCCAGAATGAGATTTTCACTCTGCAGCGGAGTGTGCGCTGCTGTGAAACTTCCTGGCAAATTAAAACAGCGTGCCGGACCGAGACTCGAACTCTGTACCTTTGCCTTCCGCGGGAAAGTTCTCTACCATTTGAGCTACCCAAGCACGACTCACGTCCCGTCCTCATAGCCTTACATCTGCCAGGCAAAGGTCCCGAGTCTCGGTCCGGCACACAGTTTCAGTCTGCCAGGAAGTTTCAAATGGTTCAAATGGCTCTGAGCACTATGGGACTCAACTGCTGTGGTCATTAGTCCCCTAGAACGAAGAACTACTTAAACCTAACTAACCGAAGGACATCACACACACTCATGCCCGAGGCAGGATTCGAACCTGCGACCGTAGCAGCAGCGCGGCTCCGGACTGGAGCGCCTAGAACCGCACGGCCACCGCGGCCGGCCAGGAAGTTTCACCTGGGATCTTAACTTACATAATCGTATAGATGGTTTCAAAAAGTGGATCCCACGGCTGGGGTCCTCTCATTGTCAGTAGCGAAAACTGACAGAGTGAAATTTATCCCTCGCACATATGGATACCTGATTAGCGGGAGCGCCGGATTGTTGAGAGTGTCTAAAATTTAGTGTAAACACATAAAGATTGTACTTTATCAAATCAAAGTATACGAGGGTAATCCCAAAAGTAAGGTCTCGTATTTCTTTATAAATTCATAGACCTGTTTATTTCTACAATTGTTTACATCAGTTTACAGCTTGAACATTTAGCTATTTTTCGACATAATCACCATTTCTGTCGATGCATTTTTGTAGACACTGTGGCAGTTTTTGTATGCCCATGTCATACCAGCTCGCCGTCATGCTGTTTAGAAACTCATGAACCTCACATCGTCGTCGGAGCTGAATCGCTTTCCGTCCAAATGTTCTTTTAACTTAGGGAACAGGTGAAAGTCACTGGGCGCCTAGTCAGGACTACAGGGTGGGTGGGCGATTATGTTCCACTGGAACTGCTGCAGGAGAGCAACGGTTTGCCGACCGATGTGTGGGCGAGCGTTGTCATGGAGAATGTGTACCGCATTGCTCAACATGCCTCATCTCCGGTTCTGAATTGCCCGTTTGAGTTTTTTCAGTCTCTCACAGTACCTGTCAACGTTAATTGTGTTCCCAGCGATTCAGCTCCGACGACGAGGTGAAAGAAGAGGTTCGTAACTTTCTGAACAGAATGGCGGCGAGCTGGTATGGCATGGGCATACATAAACTGCCACAGCGTCTACAAAAATGCATCGACAGAAATGGTGATTATGTCGAAAAATAGCTAAATGTTCAAGCTGTAAACTGATGTAAACCATTGTAGAAATAAACAGGTCTATGTACTTATAAAGAAATAGGATACCTTACTTTGGGGATTACCCTCGTACAAATGTGGCGTGTGCTCTCATCTGATGACTTCGTTTGGAATCATCGTTTCTGTACGCAAGAGCGCTCATATAACGTCCACAAACAGTGAGTGCGTTCTCGTCAGGAGTCGGGAGTGGTTGGTTGGTTTATTTGGGGAAGGGGACCAAACAGCGAGGTCATCGGTCCTGTAGGATTTGGAAAGGATGGGGAAGGAAGTCTGTCGTGCCCTTTCAAAAGAACCATCCCACAATTTTCCTGAAGCCATTTAGGGAAATCACGGAAAATCTAAATCAGGTTGGCCGGACGCGGGTTTGAACCGTCGTCCTCCCGAATACGAGTCCAGTGTGCTGACCACTACGCCATCTCGCCCAGTGTATCTGCAGGGCACAACTGCAAATTTGTACTTCTTGAGTGCGTTGTGGAGTCCGAAGGATAGATTTTGTTTCTGAATGACTCGGACAGGAAACCCATATAAACTGGAGAGCTGCTCAATGAGGCCACACAACGGACTGAAAACGGAGAAAGCAAAGAAAGGTTGCCGTTGCTCTTGGTACGAAGAAGTTCAAATGGTTCAAATGGCTCTAAGCACTATGGGACTTAACATATGAGGTCATCAGTGCCCTAGACTTAGAACTACTTAAACCTAACTACACGACTGGCCACTAAAATTGCTACAACAAGAAGAAATGCAGATGATAAACGGGTATTCATTGGACAAATATATTATACTAGAACTGACATGTAATTACATATTCACGCAATTTGGGTGCATAGATCCTGAGATATCAGTACCCAGAAAAACCACCTCTGGCCGTAATAACGCCTGGGCATTGAGTCAAACAGATCTTGCATGGCGTGTACAGGTACAGCTGCCCATGCAGCTTCAATACGATACTACAGTTCATCAAGAGTAGTGACTGGCGTATTGTGACGAGCCAGTTGCTCGGCCACCATTGACCAGACGTTTTCAATTGGTGAGAGACCTGGAGAATGTGTTGGCCAGGGCAGCAGTCGAACATTTTCTGTATCCAGAAAGGCCCGTACCGGACATGCAACACGCGGTTGTGCATTATCCTACTGAAATGTAGGGTTTCGCGGGGATCGAATGAAGGGTAGAGCCACGGGTCGTAACACATCTGAAACGTAATGTCCACTGTGCAAAGGGCCGTCAATGCCAACAAGAGGTGACCGAGACGTGTAACCAATGGCACCCCTTACCACCACTCCGGGTGATACGCCAGTATGGCGATGACGAATACACGCTTCCAATGTGCGTTCACCGCGATGTCGCCAAACACGGATGCGACCATCATGATGCTGTAAACAGAACGAACCTGTATTCATCCGAAAAAATGACGTCTTGCCATTCGTACACCCAGGTTCGTCGTTGAGTACACCATCGCAGGCGCAGCGTCAAGGGCAAACGTCGTCGAACTGTCGGTGCAGATGGTTGTTGTCTTGCAAACGTCCCCATGTGTTGACTCAGGGATCGAGACGTGGCTGCACGATCCGTTACAGCCGTGCGGATAAGATGCCTGTCATCTCGACTGCTAGTGATACGAGGCCGTTGGGGACCAGCACGGCGTTCCGTATTACCCTCCTGAACGCACCGATTCCATATTCTGCTAACAGTCATTGGATCACGACCAACGCGAGCAGCAATGTCGCGATACGATAAACCGCAATCGCGATAGGCTACACTACGACCTTTATCAAAGTCGGAAACGTGATGGTACGCATTTCTCGTCCTTACACGAGGCACCACAACAACGTTTCACCAGGCAACGCCGGTCAACTGCTGTTTGTGTATGAGAAATCGGTTGGAAACTTTCCTCATGTCAGGTGTCGCCACCGGCGCAAAGCTTGTGTGAATGCTCTGAAGAGCTAATCATTTGCATATCACAACATCATCTACCCGTCGGTTAAATTTCGCGTCTGTAGCACGTCATCTTCGTGGTGTAGCAATTTTAATGGCCAGTAGTGTAACTTAAGGACGTCACACACATCCATGCCCGAGGCAGAATTCGAACCTGCGACCGTAGCAGCAGCGCGATTCCGGACTGAAGTGCCTAGAACCGCTCGTCCACCGCGGCCGGCTACGAAGGAGTCTGCTTTAATGAAAATACTGAAACTGTGGGCAGAGAATATAGATTTTGGCGTGTAGAGAGGACTGGATCCAGTGCATTAAATGTGGGAGACGGTGGCTCGAAAAGTGCTCTTCATTTGAGGGTGATATTGCATTCATTTGTGACATTTGGTAAATGCGCACTCTTTGGGCATGTTGTGCGTACTCTTAAGTGCAGGTGACCGAAAGAGTGCGCATTTCTCGTTTTTTGCATTTTTGAAAAGTTCAGTAAAAGTATGGCCTCTCTGCAGCTGTAGTTTTCTGAATATGTAGATTTTGTGTTAACAAATACAAACCTACTATGATTTTGTTTTCCTATTGATAATAACATAGATATTTATGGTTACTCCTTACATCTACATCTACGTGATTACTCTGCTACTCACAATAAAGTGCCTGGCAGAGGGTTCAATGAACCACCTTCAAGCTGTCTCTACTGTTTCACTCTCGAACGCCGCGCGCGGAAAACGAGCACTTAAATGTTTCTGTGCGAGCCCTATTTTCTCTTATTTTATCGTAACGATCGTTTCTCCCTATGTAGGTGGGTGCCAACAGAATGTTTTCGCAATCGGAGGAGAAAACTGGCGATTAAAATTTCATGAGAAGATCCCATCGCAACCAAAAACGCCTTTGTTCTAATGATTGCCACTACAATTCACGTATCATGTCTGTGCCACTATCTCCCCTATTTCGCGATAGTACTGAACTGCTCACTCTTAGGTATGGTTCCTCTACGAGTAAAATATCATTAACCTTAGGGTCTTGTGATTAATAAATTACAATTGCTCTCCACAGCAAAATACCGACAGCTTTGCAATGCTCAGCGACGAGGAATAAACAGTTTACGGACACACAATCACGTGCCCTTGTGAGTTGTTGTGCCTCCCTCCCCTCCTTCAGTGTTGCCACATACAACAGTCCCGAAATCAAGAGATAGAAACTCGAAAATGTAGAAAAAGGAGATAGCAACAGATACTGGATAACCTACTCTCCATGTTAATACTTCACCATTGTTGCTGTTGTTGTTGTGGTCTTCAGTCCTGAGACTGGTCTGATGCAGCTCTCCATGCTACTCTATCCTGTGCGAGCTGCTTCATCTCCCAGTAACAACTGCAACCTAAATCCTTCTGAATCTGCTTAGTGTATTCATCTCTTGGTCTCCCTCTACGATTTTTACCCTCCACGCTGCCCTCCAATACTGAATTGGTGATCCCTTGATGCCTCAGAACATGTCCTACCAACCGATCCCTTCTACTTGTCAAGTTGTGCCACAAATTTCTCTTCTCCCCAATCCTATTCAATACCTCCTCATTAGTTATGTGATCTACCCATCTAATCTTCAGCATTCTTCTGTAGCACCACATTTCAAAAGCTTCTATTCTCTTCTTGTCCAAACTATTTATCATCCATGTTTCACTTCCATACATGGCTACACTCCATACAAATACTTTCAGAAATGACTTCCTGACACTTAAATCTATACTCGATGTTAACAAATTTCTCTTCTTCAGAAACGCTTTCCTTGCCATTGCCAGTCTACATTTTATATCCTCTCTACTTCGACCATCATCAGTTATTTTGCTCCCCAAATAGCAAAACTCCTTTACTACTTTAAGTGTCTCATTTCCTAATCTAATTCCCTCAGCATCACCCGACTTAATTCGACTACATTCCATTATCCTCGTTTTACTTTTTTGGTGTTCATCTTATATCCTTCTTTCAAGACACTATCCATTCCGTTCAAGTGCTTTTCCAAGTCCTTTGCTGTCTCTGACAGA
Organism: Schistocerca americana; assembly: GCF_021461395.2. NCBI lineage: Eukaryota > Metazoa > Arthropoda > Insecta > Orthoptera > Acrididae > Schistocerca > Schistocerca americana. The sequence continues at coordinate 142,911,916 of NC_060128.1, read as the reverse complement.
ATTACAATGTCATCGGCGAACCTCAAAGTTTTCATTTCTTCTCCATGGATTTTAATACCTACTCCGAATTTTTCTTTTGTTTCCTTATACGTTAAAAATTATAAAACATATATAAAATTCACACCAAATTAGGAAATTATTACTACAGTGATTTCGCAAACAACGTATCTAAAATTATCGCCCGTTTTACTACGCTGTAACCGACACTTAAATTAACTTCACTTTCCCACTCACTTTTGAGTATTACTTATTTTTTCCTATCTCTGGGGTGCACTCATTTTTGCGTTTAACTTTAACGAAAACAGTAACTGTAGTGTTGGAAATGTACACCACGTAGTACTAACAGTTACCGGCACGGTAACTCAGCGTGGTCGGTCAGCGGGTTAGCTACCCTCTGTAATAAAAAAAACTATTAGATCAACGACGAATAGAAACGGGTGTCTTGTGACGTCCGCCCCGAGCAGATACAACGAACGAAAACGAACAAAATGAGATTAAAAAAAAAAAAACAGCGAACTGAAGCACCTTAACTTCATCATTGAAATGTAGTAAACTAATAATTATTGTCAATGTGATCCGCTATAACCGATTACATTATTTACGTTTTCAAACCCTTCTCTCATATCATTCCAGTAACTCAAGTCAGTTGATACCAAGTGAAACATCTTACCATCACCATTTCTCTACAACGCTTCGACACCATAGATTTGCAAGCACGTCAGTCACCGTTACCCACGTTTTTCACACATACGAGAAAACAGACACCATGTGAACAGCTTCATTTTCTTGAAATGAGTAACAAAGAGGCTACTGCAGGCTTATTTTGCCAGCATTATATGGAAATAAATGACAGACATTTCCATCTGAGAACGTTATGAGTCTTTTGACTGTACTTTAAGAATCTGTTCAGCTTCTCGCAGCCACACATAGGGTGGGTTATCGTTGCCTAGGCATAAACGGATAAACAGAGGTTTTAAATAGTATCCATGCGAAAATAAAACCAGAGCAACGTCACTCAGGCCTTGAAAGTGATAAGAGAGAAGTCTCTGGGGTAAGGAATTCACAGAAGGTAGTCCAAAACTTAACTGGTATCCCAAGAAATAAAGAGTTAGTCAGCTGGTGTACCAACATTCGCCAAAATTACTTTGAAGGAATAGACACGAACGTGAGCGAAAAAGCAGGAGATTTTCGGTTTTATTTGCTTTTTAGCAGTAGATTTTTTTTAAAGCAGGAAATCTATTGCAGAACAGTAGATCTGACAACACTGTCTACCTTCCCCACAGCATAGCCAACAATGACTTCTAAACAATGTCGCAGCATCGCTACATTCCAGACCAGTGTTGAGCTGGTCTCCAACCGTGCAACTGCATCGCGCGAATACTCTGTTCTACGTCCGCTCAGGGGGACTTTTGTGAAATTACTGTGTCGTTACTGTCGTCGTGACGGTGTACCAACAAACGAAAATATGGTCGAAAAGCAAAATTTCTGGCGCATTTTATCGAAAAGAAAAGCTGAGGAAAGGAAGGAGGTGAAACAGAAACTAACGCTAAGAAAGTGTTTTTACGCCGCCTTCTGCAAGAGCGGAAAATCTTGTAAAGTTGTTCAAAGTTCTCCAAACAGAAGAACTGTGAACTTAGGTGGCGACCTCCATACAGCTACAACTGTTTCTTCAAGAGCTGAACCAATGCTGACAAAGGTAAGAGCTTAATTTAGTTGCTTGTTTTCAAACCTTCTTCCTTGCCTAACAAAAATGTACGAATTTTATATGAGAAACGGTACGGTATTTTTAATAGTATAATTCTTTGTCAGTACAGTCGTCAGGCAGGCTTGTATTCAAAGAAAAAAACGTATCTCGTAATGACGACACGCTAGAGAGTAGATGGGACTATCAGGTTCGCAACTTGCAATCCTCCATACTAACCAGCCCTAACAGCTTTGTGAATGTATTGCACCCTGGCGTCTGCCTAAATTTCCGTAAGTACCGAGTGCAAATCTGTGTTGCGTCATTGAAAGTGCGGATTTCCTTCTACACCATGTGCATATTTTAATGTTTCGTGAAGTTAAATTAAACATTTACCTGAAAATTTTGTTACCAAGAGCCGAAGGAAAGGCAATCAATTGGAAAGCGGGAGGCGCCGAATAATACGTCTATCGTGTGGAAAAACTCGAACCGCTCCTAGTCAGCAAGAAAAAACGCATCCTGTGAGATTGCTGACGATTTTCGGATATACCTGAGCTGCTGAAAATAATGCCTCCGTTTTTTGTGTGAAAACTGGAAGCTTTTTAAATAAAAGGTACGTTATTAACGTTCTACATCTTTATTCTTCGTGTCTATGTATTTTCAGCCCTCTATCACTAGAGGGCTCCGAATTGTATCGTGCGTACAGTAACTACTTGGACGCATGAGAATCAGCGTGCTGTAATTGAGATTCGAAGTCGAAGAGTTCTTGCACACATCGAACACCCTTTCCTTCAGCACGATACTGCCAGACCATACACTGATAGCTGTGACATCTGCTACAATCGGATGCGTCGAGTTCATTGTCATCGATAATCCTCCATACACTCCCGACTTGACTCCATCCGTTTGCAAAACTTGAAGAACACCTTCGAGGACTTCACTTTGATGGCGATGAATCAGTACAAATAAAGTTATGGTTGTGGCTCCGTCAACAAAATCAATCATTCTACAGTGACGGTTCAAGGAACTGGTTTCTTGTTGGAAGAAATGTGATCGTCCCAAGGGTGACCGATGAGAAACAAATACGTAGAATGTTAATAATGTTTATTTTGTTAAAAAAGATTTGAGAGCTACCGCTTAAAAAATTTGGAGGCATTACATTTCAGCACGTCTTCGGATACCTACGAAACTGCAATTACATACGATAATTCAAATGCATTCCGCGTCTTCGTCGTCCACTGCTTCGAAAAAAATACCATCCATCCGGAGGAAAGTACGCTACCTTGGCAGAAAGAAGTTACCGTTTTTGCCGCGCAGGGTATTCTTAAATTGTGATGCAGTGATAGCGTTGGTATGGTGTCAGATTAACGCTAGAAATCAATTGAGGTTTTTATATATAAACAACTAGATGATTCGTCTTGCACAGTCAGCAAGCGAAGAAGAACGCAGGAATACTTTTATCGTCTCAAATAGAAGAATAAGCTGTTCATCATCTTGTAAACAACTTATGAAAGTTCGATAGCTTGCTCGCAACCATGTCGCTGGTGCAACGTCTCACCCAAAAATAAAACGATAAAATGAAAAATACTCCTTGGACATATAAACACACGCCTATGCACCGGTTATTTTCTGAACTTGAAAAATGTTAAATAATCACACGCTATCTGAATTCTAGATACGTAGGAGGGGATTGAACGGAAAGCTCCAAGTGCGCAACCGACGTACAACACACGCGGTAATTACGAACTTGTTCGAGCGTCATCGTAAACAACATACAGCATTGGATTCATGTAGATTTGTGTAACTATTATGGTGTAGGGACGTATAAGCAACTATTTCTCAGGCAAAACTTAAGTACGGTAACTTAAGCATCGACGTCAGCTGGACATAAACGATTTATCGGTGTGTACGCTGTAATGTCTTAGCTGTGCTCCCTTATTTATCCATTCTTTTCTTGTGCCTTTTGGAAAAGGACGTGCTGCTATCAAGCAAAACTCAATGTATTCAGCGTCAGTTTATAAGTAAAAGTAGTAAGAAAGTCACATGCGACGAAACCTGAAGCAGTAGAAAGCAGCAGCACAAATACCGTATGACTACCCACCGGCAGCAGAAACCATACGAACGCTACCAACAGATAATTCCACTCGTTTCCATCACTTGCTGAGGAGTACAGGTATACCACGTTTCTGAGCCATGTTCCACTATTCTACCCAAAAAGCAACATTTAGTCAGATTTACCTCTTATATTCCAATACCGGTATATACTTTTTACGAACGTATGGCCACCTTGTCATTCAAATTCCTTGCTGCTATTAATCGAACCCACGGCATTATATACTAAGAAAACAGCGGAAGTATATACGTGAATTAGTGACTTGCAGAGTTTAATGCTGCTACATTAGTTATAAAATAAATTAACAATTTTGAGTTTATTTGCGTTCTGACTTTCATGAGGTGATGTATCTAGAGCGCTCAATCTCTTTACAACTTTTTACGAGATGATTATTAATCAAACCCTAAATCAACTACTGTAAAAACCACAAATTTTTGTAAAATAGCTACGAACTGTAAGTATGGTCTGGGAGTGCTACATTGCCGCAGTTGCTTTCAGATGATTTAGTCCGTATGTCTTCCCACTGAAGTCGTACAACATTTGGCGTGGGGCTTATTAGGCCAAAGTTCGATTTAGGTTAGCGATTATCGCAGCTTTTACTTTTCGTCGTTTACAGAAGTACATTGCAAGACTCCACAGTCTATACACTACAAAGCTGTATGAAAGGCAGCGATAATAAACAAATATCAAGCGTAACTACACTGTTTCGATATATGAACATCAAGACCTGTCACTAGCAGAAAGGATTATCGTCGTCTGCACTCACCTGAATACTGTCCGGTTTCCTAAGAATTCAGGATACCGGTACATTCCATATTCATAACAAATACAAAATAGTCATATTTAATTGTTCATGTCGCATATTTGTCACAACACTGTACATATATTACATATTTTAGCTTCAAATATTCCAGGAATAAACTTCTAACATCCTTAACATGACGCCGGCCATGTTGGACTGAGGAAACATTTGAATGTCAGCGCCATCCCGCGGTAGGACCGCCAAACCAAGGGGAGTAGTACAAATGTCAATAAATTTTTTGTAAATGTTTACTTTCTGGTAAATAAAGCACTGCATTGTTTCATATTAGTTGCACAATCGTAAACTCATAGTTTACTGCCACTTAATTTTTCAAGATTTCATTCACTTTTTCTTTTTCTGTTTGTTATGTTGGCATTTGTGAGGTCTGTACCACACACATGTGTAAATCTTTGGTATGCGGGCGTGGGATTCGGAAAAGAAGTGATAAGTCGATGTAATATAGTGATTTTTTATGGTATTTGACAGCTACAAAAAATATGGTCAGTACTTATAATGATAAGACAAGACCTTACTGAAAACACTTTCTTTTAGTTTGTAGTTCCATTGGGGTTATGAAGTATGTCTTTCACGCATATCGTGACCGCACATTCAATTTGTTAATCGCATTCATTTTCTCAGCCAATGTGCCGCATATATGTACAATAAGTAGAAGGTTGTATTAAGTGTTGACTATTCGTATTTACCTCTCTGTAGTGCACTTTCCCGAGATGCCGGCTGTTGCCGGTTTCGGGAGACCTTTTTTCTCCCTAAATCCCGTGAAACATGTTTCACGAACCACGCTCATCAATATTTCTGATGCGCTTTCGTAATATTTGCAATTTATCTCCACTTGCACCATGTTTGCGATGTGATAGTCTTAAGATGGAGTCTCTTCATTACATTGATGAATGTACCAAATTGCAGTAGTGAAAGGCTATGAGGAAACGTTAAAATTTATGTTACTATATAATTAAAACTGAGCGTGTTATTATGCTGTAGAAAACAGGAGCGAAACTGGTTGTGGTGCAACAGTAGTGGTAGTTATTGTCTGCAAGGTCATTAATATACAAAATGAATAGCAGATGTTCCCATTTCCCTGGGGCACACCCAATGTTGCTTCTACATCTGTTGATGACTCTTCACCAACGATAAGTTGTTGTGTCCTCCCTACCAACAGTAGTGCGCCAAGTTTTAAAAGCAGAAATAGCTGTGGTTGTGGCAAATACCACATTATCTGCACCCGTAAATAAAGCTATTTCAACACTGAAAGTAAGGATGAAGTCAGATAATTTTTTAAATTCTTGTTGACAGGTCACAAAGTAAGAAGTTACGTACTTATTACTAGCATCCTAGGAGAACTGTTTAGATCTTAAAATGCCTTAGCCATTTGATCTAGAACTCATTAATTTCTGAACTATATTAGTCCTTTCTGCCAATGAAATAAGCATTTAGTTGTTTTGAAAATTCAAGTGCTCATTTCTTTCCCCAGCACTCTCTTCAAGTGAGGTTGGACAATGCACATGATGACAGTGTCTGGAGCTGTGCCTGGGGAAGACTTAAAAAGAAAAAAGATGACGAAAACTCGGAAAATGCTGGGGGTGACAACTCGAGGTATGTGTTCTACATTTAGAATATTCTCATATTTATGCAATGTTGTAGAAATGTGCATTTTACTTGAGTCAGTTTGCATATTTTTGTTTCTTTTTAGGGATTCCATGACTACTGAAGAACCAACTGATTACATTGTAACTGGTGGTGTTGATGACCTTGTAAAGGTTTGGCAGTTCAGAGATGACCAATTGAAGTTGAAACACAAACTGGAAGGTCATTCCCTTGGTGTTGTGTGTGTTGACATCAGTTCGGATGGAACAAGTAGGTTATCAAAATGAACACTCTAATATCAAAATTATATATCTCCTGTGTCACATGTGAAATCTAGAAGGAAGACTTTGTGCATTGCGGAGAGATTTACTGTTAAAATTCTGGAAGCTTATGTTGTAAAAACAGTCTGTCCACCACGTTCACCTCACAGAATTACCAGAGCAAGGAAACAGAGCTCATGTGGTAGGTTAGTGACAGTTATTTTCCAACATGACATTAGCAAATGGCAATGGGGAAGAAGACATAAGTGGTGCCACAAGGACCCTCAACTTACCTCTGCAGGCTGTCCCTAAATTATAGTAGAGTTGCTAATAATTCCACTATCGAGTGCCATCACTACGAAATGATCATGTGCAACTATATATGTAGTGAAGTTGGGGGGGGGGGGGATTGTTCGTTATTGGAGTTAAATACAGATCTACATCTACATGGTTACTCTGCAATTCACTCTTTAGTGCCTGGTAGAGGGTTCATTGAACCATTTTCATACTACTTCTCTTCCATTCCACTCTCAAATGGCGCACGGGGAAAAAGGAACACCTAAATCTTTCCGTTCGAGCTCTGATTTCTCTTATTTTATTATGATGATCATGTCTCCCTATGTAGATGCGTGTAAACAAAATATTCACAAATAGTGAAGAATATGACTGAACATGTCACCTTCGTCATGTGTTCTTTTCAGTGTAGCAACTGTGTGTCAGCACTACATAACTAGTATGGTGACCGCACTACGTAACTAGTATGGTGACCATTATCTCATACAATCCCACATCATATTAAATAAAATATTGGATCTTGTGCTAAAATGTGGGATTTATTAGTGGGAATGTTCTTGTTGTTAATGTCTTCATGTCTTCTAATATCAATAGCTTAAATGTCAGCCTAGCTTAAATATCAGCCTCTGGCAGGGAAAACAGGTGTTTGCAGTGGGAATTTCTGAGTAAAAGTTGCATAGTGGGTCTCTCCCTTGTATTTTTCGTAGTTAATGTATGGTATATATACATAATATGCATCAAAATGCTCAGCAAAGACATGTCCATTATCTAATATAATTTTCTAATTTTACTTTTAAGTTTTAGTTTTCATGACAAAAATTGTGTTAAACATTATTACATTACAGGTTAATGTCTTACCACAGGGTAATGTCTTGCCACAAACTTTGACATTTACATTTGTTGGCTCGCAACCAAATTATCACATTTCACCCTATCTAGACTACAGGCTGTGATTGCTGATTTTATCAGCAGAACAAAGCTGCTGCTTTTTTTGCGGGGGCCGGAGAGGGGGGGGGGGGGGTCCAGTAGCACCCACTAACTGAAATTTAAATGTAACTGTAGTATGTGGAGTGTATTGAAAACTAGACTGTAATGACACATTTGTTGGCTTTGCCAGCTCATAACCAGTCATCTTCCAACCGATTGACTGATTGATTCTGCCAAGTGTAAAATTATAAACCCAGCCTTTGCCTTGCTCGCTTGTATTATAGTAATGGATTATGAACTTCTGTTCCTTCTTAACCAGCCGGCTGCGGTGGTTCTCGGCGCTCCAGTCCGGAACCGCGCGACTGCTACAGTCGCAGATTCAAATCCTGCCTTGGGCATGGATGTGTGTGGTGTCCTTAGGTTAGTTAGGTTTAAGTAGTTCTAAGTTCTAGGGGACTGATGACCTCCGATGTTGTTCTAGGGGACTGATGACCTCCGATGTTAACTCCCATAGTGCTCAGAGCCATTTGAACCTCCTTTTTTTTACCTGGTATTTTTTCCTGTGGCTTTTCTGGCACCGTCAACAGGTCCATGAGAGATCTATAATTTTGCTATGAGTGATCTACCGCAAGATACACCAAATATCCTAAAGAAAAAATGTTACAGGGTTCATGAAATTTTTACAAAGGAAAAAGCCTACACTCTGCATAAATAAGAATGTAAATAGGTGAAAAAATTTTCATTAAAAATATTTCAACAGTGAAGTCATCTGTATTAAAGGAGAAAATTATGTTGAATGTTATTTGGCACTTTGAAAGAAAACAAGGCAAGCCTTTATGATGAGGTGGCAGACTACCAGCCTATGTATCCAGAGGTCTGGGGTTCTTGAAAACACAGTGCTGTGGAGTGGTGCAGGAAGATTTACCCTGTCAGGCATTGAAATGTTGCAGTTTGGGGTAGCAACGACTGCTGTGGAGGGGTGGAAGAGCTGCTGTTCTTGTGTTAAGAACAGCAATGGCTCTTCCACTGGGGATTGAGGGTTTGTAGATATTTTGGAAGAACGAAGTTATTTGGGCAGCTGTAGAGAAACAAACAGTGAACATAAACAGTTCTTTATTAATTCCTGCATCTCGGGCAGTCCTCTTGAGTACTCCGTCTGTAGTGTGGTTTGGCATCGGCTTGTAATATTCACACTTATAATGGTGGGCGAGGCAGTGTATTGTGGAGGGCCCATCTTCTGCTAGGAGACAATGCGAAGAGATGGCATTGTGGGCAAATCAAGCTCAGTCAATAGCGGCACAGAGCACTGATTACAGCCCCACTACAGACACAAGACAGGGCAGTGATGTCTTCTCACTTGTGGTAGGTTACAGTGCTGCTTGTCCCTCCGGATCGAAGAATGGAGAGCAGCAGGCGGTGGTCTCCAGCAGCAGAAAGGTGTTGAGCAGTAGAGCATTGGCCTCAGAGGTCTGGGCAGTCGGAAATGGTTCTCGGCTTGTGGCCTGGCCACAGCAATATAGCAGCAACAAGGCTTCAATGGGGACTAAAAGACAGTGGCTGACACAGACTGGGTGCAGCTGCGTTGCTTGATGACAACAGCTGGTCTGGTGGAGATTGGGGGGGGGGGGGGGGGGGGGGTCTGAAATGCAGATGCTCAGTGCTGACTGTGTAGAAGGGACTTCATAATTGCATTGCTGTGGAAGAATCTGGAATAGCTTCGGTGACTGGCATCCATCTGTTGTCCCCTGGTAAGGGGAAGAACAGGAGAAACTTCCTGGAGGCTGGTCAGTGGACCAGGTCCTTGGCACACAGAAGTGGTGGCTTCAGCTGCTGTAGTGGCAGTGGTGTTGGTCAGCAATGTTCAGAGCCCAGTTCCCAGCACTCTGTCTTTGCCACTGGCTTTGTATATTCTGTTATAGTTAAATCGTGATTTGGAATCTTACATTAAACTACAGGTCATGGATCAACGGAAGCGTCAGATTCCACCTGCTTCAACCCATGGCTTAAGGGTGTTGTGGTGTGTGACGTCATTACGGCATGCAGTTTATGAGCTGCTTGTGTTTGTAGGTGTCGTCTTGTTGTGTGTGTGTGTGTGTGTGTGTGTGTTTTGAGATGGCCAACCTACTTTGCAGCGCCGAAATTTGTTCGCGATAAGTAAATTTTTTTTTTTTTTTCCCTCGAGTTGTAATGTTTTGTGTATTTATTGTGTATCGAATGTGTTTTAATTTACGTAGGGATATTTGACTTTTTTATTTGTAAGGTATTGTGGTTTTGGTTCTGTTTTTCATAGTTTTAGGTGTTGCTTTTTTCGTATCTGAGGTGTCAGGTCAGATGGGTGTTCTGAACACAATTTCAACACAAAGCAGCTCAATAGGCTGTGGAGTGGAAGGGGTAGGCCATCAATAGAACAGTGCATCACCATTGACTAGACATTCATTTATTGAACACGTAAGTCAGGTATTACCCAAACGGAACAATCAGTAAAAATTACAAAATAATATTCTTTTCCTTTAAGTCACTCAGACATTTAAACAGGCAAATAGCAATCATTTAACTGTAAGCCTTTTAAGAAAGCAAGACTAGAAAATTTGAATGATGAGTTAAAATCATATTTAAATAGGCTCTGACCAAGCACATATTTTAAAACGAAATACTTCCTTTAAGGAACCAGCAATCAAAAGTAATTCTATAATCCTCAACAACTATATTACATCCAAGACACTTAAGATTAAACAGTAATATATAACATCAGAGAGCTGCAGTCCCAAGTTTTAAGCAGCACATTTCAGATGGACTGCACTGCAACAGTACAATACAAGTCCCTCAGAGGATCTCCCCACACAGGAAGTTATTGCCGCAATTGACAAAATATCAGCATCATTCCATGTACAGACCTAAAACAAACTAAAAGCTCTCTTCAGTTTGGTACAGTTAATTCCCTTTCAACATAACATACATCACAAGTCTAGCCCTAGGATGGCACCGACACCCCGCAATTTAGCACACGAAAAACTACAACGATGCACTCATCACGTATCCTTACAAAATCCAAGAACAGAGAGCTGGCTCCCCAATAGCGGAACATCTAACCACGCGCAGCGTGCAGTTTTGCGGGATGCTGATCTCACCCTTAACCTCAACACCAGTTCCAATACTAGTCAGCCTACCATCTTGAACCACCATACACATTCCTCCAGTTACTGCATAGAAAGCCAATGTGATGGGCAAACAGACCAGCATATGATAAAAGCTTAAGCAGTTTGCTTACTAGACAACCCTTATGAATAGTAACCGCAACTTTTTTTTTTTTTTTTTTAAATGTGAGCACACCCACAATCGAAAGACAAACAATGCCAATCATAAGGACAGTAAAACATAAGCAAGTAGCAATGGTAACTTCTTCTTGGATTGGCTACAAATCGGCGCAATTTAACACACCAGAGAACAGTCTTCACAACATAACCATCAATAGAACAGCAAATTACTCACACGTGTACTCCCCCACAATTTCGATTCGCAAAGCCCTAGACAAAACGGGGAGAACGTATCACTTACCAACATAATGGTGCTCCCTCAGTTACCCCAAATAACTGACTCCCTTAGTTGCACAGCAAAGAACGAGACCTAATGAAACCACCACAGTTTTCGCCTCTAAATTGTCACAGTACAAGTGAGACTCAATCACAAATGTAATTTTACATCACCAGTTCCCGTGTAGTCAATACAAGCGCCTGACTTTCACCCGTTTATAACGGCAGGCAGCAACATCGTACGGAAAAGAGCATAGACACAAGCTCTTACCAATTCTCTTCTCCAAAAGCAGCCACCGCAACTCTCGGGAACCACTGGGACATCCAATGCAAAAATTGTTACTCCTTCACACAAATTACAGGACGCCCGCTTCCCACTGCTTGCTACGGTACCTTCCGTTCAGAGCCAACTTGTATATCTCCATGCGATAGGTCCGGTCCTACACTTGCTGCGTCAACCCGACAACCGTCTTCCACCACGTCCCAGAGCACCACACCCCACAGGACCTCGCCTCGTTACTTCTCGCCTAGGTCCCAGAGGGCGCTGCTTACCACCCTGACCATGGCAGGAAAGATAAACCACCAGAGTGGCACTATTGATATGAGCCGCCACGGCTCAGTATCAAGAGTTATGGTTGACCTATATAGGTCAAGGGAATTGACCGATTACAATTTTCGTACACTTTTATATGCTGGTACTGGTGTTTCGGTATCGACAGCTGTGTTCAAAGGAATTGTCTGATTCCAGTTTCCACTGTTTTTGCTGTAAGCGTTGGTGTTTGGTATCGTCAGCTGCGGTTGATCTATATAGGTGAAGGGAAGTGTCCGATTCCTGAGATTTTGTAATTTTTTTTTTCTTCATTTTGTGTGTTTTGGGATGAACCCCCACCCAAATTCCTGTTGTTGTCCCTTTAGTTTGAGTATGTTTTTGGAGGGAGATGTTGCTGTCTTATACATATTTTTATGTTTTTTGCCATGTGTATGTAGTGACATCATAGGCACTATATGGAAGATGCTTAGAGTAGCCATTTCCACCATATTGGTGACGTCATGCGTCAAAGCAGATGGGTGGAATCGGACACTTCTGTAATCCCTAGGTCATCCTATAACTGGCTTTGTAAGTCAGTTCAAAAGTTGGAAGAAGGTGATGGGATAACACCTCCATGACCATGCCTAATAGAGCACTTTGGAATTCAAACCAGCCTTTGGATTGAGGACTGATTTACTTTCATGGAAATAAGATACAAGTAATAAAGTAAAGACAGTATGTACTGCCTTTAAATATTGTTTGTTGTGTTTATATGTATATGCTTTCTGGAGCAAATGAATGAATGTGTTATGAAATGTTCAGCTTCAACTTTGTTATTCTTTTATTCCTCACCAGTATAGAGAATGTACCATACAATCTTTGTGAAGGACACCCAATGTGAATTATGTTTTCATAATTAAAAATTATTTTCATTGCCAGCTCCTTAATTATATTACTATATTTACAATTTCCTATAAGAAGGTTGGCCCCCATTGCCTCACTTTCACCATTCAGGTACCAAACTGCATGGCAGACAGCTCTTGCATCACACACAATTTTCATGCCAGTATGACTCTTGACAGGTGGGGCTCAATACCAGAGTAATGAGCCAGAGCCACTGCAGTAGACTCACTCACGGTGAGTAATTGATTGAGACAAGAAAGTTATTCATGTAAAGTGGTCTTTACTGTATGTGCAATTACAGGATGTTCGGAAAGTTCCATTACAAACTTCTAAAAATTGTAGAGGGGACAAGATTTTGAATTGAAACCCATGTCTGGAAATGAACTGATTCCTTGCTACAGCAGTTTGGAAATATGTTGTTAATGTGACCACTTTTACAAGTAATTGATTAGGCTTGGCCCAGTACATCACCTATTTTATAATTTCTCAAAACCGTTGCGTAATTGTAGCAGAAGGGGTATGTGATGGAGTCAGACATGTGAAGGACATGTGAAGAATGATTGTGATAAAGGCAAGAAGCAGCCCTTCCATTACCGTGAACCACCTCACATTGCTTATCCTCTATGAGAGAGACAAAATTTAGGATGATGTAGCTACAGGAGACTTTGCATTCATTAGTTTCGCTTGTGATGTTGGCAGTTTTAAATTTGAATTTTTGATAAAAACACCTAAAACTCTTGACCCAGTGGTAAGTCGGTTTGAATCTTGCTGGTGAAAAAAATTTTCACTGCCACTATTTGGCCAGCAAGGGGAGGAGATATGGTGGCATGAAGCTCCTGACCACCAGACTTTGTGCCAGTGTTCTCACCACCACAACAACAACAACACACACACACACAAATATACATAGATTTAGTATTACAAGTATTATAATGGATCATGCTGCAAATAAAAAAGCCTAAAAAACTGTATTCGACCAATAAGTATGAGTAACCTTTCTTCTCTGTATAATTACAAAACAAGATATAATGTCTAGTTTCTGTTGTGATACGGACTTCTCTTCTTACAGCCTGTGCATCTAGTTCTCTTGACTCCAGCTTGAGGCTGTGGGACCTTAACACTGGTGAGAAGATAGGGAATATTGAAGTTGGCCCTGTAGACATATGGACTGTAGCCTTCTCACCTGATGACAAATTCATAATATCTGGGAGTCATTCAGGCAAAATTAATATGTACGGTGTTGAATCTGGGAAGCAGGAACAAGTCCTGGATTCCAGAGGAAAATTTACGTTGAGTATAGCATATGTAAGTATCTGTAGCATTCAATTGTCTAATGGTTATGACTACATAACATATCTGTTGTGTGTCCCAGGAAGAATGGTCAATATTCAGGAATAAGACAGGAAAGATCATACAGAGCAAAAAAGTCTGGCAAACATTGGCTCCAAAATGCATATCTTAAGAGATATGAGCACTTCCTCACCTTCGATATTGTGAAACAGAGCTCTTCTGCTACAAGCTCTTCACTTTCCATAACATGGGAGGAGGAAGTATGCACCAAAACAAGAAGAAGAAAAAATTCCAATAAACATGGGCTCTAAAATGCATACTTCAAGAACTGTCTGCTCTGTTTCAGTAGAAGATATGTTTATGACAGTAACAAAGACGAGCAAGTGCTCATAGTTCCCACGTTTACTGGACCTTTTTCTCTCATTTTGGGCCATACTATCACCTCTCAACATATGTAATGCAAAGAGCCTGCGATAAATGAGATTTGTTTCACAAATATGTAATGCTCATAGCCATTAAGGTATGTCTTTTGTAGCCCGTGTGTACTAGACTTTCTTGCTTCCAGTGGTCATTCCTGTCATATCCTTGAATACTGGCCATTCCTCCTGGGACACCCCATATCTGTAGGATATTGCTCAACAAATTGTCAATTTTAAGTTCAACATTTCCTAACAGGTGCTTTCCTGATCTCCTATGTATGCAAATCTTTTTAATTGTCACATGATTTTATTTCTGGAAGCAGCCAATCAAAATACGATAATGAAAAGTCCTGGCAGAATGTAAATACCATTGTACAATTCACAGAAGCTGATGCCGAGGGAAAACATCCAGATGACTCGAGCTGTGGCGCAGCAATTGAGATTGAACATGGAGCAATGTGTTCTGCCACTGAGCAGTTACTCCAGCTCTTGTCCACAGAAATTACGTGATCAGTTTGGAGCGTGTCCTACTTGTCATCAGGTGGTGTCCATTTAAGGATGGATTTTTCATGCAATTGTTTGCAGCACACAGTTGATAAACTTATTTAAAAGCTTCATCAACTTGTTATTATTTACAAATGGACACTGCACCCCAATCTAAAGTGCCTCAGATTGTGATGTAAATGAGCAGCTTAAGCTAAAAGCTAATCTACCACATGTTACAGTAAAAACTATGCACTATCTTTATGAGGAATCCACACTGAATCTAAACCATTCCAAAATGTGCACAATCATTTGTGGTTTAAGGTGCAGTACATGTGACTGGTTGCTGTAATTCTATACATTTTTCAGTATAGTCTGGAATAGTTCTGTTCACGTTGGACAAAATAGAGAGATGGGAAAGACCTGTCTTACTGGTAACAGATCTTTAAACAATCTGCTAATTGTGACAACTTGCCCTGCACGAAACTTCTTTGCATAATATGGTATGTCAGAAGTTGAGTTGAATGAGACAAGATTCTACAGTGATTAAGCAGGAAATCTTCCCAAAACCCATAGTGCGTACTCAATACTGTGTTTATTAAGTGAAATCATGGCTCAGGGCTTTGTTTGGTTGCTCACTCCCTGCTTTACAACTTGTTGATCGAACTGTAGGAGGATTAAAGTCATTTACATGTCCACTTCCTCATGTTCTCTCTGCAGAAGGTAACATGATTAGGTTCTCCTCACTCGCCTCCGCATCGGGCACAGTCCCTTAACGAATGGTTTTTTACTCCGGCGGGAGGACCCCCCAATCTGCAGTGCTTGTGGCGTCCAGATTACTGTCCGCCACATTTTACTTGACTGTCCTTTATTCTCTGACCAGAGGGCGGTGGTTTCCTTGCCACCAGATTTGCCCTCTATTTTGCAAGACGACGCAACGACTGTGGTTAAGGTCTTCCGGTTTTGTGTCCTGTCCAATTTGTTGCCTCGGATTTTAGGGAGAGGATTTTAATGTGCTGCTTGGTGACTGGCTCACCCAGGTTTTAGGTAAGAGGTCCACCAGTCACGATTACTTACTTGTTTCCCTTCGATTTCTGTTCTCTTTTCCTTGTGTTTCCTTTCCTTTTTTTAGTGCGTTTCTTCTCCTCTTGTTTTGCCTCTGTATGTGAGGATTTGGAACTGCGTCAGGTCTGTGTCTTTTAGCCGTTCTCATTGTTCGCTGTCTGTCTTCGTCCCTTCACCGCATGTGTTCCTGTTTCTATGCGTTTGGGAACTGATGACCACGCTGTTTAGCACCCGAAAACCTCAAAACACACACACACACACAATTGTCATGGCTGTGAAATAAGGGGCTTAGTTCTGTATGGTGGAATGCAACCACTATGAAACTATTGAGATTTGGAGCATGAGCATGTTGTGTTCATTTTTTTTTTTTTTTAACACAGTCTAGGACATTATGCGGAGTGCTGCATGGAAATAGGTAATTTTGAATGTTAAGTGTTGTCAACACTATATAGCCACCAGTTGGTAGAAACAAATGTGTAGGCACTCTGAATGTGTTGCCTTTTAGTAATTGTGCGGCATGGGATGGTGCAGTACATGCTATTGCTGTGAGAGCATTTTACAACCAGGGTGATAGTTTTGTGGTTTTAGGGCACTGCGTAAAGCAACTTTACCAGATAGAGCATTAAGGACATATCCTAGCTGTTCATGCAATTGCAACATGGGTACACAATTTTGAAGAAACTATTTCAGGCCTGAAAAATAAGCCATTATATGGCATTCGACCAGCATGTTCCTTGGAGAACAATTCCGGTGTTAGTTTACATTGAGAGGAGCCCTCGCCACTCTGTTCAACTTCATGCTTCCATGCTAGAGATAGGGTGACAACGGGTATAAAGATTACTGCATGAATTGAAAGTACAATGAATTTCAGTTAAGTTATTGCGAAGAAGACTGTTTATCAGAGATGGCTGCAACATTAATGTTGAAACTTAATGTCATATACAGTACTGGCAGTACAGTATTTTAATATTTATCATGCCATACACACTGATCAAGTAGGTGATTTACACTGTAACAAAACTATAAAGATCACCAAAGCTGTTTAATGCATATATTAAATTGCAACTGTAACTGAGACAAATAATCCACTATAGCACATATTAACTTGCTGAATTACAATATGTTGATTATTGATAAAATTACTATCACAAAATTTAATAGATGTGTTTTGTATTTTCAGAGTCCTGATGGCAAATACATAGCAAGTGGTGCGATTGACGGCATCATTAACGTGTTTGACGTTAGCTCTGGAAAACTTGTACATACGCTTGAAGGTAATATTTTTGGAACACTTAAGATTATCTGAAGTCTTAAGAAGTATAAGTATTGATATTTAAACTGGATTTTGGATTAATTTTTTTGTTTTCTATCAGAGAACAGACAAAATTGCTTTCTTACTCTCTTTGTGTGTGTGTGTGGGGGGGGGGGGGGGTTGCACAGTATGCTCCTGATTATATGGGTTAACATGGACTTTAGGCTAGACATGTAACTGAAAAAATGTGGATGTTCGAAACTAGACATGGTTTATACTGGAAACTTACCTAATGTATTTACAAAATACGCTACATGTCACATTAGAAACACACTGTGTGAGCGCTTACTTTCATCTCTGTTTTGGCTAATAACTGAACTACTACTACTTTTTGCCCCACAGAGTCAGAGCATCAGAATAGTGAAACAAATATGGTCCTGCATACTCTAGTAACAGATAAAATGTATTTTAGCATCTCATCTTCACTCTCTTCCTGTGCTGAACTCATTTATTTTATTATATCCATGTCTGCTTAGATCTCAATTCATAGGCATTACTTCTTAACCACTAGCAGAAGTTTTTGTCTTCCTAGTTATCACAACCAGAAATTTGTTTTCTGAATGAAATATTCTGTCTAATTATAAAGAAAATTTCAGTGCAGTATGTAGTCAAGTAAAGAAGCACGGCCTCCTCCAGCAGATTATGGCTCAGCAGCTTATTGAGCTGAGTCTTGAATGTCCGCACAAAATAATTCCACCCCGGAGGTTTGGTGCAGGGTGAAATGGGGCAGTGTGGATGAGGGCAATTTCATTGGCAGTACAAAATTGCTTAAACTTGGTCAAAGTAAACTGTGGACTATATTTGGTTTGAGCATTGGTCAGTTTTTTGATTGCGAAAACCACCGGCCTCTCAACGCTGTCGACCACATGTGAGAGGGCCACACCCAGGCCATAAACCGAGGTATCGATGACGTCGATGAGGGGCAGGGACGGATCGTAAGCGGCCAGACAAGGAGGGTGGGAGAGAGCTGACTAGAGGCATGTGAAAGCCACCTCACACGCTGTGTCCCAAACCCAACTCTTACCCTTGCGCAATAAACCAGTCAGGGACACCGAAATCTTGGCGGCGTGGGGTATAAAACACTGATAGCAGTTGGTTTGACCAAGGACGGACTGCAATTGCTTCACATTGTTGGGAGGAGGCAGGTTTTGAATCATCTCAATATACTCCTTACAGGCGTGTAGGCCACGGGCATCAATCGTGAACCCGAGATAGCTGACCTCTCGCACAAAAAAGTCACACTTTTCTTTCTAACAACTTAGGTTAGCCTCGGGAAAAAACCTGGAACAGCTGGTCCACCTTGTCCGCGAGGTCCACTGCGGACGAACCACTGACAGTGACGTCATCCAGATAATTGGCCGCCCCGGGCACCTGGCTTGTGAGGCGATCCGAATAACGTTGGAAAATGGCGGGGCTGCTGGCAGTGCCAAACAGGAGGCGGTTGCTCCAGAAAAGGCCACACAGGGTATTGATGACTAGGATCTGCTGCGATTCCTCGTCAGACAGCAACTGCAAATAAGTGTCGCGCAAATCAATTTTGGCGAGAATAGTCGAGTGCGCAAGACGTGTGAGTATGTCGTCCAGCAATGGGATTGGATAGGCATCAATGACGGACTGAAAATTGACTGTGACCTTAAAATCGTCACAGATGTGTAAAGCACAGTTTGGCTTTGGTCGTTGGTCGAATGTGAGGCTTCCAGGTCCTGAGGTGATGATTCATGACAAGCTTGTGCATGCACAGAAAGGGTGGTGTTGGCGTGCTGTTTCTGTGAAGCCCGGCACACCACAGCGATACGTCCCGCTCGGCTGCAAGCCGTGCATCTTGCTTGCCGGTGAGACTGTTCAAACGCATGAATGATATGCAGACAGTTGTTGAGGGACGGATCTTGTAACTTCAAAATATCAGCTCAAAGACCCTTGTCGGGTGCGTGAAACACCACCATATCGCGACTCAATGAAGAGGGATAAGACTGGTTGCAGGCGATGTTGTTGCACCAGAATTTACAATTGTGGGAGGGACCCTGGAGTGTCATAATCCATTCCCGATAAGTCTGACCTGGAGACTTCCGACAAGAAAAGAAAGTATGACAGCTGGAGGTGATATGTATTTGTGCATCAAAGTACTCAAAAAGGCAGCCCTTTATGTGAGTAAATGAGAGATCTCGAGGGGACTGCTCAGGGTTCAACTGTTGAATTAAACGATATACCTGTGGACCGACTGTTGCCCAAAAAGCAGCCCGACTTTGATTTTTGTCGTGGATCCCATGCGCCAGTAAATGTTGTTCCGACCGTTAGACATAATTTGACCATGGTTCAACAGCCCTATTGAAAGCCTGAAACATGGGTGGAGCCACGTGCATCCTGTTCGATTTACCTGCGATAGAATCAACCCTATCGGCTACTTCTTGCAATGCTGGCAAGTCAGAACAAATTTCTGAATGCATGAGCGTTGCATGAATCTGCTGTAGGACTGAAGAAGCTCCTCAGAGGAGGCCATTCCTTTCAAAAATGAAAGTTTTATCCTCCTCGCCAATAACTGTAGTGTCCTGTGGTCATCATGAAAGAACTAACAGTCGATTTGAACACACTTTATTACAATTAAAGAAAAAAAATGCCTTCTTGGCATACACTTAAGTTTTAAATGCAGAACCAAAAAAAAAAAAACCACAACTCTGTGGTAGCAAAACAGATAAGAAAACAAGACAATGAAAGAAAATACTGAGCAAAACTACTCTACAAAATACAACATACTACTACAAGACTACGGCGAGTGAATACAAGGCTAGGGCCTGCGTTAAGTACTGGCTGGAGCTGTTCCTAGTGGTTGGTAAACACTGCTGATCTGAGGGTCGAGGCGTGCTTATAAAGCCAGTTTAGCGGAGTGCTACAACAGTCATATGATTTCCGATTGGTCGAACACTGTCACTTGTTGTCTGGTGAAGTAGTTCTGTGTTTATTTGGAAAGTCTGTTGCTGTTTCTGTCCGCTGGCGATGTTTCTCTCTGCGCTGCTGGGTTCTGTGGGCCCTCTAACAATGAGGGGCCGCTACGACATAAAATAAAACTTAGAAATAGAAGTCTTCCGAGTGTGATACATGAATTGCAGTCATGAAAATGATTTTTTCCTTGGCAGGTAGCTTACTTATTAACACACTGCATGTCTCCCAAACGATTTCTACAATATATCTCTTTCTGTATCCAACATTTGTGGGTTTGTTTTTTTCTTGGACAGTGTCAGATTAAGTTCTTGGACTAAAAGCTGTTCAAGCATATTTAACTTCCCTACAGGGAGAACTTACTTTCACCTGTAACTTACTGTTAAGCTTTGTTCAACACATGACTTCTTATAAAAACCTTTGCTTGTCGTCATCTTGAAAGTTGCCTAAGTAGCATTTTCAATTTCAGCATCTGAAAACATTAAGATGTATGTAAGAATAGTGGTAGGGAACGCGTGTTTAAGAAATTCGTGCCTGTGGAAACCTGGATTTATAGTGTTGCTTTCTCACTAGAGGCCAGGTTGCTATTTTGTAGATTTTATTAAATGTCTTGATGACTAAATATTGTAAGATTGCTTTCTGGATCGTCATCTTAAATGCATTTTGTGTGTTGTACAGGAGCAGTCGAAGGGCTAAGGATACAGGTGTTTCACAAAACCCCTAAAATAATGACCAACATATCTGTACCCTCATAAAGTACAAACCTCTCGAAATTTTGAGTCATATTATGTTGCTCGGGGACTGTGTTTTTCTATTTTAGTCTATGCACTGAGGTGATAAAAGTAATGGGATAGCTCCTAATATCCTGTTGGACCTCCTTTTGCTGGCATAGTGTAGCAACTCGATGTGGCATACACTCAACAAATTTTGGAAGCCTCTTGCAGAAATATTGAGCCATGCTGCGTGTATAGCCATCCATAATTGCAATATTGTTGCTAGTGTACGATTTTGTGCATAAAGTGTCCTCTCGATTATGTCCAATGAAAGTTCAATTGTATTCGTGTCGGGTGAGGGTGACCAAATCATTCACTCAAATTGTTTAGAATTTTCTTCAAACCAACTGTGAACAGTTGTGGCCTAGTGGTACAGCGCATTTTCATCCATGAAAATTCAGTAGTTGCTTGGGATCGTGAAGTCTGTTAATGGCTGCAAATGGTCTCCAAGTAGCTGAACATCACCATTTCCATTCA
This sequence comes from Schistocerca americana, assembly GCF_021461395.2. Lineage (NCBI taxonomy): Eukaryota > Metazoa > Arthropoda > Insecta > Orthoptera > Acrididae > Schistocerca > Schistocerca americana. Next base: position 142,890,522 of record NC_060128.1, on the reverse strand, counting down.
ATGATCAGTTCAGTTGCACCAGAGGGCCCAGTCTGTTCCATGTAAACACAACACACACGATTGTGGAGCCGCTGCCAGCTTGCGTAGTGCCTTGTTAACAACTTGGGTCCTTAGCTTTGTGCAGTCTGCCCCACACTCTATCTGTACCATCAGCTCTTACCAAGTGAGGTCAGGACTCATCTGACCTGACCACTGTTTACCAGTCATCTAGTATCCAACAAATATGGTCACAAGCCCAGGAGAGGCACCGCAGGCAGTGTCGTGCTGTTAGAAAATGCACTCTCATAGATCATCTGCTCCCATGGTCCATTAATGACACATTTCGCTGTACTGTCCTAACAAATACATTTTTCGTATGTCCCACATTGATTTCTGTGGTTATTCTGCACAGTGTAGTTTGTCAGTTGGCACTCAAACAACACTGCTGTCGATCGTTAAGTGAAGGCCATCGGCCACTGTGTTCATGGTGAGAAGTAATACGTGAAATTTGGTATTCACAGCACACTGTGGATCTTGGAATATTGAAGTCCCTAACAGTTTCCAAAATTGAATGTCCCATGTGTCTAGCTCAAACTATCATTCAGCTTTAAGTCTTCTAATCTCGTTGTATGGCTGTAATCATGTTGGAGACCTTTTTGCATGAATCACCTGAGTGCAAATGACAGCTCCGCCATTGCTCTGCCATTTTGTACCTTGTGTACGGGATACTACTGCCACCTGTATATGTGCATATCGCTGTCCGAGGCCTTTAGTCACCTCAGTGTAAATTAAAATAAACATTGTCTGTGCTGGGAGGAAGTGCATTTAACGTAAGCTACCTGTAACATTTTCTTTAAATCAGTCACTTATTTTGAAGCTACTGATTTGTTCGATTTTGAGAGAACATTCAGTCAATACATTGTGCTTTTTGGTTTCTTGATGTGCTGAATCTTTTTTGCTGACTGTATGATCATTTGAAACTTTTCATTACATTAAATTTGGTGATTTCTTATGTCGACAGGTCACGCTATGCCTATACGTTCCCTGTGCTTCTCTCCAGACTCCCAATTATTGCTGACAGGATCGGACGACGGTCACATGAAGCTGTATGACGTGTACGTGCCACGATGAATATCTGCAAATTAATGATTAGTGTACGCAAGAGTAAGTCAAATGAAAACCTGGAATGTAAAGTGAAAATTGAAAACGTGCCAGTATACCATATGTTGGCAGTGTTGTGGGAAATGGTGTAAAGAATGCTGGCTCCTAGTTCTTGCTATGGAATTTGGAACAGATTTTTCCACTTCCTGAGGATTTGTGACAGGATAATCTATCAAATACAGTTGTCAGAGAACCTGATAAATGAAGATAAAAGGTGCAACTTGAGAACTAGGCTAAGGGATTTGGTACTCACAAGGGAACCTCCCCATCGCACCCCCCTCAGATTTAGTTATAAGTTGGCACAGTGGATAGGCCTTAAAAACCTAAGCACAGATCAATCGAGAAAACAGGAAGAAGTTGTGTGGAAATATGAAAAAATAAGCGAAATATACAAACGGATTAGTCCATGTGCAAGATAGGCAACATCAAGGATAATGTGAGCCCAGCAGCACCGTGGTCCCGTGGTTAGCGTGAGCAGCTGTGGAGTGAGAGGTCCTTGGTTCAAGTCTTCCCTCGGGTGAAAAGTCCGTTCGTTTCATTGACGTCTCTGTTCACTGTAATAAATTTAGTGTCTGTGTTTTGCGATCGCACCGCAAAACCGTGCGTTTAGTCGACGAAAGGACGTGCCTCTCCAATGGGAACTGAAAACATTTGATCGCAAGGTAATAGGTCAACCGATTCCTCCACAGGAAAACACGTCTGATATATTCTATATGACACTGGTGACGGCATGTGCGTCACATGACAGGAATATGTTGTCGACCCACCTAACTTGTACACTTGGCGAATGGGTAAAAAGATTCTTCTACCTTGCCTGATTTAGGTTTTCTTGTGGATGTGATAATCACTCCCAAAAAAGTGATGAAAACATAAGTGTTTGTCACATAAACCGTAAACCGAAAATAAAAAGTTAAAATTTTCATCCAAGGGAAGGCTTGAACCAAGGACCTCTTGTTCTGTAGCTGTTCATGCTAACCACGGGACCATGGCAATCCTGACCTTGCTCTTTCCTTGTTGTTCCCTGTCTTGCGCATGGACTACTCAGTTTGCATATTTTGCTAATTTTTTCATAGTTTCACACAACTTCTTCCTGTTTTCTCGATTGATCTGTGTTCAGTTTTTCAAGGCCTATCCACTGTGCCAACTTATAACTAAATCTGAGAGGGGTGCGATGGGGAGGTTCCCTTGTCAGTGTTACCAGCCATCTCGCCTGTTACGTGGTTGTTCTAAGAGGGATGTGGTTCATGGGCCATCAGCTCAGGCACTTGGTGGCAAGAGGAGAAAGGAAAGGGACAGGGGAGAGGGAAGTGTGTGAGAAAATATCAAAGGGTATAATCAACTAATAGTGTCACTAGTGTGTATATTCTTCTTCTTGTTTTTCTCCCAATATTTGAGCCATCTCCAGAGTGAACCAAAAGACTGACACTCCAGCACTTGCTCCATCCTTCATAACTTGCAGACCGCACCTCTGCGTATCCGTCCACAGATACACAGCTGCCAGAGACATTGATAGATGATAAAAAAGTAAAATATGCATCATTTAGATCTGTGGCTGTGCGGTCAGTCTACACTGGAATGTTGACGTATCACTGTGAGCTGCACTGTGATGTGTTTGTAAGTTTGTTGCAGAAAGCGCCGGGTTCTATAAATTATAAATGCTGAAGCCACTCTTTCTTTTAATTAAATTCTTTAACAAGTGAATTTCTATTGCTTCTTTGACCACTGAGTTCCAAAACGATAAAGTAGATGCTAAAATTCAGCATTTTCGTGTAACTAAGTGACCAGAGTCAATGCAATTCTCTGCCACAGCAGCTTTATTGGGCTGTGAGATCTGCATGAACCTGTATACCTTCAGTGTCCTGTACATCTTTCATGGACTGTAAGAGGCATCTGTCCGATGTATGAATGACCACATTCATAGGGGATCTTGTAAACTTTTGCCTCCTGAAGCATCAGATCATCTCTAATGGAACCCTAGAGTGGTGCTTTCTTCGGGAAAGGATGAAAAATCACTTTTACTTTGTGCTTGCTGTGCTTTTTGGCTATTGGCTTCCCATAAGTGGAAGGAAAACCGTGGATTTAAATCTTTCCATATCTTTTTCTGCAATCCTTGTGACACCTATGATTTAATTTGTAGTGCTTTAGGTATCTGCTGTGGAGAATACGCATTGGCTTCAAAAATTCTCTTCAAGTGTAGAAGCTTATCCTGCAGACTGCTCTCATCAGCAATAATATGTGCTCTGTGAACCTAAGTTCTGAGAACACTAATCATCCGGGAAGAATGGTGGAAATTATTTACACATAAATACTTGTATATGTCTGTATGTGTCCAGTTTCCGTTATACTGGGTCCCAAAGTACCATTCTCTTTGTGCCAAACTCAAGACATTCAAAAATCAGAGGCATCACTCCTTTTCAGTTTCCATTGTAGACTGGATTTGTCCATAGACGGAAATCAGGTGGTTTAAAAATTCTTGTTGTTTATCATCACCTTGGGGCACACTATACGAACATGTCGTCAACATATCTCCAAAACACTGTGGGCTTTAAGCTAGTGGATTCCAGTGCCTTTTTCTCAAAATCCTCCACTAAAAACAATTAGCTCAGTCTGAAGATGGGTGTATGATTTATTACAAGGAGGAGGAGGACGAAGAAAATTTATATGGTTCCACACCTAAAATTTAGTAGAGCAGTCATTGAGCTGTGCAAACATAAAGGTGGATGACCTGTGTTTGGTCATTAAAAAATAGTACAGAAAAAAGTGAATCTGTGAACACAGCTGGACATATAGAAGAACACATACTCATTTTGGTACATGGCATTATTTTTGTCTTGCCCATGTGGAAGTGGTGGAGTTGCCCCTACTTGAAATGCTATAAAGTACCAGAGTTCTTCCACAACTGTTGACAGCATTTTTATTGAAGTGAAAATGCTCCAGTTGCCAATTATATTGTAGTGTAATTCATGCAACTGGCTTAAACTCATTTAGGAATTCTTATGAAGTGAATTGAGAATTTATGTCATGCGCAGTGTAGTCGTAGAATAAAGTCTATATGCAAACACCAGTATTACCCGCAGGAAACACAGCGACCATGAGGAATAAAGGTACAGTTACACTGCCACAGGCCATATATTATTTGTTTATTACTTGTTTTACTGAACAGGTAAGAGCAACTCAGATATTCATTGCTCTGATGGCAGCATGTAATTTTCAAACTGCCGCTCAGTGCCATTGTCAGTAAAGCATCAGGGCGACGAATGTCTGAAGATGCTCTTGTCTGTAAAGTAAAATTAGTTGCAGACCACATAATACTGTTGGTTGTTCATATATTTCAGAGTTGTTTACAGCTCTTTGGGATGTTTTTCATAACCATGTACTCTTACCTCTTGATCCTTGTATCAATTTCTTGTTCAGTTTACTTTATTGCATTTCCTCTTACACTAGAATTTTTCGTTCTACACAAGGTCTTCCTCTCGTTCTCTTGTATGGAGGTTCCCAGCAATGTATGTTTTGCAGCCCTTATTCACCCCATAATTTCATCACATGCCCATGCTATTCTGAACACTGTTTTCTCACCTCTTTGGTTATGTACGAGGGTGGTTTGAAAAGTTCTTGGAACGGAATAGAAAAAAAGTACTTCCATCACTGAAACTGTTTTTATTTTTCAATGTAGTCTCCTTGTAGATTAATTCACTTGGTCCAACGATGTTCCAGTGCCTTGATCCCATCTCGAAAATGAAGTGTCCTCCAGGCATGCAAAATAGTGGTCAACTCCGGCTATCAATTTTTTGTTCACAGTGAATTTTTGGTCACCAAGAAAATTTTTCAGTTTTGGGAAGAGATGGAAGTCTGACAGGGTCATAGCAGGTGAATAAGGTAGGTGGGGCAACAATTCATACCTTATTTGGTGTAATTTTGCCATGGCGACGGCACATGTGTGCGGCCACACATTGTCTTGATGAAAGATGACTTTCTTCCTTGCTAAACCTGGCCTTTTTTTGCATATCTTTTGTTGCAATTTGTCCAGGAGGTTCTTTACTGGAACTTGGGAATTGTGAAATACATTTTTCTGGTGGGAATTTTGTGCTATGTCAGTTTGGGCAAACAGTGATGGAGCACCACATTTCTAAGAGGAATCCTGTCATTGGTGTACCATTTTATTGTCTAACAATTAGTATTTTGCAATCATATTGAGGTGACAGGGTTTTACTTTCTACCAGTGTCATTTTGCAGCATGACAATGCATGTCAACATACTGTCTGTGCAACAATTGACATTAAGGAGCTTGTGTTCTGAAATACAAACACACTTACCAGTCTGACCATCAGCAGTTTCCACTTATTTGACCTACTCGAAGAGGCATCATGAGTTAAACTGCACTATTGATGAGTATGTTCTCTGGGCTTTACATGAGTTGCTTCAGAGACATGTGGAAGTGGTTTCTTAGGCAGTAATCCACAAGCTACAGAGGTGATAGAACACATTAAACTGAAAACACTTTATTTTCATTGGGAAAATTGCAAAACTCTTCAAAATAATGTTGAGAATGAAAGTGACTATGTTGATAAAATAATGCTGTGTATTCACTATTTTTTTTAATAAAAAAAGGTTTTCATTTGACTTCCTCTTGTAGTGACATTGTATAATAAGACCACTGCTTCTAGCATACATCTGTGTTCCTATACAAAGACCATAATTCTGGCTTCACATTTATTTTCATAAAACAATGGAAAATCCAGGATGGAATGTTCAATATTATGAAAAGTTGCTACTCTCCATATAGTGGACACTGAGTCGCAGAGAGGCCCAACAAAAAGACTGTCACAAATAAGCTTTCAGCCAACAAGGCCTTTGTCAGAGAGATACACGCACACGCGTCATGCATACGCAATTCACATGTATGTTTGCGTGGTGATGGTGTTTGTGTGTCTGTCTGTCTATTTCTGACAAAGGCCTTGTTGGCCAAAAGCTTATTTGTGACAGTCTTTTTGTTGCGCCTATTTGTGACTCAGCATCTCTGTTGTGTGATGAGTAGCAACTTTCCTTTTTATAATATTGTTGTTTTCGTAGATGTATCTGTTCCAGTAAGTTAAAGTTTCCTCATAGTATAGTTCTTGTTATTAATGTTACTTTTAGAAGTTTAGTGTGAACAATTTTATGCGATACTGGAAAGTCCTTGTTAGAATTCAGTCTATGTTTGTGTGCTCCAAAGGAGGATAAAAACTCGTAAGCTAAGCTACCATTTTGTGGCTGTATTTGTGTGATTAACATTTGGCAGTCTTTCACGTATGTGCACAACTCTGTATTGGATGCAAACTAAATACTGTGTACTATCATAGTGGTTACTTTAATAGGCCCCACGCTGGCTGCTAGTTTGTGTAATGATTGATTTTGCTCTCTTCAAACTGTAAGGCAAGCCTTGAAGTACTTGCTCCTCCCTTCCCCTCCCCTTGTTGTTACTCCTCTCACTAACCAGAGCAGTCCACCTGCCCTGGCCAATGTAACCACATGTTTGCTTATATGTGGTTTTATTAGTTAACTCTATGAAAGATTTTCTGAAATTACATGACAAAATAACACCGTCTGGCCACTTTTTGTATAGCTTTATTTGAGCCGAGATGTTTCAGATTCCCACCCATCTCCAGTTGGTGTAATACATTTATACAGGATGTCCCAAAAATTTTGTGACAAACTTCGAGCTGTTGTAGAGGGTATCTTGAGGAACAAATTGAAGATAGTAACCTGTGACCGAAGAAATCATCTAACGGTGCCATAGAGCATCAAAGTTACAGGTGGTGGTGCCTGCAGCTAGGCCTCCCTTTGCCAGCAAATATGACTTTGTACGCTGACGAAATGGGCCTTAGGCGGAACGTCTCGCAATGTTGTTAGTTATTCAGTAATCATGACTGATTGCGATGACTAGCTGTTGGGTAGAAACGCCTTGTCTCGTATGAGTGTGATGCTATTTACCTCGGTGGATCATGGCGTCGGGCACAGGTTTCCATTCACAGTTTATCTTTCTTGTCGAACCCTCTAAAATATCCAGTTTTTTTCAGTATACAGGAGAAAAATAAACTGCAGATGGAAACCCATATCCAAAGCTGTCCTCCGCCAAAGCAACAGAGCATTGCATCAGTGAGAGACAAGACTTCTCTATGCAGCAGCTAGCTCCATCTTCTCCATTGGCATTTGTTGCAGTCAGCCATGATCACTGAATAACAACATTGTAAGATGTTCCACTTGCGATCTGTCTGCATACAAAGTCACGTTCGCTGCTGAAGGGTAGCCTAGTGCCAGGTGTTAAGGCCTATAACTTAGCCACTCTGTAGTGTCATTAGATGATGGTTCTGGACATGAGTTCCTATTCTCAATTTGTTCTACAAGACACCCTCTACATCCGCTCTAAGTTTGTTGCAACAAATCTGGAACACCCTGTATATTTATCAGAACAACTCTTTTATTAACTAAATTTTGCACGTTGCAGCTGCCCTAATAATTAGTTTCCCAAATTGTGTAATTATGTTTTATTAATAGATAGGTGCACTTTTGTTCTGTTACAAAATAATTTGTTGTTTTGCACAGAGCAGCTGCAGCATTCAAAATTCTGTAATTCAGTCTGAAGCCACAGAGCTCAACTGCCATGAACATGAATAAATTAACATTGTCTGAAAATGTAGCTACAATTTCAATCTTCAGTGAATTTTGTTTTCTGGTCATTAGGCCGTGGTCTGAGGTAATCAGCACAGAACTGTGCTTCGGACCATGGCCTAATGCCCATGAAAGATAATTAATCAAGAATGCAAATACAGGTTGTGAAAGTCTGCATTAGCTGATCGATTTCTATCTTGTTTTTATGCCTGTGAATTGTTCAGTGCTACAGCTACTCCATCCACAATCTGTATTCTACCTAGGACCTTCCAATATTTTATGTGCACCATATTTGATATTCTTGTACTATTTTGATGTATTCTATCAAGTGATACTGCATTGTTGTTGTTGTTGTTGTCGTCTTCAGTCCTGAGAGATGGTTTGATGCAGCTCTCCTTGCTATTCTATCCTGTGCAAGCTTCATCATCTCCCAGTACTTATTGCAACCTACATCCTTCTGAATCTGCTTAGTGTATTCATCTCTTGGCCTCCCTCTACAATTTTTACCCTCCACGCTGCCCTCCAATGCTAAATTTGTGATCCCTTGATGCCTCAGAACATGTCCTACCAACCGGTCCCTTCTTCTTGTCAAGTTGTGCCACATACTCCTCTTCTCCCCAATTCTGTTCAATACTTCCTCATTAGTTACGTGATCTACCCATCTAATCTTCAGCATTTTTCTGTAGCACCACATTTCGAAAGCTTCTATTCTCTTCTTGTCCAAACTATTTATCGTCCATGTTTCACATCCATACATGGCTACACTCCATACAAATACTTTCAGAAACAACTTCCTGACACTTAAATCTATACTCGATGTTAACACATTTCACTTCTTCAGGAACGCTTTCCTTGCCATTGCCAGTCTACATTTTATATCCTCTCTACTTCGACCATCATCAGTTATTTTGCTCCCCAAATAGCAAAACTCCTTTATTACTTTAAGTGTCTCATTTCCTAATCTATTTCCCGCAGCATCACCCGACTTAATTCGACTACATTCCATTATCCTCGTTTTGCTTTTGTTGATGTTCATCTTACATCCTCCCTTCAAGACACTGTCCATTCCGTTCAACTGCTCTTTCAAGTCCTTTGCTGTCTCTGACAGAATTACAATGTCATCGGCAAACCTCAACGTTTTTATTTCTTCTCCATGGACTTTAATACCTACTCCGAATTTTTCTTTTGTTTCCTTTACTGCTTGCTCAATATACAGATTGAATAACATCGGGGACAGGCTACAACCCTGTCTCACTCCCTTCCCAACCGCTGCTTCCCTTTCATGCCCTTCGACTCTTATAACTGCCATCTGGTTTCTGTACAGGTTGTAAATAGCCTTTCGCTCCCTGTATTTTACCCCTGCCACCTTTAGAATGTGAAAGAGACTATTCCAGTCAACATTGTCAAAAGCTTTCTCTAAGTCTACAAATGCTAGAATGTAGGTTTGCCTTTCCTTAATCTGTTTTCTAAGATAAATCGTAGGGTCAGTATTGCCTCACGTGTTCCAACATTTCTGCGGAATCCAAACTGATCTTCCCCGAGGTGGGCTTCTACCAGTTTTTCCATTCGTCTGTAAAGAATTTGCGTTAGTATTTTGCAGCTGTGACTTGTTAAACTGATAGTTCGGTAATTTTCACATCTGTCATCACCTGCTTTCTTTGGGATTGGAATTATTATATTCTTCTTGAAGTCTGAGGGTATTTCGCCTGTCTCATACATCTTGCTCACCAGATGGTAGAGTTTTGTCAGGACTGGCTCTCCCGAGGCCGTCAGTAGTTCCAGTGGAATGTTGTCTACTCCCGGGTCCTTCTTTCGACTCAGGTCTTTCAGTGCTCTGTCAAACTCTTCACGCAGTATCGTATCTCCCATTTCATCTTCATCTACATCCTCTTCCATTTCCATATTATTGTCCTCAAGTACATTGCCCTTGTATAGCCTTCCACCTTTCTGCTTTCCCTTCTTTGCTTAGAACTGGGTTTCCACCTGAGCTCTTGATATTCATACAAGTGGCTCTCTTTTCTCCAAAGGTCTCTTTAGTTTTCCTGTAGCCAGTATCTATCGTACCCCTAGTGAGATAAGCCTCTACATCCTTACATTTGTCCTCTAGCCATCCCTGCTTAGCCATTTTGCACTTCCTGTCGATCTCATTTTTGATATGTTTGTATTCCCTTTTGCCTGCTTCATTTAGTGCGTTTTTATATTTTATCCTTTCATCAATTAAATTCAATATTTCTTCTGTTACCCAAGGATTTCTACTAGCCCTCGTCTTTTTACCTACTTCATCCTCTGCTGCCTTCACTACTTCATCCCTCAGAGCTAGCCATTCTTCTTCTACTGTATTTCTTTCCCCCATTCCTGTCAGTTGTTCCCTTATGCTCTCCCTGAAACTTTGTACAACCTCTGGTTTAGTCAGTTTATCCAGGTCCCATCTCCTTAAATTCCCACCTGTCAAACAACATTAAATCGTTTGTGATAATAGAAAGAGACGAATACATGTGTTAACATAACATCATGTTACTTGGCAGCGGTGACATGTTATTCTACTGAAATGTTAAGAGCATTCTAATATACTAACAGAGCAATTGGGAGTCATTCAGGCATGGTATATTCAGAGAAGTCTTACATTTTACATAATTCATTGTGAGTATTCGGACTAGGATCTTTTCGTTCCCGGGTTTGATTCCCGGCGGGTTCAGGGATTTTCTCTGCCTCGTGATGACTGGGTATTGTGTGATGTCCTTAGGTTAGTTAGGTTTAAGTAGTTCTAAGTTCTAGGGGACTGATGACCATAGATGTTAAGTCCCATAGTGCTCAGAGCCATTTGAACCATTTTGAACTAGGATCTTTTGCAAGTGTTAAATTTTAACCCTTAAGCACATACAAGGAGGTGCCCACCCTTCTTTGATACTGCTTCTTGTTCTGAAATGTTTTTAGCCACCTATTAGGAATTTCCTGAGCTACAAAGAGTGTAAATACTTACTAACATAATAACAATCTTCACAGTCAAATACTGTAAATGTATTCATGCAACTTATGTGTTGCCGTGTGTAAAAGTGTGAATACACATTAATGCGAGCCACATTCTAAAACTAAGATCTGTTTTGTCTTAAAAAATACTCACAAGAAAAGGTTTTTTTTTTTTATCGGCAGTACTATTTACTACATATCAACTTTACTTTTCCACGTATTGCCATTCACAATTGTACACTTTTTGTAATGCTGCACCAGCTTCAACTTCTCTGCTTAGAACTCTGCCATTTAGAAACTGAACCAGTTGATTACACCAGTCTTGAGTTCGTTGTTGTCTTCAAATTGTTGTCCACCTAGCCACATTTTCAAATGAAAGAAGAGGAAGTAATCGCTTGATGCAAAGTTGGGACTGTGCGGAGGGTGATCGAAAAGTTTGCAATGAAACTCTTGAATCTTCTCCTTGGTTTTGGGAGCAGTGTGGATGTGTGTTGTTGTTAAGGAGGATTATACCAGATGAGAATTAAACATGGCATGGCTTTTGGATTCCACGTCTCTGTCTGTTTAGTGTTTCGCGGTATAGTATATGTCCGCTGTAATTGGTGACTCACGGTGCATGAAATCAATCAGAACGCTCTTTACATTTTAAAAAAAAGGTAGGCTTTTCTTTTTTGTCTTGAGAATGATGGCTACTTCTCTCTCCCCCCCTCCTTCCTCCCTCTCCTCCCTTTTTTTGGGGGCACGGGGGGGGGGGGGGGGTGAACTTGAATGGCACCACTGTTGTTTCAATTCTGCAGTGGTGTATGATATCCATGTCTTGTACCCCCATATCAATGTGGGAAAACAAATCATCTCCATCTTGTCTGTAGCATTCCAAAAACTGTCATTCACTTGGCATTCTTTGCTCTTTGTGACGATCAGTGAGAATTTTTTGAACCCCCCTCGCATACAGTTTTGATGTCCAAGCTGTTAAGTGACAAACCTGTAACTTGAGGTTCAAGCAACATTCTGAAATTCATTATACACAGCACTAATGGTCAATTCCCAATCACCTCAGGGGTTTTGGTTCACGTGATTCACGATATCGTTGGTCTGACGATCTGCCCTCACCGATTAGCAAATGACTACTGAATCAAACCAACACTGCAGTGGTTTCCTAAAGTGTCAGTAGACAGTGCTGAAAATGTGAAACTTCATTCAAGCTTACCTTCAGTTAAATATAGGTCACTGGACTTTGCTTTTGGAATATGTCTCATAGTTAGGACTTAGCTTTAGCACAAGTATAACAGACAGGAATTATGTAAATTGCAAAGTTAAAAGGAGGCAAAATGGCTGGCCAGCATTGACCACCAAAGTTCATATCTCCGAATATTATTGATAGATGCATTGAAAAGTAGGAGGCGGGGGCCGGAGAGGGAGGGGGGGGGGGGGCAGTGCTCAGAACTTGTAGTTCCTGCCTCGGGGAGTGTTGGAAATTTTCAGACCCAGTTTGAAACACTCCCCTGTCATGAGGGTGAAGGGAGAAAAAGTTCCTATAGTTAGTTATGATCTTGTGTAATTTTAACTGTCCCCGCTGGCAGTACTAGAAATTTCACTTCACAAAGATAAGTACTAGCCAACAGTTCTGGCTCCTTAAATTTTATAATTTTCTCAAGTGAATATACTTCAAAGTGACCACTTGCAGTGTTGTTTTAGTACACTATCTGACTAAAGCTTTATGGACACCTACTATATACATGCGAAGAATCCGCACCATTGAATAATCAGTGTCCCCTAATTTTAAGGGATGAAAAAAAGGAAATATTGACTTTAATTTGTGTTTGTGTATGCCATCCATTGTGTGTCTGGCTGTTTTAACTGCAGCTCTGAATGGCTGATTTATGCACCCATCTAGTGGTTGCAGGATGTATGGTAGACCTCAAAGGATAACGACCAATTCAGTTTCCCCTTCATGTAACTTTCCTCACATTTCCTCAGTTGTATATCAGCATAAGCTGTCCGGGTTCAGTGTGTCATGGATATTCAGTAACATACCGGGGCGACACTGCCAAACGTGGGTCAGCCAGTCAACCACAAGGTCATTGTCTGTCCACCCTTTTAGATTCACTCTCACCAATATGTCTTCCATTGATATTTTTTAAATAGTTTTCCTTCTAAATATCACGTAAGATGGTAGCTTTTATCAATTCCAGTTGCACATATCTCAGTACACCTCTGCTTCTCATTGCTACCAGTTTGTATTGTGATGCCGGATTCCCCTTTTAATCCACATTGAAAAATCTTGATAGTCAACCTTAGCTAGCTTCGAAAGTAGTGATGCTTAGTTCTTTGGCTGAAGCCAGTGCTTTGAGTTCGCACTTTTCACTAGTTCCAGCTCTTCTGTATTGTCAGTCCTCATATATGTAATTGCAGAGCATTTTTTCAAGATCTGGACACTTCACTTATTGGCTACGAAATGCCTGACGATCACTGTTCATTTCTTGAAGCTATTTTTTGTATTTCCACCAGTCTTGAATACAACCCAATCACATTGTACGATTTTCAAAGACTGCTGCTTCTTCTATAATTTTAAGGTTTTCTCTACCATTGTACGAGTGATAATGAGAACTTGTAGACATAATTAACAAGTTAACATGTGATTAACACTTCAGTTCTAACATGCTACTGACACATCACAAACTGCGCTGCAACAACACTGTAGTATAACTGGATGTATTGTTGGAGGCAGAGCAGTACCAGCCTTACTGCAATTGATTCGTCCACCCCGGTTTTTTGTCCTTAAATTCAGGCAAAAATGTGCAGATTATTCATTGTATAAATGGTATTAGTAAAATTAATATGTGGTGTGTTCACCCTTCACCCGTACGACAGAGTGAATCTGTTGTGGAGACACTTTCAGAGAAGTGTCTGAACGTCTGTCGAGGAACGGCAGCCGTGACCAGAGGAGGTAGTGATTTTGCACACAGGAGTCTGGAGCGAAGTTGACATTCTATATCATCCCAAAGGTGTTCCATTAAGTGCAGGGTGGGGCTCCAGACAGACCAGTTCATTTCAGGAATGTTATTGCACACAAATCATGCCTTGCAAATGCTGCTTTCTGGCAGGATGCATTGTCATGCCGAGACAGTCATAGCCCTTGAACTGTTCCTTTACTGTACGCAGTATAACATGCTGTAAATGTGTTCATATCCTTCTGCATTTAACGTTTCCTTAAGCGCAATAAGGGAACCACACCCTAATCACAAAAAATAACCCTATACAATAACACCATATCCTCAGTACTTCACTGTTGGCACTGCACATGATGCCAGGGAACATTCTTTCAGCATTTGTCAAACTAAACCCTTCCATCATAGTGATACATAGTTTTGTGTGGTCCATCAATCCAAATCACTCATTTTCAGTCATCCATTGTCCATTGGCACCACTATCTACACCATCTCAAGCATCACTTAGCCTCGACTACAGAAATGTATGCCTTCTGAAGGCCTGCTCGGCAGTTGTATCCCCATTCTATTTAACTCTGTACACAAGGTCATTGTGGTTGCTGGACTGCATGTACCACTTTGTATCTGAAAAGGGGGTGTAGGATATGTACCGCTCTGAGGCTTGGTGTGTCTTGCATCAGTGATGTTACAGAAATAGTTTTTAAATAACCTTTTCCGTTGCTACTGGCATTCTCTGAAGCAAGCTACCATGCACTCTATGTGCAATTAAATATTCTGTGACATTTAAAAACTTTGTCAACTTTTTTTCCTCAAAAAATTAAAACACATTCAAGATAGCAAACGAGTCTCACCCGTCCACTGGCATAGCGAATATGTCGAGGGGGTGACATTATGACAAAACAAATCATTTTCAAGAACAGAATCACTTGCATGATTATTTTCTTAATCACTTGAGAACACTGCTACCTTATATGTCTTTACAAGTCTAATGATGTCACTGTCACTGGAAATGTCCTCTGAACCGTAAAAACGTGCAACTCACACAGTCATTCGGACCTTCGCTATCTCCAGGAACATCTGAATAATCGTCAAAAACCTCAGAAAGTGCTTAAGATTGTTAATTTCATCCAGTTTTCTGGAGGACTGTCTCTTAAAGCAGGAGGAACTTTACAAAAATAGTAGCTATGTGAAATATCAAAATGCTGTATAAACAAAGGTACATGAAGGCAATCAAGTTTGATTCATTGATTAGTGATGTAAGACCTAAATAGATGTAGTTAAAAAATATCACGTCAGGTGGCATCCACAGGCAGCATGTAGAAAACATGAGCCATTTCGAGGGCCACCCGTAACAGTTGGCACACAAAACACGTGTAACCTTGGGATCCGTCTGCATTGTGTTCTCATAAATTCCCATTCTTCTCTGCCAGACAGTGAAGCAAATGTTCACTTCATCTTCCTTCCCCTCCTTTGTCTTCCTTTCTTTTTCATTCAAACAACTGCTTTCTTCTTCTTTCTCCTCCTCCTCCTCCTCCTCCTCCTCCTCCTCCTCCAATTCCTTCAATGCTGCTGTCTTTCCCTATCCTCTGCTTTTTATTACATGTCATACCACATTCATCTTTCTCTTCCTCTTCCATCTCATCTTGTGTATCTGTTGCTACCATGAACCACAGTCTACATTTTTCTGCCAGTAATTTGTCTTTTATTGTACAACTTTTCACAGCCAGTACAAACATAATCTCCTTTGGCTGTTACTGTTTTTACTATTTAACTTTTTCGTAGTGCTTGGACTCCATACCAAGTGTAAGACCTCTTACAAAAAATGCTGTAATTAATGTAATTGAAACTGACATATGAAAATAGTTGATGGCTGTAAGACAGCACATTATGGTCGTTCTTTTGCCTGAACAAAGAAATAAATATTAGCACAGAGTGAAAGTGTCAGCTGATATTGAAGGGGGAAATGAATGGATGATAGTTAATAAAAGTAGAAATTGTGATTAAGATAGAAGGAAAGTCAAATTGTCATGTCCTATTGTTATCCATATCGTTAAATATGAAGAACTATTGAAACTAGACAGGGAATTTGCAGTGATGTTAAAGCCATTCACTTGAAGTGGCTATGGAAAACATGATAGATCTAGTTGAGAATGGCAGTGCATCTGTTAATATTATCACGGGAGACTTCAAAGAACGGGTTGTTAATAGATGTGTACACAGTTTCTAATGCAAGTAAGCTGATATATAGAATTCATAAAAGAGGAACAAATCTCTGACTTAATGCATGTAATAAATATAGGAACCAAAAGAGGGAAATGTGACAGCAGAGATTTCTGGGTGAGATGCAAATAGAATCAATGGCTTATATATGCGAACACAACGTGTGATCAAAAGGTAATCGAAATTTTTTTTAATTTTGTGGGCTTTATACGTGCGATTTTCAAAACAACTTTTATGTTATTAGCACATGTGCTCTTGTGTAGGTTTGCATTTTTAGCTGTTTTGAATATTTAGTTTATTGTTGACAATTGAAAAGTGTAGATGTGTTTTCGAGTGCTCGCTGAATTTTTACTTTCAGAAAAGATGGCTCAAATAATCTGCATTAAATTTACTTGAAAAATGGAAGAAAGTGCAGCACCAAATTTGAAATGTTGACTGTGGCTATTAGCGAATCTACTATGAGTAAGATGAGTTCAGTAGTGATATAAACATTTAAAAAATGGTGAAAAGATATTGAAGATGACAAGTGCCTTGAACGCAGCACATCAATTACTGATGAAAATGTGAAAGAAGTAAAGAAAATTGTACTGGAAAATCGCCAAATCACTGTCAGCAATGTCGCTGATGATGTCAACATATCCTTTGGCTCATTTCAAGCAATTTTTTGAGATGTTTTGGGTATGAAACTAGTAGCAGCCAAGATTGTTCCAAAATTGTTGAATTTTGACCCAAAATGACGTCACATAAGAAGTCGACAATGCTCGAGGACTTCTAAAGGAGATTATAACATGTGATGCTAAAGGAGGTTATAACATGTCATTAAACATGGGTATACAGGTATGATGTTGAAAGTAAAGCCCAGTTGTCCCAGTAGATACCTGAAGAGCCAAGATCAAAAAAAGTTCAACAATTTCGATCACATGTGAGGGTTATTCTTTGTTTTCTTTGATAGCAATGAGATAGTACATCATGAGTGCCTTCCTTGTGGTCGTAAAATCAATAAGGAATACTACCTGGAAGTTATGGACCATTTGCATGAAGCAGTCCAAAGAAAACGACCAGGGTTGTTGCAAAACAATCGTGGAAATTGCATCACGATAATGATCCTGCTCACACCTCAATGCTTTTTCATGATCCTTTAGTGTAAAACAAAAGTATTTCTCCCTCAGATCATAAGTCATTAATTACAGAAATGACATGTACACATATCTTGTTGGTAGAAATTAATGCCATTGTAAGTACTGCAGTTTCTTTTGGAAACCATCAAATACTTAAGACGAAATTAGTAGAAAACATGTTCATTAATACAGCAGCTGTTCTTGCTACTCAAATCGAGCACAGTCATTTCCACAACCCACCATCACTAGCATCTGATTCTTTGTCCTCACTGGATGATCCACAATGCTGCTCAGTCACTATCAAGGAGGTCAGCTTCAGTCCCATCACATTTATTGGAAATTTCAGATTTTTTGAAACTTTTTATTACGAGCTTATCTGATGTTCACTGCCAAACAGCCAAAATCCAATGACATGCTTCTGACAGAGATCCACGTTGCAAATGGCCTCCTGGTGTCGAAGTTACTAGGCTCGTGATACAATTTCTATAGAGTTTTCATACACAAGCTGTGAACAAATGGTTGATACACATATCCAAAGGCTCCAACATGTTTTCCACACTGCCAGGAATAATCGCTAGGTCACAATTTCCTTCTTTCAGTATTTGTTTCTCTCAACCACCAGTGTGCTAGCAGAACTATCCAATAGAAGCACTGGTTGTTAGCGAAGAGGAGCACCTGGCTTCTTCTTCCATGCTGCTGAAAACCAGTTCCTCTTGTCATCCACCCACCATCGTGAGTTCTTACAATAATACCAGTTGAGAAGCTTTCTCCTTTGCAAAGGGTTTTCCAATCGAAAACCCACATATGGTGGCAGTTTTCATCCATCAGCCATAATGTTCAATATGTGCAGCGCTGTTTTCAGCACCACATTTACATATGTGCATGCTATATCCCGCTACATCATATACTGTAGTGCTGTCCAGCATGTCAAAATAGACCACTTTTTGGTCTGCATTCCCTATTTGGGAATGTAAATAAAAAATTTTCATTAAAGTTGGGCCATGTTTTGCAGAAAAAGTAAATCAACTATTTACATAAACTTGAGGCAGTTGTGCACAATTGTAGTTCTGCAATGCACAGATAACTTATTTCATTCCACAAATCACCGAACACACCCATATGAAACTTTAAATTCCATTGGCAAAATGTTTATCTTGGAGCCCTCAATTTTAACCATTTTGGTTGTAATGATATATCCACATTTTCTGTTTTGAAGTACAAAATCAAGCAAGTCTTTTCCCACTTCTGAGTATTTGCAGTTTTACCTTGGAAATGAACATCGACTTTTTGAACTATTTAACCCTTTTGCTGCTGTGGGAGTGTTTACACATTCCTGCTGCATCATTTCCTCAAGTGCTGTGGACACGGATATGCGGACTGCATGGTTTTCCTACACTGCTGTGGATGTCTGTATGCGTCCTCAGCTGCCGACCTCTCACTGCTGTGGGCAAGTTACTCCCATGCTTCAGTGAATAAAAAAAGTTTTGAGTGTGCCTCATTGTGTGCTATAATGTACAAAAAACCTCATTTCGATATCTTGAATCATTTATGAGATATAACGATTGTTATGACCACATAATTTGCAATGCACAAGGACGTGAATGGACGTGTCGCACGCAACCGTCCATCTGGTATGAAACCCAGTAACTTGAGAATGAAATGAGAGATCGTTCTGCTCTCAATTTTATATAAAATTTTGATAATCTTATAGACATTTCAATCGCCGCAATGTGTGAGTTAAAATCAGTCATATACAAACTTTATGTCGTGCATTTTTACCGCCGCAAAATTTGTAAAACTTTGCGCAGTGTTTTACCTAATCTGATGCAACACAATAACTATGGCATATAACGAAAAGAAATTAAAGTCTTTAATGAGCAAAGACATCAGACTGTAAGATGTGTGAAAATCAACATTTTTCATAATAATTTTCAAAAAATCAGGTGATAAGTATTTCATATCAGTTAGAAGGCTATCTTTCAGCACAGGCACCAGCATTTGACAAGCAATACATCCATAACAAAAGCTCTTCAGCACGGAGTGTGAAGAGCACATCTGTAGGAGCAAAAAGGTTAAGAGGTTCTCTTCACTTGTTCACCACCGACAAACTCCCCATCAACATAAAATCTGCATCCAGGTTCCCACTTTCTGTATTCTTTTATGTAGCTGATAACTTGAAGTTTAAATTTCACTGTAGAACTAGTATGCTCCTTTCACATTGTCACTCACAAACCACATATTCAACTTTCTTCTCAGTCTTAGCTTTGAACAACTTCCTTACAGTTTCTGTTAAATTAGTCACATGGCCAGATCTCCTAATATGCCAAACCAGCCCTGTTGGTAGTCATCCTTTGTTATGAGGTAGCTGTAGAAGGGGAGAGGAGAGAGATGCAACTCAACATACTAACTGAATTTTATTTTAAATTTAGTAGTGCAGCCTATACTTAAGATTTGTATGTATTGTATGGTATGTTAACTGGGGACCTAGAAACGACAGAAAGGCTCCGTCCCCGCCGCAGGCGCAGTTGTCCACAACCCCACGATGACTACCACAGTCCACTTCACCCCTCCGCTGCCCCACACCGAACCTAGGGTTATTGTGCGGTTTGGCTCCCGGTGGACCCCCCCAGGGAACGTCTCACACCAGATGAGTGTAACCCCTTTGTTTGCGTGGTAGAGTAATGGTGGTGTACGCGTACATGGAGAACTTGTTTGCGCAGCAATCGCCGGCATAGTGTAACTGAGGCAGAATAAGGGGAACCAGCCCGCATTCGCCGAGGCAGATGGAAAACCGCCAAAAAACCATCCACAGACTGGCCGGTTCACCGGACCTCGACACAAGTCTGCCAGGCGGATTCATGCTGGGGACCAGGCGCTACTTCCTGCCTGGAAAGCCGTGCATTTTAAGACCACACAGCCAACCGGGCGGGCGTATTTAAGGTTTACTTGTACCATAATCTCATGTCAAAAGTTTAGGTTCAGTCTATATTGCCACATTGTCTGTATTTGTGCAAATGCAGTAAATGCTTTTCCATTCTTTGTGAGTAGTAGCTTTTACTCATTCCATCATTCTTAGAAGATATATGTGATCAAATGGTATAATGCATAGAAAAAGACAATATATATGAAGACAGTAATGCATAAATAGTGGTAAATAGGACATAAATGAAGTTATGGAGTAAAGTTTCGTTGGAATAAAGCAGACTGTTTTATTTCATCTTGCAGGCAGCACGCTAATGTTGTCGGAACGCTCTCAGGACATGCCTCGTGGGTGCTGAGTGTCGCATTTTCACCAGACAACCAACATTTTGCTTCAGGCTCTTCTGACCGCACAGTTCGCATATGGGACCTCAGCAATAGACAGTGTGTTCACACGTTCAATGAGCACACAGATCAGGTAAGAAAATCTGTCACACTGAAATGCAGTCTACTTAGTGTATTATATGCCAAGCTGCTAATTACAGCTGCAGATTTTTCAGGTAAGGAAATTATTAGTATAGGACTTGATATAACAAAATAATTAATGGAACAATGTTATAAGAAACTATATTTTTATGGCTCTTCCTAGACTGCAAAGAAAGTTGACTTTACGGAATTCAGCAGTTGATTAGTGGCAGTGTTGTTGCAGTTTCAGAATAGATCTGTAAAGATATTTGGCTTGAGCCTTCATTGGTTTTGGGATATCTCAAGTTGTTGTGACATTTGTATTACTGTACGGAAAATTCAAATTTTCACCTAGATTTGTATTCCACATTGCTGTGCAATGATCAGCTATAAATGCCAGGGGTAATGGGTTCACTTGGACAAATGCAAGGCCGTATGGCCATATCACATTCTATTAGACAAGGGTACAGTAAGCACTGTAATGTTAAAACTGCTGTTTAAAGCAGTGTAAAGTGAAAAATGTTTAATGTGGCATGAGGGGACTGAAATTTTTTGGTTTAAAAGAATTTTATTTTTGTTGCAACTGAGCTCATGGCGAAAAAGAAGAGAGAACAAATGACAGTTTGCACACACTTCAAAAGTTCCACAGCAGTTACATAAACATTAACCTGTCTGTTATGCAGTGTTTTGAAAATAAAAAAAATAAAAAAATGCAACAATAAGCTCCTCTGCTTTGAATGCTCGGATTAAAATACCCTTTCATTTTGTATTCTTCACTACTTAACAGACTGAGCTTCCAAGTGTATACTACACTACAGGCCATTAAAATTGCTACACCACGAAGATGACGTGCTACAGATGCGAAGTTTAACCAACAGGAAGAAGATGCTGTGATATGCAAATGATTAGCTTTCCAGAGCATTCACACAAGGTTGGCGCCGGTGGCGACACCTACAACGTGCTGACATGAAGAAAGTTTCCAACCGATTTCTCATACCCAAACAGCAGTTGACTGACGTTGTCTGGTGAAACGTTGTTGTGATGCCTCCTGTAAGGAGGAGATACGCGTACCATCACGTTTCAGACTTTGATAAAGGTCGGATTGTAACGTATCGCGATTGCAGTTTATTGTATCGCAACATTGCTGCTCGCATTGGTCGAGATCCAATGACTGTTAGCAGAATATGGAATCGGTGGGTTCAGGAGGGTAATACAGAACGCAGTGCTGGATACCAACGGCCTCGTATCACTAGCAGTCGAGATGACAGGCATCTTATCCGCACGGCTGTGACGGATCATGCAACCATGTCTCGATCCCTGAGTCAACAGATGGGGTTGTTTGCAAGGCGACAACCATCTGCACGAACAGTTTGACGATGTTTGCAGCAGCCTGGACTATCAGCTCGGAGACCATGGCTGCGGTTACCCTTGATGCTGTATCACAGACAGGAGCGCCTGCGATTGTGTACTCAACGACGAACCTGGGTGCGCGAATGGCAAAACGTTAATTTTTTCAGATGAATCCAGGTTCTGTTTACAGCATCGTGATGGTCGCATCCGTGTTTGGTGACATCGCAGTGAACGCACATTGGGGGTGTGTATTTGTCATCGCCATACTGGCGTATCACCCGGCGTTTTGGTATGGGGTGCCATTGGTTACGTGTTTTACGACCCGTGGCTCTAACCTTCATTCGATCCCTGCGAAACCCTACATTTCAGCAAGATAATGCACGACCGCATGTTGCAGGTCCTGTACGGGCCTTTGTGGATACAGAATATGATTGACCGCAGCCCTGGCCAGCACATTCTCCAGATCTCTCACCATTTGAAAACGTCTGGTCAATGGTGGCCGAGCATCTGGCTCGTCACAATACGCCAGTCATTACTCTTGATGAACTGTGGTATCGTGTTGAAGCTGCATGGGCAGCTGTACCTGTACACACCATCCAAGCTCTGTTTGACTCAATGCCGAGGTGTATCAAGGCCGTTATTATGGCTAGAGGTGGTTGTTCTGGATACTGATTTCTCAGGATCTATGCACCCAAATTGTGCGAAAATGTAATCGCATGTCAGGTCTAGTATAATATATTTGTCCAATGAATACCCGTTTATCATCTGCATTTCTTCGTGGTGTAGCAATTGTAATGGCCAGTAGTGTATAACCTGACAGACATTTTTGGGTTACAGTCAAAACGTATGTTGGTCATGACTTTGACTTAATTTCTTTTACTCCGATGTGGAGTATAGGGCACATATTAGAACTCACCATCTGACCCTCTCCGTTGCCATCTTCTTGATGTTACTCCAGGAGTGGCCAGTGGCTGCCACCTCCGCTTCAACAGTCCTGTGCCAGGTCGACCTCGGTCTGCCTCTCCTCCTTGCTCTTTGTGGGTTCCTTTCTAAAGCCTGCTTTGGAATATGTTGTGGGCCTCTTCTGAGGGTGTATCCAATCAATCTCCATTTCCTTTCTTTTACAGTTATCTCGGCTTTGTTGTTGGGTGCATTGCCATAGTACTTGGTTTAGTATAACATTTGGCCAATGTACTCCCACTATAGTCCTCAAACATTTATTGATGAAGGTTTGTACTCTTGTTTTAATTTGTGCTGTCACCGTACACGTCTCACACCCGTAAAAGAGAACCAACAGTATTTCACGAGATGTCCAAGCTGGTCGCAGCTGGGCAAAGGCTCCTTTTGCCTTTTTTATCCTACTTTTGGCGTCCTCTGTTGCCCTTCCTTTTTTGGAAACAATACTTCCCAGATAACAAAAGTTCTCCACCTACTCAATCTCCTCATCTTTCAGGGCTAGTGCATTCTTGTTCTTACTGTTCATCCTAAGCTCTTTTGTTTTAGCCATGTTTATTTTTAATCCAACTCTCTGAGCTTCTGTTTCCAATTCCTTAAGCTTCTCACTCATATCATTGAAAATGTGGGACAGAAGGCAGATGTTGGTCATGCATTGTTAAAATGCAGTGGATAGGCTGAATTATAAAATTAACTCCACGATACCAAGAAACACCTGGCATCTTTTTGTTTGTTCATTTATTATTATTTGTGAATAAGCCAATAGGATTATATAAAGTACTTAAATGTGGTCATGAACATTTGCCCTTCTCTTTTTTATTGACTGCCTGTGGCCATTTGTAAATTTTGGAACTGAAAATTTCACATTTTTTGGCATCTTGTGTAATTCCTGCCAATTTCAGGTTGTCAGTCCTTTCTTTTGTGTCCATTTTAGTTTACTCCTGTTGTCAAAGAATCTGACTATTTGTTTTGTAAGTCTATCTGGGTACATCCTTTTAATGTGTCCATAGAATCTTAATATGCATTTTCTAATGGCTAGATATTTGTATACTGTTTGATTCCTGTTAGACTGTGAGCCAGTATTGTTCGTCTGCAAGTTTTGGACCTAGAATTTTTCCTACAATTTTGCTTTCCATTCTCTTATTGTTTTCAGTGTCTGTTTTCCTACTCAGAATTGGTGTTTCTGATCCATTGAGGCATTTTGGTGTAATTGCAGTATTGTAATGTCTTAGTTCTGTGTGTTTGGAGATACATTTTTGCCATAGATATTTTAGATAAGTCGGTATGCAGTTTCCATCTTTTGGCATCTAATTTTGTTTGCTTTTCTTTATATTCCATTTTCCTAAATGGTTTCACCAAGACATTTAAATTGTGGAAATTTTTCGATTTTGCCATATTTTGTCTCTGTTAATTTTGCTGCTTATTTCGGAAGATATCTGAAGATTGACTTTTTCTGTAGTTTCCTGTAAGAGTTCAGTTTGATTTCAAGCTGGTAAAATGTGAAGAGTTATAATTGCTAAATCATTTGCAAATGCTAGGCAATCTATAGATAACTTGCCTCTGCCTAAAGTGACCGTTCTTTCAATTTTGTGGCTAGGTTTTTTTGCACCAGTTTTTAAGGATGTCCAACTCAAAAAGATCTGCAATTCCCCATAAATTTATCCTTGGACTTCAGGTCTTTAACATTTGTTTTAACATATGCAAGAATGATTTGCGGTCAACTGTTTTAAAGAAATTGTGACAATGACAGGTTATGCTATGCACTTGAAAATGGTTCTCTCTCTCTCTCTCTCTCTCTCTCTCTCTCTCTCTCTCTCTCTCTCTGCTTCGCCCCCTCCCTGGCATCGTATTGTTCAGTATCATCCATTTTATTCATGTCAGCTTATGAATTCACATTTCAATTGCTGCACATAAGTTTAACTAGGATCACATGTGTACTGTAATGAGGATGAGAACTTCAGTGTTGATCTTGCAAAATTCATCAGTTTAATCTTTTGGCGTATGAACAATACCAAATGTTTTTCGTAATCAGTGCAGTGCATACATCTTAATCAATTTTGACAAATTGAATCATTGATTTTTAGCTTAAAATCTCAAGACACGAACCAACTGAAATTCCAGCCACTTCTCCAAGGTCAAAGGCCTTTCTGAATGACAGTGATTTTCAGTTATACCCAGCCATTTTTTAAATGGGAATACCATTTGTAATACTGCATTCAGGCTAGAGCAATTCTTAAAAATTTCTGTGAACACTCGACCAACTTGAAATTGAAAGAGATGTCAATTTCCATTGTGTGTTGTGTGCAGTCCAGCTTCAGTGCCACTGACATACTTGTTTTAAGTACTTTTTTTTCTGTGGAGCATCCAAAGTAGTGTTGAAGATTTGAAAGTGTTAGTCCAATAAAAGGCCATTTCAGTCTCTTGTTGACTATGATTATGTTAGTGTACCTCGAGTACTTTTCTTTGCAATGCCTTTGTACATAAATTAATTAAGACATTTGATTTATGTAGAGTGAACAGTGTATCTGTGAGGAATTGAACAAGAAGCTTTGCATCATTAAAATCTTTTACTTGTGTGATCTGCTTCCAGGTGTGGGGTGTGAAGTACAATCCTGATGGCAACAAAGTTGTCTCAGTGTCGGAAGATCGTTCCATCAACGTGTATGAGTGTCCCATCTGAAATGTAACAGAGGGCAGAATGCCTGTATTGAAATCTCACAGCTTTTTGGCTGCAGTTGGAGCACAGTGGAGCCAGGCTAAGTGTGCAAAACACTTGCTGGCTGCTATCTCCCGTTATTGGAGCCTGTGGTTTTCCATGTTGTGAAAGCACTGTTGTTAAAATAATGAAGTGATGTAATGAGATTGTGTGCATTTAAGTTCTGTTTTGAGTTGTTAACAGGAGAAATTCTATTTAATCAAAATAAAGTGCAATTTATTTAATGCGCAAACTGTGTTAAGAATTTCTTCTCTTTCTAAGCATTGTGTTGTTTGTCGGACTCCAACAGAAACAGTTGCTGCTATTAGCCACAGAGTTCTGGTCGTAAGGAGTTTATTGCCATTTCAGTCACAGTCTCCGACTTCCTCCAATTGAACAATCAATACAGAAAATTCAGGTACACAAATTGTAACAGCTACGTTTTTTTGTCCAAAAGAGATTTGTTGAAAATTTTAGTAATGTTGTGGAATAAAGAGAATGGATACCTTAGTTGCTGTGACGTAGTGAACTGAGACAAGGAGGGACGAGTGGTCCTAGCAATTGGCAAGAAGCCTGTCATTGGTGAGGAGGCAGTAAAGGAGTTTCTGAAGTAACTATGGAATACTTATAATATTAAATTTAATGCTGACAAAGAAGGGAATGTAGAGACTACTCTAAAATTGTAAACAGGGAGTGTAAATTATTTTCTGAAACAGGTGAAGGTTAAATTGGTTTCAGCTGCCTGAGACTGCAGTTGGGTGTGCGAGTTGCATTTGCGCACGCGCACTTCCGTGCGTGCGTGCGTGTGTGTGTGTGTGTGTGTGTGTGTGTGTCTTACATACCTTCAAGATAGAACAAGATAGAAAACTGGAACAACTAACCAAGGGAAGGCTTAGATGAAGTGATACTTCAGTCACTGCTAATGACAGAACCACTGGGGAGGCAGGTGGATCGTTCACAGTAAATGTGGTACAAGTGACGTGGGGTGGTGGTGGGGACTTCACAGAGCTCCCACCATTCATCTCGGCCTCCGATAATTCAGTCCAACGTGCTGTCATCAGCCACTGCCATCAACGAAATGTGGTCTTGTCATTTTGGAAGTCTCCGCCCAGAAATGTAAGGTAAATCGGTTCATGGCATACAGGCTGTGCTGCGAAGAGTCCCAACTGCAAGCTGTCAGCAGTTTATTTTAACATATCTTCCATTCATGGCGGAGGGGGAGAGGGGAAGTTGCTCCAGAGGCTTACTGGGACATCAACTAGTACCCGCCAGTAATATCATAGCCCTTTTGTTCAGAAATATTTTGGCAATTAATGGGGAATATGACGTCCAGAATTGGTTTCTTGAACTGCTGACATTTATTTCATTGCAGCCTTAAATATGCCTAACTAAGAACTTTAGTACTTTCTATGGAATTTTGCTTAGAGCCCAAGATGGGAGCAGGTAGGACACAGCCTGACATTGCTTCACTGGGAGTTGCATCTTCAAGCCTACAAAAAGTAAGTGGCCATCCACAGTAACTATAATTGTAGCCATTGCTTTCACTTGGATGACTCAGTACCTGATGGGGCTCATTGCTAGAGCCAGCATTACTCTCATTAATCTTTTTCGAAGAGCTAATGGGTGTGTAGAATGCAATAGAAACTATGAGTAGTTTGAATTCATAGTTTATAAGTCAGGCTAGACTTCTGTGGAGTCAGCATTGTTATTCTGCCATTCCTATTTAGCCAGCTGCCCACAGTGATATTTTTAACAGTGAGAAGTGGATATTTTATACATAAGAAATTGTGTATCAAAAGAGCAAAATATTTTGTCATTGTAAAAGGAAGAGTGGCCTGGCTGCCCATCGCTAGTGCACGGGGTAACTGTGTGTGTGTGTGTGTGTGTGTGTGTGTGTGTGTGTGTGTGTGTGTTTTTTTTTACTGCCCTGAACGTACGGATGAAGTACACAAGTCTCCTGTTTTCGGAGATGGCAGCTGAGAATTGCTGTGTATGCAACGAACCCTCCAGATTTGGGAAATGAGTGGAAGTTTAAATATATAGAAAAATTAGGAGTAAAGAACCAAATGAGTCTGGGAAGTTTATATGATTCTTGTTGCTACATCAATGAGGCTTTAACATGGGTCACACACAAAGTTTTACTGGATAGAGTGATAGAACTCTACCTTCACTGGCTGTGGGGGTGTGCCTATGTAGATGCATTGATGGGGTATAATGCTCGTGTAGTGCCGGAGTGGGAACAGGGAAGGGGATATGTATCTGGGAAGACAGGGACAAGCTAAGGTTGAGACCAGATACTTACGGGAATGAAGGATCTGTTACAGGGAGAGTTCCCACCTATGCAGTTCAGAAAAGCTGGTATCAGTGGGGAGAATCCAGATGGCACAGGCTGTACAGCAGGTAAAGTCAAGCACATTGGATTGCGTTGTCTGCTCAGCAATAGGGTGGTCCAGTTGTCTCTTGGCCACAGTTTGGCACTGGTCATTCATGTGGACAGATGACTTGTTAGTGGTCATGCACACGCAGTTAGAGACACAGTGGTTGCAGCTAAGTTTTCAAAACTTACAATAGTTATTTGATGGAAAGCATCTTGTATCGAATGAGGAGCTCTTGGGAAAAAATATGTAATTGTTTAGGAACACACCTAACAAGGAACAATGGAACACAGAATATTGTGGAGAGCATACTGTAGATCTCAAAGTGGTCTACAAAAATGGAATTCTAAAATATTCCCTGTTATTGAAGGTACAAAAATAAGTATTATATCTGTTGTTGGAATACTCTCTTAAGGTAGTTACTTGCAGTTATGACATTAAGGAAACGCAAAATTATTTTCATCACAACTGGATCCAGTTGGTATTAATTCATTATAAGCAGTCTCTCCATTTATTTCTTACTCTTATTCTAATTTAATCTGGCTTATGTTGCTTGTCATCATAGAAATGTACACTAATTTAAGTCATTTTATCCACTTGTGATGACAAACTGCTTCCTGAACAGCCTCCGTTGTCCCTAAAAGCAGAAAAAAATTATCAGTCATAATGAACACAGTAATTGGCACAATAGCTTGTCACACACAAGCAAATTTCTGCAATCCACCATGTTGGCAGACCAATTCCATGCATATTTTTGACGGATCGGGCCTGCTCATCTCAAACCCATCATTTTCCACTAATGTGCTGGTCCTGCCAGATGGATCAAGTCATTCTCTTATTTGCCTGGAGGCCAGGTCTCTCTGTGAGTGGAGTAAATAAGCACCAAGGACTGTGATTCATGCTTGTCAGGGCAGAGGCGACAGGAAGATATCAGCAGTTGTGGCTCTGCTGTGCTCCCCTGAGGTACATTGTATGTGTTTTAGGTATTATTTTAATGCAGTACAGTTTGTATTTTGAAACGTGTTCATATCGCAGAGAGAGGAAGTTAGTATGGACAATAATAGGAAGATACCTGTGTGTCAGCAATAGTTTTTACGCTATGTACTCCTTGAAAGGAAAATTGCACAAAATCGATTGCCTAAAGGTAACATTACAGCTATATGGATCTGATCCTGACCTTGATAACTACAAGAACATAAAAGGAGTCTGTACAATTCCGGTGCCCTTTTAGGTGTCTACCTTTCATTTTTGTTAGCATTATATAGTTGGTGTAGAGCATGTGGTACAGCAAATTTTACTTTGATGTTGTTTTTAGAAATGGTGGGCTCCATGCTACAGAAACAGGACTCATTAATGCATGAAATCATTCCACCATAAAAGCATATTATCTGCAATGCTTCGATAT
The DNA here is from genome assembly GCF_021461395.2 of Schistocerca americana. Classification (NCBI taxonomy): domain Eukaryota; kingdom Metazoa; phylum Arthropoda; class Insecta; order Orthoptera; family Acrididae; genus Schistocerca; species Schistocerca americana. Next base: position 142,861,318 of record NC_060128.1, on the reverse strand, counting down.
TTAACTATAGGGCAGCATTAAGAGAATTTAAAATTCACAAGGATTGCAGCACAAATGTTGAGATAAGTAATACTTTCGCAGTACAGTTTAGGAAGTTCTTCTGTGTCGTTGCTGGCCTACTCCTTCACCATACTCGAAGCAAAAAACTTGCTGTTCTGTGAAAACCACAGAAAACTCGAGACTTTCCAAATCTGATCCATTGCTGAAGAACATCCCTGTGTGCCCAACTAGGGAGGTAGGATCAGCAGTTAGAAAAACTGCAGGTAATAGCCTGAATGTTGTATCTCCACAAACACACAGATGGGAGCTGTCGGTTTTCCAGAAACTGTCAGAAATATCTGTTGCCATTCACTAAAATCCAGTCGTGTGTCGTCAGCTAATTGTTCTTGCAACCACTGTTATCGTTTTGAGGAGTTCTGATATTGCGTACTGCGATTTACATTTGTATCGTACACTGAGATGACAAGTCATAGGGCAGCAATATGCACAGATACAGATGGCAGAAGTATTGTGTATGCATTAATCCCATCAAACATTTACGGGACACAATTGAGAGATCGGTTCGTGCACAGAATCCTGCATCGGCAACACTTTCTCAATAATGAACGGCTGTAGAGGCAGCGTGGCTCATTATCTCTGCAGGGGACTTCCAACGACGTGTTGAGTCCATGCCGCATGGAGTTGCTGCACTGAGTCGGGCAAAAGTAGGTCCAACATGATATTAGGTTGTATCCTATGACTTTTGTCACCTCAGTCTATGGACCTGAGGGAGATGCTGCAGTGGAAAGATATAGACTCATACTCAACAAGATGGCTTGTATCCCTTCTGGCCATTCAGATTCCCTAAATCGCATAGGGCAATTTCCAGGACAATTTCTTTTAAAAGGGTATCGCTGATTTTCATTTGGATTCTTTTGTAATCCAAGCTAGTGCTCTGTCCGTAATACGTTGACTGCCACACGCTTAGCGACACGTTTCACCGTCAGGTGCTGTTTTCCGTTCTAGCGAATAGCTATTGGTTACATCCTTCATTCATTCCAGGGCTGGAAAGGTATCTCCCCACAGAAAAGTGAAACTGTCCATACATACCTTTAGCAGTTGTTGAAAGAAATTTCCATTACAGTATCTCTTTCTACAGTTTATCATTTGAGTTTTAGTATAATTGTCTTTGATTGCTTCCTGTCTGTAAGAAACATAATCCATACATATAAAAATTGGCTAGGTGCGAGTAGGAATTGCTCATTGAGGGTTGTGTACAAACGTAATTATTTATATAGACAGTTAATCCATGCCGGGAATCGAGAATCCCAATTTCTGTCTTTTATCGACATTGATACTGGCAAGAATTCAGTCCCATGGATTCCAACAATAAACTCATTCCTTACCTGTTTTTTACTTTTACCGTAGCAACCCAGTCAGCCTGAATGCAGAACTGTCGGCTGTTTCAGTTTCAAGTTTGATAACAGAAGACAAAATAAATATTTTTTTCATGTGATATAATTACAAATTAAGTATTTTAGAATTTTTTCCTTTCTTTCTACTGTGAACACTTTTTTCTTGCCAAATTTCATGATTCTAGGTCAATTGGGAGTACTCTATAGACTCTGAAGAGTGAGTTTGTGAGTATCAAAATGTGTGACATAAGTGGCCATATCTTTTTACTTCATTGACTTAGAAGCTTCAGTGTTTTGCACCACCAAGGGTCCATAGACCTCAGTATGTGGCATAAATTTCAATGTGATAAATTTACCTGTTGCTGAGAAAGAATTTTTAACAGTTGGACAGACAGATGGACAGACACAGGCAACAAAGTGATCCTACGAGGGTTGTTTTTTAAGTAAGGGCCATTCGCGCGTATTGTCCCGTAGTTCGCGCGGACGCCGCAACAAGCCACCGCGCCACTTGCCGGCATCCTTCCCGTTCACAGTGATGCAAGTTGCAGCTCTGTAGCTGACGTGTACGCATCGCTGTGCTACTTTATAATGTTTATGATTATTGAATCGCCCGCCGCGTGTGAGATACGGTCAGTGATATGTTTTTTGACTGCGAGAAGCCTATCAGCTGCAGAAATTCATCGTCAGTTAACAGAAGTTTATGGCTTGAATGCAATGAGTGAAGATAAAGTGCATCAATGGGTTAGAGAGTCTAAAAATGGCCGTCAAAACGTCCATGACGAAGAACGCTCAGGCCGGCCCTCTGTGATTACTGATGATTTGGTGGCTGCAGTCGAAACAAAGATTCGTGAGGACAGAAGATTCACAGTTTCCACTCTTTCTTTGGAATTTCCACAAGTTTCAAGATCGGTTTTGTACAAAATTGTGTCTGAAAACCTAAACTTTAAGAAACTGTGTTCTCGGTGGGTACCCATACTCCTCACAGAGGACCACAAAGGGAAGAGATTTGCCACTTCATTGGACTTTTTGATTCGTTACGAGGAAGAAGGGGATGACCTGTTGAGTCAAATTGTCACTGGAGATGAAACATGGGTATCCCATATCACTCCCGAAAGCAAGCGACAATTGATGGAATGGCGACACACAACCTCACCCGTCAAGGTCAAAGCCAAACAGACGCTGTCAAAGCGCAAGATTATGGCAACTGAGTTCTGGGACCGGCGTGGTGTTTTGCTAGTGGACTTTATGCCACGAGGAACGACAATCAACTCAGATGCCTACTGTGCAACTCTAAAGAAGCTCCGCTGAGCAATTCAAAACAAAAGGCGCGGCATGCTGACAAAAGGAGTTTTGCTCCTGCACGATAACGCTAGGCCTCACACCTCTCAAAAGACTCGGGATTTGATTGATTCTTTTGGCTGGGAAGTTCTGGACCATGCACCATACAGCCCCGACCTTGCTCCTAGCGATTTTCACTTTTTCCGGTACCTGACAACACCATCTTGGCGGGCAGCGCTTCAATGACAACGATGAAGTGCAAGCGGCCGTGAACTCCTGGCTGTCGGAGCAGGCGGCCGAATTCTTTGTAGAGGGAATTAAAAACTTAGTTGTACGGTATGACAAGTGCTTAAATAAACAAGGCAACTATGTAGAAAAATAGGTAAAAGTTTGTAGAATCAGAAAATAAAAGTTTTTTTTACAAAAGTATTTGTATCTTTTTTAAAAATAAAAACAGCCCTTACTTAAAAAACAACCCTCGTATTAGGTTCTGTTTTTATTGACTGAGTCATTGAATTCTAGAAATAAGGTGTGTGTGTGTGTGTGTGTGTGTGTGTGTGTGTGTGTGTGTGTTTCCCCTAAATCTCCTCCTAAACCACTGGACCAATTTCGACAAAGCTTTGTACACACTTCTCTTACTGTTAGGCAACAGTCGCCATGGGTGTAAGAACCACCTGGTACATCATCATAAACACTGAGCTGTGTTTAAAAGTGTTGCATCATGCAAGACATTTAAATTTATTACTTCTTTGCTCTTCTTACTCTGTTCGCAACATATTTCGCTAGCAGTATCAACGTATGACACTGAACGTACCTAGACAAATATGTCATTGGATGACACAGTTCAAGGGATATGACATTATAAACACTGAGATACATGGAAAAAATGTTGCATCATACATGAAGTTTTAATATTCTAATTCTTTATTATTAAGATAGTCCTACAGTTGAGTCAACTTAAGGAAATACCTGACAGCTGGCAGCACTTTTGACAGCTTTCAACTGAAACGTGCAAATGGCTGTAGGTAAAAACAATCACCAACTGTAGAGCTATGAAGCGACATTTACAAAACTGCATTGTAGACATGCAGAACAGCTGCACCCAGTGTACAGAAATTGTCCGGGACCATGTTTTTTAATTTGTATACTGTACTTATACATTTGTACATTATGCATACAACTGTTTTGTAATTCAAAATTACTTTATGAACAGATGGAAATGAAATTTTATACTTCACTACAAATGCAATTCTTTTTTGTTTTCATTTCTAATAGAAAATCGGCGAAATGAATACCTGGGCAATGCTTGGTTTGTTGGCTAGATGGTCCATAAAGGATGTTCAGGGAAATACGATCTAAATGTAATGTGTAAGTATGAATAAGGACTTACGTGACATTACTGGAAAATATCCATATTTTCTGAACTTGCAATAAGATATTTTGTCCCTCAGGTTTTATTTATCAAATGTAATTTATGTGTATCTGGAATACTACTAGCCAGATCTTTTAGTGCAACAGATTTCGGCAATGTTGTCAACATATCACTTACAGTCACATGTGGAGAATGTAGTGTTGTTTGCCATAAAATTCGTCTCCTTTCCCTTCCTATTTAATTCACAGGTGGAATGTAGGTACTGCCTAGAGATACGGCTAAGCTGAGATATGGCTGGCGCGATATCCTTTCTTTTAGGAATGCTAGTGTCCAGCGAGGTCTGCAAGTCTATGAAGTTTGGAAAGTAGAAGAGAGTTGCTGGTGGAACTGAAGATGATACTGAGTCTGTAACAGCATTACCTGTGTAAGGTAATATTCTGGGTTAAAACCTGGTCCGGTAGACAGTTTTAATGTACTGAACAGCGTCAGGACCCAGCACGCTACTTCAGAGCAAGAGTGTCCTGGACTTTCTACATCCCTAAATATGTTTCTTTACTTGTCATGAAACATCATCTTTCAGAACTTTGAGCACTTTATAATAGCTCTATCCGCAAACTCTTTTGTAAGCAGTGGGAAACGTGCTTTACACCAACTGGATTTCCCTACTGCTTTCATAGGAATACATCATACCGTCTCTATAGGTCCTGGCATCTAGGGGTAGTTTGCTGGATCAGTTGTAATTTGTTGTGAAATACAAAATTGTTTGAAAGCCATCAGAAAATATGCTTGCCACCAAAGTAATTTTTTAATAGGTCATGGGAAATATATTTAAAACAAAATTAATATTTCTTTTTTCTGGACTGTGAGAGGTATACTTACCACTAACATAATAGTTTTACTATGCTCATGGGAATTTGTCTTACCATCTTCGAATGTACTTCATATACTGTGGAAGTATGCTGTATCATGTGTACAAAAACTTCAACAATAAGTTTTTGTCATGAGATTACTGCTGTTGTTGACTGTAAAGTCTGATCACATTGCTTCATTTCTACATCGTGACTTAAATTTTTCCTGATCTCTCTATTGCATGATAAACAAAATTTCTAGGATTGTTTTACGTGTTCTGATGGCATCTGTAAACTTCATTTCCACTGTGAGTATAATGCAAATGCTGTTCAACAATGGTATCTGTTCTGTAGACATTGGCTGCAGACTGGAAAGGATTGCTTACAGTGATGAAAGAGAAATTTGCCTGGAAAAGAGAAGAATTTCAGTTCCAAAGCAAAAGTTGTATTTCAGCTGTAAAATGGATGTACAATAAACCTGCCACTGCAGTCAAGTAAGAGAACGTAATGCATTAAGTTGAGGCTCCTGTGATGGGTGGTGTGCGATTCTCTGCTTCCTACTATGTGTGGCAATTGTAAATGCCTTTATATTCTTGTACAAAATGAATACAGGATAAAAAAGATACCAAAATCAACTGAACTTTTGACTGCAACTTGTGAAACAACTGATAAACGGTTTCTCATACCGCACGAAGGAAGGCCATCCAGCAACTTTTACAACCAAGAAGAAAGCCTTAATGCATGCTATTTGACTGGCAAAATTAGATCATATTCCTATTTCGGAAAAACCTACAGATAGTGCTGAATGCGTTTTACAAAAGAGCTTGAAACAAGATAACAAAGAATACGCAGCTTCTGCAGAGTACCTCCAGGTATCACCAATTTCATGGAAAATTTATTTATTTATTTTAGAAATAAATATTACTCATTTGAAATAAAGTTAAATGTTTTTGTAATAAAGTAAAATAGAAACACAAAGTGCCACCTTCTGTTTTTTCGTATGTAATGGCAACCCACAATAGTGCACAAAAGGGTAGGGGGAAGAATACTTACCACCACAATTTTTGGTTCTGAATCACAAAAATGAAATTGTCCAAAATTAAATATAGCAATCACATTTTAATGGGGAAAAAAAAGCTTTGCTGGGTGCCCACAAAGGACGAACCATGGCAGATTTACAGTAAATTTATTCTGCTTAACTGAACGATCATTGTGTGTGTCATTTGGAGGACACACCTTTGAATTCCAATGTTACCAAGACATTTTTTACTAACTGGGAGGACTGGAACAGCATACACTCGGGTCGCAAGGGGGGAAACTAGCATTTTTGGTCTGACGAAATCAACATTAACACCCAACAACCCCATACTGATTACTGGTGACATCATAGGCACAGGACAACACATTTTCCCCCTCCTACAATTAATGGTGTTTTCACATAGGGGCTTTGGATATCATTGAGCATTTCCTCAACACTTGCACAGTGACTACTGGAAATTGGTAATGAATTACACAGCCCATTTATCAACCTCTCTCTACAAATCCTGTAAACAGAATGTAATTCAGTCTCTCGTGTATGTGAAAAAGTGCTATGTCACCCACTGCTTTCCACTGTATGTTAAACTGCAGGCTCCACATAATTTGCTGGGTGAATCAGGTCACAGGTTAGATGAAGACAGAGAGAAACCATCTGCACTAAGACCTAGATTAATAAGTGCAGCAGTGTTTAAGCTATAACCATTCACTATTCCACGTTACTGTGTTAACCTTGATCCATAAAAAAAAAATTGCTCTAAGCTGACATAAATGAATGAGAGGAGGCGTTGTGTATATGTGCAATAAATGAAAGTTAATTATGTTCTCAAAGTTTTTATTAAATTGATGTATAAGAAATGAAGTAACAAATTATTCAAAATGGGCCATCAAGCACAATTGTGGAGATATAAGTTGTACATCATATCACACATCAGTTTTGTATACCACCAGCAGTCCCTTTATTATGCAAGAATAATTCATGCCGAACCATTGAGGTCCTCATGAGCATCAACAAAATCTTCATTTTCCGCAGCGGCGTTTTCCCGCAGTCTTGCATTCTCCTTGATGAGTAACTGTACTTTTTCTTCATATTTTTGCTGTGGAAAAAAATAATTAAAGGCATCTTTGCAATTTTTTTAAATCAATTATACTATTGGGTTTCCAGAACACACAAGTAATAATGGAAATTGCTTCAATTCAAGGTAAAAAGCACAATAAACAGACCACTATTGCTCAGTTATTCCTGTATTTGTGATACTGGATGAATGGAATAATTTCAGCATAGTAATTCTATAGTAGCGCCTGAAGAGGTACGATTCAAGAGGAGGTTTAACTTCAAGAAGGCTGACTGGCAGTTCAGTGAAGATCGTGACTCAAAAGTGATAAACACTCCACCGCAACCTGAAATGTACAAAATCTTTATCAAATGCATCCAGCAAGTTTCGAGGAAAACTATTCCGAGAAGATGCAGGACTCAGTATGTTCCAGGCATGTCCAATGACGACAAACTGTCGTTAGAAATATACCAAACACTCTATGGAGAGGATCCATTTGCAGAAGAAACGAGCCAAGCTGGTGAAATATTGCCGCAAGCCATTTCAGCAACTTGCAAGGCCAAGTGGAGTAACCTGGTAGAGAAACTCGACATGAAGCTGAACAGTAGACAAGCCTGGAAACTGCTGAAAAACCTGAGTGGCAACCCTGTAAAATCACAAAACAATTTTATGAGTGTGACTACTGATAATGTGGCAACCCAGCTCCTGCAGAATGGCAAAATAAAAGGGAGGATGCCCTAAAGAAAAGAAAAATTCCCCTTCACCTTTTGATCACACCTCGTATGGTGGTGTTGCTTTTCTAGGCCTCTGAGTCACCAGAAGTATGAGATAGAGACTGCACTGCCAGTTCACAGAATAATTGGGTGGTGTCCACCACCAACAGCAGTCACGAATGAGAACACACTTGTAACGAAAGTTCACAGTATGAGCTATAATGTGTTCACTGTCTGTATCAGGAGGCACGGTGATTGTATAATTCAATGAAAAGTACTGTGGCAAGCATTGCACTTGTGAAATAAATTCATGACAGCCCTTAAAGAAAATTACACAGTCATTCCTCGAAGGTAGACCTGCACATTCCCTTAACAATTTCATAGAGACAGGTCATAAATGGGACCACAACTGTGAGTGATCTTCTGTGAGAGGGACTCAGCTTTAGAAGACGTAAGGTGATCAATTAGAATTATCAAGATTTGTGCCTGATATACGTGTTCAACTGAATCTCTTGTGTCCACATTTAGCAAGATGTGTTGCAGTATATTATGTGTCATGATTTGAGAATCCGTAGACTTAAATCCAGTCAACACTGTCAAAAGGTTTTCTAAAAGGAAAAAGGGAAGGAGAGGGAAAGTTGAAAGGATGTGGGTTTTAAGGGAGAGGGTAAGGAGTCATTCCAATCCCGGGAGCGAAAAGACTTACCTTAGGGGGGAAAAAAGGACAGGTATACACTCGCGCGCGCGCCCACACACACACACTCACACACACACACACACACACACACACACACACACACACACACACACACACACACACATATATCCATCTGCACATATACAGACACATGTCTGCCTGTGTCTTACCCTCTCCCTTAAAACCCATATCTTTTCATCTTTCCCTCTCCTTCCCTCTTCCGTGATGAAGCAACCTTGGGTTGCGAAAGCTTGAAATTGGTGTGTGTGTGTGTTTGTGTTTTTTTTATTGTGTCTATCTACCAGCACTTTATCGTTTGGTAAGTCACAGCATCTTTGTTTTTATATATATATATATATTTCCCATGTGGAATGTTTCCCTCTATTATATTCATATCATGAATGGAATGTTATCTACTCAAGATGATTTTCTCAATGTAGGTCCTTTAGTGCACTGTCAAATTCTTTGCACAATGAAAATAATCAATTATTGACAATATATTGTAACATAAATGAATAGATATAACATCTACTCACCAAGAAGTGGTAGGAGAACACAGACACAAAAAGGTTTAACTTTTACAAGCTTTCAGAGCCAGTGGCTCCTCCTCCTGGCAAAAAAGTTGAGGGGGAAGGAAGAGGGGTGAAGGAAAAGGATTGGAGAGGATAAGGAAAAGGGGTACAGTTCAGAAAAACCACCCAGATCCCGGGTCAGGGGAGACTTGCCAGATGGGATGAGAAGGAAAGACTGATTCTTGGGAACTACACTGGATGAGATTTAAAACCAAAGAGCTTAACAGTGGAATACACCTTTCCCTTCAACCCTCTTTCCTCCCCTTCAACTCTTCTGCCACAAGAAGGAGCCACTGGCTCCAAAAGCTTGTAAAATTTAAATCTTTTGGTGTGTGTGTGTGTTCTCCCGCTGCTGCTTAGTGAGTAAGTTTTTATCTATCCATTTACATTAAATTCTTTGCACAGTATCATATCTCCCATTCCATCTTCATTTATTTCCATATTCCTTTCCATAATGTTGTCCTTAGATTTCTTTCCTTTGTATAGTCTCCTGTGTGTTTTCTCCCATCTTTCAGCATTCCCTTCTAATACTGACTTAGCATCTGAGCTGTTGATATTCATACATCTGCTTTTTTTCTCCAAAAATTTCTTCAATTTTCTTGCAATCAGCATTTAACCTTATTATATCTACTTGTGTTTCTGCAGCTTTGCATTTCACCTCTACACAAGAAATGGAATACTTGCAAAAGGAAAGCCTGGGGAGATGTGGAAATATCTACAAAAGTGTCTGATTTCAACAGATAGGATGTCTACAGATTATCGGTTTCATGGCTTCTGGTGATCAAGCAGCAAGTAACAAGCCAAACATACCACATGAATAATATAGAATAATTTCCAGGAAGCTATCTGGGAAAGCACCGCATTAGTGTCTGACGATGACGACGATGATGATGATGATGATGATGATGTGCTTAATAATTGGCCCCACTCCTTGCATGACCTGGTGTCAGTAAGGAACCAAAACAGTGGCATATCATGAGCTCTTGAGAAATTTTATCTGATAAATTCACTTCTTCAGAAAAAACATTAAACACACCCATTTACATGCAGATGTGACAGTGACTAACAAAAGTGTTCTCTCACCAGAACCCTCCTGAAGAAGATCCCAATGAATATGATGAAACATTGAGTTAACAGAAGTAAAAGGAGAAAACTGTTGCAGCCTAATCACCCAGAAAATTTTGCTTTCATTGGTAATGGTGTATGCAAGGTTTCATATTTGGCTGATTATTAATGCAGCTCCCTCACTTTGTTAATGAATAGTTTATCCCATTCCACATCACCGGAGGTTTTCCCTCACAACAGGACAAATAAAATACACCAAAATAATGAATGTGTGAAGGAATTTCCCCTATGTTTATGTATAGTATTAGAGACAAAATGTTGAATACCTAATCTAGGATGGCTCATCCATGCTTTAAAATTTACTCACCAAAACACAAATCTGTTGCATTAGTCCCTCTTCCAGCCCACTCACTGGCCTATCTGTCAAATTTCTGACATTACAACTTGATAATGAGTTCAGTTGGGAAGGGCATACCACAGAATTGCTGAAGCGCCTAAACAAGTCTGTATTTGCAGTGAGAATGAAGTCAGGTATAAGAAATTTAAATATATAAAAATAAAACTTGCATACTTTGCTTACTTTCATTCTATTATGCCATGTGGGATCATATTCTGGGGTAACTCATCAAACTGAACAAAAGTTTTTAACGTGCAAAAGCATGGGGTGGAAATTCAAGATCATATAGAAGCCTGTTCAAGGAACTTGGTATTCTAATCACTGCTTCTCAGTATATTTATTCCTTAATGAAATTTGTTGCAAGTAATATGTATCTATTTCCAACCAATAGCTCAAAATATAGCATCAATACTAGGAATAAGGACAATCTACATAAAGACCTAAAAAGACTTACCTTGGTCCGAAAAGGGGACCAATATTCAGCAACACACATTTTCAATAAATTTCCAGCAACTATTAAAGCTTTGGTTTCAGATAAAGTACAGTTTAAACAGAGCTTGAAAGATTTTTTTGATAGGTAACTCCTCCTATTCTATAGATGAATTTCTTAACAGGGACTGTAAGACCAACTTCAGTAAAAAGTCTGTTAGATTTCGGTCACAACAGTAAGGATTAGGTATTTTGTGTATGACAAACTTATTAAAAACGCATTACTATATTTCATCCTGACAGGTTATTAATTCTGTAAATATTAGCAGTTCCAGTTTACTGTAATGTATTAACATATTTTGACAATCTCCTGACAAATGATCAGTGCAGGTAGCATTATATTCAAATGTTTTATGTTACACTTTCTCACTTGTTCCACACCCATGGGAATTATCTCATTTTTGGATCTATGGAACGAAAACTGAATCTAATCTAATTTAATTTCTCTTTGCATAACACAGTACTATGTACCCTTGAGCATAGAGCCTTTTACTGTAGACATTAGAAGAAATTGTGGATCTGTGGTGTTAGCTCGAACTATAATTTTCCTATCACTGACCTTACCAAATTGTTTATTATAATAGGTTAGAATTACACTGAACAAGAAATACTTTTTTAGATAAGCCAAGTGAAAGTCATAACTTATAAAAAAAGGTTGCCTAATTTTCAAGCTCAAGAACATTATAACTGTATAAATACATTCCTAATTGTATCAAAAGGAAAATTCTGCCCAAAAAGTACTAAGTTATGAGACGGAATTGCTGACCAGTAAATCCATTCGGGAGGCAAAATATGTACTACTGCAGACAGACACATATAAAAGTGACACCACTGCTGCTTATGGAACTGTGTTTTGATAAGGTTAACAGAAACAAATTATTACAGATTCTGGCAGTAGATCAGGTTCCCAAGCAAGTTATCAAAAATATTTATAAAATGTGGAGAACAAATTAACCTGTATAAAGAGAGGGCAAGTTATCAGAATATGGCAGAATCCATGCTGGAATACAACAGGGAAAACAGCCGGTACAGAGTGAGACCTGCATGAAAAATAAAATACTGGGGAGAGTGGACACATTCAAATATTTAAGCTATAAATTATCTTTTATGCGAGAAACAGCTCTAATTGAAAAAGCTACCACATGTAGAAAAACAATGCGAATCACTAATAATGCAATAAAACATTCCCTAGTCCAGAAATACACCACATTACGCCTTTATAACAGCAGCGTTGTGCTGTGGCAGCGAATCCAGACAAAAAGGCAAAAGATGCAAAACGATAAACAGTCTGTCAAATGAAATTCTTGAGACAAACAACTGGTTACACCAAAGGAAATCACAAAAGGAATAAAGATGTTTTGAAGGCACATAGAGTGAAGTCCATCACAAATTGTATACAGAACTACCAAAATAACTGGAGAAAATATCTACAAGTCCATTTTACACTAAAACCATAATGGTGTAAGATCACTTCGTCAACCAATGGAAAGATGGCAGGAGAACTTGTTGGTGACACAGTAACAGTATTATAGAACCTACTCTTGGAAGGAAGAAGAAGAAATATTTGTTTGTTTATTTACTTGTTGGCATCAAAACAGTATCAATGACTTCTGTATGTTCTTTATGTAACAAGCATAGGATCTCTGTGATTCTTAGCCCTAAGTTTAAGTTGCACAGTAAGAATTTTCAGCTCAGTATATACCTTCAAGTCATTGAAGAGAGCGACCTGCTTTTCGTACTCTGCTTTGACGTCAGCATTCAGGCGTGTCGCGAGCTGCATCTTCTTGACGGCTTCTGCGTACCTCTCCCTCTCTCCCTTGATCCTTTCCTCCATGGCATTTACGTCACGCTGCAGGTGTTCCACCTCCATGTTGCGGATGTTCAGCATGTCCTTTGTAAGGGCTACAACCTCCTTCAATGATGACACCTGAAATCCATATTACAAGAGCAAATATTTGAAAACCTGCTAATAACAAAAAGAAACAGAAAACTGTAATAGAAAAAAGGACGTGTTTGAATACAGTGGAACACTGAGTTTATTGGGGATTCAACTACACAAGAATGTGTGTGTGTGTGTGTGTGTGTGTGTGTGTGTGGCGGGGGGCAACAACAATGTGGACCCTGTTAAACGATCCATCCCAGCATCAACATCAAATGATTGGCTGACACCACACAATATCTGCAATATCAATAAGGGGCAGCCTGAAGAATTCTGTAATCTTTCATATACCAAAATAATAGTTTTTAGGGAAAAACAGAAAATAGGAAAGAAAATTGAGGATCTGTTAGATGATCATGAGTTTGGCTTTAGAAAAGGTAAAGGCACCAGAGTGTCAGTTCTGATGTTGTGGTTGATAATGGAAGCAAGAGTGAAGAAAAATCAAGACATGTTCACAGTATTTGTTGACCTGGAGAAATTGTTCAAGAATGTAAAATGGTGTAAGATGTTCAAAATCTTGAGAAAAATAAGGGTGAGCTATAGGGGAAGGCAGGTAAGATACAATATGTACAAGAAACAAGAAGGAACAATAAGAGAGGAAGGCCAAGAATGAAGCACAGAGATTAAAATGGGTGTAAGACAGGGATGTAGGCTTTCACCCCTGCTATTCAATCTATATGTCAAAGAAGCAATGGCGGGAATAAAAGAAAGGTTCAAGAGTGAGATTAAAATTCAAGATGAAAGGATATAACGCCAAGATTTGCTGATGACATTGCTATCTCAGTGAAAGTGAAGAAGAATTACAGGATTTGTTGAATGGATTGGACAGTCTAATGAGTATAGAATATGGATTGAGAGTAAATCAAAGAAAGACTAAAGTAATGAGGAGTAGGAGAAATGACAACAGTAACAAACTTAACATCATAACTGGTGACCTTGAAGTAGGTGAAGTTATGGAATTCTGCTACCTAGGCAGCATAATAACCCAGGACATACACAACAAGGAGGACATAAAATGCAGACTAGCATTGGCAAAGAGGGCAATCCTGGCCAAGACAAGTCTACTATAGTTCAATTCTTTTACCTTGTCGGTTCGCGCATGCCCGCCCAGATGCGGGAGATTGCTGCGTTGCCAGTTGTACGCACCAAGAGAAGCAGCACCATAGTATAGTTCGCAAACTTACGTTTGGGGGGAGTGCGCAATTTATGAAGTAAAGCCATCACGGCCGCAATAACCCTTTCACTGCTACAGAGACGTGCTCCCCGCAATCCGCGCTGTGCGCGATTTTGTCATCACTGCACTGCTCGCCTGTGCAGACACATGGTGTTTCAACTGCTTTGACACACTTTATCATTCGATTTCACAAAAACTATTTGGCCCAAAAATTTGATTTTTACACATCTTCTTGACTGATACCTTCCTCCCATAAATGACTTAATTTTGTTTCGATGTTCAACGCAGTTATTGTGCAGCGTTAGATGTAGTAAACCATTGCATGAAATTTTGAAGAGTTTGCAGAGGTAAAAGTCCATAGCGTATAATTTCCGTATGGTCAATTTTAGTTGCCACCAGAAATTTCAAAAAAATTACATTCAAACGAATAAAATTCATGTAGTAAAACACTTCAATATTGTTTTTAAATAAAGAAAATATTAAACTCCAAAGAAGGTTTGATCTCAGAACCTTTCGCTTAGCAGCCATACACTTTAACCATTACGCTGACGCAACCCGTCATTTAATAGATCTCCCGGCGGAGGACTTTAAATATCACACAAAATACTGACAAACACTGTTGGTATGACTATGAATTACTCACGTTTCGTCGAAGTACAATAGGAAATAAACAATTACCGCTGTTCTTTATTGTGAAAAAGCGGTTAGTGAGAATGATACAAACACCTTTCCTTGCTATCACCTGAATTAGGAGGCTTATTGCTTGTTTGGTTTAATTAATTAATAGAATATGAAGCGATTGGTATAAAGAATGCTTTTTCCAAACTTTCTATAAAAGAAAGTCTGCTATCTAGACATTGCTTTTGTTCAATTACTTTATTTATGACTGAACGTTTCGAAAACTGAAGACACTCGTCCGTGCCCCGCACTGCAGTCGAGCTCTGGCAACGTCGTTCTCTGTTCATTGGCTGACTGTTTAGTGATGTCAGATGCACAGAACGAACCTAAACTCGGCCGCCATCGTAAATGACACGCACTTTAGTATCAAACAGGGTCTTAATTTGAGGACAAAATTTTTGATAATGTATGTTTGGAACACAGCAGTGTATGGTAGTGAGACATGAAGTATGGGGAAACTGGAACAGAAGGGAAAAGAAGCATTTGAGATGTGGTGCTACAGAAGAATGCTGAAGATCAGGTAAGGAATGAGGAGGTTCTCCACAGAATTAACAAAGAATGCAATATATGGAAAACACTGACAAGAAGAAGGGACAGAATAGTAGGGCATCACTGGGGAGGTGGCAACCAAATGACTATTCAAGTTGGCATGTACAGTCTATGAGACTTGAAAACATAGGCAAGGAGAAGAGAAAGGATGATAGGACATGTGTTAAGAAATCATGGAATAACCTCCATGGTACGTGAGGGAGCTGTAGGGGGTAAAAACTGTAAAGGAAGACAGAAATTGGGATATGTCCAGCAAATAAGTGAGGACACAGGTAGCAAGTGCTACTTTGAGATGAAAAGGTTGGCACAGGAGAGGAATTCTTGGTAGGCTGCATCAATCGAGTCAGAGGACTGATTTTTTTTTTTTTTTTTTTTTTGTGGTGGTGGTGGTGGGGGGGGGGGGGGATATGAGATATACATGGTCAGAAAAAAATGCAACACACTCAAGGACAGTGTCCTCTGGCACCAGGGTGTGATATGTGTATTTTAAGGGTTGTAGTGTTAGTTATCGTTGATCAGATGGCACTCAGGAGGCCCGTCTACACACCCTTTATTTTGAATCTGCAGGCAATAACAGTGATGAGTTTAGAGGCGAACAGTGTTACCAACATTTACTCTATGATGGAACAATGCCCCAGTGATGAATACATACTCCTGTGGAACAGCTTGAACCATCTGAACGTGGTCGCATTGTGGGCTTGTGGGATATCTTGACAGATTGCTGCACATGTTGGACACAGTGCATTAGTGTGTGTTGCTGCTTTTGGCATTGGTTTGTGGAACATTTCATGTCTGTGGATAAGGTTCTGGATGTCTGTAGATTACATCTACGTCTACATCTACATACATACATACTCCGCAATCCACCATACGGCGCATGGCAGATGGTACCTCGTACCACCTCCGATGAACACTCACCATCGAGGACAACTTACTGGGTTCTATTACTTAAGAAGTCTTCGAGCCACTCACATATTTGGGAGCCAATCCCATATGCCTGTACCTTAGTTAGGAGTCTGCAGTGGTGCACCGAGTCAAATGCTTTTCGGAAGTCAAGGAATATGGCATCCATCTGATACTCTTCATCCTTGGTTCGCAATATATCATGTGAAAAAAGGGCAAGTTGTGTTTTGCAGGAGCGATGCTTTCTAAAGCCATGCTGATGCATGGACAGCAACTTATGTGTCTCAAGGAAATTCATTATATTTGAACTGAGAATATGTTCAAGAATCCTGCAACAAACTGATGTTAAGGGTATTGGTCTGTAATTTTGAGGATCCGTCCTTCTAACCCTTCTTATATACAGGCGTCACCTGTGCTTTTTTCCAGTCACTCGGGACTTTACATTGGGCAAGAGATTCGCGATAAATGCAAGCTAAGTAAGGAGGCAATGCATTAGAGTACTCTCTGTAAAACTGAATTAGAATCGCATCAGGACCTGGCGATTTATTTATTTTCAACCCATTCAGCTTCTTCACAACCCCAGGGATGTATATCACTATGTCCTCCATACGGGAATCTGCACGAGACTCAAATGTATGTTTGTACGATCCTCCTGCATGAAAGGTTTCTCAAATGCTAAATTTAAAATTTCAGCTCTCGTTTTGCTGTCTTCCGTTGCCAGGCCAGACTGATCAGTGAGTGACTGGATGGAAGCCTTTGACCCGCTTACCGATTTTATGTAAGACCAGAATTTCCTTGGGTTTTCAGCAAGATCTTTTGCTAAGGTATGACGGTGGTAGTGGTTGTATGCTTTGTGCATCGCTCTTTTTACAGCACCATGAATCTCTACTAACTTTTGCCTGTCCTCATTCTCCTGATCTTTCTTGTACCGCGAGTGCAACTGTCTTTGCTTCCTAAGCATTCTCCGAATTGTGCTGTTAAACCGCAGTGGGTCTTTTCCATCCGTAACCCACTTTTTCGGCACATACTTCTCCAATGCGTCATTTCCAATGTGTTTAAAATTTGCCCATAATTCTTCCACGTCCATCGTACCGGAAGTAAATGAAGTCAATTCATTTGCTAAGTGGGATGCTAACAACTGCTTATCTGCTCTTTCAAGTAAGAATACTCTCCTAGCCTTCTTGACTGACTTTTAACCTTTTGAAACCATAGTCATAATGACAACATCATGATCACTAATCCCTGTCTCAACACTTACACCGTCGATGAGGTCTGGTCTGTTCGTGGCTACCAGATTTAAAATATTTCCATTGCATTGGCTGTTGATTTAGCTGCTCAAGACAGTTTTTGGATAATGTGTTCAAAAGTAATTCACACGACGGCTTGTCTGTACCACCTGTAATGAATCCATAGACATCCCAGTCTATACTTGGTAGGTTGAAGTCCCCTCCGACTAATATAGCATGATCCGGGTACTTCTGCAATACAGAGTGTAGACTCCCTTTGAATGGTTCTATAACTGTTACGATGGAACCTGGTGGCCGGTAATAACACCCAACAATTAACTTTATTTCTCCTAGCCCTGTTAAACATGTCCAGATAACTTCGCAATCACACTCTACTTCTCGATTACAGCTACACATCAAGTTTGACGTATTGCACAAGCAGTGGTGGCCAACCAAACACCACCCAGGGACAAAATCTGGGGACGTGTCACCAAGGATGATTTTGAACTATCTGCAGCAGGATTAAGATCACATGTGCCTCTGGCTGGACTTCCACTGACATCATGACACCGCCAAGCATGGCTCCTGTTGTGTCATGAAAGAATCAGCTGTAGAGTAGAATGGTGCTCTGTTGCCTTCAGTGATGAGAGTAGTTTGTGCCTGTATGCAAGTGTTGGATGTGCATGCATATGGTATAGACCTGGTGACCTGCCTATTCCAGAGTGCATTCACCTACGACATACAGATCCCATCCCAGGCTTCTAGGTGAGGGACCATCAGTTGCAACTCATAGTCACATTTGGTGTTTCTACAGGGTAAAGTAACCACTGCCTGCTACATTGCACAGGTTGTTGTAGCCATGCTTCAGCCATTTCTTTGACAGAAAGGTGATGTGCTTTTTCAGCAGGACAATGCATGTCCACATATGGGTATTGTGATGCAACATGCTCTTCGTGGTGTACAACAACTGCCCTTCCTCTGCATTGATGCGACTGTTAGGCACTCATTACTGTGACACGTGTTTCATTTAGTCTGAGCTTATTATCATATACTTCTACAATGATGAACTGCCTGTCACCTCACTTGTCAATAAAATGACCTCATCCTTGATGTTGTTCCATTTTTTTTTTGTGGCATGTAGTTTGCATGCTAAAAATATAAATATACCTCTAATCAGATGAAACTATAACTGCAACTCTGTCCCAATGGGAATGGTAAAAAACAATTGTATAATTGAAGTGAAAACTTAGCAGAGTAGCACAGTGATTAGCACACTGGACTCACATTTGGGAAGACAATGGTTCAAATCCACATTCAGCCAACCTGATTTAGGTTTTTCATGATTTCCCTAAATTGCTTAAGGCAATAAAATTGAGGAATAAAAACATCAGCAGAATTCAGGCAGCTGAGATGTGATTTGTTCCTAACATGGCAGGGAAGACAGAGAGGGATAGAAGCCTGAATGAGGATATCCAAAAATAGGCTCAAGTTATAGGACTACAAGACAAAATAAATTCACAGTGGCTGAGATGATACACGATACATGGATGCCAACAAGCTAGCAAACCAACTGAAAATGAAGTGCCTGGAAGAATTCTGGAAAGTGTCGTAAATACTTTAGAGAAACTTGAATCTTGGTGCCATCAAAATAGACTGAAACTAAATGTAACTTAAAACCAAATTGATGTAATTTGAAGATAAATCATTTGAATGAAGTGAAAAAAAGATTACTTGCAATGATCAGAATAACAGAGAAGCAAACCAAATGGAGTTCTTAGGCCCAAATCTTGATAAAAATTTAAATTGGAAGGTACACATAGACTACTTAGCAAACAAATTTAACACCCTAGCTTTTGCAATGTATGTAGACATCAAAAACATAGTCTATCATTCTTGCTTTGAGTCAGTTACTTGTTATGGCATAATCTTCTGAGGAAATTCAGCAAATGTTATGACACACCCAGTACTACAAAAAATTAAAAAAATAGGAACATGTGTATTGACAAACAACAGGCATCATGATGACAACTGTTAAAGAAATCTAAAAATACTATCTATTCCTTCCCTTTAAATGTAAGAGGTATTGCAATTATTATGTAAAAAATCAACATGTACTTAACTCTTTCCATTTCAGCCACAACTACAGCACTCACCACAGAGAGAAATTTAAACTCCCATCACATGGTTTAAAACTCTATACCCAACCATCAGAGTATATGGGGTAAAAATTTACAGTAAAATAAAAGGTTGTAATATATTTAACATGGAGTTAGGTTTGCTGAGAAGATTACTTTAGACCTCTCTGATGGAAAAGTGCTACTATTCTACTGAAGAATTCTTTGAGGGTAGTTTTACAGTTTAAACAAGGAAATTATACATTTACTTTCATATACTGAAAACAGTAGTATTTAATTGTGTAGCAATATCTCAGAAATGCAAATAAAATAAATTAAACACTGTGATATGTCTCTAATGCATAAAATCAACAATGATTTGAAATCGTATGTTATGAGATGACTAAATCTATCTATCTACCATGTAAAGACTAATGTATGATTTGAAATGCAGAGGCAAAACACCAGAGGATGACCAAGAGTGAGGTACAAGGATATGGCAAAAACCAGAGCAGAAAGGGACAGCACTGAAGAGGGAGAGAAGTTTAAGGACTGTAATTGAAAAAGAAGCTTCACTCACTGACCCACAAAATGAGATGGAATGATGTGGGATATGATGATAAATACCAATCAGCCTCAATTTCTGTTTTCAATTTCATAAATTCTGCATAAAGTTAGCTAGTAGTTGAGGTCCAACAAAAATATTATAATTTGACATGTTGCCTGTCGATGTTCACCTTGGGATCCTAATTGACTGTCAGCCAAAGCTCAGGAGAAGGGTACCAACAAACAAAAAGTCAAAAACTGGCTTGCAAAATCCTCAACAGTTTTGTACACTATCAGTAAACCTCTGATTCCTTAAAGAATTGAACTACCATGTATAAAACAACTGCAAATGTCTGATTACTTTACAAATAAGTTAATGTGCTAAATATTTCATAATAAACAAGTTAGTGAGAAAAAGTAAAGAAAAGGTTTGGAATTATTCTTAATATTTGTCAGAAGTCACTAAGTGCTTCACTTATGAAACATTGGATGAATATAGTTTGAGTAATGTGCACTTCATTTTGAGCAAAGACTAGTTATTCATGCATCTAAATGTCTATGACATATCTCCTGAATTATGTGTTGTATAATGAAGTAATTTTGCAGGTATAGTCAGTGGTATATGTGGATACTGTCTGCAGGCTGTGTTGTGCATAGAGTTAGTAGTAAAATACTAATAAATTAAAAAGTCATGTCTGATGTTGAAGTTTTGCTGCATGAACAGTGAAAATGTAGAAAGTGATAAACTTTCATTTTATAGGGAGTGCCAGGTATAAATAGTTTTTAAATGTTTGAAACTACATTAAAGTTTGTTGGAAATCACTAAGTACTTTCATTATCAAATATTCGATGAATAAAGTCTGGATATCTGCACACTGTCAGTCACATTGCCTTGAGACAAACATGCAGTTTCTAACTACAATGCTCGCCTTATTGAGGTTAACTTTTAACGTAAGAGTATATCCCTTAATGAATAGCTTGTGACAGCTTTTAAATTTTGTAATTCACTAAATAATTACATGAAATATTGAAAATCTAATTTTTGTTATCCCTGCAAGCTGTCAGACAGGCGACCTGTAACTGACACAGGGTTCTCGGTTAGTTGCTTAGTGATATAGATAATTTATTTTTCACTAATTTTTTGTTAAATCATTTAAGCTTCCAAACATATCTACATTCATATCCATACTCTACAAATCATTGTGAGTGCATAGCACAGGTTACTTCCCATTCATTGAACAAGGGTGAACTCTCCATTCGGTTTGTACATGCACTATGTGATCAAAAATATCCGGACACCCATAAAACATGTTTTTCATATTAGGTGCATTGTGCTGTCACCTAATGCCAGGTACTCCATATCAACTACCTCAGTAGACATTAGACATCGTGAGAGAACAGAATGGGGCACTCCGCAGAACTCATGGACTTCGAATGTGGTCAGGTTATTGGGTGTCACTTGTGTCATATGTCCGTACACGAGATTTCCACACTCCTAAACATCCCTAGGTCCACTCTTTCTGATGTGGCAGTGAAGTGGAAATGTGAACGGACACACACAGCACAAAAGCGTACAGGCCAACCTTGTCCGTTGACTGACAGAGACTGCCGGCAGTTGAAGAGGGTCATAACGTGTAAAGGCATCTATCCAGACCAACACACAGGAATTCCAAACTGCATCAGGATCCACTGGAAGTTCTATGACATTTAGGCAGGAGGTGAGAAAACTTGGATTTCATGGTTGAACAGCTGCTCATAAGCCACACATCACACCACTGCTCATAAGCCACACATCACGTCGGTAAATGCTAAACGATGCCTCTCTTGGTGTAAGGAGCATAAACATTGGACAATTGAACAGTGTAAAAATGTTGTGTGGAGTGACAAATCACTGTACACAATGTGGCGATCCGATAGCAGGGTGGGTAAGGCGAATGCCTGGTGAACGTCATCTTCCAGTGTGTATAGTGCCAACAGTAAAATTTGGAGGAGGTGGTGTTACGGTGTGATCATGGAGGGGGCTTTCACCCCTTGATGTTTTGCATGGCACTATCACAGCACAGGCCTACTTTGATGTTTTAAGCACCTTCTTGCTTCCCACTGTTGAAGAACAATTCGGGGATGGCAATGCATCTTTCAACACGATTGAGCACCTGTTCATAATGCACGGCCTGTGGCGAAGTGGTTACATGACAATAACATCCCTGTAATGGACTGGCCTGCACAGGGTCCTGACCTAGAATGTTTTGGAATGCTGACTTCATCACAGGTCTCACCGACTGACAGTGATACCTCTCCTCAGTGCAGCACTCTATGAAGAATTGGCTGCCAGTCCCCAAGAAACCTTCCAGCACCTGATTGAGGGTATTGCCTGTGAGAGTGGAAGCTGTCATCAAGGCTAAGGGTGGGCCAACACCACACTGAATTCCAGCATTACCGATGGAGGGTGCCACAAACTTCTAAGTCATTTTCAGCCAGGTGTCTGTACACTTTTGATCACAGAGTGTAATGTGGTTGCTATTTGCGTGTATTTGTGTTACCATTGTTTTTATGTCACATTTGACTGTTGTTGTAGATGTGATCTTTTCCATGAAGGCTGGTTTGATAAGCTCTCCATGCTAGTCTACCCTGTGCAAGTCTTGTCATCTCTCCAAAGCTACTTAACTAGGGATGATGGTTATCACTGAAACAACCAGCTTTCAGTTATATCAGTTTTTCACCACACTAGTTTAGTCTGACTGCTAAAACCACTCAAAATAACTGGTTTCCGAAATAACAGTTTCTCAGCTGCAACACACAGCAACAAGGACATTATTGTCTCAGCAATGCTGTACCAGTTCTTATGCCATGTGTTTGTTTCTCGTTTCTGTCGGCACTGTTATTACAATAGCACTGATCATTTTTCACATTTTCTGGAATAACACAACATTTCAAACCAATGCAAATTCTGCAGATAAAAATTAATCCTTTTTCAAAAATGGTTTATTTAAAAATGAAAAACTTTAGCACTGCTGTTATGGCTGATTGATATGTCTTAGTAAAAAATAAAAAACACCTGTTATAACTGAAACCAAACAAATACCTTCAAATACAGGTTATTCAGGACTAAAATATGGATATCAGTTTTAACCAGTTGGTTTTCCCATCCCTACTGCAACCTACATTCATTTGAACCTGACTAGTATATTACTTCCTTGGTCTCACTCTACAATTATTACTCCTTTGCACACTTCCCTCCATTACCAAACTGATAGTCTCTTGATGTCTCAGAATGTATCCTATCACCCGATCCCTTCTTTTAGTCACGTTGTGCCACAAAATTCTTTTCCTCCTGATTGGGGTGAATAGTTCTTTATTACTTACTCAATATAACCAACTAATCTCCATCATTCTTCAGTAGCATCATGTTTCAAGAACTTCTATTCTCTTCTTGTCTGAACTGTTTACCACTCCTGCTTCACATCCATAAATCTATATTTACACCTATACTTTGTGAACCACTGTGAAGTACACAACAGAAGGTACATTCCACTGTACCAGTTATTAGGTCTTTTCCCTGTTCCATTCACCTATGGACCACGAGAGAAATGATTGTTTAAGTGTCTATGTGCATGCTGTAATTAATCTAATTTTGTCTTCACGGTCCTTATGGAAGCAATACGTAGGGAGTTGTAGTATATTCCTAGAGTCATCATTTAAAGCTAATTCTTGAGACTCCCTTAGTAGTCTTTCTCAGAATAGTTTCTGTCTATCTTCAAGCATCTGCCAGTTCAGTTGTTTCAGCATCTTAATACACTCTTCCATGGGTCAAACAAACTTGTGACCATTCATACTGCCCTTTTCAGTATACATTCAGTATCCACTGCTAGTTTTATTTGTTACAGGTCATACATTTGAGCAATATTTTAGGATGAGTCACATGAGTGATTTGAAAGCAGTCTCCTTTGTAGACTGATTGCATTTCCCTACTATTCTACCAACAAACCAAAGTCTGCTAACTGCTTTACTCCCAAGAGACCTATGTTATAGATACACTCCAGATAAATACCTTCAGAAAAGGCTTCCTATCGCTAGACTTGCCATATTTCTTGGGTCCAGCCCAGAACATATCTTTGAAATTAGTTAAAGCAGCTTATTGGAACATTAACTTTGTTTATTCTATTGTATTTTTCACTGAACATCACTTTTTTCAGAAATGCTGCTCATCTCTAGCTGTGTGCATGAAAACATAGCCTCTTTAGCAGTAGAAGGCAGATCAGTGTTATTCCCATCTTTGGCTTTTAAAAAAAATTCTTACATTTGGTGACGCTATAGCATGAATAACATTCCTATGTTTAGCTGATTTCACATGGTCTTTAACAGCACTCATTCCTTTATGCACAACAGAAAATTCTCCAGTACATAGCATGCTGTAAACACCCTATTTGTTACTGTTATTACACAGCTTTAAAAACTTTTATTCCAGCTACATGTTAACATGAAATAGACACTTTCTTTTGCCCATTGCTAAATAATGAGATGAAAAATTAATAGAGATAAAATGATCAAAAAATTACATGTGAGCTACTTCACACTTGAAAATGACATAAAGACATTGATCGTGTGAAGTTGTGAAATGCATAAGTTAAAAGTTGTCGCAGAACTGTTACTTGCACCTCCCCATTGATGATAGCACTTGCTCCATGGTTGGCTGAGTGAAGCATCACCATAAAAAATGTTTAAAAACATGATGTCAAACACATAGCCCTAAGGTTTAAAAAAAGTTTCTCGTCAGTCACAAAATTCTCAAGCCCCGGACATTTTTGCACTCCTGGATATTACCCCAGACAGTGCTAAAAAACAAGGACTGTCCAGGCTAAACCCGACATATAGTAAGCCTATTATCACTTCAATTTATATTCAATGTCAAAGATTTTCTTTATTTCAGAAACACTTTTCTTGCTGTTTCCAGTCCACATTCTATATCTCCACATTTTGCTTCCACTTTACTTTGGCAATTATCAGTTATTTTGCTGCCCAAGTAGCAAAACTCATCTACTATGTTTAATATCTCATTTCCCAAGCTAATTCCATCAGTAATGCCTTATTAAATTCCGACAAAATGGAATTACAAACATTGGCAGTGAGCAGGTATTGATTTAAATCAATGGAGAAAATTGAAAATTTGTGCCAAACCAGGATTTGGACCCAGGTCTCCTGCTTACAAAGAAGATGCGCTGGCCATTGTGCCATCCAGACTTTGCAACCGCACTACCTTAGCATGCCTCCTATCAGTCCCATATTCTCAACTTATCCACACACTACTAATGTACCATTCGTGTGCCCCTTCCCCATTATGCTCAATACTGATGGCATTTCATCAGTTTCCATAAGAGTTCGAGCCTGGTGTGCATCTTCACTGAAGAGATCAATGGATGCCTGAATTACACGCGAGCTACTTCACACTTGAAAATGACATAAAGACATTGATCGTGTGAAGTTGTGAAATGCATAAGTTAAAAGTTGTCGCAGAACTGTTACCTGCACCTCCCCATTGATGATAGCATTTACTCCATGATCAAAAAGTCAGTATAAATTTGAAAACTTAATAAACCACGGAATAATGTAGCTAGAGAGGTAAAAAACTGACACACATGCTGGGAATGACATGGGGTTTTATTAGAACCAAAAAAAAAAAGTTCACAAGATGTCCAACAGATGGCGCTGGACAGCAAAATGTCAGTGACTGCGCATGACAATTACGTATAGAAGGAGCTGTAATGAGAGAGAGAATCAGATGCGCCAGCAGTCGCTGCATGTTGACGTTACCTGAAAAGGCGCTTTTAGTGAAGCTGTATTATCAGAATGGGGAATGTGCTAGTTCAGCATTACGATCCTATCACCATAGGAAGGGGATTTGAACGAGTAAAGGTCCGTTGACAAATGCAGCTGTGGCAAGAATGATTTCAAAGTTCGAAACCACGGGTTGTTTAGATGATAGACCCCGTAGTGGCCGACCAAGCACAAGGCGTAATGATGCTGAGACAGTTCAGGAAGAAATGGAGACTGTAGCGGGTTCGTCTATGCATGGGGAAGCCAGCGCTCGTGCAGTCGCACGCCGCACCAGCATTCCATACACTACTGTTTGGTTGGCACTTAGGCGTACCCTCCGATGCTATCCATACAAAATCCATCGGCATCATGAACTGTTACCTGGCGATTTAGTGAAGCGGAGGGCATTTGCGGTGTGGGTGTTTCAAATGATGGCGGAAGATGACGACTGGTTGAGTAACATGTTGTGGACCGACGAAGCTCATTTCACGATCCGAGGATCTGTCAACGCCCACAACTGCAGAATCTGGGCTACCAAAAATCCTAGAACTGTCATGGAAACTCCATTGCATGACAAGAAAGTCACGGTATGGGTTGGATTTACCACATCTACCGTTATCGGGCCTCTTTTCTTCTAGGAAATGCGTGATTCTGGTTTTGTAACTGCTACCATGACGGGTGAGTGGTACGCCGATATGTTACAGAATCGCATCATCCCCAGCCTAGCTGATAAACACCTGCTGGAATGTACGATATTTATGCAGGATGGTGCTCCACCCCATATTGGTAGATGCATGAAAGATCTCTTGCACGTGTCATTTGGTGATGATCGTGTGCTCAGCCGCCACGTTCGTCATGCTTGAGCTCCTAGGTCTCCAGACCTCAGTCTGTGCGATTATTGGCTTTGGGGTTACCTGAAATCGCAAGTGTATTGTGATCGACCGACATCTCTAGGGATGCTGAAAGACAACATCCAACGCCAATACCTCACCATAACTCTGGATGTGCTTTACAGTGATGTTCACAACATTATTCCTCAACTACAGCTATTGTTGAGGAACGATGGTGGACATATTGAGCATTTCCTGTAAAGAACATCATCTTTGCTTTGTCTTACTTTGTTATGCTAATTATTGCTACTCTGATGAGATGAAGTGCCATCTGTCGGACATTTTATGAACTTTTGTATTTTTTTGGTTCTAATAAAACCCCATGTCATTCCAAGCATGTGTGTCAATTTGTACCTCTCTATCTACATTATTCCATGATTTATTCAGTTTTCAAATTTATACTGACTGTTTGATCATCCGGTACATGTTGCCATGAGTAATTAGGATAATGGGCAGGGGCACTACATTAGTAGTAGGTGTATAAGTTGAGGATTTGGGTCTAACAGGAGGTATGCTAAGGTAGTCCATGCAACTGCCATTTTCAACTTTCTCCATTGATTTAAATTAATGCTCACTCACAGTCAATGTCTGTAATTCCCATGCATGTCAATTCACTGTGGCTGCTGGATGAAAATGGTGTCTGTTCTTTTGGACATGTCCAAAAGAACAGTCACCACATACACACATATATATTATTTCATTCAGCTACATTCCATTACACTTGTTTTACTTTCATAATTATTCATCTTACAACCTCTTTTCATAACACTACCCATTGTGTTTAATTGCTCTTCCAAGACCCTTATAATCCATGAGAGAATTACAGTGTCATCAACAAAACTCAAAGTTTTAATTTGTTACCCCCTTAAATTTTTATTTCCTTTCCAAACTTGTGTTTGGTTTTCTTTGCAGCTGTTTGTACAACATCATGATTACATTTTGATTAACAAATGTGTGGGTTGCATCTACATACATCCAGCAGTGGACGAATGGTGATGGGCATGATAGCGCTCAGGAAAAGTAATATATGTACAAAATATAAAGCAGAACATGGGGGCAGACCTGGTTGAGGAGTGCCTTGTTCTTGAGCTCTTGGCTGTTGCACACGGCATCCTTGTCACGCAGGAGCTCCGAAGCCTTTGCCAGAGCTGCTCGCAGTTCGTCCAGTGAGTCATTGCCCTTGGTGGCAGCAGCCAGCTTCTGACGCAACTCTGCCAGCTCACTCTCTTGCAGCTGCAAGCGTTTCTCAAACCCTTCCCGCTCTACAGTATTTGTCTGGAAAAGAGGAATGAATGCATTATTGTATATGCCTGATGTAATTGATATAATAATTGGTTCATTAGGCTTCTGTTATGCAGCTGGAACCCAAAACATAATTGTGCAAAAAGAAATATTTCTGCTGTAAATTTTCAACTGTGGAGCCAACACCAATTATGAAATATGCCATTTTTAGAGGCTTGCTATGGCTTACGAAAAGCCATGGCACACTCTTAGGCTCTTCAAGAAAGGAGAGATATTCACATGAATATAGAGAGAAAAACTATTATTTTAAGTTAACTGAGCTAGAGTCGACATTGTCACTAGTCTTCTGTTAATGCAGAGCCAACAATATTGTACGGACATCATCACTTGCTGTGGTGAACATGTTATTCCGTGCAGCTGCTGATGGAAGGTCTTATGGTGGCTCACCAAGGAAGAACCAAAGAGCCTGTATTAGCAATGAACATTATGCAAAATGTAACATATGTGACTTACTCTGTTGCATACAGACCGGAGAGAAGAAGGGGCACGGAGCTCATTGTAAAGTACATTGTACTAGTGCTTAATTTGACAATATATGGTTGAAAAGGTGGTATTCCGGTTATGAATGCTTTATGTAGTTTGAGAAGAGAAGTGAGCTCTTTTCCCAGCTAACTCACAAAATCTTCAGGGAAGAGAATCAGAGTGAGGTGAAGAAGATTATCAGGTGGAACTGAATAGCAGGAACAGCTCTACAAGATAAATTTATAGGCAACCATAGTATCCAGAAGATATTAATGAAAAATTGAATCCACAAAAGTCATCTACTATTCTGGGAAGATGTGTGTAACTGGTAGGTTTGATTGATTGATTGATTGATTGATTTTTATCGCCAAAAACAAAACATTTACAGGGATGTAAAGCTTGTATAAGCAATGTCAATAAATGTACAAACAACAATGACAATAAATACACAAATAATTAATCTATGTTAGAAATTATGCTCACAGAAATCTTCCATTGTATAAAAACAATTTTGAATTAATAAAGCTCTTAGAAATATTTTAAATTTTTTCAGCTCCAGACTCTTAACTGACTCTGGTAGTTTATTACCTAGCTTTACAGATGTGTGTTTGAAGCTGTTTAGAGTTTTGGTACATGAGCAGTAGTCTTTTCTTACATCATTGCAGTGTCGTGTGTTATGACTATGTACCCCTGCAAGCACCAGGCACAAGACAAGCGTTCAAACCATCACAGCAAGCGTATCATCCTCTTTTCATATGACACAAACAAACATGTCAAGCATCAAATTGCCTGGTGCTCTGTATTATGAGGGCTATTCAGAGACTAAAGTTTTGTTACTTTATGAAAAATGCTAATGCATTACAAGTTTATTGTATTATATACAACTTAAAGCTAAAATGTTAGCTATTTTGTACGTAACTTTCTCCTAAGGGGTGAGTTTTTCATAAAATTCTGCCACCTATGGGGAAGCAGCTCTCAGGTTTACACAATGAGCTACTGTGGTTGTACTTTGACAGTCTCCTTCAACTCGTCATCATCTTCAAACTGCTGTGACTCTAGTAATTCTTTCTTCTTGAGAAACAGTTGGAAATCAAAGGATGACAAATCAGTGCAGTATGGAGGATGATCAGACGATTCCCATTTCAAACCCTTAAGCAAGATTTGTGTGCATGTGGCTGTATGTGGCCTAGTATTATCATGCCCAAAAATGATGCCGGAACTCAACATCCTATGTGTTTTGTTTTGGATGACGCTTCTGAGCTTGTTTAGAGTTTTACAGCAAATTTCGGAGTTTAATGTAGTGCCTCTTTTGATGAGATCAACAAGGAGTACTCCTTTCCTATCCCAAAAACAGTTGCCATTAGCTTTCATGCAGAAAATGTTTGGTGGCACTTTAAAGAATTATATGTCCACCTACTGTGGGCTCATTCCATTGATTAGTTTTTTTTGCTTCCACACTGACACATGCAACTCATGTGTCTTCTCCTGCCACAATGTGACTAAGGAGTTCCTCTCCTCCTACATCATACTGCATCAGAAACATTAATGCAGCTACCAAATCTTTTCATTCTATGGATGTCAGCTGGAAGCATTCCTAGAACTATGCAAGGTGGATGATGTGGTTTTAACCCTTTATAAAAATGAAATAAGGAATCTGCAGCAGTACCTATGTTGGAAAAATTATGGTATTTCTAAACCAGACTGCAAAGTGCTAATAAGGCAGTTTACAGGCCATTGCAGAAATTGTGCATACATGCCTAACGCTGTTAGGTGTGCACACATACACTATGAGTTCAGATTAGTGTGTTATAGACAGTTGTGGCTTGTTAACATATATTAGAGCCACAAAACAGAATGAAGAGAAATCCTCCTCAGACACACAGCAAAGCAAGCCTAGTAAATGGCCTCATGGGTAAGGAGGCCTCCTTATCAGAATGAAGAGTATAGGCTCACCAGTGAGTTGAATAAGAAAAGGAAATATTGTACATGCAACTGAAAATATGAAGTATGTTTTTACATTTTAGGTCTCAAGTCTTGGATAGATTGTATTATGTATTGGAAATTACAGGATAGTGTACACCAAATGCTCTGTCATTAACTGCACCAGGCAACAATTTCAAAACTCTCAGAGACAACAGATTGTCAGATGCAGTGGGGTGTTGGAATACCATCAATATGATATGAAAGTTGCTGTGGCCTTCTCCACCAGACATCATGGTGCCTAGAGTACCAGCAACCAAACTGACAGTCTGCAGCCGCGGGTTGCCCGCTTTGCAGGCACATCGAAGCACTACACAACCGACAGGCAATATTGATTAACGGCCACAACAACAACAACACCACAGCAAAGACACCAGCAGCCACCAGGGGCCACTACTGACCCACATAAACATAAGGAAGAGGTCGCTGCAAATCCTGGAACTATTTCCACATGTCAAGCCACGTGATGGAAAATAGTTCTGAGGTACTCATCCGCCCAAGGCCGGCACTCGGCCGCACATCGGCAGTTCATCAACTGCCAGCAGACATGGATAGCTGCCGCCCCGGCAGCCCGGCTTGGATCTTGTCGCTGATCTCTGGATTAGGCTTGGTATATCAGAGAAGTCTATGGCGGAGACTAGTACGAAATTATTTCAGTTGTTTTCTATACTATTCTTGTATGTAGTTGTGATTTGAAAACAGATCACTGTTTTGTGTTGGTGTTATACTTGGAGAATTTGTTTTGGTTAATTGAACAGTCCAATAAATAGTTTTGGAACTTAGATCATTAGTTTCTTCTGCTTATGCAGACATATCTAAGGTAGATTGTAGATTGTAGATTGTATTTTATTGATCCTGTTGTCTACATAGCAGCTTATGCATAAGACATTGGACAAGTCAAGTTATAAATATACAGTCTGAAAGTAATTTCAAGGCATACATATTTAAGCTTACAATAATACACTTTACACGTAAGTATTTATATAACACATTTCATAAATATAAATATTCTTCAATGGAGTAGAAGCAGTGATGCTGTAAATATGACTTTAGAGATTTTCCCAATGTATTGACCTCAGTGATAGCTTTTATGTTTTCAGGAAGTTTGTTATAAAGCTTAACTCCCATGTGAAAAGTACCTTTTTGGCACAGTGCTGTGCTGATTTGAGTCATATGTAAGTTTCTGTTTTGTCTGGTAAAGTGCTCATGTATATCACAGATTTTTTGTAGTCTCTGGTCCTTGCCTATTACATTTAATTTAAAGAACAAAAGGGTTTCCATAATGTATACACATGGTAATGGGGGAATACCAGATTTCTTAAACAGGGGTTTACAAGAGTCTCTAGGCTTGCACCCAAACAAGATTCTAATGGCCCTTTTTTGTAGTTTAAAAGTGCTATTAGCTATTTTAGAGTTTCCCCAGAAGGTGACCCCATATCTAAGACAAGAATGAAAGTACGCATGATATGCATTCAATACTGTTTTCTCACTACAGCATGATTTTAATGAACAAAGAAGATAACATGTTTTGCTCAGTTCTGCATTGAGATATTCAATATGCTTATTCCATCTGATGTTACTCTGCAGCCAAAGTCCTAAGAATTTGGTTTCAGTACTGTTACCAACTGGTTCGTCATTGATAGAGACTGATGGGATAAACATGTCCTTATTAGGAACATTGTGGAATTTT
Organism: Schistocerca americana; assembly: GCF_021461395.2. Lineage (NCBI taxonomy): Eukaryota > Metazoa > Arthropoda > Insecta > Orthoptera > Acrididae > Schistocerca > Schistocerca americana. Next base: position 142,829,139 of record NC_060128.1, on the reverse strand, counting down.
AGAGCAACGGTTTTCTTACTGTTTATTACAAGCTGATTACTCTGTGCCCAGCTGCTAAGTTGTTTCGTGACCGTGTTTACTGTCTGCTGTAACTGTTCATCGTCGTCTCCTTTTAGTAGAATCGTGGTGTCATCTGCAAATATGATTGATTTGTGTGCATCAATATTTAAGCTTAGATCATTTATGTACAGAAGAAACAGAAGGGGTCCCAAAACGGATCCTTGGGGTACACCACATTTTATTTGTTTATAGTCAGATAAGTGATTAGATACAGTTTTTAGTTCAATATTTCTGTGCTTGACGCATACTGCCTGCATACGATTTGTCAGGAAGGACCTGATCCATTTGTTGGACAGACCTTGAATACCATATCTTTCTAGCTTTGATAGCAGAATTTTATAGTCCACCATGTCAAAAGCTTTTGACAAGTCAATAAAGACTCCTATTGTTTCCTGTTTTTTGTCCATCAGGTTTAGGATGGAACTGATGCACTCATAGACAGCAGTTGTCGTTGACAGGGTGAAACTGACGAAACATGGGATTTGCAGCACATACGTGATAACCAAGCTTATCAGCCACAAGTTCATACAACACTGCCTCTGATATAAGAGGAAAACTGACAATTCTGTGAAATGAATTGATAATTTTCTCTGATTTTGTCAATAACATTTTCAACAAGTTCATCCATCCTTTCCAAATAAACAGTATCATTTTCACACTGCTCTATCACTCATAATGTTCTATCTGCACACTGCACAAAATTCACTACAAATGTATACAGCTTTCTTTTTGTTTTGTATGTTGAGAATGGATCACAGCACTTAATTCACAGTTGGCAGGGCTTTTTATGATAGTGGCCATTTTGATAGTGTAAATGACAATTCAATAACCTTCCTGCAGTGCTGACAAATTTGTAGTCTCATATTTAGACCAGCGCCACAGCTGTGCTAAAATCACTCCACTGTCTCCACTCCTCCATGCACCAGACAGCATCAGAACTTACTTTCCAAACAGCCCAATTATCTATATAGTTGTACTATATAATTTATTTCTCCAATAGTGGAGTAAGAAAACTTATAACAGAGTTCAGATGAAGCTTTACAGTTTTTGCACATCTTATTTCCTAAAATGGAGAACTTTATCTTGAAGATTATGTTCTTTCTAACTTAGTCATACATCAACCCAATTCCTCTCCCCTCCACCCCTCTCTTCTTTATTATTTTAGATCTGATGTGTAAATAGTCTATAACATGAGCACATTACAGTGGACAATTTTTGTTGGCAGTAAGCTTTCATGACACACAAACACAAATTCCTTGCACTAAACAGTGCACTCTATTGCAGTATTCAGCACATGCTACAGCTTTACATTGTCTTTTCATAGGAGATGCAAATATATGTTATAAGATTAATGTCTCCAATATCAGCTATCTTAACAATTTTTTGTTACTTATCCCTCCTGTGATGCCAGATGAACATGGAAATCTTGTAATGTTCAGAGTAGAAGAAGTTATATTTTACTGAACAATATATGGAATTTGTTGCAGAAGAAATGATTCATATTCATTTACAAATGTTTAATATATGTTGGAGCATTTCGACTCCAGCATAATCGAGGCTGCACCAGTGAATAAGACCATACTAATTGCAGTGGCACAGTCAGAATATAATTTAATTTCAGATGCAGAAGCTCAGAGCTACAGGAAGTCAAAAAACTCTGATCTGAATACATATATATTGGAAAAGGGGGAACATTATAGCAAACAAGAAGGGCATTCAGTAAGTAATGAACACCTTTTTTCTGTAAGCAGGTTGGTTTTATTCAGAATTCATCATATTATTCCCCACTCCTCTGGTTAAAAAACCCTTTTTTTTTCAACATAATCATCATTCAATGTGATAGCCTTATGCTAGCTTACTGGGAGGGCCCGTATGCCTGCATGGTATCTCACTCTGCTGGTCAAAATTGGAGCCGATGTTTTACTGCATCAATGACCTCCCCATCATCCATGTACTGCTTCCTGCAGAGTGCACCCTTCATTGGGCCAAACAGATGGGAATCAGAAGGTGTGAGATCCGGGCTGTAGAGTGGATGAGGAAGAATAGTCCAATGAAGTTTTGTGAGCTTCTCCTGGGTGTGCAGACTTGTATAAAGTCTTGGATTGTCACGGAAAAGGAGTTCATTTTTATTTTTGGGGTGATAAACAAACTGAAATCATTCTTCAGTTTCCTGAGGGTAGCATGATACACTTCTGAGATGATTGTTGCACAATGAGGGAGAACTTCAAACAGAATAACTGCTTCAAAGTCCAATTGAGGGTGCAACTTTGAACTTTTTCTTCGGAGGGGAGGTAGTGTGGCACAACTTCATGGATTGCCATTTGGTTTTCTGTTCAAAGTGATGGTAAAAAGGAAGAGGGAAGAGATGAAAAGCATGTATGAAAATTGTTGTTTAAGGCCAACCCAAGAAAATAGGGATGCATATAGCAAAAAGAAGAAAACATACACCAAACTGATAAAAGAGACTAAATCGACATATTATGAGAACAAGATAGCAACCTCAACAAATACCACTAAGACCATATGGTCTCTCATAAATGGAAAGAGGAATGGTGTAGGTGTGGAAAACACTGATAATAACATAATACTTGAGATAAATGGGAGGGAACTCAGGGATGCACAAAATGTCAGCAATACTTTAAACAAACATTATATTGAAGTTGTGGACAAATTTGTAACTCAAAATAATACTTCCAAAATAAACACAATAAACATTCCATATGAGACAAAATGCTTATTCCTGACCCAAACCAATGAATCAGAAATTATAAAAATAATGCATAGTCTAAAAACAAAAAACACTGAGGGACTAGATGGTATATCCCTAAAACTAATCAAATGCTGTTTACAATGGGTAGTAAACCCATTGGCCTGTCTGATAAACTAATCTATAGAAAAAGAAATATTTCCAGTGTGGCTGAAAAAGAACAAAGTAATCCCTATACACAAAGGAGGATGGAAAAAAAAAAAAAAAAAAAAAAAAAAGGAAATTACAGACCTATAACTATTACATCTGTACTCTCTAAAATAACAGAAACCACAATAAAAGATAGAATATTAAATTTTATAAAAACACGCAATACTTTCAACGATGAACAACATGGATTCGGAAAGGGCAAATCTACCAAAAGAGCAACAGCTGAATTTGTAACACTTGTAACTAAAGCACTTAATGAACAGAAGAAAGTCTATGGTATGTTCCTGGATCTATCTAAAGCATTTGATTGTGTATTTCATGACATCCTTTTAGAAAAACTTTATTGTTATGGTATAACGGGGAAAGCAGTAGACATCATTAAATCATTTTTGGCAAATAGAGAGCAGTGTGTAGAAATAAAGCAAAAAGTGAAAAATAATATTACAAGTGTCTTTTCAAATTTTGAAATTGTGAAATATGGAGTTCCTCAAGGATTCATCCTTGGTCCACTACCTTTCATTTTTTATGTCAATGATATGACCAAATCAGTATCTAATAGTGTAGACGACATTTCATTTGTTGTTACCAGTTCTACAACACATGACCTGCAAGAGAATCCCACAGAAATAAATTCAAGGAGCTAAAAATTTTAACAGTAGCATCAGTATAAATATCTACTTAAAAACTAACTGCACTGCATTGCTAAACAGAGACTATCACAAACATAATACAAGAATAAAAAATGACCATCATATAGAAGGAAGTAGGATAAAACTAACAGTTTGCCACAATGTATAAAGATGACAGAAAGTATGTCTCTTTTTGAAAGAAAATTAAAACGATATCTGATCAATATTTGCCCTTACAGTGTTAAAGAATATCTTAAAATAGAAAATTAAATAGTGTGTCAGTATACATTTTTTATAATGTACTTTTTATGACATTTTCTATCTTTTTGTAACTAGCAAATATATGTAACAGACAGACTATACATGCAATCATACATAAATTGATATATATCACTATTTTTCCGCTATATATATGCTAGATTTACGTAAACATGAAGTTTCCAATATCATTGTAAGATATGACCTACAGACAAATAAAGAATAAAGAATGCACGTGTTTCATCGATTGTGACAATGTTCAACAAAAAATTGTCACAGTCAGCCTTGTAAAGCACAAGTAATTCTTCACAGATGGTCTTGCATTGCTCTTTAAGGTCTTGTGTTAGGCACTGATGAGGCCAGCAGGCACACACCTTTGAATACCCCGACTGGTGGACGTGGGTGTCAGCATTACCGACAGAGACGTCCTGTTGTGCAGTGAGGTGTTTCATTGCCATCCATCAATCATGTCGAATGAAAGTGTCTTCATGTTCCAACATTGCAGGAGTCACTGCTGTGTGCAGGCATTTGGCATGCAGGAGATCAGACAGGTTTGCGTGACATTGTTGCAATGATGACAGATGCCTCGTCCAACGACTCACCATGCTTTTGTTCACCGGCAGGTCTTTGCAGATATTTTGCAAGTGCCTATGAATATCTGCAGTGCTCTGGTTTTCTACCAAAATAAACTTAATGACATCCCTCTGCTTTGAATGCACCTCCGTTACAGACACCATTTTGAAGGCTGTGTATAGCACTGCCACAAATCGGAACTTCACGAAACTATAGGAGTTGAACTGCGAATATTTCATAATGTTCCACAACAAATTCTGCATTTTTCAACCAAAATTTGTTGAGAAAAACATGTGTTGCATTACTTATTGAACACTTCTCTTATCTGTACAGATTTTTTGAAATGAAGAAGAAGATATTTGCATGGTATGAAGTGGGTCTCCTTATAGGTCTACCATTGCCTCTTACCGGACTGATCATGTCTGAACTTCTGTACCAGTTTGTTACATACAGCACTCTGCAGATGGCCTTTAACTCCAGCAAGGCACTGCATCACGCCACTGCTCCTGAACTGAGCCAGAATGGTTACAGCAACACTTCATGGGTATGGGAGAACTTCTGTGGCCCTTTATGCCATCTGCCTCAGTGCTATTTAGTACATCTGAGACAACACTGAGTGAGATGTGAACAGCCTTAGAGCCAACTCTGAGCAATCTCTATGAGTTGTGGGTAGAGTCGAGTAGTTGTGGAACAAGGTGGCTCTGCAATGCTTTCAGTGCTTTGTGTAGTCCGTGTTGTGATGAGCCACACCCATCATCAGGGAGAAGGTCAGTGCTACAGGTTGCTAACTGAGCAAAATGCTCATGAGTACCATCCAATGGGGTGATTTTGGACAGTTTTGTGTTTATTTTCATCATAACTTCCATAGCTTTTGTTAGATTTAACTGTTTGTTACAGGAATGGTGGCTATACGTTTAACAAACAAAATATCCCAAAAACAGAAAATTTGTGTGTACCTCTATTTGCCTGAGCAGACAAATAAAATGTCCAAAATCACCCCATGGATAGGGGTGATTTCAGATATGTTTTTTAAATCTCTGTTCAAAATTTCAAAGTATATGGCGAAATTTGTACAAAAATTGACATTTTTTTTTAAATTCTACATTCTTCCTATTTGATTTTAGTAACTTTTGACACATTTTAATGTTGTCCATCATTACAGATAGGTGATAAGTGTTCATATAATGTATTTTATACATTAAAGGTCTTTGATACCTTATTTCAATATTTCTTTTTTCTCCTCATTTAGTGCTGGTTGACCTCCCTTACAGTAAACTGTTAGAAAATTTCTTCTCTTTTCAGTCAGATTTAACAACATAGCCTTTAACTAAATATCTAATATCCAATTTAGAGAAAGGAAGTCCTCAATGATTAGCCCTCAAGATACCTCACTTCAACATTTTCTCTTCTTCTTCCTCATTTAGTACTGGCTTTCCTCCCAATCTTTTGGATGTATTTACTACACTTTATTTTGTAGGGCTGATGTATGTACACCCTACAAATCACACACTTTTCTACATAATAATCTGCCACACTGAATATTCTGAACAACTTTATCTAAAAGTTCCTGGTCACAATTACACCATACTTTAGCACCTTTCCTGCTTTTATACATTCTTGCCATTGTCCAAAATCGAACCACACAGTTCACAGTTCTGTAAAAACTGTCATTATTTTATAGCTTTACACAAAGAACTCAACAAACTTGTACATGAATTGTCCCAATGGTGTAGGCTACTGAGCTCAATCACAATTGCAGTTATAATACTTTCCTGCTGGTCACAACAACAGAAAGTTTCCACTTGATGATACTGCTTGATCTTTCAACAATTAGACTGTTCATCAGATATTTACCTTGGTAAACAATCAACCAAAAATAAAAGTCATGGCATGCGATAAAACAATTTTGTGCTTAAAATAAGTGGCATGCAGAAATGAAAATGAGCAGAAATTCATTATTGCGAAGCAGGAAATAGCAAATACACCATACTGTCTGAAATCCCCCCCCCCCTAGTGTCTGCAATCACCTCATTTGACATTATGTCAATTACTACTTGCGCCCATAACTGATGTGGACATAATCCGGTCTGAACCCTGGTGGCAAAAATTCTCACTTCCAGTATTTGGGCAACAAGGGGAAGATGGGTGGTGACATAAAAGTTCCTGATCACCAGTCCTTGTGCCAATGTCCTGCATTAAATTCCAAACCTCTCCACAATGTTTCATGAAGTGAGGGCACATGAAACTGTTGATGGTGATCCATTCATTGGATGGGGACATTGAGGTTGGCAGTCCTCTTGGCACTGTTTGAAAATAGTAGGCTATGTTCCAGCATTGTGTTCCACCTTCTCCCTTCCCTTCACCCAAAACAACATGAACCGACACTGCACTGTGCAAGCACTCATCACACTAAACCACATGACACTACATATCAAGTTCGGCGAAGGCAACAGCAAACCACCTCCACTAGTATCTTGCCATAAGTGGTGATGCAGGATTCCTGCAACTGCTGTCCAACATTCACTCCTTGAGTATGGGAGCCTATTACACTGAGGTGACAAACATCATGGGATAGTAATATGCACATATACAGATGGCATTAGTATTGTGTACACAAGGTATAATCAGGTGGAGCTGTCATTTGCACTCAGACGATTCCTGTAAAAACGTTTCCAACATGATTATGGCCATACAACAGGAATCAACAGACTTTGAATGCTTTGGAGCTAGATGTGTGGGACATTACATTTTAGAAATAATTAGGGAAAACAATATTCTGAGATACACAGTGTCAAGAGTGTTCTGAGAATACGAGATTTCAGGCATTGCCCTTCACCAAGGACAAGCAGTGGCTGAAGGCCTTCACTTAATGAACGAGAGCAACAGCATTTGCATAGAGTTGTCAGTGCTCACAGACAAGCAACACTGTGTAAAATAAATACAGAAATCAATGTGGGAGATACAATAAATGTAGCCATTAGGATAGTGCAGCAAAATTTGGTGTTAATGGGCTATGGCAGCAGACGACCGATGTGTGAGCCTTTGCTAATACACTACTGGCCATTAAAATTGCTACACCACAAAGATGACATGCTACAGACACGAAATTTTACCGACAGGAAGAAGATGCTGTGATATGCATATGATTAGCTTTACAGAGCATTCACACAAGGTCGGCGCCAGTGGTGACACCTACAACGTGCTGACATGAGGAAAGTTTCAAACCGATTTCTCATACACAAACAGCAGTTGACCGGCGTTGCCTGGTGAAACATTGTTGTGATGCCTCGTGTAAGGAGGAGAAATGCGTACCATCACGTTTCCGACTTTATAAAGGTCGGATTGTAGCCTATCATGATTGTGGTTTATCGTATCGCGACATTGCTGGTCGTGTTGGTCGAGATCCAATGACTGTTAGCAGAATATGGAATCGGTGGGTTCAGGAGGGTAATAAGGAACGCCGTGCTGGATCCCAATGGCCTCGTATCACTAGCAGTCAAGATGACAGGCATGTTATCCGCATGGCTGTAATGGACTGTGCAGCCATGTCTCGATCCTTGAGTCAACAAATGGGGAGTTTGCAAGACAATAATCATCTGCACGAACAGTTCAATGACATTTGCAGCAGCATGGACTATCAGCTCAGAGACCACAGCTGCGGTTACCCTTGACACTGCATCACAGACAGGAGCGCCTGTGATGGTGTACTCAACAACAAACCTGGGTGCATGAATGGCAAAACGTCATTTTTTTGGATGAATCCAGGTTCTGTTTACAGTATCATGATGGTCACATCCATGTTTGGTGACATCACAGTGAACGCATATTGGAAGCGGGTATTCATCATCGCCATACTGGCGTATCACCCAGCGTAATGGTATGGGGTGCCATCGGTTACAGTTCTCAGTCACCTCTTGTTCGCATTGACGGCACTTTGAGCAGTGGACTTTACATTTCAGATGTGTTACAACCCATGGCTCTACCCTTCATTTGATCCCTGTGAAACCCTACATTTCACCACCGGGGTGGCTGAGCGGTTCTAGGTGCTACAGTCTGGAACTGCGTGACTGCTACGATCACAGGTTTGAATCCTGCCTCGGGCATCGATGCGTGTGATGTCCTTAGGTTAGTTAGGTTTAAGCAGTTCTAAGTTCTAGGGGACTGATGACCTCATAAGTTAAGTCCCATAGCCATCAGAACCATTTGAACCATTTTTGAACCCTAAATTTCAGCAGGATAATGCACGACCACATGTTGCAGGTCCTGTATGGGCCTTTCTGGATACAGAAAATGTTCAATTGCTGCCCTGGCCAGCACATTCTCCAGATCTCTCACCAATTGAAAACGTCTGGTCAATGGTGGCTGAGCAACTGGCTAGTCACAATACGCCAGTCACTACTCTTGATGAACTGTGGTATCGTGTTGTAGCTGCATGGGCAGCTGTACCTGTACACGCCATCCAAGCTCTGATTGACTCAATGCCCAGGCATATCAAGGCCGTTATTACGGCCAGAAGTGGTTGTTCTGGGTACTGATTTCTCAGGATCTATGCACCCAAATTGCGTGAAAATGTAATAAGATGGCAGTTCTAGTATAATATATTTGTCCAATGAATACCCGTTTATCATCTGCATTTCTTCTTGGTTTAACAATTTTAATGGCCAGTAGTGTAGCTTGACATCACCTGCAGTAACTGTCTTGGGCTTGTGATCATATCGGTCGGAGCCTAGTTGGCTGGAAAGTTGTGGCCTGGTCAGATGAGTCCTGGTTTCAGTTGGTAAGAGCTGATTGTAGGTTTTGTGTGTGGCACAGACCTCACAAACTCACAGACCCAAGTTGTCACTAGGCACTGTGCAAGCTGGTGGTGGCTCCATATTGGTGTGGGCTGTGTTTTCATGGAATGCATTTGGTCCTCTGGTCCAGCTGAACTGATCATTGACTGAAAATGGATGGGTTTGGCTGCTTGGAGACCAACAGCAGCCACTCATGGATGCTATGTTCCCAAACAACTATAGAACTTTTATGGATGACAATGTGTCATGTCACTGGGCCCCAACTGTTCGCAACTGGTCTGAAGAACATTCTGGACAATTTGAGCGAATAATTTGGCCAACCAGATCACCTGACCTGAACCCCACTGAACATTTATGGAACATAATCAGGAGGCTAGTTTGTGCCCAAAATCCTGAAATCGTGGACGGCTATAGAGAAACCGTGGCTCAATATTTCTGCATGGGACTACCAGTGACTTGTTGAATCCGTGCTACATCGAGTTGCTGCACTATGTCAGGCAAAAGAAGGTCCAACACAATATTAGGAGGTATCCCATGATTTTTGACACCTCAATGTATGAGTATGTTGATTACTGCACAAGGTATAAAGTATCTTTGAGAAATTTGCATTGGCAGAATAATGAGGTGAGGTGTCCCTAGCTGCTTTCCAGTGTCTCTTTACCTTGATCTGTTCTTGCAGTCTTTTTATTTCCTCCTGGGCCTCGTCTCTGTGGTTTGTCGCTTGACTCCCTTGGTCCTGCACCGGTTTTGCCAGTTCCTGCGTGCTGCCATCTACTTGACTGCTTTTATCCTCCGACATCCTGTGATGAATCAGATGGAACAATAGTAAAGTGATGTGCCAAATTACATGAAACTTAGCCAATGTTTAGTACACATTACAAGGCACAAAAGTGAGGGCTACACAGAAAGTGGCTTTCATTTTCATGTAGGGAGGGAAATGCTAGAGTGGGGGCAGAGTGGCATGGGCAGAATATGTGTTTTACTGCTTCATACAATAGGTAAGTGCTTTAAGAGATGTGGCAACAGCAAAGCCACAATGTTCCTGTCACCTGCAGCGGTTATTCAAAGTGAGAATTGCTAGTGAAACCCTAAACAAATGTGAAGCTTATAATTATGAGGGAAGTAGCCCAGTTTGAATGGTTAAAAACATATGAAAACTGGTTTGCAATATGTAGATTTCACTGTTCTACCACCATAAAGACAATTTATCAGCTGGCACTTAGAATCACTGCAAATTTTGGGGAGAGACAAATCAGGAAGTTGACATATTTTGCATATTTCTGTTCAATAATGTCATGTGGAATAATGTTCTATGATAGTTCATCTTTAAAAAAGAAAGTCTTCATTGCTCAAAAATAAAAAAAATAAAATAAAAATGCAGGAAGAATAATATGTGGTGCTTGCCCACAGTTGTCTTGTAGACACCTATTTAAGACATTGGGCATTATGACTTCTGCTTCACAGTATATTTATTCCCTTATGAAGTTTGTTGGAAATAATCCACTGCAGTTCAAAAGGAACTATGACATATATTATTACAGTAACTGAAGGAGAAATGACATTCATTACTCCACATTAAGGCTGTCTTTTGCACAAAATGGGGTGCACAATATCACAAATAAAATTTTTCGTAACTCACCCAGTGACATACGAGATGCTACCCAAAATATCTGAAAAAATTCATTGTACCTGTCAAACCAGTAGCACTACAACATTCTGCCACTAATGTCTCAAGGCACACAGCCTAACTACTGTGGCAAAATGTCGTGTTGTCTTTGGCGCATGCAGTTGTGAGTTGTAGTGGTGTGTATCAGGACAAAGCTCAACAAGTTTACACCAATGTAAAGTCAATGCTGGTCATTTTTTTTATATTTGGGGAATAGTACATAAGGGGTTTGTTCCACCTGATCCAACTAGCAACAGGCAGTTTTACTGCAAGGTTCTGACATGAGCGACAGAAAACATTCAGTGTAAATAGCCAGAGTTGCGGAGAAAGAAAGACTTGTTAGTACATCATGACAATGCACCTGTGTACACCTGGCTCATTATGGAAGAATTCCTGGCCAACAAACAAAATAGTAATGACCCACCACTCTCCCTACTCACCAGATGTAGCCCTGTACAACTTCTACCTGTTACTAAAGATGAAATTCGTATTGAAAAAGTGATGTTTTGACTTGATTGAAGATATCCAAGGGGAATCACAATGGGTCCTGAACACCCTTCACCCTTCAAACTTCCAGGAGTGGTTTCATAGATGGAAACAATGCTGGGATCATTTCATGCATGCCAAAGGTGGCTAGTCTGGAGGTGACAGAGGACATTAGGATGTAAGTATAGTTTTCTGATTTTTAGCAGGAAATTCTTGGATATTTTTGGTAGCACCTCATAAAAGTCTGACAAACAGCAAAGTAAAGTTTGAAAACAAACTGAAAAGGTTTCTCCTTGACTGCTCCTTCTATTCCATAGAAGTATTAACATAATAATAATAATAATAATAATAACAGTAACAACAACAACAACCACAATAATAATAATAACAATATCCAACATGCTAAATAATACAAATTATGGATACAATATTACTGGAACATACCCACACAAAATCACACATTTGCTATACATGGATGATCTAAAACTACTGGCAGCAACAAATCAACAACTCAAACAATTACTAAAGATAACAGAAGTATTCAGCAATGATATAAATATGGCTTTTGGAACAGACAAATGTAAGAAAAATAGCATACCAAGGGAAAACACACGAAACAGGAAGATTACATATCGGATAACCACAGTGACTGCATAGAAGCAATGGAAAAAACAGATGCCTATAAATATCTAGGATACAGACAAAAAATAGGAATAGATAATACAAATATTAAAGAAGAACTAAAAGAAAAATATAGACAAAGTCTAACAAAAATACTGAAAACAGAATTGACAGCAAGAAACAAGACAAAAGCTATAAATACTTATGCTATACCAATATTGACCTACTCATTTGGAGTAGTGAAATGGAGTAACACAGACCTAGAAACACTCAATACACTTACACGATCACAATGCCACAAATATAGAATACATCACATACATTCAGCAACTGAAAGATTCACATTAAGCAGAAAGGAAGGAGGAAGGGGATTTATCGACATAAAAAACCTACATTATGGAAAGGTAGACAATTTAAGAAAATTCTTTCTAGAACGAGCAGAAACTAGCAAAATACACAAAACAATCACTCATATAAATACATCGGCTACACCACTGCAATTTCATAACCACTTCTACAACCCTTTAGATCACATAACATCAACAGATACAAAGAAAGTAAATTGGAAAAAGAAAACACTACATGGCAAGCACCTGTATCATCTAATACAGCCACACATCGATCAAGACGCATCCAACACATGGCTAAGAAAAGGCAATATATACAGTGAGACGGAAGGATTCATGATTGCAATACAGAATCAAACAATAAACACGAGATATTACAGCAAGCATATTATTAAAGATCCCAATACCACAACAGATAAATGCAGACTTTGCAAACAACACATAGAAACAGTAGATCACATCACAAGCGGGTGTACAATACTAGCAAATACAGAATACCCCAGAAAACATGACAATGTAGCAAAAATAATACATCAACAGCTTGCTTTACAACATAAACTTATAAAACAACACGTTCCCACATACAAGTATGCACCACAAAATGTACTGGAGAATGATGAATACAAATTATACTGGAAAGGAACCATTATAACAGATAAAACAACACCACATAACAAATCTGACATCACACTCACCAATAAAAAGAAGAAATTAACACAACTAATAGAAATGTCCATACCCAATACAGCAAATATACAAAAGAAAACTAGAGAAAAAATTGAAAAATACATCCAGCTGGCTGAGGAAGTCAAGGACATGTGGCATCAGGATGAAGTTGACATTATACCAATTATACTATCAACTACAGGAGTCATATCACACAATATCCACCAGTACATCAATGCAATACAGCTACATCCAAACTTATATATACAACTACAGAAATCCGTAACTATTGATACATGTTCAATTACCCGAAAGTTCCTAAATGCAATATAACATATACCGTACAGTTAAAAGGAAGTCACGCTTGATCAAGGTGCGCGTCACTTTCCATTTTTGACCAGACATAACGTCTGAGAAAAGAAAGAAAGAATAATAATAATAATAATAATAACAATAATAAAACAAAATAAGAACTTGTATTTGTTCAGCACATAGTCATTAATTTGCGATGTGAATGTAAAACGACTCATTCCACATTATTACAGGTTATTGTGCAAATGATCCATGGAACATGAAAGTAACTAACTAACTACGTAACTAATCAATGCTCAAAGGTTGGTGAATATGAAGACTACAGAAGCACAAGCCACAGGAGAAACAACACTGAATAACAGAAAATTGTGACCAGTAGATTCATAAGAGTTATACCTGAGCTGTTATGTGTCAAAAAGCTAAACATTAGCTTGGAACAATGGATGTTAACAAATGTGATAGTTACAGTCATGTTTGCAAGTTTTTGCGTTGTCATGTGTCCTCTTACTTATCATCAAAGTGCAAATGTCGAGTTACAATAAAATAATTAAAACACAGCAGGCTGGAACAGCTCATGGCAAAGATCTGGATCATATGATCACTGTGCCTTTTGCTATTGGATTGTAGCAGTGCCAGTTCAATAAAACTGATGTAGCATCCCCAAATGTTGCCCTTGTTAAGTGTGCATGCTGTTCCATTCCAGTCTGTTTTAATCCCTTCATTATAACTCTACATTTGTACTTAAATGATAAATAGTACAAGAATGTATACCACAGCACCTTAAATTTTGGGAAACATGTCTCTGTAAGAACTGGACATGTTTACATATACAGGGTGGCCCATTGATAGTGACCAGGCCAAATATTTCAGGAAATAAGCATCAAATGAAAAAACTACACAGAACAAAACTCGTCTAGCCTGAAGGGGGAAACCAGATGGCGCTATGGTTGGCCCGCTAGATGGCGCTGCCATAGGTCAAACGGATATCAACTGCATTTTTTCAATAGGACCCCATTTTTTGTTACATATTTGTGTAGTACGTAAAGAAATATGAATGTTTTAGTTCGACCACTTTTTTTGCTTTGTGATAGATGGCGCTGTAATTGTCACAAACGTATAAGGAGGGTATCATGTGGCATTCCGCCAGTGTGGACGTTATTTAAGGAAACAGGAAGTGTTCAGCCACATGTGAAACATCAACCATGACCTGCAACAAATGATGATGCCCAAGTAGATGTTTTAGCTGCTGTCACAGCTAATCCGCACATCAGTAGCAGACAAATTGTGATACATTACACGTGTTAAAATGGACCATTTATCAATTGCAGAAAAGGTCGATATCGTGTTGATGTATGGCTACTGTGATCAAAATGCCCAATGGGCATGTGCTATGTATGCTGCTCGGTATCCTGGATGACATCATCCATGTGTCCAAACTGTTCGCCGGATAGTTACGTTATTTAAGGAAGCAGGAAGTGTTCAGCCACATGTGAAACATCGACCACAACCTGCAACAAATGATGATGCCCAAGTAGATGTTTTAGCTGCTGTTGCAGCTAATCCGCACATCAGTAGCAGACAAATTGCGCGAGAATCGGGAATCTCAAAAATGTCAGTGTTGAGACTGCTACATCAACATTGATTGCACTCGTACCATATTTCTGTGCACCAGGAATTGCATGGCGACGACTTAGAACGTCGTGTACAGTTCTGCCACTGGGCACAAGAGAAATTATGGGACAATGACAGATTTTTTGCACACGTTCTATTTAGCGATGAAGAGTCATTCACCAGCAGTGGTAACGTAAACTGGCATAATATGCACTATTGGGCAACGGAAAATCCACAATGGCTGGGACAAGTGGAACATCAGCAGCCTTGGCGGGTTAATGTATGGTGCGGCATTATGGGAGGAAGGATAATTGGCCTCTATTTTATCGATGGCAATCTAAATGGTGCAATGTATACTGATTTCCTACGTAATGTTCTACCGATGTTAGTACAAGATGTTTCAGTGCATGACAGAATGGCGATGTACTTCCAACATGATGGATGTCCGGCACATAGCTCGCGTGCGGTTGAAGTGGTATTGAATAGCATATTTCATGAAAGGTGGATTGGTTGTCGAAGCACCATACCATGGCCCGTACATTCACCGGATCTGACATCCCCGGATTTATTTCTGTGGGCAAAGTTGAAGGATATTTGCTATCGTGATCCACTGACAACACCTGTCAACATGTGTCAGCGCATTGTCAATGCATGTGCGAACATTACAGAAGGTGAACTACTCGCTGTTGAAAGGAATGAAATTGCACATACTGTCAAATGCATTGAGATTGATGGACATCATTTTGAGCATTTATTGCATTAATGTGGTATTTACAGGTAATCATGCTGTAACAGCATGCATTCTCAGAAATGATAAGTTCACAAAGGTACATGTATCACATTGGAACAACCGAAATAAAATGTTCAAATGTACGTACGTTCTGTATTTTAATTTAAAAAACCTACCTGTTACCAACTGTTTGTCTAAAATTGTGAGCCATATGTTTGTGGCTATTACAGTGCCATCTATTACAAAGCGATAAAAGTGGCCCAATTAAAACATTCATATTTCTTTGCGTGCTACCCAAATATGTAATGAAAAATGGGGGTTCCTATTTTTAAAAAACACAGTTTATATACATTTGACCTATGGCAGCGCCATCTAGCGGACCAACTATAGTGCCACTGGTTTCTCCCTTCAAGCTGGACGAGTTTCGTTCTTTGTAGTTTTCTCGTTTGATGCTTATTTTGTGAGATATTTGGCCCAGTCACAATCAATGGATCACCCTGTATACTATGTGACCAAAAGTATCAAGACACCTACCAGTGACACTAACTTCGGTTGTGTCCTCCTTTTACCTTAGAGCACTTTCAACAATGCGTCTGCATGCCTGTGTGGGAATTGCAGCCCATTTTTCCTCAAGAGCCAAAACTAGTTAATCATGCTAGACACTGGTATCTGGGGCAAAATCAGTGTTCTAATGCAGGTGTTCTACTGGGTTCAGGTTGGGACTCTGGGCAAGCCAGCCCAATCAGGAATGTTATTGCTTCACAGATGCTGTGTTGTGATAGGGTATATTGTCGTTGTGATATAAAATGGCTTCATGTTCAAACTGATCCTCTACTGTACACAGTACAAAATGCTGTAAAATATGTACCCACCTCTTTACATTTAGCATATTCTTAAGTACAATAAGGGGATCACACCCTAACCACAAATAACACCTCCATATCTTAACATCACCTCCTCTATATTTCACTGTAGACAGAACATGTGAGCCGGCCGAAGTGGCCGTGCGGTTAAAGGCGCTGCAGTCTGGAACCGCAAGACCGCTACGGTCGCAGGTTCGAATCCTGCCTCGGGCATGGATGTTTGTGATATCCTTAGGTTAGTTAGGTTTAACTAGTTCTAAGTTCTAGGGGACTAATGACCTCAGCAGTTGAGTCCCATAGTGCTCAGAGCCATTTGAACCATTTGAACCAGAACATGTGATGGTAGGTAACATTCTACATAATCACAATGCTCCAAATATTCTCAATTGGGGAGATGTCTGGTGACCTTGCTGGTCAAGGTAGGGATTGCCAAATATGAAGACAAGCAGTAGAAACCCTCACCATGTGCAGGTGGGCATTATCTTGCCAAAATGTAAGCCCAGGATGTCTTGCTATTGAATACAATGAAACAATGCATAGACTATCATTGAGATACTGCTGTGCTGTAAGGGTGCTGCATATGACAACAAAATGGCACCGAGGCCATCATTCCTGGTTGTAGTAGTAGCTTTATTCATCTGTAGGTCTCTTTTTACTAGGATATAGGACATGTGAAAGTATTTACAAATTTAGATCAATTTAAAATAAGCTAATTTGTATACACATATATTTACAGACTTCTAGTTAGAGACAATCATTAGATTTACTTCTGGTATACAATACTTTTTTTGACAAATAACTTATTAAATAATGTAATGCCACATTGTTCACTCATATTTCACTGTCAGTCACTGCACACACTGGATATTTTATTATCATTATTATTAATATTTATTTGTGTAACATTTTTTATCAAACCCCAACTCTGTTTTAGCTAAGTAATCCTTCAATGTATAAAATGTATTGCATAACAGGCACTTTTTAGCTGCCTTTTTAAATAAGTGTATTTTGGCAATTTCTTTAATCTCTTTTGATAATTTATTGTACAGCTTTATTCCTTGGTAGAAAATGCTGTTTTGAGTTTTATGTTTATTTTTTATTGGTAAATGTAAGTTGAGTCTATCTCTTGCTGCATGGTCATTGACAGAGCTGTTTGTGCAGTAATTACCAATGTTATTTTTTATGTGTACAACTGACCGGTAAATGTATTCACATGGAGCAGTTAAGATCCCCAGTGTTCTGAACAGATCTTTTCAATGAGCTCGACTAGTATTTTTGGTTATTATTCTTATGGCTCTTTTCTGGAGTTTGAAAACTGTGTTCACATTTTGTGCATTTGTTCCCCAAAAAAGAATTTCATAGTTAAGAATTGAGTGTACATTTGAATAATATGTAACTAAAAGACACTGCATGTTACACACTGATGATAGGATTCGAAGGGCATAACATGCTGATGACACTCTGTTTGCAAGTACCTTTGTGTGTTCACACCACTTCAACTGAGAATCAATATTCATTCCTAGAAATTTTGCATTTGTTACACAGTCTATAGAGTGCCATCTACATTTAATTTAACATTGTCATTTTTCCTCTTCAGACTTAAATTCATGGCATTAGTTTTCTTTATGTTAAATGTCATTTTATTAATTATTGACTGATCATAAACTTCCTTGAGAGTTTCATTTGCTTTCTCGGCAAGGAGTCCTCTTGTTTTCTCAGTGACTATAATATTGCTGTCATCAGCGAAGTGGATTTTTTCACCATGAGTAACACTACGGCGAAAGTCATTGATGTATATCAGGAACAGTATTGGTCCTAATATGCTACCTTGCAGAACCCCTATATTAATGTATTTTGGTTCTGATAAGTGTTTTACTAAATGTTTAGATCTATTTCAAGTATGTGTTATCTCTACTCTTTGAGCCCTATCTGTTAGGTATGATCGAAACCAGTTGTTAGCTACCCATCTTATTCCTAATGCTTCTAATTTATTTAATAGAATATTGTGTCAACTGTCAGATTTGTATTGCACAGCCATCCAGGATGTCTAGGGACATGTCCAAGCTGGCCATCAGAGCTAAGTTTGAAGTGGGATTCATCACTGATGACAATTCTACTCCAGTCAATGAGATTCCAGGTGGAAGACATGTTTGGAGATGCCCCAGACAACAGTGAGGTACCAACCTGACTACTGCCCACCATACAACAGAAGCGATCTGGGTGTGATTTCTTTTCATACAAATACCTGTTTGGTTGTCATTCATGGTTCCTGTACAGCACAACGGTAGATTGACAATATTCTATGCCCTGTTTTGTTGCACTTAATGACAAGCTATCCTGAGCTTACATTTCAACAAGATAATGCTGCCTGCAGATGGCGAGAGTTCCTACTGCTTGTCTTCATCCTTGCCAAACCTTGCCTCAATTAGCAAGGTCGCCAGATCTCTCCCCAGCTGAGAATGTTTGGAACACTATGGACAGGGCCCTCAACCGGTTCAGAATTTTGACAATCTAATGCACCACAGTTAAGGAATTTTGTTAATGGATTTTATTGAACTTTGAACTGACATTAAATTCTGAAGCCTACTGTTGCACATTAAGACATCTGAAGTGGGTAATCCAAAACCAGTGTCAGAGTTGCTCAATCGCAAATGTTGAGTTTTTGCATGTAAATGTTCAGCCACTCTGCATGATTTCAGTTCAAATTTGCCATTTTGAAATATTCACCCTTTAACTCAGACTTGGCTTCAAGTGATTTCCATGCCTACTTATAACTCGAAATGCTTTGACTGTGATGGATTTCAAGACAGTGTCATCGGTTGGCTGGGACCTCAGACACTTGTTTTTATGCAGAGGAGATTTGTCTGCTGGTTAAGAGATCAGACAAATAATTAAATTTGAATGAGTATTAAGGGTGTAACCAACAAGGTGCAACTCTCATATTAGGGATGACAACAGAAAAGGTAGCTGTTCACTCCTAGAAAAAAAAGTCTTCACAAACCAATCTCATATCCTCAAAAATGGTTCAAATGGCTCGGAGCACTATGGCACTCAGCTGCTGTGGTCATCAGTCCCCTAGAACTTAGAACTACTTAAACCTAACTAACCTAAGGACATCACAAACACCCATGCCCGAGGCAGGATTCGAACCTGCGACCGTAGCAGCAGCGCGGCTCCGGACTGGAGCACCTAGAACCGCACGGCCACCGTGGCCGGCAGTCTCATATCCTCCCCTCCCAAACATATACACATATCAATTCACTGTCGCTTCCAAAAAATCCAATACATGTAATGTGTACTGACTAGATGTAACTGTACTCAGAATCATTAGTAACAAAATCTCTAATCTATTTTATTATTCACCATTAAACTAACATAAGCTCCCCACCTTCCCACCCCACCACCTATCCCTTAGCTCAGACACTGATGGTTATTGACTAGAAAATTAATAGAAATGTGTAGATTTGAGGCTTTTCTAATACATTTCATTTAATTATAACAGTATTTATAGCCTGATAAAAGCATCCTCTTGCCCTTGGGAAGAAACAGTTACAATCAATGGCATGAGGATGCAGATGGCAATGGAAACCACTGCATTAAAGAAACATAATAATGTGTAGTCACAGAACATGTGACTTGTAATTGAAAAAAAATGTCATGACGAGTTCTCCATTTGGCAAAAGATTCTGGACTAGTCCCCCTTTTGGATCTCTGGAAGGGGACTGGCAAGGTGGAGGTGACCATGAGAAAAAGATGGAATAACCAATGAAAGAATAACATTCCATGAATCAGAGCATGGAATGTTAGATGCTTTAATGTGGTAGAAAAGTTACAAAATCTAAAAAAGGGAAATGAAAAGGTGCAATCTACATATAAGAGGGGCCACTGAAGTGAAATGAAAAGAAGACAGCGATTTATGCTCAGATAAATAACATCAAAAGCAGTAGGAATGGTATAACAGAAGTAGAATTTGTTATGAATAGAAAGGTAGGACAGTGAGTGAGTTACTGTGAACAGTTCAGTGATAGGGTTGTTCTCATCAAAATCAACAGTAAATCAACTCTAACAACAGTAATTCCAGTGAATATGTGGATATCAAAAGCAGAAGATGAAGAAGCAGAGAATTTAAAGAGGATCTGGAATAGGTAATACAGCATGTAAATAAAGATGGAAATCTAAAGATCATAAGGCATGGAACACAGAAGTAGGAGAAGGAATGGAAGAAAAAGTTACTGGAGAATATGGATGTGGTAGTAGTCCTGATGGAGGAGGAAGACTAATTGAGTCCTGCAATAAATTTCGGTTTGTAGTAGCGAATACACAGTTAAAAAATCACAATAGGAGGTGGTATATTTTGAAAAGACCTTGAGACATGGAAGATACCAGTTGCATTACATAATGGTCAACAGGGATTCTGAAATCAGATATTGGATTGTAAGGCATATCCAAGAGCAGATATACACTCAGATCACAATGATGAAGAGTAAACTGAAGTACTGGGAAATGATGAGGCATGTTTTCAGCTGTGTTATGCTGTAGATACTGTGACAATTAATACCACAAATACACAGTTCTGTTGAAGAGGGATGGACATACTGAAAACAGCAGTCATTGAAGCTGGACAAGCTAATATAGGTACAAGGAAAATAACTGCAAAGAAACCTTGGGTAACAGAAGAGAAATACTGAGAAGCCAAGGTGAAATGGCTGCAGGAAAATTGTGAAGAAACTGAAAAAGAAATAGCTATTGGAAGGATTAATTCACTATATAGAAAAGTCGTAAGAACCTTCAGCAAAATTAAAAGCAATGTTGGTACCATTAAGAGTGCAATCGGAATTCTACTGTTAAGAGAAAAGAATGCATGGATGTAAAGAGTATTCTGAAGGTCTCTCTGAGGGGGATGAGTTGCCTGATAACATGATAGAAGAAGAAATTAGGGCTGAAATGGAAGAAAAAGGGATCCTGCATTAAAGTCAGAGTGTAACAAAGTTTTTAAAGACTTGTAATCAAATAGGACAGAAATGATAGATGACTTTCCTTCAGAATTTCTAAGATCATTGGAGGAAGTAGCAACCAAATGACTATTCAAATTGGTGTGTAGAATCTATGCAACTGGAGACAAATTATTGGAAAAATATCATTCAAGCAATCCCAAAAACAGCAATGGTGATCAGTTAAATTTTAGGGAAGATAAAGGCACCATAGAGGCAGTTCTAACATTGCAGTTGATAATACAAGCAAGACACTTTCATAGGATTGGTTGGCCTGGAAAAAGAATTCAACAGTGTAAAATGGGGCAAAATGTTCAAAATTCTAAGAAAAATAAGAGTGAGCTAAAAGGAAATATGGATAACATACAATATGTATAAAAATCAAGAAGGAACAATAAGAATGGAAGACCAGGAATAAAGCACTCGGATTAAAAAGGGTGTGATACAGCGATGCAGTCTTTTGCTCCTACTGTTCAATCTAGATATCGGAGAAGCAATGGTGAAAATAAAAGAAAGGATCAAGAGTGGGATTAAAATTCAGGGTGAAAGAATATCAATGACGATACTCACTGATGACACTATTATTTTTAGAGAAAGGGAAGAAGAATTACAGAACATGCTCAATGGAATGAACAGTCTAATGATTACATAGTACAGATTGAGAGTAAACCAAAGAAAGACAGTAGTAATGAGGAGTAACAGCACTGTGGTTAGTGACAAACTTAACATCAAAATTGGTGACCAAGAAGTAGATAAAGTTAAGGAATTCTTCTACCTAGGAAGCAAAGTAATCTATGATGGATGGAGCAAGGTGGACATAAAAAGCAGACAAGCACTGGTAAAGAGAGTATTTCTAGCCAAAAGAAGTCTATTGGTATTGAGGAAGAAACTTCTGAGAATGTAAGTTTTGAGCAGAGCATTGTATGGTAATGAAACACAAACTGGGGAAAAATTGGAAAAGAATAGAATTAAAGCATTTGGGATGGGGGGCAGTGCTATAGAAGAATGTTGAAAGTCAGGTGTACTGATAAGGTAAGAAATGGGGAAGTTCCCTGCAGAATCTGTGAGAAGAGGGCTGAAATGGAAGAGAAAGGAAGTCTACATTTGAAACAGAGTTTAGCAAAGTTTTTGAAGACTTGTAGTCTAGTAAGACAGAAATGATAGATGAATTTCCTTCAGAATTTCTAAAATCACTGGGGGAAGTGACAACAAAAGACTAGTGAAGTTGGTCTGTAGAATCTATGAGACTGTCAAAAGTATTGGTAAGAAGAAGAGGTAGGATGATAGGACATATTTTAAGACATCAGCGAATAGCTTCTGTGGTACTAGAGGGAGCCATACAGCATAAAAATTATACAGGAAGACAAAGATTGGAATATACCCAACAAATAATTGAGGACATGGAATGCAAGTGCTACTCTGAGATGAAGAGATTGACACTGCACAAGAATTCCTAGTGGGCCACATAAAACCAGTCAGAAGTTAATACACTGAACAACAGAACTAAAGGATCACTTTTTCAAAACCCCTTAATTCCCACCCATTGTGATGCTTAAGTTTGAAATTTGGCTCAAAAGTGTAATGGTGCAAAAGTATGTAGCCCTGTAACATCACCTGCAGGCTCGATGGTGCTTCAAACAGCAAGGTGTTGAGACATAATGATAAAAAAGGTTCATAATGGGTTAATGATGTCACATTGGCACTGAGTTTCACCACAATTCTGCCCAATGCCACCATTGACATATCACATGATAGGAAGGTCATCATGCCCTGCTTACCCACATTTTATCCCTCCTCTCGACCAGTTTGTGATGGAGATCAGAACCATGACACACAGCACTGAATTCATGCAGTTTTCTTATGAGTGGCTGAGGAAAACCCTCCAGACACACTGCTGCTCAGAATCAGCACAAACAGCCCACAGGGCGTAACATGACGGGGCCCTCATTGAAACCACGTCTTTCCCTGGGATACTGATTCCCACGCATTTTGCAGTCATAAACAGCAGTTAGCAGTGTGCAATGAGTAACAGGAATACATTCTTGACAACTTTTGACACTGCTGATACCCTTGGGCATTTCAATCCTTCTCTAAGGACATTGTTCTTGTTGTTGTGGTCTTCAATCCTGAGACTGGTTTGATGCAGCTCTCCATGCTACTCTATCCTGTGCAAGCTGCTTCATCTCCCAGTACGTACTGCAGCCTACATCCTTCTGAATCTGCTTAGTGTATTCATCTCTTGGTTTCTCTCTACAATTTTTACCCTCTGTGCTGCCCTTCAATATTAAATTGGTGATCCCTTGATGTCTCAGAACATGTCCTACCAACTGATCCCTTCTTCTAGTCAAGTTGTGCCACAAACTCATCTTCTCCCCAATTCTATTCAATACCTCCTCATTAGTTATGTGATCTACCCATCTAATCTTCAGCATTCTTCTGTAGCACCGCATTTCACATGCTTCTATTCTCTTCTTGTCCAAACTGTTTATCACCCATTTTTCACTTCCATACATGGCTACACTCCATACAAATACTTTCAGAAACGACTTCCTCACACTTAAATCTATACTTGATGTTAACAAATTTCTCTTCTTCAGAAACGCTTTCCTTGCCATTGCCAGTCTACATTTTATATCCTCTCTACTTCAACCATCATCAGTTATTTTGCTCCCCAAATAGCAAAACTCCTTTACTACTTTAAGTGTCTCATGTCCTAATCTAATTCCCTCAGCATCACCCAACTTAATTTGACTACATTCCATTATCCTCGTTTTGCTTTTGTTGATGTTCATCTTATATCCTCCTTTCAAGACACTGTCCATTCTGTTCAACTGCTCTTCCAAGTTCTTTGCTGTCTCTGACAGAATTACAATGTCATTGGTGAACCTTAAAGTTTTTATTTCTTCTCTGTGAATTTTAATACCTACTCCGAATTTTTCTTTTGTTTCCTTTACTGCTTGCTCAATATACAGATTGAATAAGATCAGGGAGAGGCTACAACCTTGTCTCACTCCCTTCCCAAGCAGTCCCTTTCATGCCCCTCGACTCTTATAACTGCCATCTGGTTTCTGTACAAATTGTAAATAGCCTTTTGCTCTCTGTATTTGACCCCTGCCACATTCAGAATTTGAAAGAGAGTATTCCAGTCAACATTGTCAAAAGCTTTCTCTAAGTCTACAAATGTTAGAAACGTAGATTTGCCTTTTCTTAATCTTTCTGCTAAGATAAGTCGTAGGGTCAGTATTGCCTCATGTGTTCCAATATTTCTATAGAATCCAAACTGATCTTCCCTGAGGTCGGCTTTTACTGGTTTTTCCATTTGTCTGTAAAGAATTCACATTAGTATTTTGCAGCTGTGACTTATTAAACTGATAGTTCAGGAATTTTCACATTTGTCAACACCTGCTTTCTTTGGGATTGGAATTATTATACTCTTCTTGAAGTCTGAGGGTATTTTGCCTGTCTCATACATTATGGTTTTGGAACTGGGAAGTCTTAGAGGGACCCTTCGTCATTTTATTCACATGTGTGTCAGTGCTGCAGCCCCCGTGACGACGCCACAGGAGGACACAAAGCAAAAGTGCTGAAAAGCATAAGCACCCTTCCCTGCTTTGGGTCACTATCATATTTTGTTGAATGGTTCTGAATGTTCACTAGAGGTTCAACCTGTAGACAAGAGCAAAATTTGTAGTCATACTGTGCTCCAAATGGGAGTGATCATGTTTGATGGGGATACAGCCCCACAATGTCCTTACAGAAGGGTTGGAACCCTTGAGGGTGTCAGCAGTGTCAAAGGTTCTGAAGAATGTCTGCCTGTCACTCATCTCACTGCATACTGTTGTTTTCGACCACAAAATGTATGGAAATCAATGCCCCAGGGAAAGGAGTGGTTTCACTGATGCCCTCTGTGCCAACCTCTGGAGATTTTTTGTGCCAATTCTGTGCAGTGGTACATCTTGAATGTTTTCCTTAGACACTCATAAGAAAACAGCATGATTTCAATGCTGGGTGTTACCATTCTGACAGCCATCGGATAGGAGTCAGAAGAAGGTGTGGAACGTAGGTAAGAGAAGGTATGATGACCTTCCCATCATGTGACTGGGCAGAACTGTGGTGAAATTTGGTGCCAATGTGACATTCTTAACTCACCTTACATGCCACTTCTGAGCTGTGGCCTTTTTTTTTCAGAAGTGCCGACACCTTGCTGTCTGACTCATTACCGAGCCTGAGGGCAATGTCACAGGTTGCCAAGCTTCTGCACCATTACAGAGTACTGATATATGCACCACTGGGCCTAATTTTGTACTTACACATTGCAATGGGTGGGAAATATGGGGTTTTCCAAAAGAAATCCTGTTGTGCAGCGTATACACTGATGACTCAGAACATTATGACTACCTGCTTAACAGTTTGTTCATATATCTTTGCATCACTGACTCTGCATATCAGGGATCCAACAGTTTGTTGGTAAGTTTGTGCAGGCATGTGGCATTAGATATCTATACACGGGTCATGTAAATAATGGACCGCTGATTTGTGTACATGGTGAAGGTGCCCGATAGCGACCCGTATGGATTTTGTAGGATTTTCATCAGGCAAATTTAATTGCTGAGACATCAACAGGAGTTCTCTATAACACTACTCAAACCACTGTAGCACATTTGTGGCTCTGAGACATGGGCAATTATACTGCTGAAAGATGGCATTGCCGTCAGGGAAGATGTCAAGCATGGAGGGATGCATGTGGTTCACAGGTGTCAGTGTGTCTTCATGCAAGCACAGGAGAATGTCTCCCATAGCATAATACTGCTCCCAACAGCCTGTGTCTGTAGTGTGCTGCACATTTCGAGCCGCTGTTTGCCTCGATGACAGCATTTGTGGAGATGACCATTGACCTAGTGTAGCAAAAATGTGATTCACCCAAAGAGCTGACTCGTTTCCATTCATCGATGGTCAAATCCCAGTGGCCCCATGCCCACTGCAATCATAATGGACGATGCCATTGGTTCAACGTGTGAACATGTAGGTGTGGCTGTTGTGGAGCTGCACATTCAACTATGTACAATGAACAGCGTGCTCTGAAATAGTTGTGCCACAGATTACCATCTAAGCTATTTTACAGAGCAGACAAGCCTCCAAAACTCACATTCTGTGAAGAGTTGTGGATGCCCAACAATTTAAAACCTAGTGGTAGTTTCATTGTCCTTCTACCTCTTTCCATAGATGCTCATCACAGTAGCATGTGAACATTTGACCAGCTTCACCATTTTTAAGGAATTACACTCCTGGAAATGGAAAAAAGAACACATTGACACTGGTGTGTCAGACCCACCATACTTGCTCCGGACACTGTGAGAGGGCTGTACAAGCAATGATCACACGCACGGCACAGCGGACACACCAGGAACCGCGGTGTTGGCCGTCGAATGGCGCTAGCTGCGCAGCATTTGTGCACCGCCGCCGTCAGTGTCAGCCAGTTTGCCGTGGCATACGGAGCTCCATCGCAGTCTTCAACACTGGTAGCATGCCGCGACAGCGTGGACGTGAACCGTATGTGCAGTTGACGGACTTTGAGCGAGGGCGTATAGTGGGCATGCGGGAGGCCGGGTGGACGTACCGCCGAATTGCTCAACACGTGGGGCGTGAGGTCTCCACAGTACATCGATGTTGTCGCCAGTGGTCGGCGGAAGGTGCACGTGCCCGTCGACCTGGGACCGGACCGCAGCGACGCACGGATGCACGCCAAGACCGTAGGATCCTACGCAGTGCCGTAGGGGACCGCACCGCCACTTCCCAGCAAATTAGGGACACTGTTGCTCCTGGGGTATCGGCGAGGACCATTCGCAACCGTCTCCATGAAGCTGGGCTACGGTCCCGCACACCGTTAGGCCGTCTTCCGCTCACGCCCCAACATCGTGCAGCCCGCCTCCAGTGGTGTCGCGACAGGCGTGAATGGAGGGACGAATGGAGACGTGTCGTCTTCAGAGATGAGAGTCGCTTCTGCCTTGGTGCCAGTGATGGTCGTATGCGTGTTTGGCGCCGTGCAGGTGAGCGCCACAATCAGGACTGCATACGACCGAGGCACACAGGGCCAACACCCGGCATCATGGTGTGGGGAGCAATCTCCTACACTGGCCGTACACACTGGTGATCATCGAGGGGACACTGAATAGTGCACGGTACATCCAAACCGTCATCGAACCCATCATTCTACCATTCCTAGACCGGCAAGGGAACTTGCTGTTCCAACAGGTCAATGCACGTCCGCATGTATCCCGTGCCACCCAACGTGCTCTAGAAGGTGTAAGTCAACTACCCTGGCCAGCAAGATCTCCGGATCTGTCCCCCATTGAGCATGTTTGGGACTGGATGAAGCGTCTTCTCACGTGGTCTGCACGTCCAGCACGAACGCTGGTCCAACTGAGGCGCCAGGTGGAAATGGCATGGCAAGCTGTTCCACAGGACTACATCCAGCATCTCTACGATCGTCTCCATGGGAGAATAGCAGCCTGCATTGCTGCGAAAGGTGGATATACACTGTACTAGTGCCGACATTGTGCATGCTCTGTTGCCTGTGTCTATGTGCCTGTGGTTCTGTCAGTGTGATCATGTGATGTATCTGACCCCAGGAATGTGTCAATAAAGTTTCCCCTTCCTGGGACAATGAATTCACGGTGTTCTTATTTCAATTTCCAGGAGTGTAATTCACAGGCTCAGTGTAATAATCTGCCCTTTGTCAGAGCTGCTTATCTCAATGGATTTCACCATTTGCAGCCCATATATTCACTAGGGTGATCCCCTGTCTGTGAAGTGGTCAGTCTGCTGAAGGGTAATATCATCATGGAGTGTGACTACCCTGAGCAACAATATAGGAGAGCTACTCTCGTTGTGAAAAGCAACATTCCTAGTGAGGAGGTCCCCAGCATGCTCTGTGGAATTCAAATCAGGAAACCAAACTGACAGCACTATGCACTTATACTTACTTTTTTTCTTATTGAGGATATTCCTCCATGAACTGAGCTCAAGCAATGGTTGATTGTACGATTACATAATCAAAAACTGCACATATTTAAGCAAGAAGCATGTCTTTTATTCATTCAATTGCACATGCTGTTCTGTCAACCCCATCACAAAGGACAGCCTTCAGGGACATGAAACATGTCTAGTTATACATCAATAGGCAATGTCATCCCTGCTGGCTACTTATGTGCAGTATAGTTGGTAGCAACACAGTAATGACTAGAGCTAACCTACTCGTATTAATAATTATGGTAATGAATACTAAATTCCTTTATATAAGGTGTCCCACAAGGAATGGACATTATTCAGGATTATGACAGAAATGATCATTTGAAGCCAAAAACTTCATATGGATACATGTAGTATTCCAAATGGTTTCCAAGATAGAGTACATTTAACGTACATTATTACTTATTTCCTGCATTTTTCAATACACTGTCATGACTAAACATGTACATGTGTACAACAGTTAGTAAACATTACAACATGCATTTTACAAATTGAAAAATACAAATTTTTTGCACATTCACCTCTAAGCATTACCATTCATGTCCTATTACAGTTGTTGTACAGTTCACAAACAATGTTCGAATATCCCACTATGAACTTTATTGCATTTGTTCACTCTTGAGAGAACATACTGTGTTACTTCTCTGACTGCTTCTATGCATTCCCTAATGAAGGCAGCAGTGTACATGATGTGACCAAGGATTTCACATATTCAGCTTTCGTTTGTACACCTCGGACTTCACCTAACTGCATAAACCAAAACTAATAGTGTGAGGTCTGGAAATCTTGGTGGCCAATTAACTGCACTGCAATGATCAATCCAGCGACAAGGGTAAGTGGGGCTGAGAGGCTTACTCACTTGTCTGGTAAAATGTCGAGGGTCTCTGTTGTGTTGGAAGTACATTGCAGTCTGCAGGGCCAAAGGAATGTACTCAGGGTGTTCAACAAATGAATTTTCCAAAAAAATGTAAGTAATTCTGTCCTGTCATTCACTCTTCTAAAATGACTGGATCTACAAGGATGGTTTGAAAAGTTCTCAGAACAGAATAGAAAAAAAGTACTCACATAACTGACACTTCTGTTATTTTTTAATGTAGTCTCCTTGTAGGTTAATGCACTTGGTCCAACAATGTTCCACTGCCTTGATCCCATCTCGAAAATGAGTTTCCTCCAGGCCTGCAAAATAGTTGTCAACTCTGGCTATCAATTCTTCGTTTGAAGTGAATCTTTGTCCACCAAGAAAAATTTTCAGTTTTGGGAAGAGAGGGATCTTTAACAGAACCATATTAGGTGAATAAGGCAGCTGTGGTAACAATTCATACCTTAGTTCGTGTAATTCTGGCATGGCGATGGTACGTGTGCAGGTGCACATTGTCTTGATGGAAGATGACTTTCTTCCTTGCTAAACCAGGCCTTTTTTTGCGTATCTTTTGTTGCAATTTGTCTAGGAGGTTGGCATAGTATTCTCCAGTAATTGTTTGCCCAGTGGGGAGATAATCTACAAACAGAATCCCCTTCCATCCCAGAACACCGATGCCATGACCTTTCCCGCTGAAGGAATTGTCTTTGCTTTCTTTTGTGGTGGACAATCAGCATGTTTCCACTGCTTAGAATATTTTGTCTCTGGGGTATACTAGTTCACCCAAGTTTTATCTGTGGTCACAAACTGGCGCAAAAAATGTTGTTCGTTTCTCCTAAAACTGGCCAAACATTGTTCCGATATGTCCATTCTCATGCATTTTTGATCCAGCGTCAAGAGTCGTGGCACCCATCTTGCGGATAATTTTTTCATTTCTAATTCTTCAGTTAAAATGTGATATATCCTTTCAGATGGCATCTGGAAAGTGTGAGAAATTTCACACACTTTTAATCGGCGATCCTCCATGACCATTTTGTGCATTCTTGCAATGATATCTGGAGTAGTGACACTTCTTGGCCAACCACTGGGCGGATCATCTTCTAAGCTCTCCCGACCAAATTCATTGGAAACAGTTGAATATGAAGGAGCAGAGTCCCCCAGCGTATTCTGGAAATCGGCATGAATGTCATTTGCTTTCATATGTTTCTTTACAAAGTACTTAATCACTGCTCGAATCTCGATTTTTTCCATCTTCGCAAATCACTACGTGGAAACAACAACAGAGCCACATCACTGCCACAGCGCCCTTCCGAGAGCACTGATGGGGCACGTCTTTACAGGCAACAGTCCACTGAATATCACATGAAAAATTCATTGCACTAGTGCTGACCTCTCGTGGTGATTCCAAGAACTTTTCAAACCACCCTCATATTAACATGTTACCAACCGTGCCACACCAAAGACTGACCAAAAAAAGAACTTGAAAATTACCTTCCACTGTATCGTGTGGATTTTCCTGTGGCAATCAATGATTACTACGTGTGTTGTTGATACCATTCTGTGTAATCGTGGTTTCATCAGTGAAAGTATTAAAGGAGGCAAATGACAATTGTCATTTATTCAGTGATAAAATTCAGGTCGTGTAGCATTGTCACCAGTATGAAGGTTGTGGACATTCTGCATGGGAAATATGTACAAGTTTTCTTCATGTTATGTTGGTCATACACATGTTTGTGGGGCTCTGTTGTGTGCAGAAAGTCAATGTATGCATGTAGCGGGAGAATCCTGCACCATATCACACTGTGTTGCTGTTCCTGCAAGGGTTGTAGAACTACATGTTCATAAGACAAATGAAATGTGGAAGAATACCTGTTCCATGCAGTGTGCTGAAAACTCTGGTAAACACACTGTGATCAGGAATTTGACTTATCAGGAAGTGCTGATGGTACTCTTTGACAATATCAGGGCCGCTTCCATTGTAGAAGCCATAAACATACACCATATTTGCATATTCTTCATTAGGATAGAAGTGTGGCAGTTTAACTAGTGTGTGTACAAACAATTAACCAATGCTTCATCCTGATATAGTCTCAGTACTCACAAACTGTGGACAACTGCGAATTTGAAGAGCTAGTTTAATGGCAGAAACATACCCCAAGCAAAGAGTTTGGAAGCAATGAGTTAGGCTGGGCTAGCATAAAATGTCAAAAGAGGTTGGGTGGTTAACACACACATGCGGGTGCCTCTAGCCCAAAACAATTATACATTAAATGTTTTTTATCTAAGAAACCATTTGGAATACAGCAAATGTTATATTTATATTCCTGTTATATCCCTGAATATTGAGGATTCCTATTGGGACACCACATAGATGTTTATGTGTTTTGGGAGGAAGGTACCTACTTTGATCTACTGCCCCTCCTCTTAAACTGCTTACCTGCTCTTTTCATCTAGTACTTCAAACAAAGCTTTTATGTATCCTTAAACAGACCACTATCAGCTGCCCATACACTGAAAGCATTGAGATCTGTTTCACACAAACTTTACAGTTATGCGGAATTCACATCGCCCAGGCCAAATATTCTGAAAAATTGAAGTGGTGGCTAACAAAGTTTTCTTTTACTTTGTTTTTGAATATTTGAGTATTTTAAATTTTCTACTTGATGTCTGCTGATAAACTGTTATAGATTTTTGTTCCAGAATATAAAGTTCTGTGTTGAACATTAGCTCAGACTACACAGTCTATTTGGAAATTGTTTTTACTTCTACTATTGTGGTTGTGAACTGCAAAGTGCATCCTAAATTCACTTACCTGCATGTCAACACACTAAGAGAGATTTCTAACCTCATAGTTCTGTACATATACACTTTTTCACTAACTTATCCTTGTTCTAGTGTCACCTCTGTTTATTATCCATTTGGATGATCCTAAACTTCACACATGAAGCCACATCCAGTGTATTTATATCATCTCTACTTCTGTCATCTTTAAATATTTTATCTGCTTGAAATTGCATATATCCTTCTCAGGCATGATGTTCATCACAACAGACATAAGAGTTCTGTCCTGCTATCAAAGATTCTGCATTTTCCATCATAATATCACTGGTCCATTTGAATGGACAGTACGGTGCTGCCACATGGCGGGAAAAATGGTCACTACAATCACTTGGTGCCAAGTACCAGCTTTCTTTGCAGCATAATACTGTGCCAGGTAAGTACTCCATCACTGTGTATTTTTCAAAACTTATTTCATGAAAATATATTCCTATTGGAGGCAATTTCTTAAAGCATTTTTATATGCTTCGAGTCTCGGTCGGGCACACAGTTTTAATCTGCCAGGAAGTTTCATTTTTATATGGTTTTACTGTGTAATAATTTTTGGTAGTACCGTTTGTCCACTGTAATGCACACTGGGACTTCGTGTCAAATTTTCGAGCAATGGTCCCTATGCCTCAGTGGTGATTATATTCACTAATTTCCAATACATTTTTTCTTGTGAATTTTGCTAAATTACATTATCTGGCATTGTTATTATTATTGGTAATCAAAGGACGTAATATGTTAATTCAACCATATTATTAAAGGATGCAGATCAAAGCTCCATTCGGAAGATATTTTAGACTCTCTCTTGAATGGAGCCATTTCAGATCTTGATGTCAGTGAGGAGGAGGAGGAGCAAGAGGGGGATGTCGATCTGCCAGATGATGCAGTGCAGCAAGATGATGTTCCTTCCCCGAGAGAGCAGAGTAAATTGGACTGTAAAAACTATTCTTCACTTCCTAGTTCTACGAATTGCAAACAGCTGGATTCAGTACAGGATTCACAAAATCAAGAATTATGAGCCAAAGAAGAGTATTCTGCAGTGCCTTGATTTCAAACTAAGAACTGGTGAGCATTTGTTAAATGGCCAAGATCGACAACGTCCTGAAGAAGATGATGAGGACTCTTTTTCCTCTGTTTAGCACCACAGAACAACTGTTTCTCTCAGTATCATTACAAATAAAATTGTCTCAATCTCACTCTTTCTTTCAGATTTGTAACTGGTATGTGATGCAAGTGATATCTTCCTATTGGACTGTATTTTCTTAAAATAACATACTTCTTTTAAATTTTTCACTTTCTTCCAATGCATACTTAAATGTCACCAAGACCCAGTGTACAATGCAATACCTGAAAAACTATGATATTTTTTTAAATAATTCCAAAATTTTTGTAAATTCCCTTTCACTGCCTTCTGTTTAACAGGCATACAAAATCAGTTTAAAAAAAAATTCATGACAATTGCTGCCAGGTCTCAGGAGGATATGAATTATTGTAAGATTAAGCATTAAGGTGATGGCAATGAAACATTTACTATGAACCAGCTGTAAGCTCATTCCATTATGCTCTTGGCTTTGTCTGGTAAGGATGTGTTTGTGTTCTTTATCAGTATGCTAGCATCATCAGCAAACAGCACAGTTCATGAAGAGTCCTCTGGTGCCAAGGGTAAACCATATGCAAAGGCTAAGAACAGGGCAGACAAAATAATCAAACTTGGACCACATGGTTATAGTTAAAGTGCAGCTATTCACGGAGGTCTAGTGGGCTGTAATTATCATATGGCAGACAAACTTGGTAGATATGTTAATGCATTTTGCGGAACTGATTTACACTGGAAAAAAGTTAAATCAAACTTTGGCCACCAGGTGCAAATCTGGTGCTGCACAGCACCTCATCGATGTCTCAGTTGGTCATATTGAATAAACTGTATAAGTGGTAGTTAATTATAAAATCAACATTATGCCTTTCTCACTTGTTTGATCTTTCTCCCCACATCCTGTTCCTAATCCATTACATATGGAAACATTTCTATATGTTTTTCTTGCATTCGCTGCACCAGATTTGGACTTGGTGACCAAAATTGGTACTAATTTCTTTCCAGCAAAAATCAGATCCGTGTCAATGCATTTAAATATCAGCCAAGTTTCGCTGCCATATGATAATTACAGCCCACATTGGATCTCTGCGAGTAGCTGCACTTTAATTATAACCATCCGGTAGTTCTGTAAATCCACACACTCACAGTTCTCATTCCCAAAGTGACCGATACCGCCTATAAAGATGCAGGTTCCTGCTGTGTAAAAAATGACACAAAGACACAACACAGTGATGGCCAGCCTGCATTCTGGAGGTTGGAAAACTGTTTCTTGTCCCTGACATGTAGGCCGCCCTGCAGAGCAGGTCGATACCATTCCCACACAACGCATCTGTTGTACAGGGCAGCCTATATGGCAGTGGCTAAAAAATAAATAAAATAAAAAACATTGCATTCCTGTATCTCCATAAATATCAGAACTAGACCATTATTAACCCTCTATGTAGATCCCATCAGGGCAAGTAGTTTGTGTGCCACATTTGGTCCACTTCGGTCTGGGGGGCCTGGGAGCAGTTTCCAGATATCTGTACAAAGTCTCAGCTTTATATACATTAAGACAGTGTTCTGCTGGTTTCATCTACATCTGCATGCATACTCTGGAAACCATTGTGAAGTGCATCTCAGAAGATACTTAGCATGATACCACATGTATGGATTCCTCCTGTTTCAACTATGGAGGGCAGGAAGAATAACTGCTTATATGGCTTTGTGTGTGTAATAAGTCTAATCTTGCCTTCGTAGTCCCTGAGGGAGCAATACATAGAGGTATGAGGAATACTTGATACTGTTCCTAAAATTTTGTTAGTAGGATTGTGTGGGATAATTGGTGCCTATCTTCAAGCATCAGCCAATTCCAGTTTTTCAGAATTTTGTAATTGGTATTCTGAGAAACTGGAGTCTGGGGGAAGAATACAGATGGCGCATGTGGTGAAACAGGTGCCTAGTTCACGAATGTCATGTTGTAGAGCATGCTCTACAACAGGATATTGCAAGTTGCCAATATACATCCTCTGCCTATGTCCACTCATCCTAACTGATAATTTGGTGGTAGTCATACTGATATAGAAGGCCAAACAGTGTTTACATAATAGCTGATGTATGACATGTATCATTTGCCAGGGGCTCTCCCTTTGAAAGTACAGGGTGTTTCAAAAATGACCGGTATATTTGAAATGGCAATAAAAACTAAACGAGCAGCGATAGAAATACACCGTTTGTTGCAATATGCTTGAGACAACAATACATTTTCAGGCGGACAAACTTTCGAAATTACAGTAGTTACAATTTTCAACAACAGATGGCGCTGCAAGTGATGTGAAAGATATAGAAGACAACGCAGTCTGTGGGTGCGCCATTCTGTACGTCGTCTTTCTGCTGTAAGCGTGTGCTGTTCACAACGTGCAAGTGTGCTGTAGACAACATGGTTTATTCCTTAGAACAGAGGATTTTTCTGGTGTTGGAATTCCACCGCCTAGAACACAGTGTTGTTGCAACAAGACGAAGTTTTCAACGGAGGTTTAATGTAACCAAAGGACCGAAAAGCGATACAATAAAGGATCTGTTTGAAAAATTTCAACGGACTGGGAACGTGACGGATGAACGTGCTGGAAAGGTAGGGCGACCACGTACGCAACCACAGAGGGCAACGCGCAGCTAGTGCAGCAGGTGATCCGACAGCGGCCTCGGGTTTCCGTTCGCCGTGTTGCAGCTGCGGTCGAAATGACGCCAACATCCACGTATCGTCTCATGCGCCAGAGTTTACACCTCTATCCATACAAAATTCAAACGCGGCAACCCCTCAGCGCCGCTACCATTGCTGCACGAGAGACATTCGCTAACGATATAGTGCACAGGATTGATGACGGCGATATGCATGTGGGCAGCATTTGGTTTACTGACGAAGCTTATTTTTACCTGGACGGCTTCGTCAATAAACAGAACTGGCGCATATGGGGAACCTAAAAGCCCCATGTTGCAGTCCCATCGTCCCTGCATCCTCAAAAAGTACTGGTCTGGGCCGCCATTTCTTCCAAAGGAATCATTGGCCCATTTTTCAGATCCGAAACGATTACTGCATCACGCTATCTGGACATTGTTCGTGAATTTGTGGCGGTACAAACTGCCTTAGACGACACTGCGAACACCTCGTGGTTTATGCAAGATGGTGCCCGGCCACATCGCACGGCCGACGTCTTTAATTTCCTGAATGAATATTTCGATGATCGTGTGATTGCTTTGGGCTATCCGAAACATACAGGAGGCGGCGTGGATTGGCCTCCCTATTCGCCAGACATGAACCCCTGTGACTTCTTTCTGTGGGGACACTTGAAAGACCAGGTGTACCGCCAGAATCCAGAAACAATTGAACAGCTGAAGCAGTACATCTCATCTGCATGTGAAGCCATTCCGCCAGACACGTTGTCAAAGGTTTCGGGTAATTTCATTCAGAGACTACGCCATATTATTGCTACGCATGGTGGATATGTGGAAAATATCGTACTATAGAGTTTCCCAGATCGCAGCGCCATCTGTTGTTGAAAATTGTAACTAGTGTAATTTCGAAAGTTTGTCTGCCTGAAAATGTACTGTTGTCCCAAGCATATTGCAACAAACGGTGTATTTCTATCGCTGCTCGTTTAGTTTTTATTGCCGTTTCAAATATACCGGTCATTTTTGAAACACCCTGTATATGTCTTACCAGTTACAGTGCTATTATAGGAGGTGGTAAGAGGGTGCATAGGGAAAGTCTTAGAGCTGGGGCAGTCACAGGGGAAGGAGCCGTAGCACTGGGAGATGGGTGCAGAAGGAGTGTAGGGTCTGACAAGAATACTGTGGAGATTAGGAGGGCAATGGAAAGCTATTCTAGGTGTGGTGGGCAAAATTTCAGACAGAATGGATCTCATTTCAGGACATGCTTTTAAAAGTCATGGCCCTGTCGAAGTAACTGATTAACACATTCCAGGCCAGGATAATACTGTGCCACCAATGGTGTGCTACGAAGCTATTTTGTGGAGGAATCAGCAGTACCAGGACTGGATGTGATGGCCCGGGAAATCTGCTTTTTAACTGGGTTGGTGGGGTAATTACATGCAGTGGAGGCTGGGATGAGAATGGTCATGTATTGCTGTGAAGAGTCTGCATTCGAACAAATACGTTTGCCTTGGATGCCAAGGCTGTATGGGAGGGAACGTTTGACATGGAATGGATAGCAACTGTCAAAATGTAAGTACTGCTGTTTGTTGGTAGGTTTAATGTGGACGGAAGTGTGTAGCTTGCCTTCAGTGAGGATGAGATCAACATCAAAGTGGCATGGGATTCAGAATAGGGCCATGTAAAATTTTCCTTCTCCCAATTAAATTTCTTTCTAATTTCTTAATATTCTAGTCCTTCTGCACCCATCTCCCTACCCTATGGCTCCTACCCCTGTGACTATCCGCTGCAGGACTTTCCCTATGCACCCTCCTACCACCACCTATAATAGCACTGTAACTGGCAAGACACATACTTTCAAAGAGAGAATTCCTGTGAAATGACATATTATATACCAGCTATTATGTAAACACTATTTGGCCTTCTACATCGGCTGACTACCACCAAATTATCAATTAGGATGAATGGGCATAGGCAGAGGATGTATATTGACAACTCGCAATATTCTGTTGCATAGCATGCTCTACAACGTAACATTCGTGACCTCAGCACCTGTTTCACCACGCGTGCCATCTTGATTCTTCCCCAAAACACCAGTTTCTTAGAACTCCGCAAGTGGGAACTAGCATTACAACATATCCCTGGTTCTCGCCAGCCACCTGGCCTTGATTTATGTTAATTTCTTCCATGTGAGCAATTCTGCACTGTAACTACTCATTGCTTCACTTTGTTTTAGTTTTTTACATCTTTCATTGTCTTTGCTGCCTATTTTTCACCACCCCCACCCACCTCTGTTAATTACAATGCAAACCTTTAAGCTCTCAGGTTTTCAACCAATGCAGTCCCCAACAATCAGGCTTTCCTTCTCATTCCGTATGGCAAGTGTCCCCTGACCGGCAGTTCTGGTTGACTTTCCCAAAATCTAACATTTCTCTTAGACCTCTCCAGTCCTTTTCCTTCACCCTTCTTCCTTCCCCTTCCACCCTCCTGCCTGAAGAAGGAACCACTGGCTCCAAAAGCTTGCCAATGGCAACCATCTATTATGTAAAAACCCTTTCGCAGCTTGGTGAGTAGATTTTTTCTCTCTCCAATTAAATAACTTTGTCAATAATTGATTGTTTTCACTGGTACAGTAGGGTCCTGTTAATCCAAACTAATTGGGACCGGACCTTGTTCATATTACCAATTTGTTCGGATTAGCAGGAATTACAGTGACGAGTTTCTAGAATGAAGTATATCAAGCAGATAAGTAGGTACACCATGGTAACAACTGCAAATAACTGTGGGAACAATGGCTCACTCTCACTCCCTGCCCTTGTTGTTGTGCATTGTTGAGACCTTTGTAGTGTCTGAGGTCATGCCAGTTGGCTCGCAAGCACTTGGTTATGTTAGTTATCGATCGCTGGCATGCGTAACAGTTGTATTGTATTCGTTCAGGTGTAGTGGTGTATGTATTTTCGCCATGAGTAAACGTAAACATACAACGTTAACTCTCAAAGAAAAACTGAATGCTTTGAAGTGGTCAGACAATGGTGAGAATGTATCTAAACTGGCAACAGAACTGGGTGTTGGTAAAGCAACCATTTGTGATTGGAAGAAGAACAGAGTGAAGCTTGAACAGTCCTGTGCAACGTCTTCGGGAAAAACACTTGAAATTCGGCAGAATTTGGAACAGTCCCAATACGATAAAGTGGATGAAGCTCTTTTCCTTTGGTTTGCACAGGAAAGAGAAAGGGGAACTCCTTTGAGTGGAGCACTGGTTCAGGACAAGGTTGATTACATGAACAAGTTAATGAATCGTGATGAGTCTTTTTGTGCAAGTACGGGTTGGTTGGACAGATTCACAAAACGTCATGGAATCCATCAGCTAACAATTACTGGAGAGAACCTTTCTTCTGACCATGATACAGTGAAGGAATACAACTCAGGTGAGTTTGAAACAAAATTAAGAGAGGGAAAGTATTCTCCCCAATAAATTTATAACACTGTCGAGACTGGCCTTAATTTTAGGGCATTGCCAACAAAAAACTTGACATCAAAAGAAGAAGATCATACTCCTGGCTTTAAAATGTGCAAAGATCGTATGACTTTATTAGCAGGCAGCAACGCTGCTGGTAATCAAAAGCTGCCTTTAATGCTGATCGGCAAATCTGCTAGGCCCAGATCTTTTAAAAACTGCAACATGTAGTCCCTGCTCGTATATTATCGCAACCAGAAAAAAGCATGGATGGATGGTAAGCTGTTCAAAGAATGGTTTCACGGTCAGTTTGTTCCCTCTATTCAACGGCTTTCTAAGGAAAATCACTTGTCTCTGTGAGCAATCCTTTTGACTGATAACGCGCCATCTCACCCCAGCACTGAGGAATTATGTGATGGAGAAATTGTGACGAAGTTTTTACTGCCAAATGTTACACCACTTCTACAGCCAACGGACCAGGGTGTACTGCATACATTAAAACTGATTTACAGAAAACAATTTTTAAGAATGCTGATCCAAGATGATAGCATTCCTTTAGTAGACAAAATAAAAAAGACCAATGTGAAGGATGTTGTTTATTGGGTCGCTGAGGCATGGCAGAATATTCCAGAAAATACTCTGAGAAAATCATAGAGAAAACTGTGGACATCTCTTGAATTTCAGGACAACATAGTCGAAAATGAAGAGGAAAATCTACTACAAATGATACAGACAATCCCTGGATGTGAAGAAGCTGGTGAAGGAGACATAGATGAGAGGATGGCAGCGGATGGGCATGTGTGGAGAACCTTACTAATGCTGATTTAGTTGCTGCTGTGACTCGACACCTGGAAGAAGTGGACTGCTGTGACGGACGTGACAATGAGCCTGAAAGCGACAAAGGAGAGCTGGTGCCACACAGTGCCACAGCAGAAGCCCTTGACCTTGCGCAACATTATTTGGAGCAACAGCCCATTGCTACACATGCTGATTTGATGTTTATGAGATGATGGTGCAACTACATGCCATTACGCCAAAAAACGACTGAGTTTTTGTCATCTAAAAAGCAGAGATAAAATGTCCACTGTATTTTAGTAAGTTTGACAGCTTTTCTTTTATTGTTATGCATTGTTTAAACCTAATGTTTTCTTGCTAATTTTTCTAATAAATGTTTACTGTACTGTGTAAATTAAAATAGTGTGTATGAACAGCAATTAACCACACAATTTTCCATACTTAGACTAACATTTTTCATGTTTGGATTAACTGAATGTTCGGATTACCGGGGTTCAGATTAGGAGGACTCTGCTGTACAGTCACAAATTTTGATATCCATATAATAGTAGTTTTGTTAATAATCATTGGTGTGGTACCAAGTCAAATGCTTTTCAGAAATCAAGAAATACTGCATCCACCTGACTGCCTTGTTCTGTGACATTCAGGATGTCATGTGAGAAAAGTACAGTTTGCATTTCACATGACTGACGTTTTTGGAATCTGTGATGAAGCAGAACTTCTAGAAATAAGGAATGAATCAAGATAGCCACCAAAAAAGTGAAGCAGCTATTAAATATGTACTAATCACAGCCTGTTGTTAAACTGTTATAAACTATTTGTGCTTTCTAACACTAAGATATAAAGAAATTGAATTTTATCATTAGCAGCAGAAACTAATTATGTGTTAATATTCTGGGGAGTGAGGTTGTGAATTCCAGTATTTTCAAAAAGCAATTATTGTTCTTTGTAGGTAGTACAAAAACCAATCATTGTGAGGATGCAAGCCGCATTTGAAAAGATTTTACACTCATTTTTAAATAATGATAACTTCTAGAGTGGTAATATTAACACATAAAATGTCATGTGTTTATGTTTAGAGGTTTCCACAACAGTCTCAACTAATAGGCCTACTTCAGCCTTCAATCATTCCAGGAGTCACTGACTCCTGAGCAGTTATTGCAGAAAGGAACTCTGCTCTTGTTACCGCTAGATGAAAATCTTTATTACTTGCTTGTTGGCAAAGCTCTCCTGTAGCCATTAACAAGGCAACATTTTTCCACTGTTCCAAAGTCCAATGACAATGTCGTTTGGTCAACATGGGAACATGTATGTGTCACCTCCTGCAAAGTCCCACGTTTAACAACATGTGACGAATAGTATGGTCTTAAACATTTGTGCCTGCACCGACATTGTACACTGTGGGCACAGCGGCCACACATCTCTGCCCAGTCTGCTTTACAGAGCAGACAAGCCACTGATGTCAGTAGCATTCCAGTAACTTCACTGCTTAAGAGATACCCATTACCAGGTATAGAGAAACAAAAATATGAATTTGTCTTCAAAGTCACTTATGTTAGTGGCTTTCTCCACCTAAAAGGACTGCTCATTCATCTCAGCTCCACATATATCCATTACATACTTTATTATATGCATCACGTGCCTGCAACATCACCAGGTGGCCTTGAATACTGTGGTGAGCAGTGGACACAATGTTTGGGCTCTTTGGTGTATGTGCCGACTGTAATACAATGGCATCACTTTTATGTCTTGGTAGTGGTATCGGAGAGAACTTTATTTACACAAGTGCAAAGAAACTAATTTGCAACCACATCACGATAAGTTATAAGTACCGGTAATGAAACATTCAAGTAAATTCACCTTGCTTAACCTAATTAAAGGAACAGTAGGTTAGATTTGACAGTCTACTGACATGGGGGAAAGAGAGAGGGATATATATATATATATATATATATATATATATATATATATATATATATATATATATATATATATATATATATATATATATATATATATATATATATATATATATATATATATATATATATATATATATAAAAAAATTGAGTGCTGACCCTAATCATTCATCAAAGGATAAGAAAATCGGCTATTCCATTATTGAAGGAATAATCCTAGCACTTGTATGGATGTAGACTTTACCACTGTGTACTACTGATGAAAAGCTTTTGGATTTCCAGCCATGTGGCACTGCTAAAATGCCATGACATTTCAGAGAGTGTCATACTTCTGGCAAATTTGTCACCAGAAGATAATGAGTATGATACTTGTTGAAATGTGGTATTTTAGCCAGAGGTGTACAAATTCCCATTCTAGCCTACCTGCCCCCTATCTCCACCACAACCATTAAAGTAGCTCAACCTGTCACAATGGAGAAATAAGAGTAATACTGTGGTTAAAGCATGCTAACTAGGGTTGACACAAGCCTGATAAGCTTTATGGGATCTGTTCAGCCTGCTGCAACTTACAACAGGTTGCACTATCAGTCCAACATCACTAGCCAGATGTATGTTTGCGTAGGAAGTTTCACTGCAGCTCAGTTATCGTAACAGTTGGAGCAGCAAAAGAAACAAACCAAACTTACAGGAGAT
Organism: Schistocerca americana; assembly: GCF_021461395.2. NCBI lineage: Eukaryota > Metazoa > Arthropoda > Insecta > Orthoptera > Acrididae > Schistocerca > Schistocerca americana. Next base: position 142,786,296 of record NC_060128.1, on the reverse strand, counting down.
TAAGGAGAAATTTAGAATTGGGGAATATAAACCAGTCATGAAAAGAATCCATAGTCCAGTAGGGGAAATGTTTTTATGAGGCAGTTTCAAATAAATAGGGAGTGTCTCACAATGCATATTGTGTAAAAACTTACCATACACTCACTGGGAAGCTTCAGGTATGTTACAGTGTATCTGTAAATTTGACCAGCAGTTTCCTCACTCCAAACCATATTTTGGAAGAGGATGTACATTTAGGGGCTGACAAGTATACTGAAATGTATGCTAAGGACTTGAGGCAGTTTAGCAGTGAATAGACTTTCTAAATTTAGGGCAAACATTGAAATGGGAAAAAAGTATGACTCAGTGGATATTAAACACTACATTCTGTCAGTATGCAATATAGCATAAAGAGAGTTTAGTACGAAAGAAAAGCTTCTTCTTTCAGACACATACTTTCTTAAATTAACATAATAAAAAAGCTAACTTCATGTTTGCTGAAATGCATTTGGGGAAGTTAGAATGAACTATTTTGGCCACTTACAATGAATTCAGCAAACTCACAATACACATCCTGGAAAAAGTAATTAAAACTGGTATAACTGGGGTCATATTTTGTTGGAGAACCCTGAGGTTGCAGAAACTAGACTTTCAAAACCTTACTTTAGTTGGTGTTGCAGTGTAATAGACATTTTCAGGTTCTTTGGTGTAAAGGATCTCAAATTTCAGAGCTGGGTCTGCTTACTTTCAGAGATGGGTCTGCTTACTACAGGAAACATGTATTAAAGCTGACGTGAAGATAGTTCGAATAGAAAATTGCCAGTACTAGACGAAAAATGGTGAAGTTCCAGAGAAAACTTCTCATAGCAAAATAAATAAATAAGCACAAAAAGACACTGAAAAGGACAAATAAAATCCACCATTTTGTAGCCTACAATGACACAAAATGAATATACATTTCAATGGGCCTTGCCTTGTGATACTTGGATAAAAAAGGCTTTTCATTGAATTGCCAACCCTATTCATAACAGTCCAATGAAATCATACCATAATAAATTGCTACATATTGTAGCACAGTGAGAAGATGGGCAGACAAGCAAGAATCCTTGAGCCTGCTTCAGTTGGACATACATTGGCTTGGACAGGAGTAAAGCAGCCTGCCCATTCTGCTGATAACGTGCAGTAGCTTGCCTGCCTGGTTAACAGGCAGGCAAACGCAGATTAACAGCGTAATGTGTACATATCTGATTTTAGAACTGCCACCCGAGAGTTTTTCACCACTTGCATTTGCTATATCTTAAAAGAAGCCCACACAGAATCTGAACTGGGATGTTGATCTATTATTTTAACTCAATTACAATCCTACAAAAACAAATCAATCCTCAACCACTGAACTAACAATTTAAGTGCCCATGACTGAACAGCTGCACATGTTGTATGCCTAGTCTCCTAGTTATAAGATTATGTATCAGTTGAATCAGCAAGCTGACAGCGAAATAAATAGAAACGTATGTAGGTGAATTTATATCATAGAGAACAGTAGAATTTTCTCACATAGGTAACTGTTCACATATATTGTGCAACAAGAAGGGCTACTATATTCCAGCCCCGTGCAACCTGCATTACCAGTATCAATCACACGATCTCTTGATGACCAGACACTTGCCACGGAGATCCTTTAATCATATCTTATCTTATTTAGACTAAATAATTTATTTACCGGTACAATGTGTCAAACATCAAACAGAGAATGTATGTAGCTATTGGTACCTGCAAGCTTGCTTGCTTACTAATTTGGGAAATGCCGCTTGAAGGTACTAATAGTTACTTAATTTCTGTACTCAATATATCAAAAAGGTTTTGACGTGTTGTACTGATATATAAGTTACTTCAGAATCAAAGCTCACTTTGTAAAACAGAGAAAGAAAATGATGGAAAAGAGTATTGCAGCGGGTTTTTGAAAGGGGAAACATTAAGGGGCATGCATAAAACAAGGTAAACTCGTTGGTTAATGATAACCTATCTTGTAATTGCAATACTCCTCGAGAAATGACCCTTCTTTGAAGGACATTTTCGTTCAATGAGTGTGCATTTTTTCATCTCCACGGGTTTAGAGAGAGAGAGAGAGAGAGAGAGAGAGAGAGAGAGAGAGAGAGAGAGAGCGTCGAAGATTATCTGAGCATATAGACTCCAAAACGCTGATATCATCGGGTTGTGAAATGACCAGCCATGTATATTCCATTGCGGTGTTCTGTGATGAATTAATTTATTGTTGTAAGATATAGCTCCTGAAAGATTCACGTGTCCGCCGACGAAACATTTACGCACGTGTTCAGTATCATGTGCGATGTTTCCTTCCAGAGTAGGTGCGTTGTTCTTGTGCGGTTGTAAAATTAAACTTCACAAAATTACAGAACTCGAAATCGCGGGAAAAGCAAATAGACGTCTTTAAGTACACCTTGATAGTATTTCTACTGCGGAGGTGAATGACAGTTTTGAAATGCTAACTGTTGCGGTTCTTTTCGACGCGAAACAATGACACGCCATTATTGCCTTATATCGGGCATCAACCATTATCTTCAACTAAAAGTTTTTACTTCACACGCTCATCTTTATTTTGTTACAAATCAAGGCGATTCAAATTCACTACAATATCACTCCCATTAGGCTTCGTGGTAACTAAGAGGCCAGCATTAGCCGCACTCGATTCTTAAGAGCAATGTTTACAGCTCGGCAGCGAGTTTGTAGAAGATGCTTTCTAATGCGCCTATGTACACTAACCTTCAGACGCAATCGCAGCAGATCTCCACACACAGCGTTCGCTGGTACCAAACTACATTCTGTGTACGCTACTGAGTTTTCTATTAATACTACGCCGTCTCGGAGCTAAGTTTAGAGAACGGGTTGGAGGCAGACAGAAGCTGCGAGAGGGGGATAAACATGACGCAAAGCAAGCTACGTCCACGAGGAACCAGTCCAAAAGTGTTCCGTTTAGAATGATCAGCGAATGATACCTACGCACATCACATAAACAACTGTCGCAAATGTATCATATCAGTTCTGTGTGTGTGGGCGTGGAAAGGGGGTGGGGGGAGGAGGCGGCGGCATGATTGTCATTAAATAGATGGATGAATGCTGTGACATGTAAATACCAGTAACGCGGAAGTGGTATGCTTCCAGCTTTGCTTGTAGAAATCCCACGAAAATCTGGCAGTTGTCCAATTACAAAATCGTACGATTTTTTAGCAGAGGAAAAAAATCACAGCATTTTGGGAGCCCACAATGGTACCGCACTAGAACAGTAAAGACGCTTTGAAATAGCTATTTTATCAGACAGTACCCACTCCCAACTTCTGACGCGGCGAAGAAACTCTAGCGTCAGGCCAATAGCGTGGTCACGCCCTTGCGCCACAGAATTACATTTATTGCGCAGACGCTTTGACAGTTACGTGCTCAAGGCAGCCAAACGTGCTTGTCAAGCACGCATGCGTAAGTGTGCTTGTCCAAGCATTCTTGATCCTGTGTAGGATACATTTGCGTAGCAGTGGGAGTGTTCACGCGGCTTGATCGAATTTCGATTATGCACGCTTGTGCCAGCATTCAGGCGTATGTATGTGTCCCAACAATAGGGAGACTTGAGCAAGCATTCGTCAGTGATTTGATTTTCTATTTGGTCCGGTTAAGTTGCATTATGTTCAAAAGTTCCGCAGCGTGTCTACTGCGAATAGTTAATGTGGGAATATTATTTCCGCTTCTTTACTCCAAATATCACGTTTCCCCTTTTGTCTTTATTTCGTAACGTACAAAATGGCTGCCAAAGCCGACGCATCGTCGTCTGAGCTCGAAATTTTCTGACAAACTTATGCTTGATAAGTGGAGGCGCGATAAATTTGTGCACGCTGGTGCAAACACGCTTGCGCATGACTCCTTAATATGCATGCGGTATTTCTTTTTTTTTCCCCCCAGCGTTTTCGTGGCCCTCTCCTGTGGTTCAAACAAACCTGTCACCATTACAAACCCAAGTTGCACCTATTTAGAATCAGCGTTGCCAACCCCAGAAGATAAAATTATGGCATTTTGTATTTAAAATTATCGTTTTTTATCTAAAATTATCGTATATTGATAATCTTAAAAAAAAAACAATAATGCTGATAATATGACGTACACAATATTCGTTTTCAATCGCGAATGGCAAAGTCTTCTCATCTTTTAAAATTTTTATCCATAAAACCACCTAATTACGAACCAAAACGTCTTTAATGGCGATGCTACGTATTAAAAATACGTTCAGAACCAGATAAATTCGGAAGTGTCCAAAGCATCACAGATTTTATGCAAGGAAAATTCGCTAACCCCGATCTAAAAGTATCCCTGTGTACGTAATATAATTAAAAATAATAATGTAATTAAACTTGCCCTAATAAGCATCGTTGTCGAACTCCACATCGGCGTCACTATGCCGATGAGATTACTTCTTCTTAGCATGAATGTTCGATGTGTTCATTGATGCAATCATTGCGCTGGTTGGTTCGAACTGTACACAATTCTTCACACGCTGGGAAGTGAGCATTACTGCGCTGACTGTAGCCGAATGCAACTTATTTCTCAATGGTGTCTTCACTAGATTCATTTTTGAAAAGACCCGCTCACAATCAGCACTAGAATGTGGTAAAACTAATATCTTAGCACAAAGATTCCTATTTGGAGGAACTCTTGGTTACCATGAAGGTCCCTAGCGTTCTTTACGAACAACCAAAATTCGTCCACCTCTTTAGACCGTAGATTTTCGGGAAATTCTGCATGTGGCAATGCTCTCCACTGATCATCAATCATTTGCATAAGCCTTTTGTCTTTTGGAGAAATCCTCTGAACCGACTTTATAAGTGGAACAAGCATTGTGGGCCTTGTAGCACTTTTTGACAATGCTATTTCTGGTGTTAACCAACTCAACATTTTTAGAACAGAATTGTTGAAATCATACCGCTTTTTTATCTCACAACAAGATACTATAAGAAAGTGTTGCACTCTGTAGTAGAAATCAGTCACTTTAGATTTTTGTGAGATGTTTTCAGATTGGCTCATGAAATCCATCACACCTACACCTAAATACATTTGCGTATAAGGCACAAGTTCGGCGGGGTTTGCTGGATGTATGTCTGTCAAATCAGTTTTATTGATATAATCAGGAGACATATAACAGAGAAGGACTTCTTTGTACGTTTCTCACATTCTATCATGCAAAGAACAAATTACTAATTTCTCGGTTTGAAAATATTGACTCAGAGACACAAATTTCGGTAGAATCCACTCGAGAAATATAAAAAATACACATACAAAGTTGTCCATGAATGCCTTTGCTAACTGTTCAGCTGCATACAGTCTTTCTTCTTCCCACTTGCAAACAAATGTCACCATTAGAAACCCAAGTTGCACCTATTTAGAATAGGCCCATGTGTCAAGAAAACGAAGGATTGTGGCAGAGAGAAAATTTCAAATACATTTCTCGTGAAAGACTTGACCCATTAGTTAAGCAAGAGAGTAAACAAAATACGTCATATCTGCTGCTGAGCGTTTTGTATTATTGCAAAATATGGGACTGAGAGTCACTGAAGTCATACAGGACTCGGACCGGACATCATTAAAACAAAAGCGTTTTTCGTTGCGACGGAATCTTTTCACGAAATTCCAATGACCAGCTTTCTCCTCTGAATGAGAAAATATTTTGTTGACACTGACCTACATAAGTAGACTCGATCACCACCATAAAGTAAGGGAAATCAGCGCTCGTACGCAAAGATATAGGTGTTCTTTCTTTCCGCGCACACTACAAGATTGGAATAAGAGAAAATTGTGAAGGTGGTTCGATAAGTACTCTGCCAGGCACATAAATGTGATTTGCAGAGCATCCCATGTAGATGTAGATATCGAAGTTTACTGTAAATTATATAAAAGATGTTCTGAAAGCATGTTATTTTTATTCTGGGTTCCAATAAACTATATTATTCCCCTCTCTTTTGGTCACAAAATGCTATTTTCCAACATAATCTCCGTTCAATGCAAGAACCTTGCGCCACCTTACTAGGAGGGCCTGTATGTTCGAATGGTACCACTCTACTGGTCACTGTTGGAGCCAACGTCTTGCTCCATCAATAACTTCCCCACCGTCCACGTGCTGCTTCCCGTGGAGTGCAAACAGATGAAAGATTTGAGATTCAAGCTGTGGAATTGATGAGGAAGAACAATTCAATGAAGTTTTGTGAGTGCCTCATGTGGGCACACTTGTGGAAAGCCTTGCACTGTCATGGAGTAGTAGCAGTTCGTTTGCTTTTTTGGGACGACGAACATTCTGGAGTCGCTTTCTGAATTTACGCTTCTGAGCCCCACAAGACCACTGCTGTGACTTTACCGGCTGGAGATGCAGCTTTGAACTTTTTCTCCCTAGGAAAGGTGGTGTGGCACCACTTCATGCATTGCTGTTCTGTTTCCAGTTCAAAGTGACGAACCCATGTTTCACCGCTTGTGATGATGTTCAACAAAAAACGATCATGATCAGCCTCGTAACACAAAACCAATTGTGCACAGATGGTCTTCAGTTAAGTGGTAAGGAACCCAGCAGGAACAGACCTATGAATACCACAACTGCTGAGTCAGTATGTCAGCACTACCAACAGACATCCAGTTTAGCAGCAAAGTGTCCAATAGTGATCCGTTGATAGTCTTCAATGAGAGTGTGTGCACATTCTGACATGCAGGGATCACATTTGTGTGCAGCCGGCTGGCATGCAGGAGATCAGACAGGCTTGTGCAATCTTGTTGCGACGACAGATGCCTCGCCCAACTTACCCTGTTTTTGTTCACTGCCAGTCTCCATAGACATTCTTCACATGCCTAAGAATATCTGGGCTGCTTTGGTTTTCATCCAAGTGAAACTCAAGGACAGCTCTCTGCTTGGTACACACATCCATTAGAGATGCCATTTTGAGGGCAACATACAGTACTGCTACCTGCTGGAGCTTCATGAAACAGTGGAGACTGAAGCAGAAATATTCCACAGTACTCCACAACACATTCCTTATTTTTTTCAACAAGATTTGACTGAGGATAAAAATACATTGCATACTTATTGACTAGTACCTACAGCACACAAAGGAACAAGTACTTTGCTGTGTGTATCTTTTTATCTATCAAGATATTAAAATAATAAGGCTTTCAATATTTAAGACATCTAGGATAGAAGAGCTTAGTTCACTGGCAAGGCAGGTGGCAAATATCTACCTCTGCTTGGCATTGCAGTCTCCAGCATCAGGGTGTTTACACCTTGTTTTCGTCCTCTGGTAAACATATACAATTGCTCTCACATTTGTGCACACGAACAATTACCCTAGGTGGAACAGAAGAGTACAATCATAGAGTAGCGGCCGTATGATCAGTTTGTTATTGTTTCTTTTTTGTACTAATATTCATCACACATTTCATTCCATACAACACTATTGACAGCCACAATGCAAAACTGATATCTGAATAGGATTATTTTACATGGGAAGTGTGCTGTTTTTTAAGGAGCAACATAACACAGAATAAGAAAAAATGTAAATGTGCAATACTGAAATGCGTAGTGGTAATGTGGACTTTTATCACTGAAGTAGCTCCAGGTGTCTATACCATTACTCCAAAACCTTGCATGTATGTGAACTAGAGTGTCCATTCATCCTATTTTTCCCAGGACAGTCCCATTTTTTACCAAAATGTCCCACTGCCCCGAAAGTTTTTTTGGGGACGCTCAAATGTCCCTTTTTATGATTTTGCTTGGCTAGAATATTTTACACTATTGGTTGTTTGACTCGCTATTAATTGCACAATTATTTACACTAGGAAGCGTGTGATGACTTTCAGCATACCCCCAACATGTACCGAACTGTCAAAAATCGCAAGTAATTTTAAACACACTATAGGTTACAAATAACAAAGAAGATTCTTCTCTTCTAAATCGATCCACTGAATCTGTCCTTTCGGTCCAGAGATACTCTACACCACTGATACTTGCTCTCTCGCTTTCATCACCACACTGTTAATGTTTTGCCCTGTGCAATCACTGTTTCATTATGCCAAAACGGAAGTGTAATTTTAACAGCAATATAAAAAGCTAGTTTCCTTTTATCACTGGTAGTGGAGAAACTGTAGAATGTACGTTGTGCAGATCAAAATTTGCTATTGGTCATGGTGGAAGGTCTGACATTGTGAACCACATTAAGACGAAGAAACATCGCATGAGTGATCAAACAAAAAGAGCAAATAAATGCGTAACTACTATGTAAACATAAAATCAGTAACAGAAATGGATAGGCAGTTGGCAGCATAAGAAGCTACGTCTGCATACCACAGTGCAATGCATAACCATAGCTTCAAGTCAATGGACTGTACTACAGCAGTTGTTAAAAACCTTTACGATCCTAAATTCACATGTGGACACACAAAATGTAATGCAATCATTTCAAATGTTATTGCACCGTATGCAGGACAGCACGTTCTAAATGAACTGAAAAGTGCTCGATTCATTTCTGTAATGATTGATACATCGAATCATCTGGATTTGAAGTTGGTTCCTCTCCTTATCAGGTATTTTTACCCTGAAAATGGCATCACGGTGAAAGGGCTCAAATTGGTTAATTTAGCTGGAGAAACTTCAGATTTATTTCAGAATTATGTGCTGGAGGTTTTACAGAGATATGATCTTGAGGGAAAGGTGATTGCAGTTTCTGCAGACAACACTAACACCAATTTTGGTGGTAAGCAGAGGAAAGGAAAAAACAATTTGTTCTATAAACTGCAACAGAACACAGTGAATAATATAGCAGGTGTTGGCTGTCCAGCAAATGTGGTGCAGAATTCCTTACAAACTGGCTCAGATTGCCTACCCATCAACTGCCAATTAATTGCAAATAAGATCTACCAGCATTTACACATATATACAGTAAGGGTTGAATCTCTGAAGTCATTCTGTAAGTTTACTAAAACTGAATACAAAACTGTACTTGGGCACAGCAAGACAAGGTGGCTAGAAAGAATTGTAGAGATATTTCCTGCTTTGAAATCAATTTCATTTCCCTTGATAAGTGTCCTGTTATCATTAAGCAATTCTTCGATAACCCTGTGTCTATTGTTCTTTTATATTTTATTGTTAGCCAGCTAAAACCTTTCTCCACAACAATTAAATGTATTGAGAAACAAGAAATCACAATAGTGGAAGTTTATCAAGAAATAAATTATTGGGCAAGTTACAATGTAGAAAATCCCAAAGATTTCTCACATTCTTTGTACATGAGACTAAGAAAGCTGGAAAAGGGTGAAATTACTGTAGAACAATTTCATATTTATGCTGACATCTTCTATGACTCTTGCATTGAGTATATTTAAGAATGGTGTTTACCATTTCTCACACCTTTTAAAGCATTTGACTGGGTTAATACTGAAAAGAAGCAGCTACAGTGGGAGCATATTCAGGACTTGTGTTTTTGTTAAAAAGTATTGTACCAAATTTTCCTGTTGAAGACAAACTGTTCGATGAATTTTCGTCTGCACAGAACTTCATAAAAAGTGAAGGAGGAGACAAAGTGTTATTGCAACGTGGTGTAAAATATTTGCTTATTTCAAAAGTAAAAACATTAACATGAAAAACATGATTCATTTGGTGGAGTTTTGTCTGGCAGTTCCTGGGTCAAATGCTGCTGCGGAACGTGTTTTTTCGTTAGTGAACTCTTTGTGGTCAGATGAAAAAACAGAATGAAAGTTGAAACAGTGAGGGCCTTGGTCATTGTCAAAACACACTTTAATGGTGTATCGTGTACTGACTTATGATACAATTTCAAACGAAAATGCACTTCGTGATAAAGTACATAAAAGTGAAAAGTACGGTGATTGTGTGGCAGAATAATTGTAAAAAGTGATTTGGGATCATCTGAGTGCACGTTGTAAAGGTAAACTTGTATGTATATTAAATTCAGTCAATACAATATTCATGTCCCATTTTTTTCTTCATTGTCCCGGGTTTTTCTCTGATTTATTTTAAATGTCCCCTTTTTCAATGAAAATGAAATGGACACCCTAATGTGAACCGACATTTTTCACTGACTTTGCATTGCAATTGATGGGGGAATTTAAAAGCAGGACATTAATTAGCCACGAGCAACATAGGCTAACTTGCTGGTACTTAGCAAATTAAGACAGTTACTGATGCAACTCTTGAATTTCAATAGTTGCTATATCTCAGTTTCTGATGTAAAATTATGTATATGAAGCACTCAAGGTATACAGAAAGGAGTTAATGTAAAAAATACAATTAATGTATAATATACATACAGCTGGTCACAATGGCTGCTTCAAAAAAGCTAGCTGGATGTTGGGGGAAAAGTGTGATCAAGGGATAATATGGTATTTCTTTACAAAGCTTTTATGTCAATAGATAATAAAATAACAGTGATAAATCAGTATTTATAAATCTAAAGCATGCCATAAAAATAAGCAGGTCTTTTGCATACTTTCAATTTGACATTAATCACCCTGAAAGTTAGATATTTGTATTTGCTTGTGTTCAATGAAATTGTGCTGCCCCTTTTCAATAAAAAGGAATACAACTGCTTGTGCCTCTTCATTCTGTTCCTGCTTGATGGAAGCAACTAATGGAAGTTTTTGTCTTGCCACTTTCCCAGATGGATATTTGAGTGCTATGGCAATTTTCTACCATGCATATTTATTTTTGGTCAGCATGACTGAATGATGTTTGTTTGTGCTCATGTACTGTTTACACTGAAGAGAATATTCATTTGTTGATACCACATTGCTTAGCCAGTGCAAACAGGGCTCGACTGTATTAACATCACTTTGAGGGAGGATCTTCCTGGCTGATCTTGGTAGAACAAAGATGTCAGTATACTTTTATTATGGCTATAAAATGTTCAAAATATGAACTTACTTTGGTATAAGAAGCACAAGACCGAACTAGCTTTTTAACAATAATGCAAACCCACTTAAAAGTGTCAGGCGAGATGTATGCACGGTTTTGGAATAACGCTATGGAAGTCTGAAGCTATAGTTCAATGATCAAGTGCACTACCTATAAGCATTTCACTCTCATTCAGACCTACATTTTTCTTTTCGTATGTTATTTCCCCTTCAAAAAAGTAGCAAACTTTCCATGGAAAATAATCCTACCTGAACATCACAGTTTTACATTGTGGCTTTTGCTAGTGTCTCTCGAGTGAAATGTGTGTGGTGAATATTAGCAAAAACAAAGTGATCATGGGATTGGTACTATACTCTGTTCCCTCTACTGCAGTTGTTAGTTCACACAAATAAAAGAACGGTAGTGAACAGTGGCAAATTGTCTGAATATTCATTCCTTTGTGCTTGCTTTTATTCACTCAGTGGAAATTAGGCATCAGAACCCCCAACAGCTGTCTAATTAGCACCCTTACACTGTTTGATACTACAACACTGTATCCAGGGCTAAATTTCAGCCAAACGGCATTCCAGCACTTCCCTGGAACAACTCAGCACCAGAGATTTAAGATAGTATGTGTGTATTAAATTGCAATGTAATTAAAATTTGCTGCTGCACTGGGAACCAGTGAATGTGAAATAGGTGACCAACTTCATTTTTATGGCTGTGATAGTGGGAGGGGGTGGGGTGGGGGGGAGGGCAGTGTATTGCTGAAGACGTGCAGACTGGCACCTAAAATTTTAGAAATTAAACTGACTGTCTACACATTGTTCATCTAACTATGAAGGACATCTGTCCTCTGGTAGTGTGAAGAACACTGTTGTGTAATCAGGACAGAGTCACTGCTCTGTGAAGACCAACAAAGAACCTTGCAGCCTTTCAGAGGAAGTCCCATCTTCCCAGTGCTGTTAATACAGCTGAGCCTGATTTGCACTGGCTAAGCAATGGAGTATCAACACAACATTCTACATGAGCAAGACCAAGAAGATGTTAACCAGAATAACTGGCCACTGTCAAACTCTGGCTGAGAGCTGCTGACCACACAGTGTGCTCGACTTCAGTGGCTGTACTCAAAACCTGTGCCATATGGATCCTCCTCTCAAACACCAGCTTCCTTGACTTATGTATACGGCACCTGACCTCACAAAGAACACTAATTGTACAATTCTCTTGGCTCAAACTCTGCTATCTCCACAGCCCCTGGACCCTAACCTGACTCACCCGGCATCCACTAACTATTCCCCACCGTCTCCACTCCTCTGTTCTCTCTCTCTCCTTCCCAATACACTCCCCCACATTATCACTGAACTACTCCCCCTTGTCTGAGGCCAGAATGAACTCACCAGTGCTGAGGTCATTTTGATACCACACACCTGTTGCCACCTCCTCCCAGTCCCCTCCCCCCATCTACTCAACCCAACACAACCCTCACTCCATTTGAAACAGAGGAAGGTGTGCCCATCCTATCAGTTCTTGTACCACTACTCATGGTAATATACATTTTTACCTTTATATGATCTGGTTTTATGATGAACATACATACAATTGTTACATAAGTTCTCTATTTTCTTATATAAGCAAAGAACCTTAAAGTTTGATGTTCAAAGGTAATGCCACAATTACTGATGCTTATAACCTAACTGATGTACACAAAAAATAATTTATTATGAGTAAATACCAATAATTTGATAATTGGTAGAAACACATCTAGATCAAATATGGTGAGAGCTAATAATTTGTTCTGGCTGAAGTGGTCCACCTCAGGTTAAAGCCCTCACCCCCATCTTCTTAGCAAACAACTTACTATTTCCGAAACTACCATACAGTATTTGAAAAGTTATCCACACAAAGTTCATGTCTTCAAGAAAGATCCATTTTCAATTATCGATTATTTCCAAAATTCAGTTACATTGTTTTGTATCCCTAGTTTTTCTGATTACAAAAATCAAATATGCCCATTCAATGTTTTAGGCTTTCTAATGGGAATTTTGAATCCACATGGAAGTACATGTTGTATCCACAATACAATACATATAACTTTGCCAGTTTTCTTGTTATCCAACACGTCAACCAGCTTACTCCTTAATTCACTGAAATTGCGCACCCCTCCCCCCCCCCCCCCAATTTTGCTAGCTTTCCTATTATAAATCAAAATTTAATGACAAATTTGAACTATTATTTTCATGCAATTGTATAAATGGTTGTGGAGGGAAATTTGAGACAAACTGAGAAAGTTTCTCCATGACATCTCCTGTTTTGTAGGATAATTCTGATTATTGTGATATGTAAAATCGGTGGGTAGGAATTACTAACTCACATCTTCATTCATTTATTACTGTTTTACACAAAGAAAAACGCTTAGAAATGTTGAGAATATAACCATATGTGCAAATTAATTTGTGACGTGGATGTAAAATGATTCTTTCCACATCACTGCTTTTTACTGTGCAAAATGATCCATAGAATATGAAACTAACTATACTTCAGCCAGTCAGTAGTTCGCATTCATTTCTGTGATGTCATGTGGCAAGTCAGTCTGTAAATATCATTAAATTTCTCAGATGTAGTTACCAATATGTAACTGCTCCAGCATAACAACAAGGGCCAACACGAAGATGAATGCAAGAGCAGAGAAGGCTGTGAGATGACAGCCAATAGCCCACTGACTAGGACCGCACCTTGACAGGAGCAACCTCTATACGAAGAGATTGTAAGTGCCTCTTCTGCCAGCCTCGGCTGGGGAGTAGTATCCGGGCATTAGATGAGCCGTCATCTTAACTGTTATACTGAGAATTGTGCCTTATATCACTTGCATACATGACCACTAATTAGCGAAGGACTTTGATTATTTCCATGTCGCCCATCGCTTGCGACACCATTGTAGACCAAAGTTAAGTATTGCCAGTTCACTTTAGGGGTGTAAAAACTATTAATATGCTTTGCTTGAATTTTTGTATAGCTATCCAAGGTCCTTTCAGTACCCTACAAGAGACAAGCGGGCAGGACCCACAGTAACCATTATCAAATTATTTATTATGTAATGTATATGCTAACCTGTGATGAATACAATGTATGAAGCATCATATACAAGTTGATCATTGTAATAACTGAGTCAATAAATATGGGAAAGCGTCAAACAATGCAATGCTGCATCCATTTCAAGTTTGTGTGTGTGTGTGTGTGTGTGTGTGTGTGTGTGTGTGTGTGTGTTTTATATACTAAAACACTGAGCAAGAATTTGAACTAGAGGAAATTTTGTTATTGTTTATGACCCTTTCTGACAATTCAGCATCTAGATTAGTTTAGTTTGTTGTTAAATTATTTACATTGCATCTGTACTTTCAGTTACCACACTTTTCCCATTCTTTCAGATCTTAACGCTGAAACTACATCACGCTCCATCATAAACATTATGATGTGGACATTTTGTCTAGCGTAAACAAACCATCAGTCGGTGCCAATCTGTTGATGTCAATTGTGTACCTGCTTTAAATCTGACACTGGGGAATTATTAAATACAATTTTGAGTGTGTGAACATTAATTTCGTAAGTGAACAGTATATATGCTGTGAACTGTTAATGACTTCTGCTGACATTCAACACATCAAGAAGAGTAATAGTTTATTAAGGCAGCAAAGACTACCACATACAGCTAATCAGTAGTTTTTAGAGGAGTGGAAACATAGTAAACAGCAATAACAGGCAAAATCTGTTCATTATTTTTCCACATTAGGAATCAGAAAAGTAACTGAGCTGTTTATGAGTTACAAGTCAGATAAGAATACTTTCTTCCCAGCAGATGCCAACTGACTTTTGAAATTCTGTATTTACATCACACTAGTCTGACCTCACGCCACAGCATATTTTACTAGACTAGTCTCATATAATACCAACAATCCAGAAATGAAATGACTGGAAGCAGAGTCATGAAACGAACAGTAAATTTATAATATTTCTTTGAGCCGAAAAAATGACAAGGAATGTTATCAGATGTGCACACATGATGACTAGTAACAGGACACTGATGTACAGTAAGGAACACATTTTAACATTATATTAAATAAAAAACTGTACCAGTAATGGTGTGCAGTTGTATTAAAAAATGAAACAACTCTCAAATTTAAAAATCAGAAACTATTGCTTCACCTTCATCTATTACTACAGTACATAAAATTATGGAATTATATACATTACAGTTATTTACACAAAAGATCTCAACATGTGCCAGTAATCCTCAAAGGTCCTAAAACACAGGCAGCGAGTGCCAAGTTTCTGAAGAGCACTACAAATATGCTCACTGCATAGAATCACAAAAGATTTGTCCACTGGCATAACAGGTAATTCGGCAACTAATGGCTGTTCGTATTATGCTATTGTACATTTGGTGGTCTGCCTAGTTGGCCAGGGTCTTCCATTATTGGACTGGCAGGTCGGAACTGGTCAGCCGTGAGTCTTGTTACCATTATGCCGATCCCTTCAATTAGGGCGAGGAGGACTCCCCCAACAACAGCACTGCCTACCATGGTCGGCAAGCCTGATCGAGCCGCCAGGATTCCGCCTGTTGCTGCACCCGATATAATTGAGTTCCATGGATCTTCTTTCTGTCTGAAGTGTACTAGTGTACAGTCAATAGTTGAGAACATGCCTCCCCATACGGCAAAGTTTCCAGCTATGATAGGAGACCTGTGGACATAAATTTCATCTCAACATGATGTAGGAGCGAAACTTCACACACAATTTAATGGGAACTTCAAACTGTTACACACACACACACACACACACACACACACACACACACACACACACACACACACACACTTACTTTTTAAAGCACTATAACACTGAAATACACTAACACATTTTAAACTTCATTTAAATATACCTGCTATGTGTATAGCTTTATATGCAACATGTGGTCTGTTTTTGTATATATGTATGTATTGATGTATGTACGTATGTAGGTAGCGACTAAAGGAAAACAGCTAGTAGGTAAATAAATTTCATGTTTTCCAGGTGGTTTACATTTGCAGAAAAATAACATCAGTTAACTAATACGGATCCGTTGCTATGTGGTTAACATGATGGTTAGATAGCTGAATTACTTTTACCAATACTCTGTGTGTGCCCACTGCTAAACGTTTCTTTTATAGGGTGCATGGTGGCTTTTCCTCACCACTCTGTTTCCAATTTTAACAGCACTTGTTGATTATCATAACTTCTACACCAATCTGTCTCCTAAAACAGGAGATTTCCATAAAAAGCTTCCATTAAGGCCACCATAAATCATAAAACATTTTGTCAAACTTTAATATGCTTGCCAAATATTTGACCATGTATGGTTCTGTCTGACATGTTTGTAAAGCACAGATCGTGTTTGATCTTTTACCAAAAATTTTGATTGGCAAGAAATTTGACAAGATGGCGGATGTTATTTGTGATGATATTTCGCCGCACATATTTAGTGAAAAATTGTTTTAATACTATGTGTCTAGTATTGTGAATTTCCACAGCCATGGAAAACTGTGGTGAAGTATAAAAAAAAAGCACTGACAATTACAAACATGGTAGAGGTATAGAATTTTTGCCAGTCATGTATCACACGTGAAAAAGTTATAAACAAAATTAATATTTTACCCACACATTCATTCACAAAAAAGTGGGATGAAATAAAAGAAATCTAAGTTTCTGGTTCTTTCACAGACAATGTGAGCAATATGTTCCTACATTGTGCTCTTTACTGAGCTGTCCTAAAGGGATAAGTAGTACAGAATAAATTATCTGCGTACTTGGGTCTTCTTTTTCAATGTGAAGGTGAAGTAATGCCGAACAAGTTATTGAACGTTTCACTGTCCATCCACAGAAAGTTGATGTAATCATCAGGTTCTTAATGTAATATTTCCCAATAAAATGTTTTCAGTTATATATTTCCTTATAATTTTTAACAATTCCCTGGAGCAGTGTCTTTACTGCCAGAGTAAGTGGTGGTGTTTTTGTGGTCTTCAGTCAGAAGAGTGGCTTGATGTAGCTCTCCACAGTACTAGAAATGCTTTATCGGCATCTATTGCCATTTACAGTAGTGCCAAAATACAGCACACATGAAAAGCTCCTGCTTCAAAAGTAAGGTTAAACTGACAAGCTTTCTTGGTAAGTGTACAGGCTTCTTTGATACATCCGTGGCTACATAAGAGTGAGCTCAACAGTTAAGTTTGCTCCTTTAGGAGGTTAATGTTTCCTTTATCGGATATTTACAGGCGAATCTCTCATTTTACGCCATTCCCTGGACTATAGTCTTCTTCTTCAAACACAGTGCTGGAATCTGTGCCAGGATTGGTTTGTCTGCATTTGTGGAAGTTCAGATTACTGTCAAAATACTTACAAAGATGACAGTGTCTGCTTCCAAGTGAGGTTAGACTGGAACATTGAATGTGTACAGGTTTGCTTGGCAAATCAGTGGCTAGATAAGAGCAATTTTGTCCAACACATTTAATTTTTTACGGGGCCTTTAGCAGCTGAAAAGGGGCCTGACCTCTGTCAAACAATTGGCAGTTGCTGCAAATTGCTGTGTTGGAAGAGCTCTTGAGAGCCAAGTAACTGTGATACCTGCAGCAGAGGTACAGGTAATATCCTCTCCTGTGGATCCAGTCCCCTCTGCTAAAAGTACAAGATCTGTCATTAGTCTTCCACTTTATTGTGAGTGACATGTCAATGTTAGCTCCAAGTGTCCAGTACAGGGTGGAAGGGGACCAGGGAGGACTCGCGGTGTTGTATCGATCCCCCTAACTAAAAAGTTTGAGGTGCGTCTTTCACTTAAAATGAGCCAGTGGAACTTACTTCACCTGTTTTGGGGAAACCTGTTTTGCCCGGTGCCAGGAGGCAGCAAACGCAAAAGGGTAGGGGGTCTATTAATCGTCGGTACTTGAAATGCACGGTGAAGGATGGTACCCCTTAGGGAAATTGCAGCAAGGGACAGGGAAGGACACCAGGCGCACTTAGAGTGTATGCCTGGCAGCCTCATTCAACATGTTTAAGAGGCTGTTCCAACAGCTATTGAGGGAACACGGTGCAACCAACTGCAGATTGTAGTGCACATTGGAACATATGATGCATGTTGACCGGGCTGTGAGGTCATCCTTGGCTCCTTCCAGCATTATGCATGGAGTACCAAAGCAGCTCACAAATTGGAGCACTGTGCCCAGACCTGATCATGCTCTTTTGGTTCTGAATCAAATGGAAGGACTGAACCAGATACTTCGAAAGTTCTGTGACAAGCTAGGCAGTGACTTCCTGAACTTGCGCAATAGGGTTGAGAACTGTCAGCTCCCCCTAAATGAGTCAGGTATGCACTAAACATTAAAGGCTGCTACTCAAGTAGCTGACAGTGTGTGGGGTGCACATAAGGTTCTTTGTGTCAAGAGAAGTGTCCGATCTCACATGTCGGCTTTGACCCATGATGTAAGGGTGTTGTGTGTGACGTCATGATGGCGCGGAGTTTGGTTTGTTTGTGTGGCGTGTTTCTAGATGTCATCGTGTTGAGCTATATAGGTCAAGGGAAGTGTCCAATTTCAGATGATATTGTGTTTAGTGGTATTTGGGGAGTTCTGTGATGTCCGCTTTTTTCGTCGTTTTGCGTGGTTTTGTATGGAGGTGGGTGTCTAAATTTGTTTATATTTAGTTTGTCCCCAGCCAAAACCCCCCCCATTTCCCGCACTTGTCCCTTTAGTGTCATTAGGCTTTTTGTGGAACGTGTGTGTGTGTGTGTGTGTGTGTGTGTGTGTGTGTGTGTTTTCGTCTTCATAATGTGTACGTAACGACTTTATACGCGCCATATTGGGATCGTGGTTTATGGTTGTATCCGCCATATGTGTGACGTCATGGGTCAAAGCAGACGGGCGGGATTGGACGCTTCCGTATCTCCGTTTTTTTTTTTTTTTTTTTTTTTTTTTTTTTTTTTTTTTTTTTTTTTTTTTTTTTTTTTTTTTCAGGTGACTCTCCATCCAATCCAGATAACCCAGAAGTATCAGTGTAAGATCAGAAGACATGCTTCCCACAGGTGAGAGTATTAAAATCCTAATGGTAAACTGCCACATCATTGCAACAAAGTGCCCGAGTTTGAAGTACTCCTAAAAAGCAGTGAAGCACCCATAATACTAGGTGCAGAAAGCTGGTTGACACCTGAAATTGATAGCAATGAGATTTTTGAGGAAAATTTAAGTGTATATCGAAAGGACAGGCAAATGGAGGCAGCGTATTTGTCGCAGTAGACAAGAAACTCAGTTCTACCAACATAGAAATTGAAGATGCATGTGAGACTGGGCAAGACTCAATATCAGGAGTGGGCATAAGATGATAACTGGATGCTTATATCACCCACCAGACTCATCTCCTGAGGTAACTTTCTGCAGTCAACTTCAAATGCTTGTTCTCTTAAATTTTCTCAATAGTGTTTTTTCCAAAAAGATTTTCCATCTTTCCTCCGAGAATTCCCATTTGAGTCCACAAAGCATCTCCATAACACTTGCATGTTGATCGAACCTAACGGTAACAAATATAGCAGCACACCTCTGGACTGCTTCCGTCTTCCTTTAATCTGACCTGGTAGGAATCCCCAACACTCTCTAACAGTACTCAAGAACATGTCTCACTACTGTTATATGTGCAGTCGCCTTTATACATGAGCTACACTTTTCTAAAATTCTCAAAACAAAAAAACACACTGACCATTTGTCTTCCCTACTAGCACCCTTATGCACTCATTTCATTTCATATGGCTTTGCAGCACTACACTTAGATTTTTAATGAACATCACTGTGTAGAACAGCACACTACTAATGTTGAATCCAAACATTAGAGGGTATCTTTTCCTACTCATCTGAATTACCTTACATTTTTCTACATTAAGAGCAAACTGCCATTCACCACACCTACTAGAAATTTTTTCTCAGTTATTTCATATTCTACTAGTCAATGATGACATCTTGCCATACAGCACAGCAACTTCCACAAACAGTCAAAGATTTCTGCTTGCCCTGTATGTCTGATCATTTATGTATAAAGATAACAAGAGTGGTCGTATCATACTCCCCTGCAGGATTCTTGATGGTACCAATTTCTCTGATGTACACTCACCACTGTGGACGACAAATTTTGTTCTGTTTCTTAAGAAGGCATCACAAAATATACCTATCTCATAATCTAATTAGTAAGCACTGACAGTGTCAAACATTTTCCGAAAATCTAGGAATAAGGAGTCTGCTTGTTGCCCTTCATCCACAGTTCACAGGATGTCACATGAAAAACGATTAAGCTGGGTTTCCCATGGGCAGTTGTTTCTAAATCCATGCTGGTTTGTCGCGGAAGCTTTTCTACCTCGAGGAAATTTATGATAAACTCTGAATGTTTCCTGAATATGTTCAAGAATTCTGCACCAAACTAAGGTTAAGGAGATTGGTCTGTGCTTTTGCAGATCCGTGCTTTTACCCTTCTTATACACAGGAGTAACTTGCACTTTTTCCAGTCGCTTGGGACTCTGCACTCTACGAGAGATTCACAATAACACAAGCTAAGCAAGGAACTGCTTCCGTAACGTACTCCTTGTACAACTGAATTGGGATTCCATCCGGAGCTAGTGACATTGGTTATAAACTCTTTCGTTTGCTTCTCTATGCCAGGGATACCTATTGGTACGTTCTCCAAACAGTAGTATGTGCAATAGTGTGACTACACAATCCTCTTACGCAAATGATTTCCACAACACGGAATTTAGCTTCAGCTTTCCTCCTGCTGTCTTCTACTGGCACCCAACATATATAGAATTGATAGATGATGAATTAAGACAAGTTAGAATTCAAGGTGTTACAGACCCAGTAGTAGAAACTTACTACTACATCTTGTGCAGTGTGGATATTACATCTGATTCAAGGCCCCTCCATGCCAGTACAGTGATTGGATCTTCCTTGAGAACAGTAGCAACATCTCAGCAGCACAAAGATGTTACAGATACAGTGAATGGACCGACTGCCTCAATTTGGAGAACTCGAATTGCACACACTTGTGATGCGAGTGTGTCTGGTACACAGTTTTAATCTACCACGAAGTTTCATATCAGTGGACACTCCACTGCAGGTAAATCACTTCAGGTTAATGCTGGGCTGGTTCCTTTGAAAGGGCACGGCCGGCTTCATTCTCCCATCCTCCTCTAATCCAGTGGGACCAATGACTTCGCTGTTTGGTCCCCTCCCCTGAATCAACCAACCAACAAACTATTCTTCCATTTTTATATGGGCTGAACACAGTAGCATCATGTTTAGATATCAATTGCTTCCACGAGCAACTTGTTTCAGTGACAACTATTTGAAGTAACCCAGCACTGAAAAATAAATTGAAATATTCAATTCCAGAAGATCCCACTGGTGGCACATGCCTTAGTGCAGGTACCTTGTGAAATGGATATGGTGGTAGTTTTAGTGTTTCAGACGCAATCACTTTAGTGAACTATGTCTTATGTTCTGTCTTCATTTTGTACCCACAAGAAAATTGTGACTTTGTGAACCACTACTACTTACACTAAAATACTCTGTAGCACTAGTATTTTCCGATAACTCATTCTTAAAAAATAAATTTAAAAAGTGAATGAAATAAACAAAATGATAACATTAACTTAAAGAGAAATAGGGCAGAAACAATATTAAACAACAATGATGCACAAGAACATCAGATGAAATAACGAAATGTAAACATTAGTATTAAGCACACAGCCAACAAACTAACAACGCAGTACCTAACTGTAAACAGAGTCCTGACAAATCGGCACTCTGACAGTACTGGCACCAGTAGAGGGTAATGCTAGATTGTTACCTTGACAATCTAAGGGTTAAGCCATGCATGGTGAACAAAGGGCACAAATGCTGTCTTTCTATGGTGAATGAAAATGCAAATGTATTTTATGTGCACTGTGTTCACCACATAGCACACCATTCTCATGACTTCTGCAAACAAGCATCATGTAGTTGGCAATGCTCACACTAAAAAAATGTATTGTACTTACTGTACGTGGAACAAATAAAATACTTCCATCGGTTAGGCTGGAGATGTATGCATATCTATTGTATAGTAGAGATAATTCTGTCTTTCTTTATAGCATACTCATTCCTACTGGCTGAAGATTATTAAAGTGATGAAAGGCTGTCACACTTGGTTCAAAACCAAGTGATAATCTTCAATGAAACACGAATACAAACACTGGTTTTATGGCAGGAGTTATACCAAGTCAAGCAATACACTGGGAATTAGTACAATAATTACAGCATGTTGTTGTTGTTGTTGTTGTTGTTGTTGTGGTCTTTAGTCCTGAGACTGGTTTGATGCAGCTCTCCATGCTACTCTATCCTGTGCAAGCTTTTTCATCTCCCAGTACCTACTGCAACCTACATCCTTCTGAATCTGCTTAGTGTATTCATCTCTTGGTCTCCCTCTACGATTTTTACCCTCCACGCTGCCCTCCAATACTAAATTGGTGATCCCTTGATGCCTCAGAACATGTCCTACCAACCGATCCCTTCTTCTGGTCAAGTTGTGCCACAAACTTCTCTTCTCCCCAATCCTATTCAATACTTCCTCATTAGTTATGTGATCAACCCATCTAATCTTCAGCATTCTTCTGTAGCACCACATTTCGAAAGCTTCTATTCTCTTCTTGTCCAAACTATTTATCGTCCATGTTTCACTTCCATACATGGCTACACTCCATACGAATACTTTCAGAAATGACTTCCTGACACTTAAATCAATACTGGATGTTAACAAATTTCTCTTCTTCAGAAACGCGTTCCTTGCCATTGCCAGCCTACATTTTATATCCTCTCTACTTCGACCATCATCAGTTATTTTGCTCCCCAAATAGCAAAACTCCATTACTACTTTAAGTGCCTCATTTCCTAATCTAATTCCCTCAGCATCACCCGACTTAATTAGACTACATTCCATTATCCTTGTTTTGCTTTTGTTGATGTTCATCTTATATCCTCCTTTCAAGACACTGTCCATTCCATTCAACTGCTCTTCCAAGTCCTTTGCTGTCTCTGACAGCATGTGTTCCAAGAAATGCCTCCGGATAATTAACTAAAGGGCTCTGTGGTGTTTTCATAAGTACATCACCATGTGCATTCCTTTCCCCACAAGTGGGGGGACTAAACTTGAGCACAGTTTGAAATGATCAATACATCAATCCACCTCTGGCACAGCTCTACTGGACCGCTGTCACTTCCACTGACGAGCATACGTGCCATACCACTAACAACACACTGGCTTCCTGCACGAGATCCTTATTCTCTCACCACCCCACAACAGTACCTATGCTCGCAAGCACACTGTCAATTTCCATACAGAGTCTTTATGGGAACTGATAGAAAGATGACAGATGCCCTAGAATGATTTTACAGTCTATGAAATTCTGATTCATTTTATCTAACAGCCTTAGACTGGCAATCTTTTTCCATCAATTTCGACATAAGACTGCTAAGCTAAGTACAGCAGCGTTAGAAGTAAGTACTCTTTGTACTGAGTAAGCATGAAACAATGGGCACCCTAATGCCTACGGTGCCTACCATACTTAACAATTCACCACTTCTAGCATGCTGGACATTTCTAATCTGTTGTGACACTGAAATGCCATGCGTTATCTTTTCTGAGAGAACTTATTTCCTGATTTCTCCATTTGGAAGCATCTTTAATCCTGACCATAAGAAATTTGCAAACAGATTTTAAGAATAAATTATAGACCTTATTCTCAACTTCATTTTTCCAGTGTTATTATTGAAATTTAAAACTGCAAAACAGCAAACCCTGCAGCAACAAGAAAACTTCAACCCCATGGTAATTTGTGGTGTGTAACACCACAAGGTAGCTTCACAAACACAAAAATAAACAAACAATGAAAATATATTGTTTTAAGTCTATACTATATTTTAGAAGGAATGTAATGGAGACAATGATCTTTAGCATAGCCTGAGGTCTGCATTGGGTTCAAAGATGAAAAGAATGATTGTAAGTTGAAATTCAACAAATGGAATCACATGAGATATGTGCTATTATACAGCACACATTACACATACTGGAATTCAAAGATACATTTTAATGAAGACAGTCAATGTCATCAGGCAGTAACGAAGGTTACAATTAACCAGCAGAACAAGATGACTTACTGCTGTTAGGACATTGTCAACAAAAACAAACTTATTGTGACAACAGATACGCAGAATGCTACATTATATTGAAAGTTTCCGAAATTAACATTAACTATGCGATATATTTTGAAATTCATCCACCCTCAGAGATGTATCATAACGCTACACAAACAGTGTGAGAACAGCTGTGAAAGTAAGGCAATGACAGAAACTCATTTTCTTGAAGTAAACAATGAGTCCAACAACATACACAAAATAACCGAAAACGATTTCAATTTTATAACTACACGAAATTAAAAGTGTTTCAAAACAGATCAGTAAGTTGTAAAGCAACTATACAGAATGTTTTTACAACCACTGACGTATTCAATAGTACGACTACTACTCAGATACAGGATTTTACTGACCTTTGCTTAATCGCTGCGAGGCTGCCCATCAATCTGTGGGAGATTCCCGACGGCGCATTACGGAATCCTTTAATGCTCTGGAAAACAGCACCACCCAAACAACCCATTGTGAACGCACCACCACAATCGTCAACTATTCTCCATGGGCAAGGTTCTCGAGCATATTCTTCCATTACGACTGGCTGTTTTACTGCAACCATATATAATAACAATTAATATCATTATATACTACAAAGTTTGCAATTGTCAGTACATGGAATGAGCTTTAAAAAATGGTAAAACATGTCTTGGTATTTTAGCATCATGCGGAAAAACGTGTGTTAATCTGGTACGGTAAACTCTGTGACAAAACCTGTTTGCTAAAGATGTGCGATTACATTGCAGAACACACTCGTGTCGATATTGTGGTGTATAATGGACAACTGCCAAAATTTTAAAGAGAATTTAATTTCACAAAGCAGAGTCCAGCATTGCATCATTTAACCTATACGCCTACACATATGTATAGTGTGGTCAACGTACAAACAAGATAGACATATAACCATAAAAATACCCGCATACAGAACATTGAAGACCTACTTACAGGAATACTGACACACGTAACTAAACCCTAATTTTTGACTTCAAACTTCAAGTCTGTACCACCACTATCCTCCACCGCACACCAAAGAAAATCGCTTCAGAGAAATCACAGTTCTGTTTCTGTCCATAGATCAACGTGCATCGTGTTATGTCTTTGTCGGTTTTCGATCAGCATATTAATTTGAAACAATTTTCTATGCTTACGTTTTACTGTTTTACTGATATTTTCCAGAGTACGGTGCTGCCAATATTCGATATGATTATCTGCTAAAAACCTCAATTACATGTGCCTTTAAAGAAAGTATTATCGCGCGGAGGGTGCAGGAATCGTGTGTCGGTTTTGCGTCACACATACGCTACGCAGCCAGTCAGCATACAGAAATCATATAGGCACATTGTTTCTGTGATAATAGAGGGGACACAAGAAGGTAATGACAGTTTAAATGATTTTATACATTTGAAACTTAAATATTGTTGATACAAATTACAAAATACTGACGCACAGTTCTAAAGGAGACAGTAAAAATCAGTGCTTGATTTGTGACAGTACGCATCGGTACGCATTACCGGTACCTCTGGCGAAAAAAAAGAAAAAAATTTCGAACCACAGATTTTGAGATGTGCTACGATAGAACTCTGTTGCTCTTGAAGCGATGTGAAATAAATGTTGTATTCACACTTTTCAAATGCTCAGAAAAAAGTTAAAATAAAGTTTTAAGAAGTCTAAATTTCCAAAACGCCACCCGGAAGGTCACATTACCGAAATCTCTTTTAGTTTACAAATCAAGCGCTTCATGAACTAAGGTTGGTATCGAGCAGAATCAAGTCAATACTGGTCACCTATGGTCTATGCCTGTCAACTTGTATAATTACCTCGACTTGCAACATCTCTGTGAAAACAGACAGCGAACATATGGTACAAGTGCACAATACTTGCACTTCTGTGTATATGTTTTATTGCATTAGTCATATTCTCTTGTCCCAATGAGACATGTCCCTGGCACAGTAATAATATGGTAATTATTGCCATTCACTTTTTGTTCATTTTCTTCAATTATATGTGCAAGTGACTTAGAAAGAGATGTACAGACATACCAGATAATGTAACATGATAACAAATTTTCATATTTATTATGTAGAAATATAATCAAAATACACTCCTGGAAATTGAAATAAGAACACCGTGAATTCATTGTCCCAGGAAGGGGAAATTTTATTGACACATTCCTGGGGTCAGATACATCACATGATCACATTGACAGAACCACAGGCACATAGACACAGGCAACAGAGCATGCACAATGTCGGCACTAGTACAGTGTATATCCACCTTTCGCAGCAATGCAGGCTGCTATTCTCCCATGGAGACGATCGTAGAGATGCTGGATGTAGTCCTGTGGAACGGCTTGCCATGCCATTTCCACCTGGCGCCTCAGTTGGACCAGCGTTCGTGCTGGACGTGCAGACCGCGTGAGACGACGCTTCATCCAGTCCCAAACATGCTCAATGGGGGACAGATCCGGAGATCTTGCTGGCCAGGGTAGTTGACTTACACCTTCTAGAGCACGTTGGGTGGCACGGGATACATGCGGACGTGCATTGTCCTGTTGGAACAGCAAGTTCCCTTGCCGGTCTAGGAATGGTAGAACGATGGGTTCGATGACGGTTTGGATGTACCGTGCACTATTCAGTGTCCCCTCGACGATCACCAGTGGTGTACGGCCAGTGTAGGAGATCGCTCCCCACACCATGATGCCGGGTGTTGGCCCTGTGTGCTTCGGTCGTATGCAGTCCTGATTGTGGCGCTCACCCGCACGGCGCCAAACACGCATACGACCATAATTGGCACCAAGGCTGAAGCGACTCTCATCGCTGAAGACGACACGTCTCCATTCGTCCCTCCATTCACGCCTGTCGCGACACCACTGGAGGCGGACTGCACGATGTTGGGGCGTGAGCGGAAGACGGCCTAACGGTGTGCGGGACCGTAGCCCAGCTTCATGGAGACGGTTGCGAATGGTCCTCGCCGATACCCCAGGAGCAACAGTGTCCCTAATTTGCTGGGAAGTGGCGGTGCGGTCCCCTACGGCACTGCGTAGGATCCTACGGTCTTGGCGTGCATCCGTGCGTCGCTGCGGTCCGGTCCCAGGTCGACGGGCACGTGCACCTTCCGCCGACCACTGGCGACAACATCGATGTACTGTGGAGACCTCACGCCCCACGTGTTGAGCAATTCGGCGGTACGTCCACCCGGCCTCCCACATGCCCACTATACGCCCTCGCTCAAAGTCCGTCAACTGCACATACGGTTCACGTCCACGCTGTCGCGGCATGCTACCAGTGTTAAAGACTGCGATGGAGCTCCGTATGCCACTGGCTGACACTGACGGCGGCGGTGCACAAATGCTGCGCAGCTAGCGCCATTCGACGGCCAACACCGCGGTTCCTGGTGTGTCCGCTGTGCCGTGCGTGTGATCATTGCTTGTACAGCCCTCTCGCAGTGTCCAGAGCAAGTATGGTGGGTCTGACACACCGGTGTCAATGTGTTCTTTTTTCCATTTCCAGGAGTGTATTATATTCTATGTGATATTTCAACACTTCTAGAGTCACATACACACATACACACACACACATACACACACACACACACGCACACACACACACACACACACACACACACACACAACACTGACACCAGTTCAGAACTTCTTAGACCT
Organism: Schistocerca americana; assembly: GCF_021461395.2. Lineage (NCBI taxonomy): Eukaryota > Metazoa > Arthropoda > Insecta > Orthoptera > Acrididae > Schistocerca > Schistocerca americana. The sequence goes on along the minus strand of NC_060128.1, from coordinate 142,758,434 downwards.
ATCAAGAATCTCTGTTTGCTATTGAGTATTGATCATGCAGGATGAAATACCTAGTTAATAGCTTGTTTGTCCCTCTTTTGAACGAAATGCACCACTTATTTTGCACACCACGGATGCGAAAGTTTGTTGGTAGGTGTGTGGAGGTATGTGACATTAAGTGTCTACACACAAATCATGTAATTCGCGTAAATAACGGGCCACTGATCTGTATATGGGGTGATGGCGTCCGATAGCGACCCACATGGGTTCCATAGGATTTACACCAGGCGAACTTGGTCACCGAGACATTTACGTGAGTTCACTATAACGCGCCTGAAACCACTGCAGTGTGGTTCTGGCTCTGAGATATGGGAAATTATACTGCTGAAAGACGACATCGCTGTCGGGAAAGACATCAAGCATGGAGGGATACAGGCGCACGCAGTTCTCAGCGTGTCTTGGATTACTACCACTGGTCCCATGCAAGTGCAGGACAGTGTCTCCCATAGCATAATACTGCTCCCACTAGCCTGCATCCATGGCACGCTGCACGTTACAAGCCTCAGTTCACCTCGATGACGGCGTTTATGTATACAACCATCAGCCTAGTGTAACAAAAAATGTGATTGACCTGAAGAGTCGACACGTATCCATTGATCAACGGTCGAATTCCGGTGGCCCCATCTCCATTTCTGTCATAATTAAGGACGTCGTTGGGCCAACATGTGAACACATAGGGGTGCTCTGCTGCGAAGCTCCATATTCAACAGTGTATGATGACCGGTGTGCTCCAAAACACTTGTGCATGCACCAGCATTATGTTTTTCCAAAATAGATATCACAGTTTACCATGTATCCTATTTTATAGAGTTTACAGAGCAGACAAGCCTCTGAACGCCACATACTACGAAGAGTCGTGGACACCCAACCATTTAGCACCTAATGGTAGTATCATTGACCTTCTACCTTTTTCTGCAGATGCTCAAGACAGTAGCATGTGAACATTCGATCAGCTTCGCTGTTTTCGAGATACTCGTTCAGAGGCTCTGATTAATAATAATTTGCGCTTTGTCAAAGGGCTTGTCTCAATGGATTTTCGCATTTGCAGCCAATGTCTTCGCTATGGTGATCCCCTGTCCATGTCTGCTACAGTTATACACATTTGTTAGTGTGTCATGCTCCCAAAATACCACCAAGCGGCATCGAACGTCACACTGGGCAGTGGCCATAATGTTTTGGATGGTCTGTGTAGGTTTCATCTTTTGTACAAATAAAATTAAAAAATTCTGACGCTATTTACAGTAAACAGAGCTGATGCACTAGGAATTTGTAAATAGTATAAATATTAAGAGAGTGAATATGGTGTTCATTCCACATTACAGTTAGTAATGTGGTGAACATAGTTGGCATACATAACCAACACACTGAAAATATATTGATGCAGTAAACACAATGATTAAATGCAATTAATAATTTAAGATATATGATGCACAAAAATTCTTTCAATAGTGAATGTAGCTATTATCATACATGCTAATAACTATTATATAATATATTTGATACATCCTCATAAGTAGTATAGATGGTGAGTATAGTCGCTGATACAAACTGATCTTAGCACTAATCAGATCATAAAACTCTTTTATAGAGTTAATTTCACTCATGCAATTTCTATTGTTCCTTCCCAAGCTCATTTCAACAACTTTGTGGCAATGAAATTCTTTTGGTAAATTATTAAAGTTTGTTTCACTTGTGTTGTTCACATTTACTCATGGTTCATCATTTCCACAGCTTTCTCAATTACTGTTTGACTGAAATGGTCAGAACAGAGAAGCAGCAGCAGGAAGTTTCTTTATGTGAAAGACATAGTAAAACACATCCCATTCTTGAACAAAGTGACAGACATGTCAATATAAATAATGTACACATGGCTCACTGCTGTAGAAAGCCATGGAGTGTTAACACCTTTTTCAACTTTTTCTTTAATACTGGTATATCTAATACAGTATTTTTACACTTTTTATATCTGCATACAGCATAACGTAAATTATTTTATGTTTATCTAACATAGTTTATTGATATAGGGCCTAGTATCTACATATCTATGAAAATAATTCGTATTTATAGCTTTATAACTGTGGAACTCGCCATTTAATGCTGAAAATTCAGTATGTGATTAAGGTAACACACTTTCCTTTACAGTATATACATTCTTGCAAGAGATAAAATTTTTGATTCTGTAAAAATGTTTCTGCATGATTACATATATGTCACCCCTTTCATAACTCTTATTGCTCGTTTTTTAATTCAAAATTATTGTTTTGTAACACTTCAATTCCTCCAGAGCAATACACCATACTTTTACAGGCTATGCACATTTTTAAAGTAAGCACAAAGTACTACAGAAGTCCCTAAGTATTACTCAAGCCTTTTATTCAGTAGTTCAGTGTATTTTTGCTACCTAAACTAGTCACCTGACCAAACTACTTGAAACTTCATGTTCAGTGCTACAGCCATAGGCATCTGCAAGAAGGGAATGAGGGGAGAACTCACTGCTCCCTTTCTAAGAATACACAGTTTCATTCATTGCAGAATTCTCGCTTCTAGAAATGACTGACTGGCTATACATCAGTTTTCTGGAAAATAATAAGCTTTGTCATCTATAGAATTTAGTTTTTGTAGTGTGATACATCTCAAAACTGACCAATTCATTTCCATAAAAAACGGCAATTTTAGAGTCTTCTCACTCACCCCCACTAGTTAAATTTCTGTAGACATCTGTGGCTACAGCCACTAATTTTAGGATTATATTACTTCTGTCATTTGTGCTTACCTCCCTAAAGCTCATCCATACCATTTTCTTCTCATTTACCTCCTTCACATTGTCTCTAAACCATAATTCTGCTTCTTCTGTCCTCACAGAGACTTTCTGCTTAATTCTGTAGTTTAATAAAAATTATAGTATATCTGCAAACAACGCTGGATCTACCACAGACGATTTTTACGATAAATCATTTGCAAGAATCAGGAGTAACAGAGGGTCCAACATGGAGCTATGAGGTACACAGCAATTAGTTTTGCTGTAACTTGAAAAGTAAGTTTTATTTTTATGACATTTTCCTGCCATCTGTTGCCTGCCAGAAAGATAAAACGTAAAGTAATTCTAGGCTATTCTGCAGGCACTGTATAACTTCTTAAGCTAGCAAAAAAACCAGTATGGATTCTGAGAAAACCAACTCTCACTTCTTTTGTATGATATCCTGAAAACCATCAATGATCAATGCAGTCAAGTAGAGGTAGTATGTATCGACTTCCAAACAGAATTTGACTCAGTACATTTCCGCAATTATTATCGATTGTACAATTATATGGAGTTTCAAGCAAAATTTGAGACTAGATTGAGGATATCTTGGTAGGGAGGATGCAGGATGTTATCTTGGATGAAGAGTCATCAAAAGATGTAGAAGCATCTTCAGCTGTGCCCCTGGAAACTGTGTAGCAACCCTAGCTCTTCACACTGTATATTAATGAGCTTGTAGATGATATTAATAGCAGGGTCAGACTTTTCACAGCTGATGCAGAAAAAATTCCACACAAGTATTTAGTCAGACTTTGACAAAATTTCAAAGTGGTGCAAAGCCTGGCAACCTATCTTAAATTTTCAGCAATGTAGAAATAACGCAGTTCACAAAAAGAAAATATGCAGTACCCTATGTGTGGGGTCCTGCCCACTTGTCTCTTATAGGGTGCCTAAAGGATGCTACCTTCTTGGATAGATATAAAAGAATTCAAGCAAACCACATTAGTGATTTTTATTACAAGAAAGTAAATTGACAATACTTAACTTTGGGTTGCAGATGAATGACGACATGCAAATGATCAAATTTCTTCACTAATTACAATGTCCATGCAAGTTATTCACACTCGCTCATAAGTCACTGCTATCATTAATATCACTGCTCTTCTAAGCCTCTCTGCTAGTCCCTCCACTAGTGTCTGTCTTCTACTCCCTCTGAGGCTGGCACGAGCGACACTTATATTCTCTTCTTCTAGATGCCGCTCCTGTCATGGTGACGTCCTAGTCAGCCTGCTATTGGCTGATGTCGCCTCACAGACCCCTCTGCTCTTGCATTCTTCATCTTTGTGCCAGAGCTTGTCGTTAGGCCAGAACACTATGACTGCAATATCAATGTCACAAGTGAAATTGGTCAACACATACAAATACTTGAGTGTAAAAATTTGTAGGGATATGAAATGGAACGATCACATTAGCTCAGTTATAGTTAAAATAGGTGTCAGACTGATTCATTGAAAAATAGAGGGAAATGTAGTCAGTCTGCAAAGGAGACTGCTTACAAATCATTTGTGTGACCTATCCTACAATACTGCCCAAGTGTGTGGGACCCATATCAAACAGAGGATATTAAATGTATGCAAAGAATGGCAGCAGATATGGTCACAAGTTTGTTTGACTTATTGGATAGTGTCATGAAGATGCTAAGAAAACTGGACTGGCAGATGCTTGATGATAGCTGTAAAGTGTCCCAAGGAAGCCTACTTACAAAGTTTCAAGAACTATCTGTAAGTGGGGAATCTAGGAATATACTACCACTCCCTATGTATCACTCCCGTAGGGATCGATAGGACGAGATTAGATTATTTAATGCACATATAGAGACATTTAAGTAATCATTCTTCCTGGGCTCCATAGTGAATGGCATGGGAAGAAACCCTAGTAATTATGGACATGAAAAACTCGTTTTATTTTGCGGCATATTTCGGAGTTATTTTTTCCCAAATTTGGTGTCATTTTTTGCCAGATTCAGTGGTATTTCATCACCAATTTCTGCGTAATATTTTGATTTTCTATGTTCTTTCTTCCAATTTTGCTATAATTTTTTTCCAGTTTCGACGTCATTTTTTCCAGTTTCAGTGATTTTTTTACCAAATTTGGTATTTTTTCCGATTTTGTGGTTATTTTTTTGACGATTACGTTGTTACTTTTTTTGCCAAATTTGGTGTTATGTTTTTGCCAATTTCTTTGTTATTTTTTGCTGATTTAGGTACTATTTTTTTCAAATTCGATGCTATTTTTTGATACATCTGGCGTTTTTTGCCAGTTTCGTTGCTATACTTTCCCCTTTTTTCAAAATTCGATGCTTTTTTGCTGATTTCCGTAGTTTTTGGCCAAATTAGAGGTAGTCTTTTGCCAGTTTGATTGTTATTTTTGGCCAAAATTGATGCTATTTCTAGTCAAATTCGGTGCTATTTTGTGACAAATTCGGATCTATTTTCTGCCACATTTTGGCTTTTTATGGCAGATTCGGTGTTATCTTGCTTGCCAGATTCTGTCTTTTTTTTAAAGCAGATTCAGTGTTTCTTTTGCCAAAGTAGATGTAATGTTTTGCGAAATTCGGTGTTTCCAGCCAATTTTGGTGCTATTTTTGAAGTTACGTCACAGTTTGTTATGTGGGAAGTGTGCTGTCAGTATAGGATTATACACGAACATCAGTCTTGGTGAGAAACAAGGCAAAATGTAATTTCAACATTCAATAACTGTCAGTGACTGTTGTGTTCTGCCCACTCATCAAATATAAGGTGCCTAGGAAAAATACTTTCTCGTATCGCTAGACAATAATTCAAGCAAATCGTATTTATGGAGTTTATTACAGAAGGATATGATTACAATACTTAACTTTGTGAGTTATAGAAGTGTCTCGAGCAATAAGGGACTGACAAACATAAGGGGCGTTCAAAAAGAAACGAGCTGGATGCATAATTACAGAAACTAATACCTGCATGTTAGAAGTATTTACCCTGGGTGTTGAGACACATGTCCCACAGTGACATAAGGTGGTGAATGGCTATCTCATAACATTCCCGAGGTTGTGATGTTAACGAGTTCTGCACGTGCAGCTGGATGTCGTCGTCCAAGGTGAATCATTTGCTCCTCAGAACCTTTTTAAGGGGAATGGCGCAATGACAGAGAGAGAGGTCCGAACTGTATGGAGGGTGGCCGAGAACCTCTCATTTGAATTTCTGCAGTAGTGCCGCGACTGAGTTGACCGTATGAGACTTTGCATTGTCGTGGAGCAGAATGACCCGACAGGTGAGTTGCCTGGTCGTTTTGATTTGATCGCTTGGCAAAGGGTGGTCAAGGTTTGCGAGTAACGCTGGACATTCGCTGTTGTCCTGTGCTGCAGGAAGTGAATCAGAAGGGGGCCATCTTGTTCAAAGAAGAACGTCAGCATAGGGGCAAACGATTCATCTCAGATGAAGACATCCAGCTGTATGTGCAGAACTGGTTAACATTGCAGTCCCGGGAATTTTATGAGACATTCATTCGCCGCCTTGTGTCACAGTGGAATAAGTGCCTCAACAGCCAGGGTCAATACTTCTAACATAAAGGTACTGTTTTCTGTACTTATGCCTCCGGCTCGTTTCTTTTTGGACGCTCCTTATATATAAGCAAGCGCTTCAGTATACAGGGTGGACCATTGATAGTAACCGGGCCAAATATCTCACGAAATAAGCGTCAAACGAAAAAACTACAAAGAACGAAACTCGTCTAGCTTGAAGGGGGAAACCAGATGACGCTATGGTTGGCCCGCTAGATGGCGCTGCCATAGGTCAAACGGGTATCAACTGCGTTTTTTTAAAGTAGGGACCCCATTTTTAATTACATATTCGTGCAGCATGTAAAGAAATATGAATGTTTTAGTTGGACCACTATTTTCGCTTTATGATAGATGGCGCTGTAATAGTCACAAACGTATAAGTACGTGGTATCACGTAACATTCCGCCAGTGCGGACGGTATTTGCTTCGTGATACATTACCCGTGTTAAAATGGACCGTTTACCAATTGCGGAAAAGGGCCAACATCGTGTTGATGTATGGCTATTGTAATCAAAATACCCAACAGGCGTGTGCTATGTATGCTGCTCAGTATCCTGGACGACATCATCCAAGTGTCCGGACCGTTCGCCGGATAGTTACGTTATTTAAGGAAACAGGAAGTGTTCAGCCACATGTGAAACGTCAACCACGACCTGCAACAAATGATGATGCCCAAGTAGGTGTTTTAGCTGCTGTCGCGGCTAATCCGCACATCAGTAGCAGACAAATTGCGCGAGAATCGGGAGTCTCAAAAACGTCGGTGTTGAGAATGCTACATCAACATCGATTGCATCCGTACCACATTTCTATGCACCAGGAATTGCATGGCGATGACTTTGAACGTCGTGCACAGTTTAGCCACTGGGAACAAGAGAAATTACGGGACGATGACAGATTTTTTTCACGCGATCTATTTAGCGACGAATCATCATTCACCAACAGCGGTAACGTAAACCGGCATAATATGCACTGTTGGCCAACGGAAAATCCGTGATGGCTGCGACAAGTGGAACATCAGTGACCTTGGCGGGTTAATGTATGGTGCGGCATAATGGGAGGAAGGACAATTGGCCTCTATTTTATCGATGGCAATCTAAATGGTGCAATGTATGCTGATTTCCTACGTAATGTTCTACCGATGTTACTACAAGACGTTTCAGTGCATGACAGAATGGCGATGTACTTCCAACATGATGGATGTCCGGCACATAGCTCACGTGCGGTTGAAGCGGTATTGAATAGCATATTTCATGACAGGTGGATTGGTCATCGAAGCACCGTACCACGGGCTGCACGTTCACCGGATCTGACGCCCCGGATTTCTTTCTGTGGGGAAAGTTGAAGGATATTTGCTATCGTGATCCACCGACAACGCCTGACAACATGCGTCAGCGCATTGTCAATGCATGTGCGAACTTTACGGAAGGCGAACTACTCGCTGTTGAGAGGAATGTCGTTACACGTATTGCCAAATGCATTGAGGTTGACGGGCATAATTTTAAGCAGTTATTGCATTAATGTGGTATTTACAGGTAATCATGCTGTAACAGCATGCGTTCTCAGAAATGATAAGTTCACAAAGGTACATGTATCACATTGGAACTACCGAAATAAAATGTTCAAACGTACCTACGTTCTGTATTTTAATTTAAAAAACCTACCTGTTACCAACTGTTCGTCTAAAATTGTGAGCCATATGTTTGTATTACAGTGCCATGTATCACAAAGCGAAAAAAGTGGTCCAACTGAAACATTCATATTTCTTTACGTACTGCACGAATATGTGATAAAATGGGGGTTCCTATTTTTAAAAAACGCAGTCGATATCCGTTTGACCTATGGCAGCGCCATCTAGCGGGCCAACCATAGCGCCATCTGTTTTCCCCGTTCGAGCTAGACAAGTTTCGTTCTTTGTAGTTTTTTCGTTTGACGCTTATTTCGGGAGGTATTTGGCCCGGTCACGATAAATGGACCACCCTGAATACAATTCGTTACACAAGAAAAACAATATAGTTCCTAAGTCACTACTGCAGCGTTCGTAGACTGCCTAGACTTCAACTGGGCCGTGGCCAGGCGGCGCGGCGCTTGTAGTCTCTTCTCCTAGATGCCGCTGCTGTCTCGGTTTCGTCCTAGAGAGAGGTCCGCCAGCGTACTAATGTCTGACGTCGTCTCACGGGCCTCTCTGCTGCAACTTTCCTGGCCGGTTGTGGCGGCGCTTGTCTTTACGCTGGAACAGTTACGAATATTGGTAAACTGTTGTCCTCAGATTTATACCATCTTTAAATTGTAAAATGATAAATTTCATGATATTCCGTAAAAATCTTCAATTTCTCGTTATTTTGCTAATATTGTCAATTTCGCGTTACCATTTTCACAAAATTTTCCTGTCCCCACCAACAACTGGTACAGGGTGACACGCGGGAGACGGGCGGTTTTTAATGAAATAATACTCAGCCAACTTTAAAATTAATGCATGTTTATTTACACAAAATCAAAGCTCATTATTTGCCATTTCAGTTAACAAAGTTACTTGTGAAAAATAATGTCGTCAAGGTGATGTCCATCATTTCGAATCTTCTCAAAATCCTCCATTACACGGACTAAAATCTCTGCAGGGATGGCAGCAATTTCTTGAATGACTGCATTCTTCAATGCGTCCAGATTTCGTGGTTTGTGGTTATAGACACAGTTCTTAAGGAAAAAAGTCACATACTGAAAAGTTGGGAGACCTGGGATGCCAAGGAACATTGCCAAAACGTGAGCTAATCCGGCCAGGAAACATGCGTCTAAGAACTGTCATTGAAGTGTTTGCGGTGTGCGACGTTGCCCCATCCTGCTGGAACCAAACGCGTTTTAAAGGGATTCGTCGTCTTCTTAGTTCTGGTTTCAAGAATGTTTCGAATATACGAATGTAACGAACCGAATTAACAGTAACTGTGGCCCCGTTCTCTTCAAAAAAATAAAGTCCAACAATGCCAACAGAGTCAAGAGGACACCAGACTGTTCCTTTTTCTGAGTGTAGAGGACGCTGGTGGATGAGGTGTGGATGCTCTGGAGCCCAGTAACGTAGGTTTTGCTTATTCGCGGTCCCGCTCATCAATAAAATTTCATTTTTCATTCGATCCCAAAATCACTTGCATTCTGTAAGCGAAGTCTTCTCGTACAGCAAAATCAGTTTCCTTAAGTTGTTGGACAATGAGCATTTTGAAGGGATGGAATTTTAATTCTTTATGCAAAATTCATGTAACTGATTCACGATTGATTCGTAACTCACTAGCTGACCGTCCTGGGCTTCTGACTGCCGCTTGCCTTACCTTTTCAACATTTTCTGGTGTCGTTACTCTGCGTCTCGGGCCAGGATGCTTCTTATCCGGTACGTTTCCAGTTAATCTGAAGTTTTCCACCCATCTGAGGATTGTATTACGGCTCAGAACAGCTCCATGTCGACCCCGACATTAAACCGCGCACGAAACAATCGCTACGTAGCAGTAATAGACTCACCACTTTTCACGAAACTATTATAGACAAACACTCGACGTTGCAAGTCCCACTGCTCCACAGTGACTGAGTAAATGAAATGGCGTCTTGTGTGGATCAGAACTATCCCCATCACGACCACCTCCCACCACCGCGCCCTCAGTACTACGCAGTTCAAAACCGTCCGTCTCCCGTGTGTCATCCTATACATTTGGCAGTAATCTGTGCCATGCAGTTCACCATTGTCTGCAGGGTTAATGTGTAGATATGGAGGCGGAAACATCAGGTCATTATTGATCAGATCGTGGGCTTTACATAGGTCTAGAAACAGCCACCAGTCCAATTCATCTCGCTCGGTAACAGGGCTTCACAGCCAGCGTGCTCTGTGAGCAGACAGTGAGAGCTGGTCTTTGAGCAGCGAGTACTGTACCCCCTCCAATTCCACTGTCACACACATCGAGCGAGGTGACACAGTGGTTAGCACACTAGACTCGCGTTCGGGAGGACACCGGTTCAAACCCGCGTCCGGCCATCCAGATTTGGGTTTTCTATGATTTCCCTAAATCACTCTAGGCAAATGCTGGGATGGTTCCTTTCAAAGGGCAAGGCCAATTACCTTATCTGTTCTTGACACAATCCTACTTTGCCTTTCTTGCATCGTCACAGGGAATACGGAGGGGAACCGCGTGGAGGATTGTGGAACGACGAAATCGAATGTGAAGGATATTCTTGAAAAATATAGAATGTGCTTATCTATATCTACATCGACATCCATACTTCGCAAGCCACCTTAAGATGCTTAGCGGAGGATACTCTGTACCTCTACTAATCATATCCTTTCCTGTACCAGTTACAAATAGAGCGAGGAAAAAACAACTGTCTATAATCTAAATGCATCCGTATGGGCTGCCATTGCTCGTATCTTAGCTTCGCCATCTTTATGAAATGCATGTTGGCGGCGGTAGAATCGTTCTGCAGTCAGCTGCATACTCTGGTTCTCTAAATTTTCTCAATAGTGTTCCTTGGAAAGAAGGTCGCCTTCACTCCAGGGATTCCCATTTGGTTTCCTAAAACATAATAATAGCGATATTTGCTTACAAGCTAGTTTTTTTGTCACTTTCATTGACTTTTTGACATACAGTTCGCTGTACAAATTTTCTCCTACCTAACCTAACCTAACCTAACCTAACCTAACCTATTCACCAAGTTCGCCAGCTCTCAAGTGTTGCACGTTTTATTCCGACAAAATGATTGTTTCTCAGAAAGTATGAAAAATAAGAGGTTTAATATGTAGCTTTCCTATAGTAATGTTTAATCAAACAGCAAAGATTTGGTACTCAATCGGTGCAGAATTTAATGCCCTACATTTTGATGTTCTTGGCTGTTTTGGTTAAATGCTTAGTTTCAGAGGAGTTAGAAAAACAGAAAAACTGCGAAATTTTTGTGGTTTTCATTTCATCACGACTAAACCTCGAAACAGAAATCGTGGAAAACTCAGGTTTTTCATATTAGAAAGCTTCTTGAGCGATTGAAACAATTTCCAGAATTCCACTAATATTTGGAAGGCAGCCCACTTTTTGGGTGTAATTTTCCTGGTCTATATGCTCTTCATGTACTTCTTTAGCATTCTTGGAGTAGTTGTTACTGCCTAGTGATGGTGGTAGCTGGCTGTCAGCTGGCACATCTTTATCATGTAGGCTTCCGCATGTTATTTCACGCGATTCTAAATTTTCTCAGTGGGGACGTGCACTGGTAGCATATACACTTGCAGAATATTTTTCAGGCAATAAACAATGATCTAAACTGCAAACGGCCAAAACGACAGATTCCACACGTTCTGAAGCAAAAAGAAACGATTTCCTTAGTGCTCTAAATAGGCTAGACATAATACCAAGCCGGTTGCGGTGGTCTCGCGGTTCTAGGCGCTCAGTCCGGAACCGCGCGACTGCTACGGTCGCAGGTTCCAATCCTGCCTCGGGCATGGATGTGTGTGATGTCCTTAGGTTAGTTAGGTTTAAGTAGTTCTAAGTTCTAGGGGACTGATGACCACAGATATCAAGTCCCATAGTGCTCAGAGCCATTTGAACCATAATGCCAAAGGTGTTTTCCACTATCTTCTTGTTCTAGAGCGTGTCTAGTTATTAATGCTCATGGAAACTTCAATATTAAAAAGGTTTGGTTTCATACTAAGAGGCTGCAAAGGAAAAGCATCGTCTGCTACAAAAACATGTGGCACAATTGATCTTCTTCCTGGCAGAGGAGTCATTTTGAGACCTGTCGCCGTTGGTTCAGTGAAATCTGCAATTCCAGTGGCTCTGAAAACATAACTGCTCTGCGTACTGCAATGGCATTGAAGCTCATTGTACTTTTTGCTATTCTGAATAAAGAATTTAGGCTTGGGTATGAATCACCATTTGTAATAATGTTCAATTTCAAACATTTCATTAAATAAAATTCCTAATGCTCAAAACTGCAAAGTTAGAGAAAGTCGTTCTGTTACATCAATAGCTTTTCTAAATTTGGTGTCTTGCTTTGTAGTCATTGGGCCAATTTTACAAGCAAGCTTTTAGAAATTAGCTGGTTTTATTATTAAAAAATTTAAAATCCGCGCTGGATCATTAATACCAATTTCAGACATTAATTGACTGTAAGCAACGAAATTTTCAATCCCCAAATCCATTCTACGACCCACACAGAATGATTTTTATTCTTTTTTGACGTCTTTAGAATGATTACACACACTGAAATTTAGCGTTTCGAAGCTTTGAACATGGCAAGCAGAACAAGGCAGACATACGACACAGGTCACATTTATGTGTAGCATCCAGTAACTGTCAGATGTAAAAGTACCTAAGCGGGCCACACATTTAAGACAAATTATAACTTTTTAGGGACTGTCATATACATATCAGTGATACAAATTTCTAGTGATTTCCGTCAGTACCGACATGTAAACAACCAAAGCGATTTTCTGTACAATACTCGAGTTATATTTTTGGACGAAAGTATCAGCCGTAAACGCACATTTAATGTATAACAGTAATGAAATGGACTGCCGTAACTGTATGTTTTAGATTGTGCCATTAGTGTAAAACAACGGGCTCTTGAAAAACAGGTATCTGATCAGGCTAGCGAAACCAATTCATGCTTAACATGTAAATACGACAGCGGAAGACAGTTCCCAAAATTCCGGTTTTAGTCTTGCAGAAGTTTGGTAGCGTGTAAGACTGGGTCCACACGTTGGAGGCAACGATGACGCCAACAATGTTGGTCCATTGCGTGGTTCGAGGAAATAGTATTGGAACCAACAATGGCCCAAGTGTTGTCACTACTCCATTGCATGTTGGTATTTGGACCTAACATCAGAGGGCACTGGGACCAATATCAACACACATTTGCACCACTGTCGTTCATTTTGGTTGCCATTTCGAAAACCGAGTTTATTTGTCTCTCGTACTTCCAGGCTGGATATTTGAAAGTACAGTGTCTCAGGAACAGGGGAATAACATGTAAGTTGAAACTTCCTGGCAGATTAAAACTGTGTGCCGGACCGAGACTCGAACTCGGGACCTTTGCCTTTCGCGGGCAAGTGCTCTACCATCTGAGCTACACAAGCACGACTCACGCCCCGTCCTCACTACTTCGCTTCTTCCAGTACCTCGTCTCCTAGCTTTCATTCTGGAAACATGTAAGTGTTTGAGTTTTTGGAACCTTAGCAGCAGGAAAGAAATTTGTGGAATCCCACTATGAGGAACAACAGAAATCACAGTGTCACTCTGGATGCATGGCAGTCAACCACCTACACAACTGATGAATCTCTTTTGAGAATCGTACCTGCTCAGGGTATAAATACACGCACACATCTCAATAAAGATTGATTACTGGTGTATTTATTTTTGTATCCACTTTAAGGCAAGTAAAAACGCAGCACGAAGTAATTATCCGAATGGTGCGGAAATTGGTGGACGTGATGTTCATGTACAGTCGAACAAATGATTACAATTTCTGAAAAATTGGATTATTTATTAAAGTGTAGTGTTTCACAAATTGAGCAACTCAGTAATACGCTCATCAAAACCTGGCCCTTATACAAGCAATTATTCACCTTGGCGTTGATCTACAGAGTTGTTGGATGTCCTCTTGAGGGACGCAATGCCAAATTCTGACCAACTGGCGCATTAGATGGTCAAAATCCCGAGTTGGTTGGAATATCCTGCACATAACGCTCCAAATGTTCTCAATTGGGCAGAGATCCGGCGACCTTGCTGGCCAAGGTAAGGTTAGGTAAGCAAGAAGACACGCAATAGCAACTCTAGCCGTGTGCATGTGGGCGTTATCATGCTGAAATGTAGACCCAGGATCGCTTGCCATTAAGGGCAACAAAACGAGGCGTAGAATATCGGCGACTTGCTTGCTGTTCTGTGTGTGTCTAGACACGTCTTCGGCCTGGAACTATCTTCAGTAGTGAGTCCCACTTCGAACTGAACCACGATGACCAGTGTAGAAGTGTCTAGAGACGCCGCAGACAGCGATGGAATACCAGTATACCTACCTGACTGTTGCCCGACTACCAGGAGTGATGGTGTGGCGTGCCATTTCTTTTCATAGCAGGATCCCTTTGGTTGTCATCTGCGACGCCCTTACAGTGCAGAGGTACGTTGACGATAGTCAGTATCCCACTCTGTCACCCTTCACGGCAAGCCATCTTGCTCTTATATTTCAGCAAGGTAATGTCCGCCCGCACAGGGCAATAATTTCTTCTGCTTGTCTTCATGTTTCACAAACCCCACCTTAACCAGCCAGGTCGCCAGATCTCTCCCCATTTGAGAATGTTTGGACCACTATGTGCAGGGCCCTCCAACTACCATGGGATTTTGACCATGTAATGAGCATTTGGACAGAATTTGGCATGATATCTCCAGGTGGACATCCACAATTCTATCAATTAATACCAAGCCGAATAACTGTTTGCATGAGGACCAGAGGTGGTCCAGCCCGTTGTTCAGATGGTTCAAATGGCTCTAAGCACTATGGGACTTAACATCTGAGGTCATCAGTCCCCTAGACTTAGAAATAATTAAACCTAACTAACCTAAGGACATCACACACAACCATGCCCGAGGCAGGATTCGAACCTGCGACTGTAGCAGCAATGCGGTTCCAGACTGCAGTGCCTAGAACCATTCGGCCACCGCAGCCGGCCAGCCCGTTGTAAACTTGCTTAATTTGTGTAGCTCTTTCTCTTGAAAAAGTCATCGCATTTTTCTGAAACTGTAATCATTTGTTTGTATATGTACCGATCTTTGTCCCATTCAGATAACTGCTTCGTGATGCGCTATTTTTTTTTCTTTTGTTTTTTGTCATAGAGCAGTCGGTGAGCCTGCTGGCTGCTTTTTTTTTTCTTTATTGAGTTTCGATCCCCCCCTTCCCCAAGGGGGCGGGCTGGCAGCAGCTTAGTACGCCACTCTTCGGCCTACAGAATTTGTTTTAAAAAGATGAAGATAATAAATAATAAAAACAGGCGATAAAATCGGAGACTTAAATGGTAACATGGCGGAAAAATCGTGGAAAGACAGGTAAAATAATAGACAGACAAGTAAAAAACACGGCGACAGTCTGGTTTCTGTTCGCAAGAGACATAAAATTCACACCCAGCGATAGCTTGATGTCTGTTCGCAACACTTTGCAAAGACGAACAACACTGAACACTCACTTGAACACTGCACTAAAAAGTTGGCAAATATGACATACCACAGCCGATGGCAGGTGGGGGGAACTGGACAGATGATGGTAAAATAAAAAAGGGGGGGGGGGGGGGGAGGAGAGGAAAAGCGAAGGGGGCTGCTTCTTGAACGTACCTACTCTTTGCTCAGCAAACAGCCACACTACCAGTAGCGAGAAGTGGGAGAAGGCCCTGCTTATACACGATCTCAACTCTGCTCAAGCACATGATCCCGCTGTTAGCTGCTTGAACAAACCTAATATGTAGGCCCAATGTGTAACTGCGTTGCCATTACGGGGATGTGAAACTCATAGAATGACTTCTGGTAAGGCAGCATTAGTTGGCTGCCAGGCCACTTGGAGCGCTGTAAGTTCATCAGTCCATCATCTCGCTTTCTTATTGGCTGATTTTCAGTCTTCCATGTTTGTTTTCGTTTCATAGTTACTACGTAGTGAGACTTTTGACGTTTGGCTGACCGGAGGAGGACGAGACGCCGTTGTTGCCCAGGTAACACCGATGGCGAGCCGGCTTTCCCTACCACGACGCCAGCGGTAAGCGCCCCTGTTGCCACACCGTGAGTAAACAGTACCACGTGATGACACGCATTAGGTGCATCAGCGTTTGTCAGCTCGCATTGTAAAGTCGTATTTTCTCGCACTGAAATGTTCTGCAGTCGTCAGGTATTGTTTTGTTGTTGCATTAATAACAGTGCAGTACATCTGAATACGACATTTGCAATAACATTGTCGTCCAAGAACACGTTGACCGGCTGAGAAGACAACCTTCTGCTGCAAAACATTCCTCAGAATTCGAAAACAGTAATGGATAAAACGCAATACCATGCTGTTGTGATGCGTAAAGCTCCAACAGTGCAGCAGAGGAAAGCTGAATTTTGCTCTGAAATGGTCCATGAGATAAAGTTTAACCTAGCGTGTATAAAGCGAAGTTAACGGAGCTTGTAATGTTGTATAAGTCAAAACTCCTCTCTACCGAGTCGACGAACTGGCTAACGGTAAAGGGCGTAGTTTAACCGGGCTTCCTCCGTATCATGCTAATTTAAATCCGACTGAGAGTATATGGACCTAGGTGAAAAGTAATGAGGCATTAAAACAGCAAGAAATTGACACTAACCGAGGTTGAAATGCTGACAAAAGAAACCACTGCACATCTTACACGACAGGACTGGTCTTGAGTTATCAGCCATACCAGGAAGATGGTTGAAGAGCCAGCCATTCATGGAGAACTGTGACGAGTCCTAAGGAATATGTAACTTCTATAGTTGCTATGTTAAAATCTGCTTATTTTGTCAGAATGCAGCAAAGTTTAGAAATATTCATCTCACAAACATTTTTATGCAGTTAAAATTGTGACAGAATCCTGAAATAGTGTATTATTAAACTAACAACTGGCCCACCCTGTTAGCCGTGCGGTCTAACGCATGGCTTTGCGGATAGGAAGGAGCGCCTGGTCCCCGGCACGAATACGCCTGGCGGACTTGTGTCGAGGTCCAGTTGAGTCGGCCAGTCTGTGGACGGGTTTTAGGTGGTTTTCCATCTGCCACGGCGAATGCGGGCTGGTTCCCCTCCTTCCACCTCAGTTACACTATGTCGGCGATTACTGCGCAAACAAGTTCTCCATGTATGCGTACATCACCATTACTCTACACGCAAACATAGGAGTTACACTCGTCTGGTGTGAGGCGTTCCCGGGGGCGTCCACCGGGGGCCGAACCGCACAATAACCCTGGGTTCGGTGTGGGGCGGCAGAGGGGTGAAGTGGACTGCGGTAGTCGTCGTGGGGTTCAGGACCACTGCGGCTGCGGCGGGGACGGAGCCTCTCCGTCGTTTCTAGGCCCCTTGTTAACATACAATACAAACCAACAACTGAGTGCAAGTCAGGTCAACAGTTTACGAAACATACCATTATCAGTACAAAAATAAACATGTAGCTTCACCATTTATATTGCTACAAAATTCACAGCAGTTCTCGCTTCACCAGCTATCGATGGCCCTCAATAATCACGTTATTTGACTGAAAAAATCTGTAGTCTCTTTAATATAGTGGTGGATCTGGAAGTTTCGCATATTGATCATATGACAAAACACTCTTCGTCTTTGGGCGCTACCATTTGCCAGAATCTTGTTTCGATATCTCAAAACATTTATAAGATACGAAGAATTTATGAATATTTCATTCTAGCTTTTTCACTGACGCACGAGTTCGTGACAGAGCGCTTTAAGTACATTCCATTTTCTCGTGACTGGAGACAGGCAGCTGTATCCTCCCAAGTTTAAAGAATAATTCAATATACACTGAAGAGCCAAAGAAACTGGTACATCTGTCTAATATCGTGTAGGGCCCCCGCGAGCACGCAGAAGTGCCGCAACACGACGTGGCATGGACTCGACTAATGTCTGAAGTAGTGCTGGAGGGAACTGACACCACGAATCCTGCGGGACTGTCCATAAAAAGAGTACGAGGGGGTGCAGATCTCCTCTGAGCGGCACGTTGCAAGGTGTCCCAGATATGCTCAATAACGTCCATGTCTAGGGAGTTTGGTGGCCGGCGGAAGTGTTCAAAGTCAGAAGAGTGTTCCTGGAGCCACTCTATAGCAATTCTGCACGTGTAGAGTGTCGCATTGTCCTGCTGGAACCGCCCAAATCCGTCGGAATGAACAATTGACATGAATGGATGCAGGTGATCAGACAGGATGCTTACGTGCGTGTCACCTGTCAGAAGCTTATCTAGAGGTATCAGAGGTCCCACATCCCTCCAGCTGCACCTGCCCTACATCGTTACAGAGCCTCCACCATATTAACAGTCCCCTGATGACATCCAGGGTCCGTGGATTCATGAGGTTGTCCCCATACCTGTACGTGTCCATAAGTTCGATAAAATCTGAAACGACTGGTTCGACGAGGCAACATGTTTCAAGTCATCAACAGTTCAATGTGGGTGCTGGCGGACACAGGCGAGGCGTAATGCTTTGTTTCGTACAGTCATCAATGGTACACGAGTGGGCCTTTGGTTTCGAAAGCCCATATAGATGATGTATCGTTGAATAGTTAGTGCGGGCCGGGGTGGCCAAGCGGTTAAAGGCGCTACAGTCTGGAACCGCACGACCACTGCGGTCGCAGGTTCGAATCCTGCCTCGGGCATGGATGTGTGTGATGTCCTTAGGTTAGTTAGGTTTAAGTAGTTCTAAGTTCTAGGGGACTGATGACCATAGAAGTTAAGTCCCATAGTGCTCAGAGCCATTTGAACCATTTTTTGAATAGTTCGCACGCTGACGCTTGTTGATGGCCCAGCATTGAAGTCTGCAGCGATTTGCAGAAGAGCCGCACTTCTGTCACGTTGATCGATTCTCTTCAGTCGTCATTGGTCCTATTCTTGCAGGATCTTTTTCCAACCGCAGCGACGTCGGAGATTTGGTGTTCTATCGGATTCCTGATATTCACGGTACAATCGTGAAATAGTTGCACGGGAGAATTCCCACTAAATCGCTACCCCGGTGATGCTGTGTCCCATCGCTCATGCGTTCAGACTCTCTTAAAATCTTGATAACCTGCCACTGTAGCAGCAGTAACCAATCTAACAACTGCACCAGACACTTGTCTTATATAGGCGTCGCAGACTGCAGCGGTGTGTGTTGCCTGTTTTCATATCTCTGTATTTGAATACGCACGCCTATACTAGTTTCTTTGGCGCTTCAGTTTATTATCCCTAAACACTGATAAAAGACTCCTCGAAGAACTGGAGAAAAAAGAGCGCAAAATCATTGCAAGAATCCTAGGATCCAAGTACAAAAATGGCATCCATCAAAGCAGATCCAATAAGGAAGTCTACAGTAAAATAGAAAAAAAAATTACAGACACAATCCTTGAAAGACAGGCACGATTTTATGGTCACCTCAAACGAATGGACAGAAATAGGTTAATCAAAAATATATTTCTCTTTTTTGATTTAAAACAAAAAATTACCGTGCCATGGTTGAAAAACACCAAAGACCTCCAGATACTACATATCAAACCCGAAGATGCTTTTGACAGAGTTCTTTTCCGAAAGAAGATAGTGACAAACGGAACAAACCGGCCGAGCAACAGAAAAGAAGACACGGTGTTCTTTGGACATAAGAGCGCAAGCAGGACCACTCATAACAAATGAGGGGAATCTTGGCTGAGATAAAAGCCAGACTCAGTGCTAAGTGTGAGAGAACTTAAAGAGATCCTAGATGTCCCCAACGAATAAATAAATAAATCATTCCAAAAATGACATGTTTCTTATAAATATCCGATATGTTGCATGAAATCTTCTAGGAGGCCCATATCGGACGCTAGCGAAAGTCGATAGCAGCTCCTGCTGTTGTCGATATTGCGCGTGACGTCAAAATGAAGTCATGTACCCGGGAAATGTTTGGAAACAAGTGTTACCCAACGGCATACTGGAAGTTATAATACAAAACAGCTAAATATGCTAAAATGAATATTACGTCTGCAACAGTGAAATACGAGTAAACGCAGCCAAGGAACTCTCTGTTGCGAAAGATGTTGCCGTTTGGTAACTGGAGCGACACTAACGCTCCAAGCGGTAAGGAAGCGATTAGTATTACGCATTGTATGCTTCTTCTTATTTATTTTCGTACTTAACTGATAAAATAGTTGTTATATTTAGCGTACTATGCATTAATAAATTACCGAGAGGCATGAATTATCGTGAAATAAAAGTAAAGACAACCGACTCTCACTGATTCAATGACATAAGCTTCAACTTATTCATGAAGAAATACTTTCGAGTATGTGTATAACAGCACCTAACTCCGCTGAAAGAAAGAGAATATAAATACATATATCAAGTATGAGAGCCATATACACTTCTGGCTATTAAAATTGCTACACCGAAGAAATGCAGATGATAAACGGGCATTCATTGGACAGATATACTATACTAGAACTGACATGTGATTACATTTTCACGCAATTTGGGTGCATAGATCCTGAGAAATCAGTACTCAGAACAACCACCTCTGGCCGTAATAACGGCCTTGATATGCCTGGGCAGTGAGTCAAACAGAGCTTGGATGGCGTGTACAGGTACAGCTGCCCATGCAGCTTCAACACGATACCACAGTCCATAAAGACTGGCGTATTGTGACGAGCCAGTTGCTCGGCCACCATTGAGCAGACGTTTTCAATTGGTGAGAGATCTGGAGAATGTGCTGGCCAGGGCAGCAGTCTAACATTTTCTGTATCCAGAAAGGCTCGTACAGCACATGCAACATGCGGTCGTGCAATATCCTGCTGAAATGTAGGGTTTCACAGGGATCGAACTAAGGGTAGAGCCACGGATCGTAAAACATCTGGAATGTAACATCCACTGTTCAGAGTGCCGTCAATGCGAACAAGAGGTGACCGAGACGTGTAACCAAAGGCACCCCATACCATCACGACGGGTGATACGCCAGTATGGCGATGACGAATACACGCTTCCAATGTGCGTTCACCGAGATGTTGTCAAACACGTCTGCGACCATCATGATGCTGTGAACAGAACCTGGATTCATCCGAAAATATGACGTTTTGCCATTCGTGCACCCAGGTTCGTCGTTGAGTTCACCATCGCAGGCGCTCCTGTCTGTGATGCAACGTCAAGGGTAACCGTAGCCATGGTCTCCAAGCTGACAGTCTATGCTGCTGCAAACATCGTCGAACTGTTCGTGCAGATGGTTGTTGTCTTGCAAACATCCCCATCTGTTGACTCAGGGATCGAGACGTGGCTGCACGATCCGTTACAGCCATGCGGGTAAGATGCCTGTCATCTCGAGTGCTAGTGATACGAGGCAGTTGGGATCCAGCACGGCGTTCCGTATTACCCTCCTGAACCCACCGATTCCATATTCTGCTAACAGTCAATGGATCTCGACCAACGCGAGCACCAATGTCGCGATACGATAAACCGCAATCGCTATAGGCTACAATCCGACCTTTATCGAAGTCGGAAACGTGATGGTACGCATTTCTCCTCCTTACACGAGGCATCACAACAACGTTTCACCAGGTAACGCTGGTGAACTGCTGCTTGTGTATGAGATATCGGTTGGAAACTTTCCTCATGTCAGCACGTTGGTAAGTGTCGCCACCGGCGCCAACTTTGTGTGAATGCTCTGAAAAGCTAATCATTTGCACATCACAGCATCTTCTTCCTGTAGGTTAAATTTCGCGTATGTAGCATGTCATCTTCGTGGTGCAATTTTAGTGGCCAGTAGTGCATCTCTTTTGTTTTCTGTCCTTGTTAACGATAAGCTCTTTCTTCGTCACTAAAAAATTATTTGCGGTGTCTAGTGAGTAGCTCATTCTTACACATTATAATACACGAAATTTTTGAAAATAAAATTTCTTTTGACTTTAATGCGAATGTGTTGAAGATACTAGCCGTTTGTGCTTTAGATGTACCGAGAATTGTGGAATCAGTTTCATCTTTGTTGGGGAAGTTTTATTGTTTTTGGTATTTTATTACCACGTCTCTGGGTGGTTTTACATTCAGCTGCAAGTGTGATGACTTAATTTTGTACATAAATAGAGTATTTAATACATACCAAACAGGTTTTCTACGTTTCACATTCATAAATTTGGCAGAAAGTGAAGCGAACGAAACTCCCCTTTGTTGGGTAGAAACACGACGTACTTCTGCTAAAGGTCAAGTCTACTCGTGTTGACTAGCAGTCTTTTGCAATTAAAGGAAAACGATATTATTCAGTAAATATCTGCACCTTACGACAGAATCGTAAATAATCTGTCACGTAATGTAACGTTTCGTTATGTCCCAAGGTCCTTAGAAAACTAATGAAAGACCAATGTGGTGTGATATTTTAGTTATTGTCGATTTTTAAGGCTCTGTATGCACACCTTATTGTAAAAGCAGTGTTGCAATTCAGTGTAAACATTAGCATTTCCACTCATCGAATAGTGCATTGAGAAGTGTCACTTGCTGGCCACATAGTTTAGTGCTGTCGCTTTGGGTAATAAAAATGAGACAAAGTGTCGTGTCTGTTACGTTAGATTGTGACGTCCGCTGCATCGATTTCCGATATTGGATGTGACGTCATCAATAATTTACAAATTAAGCATGAATCACGTTGTATTATGATTTGCAATATGTTGTTTCAAGATCAAGTAGCACTGATAATTCATCACCAACACGTCACCATTATAATTAAATGTCAATTAATAATGCACCAACTATATAAGCCTTGAAGGAGTACTACGATACTCAAGAGATGTGAGTGCGGCGAACACATGCGCCTGGTAAGTGTGTCTGCTCGTCGTACTCACGATTTATTCATATGGAGGTGCAGCAAGGATCGACTGTGGCGCTCAATTAGACTAGGAACATTGTTTGCGTAATCGAAGCTGGCCGTGAGAGATATAATAAAAATTATATACTGTTGATGTTTGAGGTATCCTGTGTGGTGGTATGTGCATGAATGCCGTGTGAGTGAGCGTCGTGCCGTTTTAGAGTGCTACTCGTTTTGTAGGGAAGTTTGTGGGGAATACTTATCGTATAGGGAGCCCTTGGGTGGGGGGGAGTGTTATAGTCGACATCGATGAGTCTCATTTTGGCAAAACGAAGTACAGTAGCGGATGGGGGGGGGGGGGGGGGGGGGGAACTTGCAGTGGGATTGTGGGTTTGGGGGCTGTAATTTCAGGTCTAGAAAGTGATAATGTCTTTTTTTTAAGTAGTTCCTAATCGAACGAAAAAAAGTGTCGGTTAAATTAATTGAAGATCATGTTGCAGAGGGTTCTGTAGCTATTTCCGATGGTTTTTCTTCATATAGGTATTTGTATAGAAGGTTATTGGTCAGCCATGAAATATGTTATAGGGAGGGGGAAACGACGCGTTTCGACACTACAGATCCATTTAGATGAATACTCATGGAGGCATAGTGTACCTATTACATATTGCCCGTTTAAGTGTTTCCTTAAACGTGTTGGGCAAATGTATCCTCGGATCAACTGAAGTATGGGATACAAATATTATGTTTGTAGGTCTTTTCGCATTCGCTAGTAATAGTATCTACTTAAGAACAGAATGCTGGTAGTAGCGGAGGCGAAAGAAGCAAGACCTGTAAAATTTGTATCCCGTACTTCCATTGATCTATATAGGTCAATTGAAGAATAAGGTACTAACGCTAATGAAAACGAATGAATCGATGTGAGTCAAATTTGTTTCCCGTACTGCAGTTAACCTACACAGATCGACTGATGTTTCAGATGCAACTCATATATACGTCAACTGAAGTATTCCATGTTAATGTTACTTCTATCCCTTTTTTTCTTTATTTTTTACAGGATTACTAAAACTGAAACAAGCGATATACTTAACATTATGTTCGAAATATTAATGGACGTGATATACGTCTATCATCTGTTTTCTCTCTGCTGCGCCCGGCCGGTGTGGCCGAGCGGTTCTAGGAGCTTCCGTCTGGAACAGCGCGACGGCTACGGTCGCAGGTTCGAATACTGTCTCGGGCATGGATGTGTGTGATGTCCTTAGGTTAGTTAGGTTTAAGTAGTTCTAAGTTCTAGGGGACTGATGACCTTAGATGTTAAGTCTCATAGTGCTCAGAGCCATTTCTCTCTGCTGCATTCCTTTGTTTACGAACACTCCTCTTTTCTGTTAAATCTATGCAATAAATCATCTCTGGCAAATTCTTACGTCATTGGTCAAAGCCGACGAGTTGGGTCTAGTGAAGCAGGGGATACAGTTCGAATGAGGTTCGAGATACATCCCATATATATGTGACGTGAAGTATTATATGCTACCAATATTTCCATCCATTTTTCCCCCTTCATTTTCCACAGAAATAATACGATACAAACACGCGATATCTTTAACGTGAAAATACTACTTGCCTTGATATATGTCAACCATATTTTTTGTTTCTCGTATTCCTTTGTTTCTGAACACTCTTGTCAGCTGTTACATCTGTGTAATAAATGATCTCTGGCAAATTCTGACGTCATTGGTGAAAGCCGACGGGTTATATCCCCTGCTTCACTAGACCCCGATTTTTTGTCGCGGGACTACTGAAGACCGGGATACAACTCGTCGGCTTTGACCAGTGACGTCAGAATTTGCCAGAGATGATTTATTACACAGATTTAACAAGAAAGATGAGTGTCCGTAAACAAAGGAATGCAGCAGAGAGGAAACAGATGATAAACTATATCACGTCCATTAATATTTCTAACATTATGTTAAATATATCGCTTGTTTCAGTCCTAATACTTCTGTACAAAATAAAGAAGAAAAGGATAGAAGTAACATTAGCATGGAATACTTCCGTTTACATATATATGAGTTGTATCCGAAACTTCAGTCGATCTGTATAGGTTAACTGCAGTACGGGAAACGAATTTAACTTAGGTCGATTTATTCGTTTTCATTAGCATTAGTAATTTACTCTTCAGTAGACCTATTTAGGTCAATTGAAGTACAGGACACAAATTTTATAGGTGTTGGTACTTTCGCCTCCGCTACTACTAGCATTCTGTTCTTACGTAGACACTACTACTAGCGAATGCGAAAAGACCTACATACATAATATTTGTATCCCGTACTTCAGTTGACCCCATTATTATCTATGAGTAATGTATGACGTCATTGGTCAAAGCCAACGGGTTGTATCCCCTTCTTCACTAGACCCAAAAATCGTACACAATGTCTACAAAGATACTTATTTGTTTGAATTTACAATGATAACGCTTCAACACAGAAGATAACAGATTTATTATCTATGGGTCGAAAATAAATACATTAATATCGACGAGTATTCTTTAGTTGACCCGCGGTTCCTGCGGTCATAGTTACAGCACGTGGCGATAAAATGACATTACGCTTGCGGGAAGTGTTGTGAAAAGAGTGTTACCCGTTTCCGTATCGCAATACGGGCGTTGCATTTCCGATAGTTTTGTGATCTGTGGTTGCCACGGCAACATGTAAACAGTGACGAGCTGGGCAGAGAGCAGAGGGCGCGATGCTGTGCTGCAGCCTGTTATTGGTGCCGGTGGCAGTGCTCATGACGTACGTGGTGGCGCGGTCTCTGCCGCCGCCAGATGCCACTGCCGGCGTCCGGAGTCCCTTCTGCGACGAGCCGGACCCGGAGCTGCGGCGCGCTGCGGAACTGGTGTACTGGTGCGCCACGGCCGTGCTCACCGTCGGCGTCGCGTCGCTGCCCGAGTTCTGGACCGCGCTCGACAGGACCCGGCGCTATTGGAAGGCCGCCGACAACGCGCCCGCCGCCGCAGAGCAGGTCGGTACCACGTCTTGTGCAACTCTCGATACATCTAGATCACTGAAGAGCCATAGAAACTGGTACACCTGTCTAATATCGCGTAGGGCACCCGCGAGCACGCGGAAGTGCCGCTACACGACGTGACATGTACTCGACTAATATAAAGATAGTAAGTGTTCTCGAAAGATGCCATTGTTGACTGTGCAGCTTCTCTAGAATAAATGATAATTAATTGAAACCCTCAGCTGCCGATAGATGTTGTTGATATACCTCGATGGGGACAGCTGAAAATGTGTGTCCCGACCTTGAGACCCACATTCCCAGCTGTCCACAATCTGTGCGAATGCGCACAGGTTGCCTGAACTCTTAATTTCCAAGAATGATTGCCTATCGAAGTTGGTGCGCTCCAAACGATACATATCGAAGTTGTGATAGTAAATCGATTATGAAGGTCTCGTGGCGCACGTTACGAGTATGTTTGAAGGTGTTACTAGGGAACGACAGAGGAAAAGCTTTAGATAAGTACTGGTAAATTGAAAGGAGACGACTTACCTTAGGCGCCGTCGGTGTTATCGTCTTGTGACAGCTGCAGGGACAAGTCCTTTTTTGCCATACCCGGAGTAAACTCTGCCAATATCGTGTAGGAATATCGGCAGAGTGTCGCATGCGTCGACTTTCCCCTGCAGACGCAAGTTGTGAAAGTATAGGTACTGGAACAAATAGAGTTCGTCCCTCTCTCTTGGACAGCCTTCTCTTTTTATGGTTGACTTGACAGACTTCCACAGGCGTTCTATGTTCTGGGTATGGACACTGGCGTTATCTGAAGAGACAAACTCTACAGAGTGGTTCACAAATTCGTGCTCGAACCCTTCAGCTTTGAGACTCTGGTATGACTGAAACCCGTCGGTGATGACTTTTGTTCCAGGCAGTATGAAATGCTTTATAAGACCCACTAGAGTCACCTCGTCTCGTGGCAATACCCTGACAACGAAACACTTGCGTGACTCCCTTTCTATGCCACCAAAAACCCAAATATGATCTACTTCAGTTTTAGTAGGCCGCCCTCTCTGATTCTTTCGCCTAGCAAAGTGAGACTCGTCTACTTCGACTACTTTATTCGGTCCATCAATTGGCACACTGTCGTTTGTCACTATGACGTAGCACACTTCCCGGCAAAACCCGAAGAAATCACAGACAGTATTCGCCGATAGCTCAGTTTCTGATGCTGTGGCTTGCAGAGTGTAATCACGAATCCAGCACGACACAAGAATTATGCTCGTCTCAATCGATAATTTAGAGGACTCAGACCGCGTATTTTTCCTGATGCTGGTTCGCTTTCCACAAAGTCCGCAATGAAATTGCAATGGAATCTCAGCGTCCGCACTCATCTTACGCAGTTTCACAGACTTGGCAGCACCACCGTCAATACAGTCTCTCGTGTCGTCGTCGGGCAGAAGTCCATATTTCCGGGAAAAAGTCAAATATTTGTCTACACTGCACATGCATGGAATGAGAGTTCTCCATGTGAGGCAATCCGCAGACGAAACTTGAGAAGCAGCATTCATTACACTAGCTATGAAGGGAAAATGTCACAAACAATTATGGCCGGAACGTAATGTACTGAAACTGAAGAAACAACGCAAAACTGATACAAATGACGATCACAAATAATTTATCATAACACGCGCAACGAGACCTCCATAATCGATTTACTATCGCAACTTCGTTATGTATCGTTTGGAGCGCTCCAACTTCGATAGGCAATCATTCTTGGAAATTACCCTTATGGGAATCGTCACCTTAGTGGGCGCGAGTAATGAGTGGATGGCCAAATATCTATTAGAAACATTACGTATGTAGATTGTGGACAGTTGGAAATGTGAGTCTCACGGGAGGCGTGCAAGGGATAAGTCCCTGCAGTCGCGCTATTCATCTGTGTCCTCGGTGGCTCAGATGGATGGAGCGTCTCCCATGTAAGTAGGAGATCCCGGGTTCGAGTCCCTGTCGGGGCACACATTTTCAGCTGTCCCCATCGAGGTATGTCAACAACATCTGTCGGCAGCTGAGGGTTTCAACTAATTATCATTTAAACTAACTTACGCTAAGAACAACACACACACCCATGCCCGAAGGAGGACTCGAATTTCCAACCGGGGAAGCCGCGCGAACCGTGACAAGACGTCTGAGACCACGCGCCCTGTACTTTCGTAGCGGTTTTCGGCCGCTTCAATCCGGTGCTCGTCCGAATAGAGTCCTAGGGTGACGTCCATCGTTGTCATGGTCTTCAGAATTGCTGAATGCCCTTCGTTGAAGCCGCTCACCGCCAAGAAAAGTCGCCATCTCCGCAGTCTTCGCGCCAGTATGCAAATACATGGGGGCTAACTTCCAAACACACGCGTTCAAACTTTCATTTGAATTTTGTGTGTTTCCTCCCAAGCACCGAAAGAAAAAAACCTGGTGCTTGAAAAAGGCCGATTTCAGGCAGGTGAATTTTTTTTTCCACCGCGAATGACAAACATTTCCTATCCGTATTCGGAAAAAAAGGCTTCAGGGGTGGATTCTAAACACTTATATGGATCCAAAAACGCAATTTAAGAAAAATCGATTTTTTGTGCCAAAAGATAGTAAACCTCCCCTCAGTGGGCTATGGCTGCAGGCATCCGACGCGAGTGCCTTTGCTGGCAGTACGACATCACCTGCAGCGCCTCTCTTGAGCTCGTTAGACCCTAGGCGACTGCAAAACTGTGGCTTGGTCAGTTGAGCCCCGATTTCAGTTGGTAAGAGCTAATGACAGGGTTCGAGTGCGGCGCCGACTCGGACTCAAGTTGTCAACAAGGTGCCGAGCAAGCCGATGGTGGCTCCATAATGGTGTGGGCTGTGTTTACCTGGAATGCAATCTATAAAAAGGGTAGAAAATCGGATGCACATAATTACCGGCCAATTTCACTGACATCGATTTGTTGTAGAATCGTGGAACATATTTAGTGTTCAGACATAATGATCTTTCTAGACTCTGACAAGCTCATCTGCAGAAACCACCACGGTTTTAGGAAACAGCGGTCATGCGAGACACAGCTGGCCCTCTTTGTGCATGATATTCAACAGGCTCTAAATACCGGCTCCCAGGTTGATGGCATTTTTATCGACTTTCGAAAGGCGTTCGACTTGGTTCCACACTGTCGCTTGCTCCAAAAAGTGCGCGCTTACGGTCTATCCGATGACATATGCGCTTGGATAGAAAGTTTTCTAACAGACAGGGAGCAGTATGTCGTCCTGAACGGGGTGACTTCAACAGAAACAAGCGTAACTTCAGGTGTGCCCCAGGGCAGCGCAATAGGTCCTCTGCTTTTTACGATTTACATAAACGATCTGGTTGATGGTACTGACAGCGGCATTAGACTGTTTGCCGATGATGCTGTAGTCTACAGGAAAGTTGTGTCACACGAAAGTTGTGAACAAATCAATGAGGATTTGCAGAAAGTAAATGCTTGGTCTAATGACTGGCAATTATCTCTCAATATTAGTAAGTGTAACCTACTGCGTGTAACAAGGCGAAAATCCCCATTAATGTACGAGTAAAAAATAAATGCCCAGTCTTTGGAAGCAGTAACATCCGTCAAGTATCTGGGTGTGACTATTCGAAGTGATCTCAAATGGAATGATCAGATTACATAAGCAACGGGTAAGGCGAACTCTAGATTGCGGTTTATTGGTAGAACCTTGAAGCGATGCAGTCCTTCAACAAAGGAAATGGCTTACAATACGCTAGCTCGTCTGTATGGGACCCTTACCAGTTGGGTGTGATTCCAGAGATTGAGAAGGTCCAAAGAAGAGCGGCAAGATTCGTGACTGGTACATTTAGCCATCGCGAGAGCGTTACAAATCTCATAGAAAGTTTGAAGTGGGACACACTGTGCTAAGCGGAAGGGGCTGCTCACTAAATTCCGAAATCCGATCTTCGCCGAGGATGTAGACCATATACTATTACCACCAACTTTGAAATCGTGCAATGATCACCATTCAAAGATAAGGGACATTAGCTCGTACTGAGGCGTTCAGACAGTCGTTTCTCCCTCGCGCGATCCGCGAGTGGAATAGAGAGGTAGAAACATGACACGAATTGTGCCCTCCGCCACACACCGCTTGGTGGCTATCGGAGTATATATGTAGATGTAGATGTGGAATGGACTGTGACTCTGGTTCAACAGGACTACTTGGAAACCCTTTGCAGCTATTCATGGACTTTATGTTCCCAAATAATGATGGAATGTTTATGGATGACGGTGCGCCATGTAACCGGGCCACAACTGTCCGCGCCTTGTTCGAAGAACGTTCTGATAGTTCGAGCGAATCATTTGGCCGCCCAGATCACCCGACCTGAATCCCATCGAACATTTATGGGACACAATCGAGAGGTCATTTCGTGCTAAAAATCCTGCAACGGCAACACTTTCGCAGTTATGGAGCCCTATAAATGTAGCATGGCTCAATATTTTTACAGGGTCATCGAACGATTCGCTGAGTCCATGTCACGTTGAGCTGCTGCATTTCTCTGTCTGAAAGGGAGTCCGACTCGGTATCCCATGAATTTTGTTACCTCATTGTACTTTGAGGTGAAAGCACTGTCAGTAGCAAGGTATTATAACGTAATAGATAAGCGGTGACTTAGTGGAATTGTGCCTTTCGGTCTCTTATTTAATCGTGGGAATATGGGCATTCTAAGAAATTTATCTGAGCGGATGAAGAGCGCCAGTGCCTATCCAGGGGGACGCCAGTATACGAGGGGAACCTTTACCACTTTACCATGAAATGAATAGCCCTAGCTGCGTACGGGCATTGATTGAAGTCAACGGGGACAGTTGAAAATGTGTGCCCCACCGGGACTCGAACTCGGGATCTCCTGCTTACATGGCAGTCGTTCTATCCATCCGAGCCACCGAGGACACAGGTGAATAGCGCGACTGCAGGGAGTTATCCCTTGCGCGCTTCCCGTGAGACCCACATTCACAACTTAGTCTCCCACACTATATTCATAGTGCCCCTGCCCATCATACTCATTACTCGCGGCTTTACCGCCGATTCCCGTAAGAGTTCGGGCACTGTTTGTGCATCTGCACAGAAGAAGATGGTCAGATGGCCGGTGAGCCTTAACTATATATATATATATGAAGATGGCATCTGTTCGGACATGTCCGAAAGAACAGATACCATCTTCTTATATATATTTACCTCTTTGACCATCAACATGTAAAACGTTATGATAATCTTTCCTGCAACCTCAGTTCTTTCATCAAGTAGTTGTCAGTGAATCTCTGACGTTCCAGGTATCAATTTTTCATCCACCTTTTTTCCCGCACGCAACAAAGTAGAGCAACTATCGCAGCAGCACCGTCTTTATCACTCTGAACCACTGTATTATTGCACAGTATTATTGAGCAGTCTAGGGAAAACATTAATTGTCTAAGGGACGCTTAAGTGGCCTGGTATTAAATACACTCCTGGAAATGGAAAAAAGAACACATTGACACCGGTGTGTCAGACCCACCATACTTGCTCCGGACACTGCGAGAGGGCTGTACAAGCAATGATCACACGCACGGCACAGTGGACACACCAGGAACCGCGGTGTTGGCCGTCGAATGGCGCTAGCTGCGCAGCATTTGTGCACCGCCGCCGTCAGTGTCAGCCAGTTTGCCGTGGCATACGGAGCTCCATCGCAGTCTTTAACACTGGTAGCATGCCGCGACAGCGTGGACGTGAGCCGTATGTGCAGTTGACGGACTTTGAGCGAGGGCGTATAGTGGGCATGCGGGAGGCCGGGTGGACGTACCGCCGAATTGCTCAACACGTGGGGCGTGAGGTCTCCACAGTACATCGATGTTGTCGCCAGTGGTCGGCGGAAGGTGCACGTGCCCGTCGACCTGGGACCGGACCGCAGCGACGCACGGATGCACGCCAAGACCGTAGGATCCTACGCAGTGCCGTAGGGGACCGCACCGCCACTTCCCAGCAAATTAGGGACACTGTTGCTCCTGGGGTATCGGCGAGGACCATTCGCAACCGTCTCCATGAAGCTGGGCTACGGTCCCGCACACCGTTAGGCCGTCTTCCGCTCACGCCCCAACATCGTGCAGCCCGCCTCCAGTGGTGTCGCGACAGGCGTGAATGGAGGGACGAATGGAGACGTGTCGTCTTCAGCGATGAGAGTCGCTTCGGCCTTGGTGCCAATGATGGTCGTATGCGTGTTTGGCGCCGTGCAGGTGAGCACCACAAACAGGACTGCATACGACCGAGGCACACAGGGCCAACACCCGGCATCATTGTGTGGGGAGCGATCTCCTACACTGGCCGTACACCACTGGTGATCGTCGAGGGGACACTGAATAGTGCACGGTACATCCAAACCGTCATCGAACCCATCGTTCTACCATTCCTAGACCGGCAAGGGAACTTGCTGTTCCAACAGGACAATGCACGTCCGCATGTATCCCGTGCCACCCAACGTGCTCTAGAAGGTGTAAGTCAACTACCCTGGCCAGCAAGATCTCCGGATCTGTCCCCCATTGAGCATGTTTGGGACTGGATGAAGCGTCGTCTCACGCGGTCTGCACGTCCAGCACGAACGCTGGTCCAACTGAGGCGCCAGGTGGAAATGGCATGGCAAGCCGTTCCACAGGACTACATCCAGCATCTCTACGATCGTCTCCATGGGAGAATAGCAGCCTGCATTGCTGCGAAAGGTGGATATACACTGTACTAGTGCCGACATTGTGCATGCTCTGTTGCCCGTGTCTATGTGCCTGTGGTTCTGTAAGTGTGATCATGTGATGTATCTGACCCCAGGAATGTGTCAATAAAGTTTCCCCTTCCTGGGACAATGAATTTACGGTGTTCTTATTTCAATTTCCAGGAGTGTATTATCCGCGGTTGGCTTAGTATCTGGCGCAAACTGTGCTGTTTCTTACGAATATGTCGCGATTTCCGACGCTGTGGTTAGGCAGGAACCTGAGAGTTCAGATTAAATTACTGCAAGTGAAATGAACAGCAATCATATGTACAATCTTCGTTCTCAAAAAGATTTGTCTTTTTTTCGAATGTGGCACGATTTCCGAGGATGAGTTTAGGCATAAATTAGTCAGGAACCTAAAAGGGCATAGAGCGATACCAGAAATGGGAATCCTGAAAGGAGGCACGGTACACATCTCGCGAAAAAACGTGAAAAATAACAAATCCAGGAATTGGCAGAGAGAGTTGCCTTGTAAGCGACTTCTGGTTGTCGATTC
Organism: Schistocerca americana; assembly: GCF_021461395.2. Classification (NCBI taxonomy): domain Eukaryota; kingdom Metazoa; phylum Arthropoda; class Insecta; order Orthoptera; family Acrididae; genus Schistocerca; species Schistocerca americana. Next base: position 142,725,284 of record NC_060128.1, on the reverse strand, counting down.
CGAGATTTGTTATTTATCGCCTTTTGGCAATAGTACACAGAGTAATGCGAAAAAAATCCATTCTTAACGAAATAACTGGAGACAGCTAACAAAAAACCAGGAAAAATAACGGATCGTGGAATCGACAGTTAGATACCAAAAATGAAAATCCTAAAAGGAGACCCAAGTGCAGTTCAAAAACGCGAGATATAACATACCTTGGAATCGGCAACTACTCGTATATGGATAAATTCTACTTGTCGATTCCACGTTTCGTGATTTGTCGAGTATTTTCGTTACGTGTGTAATGCTGTACTTTTAGGATTTATGTGTTATTTTCCGCTATTTCTTGTTTCTGTCGTTTGTGCGTTTTGTAGATGTTACCACTTGCGGTTCTTATGTTTGATTATACTTTGTCTCCGCCTAGAATATCCACTTTCCCCGTGTAGTTAAATTCAAAATTTATTATTAAGAGTGACCGTGATACTACGACGTAAGTTTACGATGCGGAATATTGAAGTGGATGTTAAGGGCTATCTGTGGTTGTTAAATAGGTACTCGCGTGACCTGTGATTGTAATTTATGGTGTATACCCATGTGTATCTATTATCTTTTGTTTCTGTGGTACATTCGTTTGTTTACGAATAATGGTTGATTTGAACATACACTCCTGGAAATTGAAATAAGAACACCGTGAATTCATTGTCCCAGGAAGGGGAAACTTTATTGACACATTCCTGGGGTCAGATACATCACATGATCACACTGACAGAACCACAGGCACATAGACACAGGCAACAGAGCATGCACAATGTCGGCACTAGTACAGTGTATATCCACCTTTCGCAGCAATGCAGGCTGCTATTCTCCCATGGAGACGATCGTAGAGATGCTGGATGTAGTCCTGTGGAACGGCTTGCCATGCCATTTCCACCTGGCGCCTCAGTTGGACCAGCGTTCGTGCAGGACGTGCAGACCGCGTGAGACGACGCTTCATCCAGTCCCAAACATGCTCAATGGGGGACAGATCCGGAGATCTTGCTGGCCAAGGTAGTTGACTTACACCTTCTAGAGCACGTTGGGTGGCACGGAATACATGCGGACGTGCATTGTCCTGTTGGAACAGCAAGTTCCCTTGCCGGTCTAGGAATGGTAGAACGATGGGTTCGATGACGGTTTGGATGTACCGTGCACTATTCAGTGTCCCCTCGACGATCACCAGTGGTGTACGGCCAGTGTAGGAGATCGCTCACCACACCATGATGCCGGGTGTTGGCCCTGTGTGCCTCGGTCGTATGCAGTCCTGATTGTGGCGCTCACCTGCACGGCGCCAAACACGCATACGACCATCATTGGCACCAAGGCAGAAGCGACTCTCATCGCTGAAGACGACACGTCTCTATTCGTCCCTCCATTCACGCCTGTCGCGACACCACTGGAGGCGGGCTGCACGATGTTGGGGCGTGAGCGGAAGACGGCCTAACGGTGTGCGGGACCGTAGCCCAGCTTCATGGAGACGGTTGCGAATGGTCCTCGCCGATACCCCAGGAGCAACAGTGTCCCTAATTTGCTGGGAAGTGGCGGTGCGGTCCCCTACGGCACTGCGTAGGATCCTACGGTCTTGGCGTGCATCCGTGCGTCGCTGCGGTCCGGTCCCAGGTCGACGGGCACGTGCACCTTCCGCCGACCACTGGCGACAACATCGATGTACTGTGGAGACCTCACGCCCCACGTGTTGAGCAATTCGGCGGTACGTCCACCCGGCCTCCCGCATGCCCACTATACGCCCTCGCTCAAAGTCCGTCAACTGCACATACGGTTCACGTCCACGCTGTCGCGGCATGCTACCAGTGTTAAAGACTGCGATGGAGCTCCGTATGCCACGGCAAACTGGCTGATACTGACGGCGGCGGTGCACAAATGCTGCGCAGCTAGCGCCATTCGACGGCCAACACCGCGGTTCCTGGTGTGTCCGCTGTGCCGTGCGTGTGATCATTGCTTGTACAGCCCTCTCGCAGTGTCCGGAGCAAGTATGGTGGGTCTGACACACCGGTGTCAATGTGTTCTTTTTTCCATTTCCAGGAGTGTATTACACATGTGATAGTGCAGTTAATCTGATTTCTCCGAAATTCTTAATATTGATGCGATGATTATCGTTTTTGCATATGGTGAAGTGAAACGTACTGACAGTTCTGTTTCCAAGCAACAAGATTACAGTTCTTCAGTGAATACTTGTTTCTGTTGCAAGAGTGGAACACAAAATGTCAGTTTGGCAGGCAACGTTACTTTTCTGACGAGTCCTCATCAACACTGTGAAAATGTTTTGTTATACTTTTATAAGAAATTAAATCCATTTATAACCGTAAGGTCCGGTTTTTACGCAACGTAAGTGTTCATATTGTATGACTTTTGTCACTTAGTGACGGAGCTATCTAAAGCAAGTAAAAGATTGACAGTTAAGAATCTCCTGATGGAACTTAACTGGTTCACTAAACACGAACAGATTTTCTAGGTACAGTCAGCAGTTTACATTCACCTTTAGTTGTGTATGACCCTGTCAGAAGCACATGTCGCCACGAAGAACTTTCTTAGTGATGGAAATGGTTTTTAACGCTTTGATAAATCATGGAGGGGAAGAGTATCAATCCAACAGTGTGGATTTTTGGTACACATTCAGTCTGGTACATCTACTAGTGCTAATTGCTCTGCCGTTGCAGAAATAACGACTATGATTACATACCTCATCTAGTTTCTTATACTTCGTATTTGGCTTAAAAACTCAACAAAAAACTGGAGTGCCACGTTTGGCAAATTTCACTGTGTTCTAAAATTTGTAGTACTGGTATCTTGAACAGGAAAAACAGAAGTTGGTTATTTAAATGTCCATTTTTAATGTGAAAAATTCTTTTAAGTAATTGGTTACATTAGCTTTGCAGACATAAGGAACGATGTTTTCCTTCAGCTGAATAAACTTGGTCCGAATAGTCCTCCCCTTGATAATCCCGTTCATCAACTGCAAAAAAGCTATGCTCATTGAGTAGTGTAAAAGAAGGCTACATGACGAAGTGAGACTCCATTGCAAGAAGCTACACCATGCTCTAATTAGAAGTGTCTACACAAAAATAGTGATTTTGTGATTGTTTTGAAAATAGAATTACATAACATGTGGTGGCACCTACAGCTGCAGAAGTCCAGTCACCTACAGTTGAACTGTAGTTTTTTTTGTTTGCTTGTGTGAAATAAATTAATAAATTTCAGTCTCTTTCTGTAGACTTGCTCTGTATTTTTCTTTAACTCTGTTGGTGACAAGTTTGAAACTAACGCCTTATATTTGTTTCAGTGTGTAATTCAGAACATCAGTTTCCAAATTTCTATGCCTTAAAACTGTTATCTTCTTACTTTCTAAGATGACTGAATACTTTTTTCATTTTCCCTCTCATACAGAGTTTCCAGTTCAGCAACGATTGGGTTAAATAAAGTTGATTCTAAAATATCTGTGTTAAGTGATACAATAATAAATTTCCACAGTACGATGGTATAATTTTTGCATAAGTGCTGTTTTTCTGTGATAAATTAAATGCTTGTATTATTGGTATCAGTTCTTTCATTTTTATTTTGTATTAACCGCTGATTTTAGAATTCTGTTCAACTTTTTGTCACCTGGTCAGAAAGTGAAAATGTTGGCATCAGAAATGTATTTCTGCCTGACACTTTACCAGAAAACGCTGCAACCATAATACAGGTAATATAGCCTATTGCAAATCCTAAGGAAGTTATGAAATTGATAATGATTCTGTTAAGAAAGGTTGTTTACCTTATGTTTACCTTATTCTTCCGAGAGAGCACTTCATCTATAAGAAATATTCAATAATATTAAGACGAACATACTGGTGTCAAGCTTGAATAATGCCTGTATGAAATGTTTTGGGTGTACATTGCTGTCCACGTAAACGATGATTTTCTTTGGAGGGGGGAGAAGTGTTGGGCATTGGTGTTAGCATATTTTCACTCCGTTGTAAATAAATCGTCTGGGACAAGGAAATTTAAGTAAATAAAGTGTTTGGGCATGTGTAGTGTCTATTCACCAGAAGTGAACAGCAAGATTACTGTTAAAGGAGATACCTACATATTGTGCAGAGTGCTTTCTAAGCCTCTTGGAATGCTTTCTCCCCAGTATCCGTACTCCTCAATGATTTTTCTTACTGACAACAAAAGCGAGTGTCAGCTGAACTGTGATGTACTTAATATAATTGGTACAAGGCAATCAAAATTATTTTCATGTGCACTTTGCACTCTTGGCTAGTGTTCTGAGAGGAATAATGGATTCTGCTGCATAGGTAAGTATTCAACAAGCTCCCATCTGACATCAAGCAAGAAATTGGGAATTTTTACTAATTCAAAAGAAAACTATACTTAAATTAGGCACTCTTTTCATACTTGGATATATACTTAAAAAGTTCTGTTGGTTACTTGGCAGGTACGAATGTGTGTTGTAAAACTATACAGGGTGTTACAAAAAGATACGGCCAAACTTTCAGGAAACATTCCTCACACACAAAGAAAGAAAATATGTCATGTGGACATGTGACCGGAAACGCTTACTTTCCATGTTAGAGCTCATTTTATTACTTCTCTTCAAATCACATTAATCATGGAATCGAAACACACAGCAACAGAACGTACCAGCGTGACTTCAAACACTTTGTTACAGGAAATGTTCAAAATATCCTCCGTTAGCGAGGATACGTGCATCCACCCTCCGTCGCATGGAATCCCTGATGCGCTGATGCAGCCCTGGAGAATGGCGTATTGTATCACAGCCGTCCACAGTACGAGCACGAAGAGTCTCTACATTTGGTACCGGGGTAGCGTAGACAAGAGCTTTCAAATGCCCCCACAAATGAAAGTCAAGAGGGTTGAGGTCAGGAGAGCGTGGAGGCCATGGAATTGGTCCGCCTCTACCAATCCATCGGTCACCGAATCTGGTGTTGAGAAGTGTACGAACACTTCGACTGAAATGCGCAGGAGCTCCATCGTGCATGAACCACATGTTCTGTCGCACTTGTAAAGGCACATGTTCTAGCAGCACAGGTAGAGTATCCCGTATGAAATCATGATAACGTGCTCCATTGGGCGTAGGTGTAAGAAAATAAAATGAGCTCTAACATGGAAATTAAGCGTTTCCTTAAATATGTCCACATAACATCTTTTCTTTATTTGTGTGTGAGGAATGTTTCCGGAAAGTTTGGCCGTACCTTTTTGTAACACCCTGTATAGTAAATAGTAGCACACTGGAAGGTGGACAGTTTTTGCAAATGTAAGTAACCATTTTGTTTGAAATATTCAAGTATAATCAAGTTAGTATTAAGCTACCTGTGGCAGGAAAACAGTAATTATTTAGTGTAACTGTGGATGCAGCAGCTGTTTTCAGAGCAGCGCTGTAGGTATGAATATAACTATGCAGCATAGAGATAGGTATATTAATGTCAATACAGATTGTTGTTACTGTAGATCTTGAGTCATTCCACAGCCCTGAGCGTTCTCCATCTACATTGTAATTTTGTTACAGATCAAATTTGGTGCTTTGTATTAGCAGCATAATTAATAACCTTCATATATGCCCAGAGAAGTCTTCTTTTGACCCTACACACTTCACAAACGGATGAAAATCTCAGTTATGAAAGGAAACTATTTGAAAGTCCTTGCAGAGATATTTCCATGAGTTGGAAGTTAGTATGGATCTAATACTCGATGAGTGACTAAGATTTTGAGACTACATGTTGTTAATACCTAGCTCACTACACTAGTATAATCAACGTTTTGTAATGTATTTCGCTTCATATCTTGATATCGTTTCGGTATCTGTACTGGATGAAGCAAACGTCAGAAAATATACCCGCAAATTTTAGCGTAAATTCCTGACATTATGCACAGAAACGAATTTTATTTCTTACAAAAGCGTTTCACACATATTCATGTGAAATCGTTAAAGAACAAATGCTGCTTGCAAAATTGTTATTTTGTCTTCCACTCCTGTGGAAGCGGTGAACTAGAAGAATTCACAGCGCAAAAAAGTATTCACTAAAGAACAGCGATTCCGTCATTTGCTAAAAAGAACTATCAATGCATTTCTTATTGACCACTTGTAAAAACGATAACCATTCCTATACTATCAGGAATTTCGGAGAAATTAGGTTAACTGCACTGATATATGTGTAACAGGAAAATTGCAGTTCGTTGACTTTTCAAAATCAGTGCTTGATTTCAGCTATAAATGGGAAAAACTGTTAACTATCAGCTCCACTTCACATAACGAATAATGACAGGAACTGGGCTACCTGTCTCGAGTCACGTGACTTAGATGTTGGTTTCAAGTCATATAAGGCAGAAATAGGGACATGCGCTGTCTAAGTTATATATGGTCTGTGGATTTGAAATCTTGTCTGCTTGTAACATCTTTGAGTCCAGCCTGACGTCACTGGTCAAAGCAAATTGGTGAAATCGTTCGCTAGAATTATTCGTCACTGATCAAAGTTGACGGTGGAATCATACTTTAGAATTTATCGATTTTTTTTGTTGGCTGTATATAACAGAGCCTTAACTGACGTCAGCTGCTGTCAATTGCTGTTAATGTAAATTATTAGTAATATTTTTCCCAACTTATTGATATTTCGGAAATTGTAATAAGATATGATTTGTGTCTCTATATGTCGTACCACCACAATCGCGTGCAGGGGATTGAATTACATGTGATCGACTTAATATTATGTAAAAGTCAACACCTATTTCTTCCAGGCACTGCTTATAATGTATATGTTTTACAGATTTTTTGTTGATATCAGATAATGCAGAACACCTTCTAAACAAATTAGAAGTATTTTCAATATTTTTGAACCTGCTTAGGGTTATTAAAAAAATTACAAATTAATTGATGCAATTTTTTCCCAAAAATGCTCCCTCAAATTGAGGTACCATTAAATCCAATGTTATACATTTGAAAGAGGCCAAATTTTTACGAGATGTGCATGACATGATGGCTGAGGTACTAGACCTATTTAATTCCACCTATTATGTATATTACAAGGTTAAAAAATATCACATCTTACATTTTAATTTTTATAGTTTTTTCCTAATAAAAATGTTATTTTTTCTGTAAGTTAGTTGATTCTGCAATAAAGCTTAGGTCTACTACATAAGTATGGACTATTACAAGTTACAGAAAAAAATTACAGCACCGCTTTATAAACTTTAGGAAATATTTATATCTGAATTCAGAAAAATACAACTTGCGGCAAACTGCGAATGAAGATATGAGCCCAATTAAAGTGTGCTTCAGAACGTTCCTGAAGAATAGCCTTCATCCTGCAGCATTTCGTCATCTTCAAGCTTCCTCTTGGCATTCCTTTTAGCACTTCTTCCTCCTTTGATAACTTGAAGAGCGGATCTTTCAGCGCCATGCACCCGTTGTCTTGTCACACGCAAGCAATTGATCTTCCGTATTAGGGCCACATTTTAAGCCTAAATTTCTCAGGACTTCCAACCATCCTATCACTCCATTATTGGAACATATCACTGCATCTAGTACACCAACTTTAATGTATTTAGTCCTACAAAAACATTCTTTGATAATCTTTCCCGTATGCAATGGTTGGAACTTTTATTTGTATTCTGAGTGCCCCCATGAAGACATTTACTAAGCAAAACAGGGTCATTCAGGTCTCTAAAAATGGTTTTATTTCATTCATAACAGGCTCAGGAAGAGACTTCTTATGATGACCACTATCCTTTGCTTCTTGGTAACCACACCAAGAATCCGTGAACAGGGTGGTTATCTGTGGACAACTTAAGAAAGTAGGTGGCCCATACAGCTTTTCTCATTGCTGTAACATCATTCAGAGGTGCAGTTCGCCAAATGGCCAGTTCATAATAACTTTGAAGACAGACCATAATAACTCTGAAGAAGTTCTATTTCAGTTTCTGTCAATCTGCCTCTGCCAGACAAAGGTTTTCCATCAGATAGCAACTTTCCTTTCATTTCCCTTCGTAGCTTCCTCAATCTAGCACCCATCCTCTTTTGCACTCCAGTTTTGTTACCAATGTATCATCGCAAACATTGAACTCATTAATTTGATATAAAGCCTTAGAGTCCCCATCACCTAGGTACTTCGTGTATGTAACGTTATAAACCGACACCGACCTCTGAAATATTTCTAGAATGCCATCACACTCCATACCTCCACTGTAACCATCATAATTCTTAGAATACTGATGTTCAATATGTCCTTCAGTGTTACCATGGCAGGTGTGGCACTACTTAGATAAGCACTCAACATCAACAACTTTTCCATTCTCCAGAGGAGTAGCACTTACAACACCTTTCAAGGAACGACGTCCACGACGTTGCCACGTCTCATCCAGTGCAGTATGTCCGCCCCGATAGCTGAATCGTCAGCGTGACGGACTGCCGTCCTAAGGGGCCCGGGGTCGATTCTCGGCTGGGTCGGGGATTTTCTCCGCTTAGGGACAGGGTGTTGTGCTGTCTTCATCATTATTTCATCCCCATCTGGCGCACAGTTCGCCCAATGTGGCGTCGAATGTAATAAGACCAGCACCAAGGCGGTCGAACCTGCCCCGTAAGGGGTCTCCCGGCCAATGACGCCAAACGCTGATTTCCATTTCATCAAGTGCATTAGCAATGTTCCTGGTTGCACTAATATTTACAGTTTCTTCTACTGCACGTTTCATAGATACTTCAGCGACAGTTCTTTTCGAAATGATACTGGTTTCTGTTACAGGGGCGTGGCGACATACATGACTGTAACTTTAAAATTTGGTATGTACAGGGTGTTTCAAAAATGACCGGTATATTTGAAACGGCAATAAAAACTAAACGAGCAGCGATAGAAATACACCGTTTATTGCAATATGCTTGGGACAACAGTACATTTTCAGGCGGACAAACTTTCGAAATTACAGTAGTTACAATTTTCAACAACAGGTGGCGCTGCAAGTGATGTGAAAGATATAGAAGACAACGCAGTCTGTGGGTGCGCCATTCTGTACGTCGTCTTTCTGCTGTAGGCGTGTGCTGTTCACAACGTGCAAGTGTGCTGTAGACAACATGGTTTATTCCTTAGAACAGAGGATTTTTCTGGTGTTGGAATTCCACCGCCTAGAACACAGCGTTGTTGCAACAAGACGAAGTTTTCGACGGAGGTTTAATGCAACCAAAGGACCGAAAAGCGATACAATAAAGGATCTGTTTGAACAATTTCAACGGACTGGGAACGTGACGGATGAACGTGCTGGAAAGGTAGGGCGACCGCGTACGGCAACCACAGAGGGCAACGCGCAGCTAGTGCAGCAGGTGATCCAACAGCGGCCTCGGGTTTCCGTTCGCCGTGTTGCAGCTGCGGTCCAAATGACGCCAACGTCCACGTATCGTCTCATGCGCCAGAGTTTACACCTCTATCCGTACAAAATTCAAATGCGGCAACCCCTCAGCGCCGCTACCATTGCTGCACGAGAGACATTCGCTAACGATATAGTGCACAGGATTGATGACGGCGATATGCATGTGGGCAGCATTTGGTTTACTGACGAAGCTTATTTTTACCTGGACGGCTTCGTCAATAAACAGAACTGGCGCATATGGGGAACCTAAAAGCCCCATGTTGCAGTCCCATCGTCCCTGCATCCTCAAAAAGTACTGGTCTGGGCCGCCATTTCTTCCAAAGGAATCATTGGCCCATTTTTCAGATCCGAAACGATTACTGCATCACGTTATCTGGACATTCTTCGTGAATTTGTGGCGGTACAAACTGCCTTAGACGAGACTGCGAACACGTCGTGGTTTATGCAAGATGGTGCCCGGCCACATCGCACGGCCGACGTCTTTAATTTCCTGAATGAATATTTCGATGATCGTGTGATTGCTTTGGGCTATCCGAAACATACAGGAGGCGGCGTGGATTGGCCTCCCTATTCGCCAGACATGAACCCCTGTGACTTCTTTCTGTGGGGACACTTGAAAGACCAGGTGTACCGCCAGAATCCAGAAACAATTGAACAGCTGAAGCAGTACATCTCATCTGCATGTGAAGCCATTCCGCCAGACACGTTGTCAAAGGTTTCGGGTAATTTCATTCAGAGACTACGCCATATTATTGCTACGCATGGTGGATATGTGGAAAATATCGTACTATAGAGTTTCCCAGATCGCAGCGCCATCTGTTGTTGAAAATTGTAACTACTGTAATTTCGAAAGTTTGTCTGCCTGAAAATGTACTGTTGTCCCAAGCATATTGCAACAAACGGTGTATTTCTATCGCTGCTCGTTTAGTTTTTATTGCCGTTTCAAATATACCGGTCATTTTTGAAACACCCTGTATAGGTCATTTTTCATTTGAAACCCTATAATGTATTTATCAATGTAATCAGGAAAGGCTACAGAATTTAAAGTCATAAAAAATTTCCATTTTCCACCATTTATAAGTACCCTGTATCCTTAATGTCATTCATGTACATCACTACTGTGCAAAGCACACTTAAGTGCATGGCGGAGGGTTCATCGACTACCCACTTTCACATTAATTCTCTATTATTCCACACTGGAACAGCGCGTAGAAAAAATGAACACCTATATCTTTCCTTGCGAGCTCTAATTTCCCTTATTATATCATTTGGGATATTTCCTGACATTTGCGCCCCATAATTCTTGTGTTAAATTACTGTTCTTTGCGTCATCTGCGTTGCTTCGTAGGTTTTTAAACGTTAATAGGAATCAGCATGTGTGACAGAAAGCAACGAAGGCCATTTCAAACAAGTTGCATAAACAGCAGTACAGATGCATCAGGATATGATTCGGAGTAATGACTCCAACGAACGCTTTCACTGTGGAAACATGCGAAACTACAATTTACCTACGAAGACAGTTCTACATCGACATCTACATCTACATGGTTACTCTGCAGTTCGCACTTAACTGCCTGGCAGAGGGTTCATCGAACCATTTTCATTCTACTTCTCTACCATTCCACACTGGAATGGCGCCTGGGAAAAAGGAACACCTAAATCTTTCCGTTCGAGCTCTGATTTCTCTTATTTTATTATGATGATCATTTTTCCTACGTAGGTGGGTGTCAACAAAATATTTACGCATTCGGAAGAGAAAGTTGCTGATTGAAATTTCTTAAATAGATCTCGCCGCAAAGAAAACCGCCTTTGTTTCTGCGACTGCCACCCCAACTCGCGTATCATATCAGTGACACTCTCACCACTATTGCGCGATAACACGAAATGGGCTGCTTTTCTTCGCACTTTTTCGATGTCCTCCGTCAATCCTACCTTGTAAAGATCCCATACTGCGCAGCAATAATCCAGCAGAAGACACTTACTGGCAGATAAATGTTATTTAAATGTAATGATACAATTTCAAACTTTACTAGTCTCATACAGATATGATTTTTCGTTTTGTATATAGAATGAAGCAGCGAGTGAAAATTTATACCAAGCCCGGGAATCGAACCCGGGTCTCCTGCATACTAGGTAGGTGTGTCAGCCACTAAGCGACCTTGGCACAGCGGTTCCCACTACTGCACGGATTACGCTGGCACGCCTCCCCTTCGATCCAAATTCTCAGTGCCGCCCCAGTCTACTTTAAATGCCCCCTTCAAATATCATTTAAACAGACTGTCGATCGAGTACACCTTGCAACCAAAAACGTAGAGTCATTTTCTACTGTGACCAGAGATAACTGTAGAAGAAGAATCACCCCCGCCGTATGCCATAGTCACAAGATACGTAATTGTCCCGAAGAAGCCTCCAATGTATGAAAGTGATTGATGATGATGCTGATGAGGTCGCATACTCCGAGGAGCGTAGGGGACGATGCGGGAGACCCGCACCGCCGTACTAGGCAAGGTCCTAGTGGAGGTGGTTTGCCATTTCCTTCCTCCGACCGTAATGGGGATGAATGATGAGCAGCAGCGCGGTTCCAGGCTGAAGCGCCTAGAACCGCTCGGTCAGAACGGCCGGCTATGAAAGTGATTATTCCGCAATAATGTATTACTCAGCTACAAGTCTAATTGTTAGTTCGGAGAAGGATAGCGTCGTATCCACTCAAACATGTGTGGGAGATGCTCAATAAATGGCCAGGTTATTTCTTCATCTACACTGATGGATACAAGCGAACTTCCAACTGCCGGCCGAAGTGGCCGAGCGGTTAAAGGCGCTGCAGTCTGGAACCGCAAGACCGCTACGGTCGCAGGTTCGAATCCTGCCTCGGGCATGGATGTTTGTGATGTCCTTACGTTAGTTAGGTTTAACTAGTTCTAAGTTCTAGGGGACTCATGACCTCAGCAGTTGAGTCCCATAGTGCTCAGAGCCATTTGAGCCATTTGAACTTCCAACTACACTGGGCAGCAGAACTAAAGATTTGCTTTTTCGAAACCCCGTAATTGTCCCCCATTCCGATGCATACGTTTGAAATTTGGCTCAAAGGTGTGTACAACCTTCTTCTCTAGCGGTGCAAAAGCGTGGCCCCCTGCGACCTCACTCTCTGGCTCCACGATTCTTCAAACAGCAAGGTGTCAACACGAGCGAGAAAAAAGACCAGCGCTCACAATTTGATGTGATGTGCAAGGTGGGTTGATGATATCATATTAGAACCAAACAATTCTTTCTAGTGCCACCCTGGACATGTCAAGGTCAGAAACGCCTGACTGCGTTGAAACTACACAGTTTGTTTACGAGTGGCCGAGGAAAACTTTCCAACCTTTGGCACTGCTGATAGCCTCGGACGTTTCAACTCTTCTTTAAGGACATTGTAGGGCTGCATCCTCATTAAACGTGATCTGACCCCTTTGTAGGGCAGTACAACCGCAATTTTTGCTCTTGTGTACAAGTTGGAACCACTTGGGACCGTTCAAAACCATTCGACGAAACTTGAACGTGGTCCGTGGCAGGAAAGGATACTTATGTATTTTCATCCCTCGTTTTTCGCTCCCTTCTACGGCGTGATCACGGGGCGGGGGTGGAAGGGGAGGGGGGTGAACATTAAGGTGCGCGTGAAGAAAACGGCAAGGGGTCCCTCTAAGACCACCCAGTTTGCAACACCCTGGGTACCACTACCGCACTTTGGCTGAGCACGTTACGAATGTACCTGTCTGAAGTGACTACACCTGTCTGAAACTTGGACACACATTCTGCCCTGTGGCTGCTGTAGTGCATGAAGGTAGACAAACCCCTACACCCCTACACCTGTCTGAAACTTGGACACACATTCTGCCCTGTGGCTGCTGTAGTGCAAACCCCGCCTGACAAGAGTCGAAGGGGTAGCCTAACCCTCAGGCGCTAAAGCAGCCACGAGGCTAAGGGGGTTTTCTGGACCTCTATCCGATTTTTACTCCATTTTCAACTTTTTTTTGACGTGAAATCAAAACATAAGTCAAACAATGCTTACATCCTTTTATTCATCTATCTTTTACCTGCATTACAAAATTCTTTTGTCCAAAAATGTTAAGAGCTTATTAAATAAAGTAGCCCCGAACATCGTAATGCACGCCGTACACCGGTAGGCCGATGAACCTGGTTCAGGTTACTGTGTGGTCTGAAACAGACCAAACCAAAAAATTATTAAAATATGCGAGTGTAGCTATGGTCAGACCCCTAAAAAGTGAAAAAATTTTTTTCACAAAATGGCGGCTATTTGAAAAAAGTAAGAAAGGTCAACTTTGTTTGGGCATTCAAACGTACACAAAAAATCGATATTTTGAAAGTTATTTAACATATAGGGGTTAGGACCATAGCCAGTTCAATTCTCTACAATAATAGTTAAGCGGCATCTAAATCGGCCAAGTAATTTTTCGGTAATCCAGACATCCAGCAAAAAAATGTGGTTTTTAGGATATCGTGTTTAAAGTTTTATGAAGGATTTTCGTCAGCTATTTGGGACTTGCGATCAGTCTGCGATGCCTGGAGCATGCAGTACGCCTTTATCGATCTCGTAAATCTCGTTCGCGTTCACAGCTTCTTATTGGTCGTAGACGTGCGGCACTCTGAGCGTACGAGGCGGTCCGCTTTGTGCCTTCTGCAAAAGTCGGACGCCGCGTTGGCAAGTCGAATGCCCATGACATTCATTCTCTGTGCAGCACCCGTGAAGCCGCAGTTGAAGATAATTGTAACCAAATCGTTTGCAATTTCGACTGCTTCTTTACCGGAATATATGTGTTTTGAGGAAACCGTCCAAATCATAGAATTTATCGACTCATTAGAGTTTTGAGTGTTCGCGCCACTGCACCTTTCCAGTAAACTGTCATTCGATGGGTCTTCGTATACAGGTCTGATTGCCTCTGAGAGCCAGCCGTAGGCGCTCGATGACGCGAGACTGTCGGTCTCATGGTCGTGTACTTCGACTGTTGCGGTAGTTTACGGGAAAAACGGTTTCGCCCGTTGTTCTCCATAATATGTGGTATCGAAATATGCAACAAAAATTTTGCGTTCTGTTGGGTCCTCAGCATAGTATTTGTTGGTGTAAGACATTATGGAAAATAAATACTCCAAACCAGCCGCAATAAGGTAATTTGTTTTCTAATATTTTACACGACAGGCCTGTTTCGGCTTATTGCCATTGTTAAGTAACGTCTAGTTTGAACTTATGGCAATATTGCATCTATAGTGAAGTCTTTTTGTCATGTCTCGGTAAGTATGAAGTGTCAAAACTGAACTGTCAAAATATCTGATAAAAACGCATTTTTATGTTTCGTAAATACAAGAACTATTATACTTTCGGAGACATGACAGAAAGACTTCACTATAGATGCAATACGGTCGTAGCTTCGAGACGTCACTCGATAGCGGCAGTTGGCCGAATATGGCCTGTCGTATATATATATATATATATATATATATATATATATATATATATATATATATATATATATATATAACCTTATTGCAATTGCAGTTGGTTTGGAGCATTCATTTCCATGCAATAAAAAATCGATTTTTTGACACTTCTAGACCAGAAAACTCCCCTTAATCTTTGTCGAAGTTTCAGACAGGTTGTAAGTAGTCTGTTTGTATGTTGGCAGCACTATAATAGACTGTGTTAATATCACTGACAGCGCTCTGCACCCTCGGCAAGAGATTCTGTTGTTGGACAGACTAGGAGTTAGCGGGTGGATAGGGAAGTGTATGGACATGATACTCTTAGTGGAGACTCTGTGGTGGTAGAAAATGCATTGTAAAGTGAGATGTAAGGATGTGTTTATAAGAAAATGCTCAAGGAAATGTATTTAAGTGGATGTTTGGTTGATAATGTTTGGGCAGTGGAATTATTGACAAATATATAAGTTTTGGAACTGGATGTCACGTGAATAAGGTAAAATTTTCGTAATACGTTGTTTGCCCTTCAACAAAAGCTTTCTTTTACTAACTGTATGTCTCCTAGTAGGTAGAGTCTATAGTAGTTAGAATCTTTTTATTTAGTTGGCTGTAGTTATTACTTGCTGTAATTGCTGTAGTTAGTGTTACGAAGATTTTCTGTGATGTAAGGACTTATAAAAAAGAATGGGGTTTGCACTGTTGGATTTCGTGATTGAAATGAGTTTAGGCAGTTAACAGAGTTGGAGGTAGTTTCATATTTCTTTAATTTCATATTTCTTTGGATTTGTATTATTGTTAGGATTTCTCGCAATCCAGGGCCATTCTTTTTTGTGAGATATTGGAAGCCATGTTGTCAATGTAAATCAGTCAGATTGCGTTGGGCTTGAATATTGTGGATAATAAATGGATAGGTTAAGTTTGAGTTGTCTTTGTGAGGGAAAATTCTGTAGGTCAGTATTCAATAAAAATCTACATCTACATACCTACGTATATACTCCGCTAGTCACCAAGCGGTGTGTAGCGGAGGTAGTTAAAGAGGTAGTGTTAAGGTACATTCGTAACGTGCTCAACTAGGGTGGGTAGGTGACACCCAGGGTGTTGTTGAACTGGGGGTCTTAGTTAGATCCATCGCGCACTACTTAAAGTTGAACCCCCTCCCTCTCCTTCCCCCCCCCCCCCCCGCCCCACAATATCATCCCGCCCCACCCCGTGATCACACCATGAGCGTACGCGAAAAATGAGCGATGAAAATGCATGTCCTCTTTCCTGCCGCGGATCACATTCAAATTTCGTCGAATCGTTTTGAACTGCCTCTAGTATTTCCAACCTGTAAACGAGAGCAGAAACTGCGATCGAGCTGCCCTACAAAGCGGCCAGATCACGTTTAATTGGCACGTAGCTCCACAATCCCCTAAGAGATGTGTTGAAACGTTTTGAAATGCCAACAGCGTTAAAGATTGTCAAGAACGTCTTTTTGTTGCTCATCGCACTGCGACCTGTTGTTTTACATTTTGGAGACCTGACTGACACGAAGAAAATAGAGTTCGGGTTCTCTGGCTCTGGCTCTGAGCACTATGGGACTCAACATCTCAGGTCATCAGTCCCCTAGAACTTAGAACTACTTAAACCTAACTAACCTAAAGACATCACACACATCCATGCCCGAGACAGGATTCGAACCTGCGACCGTAGCAGTCACGCGGTTCCGGACTGAAGTGCCTAGAACCGCACGTCCACCGTGGACGGCTTACGGGTACTCTAACAAACCTTCAGACGGACGTAATCTACATATTTTTAACATACGCGGTATAAATACATATTTAAAATCTGTACTATCACGCAAAGAGAAGTCGATGTGTAACGATGTTAGCAAAGATCTCGAAAAATCCGTGATAGATTTACTTCAGTTTTTACACGATACTGTAATAAACATTCGCACAGACATACCTATATATTTTTCAATCTATATGGTACATAAGTATATATACATATTAATATGTAAAGAGGTAAGGTTGTTAACGAAAACCTCGAGAAGTTTTTGACCGATGTACTTCGAATTTTTAAACTATACTCTACCAGGGGATCATCCCAGACGCTGGTGCACGTACCACTGCGCAAAGTCATTTTAGATGGTACAGATATAAGTAAACAAAACACTTACTAATGTAAGTAAAATTATTCTCTTACTGATTGATAGAAGTTGCACGTGTATAATGTTACAGGAAGTGTTTGTTGCAGGACACAGGAAGTCGGATTGTACTCTCCCTACCGCTCCTTTCGTTAGTCATCGGCACCTTGGCCGTGAATGGTTAATCTTGTTTTGACGTTGGCGCTGCTTTGATCGGATCTCGTCGGTAGTTTCCGTGACGCTTTGCAACTGCTGCCAACTTATGCGCCGTACCAATCTGTGACGCTGCAGTAGTCATTACGCAGTGAACTGTTTATTGTTGTTATTATCGCTTTGTTGGGTATTACCTGATTACTATAATTGTGATGTCAAGTTTAATTTGATTTGTGACTTATACGTGACTGTGGTTTAAGTTAGCCATGACGAAATGCATGGCAAATTTCGTTAGTGCTGATACAAATTTGAGAAAAGACTCATGCCTCGCAAGTTTTACAATTGCGAAAGGAGAAAAAGCTCACACAGATGGTTAGTCTCTCGTACTGCCCTCGACTGGAAATGAACTAAGCTGTTTCGGGGATAAAAGCGGTCAAAGAAGTACAAGACGTTCCGTTATCAAATAATACAGTAAAAAAAGGAGAATTGAAGAAGTGTCTTTTTATATTAAAGAAACGGTCTTATTACAACAGCAAGAGTCACTTATTTCACTCTTCAAATAGACGAGACTACAGATGTCACAAATTCGGCGCAGCTACTCATTTTTGTACATTTTGACTATCATGAAAAGACATCAGATTTTTTATTTTGCAAGCCGTTTTGAGTCGAATGTTGCAGCAGAAAACACTTTCAGTTTGGTTTATATTTTCTTAAAAGTAGCTATTGTCAAAAATATGCTGGTATTTTTACAGACAGGGCTAAGTAATGTATGGTCCCTTAACAGGGCTAGCAGCAAAAATGAAGAAAGACACACCTGATTGTTGAAGCATACACTGTGTAACACACCGAGAAGCATTGGCTTCTATCGCTTCATTTTTTTTTAATGGACAGCGTAAAGGTTATAAACTTTATCAAGGGAAGTGCCTAAACTCATTGCTATTCACGCTATTGAGTGAAGATATGGGAGGTAAATTTAAAAGTTTACATTTTCACACCGAAGTATGTTGCCTCTCTGGTGGCAACATATTTAACCAAGTATATGAAGTGAGGTTGAGATTTCTGTGTTTGTCAGTGAAAAACAACGACGTGAGTAATTTTTTCGCTGCTGAGCAGTGATTATCGAGACTGGGCTATTTAGCTGATACCTTTGACAGGCTTCATATTTTTACAGGCTTCATGTTTTGAATACGGTCATACAAGGACGATGTACAAAAGCCACGCAAAAGTAATTAGTTCAGTGAGCTATGCTATGCAACAATCAACAGTGCTTTTACTTTATATCGCTATGGCATTTTCATCTTCTGTCACATATGCACTGTGTCACCGAAGTTTGGCCATATGTTTAGTCAACCCCAGGAATCACGAATTCCTTCTTACTGGTAGGAAAGTTGGCAATGACAAACAAGGCGTGTGATAGTGTCTCTTTTGGATAACGTACGAACATGTTACTGTCTGTTGTCATGTATTATGAATCGTATTTCTTTAAAATGTTGTTCGTCTTCATACTTTCGCTGTAGTTGAAACAAATTATGTTTTTAATCTGTGCTGTGCGTCAGAATGAAAATACTACGCTGTTTCGCCAGTCAGTCTGGAAATATTTTTAAAACCCTTTGAGCGTTGATAGTGAAATCCAGGGTGTTTGTTTCACTTTTCTGAGGTTGATTAATAAGATTAGAAAGTCTATATATATATATATATATATATATATATATATATATATATAGGGTGATTCGCAAAGGTATGCAAATATTTTAATATGTTATTCTACAAGTAAAGCTAAAGAAAAAACTTCATATAAACATAGGGCCGCAAATGTTACGGAGTTACGGCTAATAAAAGATTTTGCCTGCAAGTTCGCTAATATGAAGCTATCGCAAAACTGTAGGAGGTTAAAGTAAAGCACGATTTCCATTTATTTTGTTGTTATTAACCTGGTGAGTCTAATAAAACATGTCCCAGACGTGTATCTGCTGTAGATTTCCAGAACATCCAGCCAAGCAAAGACATAATTTTGTAAATTTTTTAATTTGTTAACTACTTGCCCCAATATATTTTTTTTAAATTTCAGACAATTGCACCAAGTTTTCAACAGAAGTTGTAGAGAATTTAATTTTGGAAAATTGTGGTAATAACATCATTAACTGAAACTGTATGAATGTGTCAGATAATCTGCTTTATTACTCATGTTCAATTGGAAAAAACAAAACTGAGTGTTAAGGAAGTTGTACAGTGTACATACAATTTCACAATACATTCACTATATACATCCCCCATGAACCATGGACCTTGTCGTTGGTGGGGAGGCTTGCGTGCCTCAGCGATACAGATAGCCGTACCGTAGTACAACCACAACGGAAGGGTATCTGTTGAGAGGCCAGACAAACGTGTGGTTCCTGAAGAGGGGCAGCAGCCTTTTCAGTAGTTGCAGGGGCAACAGTCTGGATGACTGACTGATCTGGCCCTGTAACACTAACCAAAACGGCCTTGCTGTGCTGGTACTGCGAACGGCTGAAAGCAAAGGGAAACTACAGCCGTAATTTTTCCCGAGGGCATGCAGCTTTACTGTATGGTTAAATGATGATGGCGTCCTCTTGGGTAAAATATTCCAGAGGTAAAATAGTCCCCCACTCGGATCTCCGGGAGGGGACTACTCAAGAGGATGTCGTTATCAGGAGAAAGAAAACCGGCGTTCTACGGATCGGAGCGTGGAATGTCAGATCCCTTAATCGGGCAGGTAGGTTAGAAAATTTAAAAAGGGAAATGGATAGATTAAAGTTAGATATAGAGGGAATTAGTGAAGTTCGGTGGCAGGAGGAACAAGACTTCTGGTCAGGTGACTACAGGGTTATAAACACAAAATCAAATAGGGGTAATGCAGGAGTAGGTTTAATAATGAACAGGAAAATAGGAATGCGGGTAAGCTACTACAAACAGCATAGTGAACGCATTATTGTGGCCAAGATAGATACGAAGCCCACGCCTACCACAGTAGTACAAGTTTACATGCCAACAAGCTCCGCAGATGACTAAGAAATTGAGGAAATGTATGATGAAATAAAAGAAATTGTTCAGATAGTGAAGGGAGATGAAAATTTAATAGTCATGGGTGACTGGAATTCGTCAGTAGGAAAAGGGAGAGAAGGAAACGCAGTAGGTGAATATGGATTGGGGGTAAGAAATGAAAGAGGAAGTCGCCTGGTAGAATTTTGCACAGAGCATAACTGAATCATAGCTAACACTTGGTTCGAGAATCATAAAAGAAGGTTGTATACATGGAAGAAGCCTGGAGATACCGACAGGTTTCAGATAGATTATATAATGGTAAGAGGGGGACTTAGGAACCAGGATTTAAATTGTAAGACATTTCCAGGGACAGATGTGGACTCGGACCACAATCTGTTGGTTATGAACTGTAGATTAAAACTGAAGAAATTACAAAAAGGTGGTAATTTAAGGAAATGGGACCTGGATAAACTGACTAAACCAGAGGTTGTACAGAGTTTGAGGGAGAGCTTAAGGGAACAATTGACAAGAATGGAGGAAAGAAATACAGTAGAAGAAGAATGGGTAGCTTTGAGGGATGAAGTAGTGAAGGCAGCAGAGGATCAAGTAAGTAAAAAGACGAGGGCTAGTAGAAATCCTTGGGTAACAGATGAAATATTGAATTCAATTGATGAAAGGAGAAAATATAAAAATGCAGTAAACGAAGTAGGCAAAAATGAATACAAACGTCTCAAAAATGTGATCGACAGGAAGCGCAAAATGGCTAAGCAGGGATTGCTAGAGGACAAATGTAAGGATATAGAGGCTTATCTCACTAGGGGTAAGATAGATACTGCCTACAGGAAAATTAAAGAGACCTTTGGAGAAAAGAGAACCACTTGTATCAATATCAAGAGCTCAGATGGAAACCCAGTTCTAAGCAAAGAAGGGAAAGCAGAAAGGTGGAAGGAGAATATAGAGGGTCTATACAGGGGCGATGTACTTGAGGACAATATTATGGAAATGGAAGAGGATGTAGATGAAGATGAAATGGGAGATACGACACTGCATGAAGAGTTTGACAGAGCACTGAAAGACCTGAGTCGAAACAAGGCCCCGGGAGTAGACAACATTCCATTAGAACTACTGACAGCCTTGGGAGAGCCAGTCCTGACAAAACTCTACCATCTGGTGAGCAAGATGTATGAGACAGGCGAAACACCCTCAGAATTCAAGAAGAATATAATAATTCCAATCCCAAAGAAAGCAGGTGTTGACAGATGTGAAAATTACCGAACTATCAGTTTAATAAGTCACGGTTGCAAAATACTAACGCAATTTCTTTACAAACGAATGGAAAAACTAGTAGAATCCGACCTCGGGGAAGATCAGTTTGGATTCCGTAGAAATATCGGAACACGTGAGGCAATACTGACCCTACGACTTATCTTAGAAGCTTGATTAAGGAAAGGCAAACCTACGTTTCTAGTATTTGTAGACTTAGAGAAAGCTTTTGACAATGTTGACTGGAAAACTCTCTTTCAAATTCTGAAGTTGGCAGGGGTAAAATACAGAGAGCGAAAAGCTATTTACCATTTTTTACAGAAACCAGATGGCAGTTGTAAGAGTTGAGGGACATCAAAGGGAAGCAGTGGTTGGGAAGTGAGTGAGACAGGGTTGAAGCCTATCCCCGATGTTATTCAATCTCTATATCGACCAAGCAGTGAAGGAAACAAAAGAAAAATTCGGAGTAGGTATTAAAATCCATGGAGAAGAAATAAAAACTTTGAGTTTCATCGATGACATTGTAATTCTATCAGAGACAGCAAAGGACTTGGAAGAACAGTTGAACGGGATGATTAGTGTCTTGAAAGGAGGATATAAGATGAACATCAACAAAAGCAAAACGAGGATAATGGAATGTAGTCGAATTAAGTCGGGTGATGCTGAGGGAATTAGATTCGGAAATGAGACACTTAAAGTAGTAAAGGAGTTTTGCTATTTGGGGAGCAAAATAACTGATGATGGTCGAAGTAGAGAGGATATAAAATGTAGACCGGCAATGGCAAGGAAAGCGTTTCCGAAGAAGAGAAATTTGTTAACTTCGAGTATAGATTTAAGTGTCAGGAAATCGTTTCTGAAAGTATTTGTATGGAGTGTAGTCATGTATGGAAGTGAATCATGGACGATAAATAGTTTAGACAGGAAGAGAATAGAAGCTTTCGAAATGTGGCGCTTCAGAAGAATGCTAAAGATTAGATGGGTAGATCACATAACTAATGAGGAAGTATTGAATAGGATTGGGGAGAAGAGAATTTTGTAGCACAACTTGACTAGAAGAAGGGATCGGTTGGTAGGACATGTTCTGAGGCATCAAGGGATCACAAATTTAGTATTGGAGGGCAGCGTGGAGGGTAAAAATCGTAGAGGGAGACCAAGAGATGAATACACTGAACAGATTCAGAAGGTTGTAGGTTGCAGTAGGTACTGGGAGATGAAGAAGCTTGCACAGGATAGAGTAGCTTGGAGAGCTGCATCAAACCAGTCTCGGGACTGAAGACCACAATATGTATAGCTACATTTTATTTTGCAATACTGGCTGTAATTTCATTCGCATAAATGATTTGTTATTCCCTACCATTAGAACTTCTTGCGATGTTTGAAGCAATTTAAATAGCTAGTTTCACGTTCCATGGATCATTTTGCATGATAAAACTAATAATGTGGAATGAGTCATTTTACATTCACATTGCGAATTAATTTGTAAATTTGGCTACATACGACATAAGTTTTTTTTTTAAAACATACAGATGTGAGTTAGTAACTTCTACCCACCACCTTTTACACACTACAATGATAGAAATTCTTTTATGGAATAGAAGGAGATGCCAAGAAGAAAGTTTTTCGATTTCTTTTCGCATTTTGCTTTGCTATCTAACATATATAACTGGGTAAGTGATCAACGACTTTAGATGCAGCGTGGTGCACCCCTTTTTATACTAAACACAACCTTAATGTGGAGTAATAATTGTTATTTTTCATTCTGATATTGTAATCATATACATCACTGTTGCTGTTGAACTGTAGTGGATTATTTGCAACAAACTTCGTGAGACAATAAATATACTGAGAAGCAGTAGTCAGAATCCCAGCACTTTAAACAGATGTCTGCAAGATGATCGTCAGCGAGGACCACATATTATTATTACAGCACGTTTTTGGGCAATGAATACTTTATTCCTTAAAGATGACTTACCCCAGAACATTATTCTATATGACATTGCTGAGTGAAAATATGCAAAATAAATCAACTTACTGCTTTGTCTCTCCCAAAGATTTATAATGACTCTTAGTGCAAATGTGGCTGAACTAAGGTGTTTTAGGAGTTCAAAAAAATGTTCTGTTCCCAGTTTAAATTCTCGTCACTATGAACACCTAAGAATTTTGAAGTTTCAACCCTATTTATTATTTCCTCACGATGTGTCACACACGTCATTGATGTAGTACTCCTAGATGCGCAGAACTGAATCTGCTTTTTTTTTTTATTTTTTTAACTGACATTGAAACCATTCGCAGAAGTGATATTTCTAAGAACTTTGTTTACTGTTTCTTCTGTTTCTGTGTGTGTGCTTGCACTGATTACAATACTAGTGTAATCTGCAAAAAGAACTAATTCTGCTTGTTGTGAATTAGACGGAAGATCGTTTGCATTTGCGAAGAACAATAGAGGGCCTAAGATTGAGCCTTGGGGAACCCGATATGCGATTTCTCCTCAGGCAGAATTATGTCCCCAAACTCTGTTGGTTGAATTACTAAGTGCAACTTTCTGCACTCTTTTGACTAAATATGACATTATCCATTTTTTGGCTACATCGTCGATCCCAGAAAACTTCGATTTATCTTGGAGAATACTGTCACTCACTCAGTCACTTCCCTTAGATTGGCCGCAGAAAATACCAGCCGGTGCTATTTTATTATTTAATGCTTGTAAAATGCGGTGAGCGAACATGTAAATGGTACTCTCAGTAGAGAAACTCTTCTGAAATCCAAACTGATTTGCTGAGGATATTATTGTTGCTAAGGTGAGATACTGTTCTAGAATACATCGGCTTCCCCAAAAATTTTGGAAAATAATGTCAGCAGTGAAACAGATCGGCAGTGACATCCCTCCTGTCACCTTTCTCAAAGAGGGGTTTGACTACGGCATATTTCAGTCTGTCTGGAGAAATGCCTTTCTTTTTGTTTTAATGTTTTTGCTTGGTAATTTGTGATTAAACATCGAAGTTGTTACGCGATTGATCGTCTCCAGATGCAGAATTTTTTGTAATCTAAACTGTTTCATTTGTACTCGTATGTCAAAATACAGCCACGATGTGAAATTTAAAATTTTCCCGGGGAACTAAATATTGAAAAAGATTTCGGGCTTGCAGCCGGTCGTCGTTAGCTTCCATCCACGATATTTCGACTGGACAACTGCCAGCCAGTGGATGACACTTTCGTGGTTGGCCTCATGGAGAAGACAAATTAATGGAGTTTTTAGATAATCTCAACTCCATTCATGAGAACATCCGGTTTGCCATGAAATTAGAGAAAAATGGTTGCCTCTCTTTCTTGGATGTGCTAGTTAGACGGAAGAGTGATGGCTCTCTGGGGCATTCGGTTTATCGAAAGCCCACACATACTGATTTGTATTTAAATTCGTCCAGCTGCCATCACCCATAGCAAACAATGAGTGTACTTAAAACACTTGTACACAGAGCTCATATAGTGTCAGACGCAGATAGTTTGCCTGAAGAGCTTGCCCATCTGAAGAGGGTTTTCAAAGAGAATGGATATTCTACCCGGCAAATTAGCTAGGCACTTGCAATTAAGCCAAAGAAACAGGGAGTGGAGGAAGAAGAGAGCACGCCTATAAATCTTTAGCTTTTCTTCCCTTTGTTGGCAACATTTCCTTCAAAATTGCAAGAATCCTCCACGGTTTCGAAGTGAAAGTGATTTTCCGTCTACCGTCGAAGATTTCCGACCTGCTGGGATCAGTGAAAGACGATCTGGTATTGCGGAAGGCGGGAATTTATAAAATACCTTGTCAGTGTGGCATGCCATGCATAGGACAAACATTGCGAACAGTAGAAGAGCGTTGCGCTGAACATCATCGCTGTACTCGCCTTTTGCAACCTAACAAGTCTGCAAATGCTGAGCATTGCTTTTACACTGGACACTCAATGGAATATGACAAGACAACAATTTCGGCCATAGCAACATCCTTTTGGGACGCCGTCATAAAAGAATCAGTGGATATTCGCATGACAGACAATCTTATGAACCGTGACAATGGCTACCAGCTAAATAATGCGTGGAACCCCGTCATCTCTAAGATCTGCTCCAGACGAAGACGCCAGAGTACTCCGATGGCCGCGGCAATTGACAACGCCGAAGACAGCTGAGTTCTGCAGTTCCACCAGCGAGGGCGCTGCCGGCGGGCGGCGTGGTTCGTCTGTCAATATGATTTTGACGCATGCGCGGAATACTCGCTGCACACTATATGTTACGGAACGGAGGGCGTCTTCGTCAGCCTTGAATACGCGGTGGTGGTGTGGGGCAATGCTGCCCCCACCCACCTCCGCCGACTCCAAACCGTCCAGAACCGGGCTCTCCGGCGTGCCCTCCGCCTCCCCTTCGACTTCCCAACCCACGAGCTCCACCTCCTGGCTGAAGTGCCGCTCCTTCGTACCCGCATCCTCTCCGCAGCCCACTCCTTTTACCAACAAACCCGTCTCTCTCCTAATCCCTTAATCCTTTCCCTGGGTACCCGTGTTCACCGTCTAGCCACCACCCGATGGCCTGACCTTTCATTTCGCCCCCCATGACTTCACATACAATAGCCATCTCACCTCATGACAATCACTCTCTCTCACACCATAGACCTTCCCCCCCAACATGTCATGTCATTCACTCCCCCACACGCCACCACCCCACACCCCCAATCCCTACTGTCGGCCTAATTCACGACAGGCCTTTCCTCTTTCACTCCTTCATCTGTCACCCTCTGACTTCTTTCTCTCTCCCCACCCCCCCAACCCAACACTCCACGACTGACTGCCATCACCATCAAGACGCCGCTATGGAGAAGAAGAACAGGCCAGGACAACGGCCTTTCGTTTTCACTATCTCTCACTATTCCTCCTCCTCTCTTTAATACTGTAACGTAGTCGTAAACCCCGGCTAGTCTATGGGCAGTTCGTTTTCCCCCACCCTTCTACTGTCCCTTCTACTGTCCTGTCTTCTCTCAAAAAAAAAAAAAAAAAAAAAAAAAAAAAAAAAAAAAAAAAAAAAAAAAAAAAACGGGCCAGTCAATTGGGCCATTCGTTTTCCCACTTCTTAAACTATCACTCTCACTATCCTTTCAACTTTATATATATTTAAAAAAAAAAAAATCTGCACAACAGTCAAGGACAACAACACCCGTCATGTCACACCCACATTCTCACCACACCAATTAAGAAGGAGAAGCGCATTAAAAAGCGCTAGAACTTCGTTTCCAGCTGATGGTTCAGCCGTCCATCATGTGCGTCGTCGTCGTCGTCGTCTTCGTCAGTCTTCGATGGCTCACCTGAGGATGGCTGGCAGTTGTCCAGTCGAAACATCATGGATGGAAGCTAACGACGACCGGCTGCAAGCCCGAAATCTTTTTGAATACAGCCACGATGTTTAACTTCGTTGTCTGTCCTGGTCCACCAACAGATTTAATAATGTATTCTCCCATTTCACTATAAAAACACAAGTAAAAATTAGTCATTTTCTATCCTTTCTGATGCTATTTTAATGACTAGCAGTG
Organism: Schistocerca americana; assembly: GCF_021461395.2. NCBI lineage: Eukaryota > Metazoa > Arthropoda > Insecta > Orthoptera > Acrididae > Schistocerca > Schistocerca americana. The sequence goes on along the minus strand of NC_060128.1, from coordinate 142,698,321 downwards.
CAGTTACGATGTCGTCTCACATTCTCATTTGAGTCATCAGTTGTAGTCACTGTTGCTTGATGATCATATCTTCCAAACAAACACTTACACTGAGCCGGTGAAGTACAGCGAGATGTGACGCCGTGCCACTTGTGTTACAGGGTCGAAGGCGGAAGCGCGAACTAACGTCTTACCAGAGGACGGCGCCCCGCCGCCAGGTGCCATCCTAGCTGACGATCCAGCCGTACAGAGCGAGAGTGATGCGCTGAAGACTGAACAGATCTAACAGTATTAAAAACGCCGAAATTCCTGAGCTTTCCTTTGCTTTTATAGGTGCACATGCTGGACAAAAACACCGAATCATCCAGTGTTAGGGATGCCATCTAAGAATTTTAAATTGCAGGACAAGCACTTGAAAATAAAACCTGATGGTAGAAGACAATGCCTCACATTTTACTTTCTTGTTAAAAGAGTTGCCGAATTGAGCTGTTGAAGATTTTCAGACGACCCTCGCTTGAGGAACTACTTATACGAGGTGTGAGCAAAAAGTAACAGGAATTTTTGTTTTTCTTACAGAATTTTCATTTATTTATCAAAATCAACTTTGTCCCCTACAAAATAGTCACTTTCAGATATAAAACACTTGTGCCTGAGCTTTCTTCAATCTTGGAAGCAATTTTGGAACTCACTTTTCGTTATGGTATTCAGCTCCTACAAAGATTCTGTTTTTATCTCATCAGTTATGACAAAACGACTTTTTTACGGTTCTTTTCAGTTTTGAGAGTAGAAAGAAGTCACCTGGGGCCACGTCCAGTGACTGTAGTGGATGGGGCTACATGCAAGGTTTTGTTTTTTATCAATCAGTCACTAGCAAGCTTTGAGGTATGAGCGGAAGCATTATCGTGATGCAGTTTCCGCTAGTCGTTTTGCCACAATTCTCCTCGTTTTCCCCGGTCTGCTTCACGCAAACGGTGCAAAGCTTCCAGGTAGTTGGGTTGGGTTGTTTGGGGAAGGAGACCAGACAGCGAGGTCATCGGTCTCATCAGATTAGGGAAGGATGGGGAAGGATGTCGACCGTGTCCTTTCAAAGGAACAATCCCGGCATTTGCCTGGAGCGATTTAGGAAAATCACGGAAAACCTAAATCAGGATGGCCGGACGCGGGAGCTTCCAGGTAGTCAATATTTTGAATTCTTCTGGGCCGTAGCGTTATATACGTCTTGTAAGGACACCTAAACTGTGTGGACAACTAGAGTTCCATAGAGCTCAAATCCCAATACCCCAGTGCTTAACTTTGTAGATAGTCCAACCTACTTCATTAGTAGAAAACTAAACACCCTCCTCTCAAAATACTATACATATAAAAAACGGTTCACAATAAAAAACTCAAGGATGTTAGCAAACAGCATAAAAGATACAATAACTCTAGAGAATGGAAAATTCGTATCCTTTGATATCATTAGTCTATACACCAATGTTCCTATACATGAAACAAATGATATTATAGAACACAACTTCCTACAATATAGAAAATTACCCATTACCAGGATACAAGAGATCATTGAAATGCTAAAATTAGTACTAAACCAAAACTACTTTGAATTTGACAGCGCAATATACACCCAAAAGGATGGAGTAGCCATGGGATGTAGCATAGCTGGGACCATAGCTCATATATTTATAAACACTTAAGAACAAAAATTTTTTAGCCCCACAAACACACTTACAAAGAAAATTGTGTATTATTTCCGTTATGCAGATGACACGCTGCTCCTAATAGACGGTTCTGACGCAAAAATTCAACAGATACACAAACTACCAAATGAACTTCACCCCAACATGAAATTTACAATGGAACCAGAGAACAATCCAACGATCAACTTCCTTCACATTACAGTAAAAAACATTAATAGTGTACATCAATTTGAAATCTACAGAAAACATACATCAGATAACGTAATTAATGCAAATTCTTGTCATTCTCGAACACACAAACACGCACACTTTCATACGATGATAAACAGACTGAAAAACCTACCATTACAACAATCCGCTATACAAAAACAGCTAGAAATCCTCATATATATAGCACAACAAAACAACTTCATCCCAAACATAGGCAACAAAATCTGGAATAAACACAACAAACCGCTTCACACTAAGATTCATAGCGACATAAAATTAAGTAGAGAGCTACCAACGAAACAAAAAATAACATAGAGACCACAAACATATGTAGGCAATATATCCAGCAAACTTAACGCTTTACTGAAGAAGGCCACTGTCAGATTTCCATATCGCACTGCACACAACCTAAAGACACAAATTAACTCCGGAAATACGAAACTACTACTGCATTCATACCCTGGCGTATACAGAATTAATTGTAATGACTTCGGGAAATTCTATATAGGCCAAACCGGCAGAAATTTCCAAGTTAGATACCGAGAACACACCAGAAACAGTGACACAAACCCATCTACATTATTTAACCATACAAAAACTGAAAATCACAACACAGAACAGATTGAAAATTCGATGCAAATTCTCCACATAACACCAAAAGGCCCAATACTGGACTTTCTGGAAGAGATAGAAATCTATATACACACCCGCAAATATCCAGAAAAAATTTTAAACGAACAAACCGATTTAAAACATAAAAACTGATTTGATAATTTTATTGAAATTATTGACCACGAACATCAACATAGAAAAATTCCACTGCTGAGACATTACTTAGCGAGCAGTTTATAATTTCGCCTGTGCTTTGCTTAAAAACGCACCAAGTAACGCATCTGACTGCAAGAGCGTCTACGACGTAATATGGAAGTAAGTCTTACGCCAAATGTACAAAATAATTATTTAGTACGAAAACTCACACATATATGATCTAAATACCCTACTATATGTTGCAGAGAGCTTGAAAATGTCCTTTGAGACGAAATAGGACTATAGCCAATGAAAATAAACTCACAATAATAACAACAGCTACACAAAGCAGCATTTTGGCTTAATGTACACATAATGTCCTTCCAGGTAGTATTCCTTACTGACTGTACGACCGTAAGGCAACAACTCATGAGGCATTATCCCACTGTAATCGAAGTAAACAGTGGGAGGAGCCTTCATATGTGATCGAATTTTGTTCGGTCTTAGCTCTTATAACCGTTCTTTTAATTGAGAACAATATTATCAGGCTTATTCCCATACAGGGGAGAGGTGATCGATAATATCGGAATAATTAACAGCATTGAAAAAGTTTTAATTAAAATTATGGACATATAATCTCCCATCAGAATAACACCGCAGCAAAGTAGTGCCTCAGGGAAGCCAAAGAGGGTTCAACGCGGCTACTTTTGTTATCGTGCGCGGGTATTGTTTGTTCTCTTGTATTGTTCTCTGCGCTCTGAATAAGTCTACGTAGCTGCGACGTGCGAGATTGCCGCCAGTTTCACATCAGCACAAGCTCCGTTGCAGAGCGAAAATCTCATTCTCGAAATATCCCCGAGACTGTGGCTTAGCCGTGTCTCCACTACATCCTTTCTTCCAGGAGTGCAAGTTCTGCAGATTCTCAGGAGAGCTTGTGTCAAGTTTGGAAAGTAGGAGACGAGGTACTGGCAGAAATAAAGCTGTGAGGACGGGGTGTGAGTCGTGCTTGGATAGCTCAAATGGTAGAGCACTTGCCCGCGAAAGGCAAAGATCCCGAGTTCGAGTCTCGGTCCAGCACACAGTTTTAATCTGCCTGGAAGTTTCATATCAGCGCACACTCCGCTGCAGAGTGAAAATCTCATTCTTGACATTAAATTGAATATAAGAACGGAATTCGACACTTAGCTTTGTGAAAGTAAAAGCACTCGAAGCTTGAATGACTGTATCGAAGTATAGTAGTGGACCATAGTCCTTGCTATATAATATCTCTGAGTGACGAACTATAAATATCACGGACATTTTACTTGCCGTAATTGCTGAGTGTAATTGTAGGATTAGCTCTCCTGTTCTCTATATACAAAATGCAATCATCCATGATCATTTAATTATTATTAAATGTTTTTAATAAAAAAACTAAAGGGATTTCCACAATAACGTTTGCATTTGTCAACAATAATCATAAGAAAGCTGCAAGCTCCATCTCTGGATGACGGAAGATTCGATTATGAAATATTACGAAGCGCAAATGGTGACTGAAGAGCTATTTAACATTTCATTTCCAACCGGACAGAAAAACGGTGCTGCCCATTAAAATTGCTACACCACGAAGATGACGTGCTACAGACGTGAAATTTAACCGACAGGAAGAAGATGCTGTGTCATGCAAATGATTACCTTTTCAGAGCATTCACACAAGGGTGGCACCGGCGGCGACACCTACGACGTGCTGACATGAGGAAAGTTTCCAACCGATTTCCCATACACAAACAGCAGTTGCCCGGCGGTGCCTGGTGAAACGTTGTTGTGATGCCTCGTGTAAGGTGGAGAAATGCGTGCAGTCACGTTTCCGACTTTGATAAAGAGCCTATCGCGATTGCGGGTTATCGTATAGCGACATTGCTGCTCGCGTTGGTCGGTGGGTTCAGGAGGGTAATACGAAACGACGTGCTGGATCCCAACGGCCTCGTATCACTAGCAGTCGAGATGACAGGCATCTTATCTGCATGGCTGTAACGGATCGTGCAGCCAGGTCCCGATCCCTGAGTCAACAGATGAGGACGTTTGCAAGACAACAACCATCTGCACGAACAGTTCGACGGCGTTTGCAGCAGCACGAACTATCAGCTCTGAGACCATGGTTGCGGTTACCCTTGACGCTGTATCACAGACAGGAGCGCCTGCGATGGTGTACTCAACGACGAACCTGGGTGCACGAATGGCATAACGTCATTTTTTCGGATGAATCCAGGTTCTGTTTACAGCATCATGATCGTCGCATCCGTTTTTGGCGACATCGGGGTGAACGCACATTGGAAGCGTGTATTCGTCATCGCCATACTGGCGTATCACCCGGCGTGATGGTATGGGGTGCCATTGGTTACACGTCTCGATCACCTCTTTTTCGCATTGACGGCACTTTGAACAGTGGACATTACATTTGAGATGTGTTACGACCCGTGGCTGTACCCTTCATTCGATCCCTGCGAAACCCTACATTTGAGCAGGATAATGCACTACCGCATGTTGCAGGTCCTATACGGGCCTTTGTGGATACAGAAAATGTTCGACTGCTGCCCTGGCCAGCACATTCTCCAGATCTCTCACCAATTGAAAACGTCTGGTCAATGGTGGCCGAGCAACTGGCCCGTCAAAATGCGTCAGTCACTACTCTTGGTGAATTGAGGTATCGTGTTGTAGTTGCATGGGCAGCTGTACCTGTACACGCCATCCAAGCTCTGTATGGCTCAATGCCCAGGCGTATCAAGGCCGTTATTACGGGAAGAGGTGGTTGTTCTGGGAACTGATTTCTCAGGATCTATGCACCCAAACTGCGTGAAAATGTAATCACATGTAAGTTGTAGTATAATATATTTGTCCAATGAGTACCGGTTTATCATCTGCATTTCTTCTTGGTGTAGCAATTTTAATGGCCAGTAGTGTAATATAATCATCAGAAACAGTGCGGGTAAGTAGTAACGTCGGAAATAGGAAGTTGGAATAATAACTTACATCCCAAGACATTATTAACTATCTTGTCTTCGGTAACGCAGCAACAAATGAAGGCCGCGCGGGATAGCCGCGAGGTATAGGGCACTTTGTGACGGATCTCGAGCCCTCCCTCGGGCATGGGTCTGTGTGTTGTCCTTAGCGTAAGTTAGTTTAAGTTAGATTAAGTAATGTGTTAACCTAGGGACCGATGAACTCAGCAGTTTGGTTCCATAGAAACTTATCACAAATTTCCAACAAATGAAGAGTGATCGACTGGAAAAAAAAGTCAACATTAGTTATTAGTTTGAAAACCCGAAATTTATTCGCCGTTACAGTGAAAATGTTTGTGGCAGCTCCAACGAAAAGTTGGGCATATACAATAGATGCCAACATCAATATCTTACCTCACAGAAGTGGACGACAGCAGAGCGACAGAGAGCGGATGCACTTAAGGCAGTTTCTATAGGAACGATTGGGCCTCGGTTTCGACGTCATACCTGCATACCCATGTTTCGTCACCTGTTAGAAGCTTTTTTGGCAGTTCTGGATCGTTTCTACTTCATTCAGCAATTCCTGTCTACGTGACGTCGTTTTTGGTCGAAATTCAACAGTTTCGGAACCAACTTCGCTGGTACATGTTTCAAGGCAAAAACAACCGATAAAATTGCTTGCCATGAGCCAAAGGACATGCTGACATCATCAGCAACCTCTGTGATGGTAATTCGGCAATTTTCCATTGCTATTTTCCCTACTTCTCCCACACTGTCGTCAGTAACTGATGTGCTAGGGCGTCGAAGACGTTCGCCATCTTCAACGCCTTCTCGATGCTGTGTAGATCATTTATACCACTCGTAGACTCTTGTCTTACTCATAGTACATTCGCCAAAAGCCACTGTCAACATTTCTAATGCGGTGGCGCCCTTTATTCCATTTTTCAAGCAAAATTTAAGGAAAATTATTTGATACATTCTTTTCGAAAACAAAAGTTCACCGAGCACTCGAAAACACGTATAGCCTTTTCGACCGTCAAAAATAAACCAAATATCCAAAACAGCTGAAAACGCAAGCGTAGATGAGGTACATTTACACCAACAAGATAAAAAAGAATTTTTGAAGATCGGACGTATAAAGCCGGTGAAATTAAATAAATTCCCATTACTTTTTTATTACACTTCGCAGAATAGTTACGTTTTTCTGCGCTTGTCGTATATGTCATACCGAGCCTAAATGACAGTTCGCTAGTTTTACTTCCGAAGGAGGTCATGCGCGTACTACGACATACACTCCTGGAAATTGAAATAAGAACACCGTGAATTCATTGTCCCAGGAAGGGGAAACTTTATTGACACATTCCTGGGGTCAGATACATCACATGATCACACTGACAGAACCACAGGCACATAGACACAGGCAACAGAGCATGCACAATGTCGGCACTAGTACAGTGTATATCCACCTTTCGCAGCAATGCAGGCTGCTATTCTCCCATGGAGACGATCGTAGAGATGCTGGATGTAGTCCTGTGGAACGGCTTGCCATGCCATTTCCACCTGGCGCCTCAGTTGGACCAGCGTTCGTGCTGGACGTGCAGACCGCGTGAGACGACGCTTCATCCAGTCCCAAACATGCTCAATGGGGGACAGATCCGGAGATCTTGCTGGCCAGGGTAGTTGACTTACACCTTCTAGAGCACGTTGGGTGGCACGGGATACATGCGGACGTGCATTGTCCTGTTGGAACAGCAAGTTCCCTTGCCGGTCTAGGAATGGTAGAACGATGGGTTCGATGACGGTTTGGATGTACCGTGCACTATTCAGTGTCCCCTCGACGATCACCAGTGGTGTACAGCCAGTGTAGGAGATCGCTCCCCACACCATGATGCCGGGTGTTGGCCCTGTGTGCCTCGGTCGTATGCAGTCCTGATTGTGGCGCTCACCTGCACGGCGCCAAACACGCATACGACCATCATTGGCACCAAGGCAGAAGCGACTCTCATCGCTGAAGACGACACGTCTCCATTCGTCCCTCCATTCACGCCTGTCGCGACACCACTGGAGGCGGGCTGCACGATGTTGGGGCGTGAGCGGAAGACGGCCTAACGGTGTGCGGGACCGTAGCCCAGCTTCATGGAGACGGTTGCGAATGGTCCTCGCCGATACCCCAGGAACAACAGTGTCCCTAATTTGCTGGGAAGTGGCGGTGCGGTCCCCTACGGCACTGCGTAGGATCCTACGGTCATGGCGTGCATCCGTGCGTCGCTGCGGTCCGGTCCCAGGTCGACGGGCACGTGCACCTTCCGCCGACCACTGGCGGCAACATCGATGTACTGTGGAGACCTCACGCCCCACGTGTTGAGCAATTCGGCGGTACGTCCACCCGGCCTCCCGCATGCCCACTATACGCCCTCGCTCAAAGTCCGTCAACTGCACATACGGTTCACGCCGACGCTGTCGCGGCATGCTACCAGTGTTAAAGACTGCGATGGAGCTCCGTATGCCACGGCAAACTGGCTGACACTGACGGCGGCGGTGCACAAATGCTGCGCAGCTAGCGCCATTCGACGGCCAACACCGCGGTTCCTGGTGTGTCCGCTGTGCCGTGCGTGTGATCATTGCTTGTACAGCCCTCTCGCAGTGTCCGGAGCAAGTATGGTGGGTCTGACACACCGGTGTCAATGTGTTCTTTTTTCCATTTCCAGGAGTGTATATAAAGAACTTTCAACATCGCAGCACAGTCAGCAATTGTGATAATCTAATATATAAGAAGCTATCAGCCTCGATTGCGAAAAAAAAATTGTACTTTCAACACTGCAGCGCAGTCAGCAATCGTGATAATCTAATATACCGTACAAGAAGCTATCAGCCTCGATTGCGAAAAAAATTTGTACTTTCAACACTCGTGATAATCTAATATACCGAACAAGAAGCTATCAGCCTCGATTGCGAAAAAAATTTGTACTTTCAACATTGCAGCACAGTCAGCAATCGTGATAATCTAATATATAAGAAGTTATCAGCCTCGATTGCAGTAATGAAAACAACCTTTACCTAGGTTTCAGCCCAAATAATTGAGCCTTCTTCAGAAGATATACTGAATCTACAATTCGTCTAAGAGGGCATGGTCTAGAAATAAAACTAAAAGAGCCTGAATAGGCATAGTCACATTTTAAAAATGCGGTACATAAGTACTGCAACGAGGCTGATAGCTTCTTATATGTTACATAAAAAGAATATTAGATCAGTTCAGAAAAACTCTTAAATACAGAATACTTAAGTTGGAAGCAGTTCATGTCCACATGAATGACATACATGTTATGGTCTGACGAAACAACCATCATCTGGTCATAACTGTGGGCTCTTTGATAACTCTGGGAGAAGGCTGATAGGAACCAAAACATATTAAACATAAATTCATTTTATTACAAGAACGATAAAATGATGTAAATAACTTTATACAATCCATTGCTATTAATCAGCCAAATATTTACAACGGTATTTGAGCAGTTAAGCACCAGTTGATGAACACAGTTACTAACTTTTCTTTTGAAGTACTTGTTCAACATTCACAAAAGTACAGTTCTATCTGAGACTCATGAAGCATTGGTGTCCTAACTTGATGCTGTTGACTGCTACATCAGGTCACAAGCTGGGCAGGATGTGCCCATGTTGGGCTCCATATTGACCTCCATGTGATGGCGCTGCAGTACTGAGATGGGGGCGTGTCTACGTGCGCCTCCCATTCGTCACTGCATGACATCGCTTATGTCTGTGGCACTGCAGTCTTTGGGTAATACCACAATATATTTTGTCACAGAACACAATGATAACTTGCCGGCCGGAGTGGCCGCGCGGTTCTAGGCACTACAGTCTGGAACCGCGCGACTGCTACGGTCGCAGGTTCGAATCCTGCGTCGGGCATGGATGTATGTGATGTCCGTAGGTTAGGTTTAAGTAGTTCTAAGTTCTAGGGGACTTATGACCACAGCAGTTGAGTCCCATAGTGCTCAGAGCCATTTGAACCATTTGCCACAATGATAACTGTTTATTATTTTGTACAGTACTGAATGACAGTCAAATATCGCTTTGCATTTAGGTATAAACTTTGGTACGCTGTTCTATATAATGACACTAGCTCGCTTCTAGGTCGGTCTGAGTTGCGATAACGCTGCTATGATACTCGGCTGTCAAAGAGTGGGACTGTGCTCTGACGTAAGTAGACTTCCAGAAGCGGCGGCATACGAAAGTGTGGTGCATTTCTTTTTTAAAAAAGATATTTATATTTTGATCAAATTATTATTCTCTTGTGAAGATTCAGAAATCTGTTGTGAGTTTTGTACCACTTCTTGGCGGGAAGAGGAAAGACTTTTCAAAAAAATTAAGTACTGTATGTCATATTTTATATGTCACCTGAAATCGTTTGCAGAAGGAGTAGCGTTCTCAAGATCAAGAACAGGGTTCGCATTGCCACTTAATTTATTTGTGTCGCGATCATGTTCGATCACGACCGGATATGAGACATAGCAATTACGAACAGAGAAACCTAAGGGACCAGACAGAGCTGGAAATTTTCTTTTCTATACTACACCACATATTAAAAGAAGTTGGATTTAAATCACAAACAAGGTAAATAGCAATGCGCCTTCTGCCTTGACTACGACGTTTGCCGACATGCAGTCGGTCCCTGGTAGCTGTATGAAAACTGTAAAAATACCGTTTTCTGTTGCTATTCATAGGAGATGGATAACATAGAAATACTTTAAGTAATGAGCAGGCACTACTGCATTTGAGAGCACAATAACTTACACAATTACCTCAGTCAGTATTGCTAACAATAGACTCCGTACAATTTCAAGTTTCTGTGTTTCTGGCTGTTTCCTTAAATAAAGTCCTTTAACATCTTAGAGATTTCATCTTAGATGCACACATAAATTCTTACATAGCACTGAACAATAGTAATATTTTATAATAACTACACTCCTGGAAATTGAAATAAGAACACCGTGAATTCATTGTCCCAGGAAGGGGAAACTTTATTGACACATTCCTGGGGTCAGATACATCACATGATCACACTGACAGAGCCACAGGCACATAGACACAGGCAACAGAGCATGCACAATGTCGGCACTAGTACAGTGTATATCCACCTTTCGCAGCAATGCAGGCTGCTATTCTCCCATGGAGACGGTCGTAGAGATGCTGGATGTAGTCCTGTGGAACGGCTTGCCATGCCATTTCCACCTGGCGCCTCAGTTGGACCAGCGTTCGTGCTGGACGTGCAGACCGCGTGAGACGACGCTTCATCCAGTCCCAAACATGCTCAATGGGGGACAGATCCGGAGATCTTGCTGGCCAGGGTAGTTGACTTACACCTTCTAGAGCACGTTGGGTGGCACGGGATACATGCGGACGTGCATTGTCCTGTTGGAACAGCAAGTTCCCTTGCCGGTCTAGGAATGGTAGAACGATGGGTTCGATGACGGTTTGGATGTACCGTGCACTATTCAGTGTCCCCTCGACGATCACCAGTGGTGTACAGCCAGTGTAGGAGATCGCTCCCCACACCATGATGCCGGGTGTTGGCCCTGTGTGCCTCGGTCGTATGCAGTCCTGATTGTGGCGCTCACCTGCACGGCGCCAAACACGCATACGACCATCATTGGCACCAAGGAAGAAGCGACTCTCATCGCTGAAGACGACACGTCTCCATTCGTCCCTCCATTCACGCCTGTCGCGACACCACTGGAGGCGGGCTGCACGATGTTGGGGCGTGAGCGGAAGACGGCCTAACGGTGTGCGGGACCGTAGCCCAGCTTCATGGAGACGGTTGCGAATGGTCCTCGCCGATACCCCAGGAGCAACAGTGTCCCTAATTTGCTGGGAAGTGGCGGTGCGGTCCCCTACGGCACTGCGTAGGATCCTACGGTCTTGGCGTGCATCCGTGCGTCGCTGCGGTCCGGTCCCAGGTCGACGGGCACGTGCACCTTCCGCCGACCACTGGCGACAACATCGATGTACTGTGGAGACCTCACGCCCCACGTGTTGAGCAATTCGGCGGTACGTCCACCCGGCCTCCCGCATGCCCACTATACGCCCTCGCTCAAAGTCCGTCAACTGCACATACGGTTCACGTCCACGCTGTCGCGGCATGCTACCAGTGTTAAAGACTGCGATGGAGCTCCGTATGCCACGGCAAACTGGCTGACACTGACGGCGGCGGTGCGCAAATGCTGCGCAGCTAGCGCCATTCGACGGCCAACACCGCGGTTCCTGGTGTGTCCGCTGTGCCGTGCGTGTGATCATTGCTTGTACAGCCCTCTCGCAGTGTCCGGAGCAAGTATGGTGGGTTTGACACACCGGTGTCAATGTGTTCTTTTTTCCATTTCCAGGAGTGTAATTAGTATTTGCGGACCACGCCATATACGCGTCCGCCGTCTTAAAAAAATATCACGACTGTGTTAACAGAAGAGGCTTACAATTCTTCAACTGTCAAAAAATAAGGAACACAAAATATCTCTATCGATACAGTTTATGAACAATTCGTATTCCGCGTCGTGGCGCGTAAGGTATTCTTTGAAATATCAGGTGGTCGCTGCTCAGCGACGATCTAAGAAATTTTAACACAGATGGGTTTTATGAACCTGCATTATCGAATGTAAGTTTGTTTAAGCTATCGAAACAGATACTAATATTACAATACGGAACCTCATGAGGGCGTGTCTTCGTCGACGCCTCTTATTCGTGGCAGAGTCTGGCTACGACTGTACTTAGCTGCGGCACTTTGCTTAGCGTGGGATACCAACTTTAACATGATACCTCATTCTTCGAACGACACCACATTGCTGATACATCTTCATAGATCAGTGACACCTTTATGGGCAACACAACCTAAATATAAGAAAAATAAGTCATACTGCTTTACTTTCATTCTGCTCATTCTTAAAATGCGTGTACTTCATTCCAGAATGATGATAGTGTGCGCTGATTTGAAACTTTCAGGCAAATTAAAGCTGTGCGCCAAACAGTGAATCGAACGGGGAAACTTTGCCAGCAGTGGGGAGTGCCACACTCCCCACCTCTCTCCCAACCCTAATCCACGATTCTTTAGATGAGGAATTCCGCCATATGCAAGAAACTTTTGGAGTTTTGTTTCGCCCAGACTTGTTTCAGCACTTTTTGTGCCATCTTCAATGGATTACTTTATTTCCTTTCTGTAAAATTCTTATTACATATTAACGTCTAGAGAAAACATTTCGTACAAAATATTTACATTTGTGAATGAAGTGATTGTTGTCAAATATTATACATGGTTTGTTTACAGTTCACAGTTAAGATTTGTATTACTGGGACGGTGCATTGTATGTTGCTTATTACAATATGTCTAAAGTTCTAGTTTTTAGCTTATTTGGAATAGGGTGGATGTATGCATTAGTTTACATTCCCTGCATGAAGTTACTGAATGGTGGAAACGGCTCTGAGCACTATGGGACTTAACTTCTGAGGTTTCTGAGGTCATCAGTCCCCTAGAACTTAGAACTACTTAAACCTAACTAACCTAAGGACACCCCCCTGCGGGTTCGGGGGTTAGAATAGGCCCGCGGTATTCCTGGCTGTCGTAAGAGGCGACTAAAAGGAGTCTCAAACGTTTCGGCCTTATGTGATGGTCTCCTGCCGGGTTTGACCTCCATATCTCAAAATTTTTCCGAAGAGCGAGCCGATTGGGGAAGGGCGCCTTACTTGGTGCATTGTGTCCGTGTTGTTTTGAGAACTTTCGCCATCTTATTCGTCGTTGCATTGCAGTCTTGCCCGCTCTCCATCTCTTGGGCATCGATGCGCCCCTGCGTGCACTTTCTGCCAAGCACTGTGCAGGGCCATTTTCTGCACTGACGACGCCCATGGACCACATGTCACCTAACATCCAGCACGGTAGCCAGTCCGTTGTGGTGGGGCCGCCATGTACCCTCTTGGTTGTAGCCCCCTGACAACACAGGGATCGCTCTACTGATGCCTGCGCCGTTCACTCCCCACGTATGCCAAGGAGTAGATGCCCATCTCCCTGGGGCATCAGGACTCCCGGCAATGGCCATCCTGCCAGGTGGCTATTGCTGTGGCTGGGTGGCGCCCGTGGGGAGGGCCCTTGGTCGGAGTAGGTGGCATCAGGGCGGATGACCCGCAATGAAGCGTGGTACATCATCTCTCGCTGGCGGCCAGCCGCCAACAGTCTCTAAGCGTTCTCGGGCTCAATTTAATGCTCAGAAGTACGATCCGAAAACGTTCCCCTCCCTGGCCACGCCGTGGGAAGAGCGTAAGTCTCAGGATGGAGGTAACAGTTATTCGCCCCGATTCTTAGTTTGCACGAGAGCTGATGGGGAGTCTTTTCTCTCCACAAAGCCTCAGTTCTTCGTCGAGCATTTAGAGGACAAGTTTGGGGAGGTGGAGGGCTTGTCTAAAATGCGCTCTGGGTCAGTACTGATACAAACGGCATCCTCCGCCCAGTCCCGCAGGTTACTTGCTTGTGACAAGTTGGGGGATGTTAACGTTTCTATTACACCACATAAGAGTTTAAATATGGTCCAGGGTGTTATTTTCCATAGGGATCTCCTTTTGCAGTCTGATGACAAGCTGCGCGCCAACTTAGAACGTAGAGGTGTTCATTTCGTCCGGCGCGTTCATCGGGGTCCGAGGGACAATCAGGTTGCTACCGGTGCCTTCATCTTGGCCTTCGAGGGTGATACGTTACCGGAAAAGGTCAAGGTGATGGTCTACCGATGTGACGTCAAGCCCTATATCCCTCCCCCGATGCGGTGCTTCAAGTGCTGGAAGTTCGGCCATATGTCTTCCCGCTGCACTTCCAGCCTCACATGTCGCGATTGCGGACGCCCATCTCATCCCGATACTCCATGTGCCCCGCCTCCCATCTGCGTCAACTGCGGGGAGCACCATTCACCTTGCTCGCCTGACTGCAAAGTCTTTCAGAAAGAGCGCAAAATCATGGAATATAAGACCCTGGACCGGCTGACCTATACTGAGGCCAAACGGAAATATGACAGACTCCATCCTGTGAGAATGACATCTTCTTATGCAGCTGCTACAACAACTGTGCTAGCTCCATCAGTTTCGAGACTTCCAGCCAGCTCGATAAGCAGTAAGACTCCTCCTGCCCCCTTGCCCGTGGGGGGCTCTACCCAACAGGTTGCTCCTGCACCACCTACCTCAGGAGCAACCTCCTCCCACCCGTCGGGGACGTCCGTCCCCGCTTCTCAGCCGGAGAAGCGTCTAACTTCTTCAACTACTCTCGCCCGTAAGAGTTCCCTTGGGACCCTCCCTTCCCAGGGTTCCACCAGCGGGAACGATGACGGCCACCAGTGGCATAAGTCCTCACCAGCGGCCGGGCGTAGGGCTTCACGATCCTCCTCTGTCCCGGAGACTGAATCGGTGAAGCCTTCCCAGCCGGTGAAACCCAAGGTTCAGCGAGAGAAGTCCAAGAGAAAGACCTCTAAGGCCAAAGAACTTGCGGTGGCACCAACCCCACCGCACCTTTCGCGCTCTGCGTCTGAGGATGAAGTCGAGATTCTAGCGTCCGCTGAGGACCTTGATCTCGCTGGTCCCTCAGACGCCATGGATGCCTCTCGTACGGGTACTGAATCGGTGGCAGTGAGTGAACAAGCGGCGTAAATTGCCTTCTCAGTCCTTTCACGCCTTTCTCAGCCATGGACAATACCATCCTCCAGTGGAACTGCGGCGGTTTTTTCCACCATTTAGCTGAGCTCCGCCAACTTCTCAGCCTTCGCCCTTTCTTCTGCATTGCTCTCCAGGAAACTTGGTTTCCAGCGATGCGAACCCCCGCCCTCCGTGGCTATCGGGGTTATTACAAGAACCGAGCAGCTTATGAAAGGGTGTCTGGTGGCGTCTGCATATATGTCCTTCACACTCTGCACAGCGAGTCTGTCCCTCTCCAGACGCCATTAGAGGCTGTCGCCGTACGCGTATGGACGCCACAGGCTGTTACCGTCTGCAGTCTTTACATTCCACCGGATGGTGATGTCTCGCAGCATGTCCTGGTTGCACTGGTCGCCCAATTGCCGCCACCTTTCTTGCTATTGGGCGACTTCAACGCCCATAACCCTCTGTGGGGTGGGTCAGTGGCCACAGGTCGAGGCGCCATCGTTGAACATTTGTTGTCGCAGCTCGATCTCTCGCTGTTAAATGATGGCGCCTTCACACACTTCAGTGTGGCGCATGGCACCTACTCCGCCATTGACCTTTCCATCTGTAGCCATAGCCTCTTACCGTCTGTCCAATGGAGTGTGCATGACGACCTGTGTGGTAGTGACCACTTTCCGCTCATTTTGTCACTACCACAGCGTCACTCTTCTGGGCGCCCTAGCAGATGGGCTATGAATAAGGCTGACTGGGATTTGTTCTCCTCCACTGCCGCTTTTGAGCCTCTCTCTACTGATGACATTGATGCGGTGGTTCAATCTGTCACCACCGGCATCGTTACTGCCGCCGAATCTGCCATTCCCCGTTCTTCTGGGTCCGCTCGGCGGAAGGATGTGCCTTGGTGGTCGCCTGAGATCGCTGAAGCGATTAAAGATCGCCGGCGGGCGCTCCAGCGTCACAAGCGACATCCCTCCTTAGCCCACCTTATCGCCTTCAAACGGCTGCGTGCGCGGGCCCGCCTCCTTATCCGCCAAGGCAAGAAGGAGTGCTGGGAGCGGTATGTGTCCACCATTGGCCTCCATGTCACTCCCTCGCAGGTCTGGGCCAAGATTCGACGCGTCTACGGCTATCGGACCCCTGCCAGCGTCCCTGCGCTCTCACTGAATGGAGCCGTTTGTACCGACTCCGACGTCATTGCAAATCGCTTAGCAGAGCATTTTGCTATGAGTTCCGCTTCTGCGAATTACCCCCAGGCCTTCCGCTCCATTAAAGAGCGGCTGGAACGTCGGAGCCTTTCGTTTCGCAGCAACCACCCGGAATCTTACAATGCTCCATTCAGTGAGTGGGAATTTCGCAGTGCCCTAGCTGCTTGCCCTGATACCGCTCCTGGGCCAGATGGCATCCACTGTCAGATGCTGAAACACCTTTCAGTGGACTGCCAGCGGCGCCTTCTCGATCTTTACAACCGTCTTTGGGTCGAGGGGGAGTTTCCGTCGCAATGGCGGGAAGGCATTGTCATCCCCGTTTTGAAACCTGGGAAGACCCCTCTGGAGGTGGACAGCTACCGTCCCATTAGCCTCACCAACGTTCTTTGTAAGTTGCTTGAACGGATGGTGAGCCGGCGCTTGCATTGGGTACTGGAGTCTCGGGGCCTTCTGGCTCCGTCTCAGGGTGGGTTCCGTAAAGGCCGCTCCGCCACCGACAATCTGGTGAGTCTGGAGTCGGCCATCCGTACTGCTTTTGCCCGCCGTGAGCACCTGGTCGCTGTCTTTTTCGACATGCGGAAGGCGTACGATACGACATGGCGTCATCACATTCTTTCTACGCTTCATGGATGGGGTCTTCGGGGTCCTCTGCCGATTTTTATCCGCAATTTTCTGTCGTGTCGTACCTTCCGCGTGCAAGTCGCGGCCTCGTATAGTTCCTCCCACGTCCAGGAGAACGGTGTGCCACAGGGCTCTGTTTTAAGTGTCTGTCTGTTTTTAATGGCCATTAACGGGCTTGCTGCGGCCGTGGGAAATTCTGTCTCCGCTTCCCTGTATGCTGACGACTTCTGCCTTTATTACAGCTCTACTGGCATTGCCGCTGTTGAACGTCAGCTACAGGGCGCTATCCGTAAGGCGCAGTCTTGGGCTGTAGCGCATGGGTTTCAGTTTTCGGCAGCCAAGACCTGCGTTATGCATTTCTGCCGGCGCCGAACAGTCCATCCTGAGCCGCGGCTTTATCTTGCCGACGAACTCCTTGCTGTGGTGGAGACCCACAGGTTTTTGGGGGTGGTTTTCGATGCCCGGTTGACTTGGCTGCCTCATATCCGGCAGCTGAAACAGACGTGTTGGCGGCATCTAAACGCTCTGAGATGCTTGAGCAACACCCGCTGGGGCGCCGACCGCTCTACACTGTTGCGGCTCTACCAGGCGTTAATCCAGTCCCGTCTGGATTATGGGAGCCTGGCTTATGGCTCAGCATCCCCATCTGCGTTACGGGTGCTGGACCCGATTCTCCACAGCGGGATACGCCTTGCCACTGGTGCTTTCCGCACCAGCCCTGTGGACAGCGTACTAGTGGAGGCAGGTGTACCTCCACTGCGGTTCCGACGCCAACGTTTGCTGGCCGCTTATGCTGCCCATGTTCTAAGCTCGCCCGGGCATCCAAACTATCGCCTCCTGTTCCCGCGGTCGGTCGTCCGTATGCCAGAACGTCGGCCCCGGTCTGGTTGTACAATAGCGGTCCGCGTCAAAGAGCTTCTCTCTGGGCTCCAGGGTTTCACTGTTCCACCTCCTTTCCGGGCTACTTTGCATACACCCCCATGGTGTGTTCGTCGCCCTAGCCTTCGGCTCGACTTGGCACAGGGCCCTAAGGACTCAGTCCCTCCAGAGGCCTTCCGCCGCCGCTTTTATTCCATCCTGGCCACGTATCAGGGCTCTGGTGTTGTTTACACTGACGGTTCGATGGTTGCTGGTCGTGTCGGATATGCGCTCACTCTAGGGGACCTTTCCGAACAACGTTCCTTGCCGGATGGCTGCAGCGTTTGCACTGCTGAACTGGTCGCCATCTTTCGTGCCCTAGAGTATATCCGCTCCTGCTCAGGTGAGTCCTTCGTTATCTGTAGCGATTCCCTGAGCGGTTTACGAGCTCTCGACCAGTGTTTCCCTCGTTCTCGTCTGGTGATGGCTATCCACGAGTCTCTGCATACTCTCGCCTGTTGCGGCCGCTCTGTGGTCTTTGTGTGGACCCCCGGTCATGTCGGTATCCCGGGTAACGAACATGTTGACCGCCTGGCGAAAGAGGCCACCAGTAAGCCATCTCTGGACGTTGGCCTCCCAGAGACTGATTTGCGGGCAGTCTTCCGCCGCAAAATCTTGGCGCTATGGGACAATGAATGGCGCGAACTGACAATGCGCAATAAACTCCGTGCTGTCAAGGAGACGACGGCTGTGTGGCGGTCATCCCTGCGAGCCACTCGCAGGGACTCAGTAGTTCTTTGCCGGCTCCGCATTGGCCACTCCCGGCTGACACACAGTTATTTACTGCGCCGAGAGGACCCTCCTCTATATCGCTGTGGGGCAGCTTTGACAGTGGCCCACATTTTGCTGGCCTGCCCCCTTTTAGCTGTGGTCCGGCAGACATTTGCGCTGCCTGCTACGCTCCCTGCCCTTTTAACAGACGACTCCACTGTGGCTGACTTAGTTTTACGTTTTATTCGAGCAGGGGGATTTTATCATTTACTCTGAGTGTTTCTGTTTTATTTTATTGTTTTGTGTTGATTCTGGCCTTTGGCCTATGGTTTTATACTGATTTTTTAATGTGTTTCTAAGTGGTTGGCCTTTCCTTTTTTATGTCTATGGTCGGCCAACCACCGTCACACTCTGTGTGGTTTTAGTTTGTTTTGTCTTGTCTTTGTCTCAGTATCTCTTGTTCTGTATCGTCTGTGATCTCTTCTGTTCCTTGTTTTTCTTCTCTGTGGGTGTTCTTTGTCTTTGGAAAAAGGGACCGATGACCATAGCAGTCTGGTCCCTTTAATCCCCCAAACCAACCAACCTAACCTAAGGACAACACACACATCCATGACCGCGGCAGGATTAGAACCTACGACCGTAGCAGTCGCGCGGTTCCAGACTGAAGCGCCTAGAACCTCTCGGCCACACCGGCGGGCAAGAAGTTACTGAATGTTTATGTTGGTAGGTGTGAGACTGCTACACCATCTACAACTTGTCATCTGCAAACAGCAAAACGTAATTTTTTTTTTGGTTTAATATGCATTTCCGAACGAAAATGAGTATGGAAGTAACATGCAGAACAACGCGATACATACTCATTTTTGTTCGAAAATGCATTATAAACAAAAATAAAAATTACGTTTTGCTGTTTGCAGATGAAAAGTTGTAGATTGTGTAGCAGACTCACACCTACCAGCACAAACATTCAGTAGTTTCATGGAAGGTATGTAAACTAATGCATATGTCCACCCTTTTCCAAATAAGCTATGATACCACAACTTTAGAGATATTGTAATAAACAACGTACAATGCATCAGCCCAGTAAAACGTATCTCAACTGTGAACTGTAAACAAATAATGTATAATAATTGACAACAATCACCTCATTCTCAAACGTAAATATTTTATACCAAATGTTTTTCCTAAACGTTAAGATGTAACAACAATTTTAGAGAATGGAATGAAACCCACAGAAGGTAGTATAAAAAGTCCTGAAACAAGTCTGAGTAAAACAAAACTCCAAAGCTATCTTGCGTAAGGCGGAATTCCTCATCCAATTTTCTTAGCGAGCACGGAAATAAAAAGAACTGTGGCACCACTAGACGATTACCACGATTCTTTATAGAACTGTAGTCCCACTTTAAACGGCTGATTATATTCCAAAGTAGTTACAGCGTTAAATATTTGACATTAAACATGTTAAACCATTATGGTTGAAGACACAAAATGGGAACTGTGCTGCTTTTATTACACTGTTGTTGTTGTTGTCTTCAGTCCTGAGACTGGTTTGATGCAGCTCTCCATGCTACTCTATCCTGTGCAAGCTTCTTCATCTCCCAGTACCTACTGCAGCCTACATCCTTCTGAATCTGCTTAGTGTATTCATCTCTTGGTCTCCCTCTACGATTTTTACCCTCTACGCTGCCCTCCAATACTAAATTGGTGATCCCTCGATGTCTCAGAACATGTCCTACCAACCGGTCCCTTCTTCTTGTCAAGTTGTGCCGCAAACTTCTCTTCTCCCCAATTCTATTCAATACCTCCTCATTAGTTATGTAGTCTACCCATCTAATCTTCAGCATTCTTCTGTAGCACCACATTTCGAAAGCTTCTATTCTCTTTTTGTCCAAGCTATTTATCATCCATCTTTCACTTCCATACATGGCTACACTCCATACAAATACCTTCAGAAACGACTTCCTGACACTTACATCTATACTCGATGTTAACAAATTTCTCTTCTTCAGAAACGCTTTCCTTGCCATTGCCAGTCTACATTTTATATCCTCTTTACTTCGACCATCCTCAGTTATTTTGCTCCCCAAATAGCAAAACTCCTTTACTACTTTAAGTGTCTCATTTCCTAATCTAATTCCCTCAGCATCACCCGACTTAATTTGACTACATTCCGTTATCCTCGTTTTGCTTTTGTTGATGTTCATCTTATATCCTCCTTTCAAGACACTGTCCATTCCGTTCAACTGCTCTTCCAAGTCCTTTGCTGTCATCGGCGAACCTCAACGTTTTTATTTCTTCTCCATGGATTTTAATACCTACTCCGAATTTTTTCTTTTGTTTCCTTTACTGCTTGCTCAATATACAGATTGAATAAAATCGGGGACAGGCTACAACCCTGTCTCACTCCCTGCCCAACCACTATTTCCCTCTCATGCCCCTCGACTCTTATAACTGCCATCTGGTTTCTGTACAAATTGTAAATTGCCTTTCACTCCCTGTATTTTACCCCTGCCACCTTTAGAATTTGAAAGAGAGTATTCCAGTCAACATGGTCAAAAGCTTTCTCTAAGTCTACAAATGCTAGAAACGTAGGTTTGCCTTTCCTTAATCTATTTTCTAAGTTAAGTCGTAGGGTCAGTATTGTCTCACGTGTTCCAACATTTCTGCGGAATCCAAACTGATCCTCGCCGAGGTCGGCTTCTACCAGTTTTCCCACTCGTCTGACACTACTGGCATTAAAATTGCTACACCACGAAGATGAGGTGCTACAGACGCGAAATTTAACCGACAGGAAGAAGATGCTGTGATATGCAAATGATTAGCTTTCCAGAGCATTCACACAAGGTTGGCGTCGGTGGCGACACCTACAACGTGCTGACATGAGGAAAGTTTCCAACCGATTTCTCATACACAAACAGCAGTTGACCGGCGTTGCCTGGTGAAACGTTGTTGCGATGCCTCGTATAAGGAGGAGAAATGCGTACCATCACGTTTCCGACTTTGATAAAGGTCGGATTGTAGCCTTGCTGCTCGCGTTGGTCGAGATCCAATGACTGTAAGCAGAATATGGAATTGGTGGGTTCAGGAGGGTAATACGGAACGCTGTGCTGGATCCCAACGGCCTCGTATCACTAGCAGTCGAGACGACAGGCATCTTATCCATATGGCTGTAACGGATCGTGCAGCCACGTCTCGATCCCTGAGTCAACAGATGGGGACGTTTGCAAGACAACAACCATCTGCACGAACAGTTAGACGACGTTTGCAGCAGCACGGACAATCATCTCGAAGACCATGGGTGCGATTACCCTTGCCGCTGCATCACAGACATGAGCGCCTGCGATGGTGTACTCGACGACGAACCTGGGTGCACGAATGGCAAAACGTCTTTTTTTTGGACGAATCCAGGTTCTGTTTACAGCATCATGATGGTCGCATCCGTATTTGGCGACATCGCGTTGAACGCACATTGGAAGCGTGTATTCGTCAACGCCATACTGGCGTATCACCCGGCGTGATGGTATGGGGTGCCACTGGTTACACGTCTCGATCACCTCTTGTGCGCATCGACGGCACTTTGAACAGTGGGCGTTAAATTTCAGATGTGTTACGACCCGTGGCTCTACCCTCCATTCGATCCTTGCGAGACCCTACATTTCAGCAGAATAATACACGACCGCATGTTGCAGGTCCTGTACGGGCCTTTCTGGATACAGAAAATGTTCGACTGCTGTCCTGGCTAGCACATTCTCCAGATCTCTCACCAATTGAAAACGTCTGGTCAACGGTGGCCGAGCAACTGGCTCGTCACAATACGCCAGTCACTACTCTTGATGAACTGCGCTATCGTGTTCAAGCTGCATGGGCAGCTGTACCTGTACACGCCATCCATTCTCTGTTTGACTCAATGCCCAGGCGTATCAAGGCCGTTATTACGGCCAGAGGTGGTTGTTCCTGGTACTGATTTCGCAGGATCTATGCACCCAAACTGCGTGAAAATGTAATCACATGTCAGTTCTAGTATAATATATTTGTCCAATTAATACCCGTTTATCATCTGCATTTCTTCTTGGTGTTGCAATTTTAATGGCCAGTAGTGTAAAAACGTCACTTATTATAATATGTTTGAGAGTTGTTTAGCCTATTGACATAACACAGCTCATTCCTACTCTGTTATGATCTTAAATGAAGTGTTGTCAGGCCTCGGGCCAGTCAGTCCAGATTTCCTACATCTCCGCTGCTAGCGTCAGCTCATTTGCTCGCACACCGGTGGCGCCCGCGCCGCGCCGCGCTTCCAGACTTCCGTCGTGGCCGTCCACTCAGGTGTGATTAGCATTCCTACCCTTGGGGCTGCCCGGCCGCGGACGCTGTGAGTACATTGTTTGTTCTCGGCTTGTTTCCTTCGTCCCATACGCCCGGACGCTGCGGTTTTAGAATCAGTTTATTGGGCCTTCACCTTTTCTCTGGTTCCGCCAACATGCAGCGATTTCGAGCAGCGTTTGGCTCTCCTTTGCTGGAGGTCCCAGGGCATGTCATGCATTAGCAAGTGCAATAGGTAAGTCGCCTTGTTTCTTTAATCTGCTCTGGTTTTTGCAGATATGTTGAACTGTATTTCTTCCTTCCTCTCTTTTGTATGGTACATTTTCATACACCTGAAGATGTGATTTTCATACTCCGAAACTTCTCATAGTTTGAATGAACAGTTAGTACATCTACATCTACATGCATACTCTACAAATCACACTTAAGCACCTGGCAGAGGGTTCATCGAATCACCTTCATAGTAATTCTCTATTATTTCAATCTCGAACAGAGCGCTCAAAACACGAACTTCCATATATTTCCGTGCGAGCTCTGATTTCCCTTTTTTTTTATTATGATGATCGTTTCTCCCTATGTAGATCGCATCAACAACGTGACATGTTTTTTTTAAGTTAGTACCGTTTTGAAGTTAAAAAAAAGACATGCTATGATATCTCAATAATTTTATTTTTACGTTAAGCCTGTACCTTAATCTACGCACTGACGCCATTGCAGTCTGATTCTTCCTTGTTTACGCTGTGTACTGAGTGTTTATGATGCCTCCGAAAATCGTGAGTCCCGCCGACTGTGAAGTACGGGCTATTATAAGATTTCTTAGTGCTAAAGGCCTAAAAGCGATCGGTATTCGTCGTCAGATCTGTGCAGTTTACGGAGAAAACATTATTAGTGATGGAATGGTAAGAAAGTGGGGGAGAGCATTTGAAGATGGCCGCACAAATGTGCATGATGAACAACGGAGTGGGCGTCCTTCGGTCGTTAATGAAAGTTTTGTGCAGGAAGTGGACAATAAGGTGAGAGAAAACAGACGCTTTACGATTTCCTCCTTGCGGGATGACTTTCCTAATGTTTCTCGTAGTGTTTTGTATGGCATTGTGACCGAGCACTTGAATTACCGAAAATTGTGCGCTCGTTGGGTACCGAAAATGTTGACGGATGTGCACAAAACCAAACGTTTAGACAGTGCATTGACTTTCGTCGAGCGGTACCACAACGACGGTGATGATTTCTTAAGCCAAACTGTTACGGGCAATGAAACATGGGTGACCTACGTCACACCAGAATCAAACAGTCCATGGAAGTTGAGAAAGGGCATCGTTTTGCTGCAAGACAATGCCTGTCCGCATGTGACGAATCAGACCAAAGACCTTAATCACATCTTTTCGATGGGAAACTCTAGATCATCCTCCGTACAACCCCGACCTTGCGCCCAGTGACTAGCATCTGTTCCTGCACTTGAAGAAACACCTGGGCGGTCAGCGTCTTCGAGACGATGACCAAATCATAACAGTGGTGATGCAGTGGTTAACAAGTCAGGCGGCAGACTTGTATGAGGAGGGTATTCAAAAACTGGTACAACGTTATGACGAGTGCCTCAATATTGACGGAAATTATGTGGAAAAGTAGATTAAGGTACAGGCTTTCATGTAAAAATAAAATTGAGATATCTTAGCACGTCTTTTTTTTAATTTCAAAACGGTACTTACTTAAAAAACAAATATCGTATTTTCGCATTCAGAGGAGAAAGTTGGCGATTGGAATTTCCGGATAAGATTCCACCGCAACGAAAATCACCTTTGTTTTAATGATGTCTACCTCAAATTCTGTATCATTCAGTGACACTCTCTCCATTATTTCTCGATAATACAAAACGTGCTGCTCTTCTTTGAACATTCTCGATGTACTCCCTTAGACCCACCTGGAAAGGATCCTAGATAGCGCAGCAGTACTCCAAACGTGGACGGAGTAGTGTAGTGTAGACAGGCACTTCGGAAGATCTGTTTGTTACATTTACCAAGTGTTCTGCCGATAAAACGCAGTCTTTGATTCGCCTTCCCCACAACATTTTCCATGCGTTCTTTCCAATTTAAGTACATCGTAATTGTAGTTCCTAGGTATTTAGTTGAATCTGAAGCGGGTCTCTCTAAATTAATTAGCTTGTAAAAATTATAGACGCATAAATTTATGGAACACTGTCTAGAAGAAAATTTCCGTGGTGCTGGATGAAAGGATAAAGAAGTAAGCTAAAAGAATCCTCAGATAATACCAATGTGGATTCCGGCTAATAGGGCCGCTTCTGACCAGTTGTTTGTTATTAGATTAATAATGGAGTTATTTATGATCGTGAATAGATCTCCACTTCCTGTTGGTAATTTTAAACAAGCTTTTAATAGTGTCAACAGACGATCATTGCGTAATGCACTGAAAGAGCAGGGCATCTGTGACAAGCTAAGAAGTTTAGCTGAGGTAACAAGAAGGATAGGTAAACAGCAAAACGACAAAGAGCTGTAACTTTACAGATGGAGTCAAACAGGGTGATGGTCTCTCTACATTCCTTCTTAACATGGCACTACATAGACTGAAAAAAATATACAAGAGACGAACGATAATGATCAAATCCAGTCAGATATGTGCATTTGCAGATGATGGTGCAATTGTGGCAAGAGATGTAAACACCATCAAAGAAATGTAAGAAATAACGAAAGAAGAAGGAGTAAAAAGGGGACTGACTGTAAACGAAAACAAGGCCAAATACATGGTAATGTCT
Organism: Schistocerca americana; assembly: GCF_021461395.2. NCBI lineage: Eukaryota > Metazoa > Arthropoda > Insecta > Orthoptera > Acrididae > Schistocerca > Schistocerca americana. The sequence goes on along the minus strand of NC_060128.1, from coordinate 142,672,499 downwards.
CCGAGGCAAGAACAGTACCACATGATCTGAAGGACTCTAATAAGTGTTTCAGAGCTGTTAACTGTTTCCGTCATTTAGACGTCCTCTCAACCAGCGATAATAGTATGAGAGGTAATGTATTAGAGAAAGGGTACAAGCAGGGAACAGAGCCTGTTACGCAAACATACAGTGATCAAGAATTTTCTACCTAAAATAACAACCAAGAGAAGAGCATAATATTGCCTTGTGTGACCAGTTGTTACATATGGGTCAGAAATATGGACGATGGCACAAGCAGATATGAGAAACCTAAGGGCATTTCAAAGAAAAATTCTATGAGAAATGTATCGTCCAGTGAGAGAGACAGAGGGTTGCAAAGTCAGATAGAACCATGAAATACAGGAGCTCATAGAAGGAAAACATACAGCGCAATTTAACATCTGGAACAACACGGGATGTTTCAGAGATACAGCTGAATTCAATGCATTTTCGTTTCGTGTGTTGGTACACTGGCTGCTATGGGTCAGCCGTAGAGTGTTGATGCTCATGTTGTGAAGTTGTGCATTAGTTAACGTTGAAGTTTTCAGTCTGAGTTGTTGGTCAAGTCTACTGTATTGTTACTTGTAAACATGCCGCACGTATTCACACATGCTGAGTATATGGTTGGCTCAAATGGCTCTAAGCACTATGGGACCTAACATCTGAGGTTATCAGTCCCCTAGACTTAGTAAACCTAACTAACCTAAGGACATCACACACATCCATGCCCATGGCTGGATTCGAACCTGCGACCGTAGCAGTAGCGTGGTTCCGGACTGAAGTGCCTAGAACCGCTCGGCCACAGCAGCCGGCTGCTGAGTATACCGATATGGTATTTGTGTATGGGTTTTGTAATGGAAACCCTGCTGATACTTGCAGAGAATACGGGATACGATTTCCTAACCGCAGGCTACCAGGTTCAAGCGTGTTTACTCATGTGTTCAATACACTGCGTGACACTGGTACAGTACCCAGCAGTCTGTATAAATGAACAGGCTGTGGATGAAGTAGAAGACATTATTCAGTCGATAGAACGTTGTCCTTCAACAAGCATACGTAGAATTTCTGCATTTATCAGTTGTTTGTTTGTTTTGTTTTGCTTTAGGGCGCTAAAAACAACTGGGGTCATACGCGCCCAAGTCAGAACTATAGAACACGAAGACAGAGAGGAGTTGAAAAACGACTCTGCGTCAGTCCCAATTGACATAAGAGAAAACAGATGAAAACAGGGACATTATGTATTCACAGTTTCCGCCCGTATCATTTGCAGCGCATTCAACGCCTTAGAGCAGGAGATGAAGATAGACGATTGGAATTTTGTCATTGGATACTTGAATCCCATTTTTACTCTTCGCAGATGAAGCCACTTTCACTCGTGACGGCATCAATAACACTCGAAATTCACGTCAGTGGTCTGAAGGAAACCCACGTGACATTGTGGAGACACATTTTCCAGAATGCTTCTCTGTAAATGTGTGGTGTGGTTTGATAGACGATCAGTTGATTGGGCCTATTGTGTAGCCGCATCGTCTTACAGGACCCCATATCAACACTTTCTTGAAAATGAGCTGCCACATTACTGGAAGAAATCCCTTTGGGTACAAGAGCACGTGTGTTCATCCAGTATGAAGGGGCTCGTGCAGATTGTAGTCGTCAGGTGGCACAACATCTAAACCTAAAATTCCTCGGAAGATGGACGGTAGATATGGGCACATTTCCTGGCCACCAACATTCCCGGACCTTACCTCTTTGAATTTTTGCCTAATGGATTGGTTGAAAGGTGAAGTTTACAAAGAAAACATGACCACAACAGCCGATCTGATCGTTCGGATTATGAATAGTGCAGCCCTCACAAAAGAACGCAAAAATGACTTCAGAAGAGCTACACATGAAGTTAAAAGTGTATTGATGCTGGCGGTGGAGCTATTGAAAACCAGCTGGGAACATCCTCATTTGCCCTTGCTTTATGTTTGTTCGAGTTACATACTAACAGCCGTATCTCTGTGCCCAATGAAACTGGACACATATGGCATCTGTTACTGCAAGTCGTCTATACTACTACCTCCTAAAGTATTTGCTATTTGTTCTGAATCACCCTGTGTACGCTTAGGACATGTGGAGAGGATGAGAGACAGCAAGATGCCCAAACGAATAATGAAAGACAGATTGTATTCTATTATAAGGTGAAGCCGACCAAGAGCTACGAGTGGCGTTTGAAACGTCCGTGCAAAGTCCTAGAGATGGCACCACCGGCATGTATCGAGGTCATGTTTAGCCAGTAACATCTTTGGAAAGAACGCACACTAAGTTTCAGCCATATTGGTCTATTTCTTTGTGTTTGGCATTCGTGAATCAATGAATTCGTGTGACTGTCAAAAAATGGACGAAGAAGAATTTCGTGTGGTGATGAAACATTACTTTATGAAAGGCAAAACGCCTCAGGAGACTAAAGAGAAGCTTGATAAACATTACGGTGACTCTGCACCTTCGATTAGAACAGTTTATAAGTGGTTTCAAAAATTTCGGAGTGGCCATATGGGCAGAAGTGATGCTGAACGTTCTGGACGCCCTGTGGATGTTACAACTCCAGAAATCATTGGTAAAATCCATGGTATGGCGATGGATGAGGTGTGTGAGGTTGCTAGTGCTGTGGGCATATCGAATGAACAGGTACATAATATTTTGCATAATCATTTGGACATGAGAAAGCTATCCGCAAGGTGGGTTCCGCGATTGCTCACGCTTGACCATAAACGGAATCGTGTGAAGCGTTACAAGGATCGTTTGCAGCTGTTCAGGAAGAATCCGCAGGACTTTAAGCGTCGTTTCGTCACTGTGGATGAAACATGGATACATTCTATACTACTGGGATCAAACAACAATTTAAACAATGGGTCACCAAGGGAGAATCTGCACCAAAAAAGGCGAAGACCATTCCTTCGGCCGGAAAGGTTATGACGACTGTCTTTTGGGATACGCAAGGGATAATCCTCATCGACTATCTGGAAAAGGGTAAAACTATTACAGGTGCATAGTATTCATCGTTATTGGGCCGTCTGGAAACCGAACTGCAAGAAAAACGCCGGCGATTGGACCGCAAAGAAGTCCTTTTCATCACGACAATGCAGCAGCACACATCTCATCAGTTGTGGTCGCAAAATTAATGGAAACAGGATTCTAACTCGTTTCACATCCCCCCTATTCTCCAGACTTGACTCCCTCGGACTACTATTTGTTCCCCAATTTGAAGAAATGGCTGATGGGACAAAGATTTTATTCAAACGAGGAGGTGATTGCAGCAACTAATAGCTATTTTGCAGACTTGGACAATTCCTATTATTCGGAAGGGATCAACAAATTAGAACAGCGTTGGACTAAGTGAATAAGTCTGAATGGAGATTATGTGGGAAAATAAAAAAGGTTTCCCACAACACGTAAGTAATTTATATTTTTACACGGACTTTTCAAACGCCCCTTGCGCATGGTTGAACACGGGGTACCTGACCTTATCAATATGGAGGAGATACGAGGATGGAAGAGAAGAGCAGAGAACACAGGTGTATGGAGGAAGACTGTTGAGGAGGCGAAGGGCCATTCAGTCCAGTAGTGGCAAAGAAGAAAGAAAGAAAGAAAAAGAACTGTATATGCTAGTGAGAGATTCTCATACGAAATTTAATTTTCCTTTTTTAACTTTTTTTTTGAAGGAACGTGCGACTGTCCCCATTCTTGAGCTATTGTGCAGCTAACGGACCTTCAAGAAAACGCTAAAGTGGACAGAGATTCGCCTGTAGTTGGTGTTTATTATCTCGTCATATACAAGACTGTATATCTCATATAGCCGTCATCCGATAGGAGGTGATGTTGCTGCCATGGTGCCCAACGAATGGACGATGGTTTCTGGTGCGGCGGAAGTCACCATTACCAAGGCGTCTGATGCTCCACCTGCAAAGGCAAGACATGGTGAGTATATAGTGACTGCTGACCGCTGTAACTAGTTATTCACAGAGCAACGAAAAAAATATTTTGAGTTACTTATTGTTCGATTACTGACTTTTATTGCTTCGCAAGGCAATAACTTTTTGGGCACTGAATCTACACACCTCAACAAAAGTTTGGAACATGAAAGACTTTACTACAATGACTTCTTATACTACACCCCACTGAGGTTGTTAGAATACTTTATTAACAAAATAAACATAATTTCTTCTGAAGACAAGAACGATTTTGATTGGTTAGAAAAAATAAATACCAAACTTATTTATCAGATTGGGAATGTCTGAGAAGTGCACTAAATCACCTTCTTGTTGGAAAAATCTTGGAAAATTGCTGCTCTCTCTTTCTATGCATGTATATGCTGGTTCCAACAGCCAGTAAGTTCTTTTCTTTTAACCTAGAGCCAAGTAATTCAGCTTTTTCTTTTGTTAAGCCTAGATCCTTAACCAAATCGTTAAGCTTGGTCTGAGTAAACAATATGAGCTGTAGACTTTCTGTAGTACAATGGAATTCGTCATCATCTGGTTCATGTAAATCACATTATATATCAGAAAATACTTCTGTTGGAATAGAATTTAAATCATCTGGTGGTTCAGGAACCGACAAATCTACACCATACCCCACTGGTCGGATGGCAGGCGGAAGGTTAGGGTAGCTTATTTCCTTCTTGTTTATCGTATTATGACCTGTAATATCAACACTGCAAAAGTAGCAAGCATCAGAATGATTTTTTTGCTACCTCCATATCATAGGAACAGCAAATGTAAAGGCTTTTTTCTCCTTTTTGGACCATTTTCTCAGATCTTCAACGCACACCTAACATACCTTATGCGGTGTCGAATATTTATCTTGATCACCAAGTTTAGATCCAAAGGATAATAAATACTATTTCACAAAGTCTGTAATATTTCTTTGATACTTTTTAATCACAAATTCACCACAAATATAACAGAAACTGTCAGCAGAGTTTTTACAACCACGATTAGATATTATACTGAGCACATGTACAGGAAATGGGAAAGTGAGGTTATGTTGACAGTAAACAAAACACAATCTGTTGGCACAAAAATAGAATCGACCTTTTTTGCCAGCAAATGTTTTTCAACAGTGTTACCTATGTCATCTACATTCATTACACCCCCTTTTTAAATTATTTTAACAATAAAATGCTTTTAAATTCTTTAAAATAATCGCTTAATTTAATAAATTTAATTGTAAAATGTGAAGAAATGGTGGGTGATACCGTTTTTTAAGTATCATATTTGAATTTCCCACCCTAAAAAACATACAAATAAGGTATTTTCAGCAAAAAAGTTTTTCCATCGTTGGCCTGTGTAATTAGCTGGAAATAGTTATGCTTAGCTACTTGGAGGCCACTTTTAGCCGTTCATGGACATCAAGTTGCTAAACAACGATGTCGCGTCACTAGGGCACAATTGCTCGTGACTAATTCGAAGAACATTTTGGAGAATTCGAGCGAATGGTTTTTCCACCCATATCGCCCTACATGAACCCCATCAAAAATTTACAGGACATAATCGAGAGATCAGTTCGTGCACAAAATCCTACACTGGCAACACTTTAGCAATTATGGACGGCTATAGATGCAGCCTGGCTCAGTATCTCTGCAGGGGACTTCTAACAACTTGTTAAGGCCATGCTACATCGAGTTGCTGCACTGTGCTGGGCAAAAGCGAGTCCGACACAACATTAGGTGTCCTATGACTTTTGTGACCTCAGTGTACACTGCTAGAGGGGAAATTGATTGTTAATGATCATGTACCGCAGCTGTAACGTTTTTCCTGGAAAGGCGACTTCCCCTGCCAAGAGTGCTGCTCACTTTCCAGTTTGTAGACAGCTATACATCCCCATCATTTCCTGTCCGATTGTCTAAAGCGAGTAGTCAAAAAAATTTCACTGCGCTCTTGTCTATATAGTGGAGTCATTTTCAGTTTATTAAGTGAGTACTGTTTTCTAATTATTGAGTCAAACATTATGTAAAACACTTCAGTATCTGGGGTTGTCAGTTATCTGCCACAATGAGAAGCTTACTCCAGCTGCAACATGCCGTCAATATGTATTCGAGTATGTTGATTTCATTGTCTCCACCATCACTGGCTGGAATGTTTTATACTGCATGAGGGGCATCAAATGGATCATTCGAGACTCTGCTCTCCCAACCTCTGAAGAGGCCCAGAAGTTTAAATTGGCTTTCTCTGTAACGGAAGTAGGTCACCTAAGATTTTATGGAAATTCAGATATTTCAACATAAGTCAAGCAATGCATTACAACAGATTACTATTCTAGACTTGAACATGTTCATTCCTATTCCCTCAGATTATTTACACCCACCTTGAGACCTATAGAGATACTGTGAATGTGTACTAAGTGTCTCCTCTCTGTGTAGCCCACTCTACAATTACTGGCAACTAGTCTATGGGAGACATTTATCCAGTCTACCAGTAATTTAATCATGAAAGAAGTGCAATAATTTTCTAGTCATTCATTAATTCACCAGCAAGCGACTACACATGTGAAACTTTATTTAAATGAGTGTGTCTGTACTTAAATTGCTGAATACTGAGAAGATGAAACTTCTACGTAATTTAATTCTGAAACATCTGAGTAAAACTGAACGTACTGAGCCTACTATCTCTTTTCTTTTTCTTATCATGTCAACACTGATATTCTAGCGCAACGCAATCTGACTGCTAAAAAAAAAAAAAAAAAAAAAAAAAAAAAAAAAAAAACCACCTGACTTCAAATAATTAACACAAAAGAATGGCCCTGAATAAGAAGCAATCCTGAAAATAACCTATACATTTCATTAAGCACTTACCTCACAAAAATCTTCATTACGCGAACTATTGCAATACAGCGAACGCCAATACTGCCAGATAAATAAAATATTCTAACTACTAAAGCCACTAACTACTAATAGGCATGTGATTAGAAAAGGAAAGATTTTGCTGCAAACCAAACAATGTTTTTTTTTCTTTAATAATGTGACATCCAGTTCAAACACGAATATAAATCGTCATTGACATCTAGTACAAAGTTACATAATCATGAATAATATTCAATCTCCAAGTCGAACAAGTACAGATCGTTAGCTTACGTTAACATTTCAGACTTCTACCCTCCGTCAATGCTAACTTCTCGTATCTAATATCCATCATTGCTGGCTGTTCACCTCCAACTGCGCAACAGTACTTCCATCACTGCTGGCGACTAACTTACAACTGCCGAACAGTATTGGCGATTAACTTCCAACAACGAGTCTGAACAGCCACAGTGTCTCTTACAAAGAAAGCGCAGTCAGAGATCCAATGCCAAGCGCTACACAGGGCTGCCAACACAGAAGCAGCCCACTTACACATGATAAAGGCTTTACAAGAGTTCTCAACAATAGACAGCAGCAAGGCGTCACATTTACCAATCCATTCGCTCTCTCACAAACACTATATTCACTATCATTCAGAAAAAAAACAGAACACCTTGAACGACTAGAGATAGGGCATCCATATTCACAGGACATGCACATTAGTATGTTCTGCAGAAATGATTAGCGTTTCAGTCACCTCAGCTCAGCATGTGTCCTGTTACTTAGTAGGTACAAGATCTGCCACAGGCCCTGATAGCTTGTTCCATGCGCGATGGCATCGACGCGTGTAAGGCGCGAATGGTGTCTTATGGTATGGACATCCATGCTGCGTTCATCTGGTTCCAGAGTTCATCTGTGGTGGTTGCCACTGGGTCACAGCGCTGCACCTGACATTTCACCATATCCTGGACATTTGAAAGTGGCGGCAAGTCTGGTGATGTGGCGGGACAGGACAAAAGGCTGACATGCTGTGACACCAAGAAGGGACGTGTTTCTACAGCAACATGTGGTCGTGCATTGTCGTGGTGAAAGATGGCGTCTGGGGTGTTATCTACATCTCTCCATCTACATCTATACTCCGCAAGCCACCTGACGGTGTGTGGCGGAGGGTACTTTGCGTACCTCTATCGGATCTCCCTTCTATTCCAGTCTCGTATTGTTCTTGGTATGCCTCTGTGTGGGCTCTAATCTCTACGATTTTTTTTTTTTTTCAGGGCATCCTACAAATGTTTAATGAGTTTTGTTTTTACATCTAACATTTGCACATAAATAACAATTAATTATAGAGACAACTTTTTCTCAGATTCTGTTACATCAGTACATCTTCTAGTTCATTCACAGCAGCTCTGCATGCAAATGTCTAGTTTTTTTCTACATTAGTGTGACTCTCACATTTTTTTCCCTACGCTGTGCTGAGACAAATACAGGTAAACAGTGCTATAACACTGTATTTGAAATATTTACTATGGGACTTAACTTCTAAGGTCATCAGTCCCCTAGAACTTAGAGCTACTTAAACCTAACTAACCTAAGGACATCATACACATCCATGCCCGAGGCAGGATTCGAACCTGCGACCGTAGCGGTCGCGCGGTTCCAGACTGTAGCGCCTAGAACCGCTCGGCCACCCCGACCGGCCACAGCGGAAGAGAGAGGAGACAGTGTCAGTGGGAGTATAAGAGAGAGGAGACCGTAATGGCGAGAGAGAGAAAGTGGCAGTGAATGAGAAAGAGAGTGGTGTGGAAACGATAGCAGTAGGAGGAGAGGTGGAAGGAGATAGTGGAAATGAAAAACAGAGATGAGTGGTGACCACAAATAGGTTTGGTGGGTCTGGTTCCCCACAGACTGATGAACTGTAACAAAAAAATTTTGCTTACTTTCTCCCAACCCTTACACCTACATGTCACAGTTTTCTCGTCCAGCGGTCAAAATCCAGAGCGAACCATCACCAAGGACATGTATGGAGAAGGGACAATAGCACTTGAAGAGAAAGATAGCAGACTGTAAGCGAGAAAGAAAGAGTAGCAATGAGAGAGAAAATGGATGGGATGAAGACAACAGTAGTGGGACTGTAAGTGGCAGAGAAGGAGACAGTGGTAAGGAAGAATGAGAGAAAAGGGCGAAGATGGCGACAATTGGAGAGACGGACAGGGAAAAGTGCCACTTCGAGAAATACGGGACAGTGAGAGAGATATATAACATGCAGGCAGTGGCAGTGAGAGGAACATGCTGAGTATGAAGTCTGCACTACAAAGGGAGATTAGGAAAAAGGATTTCGAACCTTCAATATAAAGGGAGATTAGGTAAAGGGATTTCGAACGTTCTGTATTAAAAGAGCGTGAAATTTGCCAAAGAATTTGCTGAGGAAGAAGAATGAGAATTGAGGCAATTGTTCCCCGACTTTTCTGACGTAGTCTTTTAAAAGTGAGGATATTCGCCTTTTTTGTGCTCCGATAAGGGCAGTTTTCGACTGGTAGTTTCTCACACATCTATTGTGTCTCCGTATATATAATTTTAAGCAAAGATTGTATACACAACAATGGCCTCTTTTGTTTTCTTCCTCGAAGTCGGTTTTAACAGAAAACGTGCATATGAAGGACCAGTGGAAAGAATCAAGTTAGTCAGTTTTTGTGGAACTCGAGAAAAAACGATTTTAATGCTTGAAATGTGATTAGATCAATATACAAGAACATACTATACTATTTACTTCATAAATTGAATATCTTTGGCACATCGAATGTGAAAATAGCGTTAATGGCATCTGGAATGTTCCCAGAATGAAGTAATTTCCCAAAATACAGTCAAACATCAGTCTCTAAGGGGGAGATACAGTTAAATCAACCAAAACAGACGCAATAATTCCAGAACAATCACGACTAAACGAATTTCTGGTTGGGAGAATTCTGTGATAGTACCCATATCACGCATATTTAGCTGTGGGGCCGCTGACTGAAGAACTACACAGCACCAGAATGTAAAAATGTAATCAAGCTTCGCAAATCTTTATATTTGTGGGTGGAAAATGGAATTAAATCTAAAATAAAGAACAGAATTGTTCTAGTTAGATTACAGCGAACAGAAGATAACTGGAAAGCTGTTCTACCCAAGACAAGTAAGGCACTTTGATGTGGACCATACCAGCATAGGCTGAAATAGGCAGTTCAAACAGCCCAACCATTTGTTGATATTATCATGGTGTCCTTATGATGCCATTTTGAATTCCTCCATGATATGTCGTTTGATATTTCAACATATGGCAGTGGCTAGTTTGAGATGATATGGTGAGTTCTGAAAGATCATTTTGCAGCGTACTTTGAGTTAAACAGCGTTTGCCATTTCTCGATTAACACTGACTATAGCCAAAGGTGATGGCCTACATCTGGATGCTTCTGTCATTTCCTTGAAATTTCCAGTGTTTCCATGGCCGCTCACAAGGAATGTAATTTCGATCTTCTTCAGTCCACTAATTTGATTGAGAGTTACATGATGAATGGAAGTGAAGACGGTGAAGTTTTTATTTTGATCACCAGCAGAATCACCAAATACAAAGGATTTTCCAGGAGTAATGGTCAATGTTCAGGGATATGACAGGAATGATCATCCAAAGTAAAAAAAGTCTAGTAAACATGGACACTAATTTATTTATGTTAAGAATTAGAAGCACTTGTTCTTCTTCACTACTTTGAAACACTTCTCTTCTACTGAACAAGTGCTCATAGCACTTAAGGTATACACTTTAGAACCCCTGTCTACGACACTCTTTTTGTTTTGGTCCATATTATTTCCTCCAAAAATACAGAAAACAAAGTGCTTCCAGTAGAACTGTTTTTTTTTTTACAGACCCGAAGATGAAGAAATACTCATAGTTCTTAAGTACGCACTTCAGAGCCCATTTTTGCAGGACTTTTTTGAATGGTCGTTCCTGTCATATTCCTGAATATTATCCACTCCTTCTGAGACACCTTGTACATAGCTCTTCAGTGTCCCCATTCAAGGCATGAGTAATGAAGTGAAATGAAATGTCGTGTGACTAGGGCCTCCCGTCGGGTAGACCGTTCGCCGGGTGCAAGTCTTTCGATTTGAATCCACTTCGGCGACTTACTCGTCGATGGGGATGAAATGATTATGATGAGGACAGCACAACACCCAGTCCCTGAGCGGAGAAAATCTCCGACCCAGCCCGGAATCGCGCTGACCACTCAGCTACCGGGGGCGGACAGTGTTGAAGTGAAAAAAGGAGTGACGTCACGACATTTACGCCAGGCCGACGAAAAATACGGGCCCCGCAGTATCTAAGGAGTTTGATCAAATTGAAATTCTACCCACCTCTCCTTCTGAAGTTAGGAAAATAATAAACACACTAGAAAGTAAAAGCTCTGGCGGAACTGATGACATGTCCAACAAAGTACTAAAAGCTTGTTCCCAACAGATACGTAGGATTCACAGTCACGTATGGAAAAGCTCACTGAAACAGGGCATTTTTCTTAACGGACTGAAATATGCTATTGTTAAACCATTGCAAAAAGCGGTATGGATCTGACACCAACAATTACCGCGTACTGTTACTTCTGACAGCTTTGCCCAGAATTCTTGAAAAAGTATTCAAGAGGTGATTCACATACAAAATATTAACAAAATGCCAATTTCGTTTTCAGAGAGGCTTTTCAACAGAAAGAGCTATTGTGCTTTCATTGATCAAATATTAAATACTCTGAATAACAGAACATCGCCAACTGCGATTTTCTGTGATCTGTCAAAGGCTTTTGATTGAGTCAATCACGGAATGCTTCTGGATAATCTTAAGTACTGTGGTATGAGTGGGACAATGCACTGGCTTTCCAACATACCAGTTAGCGAAAGGGCAACATACAACAGACCATGGGAAAAATTGTCTAATTGTTTAAATACCTATCTAACAGCACATTTCCACAGCATTATATATATATATATATATATGTATATATATATATATATATATATATATATATATATATATATACACTCCTGGAAATTGAAATAAGAACACCGTGAATTCATTGTCCCAGGAAGGGGAAACTTTATTGACACATTCCTGGGGTCAGATACATCACATGATCACACTGACAGAACCACAGGCACATAGACACAGGCAACAGAGCATGCACAATGTCGGCACTAGTACAGTGTATATCCACCTTTCGCAGCAATGCAGGCTGCTATTCTCCCATGGAGACGATCGTAGAGATGATGGATGTAGTCCTGTAGAACGGCTTGCCATGCCATTTCCACCTGGCGCCTCAGTTGGACCAGCGTTCGTGCTGGACGTGCAGACCGCGTGAGACGACGCTTCATCCAGTCCCAAACATACTCAATGGGGGACAGATCCGGAGATCTTGCTGGCCAGGGTAGTTGACTTACACCTTCTAGAGCACGTTGGGTGGCACGGGATACATGCGGACGTGCATTGTCCTGCTGGAACAGCAAGTTCCCTTGCCGGTCTAGGAATGGTAGAACGATGGGTTCGATGACGGTTTGGATGTACCGTGCACTATTCAGTGTCCCCTCGACGATCACCAGTGGTGTACGGCCAGTGTAGGAGATCGCTCCCCACACCATGATGCCGGGTGTTGGCCCTGTGTGCCTCGGTCGTATGCAGTCCTGATTGTGGTGCTCACCTGCACGGCGCCAAACAGGCATACGACCATCATTGGCACCAAGGCAGAAGCGACTCTCATCGCTGAAGACGACACGTCTCCATTCGTCCCTCCATTCACGCCTGTCGCGACACCACTGGAGGCGGGCTGCACGATGTTGGGGCGTGAGCGGAAGACGGCCTAACGGTGTGCGGGACCGTAGCCCAGCTTCATGGAGACAGTTGCGAATGGTTCTCGCCGATACCCCAGGAGCAACAGTGTCCCTAATTTGCTGGGAAGTGGCGGTGCGGTCCCCTACGGCACTGCGTAGGATCCTACAGTCTTGGCGTGCATCCGTGCGTCGCTGCGGTCCGGTCCCAGGTCGACGGGCACGTGCACCTTCCGCCGACCACTGGCGACAACATCGACGTACTGTGGAGACCTCACGCCCCACGTGTTGAGCAATTCGGCGGTACGTCCACCCGGCCTCCCGCATGCCCACTATACGCCCTCGCTCAAAGTCCGTCAACTGCACATACGGTTCACGTCCACGCTGTCGCGGCATGCTACCAGTGTTAAAGACTGCGATGGAGCTCCGTATGCCACTGCAAACTGGCTGACACTGACGGCGGCGGTGCACAAATGCTGCGCAGCTAGCGCCATTCGACGGCCAACACCGCGGTTCCTGGTGTGTCCGCTGTGCCGTGCGTGTGATCATTGCTTGTACAGCCCTTTCGCAGTGTCCGGAGCAAGTATGGTGGGTCTGACACACCGGTGTCAATGTGTTCTTTTTTCCATTTCCAGGAGTATATATATATATATATAACATATATCTAACATTACCGCTGGATATATTTCGTAAACCACATCAAATACTGACGAATCGATTCCACAGACCGAACGTGAGGAGAGCGGCTAGTGTAATTGGTTAATACAAACCATACAAAAACGCACGGAAGTATGTTTTTTAACAGAAACCTACATTTTTTAATGGAACCCCGTTAGTTTTGTTAGCACATCTGAACATATAAACAAATACGTAATCAGTGCCGTTTGTTGCATTGTAAAATGTTAATTACATCCGGAGATATTGTAACCTAAAGTTGACGCTTGAGTACCACTCCTCCGCTGGTCGATCGTGTGTATCGGAGAGCACTGAATTACGTAGGGATATATATATATATATATGTGTTGGAAAACCAGTTCATACTCTTACCACACAGAATCCAACAAATGAAAAATGTTGTATATTCTGCGTTTTGTTTTCCATAACAAAATTTTAAAAGAACTCAAACGGTATAAACCGAAAAAGTAGTCTTTCATTCATATCATGTATGATTTATTAAAATCTCGAGATTAATACCTTCAGATTGGGAGAAGCTGCAACGCGAAATATACGTCCTGACAAGTTGCCAGAGATACACCAGAACAGGACGTATATGCAATATTCAAACATATTTAGCAATAGCGAAGCATTGACGGTTTAATGTAGTCTGGAAGATCACAACTACTTCCGTGGTGTAGAGACTCCTAGAGACCCATATTACAGTTCTACCCTTACATCTCAAGTAGCTGAATTTGTCATGCAGAATCTTCTTTCACACACATACATAATCTTTCAAACTACAGGAACCCGGCGCCGACTGACATCAGTCTGAGCCTTCCAAAAATTATGAAGACATTGTGGAGCAATGTAATTGTGAAAAGATAGACCGCATAACACACTGGTCGCACTAATATAGCAAACAGCGTTGGTAAAGTTACCATGTGTGAAGTATGTCTTCCTTCACAGGAATACCAATTGTAAAAAGTTACATAGACTCTTTATATCAACTAGAAAAAGACATGGAAAGGAATAAAGAAAAGAAGGTTTACTTCAACCGTTGCTTTGGAATTTCTACAAAAGAAGATCTCCTACAGCAGATTGTCGATGTCGCCATCTATGACTGCTCTGTTCAACTAGGGCTCTGTTGTTTGGTGTCACCGATAGATGTCAGGAAAGGGACAGCACTCAGTTAAAACTGTGTGTACAGCACAAACGTAAAGAGTTTTGAATAAAGAAAGATGGTGTTCCTTAACGCTGTAGACAGGCACGAAGCAAAGGGAGACACTCGTTTCACAAGACTTTATGCAAACGCGTCGTCATTTTGACGTCACACACTGTATCGAAGACAGAAAGAGCTTTCTATCGACTTTCGTGATCGAACGGTTCGCAACACGTGAAGCGAACATGACGTTCAAAAGAATAACATTCGCCTCAATTCTAGAGAACTGGCGGTTATGCTTTTTCTGTACTGCAGCATGTGCTACGTTGTTTATAAATGTGTTAAGTTCTGCATTAATGTGGAGTGGACTGTAGATAAGGGAGAGATTAAACTGTTGGCAAGAATTAATTCCGAAATTTACTGAACAGCTTGTACTATTTTTCCTAACACGTCTTTATCAATCCCGAATGTGAGACGCTTTGTGGGTTTACAAGCAAAAAATAAGCTGAAGCCAGCCGTAAATCCAACATTGTTCATTAAGGTACCTCAAAAACGTAAGTTTATTTTTAGAAACGCTGAAAACTTTTTCCAGGAGTTAGTATATTATTAAAAAGGAAGGTTAACCATTATAGTAGGCGAATTAAAGCGGCAGCTCATTAACTTACGTTCTACGAATAAATGTTGTTTCAAAACACTAACACGTTGAGAACTTCTCGAAACGCGTCGGTACTGGTACAATCTGTTTTAATACAATGACAAAGAAGTCACATCGGTTGTTGAAGACATACTTTAACTGAAGGCATCCTGGTGGTTCGAATCCTGCCTCGGGCATGGATGTTTGTGATGTCCTTAGGTTAGTTAGGTTTAAGTAGTTCTAGGGGACTGATGACCTCAGAAGTTAAGTTCCATAGTGCTCAGAGCCATTTGAACCATTTTTTAACTACTACACCGCAATGACTCGACGGAATCTCAGGCATTATGCCGTAACTTAGATCTTATGAAAAGATTTAGCTGCTGATGTGTAATTATTTGACTTTTAGTTTTTACAAATTGTGCCAAGACTGAAGCGTTTTCATTACTCTTCTACAAGCCGTTTCCTTTCAACTTAGTTCATAACTTTCTTAAAACGCAAGTTATGATACGAAACTTTCGTCTACAAAATCCGTTATGGAAACTCCCAAGCAGCACACATCAAAAGCTAATGAAAGTCGATAGCAGTTTCTGCGGTCATCGATATTTCGTGTGACGTCAAATTGACGTTAGCTATGTATGGAGTCTTGTGAATTGAGTTACCCGAAGCCAAGTGGTGTTACGCTCCGCCATGGTGGGGAGACCTCGACAAGGGTTTCACCATCAAAAGCCAGTAATACGATCACGGGATAAAGCCACAAAGTAAATATCTCTGGAGTGAGCATTGCGTTCTGCGCAAGTTGTCAACATTAAACCAGGATAGTCACGTGTTTTCGGGACTTCGCTGTGCGTGTGTGCTTCCTGCAGCGTTTGAAGTTTATAATACCAAGAGTTTTTGTTGTGTTTCACCGTTTGTTGATAGTGTAATAGCGATGGTGAATTACGTTGTTGCTACAGATGGAAAGAAAAATATGTGAAAGGAGGGATAGTAACCTTTCATGGGTACATTCCATATAGCTCTAATTATAGTTTTCATTTTAGTAAGAGACACTCTATACGTTTAAAAATTTCGAGACGCATTATAATTAAGACTTGATTCTGTAGACCCATTTTTCTACGATTTTATGACTATATAATAGATATTACGGCTCGTACAAAAGCTTACAAACAATCGCTTCCTCTCGTAAATTTGCTAGTGGAACAGGAAAGGGGAAGGTTAGTTGTTTCAGTAAATACTATCCTCCATGCATTTATCAGTGACTTGTCAATTATGTATATAGATTACTCCGTCTACTATTTATTTAATAAACTGGGAGCGAGTACGTAAAATGCGTTAAATAAATACTTCAAAGTGCCACCAGTAAGAAAAATTGTGTTTTAGGTCGCAAAAACGAGAAAATAAATACGCAGAAATACAAGAAAAAAGGACGAATTAGCAGGGATATAATCGCTAATGTGTGGTAAATTCGTTGTTTTTAGGGACACTTGCGAAAGTACTAACGTACTGTCAAGTCGTTTTGCGGGACTATCACTGCAAAAATGTACTTCAGGCTCTGTAATACTATAAAGTGCGGTATCATACCAAAAACTACCAAAAATCGAGTGCATCTGAACTATGACATATATCGCAAAGAAGCTGAAAGTAATATCACTTGCCCTTAAAAGTTACGTAGCTGGTTTATTCCCGGTATCAAATGGATACTGTTAAAATGTCTCCGCAACATATATAAATAATCCCTGACACGTACGAAAAGAATCCGTCTGTACTAGGGATGTAGTAACATTTTAAATATACAGGGCGCTATACGAACAAACACACGACGTCCCGAGATCACGTGACCAGGCCGGCAATGTATGTTGACAACACAATGTTCTGCGCATGTGAGTGCTCACTCCAGAGATATTTACTCTGTGGATAAAGCCAAGGATACAAGCTATTCGAGAAACAGGCTAACTGCCGTGTAGCTAAGAATATGCGTTCCAGATGCCATTTTATTTCCCAGTTAGTAATACCTAGAATAGTGTTCACATGCAGTTAGGGTGGCAACACAAATAGAACTTATGGAGTATTTTTGCGCGCGTTAAGTTGCGATATTCAGTCCATTTTGTTGTCGTCCGCAAACACATAAGTCGTAACCACGAGTAAGAAGCGTTCGAAATGACAGAATTATGCTCTTGAGGACGCTGCGACTAGTGAACATCGGTTACGGCTGCAAATTCGTGGGGAAGCGGGAACGTCGATGGTCGGGTCCTATGACGGCCGGCAGTCACGTTAATATGTCACCTCTGCCCGGGGCCTCTCCAACTCGACTCGTTGGACATCGGCGAAGCGTGACTCATCACTGAAGTCAGTTCTACTTTACAAACAATCCTTCTGAAGAACATCCGCAACTGAACATGTTACTAGATGTTGAAAACCTGCTTCAGTTGCAAATGTCCTTTAAGGGGACCACACCCTGCTATCTGACCCATGTTAATCTAGGCAAGTATTTGACCCATTTCTGAAAAACTATTTGATGCAGGACCTTAATATTTTTACTGTATGCTACATGATGCTAATAGAGTCAACTGTACTAAACTCTACTTTATCCATTTTATAGATTTTAAGAAATACTTTTTTTAAATTTGTTGATAAAAAATATTAAGATATTTCTGCAGAAAATATTTTTTTGTGAGCTTCCTAATGGGGGAATATTAATGAATGTAGTACCAGAGGTGGCTTTTTATGTTATGTAGATTCTCTGAAAATTTCATTCATTTATCTATGATAGTTTCTGTTATAATGGGGCATATGTACTGAAAATTTTAGTTTGCTGGAAATTGACTTTAAAGAAAAAACTTTTGAAATTTGTGATTCTTGAGTTTCTCCCGGCGTATTTGATAATCAAGATATCCATGGGTGTGCTGCCGGTCTATAGTGTCCAACGGGCACAATATTTCGGCGATCACACATGTCGCCATCATCAGGTGAACTGACGGACTGAGCTCCTGTGAACGTGCCGGCACGGAGATCCGTACGCTATGGCTGCTCAGAGGGAACTGACATGTATGATCGCCGAAATATTGTGCCCGTTGGACACTATAGACCGGCAGCACACCCGTGGATATTTTGATTACTTTTGAAATTTGTTACTTACAGTTAATTAAAACTGTCCTGCTATATGTGATGGCCCTTTTTTGGCCTTTAGCAGGTCTTCCAGCTTCTTATTTACCTTCCTGGATGTTTGTCTTGCTTTCTTGGCCATATTAGATGCAGACCTGTCTGTATCGGCTGTCCTCATTTTATCGCAATGTTGCAGCCCACTGATCATATTTTCACCTGGATTAATCCCCAGCTTTTTCAGTACCCAACACATTCCAATATTACAATTGAATGTAAGAACTAATAGTTTCATTGTATACATGCCTACAAACACAGTTTTGGGAAGGCGGTTCCAAATTATGCTGTTGAAACATTCACTTGGGTTCTGTGTCTGCCCATGCAGACATTTCCTTAGAAGGTCATGATGAGCCAAGACTCTGAAAATAGGTATATTTGCTGTAACAACAGCAGCAGGAAGAGAATGCTGGTGAGATTAAGATTCTCCAGTTCGCTGAGCCCTATTGTATTTGCACCACGAATTTTCTCCTGATGGACACAATCCATGACATGGCTTATCATCAGCAGAGGACTTATGGAAGAATATGGCCCAAACATCTCTCTTCATTGCCTCCAGATTTTCTTTATTTCTCCTAATTGCCTGCCCATAGTATACCTGCAAGTTTCCTATAACTACTACTCGCAATCACACTTGAACAAAACTAACCACGTGTTTGAAAGCGTGTTGTTTACAAACAGCAGAAACAAAAGAATACCGACGGTTGCATTCCAAGGATAGCCAACACACTCGGGAGTAAAAAAAAAATCCCTAACGTGCAATGTAGGAGATATAAAGATCTAAAATATATGCGGAAAAGTGGGTGACAGGAAAGTGGATGTGGCACATAAACACACGTGGTAGGAAAATGCTCTTTAAATGCTCGAAAAAATTTTTTTCAGCAAAATCCTTTTCAGAGTACTTAAATAAAACCTTAATCTATCGAAATATGATGAAAACCGAAAATCGATTTTTTTCGACCTGAACCACGGTGTGGTCCCCTTAATATCACGACCGGTTTCGGGCTCTCATAAACCCATCCTCAGGTGTTGCAACTGTGCGGCGGCCCCCGACGGCCGCGGTGGGCGTGTACTAGGAGCGGTGTGCTACCTATGAATGCAGAACTAGGTGTCTATTTTAGTCAACGAAATTCCACGCCAATCACATACCTGGAGACAACCTAGATAGCGGAATCTAGACTATGTGATCAAAAGTATCCGGACGCCCCCAAAAACATACGTTTTTCATGTTAGGTGAATTGTGCTGCCAGGTCCTCCATATCAGCGACCTCAGTAGTCATTAGACATCGTGAGAGAGCAGAATGGGGCTCCCCGCGGAACTCACGGACTTCGAAAGTGGTCAGGTGATTGGGTGTCACTTGTGTCGTACGTCTGTACACGAGATTTCCACACTCCTAATCATCCCTAGGTCCACTCTTTCCGATACGATAGTGAAGTGGAAACGTGAAGGGACACGTGCAGTACAAAAGCGTACAGGCCGACCTCGTCTGTCGACTGACAGAGACCGCCGACAGTTGAAGAGGGTAGTAATGTTTAATAGGCAGACATCTATCCAGACCATCACGCAGGAATTCCAAACTGCATCAGGATCCACTGCAAGTACTATGACAGTTACGCGGGAGGTGAGGAAACTTCGATTTCATGGTCGAGCGGCTGCTCATAAGCCACACATCACGCCGGTAAATGCCAAACGGCGCCTCGCTTGGTGTAAGCGGCGTAAACATTGGGCGATTTAACAGTGGAAAGGGTTGTGTGCAGTGACGAATCACGGTACACAATGTGGCGATCCGGTGACAGGGTGTGGGTATGGCGAATGCCCGGTGAACGTCATCTGCCAGCGTGTGTAGTGCCAAAAGTAAAATTCGGACGGGGTGGTGTTAAGGTGTGGTCGTGTTTTTCATGGAGGGGCTTGTACCCATTGTTACTTTGTGTGGCACTATCACAGCACAGGTCTACATTGATGTTTTAAGCACCTTCTTGCTTCCCACTGTTGAAGAGCGATCCGGGATGGCTATTGCATCTGTCAACATGATCGAGCACCTGTTCATAATGCACGGCCTGTGGCGGAGTGGTTACACGACAATAACATCCCTTATAATTGACTGGCCTGCACCGAGTTCTAATGTGAATCCTATAGAAGACCTTTGGGATGTTTTGGAACGCCGACTTCGTGCCAGGCCTCACCGACCGACATCGATACAGTGCAGCACTCCTTGAAGAACGGGCTGCCATTCCCAAATAAACCTTCCAGCTCCTGATTTAGCGTATGCCTGCGAGAGTGGAAGCCGTCATCAAGGCTAAGGGTGTGCCAACACCATATTGAATTCCATCATTACCGATGGAGGGTGCCACGAACTTGTAAGTAATTTTCAGGCAGGTGTCCGAATACTTTTGATCACATAGTGTAGCTACCTGGCTGATGCCCGACATACGGCCCGGCAATCAGGAATGATGGTATGGGGTTTCATTGTTTTCATAGCAGGACACATTTGGTTGTCATCCGCAGCACCCCTACAGCAATCGGTACGTGGACGATATTCTACGCCCCGTTTTGTTGCCTTTCATTGCAAGCCATCCTGCTCTCGTATCTCAGCAAGGTAATGTTCGCCAGCACACGAGAGTTCCTAGCCTTCGTGCTTGCCAAAATATACTTTGGCCAGCAAGGTCGCCTGATCTCTCCCCAACTGAGAATATTTGGAGCATTATGGGCAGAGCTCTCCAACCAGCTCGGAATTTTGACGATCTAATGCGCCAATTGGACAGAAATTTTCACGATATTCCCCAGGACGACGTCCAACAAGTCTGTCAATCAATGCCAAGTCGA
This sequence comes from Schistocerca americana, assembly GCF_021461395.2. Taxonomy (NCBI): domain Eukaryota; kingdom Metazoa; phylum Arthropoda; class Insecta; order Orthoptera; family Acrididae; genus Schistocerca; species Schistocerca americana. The sequence continues at coordinate 142,651,396 of NC_060128.1, read as the reverse complement.
ATAACCGCTTGCATTAGCGTCAGAGGTGTACCAACGCGTTAATGACTTACTCAATTTCTGAGGCTCTTGTTCTTGAATAAATCATCCAATTTATCTGAAACTGTAATCATTTGTTTGTCTATACATGCAGGTCACATCTACCGATTTCCGTCCCATTCGGATAATTTGTTAGTGGTGCGTCGTTTTCTATTGTGAGTGTGCTTGTGAGAATGAAGATTCTAAACATAATCGCCACTCGTTTTTATAGATGCACTTTAAGCTGTGCTCTCAAGATGCTGCCTAACCGCACCCACGTAATTTGGAGCTAACAGCATGGTTGCACCAGTTACTACGACAACCACAGATGACGTTTAATCGCAGACAGCTCACAGCCCTCCCATCATTAACGTGGCCTACGAGAAATACAGGACCAAGCGCACGACTGTGTGACGTCAGCAATGTAGTGTTTGTGGCCAACGATAAATACTTACGAAATGTCTATGTCAGAGTCCTTAGACCAAATCTTTGACAGTGTAGTAGGCAAGATTTTAGCTAAGATCATTGATAAAAATTAGAGTTACGACAATGTTTACATGTCGCTTCGCTTACTTTAGTGCATTTTATAAAATTGCGAAATACATTTGATGCGTGACTACCGCCGCAGTGATCGCTGTGCATTATGAAAAATACGAAATCCTTGATACCACAAAGCACGTTGACTACAGAAACCGTAATAAGTGGTTTCAATTTTACAAAGGAATAGCTGTAGCAATCAGCTACATTCGCATTTAGTGCACTGTTGTTGATGATAAGCTTGCATATAAAAAGAAAGAATGTAGAAGGAGATGGAGGTGTGAAAAGCCAAGTGTGTTCAAAGTGTACACAAGTGAAATAAATGTGTTTATTTGTACTGCACATAACCTAACATAACATTCGTGATTTACTCATTAGGTTGATTTATTTTCATTGGTTCACATGCTTCTGGAATAATACGTAAAATGGTAAACTGTGGGATCCGAGTGCTGTATTGAAAACTGGAACGGCTTTTGCATGTTGCTAAAAATCTTAAATTAGCCATGAGACCATCTTTAGCAGAAATAGCATTCATGATTTAAACAATGAAACATTGCACCAGTTACGTATTTTTTCAGGATTTGAACAAGGCTTCGCGAGAATTTATTCTCATGATCAAGTACAAATATTTACAAAGATGTTTTATGTGATGTTTCGGAAAATAGCCTAAATGAAATCTATCCGATTGCAGTTGATCATAATAACTGCGGGGCAAGAGAGGTAGAACAACACACTTATAAACGCCACACAAAATACGTATGTGAAGATTTCCTTTTGGTAATGAGAATAAATTCTCTAAAAGCGTCATATTAATCACGAAAAAATACATTAATAATGCAGTGTTTCTTTATTTAAATTATGAATAACACAGTTGCTGACTTTCCAAAAACGTCGATTACGATGAATGAAATTAAGAAATGGCGTTTCTTAAATTACTGTCGTGTATACAAATATGAGGTGCCACCTTCATGACATGTTTGTTCGCTCAGTCTCAGATAATTTTCGTTTCTCTTTATGTCCTCGCACTGTAGTTCACGATTTAAATTCTGGTGAACACTTTGAGCTTCTCCACTCACTATCCACGATTTCACTCACCACTTCTCTCTGAGCTTGCCACCAATATGTCGTGTTGTTAACTGTTTTGCATCCGTTCCCGAACAACTATGACTAAAAATTTACGCTCTTGTAACAGTTCCAGTGAAGTAGTTTGATCTAAGATAGCTCCAGTGAAATAGTTTGATCTAAGACGTTTCACAAAATTTTTGACAAAGCATGCGTTTGTGTCGGCCGGCTGTTGATACTACATTGCTGACGTCATATAGACGTGCGTTAGGCCTGTATTAATCGTAGGCCACGATCGTTAAGTAATGACGTCACACAAGACGTCACTGGTGAAAGCCGTCGTGTGGAATCGGACCGTGCGCTTGTCCCCATTCATATTTAAGGACGTACCACGTCGGAAGTTTAAAAAAAAAAACGATTGTCTTTTCTTGGGCTTGAAATGTTGTGTGGAACGTTTGATTTATTGTCATGTCCGTCCTAAGCGCGCCAGAAACTCCGTTAGCGAGTTACAAGACGACTTATGAAAAAGAGTCTGTGAAAACCAGGTCGACGTGTAATTTCAACGACGGATTAAGAGGCATTATGGAAGTTATGAATGTCCTAGACCTTAAGATCGGACCAAGCTGTTATAACTTCTGCACAAAAGCGGACGAAAACCGTGCAGAGTCAGCAGAGCAGCGTATGACACAAGCTGCAAAGAGGTCCACAGGACTGCCATGGCCGACAAAAAAGACGGACGAGGACCTGATATTGGGTCTGGAATGACTGGTGTATGGTCCACGGATCGCTTTCTAGAGATATGATCAACTGAAAGTTTAATCGCGTTTTTCTCGAAACTTATTGTTTCATATTGGCGACAAACGTAGGATTCGATCCGAAATTCATGCTGGCTTTTGTAACCCCTCGTTACATACATGTTTTTTTTATTGTTTTTTAAACTAAAATTTAATCAAACTGGCCATGAACAATTCCCATATTTCATGTAAAATCATGAGATACCGTTTTAAAGAAGAGAAAATTAAATAAAAGAATAATAAGAGCAAACGTAATAGGGCATTATAATAGGTATATGCAAAATAGCAAGGGGCTTTATTCAAAGCCTTTCTAACGGATGTCCCTTTTGTTTCACAACTACGATACAACCCCAACGCGCGTATTGCTAACGTCTTTGGCATCTGGGAGTCTTCAGTGTTTGGGAGTCTTTACCATATGGGAGTCATTATTTTGGAGATTTTAGTGTCTGAGCTTTTAGCATCAGAGTCTTGAGTGTTTGCGTCCCTTAAGTTCGTGCGCCACTGTGTGAAATACACTGAAGCGCCAAAGAAACTAGTCTAGGCACGCATATTCAAATACAGAGATATGTAAACAGGCAGAATACGGCGCTGCGGTCGGCAATGCCTATACAAGGCAACAAGTGCCTGGCGCAGTTGTTAGATCGGTTACTGCTGCTACAATGGCAGGTTATCAAGATTTAAGTGAGTTTGAACGTGGTATTAGAGCATCTCCGAGGTAGCGATGAAGTGGGGATTTTAGCACACGACCATTTCACGAGTGTACCGTGAATATTAGGAATCCGGTAAATAACCAAAATTCTGACGTCGGGGCGGCCGGAAAAAGATCCCTCAAGAACGGGACGAGGGACGACTGAAGAGAATCGTGCAACGTGACGGAAGTGCAACCACTCCGCAAATTGCTGGAGATTTCAATGCTGGGCCATCAACAAGTATCAGCGTGTGAACCATTCAACGAAACATCATCGATATGGGCTTTTGGACCCGAAGGCCCACTCTTGTACCCTTGATGACTGCACGACACAAAGCTTCACGCCTCGTCTGGGCCCGGAAACATGTTGCCTGGTCTCGTTTCAAATGGATGGACGTGTACGGGTATGGATGGTGGTGGTGGTGGTGTGTTGGGGCTTATGGGCGCTCAACATCGAGGTCATCAGCGCCCTGACACACATTAAAAGGAACGAATGTGGACAGACCTAAGAAAACTAAAGCACACACTCAAAGAAAGCAGGAAAAGAAGGAAAATGCTACATAAGAAAGTAAAACCTAAGGAAAGGGGAAACATAACAACAAGAATGTCACAGGAAATTGTTATTGCCTGGACACTTACATAAAATATGGGCGAGCTTGTCACACAGTGAGCAAATTAAAATCCTCTCCCTAAAATCTTTGTAAAAACATTTGACAGGGCACAGAACTTTAAAACTTTAGCCACATTCGTCCGAGTGTTGCCTAAAAGAGATGGCAGGTCCGCTGGCAAGTCAGCCGCGACCCGCTGGTCAGAAAATAAAACGCAATCCAATAAAACGTGGCGCACAGTGACCTGGACGCCGCAAGCACCACACATTGGAGGGTCCTCTCGCCGGAGCAGGAAGCCGTGCGTCATAGGGCTGTGGCCTATTCGAAGCCGAGTAAGGAGAACCTCGTCCCGTCGATGGGGCTGGAAGGAAGTACACCACACACGCGTTGTGGGCTTGACTATACGGAGCTTATTGTCAGTCACTTCCAGCCACTCATCCTCCCACCGACGCATGACCCGTGAGCTCAACAGCGAGTTGAGTGCGTGCAAGGGGATAGCACACTGAGATACTTGTGGGTCGAGACACACCTGCCCTTTCATTCCCAGCAATGCCGACATGCCCCGGAACCCAGCAGAAAGCTACAACCTTCCCCAGTCGCTGTAGTCGGAGGAGGGCATCCTGGATGGTCTGGACAATTTTGTCTGCCGGATACAAACGTTGCAATGAAAGAAGGGCACTGAGTGAATCGGAACAGACAAGAAATTTAGGAGAGGAAGAATGTCTCATGTGCTCCAGTGCCCGCAAGATCTCATTGTTCCATGGACCCTTCTTGCCAGCAGGGGACTGCCCAAGCTGTAATGGTGTGGGACGTGTGCAGTTGGCGTGATATGGGATCCTTGATACGTCTAGATACGACTCTGACACGTACGTAAGCATCCTGCCTCATCAGCTGCATCCATTCATGTCCATTGTGCATTCCGACGGACTTGGGCAATTCCAGCAGGACAATGCGACACCCCACAAGTCCGTAATTGCTACAGAGTGGCTCAGGAACACTTCAGATGGCCACCAATCTCCCCAGACATGCAACGTGCTGTTCAGAAGAGATCTCCATTCCATCGTACTCTTACGGATTTATGGACAGGAGGATTCTTGGTGTCAATTCCCTCCAACACTACTTCAGACATTAGTCGAGTCCATGCCACTTCGGGCTGTGGCACTTTTACTTCCTCGCGGTGACCCTACACGATATAAGGTAGGCTCTTAAGTGTAGTTTACTTCATTGGAAACCAGGCTAGTTTAAAGTAAATTTCTGTTAGTTTCATTTACTGTCAAATGTAGGAGAACTACCAGAAATGAAATAATGCTAACATCTAGCGAACATCTCTATCGATAAAAGATCCACATCATTAATTCGAATTTAAAAACTTTAGTTGTCGCAGAAACTACTATTCAAACATCGCGTAGCAACTTGACTTTCGATTATAGACTCTGTTTGGGCGTTTGTAATAGAGCTGAAGTGTGACCATTCATAGTAGTGAAAATGTGTTAATAGAAACAGAATTAAGGAAAAACCGCCGGCCGCGGTGGTCTAGCGGTTCTAGGCGCTCAGTCCGGAGCCGCGCGACCGCTACGGTCGCAGGTTCGAATCCTGCCTCGGGCATGGATGTGTGTGATGTCCTTAGGTTAGTTAGGTTTAAGTAGTTCTACGTTCTAGGGGACTGATGACCACAGATGTTAAGTCCCATAGTGCTCAGAGCCATTTGAACCATTTTGAAGGAAAAACCACAGTGTCGTACGATTTCGCATAGAGAAGTGAACCGTGTATTGGATTACCTCCGGTAAATGCCAAACGACGCATCACTTGGCGGAAGGAGCGCAAACATTGGACGATTAAACGGTGGAAAAACGTTGTGTGGAGTGACGAATCACGGTACACAATGTGGCGATCCGATGCCAGGGTGTGGGTATGGCGAATGCCCGGTCAACGTCATCTGCCAGCGTGTGTAGTGCCATCAGTAAACTTCGGAGGCGGTGATGTTATGGTATGGTCTTGTTTTCTTGGAGGGGGCGTGCAGCCCTTGTTGTTTTGCGTGGCACTATGACAGCACAGCCCTACATTGACGTTGTGAGCACCTTCTTGCTTCCCACTGTTGAAGAGTAGTTCGAGGATGGCGGTTGCATCTTTCAACACGATCGAGCACCTGTTCATAATGCACGGCCTGTGGCGGAGTGCTTACACTACAATAGCATCCCTGTAATGGACCGGCCTGCACAGAGTCCTGACCTGAATCCTAAAGAACACCTTTGGGATGTTTTGGAACGCCGACTTCGTGCCAGGCCTCACCGACCGACATCGATACCTCTCCTCAGTGCAGCACTCCGTGAAGAATGGGCTGCCATTCCCGAAGAAACCTTCCAGCACCTGATTGAATGTATGCCTGCTGGAGTGGAAGCTGTCATCAAGGCTAAGGGTGGGTTAACACCATATTGAATTCCAGGATTACCGATGGAGGGCGCCTTACGATAGTTTCAAAAGTCCAGTTTTGGTGCAAGCTTTTATCTAGATTTTGTAGGCGAAGAAAATGACATTTGTTTCAACAGGTCATCATTTTGTTTTAACTTCATATTTTTCAATTATCCTATGTATACTGATCGAAAATATGTTGAAATTGACTTATACAAAAATTTTTATTACAATTGAGAAATCACGTCGATTACCAATGTTTCGGCGGCATGAGTAACTGAGGAGTAGATAACCTCGGAGTTGTGAAGCAACTTAAGTCACTTAATAATAGCAAGTCTTTTGATACAGACTATGTACCAGTTAGATTCCTTTCAGAGTATGTTGATGCAATAGTTCCATAATTGGCATTCATACACAACCGCTCGCTCTATGAAAGATCCGCACCCAAAGACTGAGAAGCTGCACAGGTCACACCAATATTCAAGAAAGGTAGTAGGAGTAATCCACTAAATTAGAGACCCATGTCATTAACGTCGAGATGCAGCAGCATTTGAGAACATATATTGTGGTCGAACATTATGAATTACCCCGAAGAGACATTTGATTATGCTGTTTTCTTTTAATCCCTTGCCTGTTAATGTGCCTTTTATAGTGTTGTTCTTTTTAGTTCCTGTTTTAACCTTGTGCCTCGCAGTGCATTCATAACTTAGTCGGGGCGCTAATGACCACTGTAGTTGAGCGCCTTAAAACCACAACAAAAAAAAACTCGGATTTAAGAAACATCGTTTCTGTGAAACACAACTAGCACTTTACATACACGAAGTGTTGAGTGCTATTGACAAAGGATTTCAAATTGACTTCGTATTTCTATATTTCCAAAAAACTTTTAACACTATACCACACAAGCGGCTTGTAGTGAAATTGCATGCTCATGGAATATCGTCTCAGTTACGTGACTAGATTCGTGATTTCCTTTCAGAGAGGTCAAAGTTCGTAGTAACTGACGGAAAGTAATCGTGTAAAACAAATGATTTCTGGCGTTCCCGAGATAGGATTAACGGAGTACACAGAGAAAGTTCGAAGAAGAGCAGCATGTTTTGTATTATCGCGAAATAGGGGAGAGAGTGTCAATGAGATCATATGGGATTTGGGGTGGACATCATTAAAACAACGACGTCTTTCGTTGCGGCGGAATCTTCTCATGAAACTTCAATCACCAACTTCCTCCTCCGAATGCGAAAATATTTTGTTGACGCCAACCTACATAGCAAGAAACGATCATCATAATAAAATAAAGGAAATCAGCTCGCACGGAAAAATATAGGTGTTCGTTCGAGATTGGAATAACAGAGAATTGTTTTTGTTGTTGTTGTTGTTCTGTGCCTTAGGAAAGGGTAGAAAACCGAATGGGAAATCAGCAGCAATGGGAGCGAAACTCAAAAAGGGGCAAACTAAAAACAGATAGAAATCTTAGAAAACTACCATAGAAGGAGGGGGGGGGGTGTTTTCCCCAAAAAGAGCATCAAATGACCGATGTCATCTCACTGACACTGGTAAACTCGAGGAAGCGATCGGCTGAGCGCGTGTCATCTGCTGAAATGGAAGATATATCAGGCGACAGCTGTAGACGGGCGCGTAGCGGAGTAAAATAGGGGCACTCAAGTACGAGGTGCATTCAAGTTCTAAGGCCTCCGATTTTTTTTCTAATTAACTACTCACCCGAAATCGATGAAACTGGCGTTACTTCTCGACGTAATCGCCCTGCAGACGTACACATTTTTCACAACGCTGACGCCATGATTCCATGGCAGCGGCGATGGCTTCTTTAGGAGTCTGTTTTGACCGCTGGAAAATCGCTGAGGCAATAGCAGCACTGCTGGTGAATGTGCGGCCACGGAGAGTGTCTTTCATTGTTGGAAAAAGCCAAAAGTCACTAGGAGCCAGGTCAGGTGAGTAGGGAGCATGAGGAATCACTTCAAAGTTGTTATCACGAAGAAACTGTTGCGTAACGTTAGCTCGATGTGCGGGTGCGTTGTCTTGGTGAAACAGCACACGCACAGCCCTTCCCGGACGTTTTTGTTGCAGTGCAGGAAGGAATTTGTTCTTCAAAACATGTTCGTAGGATGCACCTGTTACCGTAGTGCCCTTTGGAACGCAATGGGTAAGGATTACGCCCTCGCTGTCCCAGAACATGGACACCATCATTTTTTCAGCACTGGCGGTGACCCGAAATTTTTTTGGTGGCGGTGAATCTGTGTGCTTCCATTGAGCTGACTGGCTCTTTGTTTCTGGATTGAAAAATGGCATTCACGTCTCATCCATTGTCACAACCGACGAAAAGAAAGTCCCATTCGTGCTGTCGTTGCGCCTCAACATTGCTCGGCAACATGCCACACGGGCAGCCATGTGGTCGTCCGTCAGCATTCGTGGCACCCACCTGGATGACACTTTTCGCATTTTCAGGTCGTCATGCAGGATTGTGTGCACAGAACCCACAGGAATGCCTACTCTGGAGGCGATCTGTTCAACAGTCATTCGGTGATCCCCCCAAAAAATTCTCTCCACTTTCTCGATCATGTCGTCAGACCGGCTTGTGCGAGCCCGAGGTTGTTACGGTTTGTTGTCACACGATGTTCTGCCTTCATTAAACTGTCGCACCCACGAACGCACTTTCGACACATCCATAACTCCATCACCACATGTCTGCTTCAACTGTCGTTGAATTTCAATTGCTTTCACACCACGCAAATTCAGAAAACGAATGATTGCACGCTGTTCAAGTAAGGAAAACGTCGCCATTTTAAGTATTTCAAACAGTTCTCATTTTCGCCGCTGGCGGTAAAATTCCATCTGCCGTATGGTGCTGCCATTTCTGGGACGTATTGACAATGAACGCTGCCTCATTTTAAAACAATGCGCATGTTTCTATCTCTTTCCACTCCGGAGAAAAAAAATCGGAGGCCTTAGAACTTGAATGCAACTCGTAAATGGTGTCTCACCGTCCACAGCTGAGAGCAGTGGGGACAGAGTGGGGGAGGATCGTCACTTAAAAGATGTCGATGGCTAAAAATACAGTGCCTCTTCCGGAGTCTAGTTAAAATTACCTCCGACGACGACGAAGTCGGCAGGAAGGGGTCTAAGCACAGGGAAGAGGTTTCACGTCCCGTAATTTATCATCGATAAGGGTTCACATGGGTGTGAAATCTTATGAGACTTAACTGCTAAGGTCATCAGTCCCTAAGCTTACACACTACTTAACTTAAATTATCCTAAGAACAAAGACACACACCTATGCCCAAGGGAGGACTCGAACCTCCACCGGGACCAGCCGCACAGTCCATGACTGCAGCGCCTTAGACCGCTCGGCTAATCCTATTATCGGTATGTGTAGACAAACGTGCGTGCCATAAAAGAGCAAGATGATGACATAAAACAGTCTGTAGATGGATACAAGGTGATAGGATATCAATGATACGATTCGCTGATGACATTGTTATCCTGAGTGAAAGTGAAGAAGAATTAAATGATCTGCTGAACGGAATGAACAGCCTAATGAGTACACAGTATGGTTTGAGAGTAAATCGGAGAAAGACGAAGGTAATGAGAAGTAATAGAAATCAGAACAACGAGAAACTTAACATCACGATTGATGGTCACGAAGTCAATGAAGTTAAGGAATTCTGCTACCTAGGCAGTAAAATAACCAATGACGGACGGAGGAAGGAGGATATCAAAAGCAGACTCGCTATGGCAAAAAAGGCATTTCTGGCCAAGAGAAGTCTACTAATATCAAATACCGGCCTTAATTTGAGGAAGAAATTTCTGAGGGTGTACGTCTGGAGTACAGCATTGTGTGGTAGTGAAACATGGACTGTGGGAAAACCGGAACAGAAGAGAATCGAAGTATTGGAGATGTGGTGCTATAGACGAATGTTGAAAATTAGGTGGACTGATAAGGTAAGGAATGAGGAGGTTGTGCGAAGAATCGGAGAGGAAAGGAATATGTGGAAAACACTGATAAGGAGAAGGGACAGGATGACAGGACATCTGCTAAGACATGAGGGAATGACTTCCATGGCACTAGAGGGAGCTGTAGAGGGCAAAAACTGTAGAGGAAGACAGAGATTGGAATACGTCAAGCAAATAACTGAGGACGTAGGTTGCAAGTGCTACTCTGAGATGAAGAGATTAGCACAGGAAAGGAATTCGTGGCGGGCCGCATCAAACCAGTCAGTAGACTGATGAAAAAAAAAAAAAGATGGGCGAAGGAAACCATGCGAACAGCGGGCCGAGGAAGAGGGACTGCAGCCTTGGCCGCTATATCGGCTGCCTCATTTCCACAGATACCAACGTGCCCTGGGATACAGAAGAATGCCTCAGAGACACCCCCCCCCCCCCCCCCTCCCATCCGCCAAGAGGAGCAAGTGGAGGCAGTGCTGAATCCGGTGGACCAGAGGGTGGACAGGATAAAGAGCTTGGAGGGTTGAGGAGAGAGCTCAGCGAATCCGACCATATAATATACTGTATCTGCTTATGGCGACGTATGTATTGGACAGCCTGGACAACCGGCTCCGCAGTAAAAACTGAACACTAGTCGGGAAGCCGAAATCTATTAGGGGTATCGCCAATAATGAAGTTACTCCCAACACAAAAACGATTTACTGAAGGCACAAGTGTAAGGAATGAAACCATACTGTCCAGTTACAATAACATGACCTGTCAAAACCCTGAATAACCAGCGTTTGCAGTGTGGACCGCTGCGAGACGTACCGGAAGTGAGTCAATGACGTTCTATAAGTCACCGACAGGGGTGTGGAACCGTGACGACTCTGGTGTGTGGTAAGCTGCGGTAGGTTTCTCCGTTGAGGATGCATGGAGCGAACGGGTCCTACATATTCTCGATTGGGTATATTTTAATACAGGTACACTACTGGCCATTAAGATTGCTGCACCACGAAGATGACGTGCTACAGACGCGAAATTTAACCGACAGGATGAAGATGCTGTGATATGCAAATGATTACCTTTTCAGACCATTCACACAAGGTTGGCGCCGGTGCCGACACTTACAACGTGCTGACATGAGGAAAGTTTCCAACCGATTTCTCGTACACAAACAGCAGTTGACCGGCGTTGCCTGGTGAAACGTTGTTGTGATGCCTCATGTAAGAAGGAGAAATGCGTGCCATCACGTTTCCGACTTTGATAAAGGTCGGATTGTAGCCTATCGCGATTGCGGTTTATCGTATCGCGACACTGCTGCTCGCGTTGGTCGAGATCCAATGACTGTTAGCAGAATATGGAATCGGTGGGTTAAGGAGGGTGATACGGAACGCCGTGCTGCATCCTAACGGCCTCGTATCACTAGCAGTCGAGATGACAGGCATCTTATCCACATGGCTGTAACGAATCGTGCAGCCACGTCTCGATCCCTGAGTCAACAGATGGGGACGTTTGCAAGACAACAACCATCTGCACGAACAGTTCGACGTTTGCAGCAGCATAGACTATCAGCTCGGAGACCGTGGCTGCGGTTACCCTTGACGCTGCATCACAGACAGGAGCGCCTGTGGTGGTGTAATCAACGACGAACCTGGGTGCACGAATGGCAAAACGTCATTTTTTCGGACAAATCCAGGTTCTGTTTACAGCATCACGATGGTCGCATCCGTATTTGGCGACATCGCGGTGAACGCAAATTGGAAGCGTGTATTCGTCATCGCCATACTGGCGTACCACCCGGCGTGATGGTATAGGGTGCCACTGGTTACACGTCTCGGTCACCTCTTGTTCGCATTGACGGCACTTTGAACAGTGGACGTCACATTTCAGATGTGTTACGACCCGTGGCTCTATCCTTCATTCGATCCCTGCCAAACCCTACATTTCAGCAGGGTAATGCAGGACCTCATGTTGCAGGTCCTGTACGGGCCTTTCTGGATACAGAAAATGTTCGACTGCTGCCCTGGCCAGCACATTCTCCAGATCTCTGACCAATTGAAAACGTCTGGTCAACTGGCTCGTCACAATACGCCAGTCACTACTCTTCATGAACTGTGGTATCGTGTTGAAGCTGCATGGGCAGCTGTACCTGTACACGCCATCCAAGCTCTGTTTGACTCAATTCCCATGCGTATCAAGGCCGTTATTACGGCCAGAGGTGGTTGTTCTGGGTACTGATTTCTCAGGATGTGTGCACCCAAATTGCGTGAAAATGTAATCACATGTCAGTTCTAGCATAATATATTTGTCCAATGAATACCCGTTTATCATCTGCATTTCTTCTTGGTGTAGCAATTTTAATGGCCAGTAGTGTAGTTCGTAGGGCTGGGGAATACGGTACAGAGAGGCTACTGCTCTTCAGACTGCAAGCTGTGTGATTGTCCCTTTGTCCTGGTGGCAGATGCCACTGTACCGGGGAAAAACAAACTGCATGTAGGGGGGAAATGGTCGCCAAGGATAGATGCATAATAGTGTTGATCCAGTGTGCCTTCCACAATGGCGAGATCACCCACGGAGGGTCACGAATACATTCCCCAGATCATAACGCTCCCTGTTCCAGGCTCGATCCCTTCGGTTTCAGACGTTTCACGGTCTACACGCCAACGTTCACCTGTCTTATGGAGCTGAAAACGTAATGATGGGAACAACCGAATGATAACAAGCTATTCGTTCGGTTGTTGGAAAACGATCGACTCATTCTGTTGTAGCTTTACGTACCGGCTGAATTTTTATTTTAATTTTTTTTATTTTTTATTTTTTGGTCAAACCAGTCTGGGGGAGCAGCTATATGAAAAATGAAAACAGTCTTTTCAGGTGAAAATTGTGTTTAGTTTTTCTTTCGGTCGAGGCATGTATTCACTCGTTTATTCAACTCTATATGCGCAGTCTAGAAGTTTAATTGACTGAATTATCGCCGGCCGGGGTGGCCGAGCTGTTCTAGGCGCTACGGTCTGGAACCGCGCGACCGCCACAGTCGCAGGTTCGAATCCTGCCTCGAGCATGGATGTGTGTGATGTCCTTAGGCTAGTTAGGTTTAAGAAGTTCTAAGTTCTAAGGACTGATGACCTCAGAAGTTAAATCCCATAGTGCTCGAGCCATTTGAACCATTTTTGAACTGAATTATCCAGTCATTCTTCTGAACAGGGAAACCTCTCATCGCAGCAGCCTCTGCAGATCTCGTGGTAAAATGGCGTAGTGGATATCCTGTCAAAAACTGACCAAAGATCAAGCACGCAAACAGGAAGAAGGTGTACTGAACAGTTAAAAAAGAAGCAAAATGGCAACGCTGATTGGTCCAACCCGAAGATGTGCAACATGTAGGGTGGTTGCGTAGTCGTGAGGTCGTGGTGTTGAGATCACAGTACTAAACTGTAAAGCTGGCAATCCGTGCCCAAATCGCCTCTCGTTCCATCCCCCCCCCCCCCCCCCCCAACACTGAAGTGTTTGTCCAGTCATTGGCATGCCTGTTCTCCTTCTGTAATTCATTCTTTTGAGTGAAACCAATCTCTGGGCGCAACTGCATGAAAACAAGCGACATAATCTGATGGTGTTTTAAAGAGAAACCAGTGTTTAGCTGAAGCACGCATTCACTCGTTTATTCAGCTCTAAGCAGTTTAGCAGTTTAGTTGACTGAATTACCCAGTTACTCTTCTGACTAGGGAAACTCCCCAACGCAGCCTCCTCAGATTTTGTGGTAAAATGTCCCTGTGGATAGCCTGCCAAAAACTGAACACGTTAAAAACACGAAAACGGGAAGAAAGTGTACTGATCTGTGAAGTAAGAAGCAAAGTAGAAAGTGAACAGTCGAAGCTCAAGATCTGCATCATTGAGTGTCAACTGCGTCATGGTTGTGTGGTCCTGGTGTTGGTATATGAAGCTGCTGATCTGCGTTCAAAACTGCCTTGTGCAACAGAGATTTTTCCCCAGATACTGAACTGTCCGTTCAGTGATTGACGTGCCTCTTCTCCTTCTGTAATTCATACTTTTGAGCGAAACCAGTCTCTGAGAGTAACTGAACGAAAACGGTCGACACAATCCGGTATTGTATCCCGTACTGAGTGAGACATTCAGTCTTTCTTTTCAAGGCAAATCATTATTTAGTTTTTCTGTCAGTCGAATCACGAACTCACCTGTTTATTCAACTCTAAGCACACATTAGTAGTTTAGCTGACTGAATTATCCAGTAATTCTTCTTCCTAGGGAAACTCTCCATCGTAGAGATAAAATGGCACAGTGGATAGCCTGTCAAAAACTGAACACGGATCAAACACGAAAAAAGGCAGAAAGTGTACTGAAATGTAAAGAAAAGACCAAAATACAAAACAGCGAAAAGTCGAAGCTGAAGACGTTCAACATCTAACAATTTCCAACAGTAACTGCGTTGTGGTTGTGTGGTCATGGTGTTGGACTACAAGGCAGACACTTCATAGGTGAATCTGCCTTGAGCCCCATAGCTTTTTCCCAAATATTGAGCTGTCCATCCAGTCATTGACCTGTTCTTTCTCATTCAGCAATTCATTCTTTTGAGTGAAACCAGTCTCTGGGAGCCGCTGAATCAAAACAGTCGACACAACCCAGTGGTGTTTTCCGTACTGACTCTCACATTCATTGTCTCTTTCCAAGTGAAACCGGTGTTTACATTTTCTGTCGGTTGAAGCATGTGTTCACTCGTTTATATAACTCTAAGCACAGTTTAGCAGTTTAGTTGACTGAATTATCCTGTTATTCTCCTGACTAGGCAAACTCCCCACCGCGATGCCCTCAGATTTCGTGGCAAAATGGGCCAGTGCATAGCCTGTCAAAAACCGAACACAGATCAGACACTAAAACACGAAAAAGTAAACTCAACTATGAAAAATGAAGCAAAATAGAAACAGCGAGCTGCAAAAGTGCAGCATGTACAATATATAGGCGATCAGACTTGCAAAAGCGTCGTGGAGTAGCGTACATGGTATCGTCCTGTGAGTGGTGTGATCTGGGTTCAAATCTCGGTCGTCGCGTCTCATTTTTTTTTCCCAGAAAATTGTTAACTGTCCATCCGGTCACTGACCTGTCTGTTCTCCTCCTGTAGTCTTGGCAATTGTACGATACTCTAAGCACAGTTTAGCAGTTTAGTTGACTGAATTATACTGTTATTCCTCTGACTAGGCAAACTCCCCACCGCGATGCCCTCAGATTTCGTGGCAAAATGGGCCAGTGCATAGCCTGTCAAAAACCGAACACAGATCAGACACTAAAACACGAAAATGTAAACTGAACTATGAAAAATGAAGCAAAGTAGAAACAGCGAGCTGTCAATGTTCAGCATCTATAATAAATAGGCGATCAGACTAACGAGAGCGTCGTGGAGTATTGTAGATGGTATTGGCCTGTGAGTGGTGTGATCTGGGTTCAAATCTCGGACGTCGCGTCTCATTTTTTTTTCCCAGAAAATTGTTAACTGTCCATCCGGTCACTGACCTGTCTGTTCTCCTCCTGTAGTCTTGGCAATTGTACGATACTCTAAGCACAGTTTAGCAGTTTAGTTGACTGAATTATCCTGTTATTCTTCTGACTAGGCAAACTCCCCACCGCGATGCCCTCAGATTTCGTGGCAAAATGGGCGAGTGCATAGCCTGTCAAAAACCGAACACAGGTCAGACACTAAAACACGAAAATGTAAACTGAACTATGAAAAATGAAGCAAAGTAGAAACAGCGAGCTGTCAATGTTCAGCATGTATAATAAATAGGCGATCAGACTAACGAGAGCGTCGTGGAGTATTGTACATGGTATTGGACTGTTAGTGGTGTGATCGGGATTCAAATTTCGGTAGTCGCGTCTCATTTTATTTCCCCAGAAAATTGTTAACTGTCCATCTGGTCATTGACCTGTCTGTTCTCCTCCTGTAGTATTGGCAATTGTACGATACTCTAAGCACAGTTTAGCAGTTTAGTTGACTGAATTATCCTGTTATTCTTCTGACTAGGCAAACTCCCCACCGCGATGCCCTCAGATTTCGTGGCAAAATGGGCCAGTGCATAGCCTGTCAAAAACCGAACACAGATCAGACACTAAAACACGAAAAAGTAAACTGAACTATGAAAAATGAAGCAAAGTAGAAACAGCGAGCTGTCAATGTTCAGCATGTATAATAAATAGGCGATCAGACTATCGAGAGCGTCGTGGAGTAGTGTACATGGCATTGGCGTGTGAGTGGTGTGATCTGGGTTCAAATCTTGGTCGTCGCGTCTCACTTTTTTTCCCCAGAAAATTGTTAACTGTCCATCCGGTCACTGACCTGTCTGTTCTCCTCCTGTAGTCTTGGCAATTGTACGATACTCTAAGCACAGTTTAGCAGTTTAGTTGACTGAATTATCCTGTTATTCTTCTGACTAGGCAAACTCCCCACCGCGATGCCCTCAGATTTCGTGGCAAAATGGGCCAGTGCATAGCCTGTCAAAAACCGAACACAGATCAGACACTAAAACACGAAAGAGTAAACTGAACTATGAAAAATGAAGCATAATAAAAACAGCGACGTATCAAAGTGCAGCATGTATAATAAATAAGCGATCAGACTAACAAGAGCGTCGTGGAGTAGTGTACATGGCATTGGCCTGTGAGTGGTGTGATCTGGGTTCGAATCTAGTTCGTCTCTTCTCCTTTTTTTTCCCCAGAAAATTGATAACTGTACATCCGGTCACTGACCTGTCTGTTCTCGTTCTGTAGTCTTGGCAATTGTACGATACTCTAAGCACAGTTTAGCAGTTTAGTTGACTGAATTATCCTGTTATTCTTCTGACTAGGCAAACTCCCCACCGCGATGCCCTCAGATTTCGTGGCAAAATGGGCCAGTGCATAGCCTGTCAAAAACCGAACACAGATCAGACACTAAAACACGAAAAAGTAAACTGAACTATGAAAAATGAAGCAAAGTAGAAACAGCGAGCTGTCAATGTTCAGCATGTATAATAAATAGGCGATCAGACTAACGAGAGCGTCGTGGAGTAGTGTACATGGCATTGGCCTGTGAGTGGTGTGATCTGGGTTCAAATCTTGGTCGTCGCGTCTCACTTTTTTCCCCCAGAAAATTGTTAACTGTCCATCCGGTCACTGACCTGTCTGTTCTCCTCCTGTAGTCTTGGCAATTGTACGATACTCTAAGCACAGTTTAGCAGTTTAGTTGACTGAATTATCCTGTTATTCTTCTGACTAGGCAAACTCCCCACCGCGATGCCCTCAGATTTCGTGGCAAAATGGGCCAGTGCATAGCCTGTCAAAAACCGAACACAGATCAGACACTAAAACACGAAAGAGTAAACTGAACTATGAAAAATGAAGCATAATAAAAACAGCGACGTATCAAAGTGCAGCATGTATAATAAATAGGCGATCAGACTAACAAGAGCGTCGTGGAGTAGTGTACATGGCATTGGCCTGTGAGTGGTGTGATCTGGGTTCGAATCTAGTTCGTCTCTTCTCCTTTTTTTTCCCCAGAAAATTGATAACTGTACATCCGGTCACTGACCTGTCTGTTCTCGTTCTGTAGTCTTGGCAATTGTACGATACTCTAAGCACAGTTTAGCAGTTTAGTTGACTGAATTATCCTGTTATTCTTCTGACTAGGCAAACTCCCCACCGCGATGCCCTCAGATTTCGTGGCAAAATGGGCCAGTGCATAGCCTGTCAAAAACCGAACACAGATCAGACACTAAAACACGAAAAAGTAAACTGAACTATGAAAAATGAAGCAAAGTAGAAACAGCGAGCTGTCAATGTTCAGCATGTATAATAAATAGGCGATCAGACTAACGAGAGCGTCGTGGAGTAGTGTACATGGCATTGGCCTGTGAGTGGTGTGATCTGGGTTCGAATCTAGTTCGTCTCTTCTCCTTTTTTTTCCCCAGAAAATTGATAACTGTACATCCGGTCACTGACCTGTCTGTTCTCGTTCTGTAGTCTTGGCAATTGTACGATACTCTAAGCACAGTTTAGCAGTTTAGTTGACTGAATTATACTGTTATTCTTCTGACTAGGCAAACTCCCCACCGCGATGCCCTCAGATTTCGTGGCAAAATGGGCCAGTGCATAGCCTGTCAAAAACCGAACACAGATCAGACACTAAAACACGAAAAAGTAAACTGAACTATGAAAAATGAAGCAAAGTAGAAACAGCGAGCTGTCAATGTTCAGCATGTATAATAAATAGGCGATCAGACTAACGAGAGCGTCGTGGAGTAGTGTACATGGCATTGGCCTGTGAGTGGTGTGATCTGGGTTCAAATCTTGGTCGTCGCGTCTCACTTTTTTCCCCCAGAAAATTGTTAACTGTCCATCCGGTCACTGACCTGTCTGTTCTCCTCCTGTAGTCTTGGCAATTGTACGATACTCTAAGCACAGTTTAGCAGTTTAGTTGACTGAATTATCCTGTTATTCTTCTGACTAGGCAAACTCCCCACCGCGATGCCCTCAGATTTCGTGGCAAAATGGGCCAGTGCATAGCCTGTCAAAAACCGAACACAGATCAGACACTAAAACACGAAAGAGTAAACTGAACTATGAAAAATGAAGCATAATAAAAACAGCGACGTATCAAAGTGCAGCATGTATAATAAATAGGCGATCAGACTAACAAGAGCGTCGTGGAGTAGTGTACATGGCATTGGCCTGTGAGTGGTGTGATCTGGGTTCGAATCTAGTTCGTCTCTTCTCCTTTTTTTTCCCCAGAAAATTGATAACTGTACATCCGGTCACTGACCTGTCTGTTCTCGTTCTGTAGTCTTGGCAATTGTACGATACTCTAAGCACAGTTTAGCAGTTTAGTTGACTGAATTATACTGTTATTCTTCTGACTAGGCAAACTCCCCACCGCGATGCCCTCAGATTTCGTGGCAAAATGGGCCAGTGCATAGCCTGTCAAAAACCGAACACAGATCAGACACTAAAACACGAAAAAGTAAACTGAACTATGAAAAATGAAGCAAAGTAGAAACAGCGAGCTGTCAATGTTCAGCATGTATAATAAATAGGCGATCAGACTAACGAGAGCGTCGTGGAGTAGTGTACATGGCATTGGCCTGTGAGTGGTGTGATCTGGGTTCAAATCTTGGTCGTCGCGTCTCACTTTTTTCCCCCAGAAAATTGTTAACTGTCCATCCGGTCACTGACCTGTCTGTTCTCCTCCTGTAGTCTTGGCAATTGTACGATACTCTAAGCACAGTTTAGCAGTTTAGTTGACTGAATTATCCTGTTATTCTTCTGACTAGGCAAACTCCCCACCGCGATGCCCTCAGATTTCGTGGCAAAATGGGCCAGTGCATAGCCTGTCAAAAACCGAACACAGATCAGACACTAAAACACGAAAGAGTAAACTGAACTATGAAAAATGAAGCATAATAAAAACAGCGACGTATCAAAGTGCAGCATGTATAATAAATAGGCGATCAGACTAACAAGAGCGTCGTGGAGTAGTGTACATGGCATTGGCCTGTCAGTGGTGTGATCTGGGTTCGAATCTAGTTCGTCTCTTCTCCTTTTTTTTCCCCAGAAAATTGATAACTGTACATCCGGTCACTGACCTGTCTGTTCTCGTTCTGTAGTCTTGGCAATTGTACGATACTCTAAGCACAGTTTAGCAGTTTAGTTGACTGAATTATCCTGTTATTCTTCTGACTAGGCAAACTCCCCACCGCGATGCCCTCAGATTTCGTGGCAAAATGGGCCAGTGCATAGCCTGTCAAAAACCGAACACAGATCAGACACTAAAACACGAAAAAGTAAACTGAACTATGAAAAATGAAGCAAAGTAGAAACAGCGAGCTGTCAATGTTCAGCATGTATAATAAATAGGCGATCAGACTAACGAGAGCGTCGTGGAGTAGTGTACATGGCATTGGCCTGTGAGTGGTGTGATCTGGGTTCAAATCTTGGTCGTCGCGTCTCACTTTTTTCCCCCAGAAAATTGTTAACTGTCCATCCGGTCACTGACCTGTCTGTTCTCCTCCTGTAGTCTTGGCAATTGTACGATACTCTAAGCACAGTTTAGCAGTTTAGTTGACTGAATTATCCTGTTATTCTTCTGACTAGGCAAACTCCCCACCGCGATGCCCTCAGATTTCGTGGCAAAATGGGCCAGTGCATAGCCTGTCAAAAACCGAACACAGATCAGACACTAAAACACGAAAGAGTAAACTGAACTATGAAAAATGAAGCATAATAAAAACAGCGACGTATCAAAGTGCAGCATGTATAATAAATAGGCGATCAGACTAACAAGAGCGTCGTGGAGTAGTGTACATGGCATTGGCCTGTGAGTGGTGTGATCTGGGTTCGAATCTAGTTCGTCTCTTCTCCTTTTTTTTCCCCAGAAAATTGATAACTGTACATCCGGTCACTGACCTGTCTGTTCTCGTTCTGTAGTCTTGGCAATTGTACGATACTCTAAGCACAGTTTAGCAGTTTAGTTGACTGAATTATCCTGTTATTCTTCTGACTAGGCAAACTCCCCACCGCGATGCCCTCAGATTTCGTGGCAAAATGGGCCAGTGCATAGCCTGTCAAAAACCGAACACAGATCAGACACTAAAACACGAAAAAGTAAACTGAACTATGAAAAATGAAGCAAAGTAGAAACAGCGAGCTGTCAATGTTCAGCATGTATAATAAATAGGCGATCAGACTAACGAGAGCGTCGTGGAGTAGTGTACATGGCATTGGCCTGTGAGTGGTGTGATCTGGGTTCAAATCTTGGTCGTCGCGTCTCACTTTTTTCCCCCAGAAAATTGTTAACTGTCCATCCGGTCACTGACCTGTCTGTTCTCCTCCTGTAGTCTTGGCAATTGTACGATACTCTAAGCACAGTTTAGCAGTTTAGTTGACTGAATTATCCTGTTATTCTTCTGACTAGGCAAACTCCCCACCGCGATGCCCTCAGATTTCGTGGCAAAATGGGCCAGTGCATAGCCTGTCAAAAACCGAACACAGATCAGACACTAAAACACGAAAGAGTAAACTGAACTATGAAAAATGAAGCAAAATAAAAACAGCGACGTATCAAAGTGCAGCATGTATAATAAATAGGCGATCAGACTAACAAGAGCGTCGTGGAGTAGTGTACATGGCATTGGCCTGTGAGTGGTGTGATCTGGGTTCGAATCTAGTTCGTCTCTTCTCCTTTTTTTTCCCCAGAAAATTGATAACTGTACATCCGGTCACTGACCTGTCTGTTCTCGTTCTGTAGTCTTGGCAATTGTACGATACTCTAAGCACAGTTTAGCAGTTTAGTTGACTGAATTATCCTGTTATTCTTCTGACTAGGCAAACTCCCCACATGCCCTCAGATTTCGTGGCAAAATGGGCCAGTGCATAGCCTGTCAAAAACCGAACACAGATCAGACACTAAAACACGAAAATGTAAACTGAACTATGAAAAATGAAGCAAAATAGAAACAGCGAGCTGTTAAAGTGCAGCATGTATAATAAATGGGCGATCAGACTAATAAGAGCGTCGTGGAGTAGCGCACATGGTATTGGCCTGTGGGTGATGTGATCTGGGTTCAAATCTCGGTCGTCGTTTCTCATTTTTTTTCCCCAGAAAATTGTTAACTGTCCATCCGGTCACTGATGTGTCTGTTCTCCTCCTGTAGTCTTGGCAAATGTACGATACTCTAAGCACAGTTTAGCAGTTTAGTTGACTGAATTATCCTGTTATTCTTCTGACTAGGTGAACGCCCCACCGCGACGTCTGATCGGGTATGCCAAAGTTAAAATATGGAATATAGACATCTATCTAATTACGTACTGAGGGACTAATTCCTATCTTCACCGCTTTAAACTGGTAAATAGAGTGCTGTGCATTAAATTGTTCCAGGTGAAATTAACACTTAACTAAAAAATCTTTGTTGGGAGTACAAAATTGAGTAAGCCAAGCTTCTGTGTGGGGTACGTGAAGTAAATTTTGCGACTGTTTTTGCATTCGGTTTTACTGAGAAGGTGTGATGATGTACATTATAAACCATTTTAATCTGATAAAACAGCCCCGCCCGCACTCTCTGGCGCAAATTCCTGCTTCTGCCAGGACCAGGGTTGCAGCCGACACGAGGAGGTGGCGCGGTGGCAGGTCCCGGCAGCGTGGCACTGCTGCTGGCTAGGCCAGGGCAGCAGCCGATGTGAGGAGATGGCGCGGTGGACGCTGCGAGCCTAGTTCCCTGACGCTTCCAGTGCCGGGGCCACAGCCGTTGCGAGGAGGTGGCGCTGTGGTGGGTCTCGGCAGCGTAGCAGTCACGGTGCCACCTCCCCGCATCGGCTGCTACCCTGGCCTTGCCAGCAGCAGGAGGAGGCTATGGCGGCGGTGTCACGCGCTTTTTCACCGTGAAAAAGAGTGAAAAAGTATGTAAGTGAAATGACTGAAACCCAGCGACTAAGTGAAAACATTCGTATAACTGATCCAACTGGCAGATGCGAGGTCTGTTCAAAAAATTTCGGAACCTTTGTCCACAAAATTTTTCTACGCTTATCTTCTATGGTCTCCTTCGAATTACTTACTCTCCTCCACAAGTGATACACCGCTCCCAACGCCGTTTCCGGAAGCAATCTTGGTACGTCCCTTGTTGGATCGCGCGAAGCGCCGTCTGCGATTTTTCTTTTATCCTTCTATCGTTGCAAATTTTCGTCCTTTCAATTGGGTTTTGAACTTTGGAAATAAAAAAAGTCTGCAGGGGACAGGTCTGGAGAGAACAGAGGATGAGACAACACAGCGATTTCGTTTTTTGTGCAACTGTCACGCACCAACAGGTGTGAATGCGAGGGTGCGTTATCGTGATGCAAGAACCGTGAATTGGTTCAGATGGCTCTAAGCACTATGGGACTTAACATCTGAGGCCATCAGACTTAGGACTACTTAAACCTAACTACTCTAAGGACATCACACACATTCATGCCCGAGGCAGGATTCGAACCTGCGACCGTAGCAACAGCGCGGTTCCGAACTGAAGCGCCTAGAACCGATCGGCCACATCGGTCGGCAGCCATGAATTGTCTCTCCATATTTCAGGACCTTTGCTTCACACATTTTCTCGCAGTCGTCGCAAAACGTCCCGAATAACAGTTTGTCCCTGTGCCACGAATTCATGCCGCGCGGGATTAGCCGAGCGGTCTAAGGCGCTGCAGTCATGGAGGTTCGAGTCCTCCCTCGGGCATGGGTGTGTGTGTTTGTCCTTAGGATAATTTAGGTTAATTAGTGTGTACGCTTAGGGACTGATGACCTTAGCAGTTAAGTCCCATAAGATTTCACACACATTTGAACATTTTGAGCGAATTCATGATGACCTCATACTTCATAGTCAACGAAAACTATCAGTGTGGCATTAACATTTGACCTGACCTGACGAGCTTTCTATGGTCTTTGAGAATCTTTCCCGACCGACTGCGAAGACTGAACCTCGGTCCCAACGTCATAACCGTAGACCCACGCCGCCCAGTGTGGCCGAGCGGTTCTAGGCGCCTCAGTCTGGAACCGCGCGACCGCTACGGTCGCGTTCGAATCCTGCCTCGGGCATGGATGCGTGTGATGTCCCTAGGTTAGTTATGTTTAAGTAGTTCTAAGTTCTAGGGGACTGATGACCTCAGATGTTAAGTCCCATAGTGCTCAGAGCCAGTCAGAGCCCCACGTCTCATCACCAGTTGCGATTCCCTCAAGGAACATCCCGTTCTGACTTGATCCATTATTAATGGTTCTGAAAGCCTGCGACTGTGAAAACAATAGTTTTGTTTATAAAAAACTCATCTGCTACCAATTACGATTTTCTTTATTTTATTTTTCGCACGACGCGTTACGGGAAATGACTCCATTTTCAAGTACGTTTTTTTTGTGTTTGTTATGCCAATTCTATGTGATGTTGTCGATGTGTGAGAGTCTGCTTCATTTCGTTGACTTTAAGTTTCCTTATGGTCCATTTGTGCAGAGTCTCGCACACACTAAACATCACACACAACTTGTTGTACACTTTCAAAAAAATGGTTCAAATGACTCTGAGCACTATGAGACTTAACTTCTGAGGTCATCAGTCCCCTAGAACTTAGAACTACTTAAACCTAACTAACCTAAGGACAGCACACACATCCATGCCCGCGGCAGGATTCGAACCTGCGACTGTAGCGCCTACACTTTTAAACATCGAAAAATATTTTACACGAACAAAAGGGTTACAAAGAACATCTCGTTCCAGTTTGTGCGATCGCAAAGCTCTCACAGATCGCGATGCGAAGGTCCTTCTGGTCTTGACTCATAAGCCGTGGGACGAACTTGGCGGCAACACGATGCTGTGTCAGGATTTCATGTCATCATCCAAGCGAAATGTTATTTTCTTCCAAAATCTTCGGTCGGCACGCACAATTTCGTGGACGTCCCTGTCATGAGCGTCGTCAGTTCACATCGAAGGGCGTCCTGAACAAGGGTCACCTTTAACTTCCGTCCGGTCGTTTTTAAATCGTGTGGACCATTCGTAACACCGAGTATGGCTTTAGCTTTCATCACCGTAAGGTTCTTGCATCATTTGATGTGTCTCTGTAAAGGTTTTCTTGAGTTTCACGCAAAATTTAGGGACACAACGTTTTACTCAATAGAGCACTGAACAATAACTTACAGACGTACAACAATGAAACTTCCGGCAGTTACACATTAGACGCCGCGCAGGATTAGCCGAGCGGTCTAAGGCGCTGCAGTCATGGACTGTGCGGCTGGTCCCGGCGGAGGTTGAACTCCTCCTTCGGGCATGGGTGTGCGTGTTTGTCCTTAGGATAATTTAGGTTAAGTAGTGTGTTAGCTTAGGGACTGATGACCTTAGCAGTTAAGTAGCATAAGATTTCACACACATTTGAACATTTTGAACACATTAGACACAGGCGTGTGCAGGGATATAAAGCACGTTTCTCTCCAACACACCACTGGCGCGAAATTACGGATGTTCCGGAATTTTTTGAACAGACCTCGTACTTTTGTGAAACCACTCAAACCTGGAGAGTGACGTGGCGACGGACTAGTTTCGTTCAGTTGTTTCATTCGACTGAAAAAACGGACTAAACGAAAAAACAGTCGACTGGCCAGGCTATTGTTAATAACAGTCGGTCGTCCCATCACTAATAAAACGTGACCCATCTGAAAGGCCACCTGTCGCTTTTAAGTGGACATACTGGGCCGGCCTGTGTAGCCGAGAGGTTCTAGGCGCTTCAGTCTGGAACCGAGCGACCGCTACGGTCGCAGGTTCGAATCTTACCTCGGGCATGGATGTGTGTGATGTCCTTAGGTTGGTTAGGTTTAAGTAGTTCTAAGTTCTAGGGGACTGATGACCTCGGATGATAGGTCGCATAGTGCTCAGAGCCACTTGAACCATTTGGACATACTGGTTTGCGAATTCTAGCCTTCGTCGCCGACGAACAGCAAGGGTGCACGAATCATGTGTCTACTGCGGTGGCCGGTACGTAGCAGCGTTCGTTGAACGGTTGTTGGGGAGACACCGTCAGTAACACCTCAATCCATCTTGGCGGTCAAATGCTCATCAGCCACTCGTCTATTCGCCCGTAAACATTTCCACATCTGTCCTGAACCCCAGTCACCTACGGCCTGTGGTCAAACACAATTGCCTCGGTGCCAGTTTTTGGTAGCACCTTTCTGCGATGTTTCGGGGTGCTGTCAGCATCGTCATGCCAACTGAGGAGCTACTCGACCGAATAGTAGCGGCTGCGGTCAAAGAAAACCATCGTAACGATTGGGCTAGCGGTGTGCCGACCACTCGCCCCTCTTACCCGCATCCTCAGCTGAGGATGACACGGCGATCGGATGTTCCCACTTGTGGCCTGAAGATGGAGTGCTTCCTATTTTCTGCCATGTACAATATAGGAGGTGTTTAAGAAAAGTAATGTGACTGTTTTTTATTTAAGAAAGTTTTTATTTTTTTTTTCAAACAACAATACTGTAGTGGCGTGGCAAGACAGCCAAGCCACTCGGAGGTAGCCGAAAGGCACGCGTGTAATTACACGCAGACTGGCGTGAGGTCTGGAACAGGTCAGAGAAATAAGACTAGCAAAACAGGAGGTACTGGTAGAATACTCAACTTTAATCCACAATCGGTGTACATCTCTCTTGACTGTACATAATTTCCATTTCAATATACACTGGTAATGGCGCCTTGCTAGGTCGTAGCAAATGACGTAGCTGATGCTATGCTAACTATCGTCTCGGCAAATGAGAGCGTATTTGTCAGTGGACCATTGCTATGAACGTCGGCTGTACAACTAGGGCGAGTGCTTGGACGTCTCTCTAGACCTACCGTGTGGTGGCGCTCGGTCTGCAATCACTGACAGTGGCGACACGCGGGTCCGGCGTATACTAATGGACCGCGGCCGATTTAAAGGCTACCACCTAGCAAGTGTGGTGTCTGGCGGTGACACCACAAATACTGTCGGTTTCAAGTAGTTCTCTTCGGCACTTACACACCGGCAGAGTCGTTCTTCCCAGTCTTGGTAGCAGCGCCGATTGGTTGGTTTGTAGGAGGATGGAGCTAAACTGCATGGTCACTAGTCCCTTTGTCCTTAGTCACACAGGACTCCGATTAACACCATACCCCAAAAGAATCCTATACTCTGAAATCTGGGGAAGGGACAAATTGCATAAAACGAAGTGTTACCACACTGAAGGAGAAAACGAAATTAGCAAGCAAAAATGGCCTGTAAGGAAAAAAGCGATAGAAGGTGTTAAAACAATGTAGCAGACATCCTGGGCTGGCTGATCGCGAGAATAAAAAGGGATGAGCCAGCCATTCTGCAACACACTGAAATCTCCACCCAAAAACACAAGGCAAGAAAAACACAGCACCAGAGAGAGCGAGGAAGAGTTAAAATACAGGTAGGGTAATGGAAATGGAAATGAGGCGTCAATGGCCGGGAGGCCCCAAGCAGGGCCGGTCTGGTCGCCTTGGTGCAGGTCTTATTACATTCGACGCCACACTGGGCGACCTGCGCGCCGAATGGGGATGGAATGATGATAAAGACAACACAACACCCAGACCCCTGAGCGGTGAAAATCCCCGACCCAGCCGGGAATCGAACCAGGGCCCGTAGGACAGCAATCCGTCACGCTGACCACTCAGGTATCAGGACGGACACAGGTATGATGAAGGTCTGGGAGAGAAGGCCATGCCCTTAGACTGAGTGATAAAACCCCCCTCTCGAATAAAACTTAGACCATCCGTTGAGGTGTTATCACCTGACACCATAGGCAATGTGTCAGGAAGTTTAAAAGTTCCCCTCAGGGCGGCTAGATCTGGACAGTTCAACAAGATGTGGACCACTGTCAATCGAGAGCTGCAGCGACTCAGCGATGGGTCCTCGCGACGGAGAAGTATCACCGATGTGGAGCCGGCAAAGGGCAACGGAGTCCCTGCGTGTAGGTCGTATGGACGACCACCACAAATTTGTTGCCACCTTTATAACACGTAACTTATTGGGATTAATTAGGGTGTGCCATTCAGTATGCCAGATCCCGAAAACATTACTGGCAATACCGACTGGAGATCAGTGTCTTGTGTGCCAATCTCAACTGGCAGTAAGCATGGCGCTTGGGTTTTCGTACAGTGCTATGGGCGTCTAGAAGGATGCTGAGTTGCCGAATCTCATTGCTACGGTCGAGATACTTCCATATCTCGGCGAGTAAGAAAGCTTCGCACATTTGCTATACAGCATATGTGCCTCATTGCGTGCTGTCATTTGGAAAAAAAAAATCCTATTTTGGTATCTTGAATGGTTTATGTGATATGGCGATTGTTATGAACACATGATTCGCGATGCCCAGTGACGTGAACGGAACGGTCGCGTACGATCGTCCCTCGGATATACTCTGAAGCGCAAGAGAAACTGGTATATGATGACAATGTTTGGTATGTGGGGCGCTCAACTGCGTGGTTATCAGTGCCCGAACAAATTCCCAACCTTTGCTCAGTCCAGTCTCACCACTTTCGTGAATGATAATGAAATGATGTGGACAACAGAAACATCCAGTCATCTCGAGGCAGGGAAAATCCCCGGCTCCGCCAGGAATCGAACCCGGGACCCTATGCTTGGGAGACTAGAACGCGATCGCGACACCACGAGCTGCGGATGGAACTATTATACGCAAGCGTATTCAAGTACAGAGATGTATAAACAGCTAGAATACGGCACTGCGTCGGCAACGCCTATATACGGCAACAAGTGTCTGGCGCAGTTGTTAGATCGCTTACTGCTACTACAAAGGCAGATTATCAAGATATAAGTGAGTTTGAACGTGGTGTTATAGTCAGCGCACGAGAGATGGGACACACCATCTCCGATGTAGCGATGAAGTGGGGACTTCCCCGTGCGACCATTTCACGAGTGTTCCGGGAATTCCAGGAATCCGGTAACACATAAAATCTCCGACGTTGCTGTAGCCGGAAAAAGATCCTGCAAGAACGGGACCAACCGCGACTGAAGAGAACGTGACAGAAGTGCAGCCCTTCCGCAAATTGCTGCAGCTTTCTATGTTGGGTCATCAACAAGTGTCAGCATACGAACCATTCCACGAAACAAAATTGATATGGGCTTTCGGAGCCGAAGGCCCTCTCGTGTACGAATGTTTTAGTTGGACCACATTTTTCACTTTGTGATAGATGGCACTGTAATAGCCACAAACGTATGGCTCACAATTATAGACGAACAGGTAGATTTTTTAAATTAAAATACAGAACGTAGGTACGTTTCAACATTTTATTTCGGTTGTTCCAATGTGATACAAAAATGGTTCAAATGGCTCTGAGCACTATGGGACTTAACATCTATGGTCATCAGTCCCCTAGAACTCAGAACTACTTAAACCTAACTAACCTAAGGACATCACACAACACCCAGTCATCACGCGGCAGAGAAAATCCCTGATCCCGCCGGGAATCGAACCCGGGAACCCGGGCGTGGGAAGCGAGAACGCTACTGCACGACCACGAGCTGCGGACCCAATGTGATACATGTACCATTGTGAACTTATCATTTCTGAGAACGTATACTATTACAGAGTGATTACCTGTAAATACCACATTAATGCAATAAATGCTCAAAATGATGTCCGTCAACCTCAATGCATTTGGCAATACGTGTAACGACATTCCTCTCAACAGCGAGTAGTTCGCCTTCCCTAATGTTCGCACATGCATTGACAATGCGCTGCCGCATGTTGTCAGGCGTTGTCGGTAGATCACGATAGCAAATACTCTTCAACTTTCCCCACAGAAAGATATCTGGGGACGTCAGATCCGGTGAATGTGCGGGCCACGGTATGGTGCTTCGACGACCAATCCACCTGTCATGATATATGCTATTCAATACCGCATCAACCGCACGCGAGCTATGTGCCGGACATCCATCATGTTGGAAATACATCGCCATTCTGTAATGCAGTGATACAGCTTGTAGTAACATTGGTAGTACGTTACGTAGGAAATCAGCATACATTGCACCATTTAGACTGCCATCGATAAAATGGGGCCCAATTATCCTTCCTCCCATAATGCTGCACCATACATTAACACGCCAAGGTCGCTGATGTTCCACTTGTCGCAGCCATCGTGGATTTTCCGTTGCCCAATTGTGCATATTATGCCGCTTTACGTTACCACTGTTGGTGAGTGACGCTTCGTCGCTAAATAGAACGCGTGCAAAAAATCTGTCATCGTCCCTTAACTTCTCTTGTGCTCAGTGGCGGAACTATACACTACGTTCAAAGTCGTCGCCATGCAATTCCTGGTGCGTAGAAATAAGGTACGGGTATAATCGATGTTGATGTAGCGTTCTCAACACCGACGCTTTTGAGATTCCCGATTCTCACGCAATTTGTCTGCTACTGATGTGCGGATTATCCGCGACAGCAGCTAAAACACCTATTTGGGCATCATCATTTCTTGCATGTCGTGGTTGACGTTTCACATGTGGCTGAACACTTCCTGTTTCCTTAAATAACGTAACTATCCGGCGAACGGTCCGAATACTTGTATGATGTCGTCCAGGATACCGAGCAGCATACATAGAACACGCCCGTTGGGCATTCTGATCACAATAGCCATACATCAACACGATATCGACCTTTTCCGCAAATGGTAAACGGTTCATTTTAACACGGGTGATGTATCACGAAGCAAATACCGTCCGCACTGGCGGAATGTTATGTGATACCACGTACTTATACGTTTGTGACTATTACAGCGCCATCTATCACAAAATGAGAAAAGTGGTCCAACTAAAACATTCAATTTCTTTACGTATTTCACGAATATGTAATAAAAAATGGGGGTTCCTATTTTAAAAAAACGCAGTTGATATCCGTTTGACCTATGGCAGCGCCATCTAGCGTGCCAACCATAGCGCCATCTGGTTTCCCCTTCAAGCTAGACGAGTTTCGTTCTTTGTAATTTTTTCGTTTGACGCTTATTTCGTGAGATACGTGGCCCGGTCAGTATCAATGGAGCACCCTGTATGTTGTGCACGATCTTGTTTTGAAGTGTGTAAGCAGACAGGTCGGCCACCAGTCTGTCGTAGCTGTACTGTGGGGAAGTGTGTTCCCTGGCGTTCTTTATGATCGTACTGTAACGAAAAGCGAACATACTTACAAGGCAGCCCTGGGCCCCCTTTTTTTCTCTTCCTTCCTTCTCCCAGAGCGGATTTTCCTCCATTCCCCCCTCCCCTGAGGCCCTGCACCTCATACTTGTCTCTTTCCTTCCCACATCCCTCCCTACCTGGCCCTCCTCCGTGCGCCCCCCGCTCATCTCCACCATCTCTTCCCCTCCCACCCTTCTTCAGGTCTCCCTCATCTCCTTGCGCCTGGCAGTTCCTTTGTATGGATCATCATCAGTGTGCCTCGTCAGTGTTGTGTTTAGTGCTGTTTCTCTTTTTTTTTTTTTTTTTTTCCTTTATTGAATTTCAATTCCCCCCAAAGGGGGGCGGGCTGGCAGCAGCTTAGGACGCCGCTCTGCAGCCTACAGATTTTCTGACAAAGAGCAGGAGAATAAATAACAATAAAAAACAGGCGATAAAATCGGGGACTTAGTGGGTAACAAGGTGAAAAGAAAATGGGGAAATTAAAACAAGCAACAGAGGGATGATGAAGCGAATAAAAATACATACGGAGCAGACAGGGAAAACAATAGACAACTAAAAAACACGGCGACAGTCTGGATTCTGTTCGCAAAGTATATAAAATTCACACCCAGCGACAGCATGGTTTCTGTTCGCAACACAACACTGAATAGGCACTAGAACACAGCACGAAAAAGTCGGCAAAGGTGACACCACAGTCGAGAGCAGGTGGGGGGAAACTGGACAGGAGATGGGAAAACAAAAGGGGGGAAAGGAGAGGAAACGCGAAGGGGGGGGGGGGGGGAACCGGGAAAGGAGCTGATGGAGGATGAGGACCCATAAGAGGGGTAGGGGGCAGACGCGACAGGGAGGGGGGTAGGTAGAGGAGGGGAATACAAAAGGACTGGGGGGAGAAGGGAGGTAGGGAGAGCCATAGTGGGGAGGAAACAGGACGGAAGGGGGGGGGGGAAGAGGGAGCCCAGGGAAAGGACAGAGGAAAGGAGGGGGATGCTGTTTCTCCTGTGCGTCAAGAGGTGTGATTTTAATTGTGTATTGCCTTGAGGTCCGCCGCCAGTGTTACGTTGTGTGCTACGCCATCCGTCGATACCTTATGCTCCAGTCATACTGTGCCTTGTGTTCTTTTAATCGTCGCAGTGTGTGGCTTTTTGTGTGTGCTACTTTTAAACAGTTTTTTATCTCCATTTTACAGTCACCCCGTTTTTTTGTCTATTGCCTTCCATCATGTTCCCCCTTTGTTGTATCTATGTTCACCTTATTCTCTCCTTTGCTGTTTTTAAATGTCTTCTATTGTTTTGTTCTATGTCTTTCGGCTGAAGAGCAGCGCATATGCTGCTGCCAGCCCGCCCCAATGGGGAATTGAAATACAATAAAGAAAAAAAAAAAAAACAAGGCAGCCCGATACTAGGAAAGAGTGCCTACGTGAGGGCTCATTGAACCACTTTCACACTATTTGACTGTCTAGAAAGAAATTTTCAGTCGACAGCGGAGTGTGCGCTGATATGAAACTTCCTGACAGATTAAAACTGTGTGCCGGACCGAGACTCGAACTCGGGCCCTTTGCCTTTCGCAGGCAAGTGTTTTACCAACTGAGCAACCCTAGCACCACTCACGCCCCGTCCTTACAGCTTTAATTTCTCCAGTACCTCGTCTCCTACCTACCAAACTTCACAGAAGCTCTCCGTCTAACCTTGCAAACCTAGCACTCCTGGAAGAAAGGATATGTGGATACATGGCTTAACCACAGCCTGGGGGTTGTTTCTAGAATGAAATTTTCAGTCTACAGCGGAGTGTGCACTGATATGAAACTTCCTGACAGATTAAAACTGTGTGCCGGACCGAGACTCGAACTCGGGACCTTTGCCTTTCGCAGGCAAGTGTTCTACCAACTGAGCAACCCAAGCACCACCCACGCCCCGTCCTTACAGCTTTAATTTCTCCAGTACCTTGTCTCCTACCTTCCAAACTTCACAGAAGCTCTCCTGCTAACCTTGCAAACCTAGCACTCCTGGAAGAAAGGATATGCGGATACATGGCTTAGCCACAGCCTGGGGGTTGTTTCTAGAATGAAATTTGCAGTCTATAGCGGAGTGTGCGCTGATATGAAACTTCATGGCAGATTAAAACTATGCGCCGGACCGAGACTCGAACTCGGGACCTTTGCCTTTTGCGGGCAAGTGCTCTACCAACTGAGCTACCCAAGCACGACTCACGCCCCGTCCTCAGACCTTTAATTCCGCCTTTATCTCGTCTCCTACCTT
Source organism: Schistocerca americana (assembly GCF_021461395.2). Lineage (NCBI taxonomy): Eukaryota > Metazoa > Arthropoda > Insecta > Orthoptera > Acrididae > Schistocerca > Schistocerca americana. The sequence continues at coordinate 142,618,389 of NC_060128.1, read as the reverse complement.
CCAAACTTCACAGAAGCTCTCCTGCGAATCTTGCAGAACTAGCACTATTTTTTTTTATGGAAACGTTTATTCCTGTTGATGACTTTTTGCTGCAAAACTTTTATTTTCATCTTGTTTTGTTGTTTTTTTTCTCTTTTTTGTTTTTTAAAAACCTTTTTGATATAGAAAAAAGGTTTTTTTAAATTGTTTGTTTCCACTATTCTTTGCGTGAGATATCTCGGCTTATTTAGGGCACTAAGCGCTCGTCTTCTCGAGGGTTGCCTATTATGGTATACCCCAAGCACAAAGCTTGGTCCCGTTTCTTTTTCCCCGTTTGTATGTGATCTCCTATGTCAGCAGATGTCTTGTCTTAGCACTGAGTGCCCAATTGACAGACGCCACACACTGGTTGTGATGTGTAGTATATGGACGTGAAAAATAGAATGAAATAAAAATAAAAAATTAAAAAAAACCACTGCCATCAATGGTCAGACGCAGTGTATACATCTACTTCGTCGTTCCTTGTTCGTTTTTTTCATCGTCTTTGTCGTTCATAGTGTCGTTATTCTCAAATCTGGTATATAGTTCGCAAACTTTTGTCTGTATTTGTCAACCTTCGTCAGCAGTTGTGCTTGTGTGGCTAAATATACTCTGTAGCCCCGGTAAGATGGCGCATCTTCGGCTTGAATTACGTAATGCAGAGTATGTCCTGTCAGCCATGTCCATATATTTTTCTTCGTGATGGGATAGTAAGTGCCCTCAGGTTGCAACACCGATGTGATGGAGATTGTCTGTCTAGCTGTCCTGCAGATAGAGACAAGGTTCTTTCTGCACCATTCCCAGACCAATTTATTTTCTCCGCAGACACATCCGTGTTGTAAGTTGTCTATGAGGGCACACTCCCCACATCTGTCAGTTGCCGACAGTCGTATTCTGTGTAATTTTTCTTTCGTAGGTATGGTCTCATTAACTTCTTTATACAACATTGATTTGATATTTGCCGGCCGGAGTGGCCGTGCGGTTCTGGGCGCTACAGTCTGGAACTGAGCGACAGCTACGGTCGCAGGTTCGAATCCTGCCTTGGGCATGGATGTGTGTGATGTCCTTAGGTTAGTTAGGTTTAATTAGTTCTAAGCTCTAGGCGACTGATGACCTCAGAAGTTAAGTCGCATAGTGCTCAGAGCCATTTGAACCATTTGATATTTGTTGCGAGCACTTTGTTGTGGATGTTCTTCCAGATTTGAGCCCAATCCCGTAGGGGATATTTCGTTTCCATGCGGTTTACTCTTCCTCCAGTATTCAGTATCCGGTATAGTTGGGCGGTTGTAAGGTCCTGTAGTGGTGCGCTCAGCTTCACTCGGAGGTAACTAACTTCGAGCAGAAACATCCTGATGTGGTTGGCTTTGTAGTGGGTTTCCCCCAGGTTTATCGGCATTGCCATATTAGTAGGTGTATACATCCGTAGGGCCATATGGAGCGCGCTGTCTGGGTAGTCTTGAAACAGCTGAATAGTTCTCCGTATAAGAAGAGCCTTGCATTTAATTTCAACAACTATTAGCCCTAGGCCCCCTTTCTCTGGTGGGAGAGTACCCAACTGAGCTACGCAAGCACGACTCACGTCCCGTCCTCACAGCTTTAATTCCGCCATTATCTCGTCTCCTACCTTCCAAACTTCACAGAAGCTCTCCTGCGAACCTTGCAGAACTAGCACTCCTCAAAGAGAGGATATGCGGAGACTTGGCTTAGCCACAGCCTGGGGATTGTTTCTATGTGTTCCTTCCAATTTAAGTTGTTCGTAATTGTAATACATATGTATTTAGTTGAATGTACGGCTTTTAGATTAGAGTGCTTTATCGTGTAACCGAAGTTTTTATATTTGACTATCGTTTCGTACTGTAGCCTGTGCTCCCAGACGGGATGGAGACCGACCTGGTGGTGAGCGGCAGTGGCGCGGGTTCGCAGAGACCCCTCAGCTGCTCGGTCGTGTCCCACAGCTCGGCGAGCGCCAGCAGGCAGGCGGCCGACAGCGCGGTCAGCGCCCAGAAGGCCGCCTCCGCCTCCGCCGCCGCCCCCGCCGCCGCCCTCGCCTCGGCGCCCAGCCACCAGCAGCTGAAGGCCTCCTCCGCCCCGCACTGCGGCGCCATATCGGCCAGCACCGTCACCGCCCACACCGCCAGGACGGACCCCGGCAGCAACGCCAGCACCCACACCAGCATCGCCCCCTGCCGTCGCCGAGCAACGCGTCTGCCGACGCTCCTCTGTTAAGTCGTCGGCACACGGACTGCGCCTTCGAATGTAGAGGTTATGACGTCATAGCGTGGAGAAACCACATGGAAAGTCTTTTCGAGGCTGGAAAGCAATATTTAAGGCCATCGGCACACGGACCTTCATCTACATACACCTGCGTGGTTGTTGTTGTTGTGGTCTTCAGTCCTGAGACTGGTTTGATGCAGCTCTCCATGCCACTCTATCCTGTGCAACCTTCTTCATCTCCCAGTACCTACTGCAACCTACATCCTTCTGAATCTGTTTAGTGTATTTACCTCTTGGTCGCCCTCTACGTTTTTTACCCTCCACGCTGCCCTCCAGTACTAAACTGGTGATCCCTTGATGCCTCAGAACATGTCCTACCAACCGGTCCCTTATTCTAGTCAAGTTGTGCCACAAACTCCTCTTCTCCCCAATTCTTGATCTAGCCATCTAATCTTCAGCACTCTTCTGTAGCACCACATTTCGAAAGTTTCTATTCTCTTATTGTCTCAACTATTTATCGACCATGTTTCACATGGATACTCTGCAAATCACATTTAAGTGCCTGGCAGAGGATTCATCGAACCACCTTCACAATTCTCTATTATTCCAATCTCGTATAGCGCGCGGAAAGAATGAACACCTGTATCTTTCTGTACGAGCTCTGATTTACCTTATTTTATCGTGGTGATCGTCCCGCCCTCTGTAGGTCGGTGTCAACAAAATATTTTCGCATTCGGAGGAGAAGGTTGGTGACTGGAATTTCGTGAGAAGATTCCGTCGCAACGGAAAACGCCTTTCTTTTAATGATTTCCAACCCAAATCCTGTATCATTTCTGTGACACTCTCTCCCATATTTCGCGATAATACAAAACGTGCTGCCTTTCTTCGAACTTTTTGGATGTACTACGTCAGTCCTATCTGGTAAGGATCCCACATCGCGCAGCAGTATTTAAAAGAGGACGGACAAGCGTAGCGTAGGAAGTCTCCTTAGTAGGTCTGTTACATTTTCTAAGTGTCCTGCCAATAAAACGCAGCCTTTGTGGTTAGCCTTCCTCACAACATTTTCTATGTCTTCCTTCCAACTTAAGTTGTTCGTAGTTGTAATACCTAGGTATTTAGTTGAATTTACGGCTTTTAGATTAGACTGATTTATCGCGTAACCGAAGTTTAACAAGTTCCTTTTAGCACTCACGTGGATGACTTCACACTTTTCGTTATTTAAGGTCAGTTGCCACCTTTCGCACCATTCAGATATCTTGCTTTCGAACGTCACACTGAACGTGCCGAGTTCAACGTGGTGCTGAGCGATCAGAAAGAACGCGGCTTGCTCACATGCTGCGTGGTCCTCAACGTGGTGTACGCGATCGCAGCGCACTCCAGCGGCAGTTGTCGGATTTATGTGGTTCGAAAGTCTCACTGTTTACGAAATGCAAGGGAGTAAAATTCCTGTATTAGCTCGTTGTTTTCAATAACGCTTGAGAGAGATACATATCGAACACGCGACTGTCGGGCAGCGAAATACCGATTTTGTTTACAACTATGATACATAATTTGTGCCAAAGTATGTCAACAAGATTGTGCAAACAGATGAGTCGCACATAACTCCAAAATACGGGAGAGGACGACTTCGCAAGAACGAAACTGAACAGGTTTGAGTATTCGGAGATGAAAGAGACCGAAGAAAATGAGTCACTGTGAAAGCATATTCCAGGACTAAACAAACTCTATTGCCTCTTATTAAGAACTTCATTTTGCCCGGCACCAAAGTCGTCACAGATGGATGGAAATCGTACAACACTTTGAAGGAAAAGGATTTCACCACGAGTTTGTAAGCATTTCTGTCGAATTCTCCTGATGATCTGTCTGTTTTGTATCCCGCCTGGAAGGCAGCACGTGGGTTGGAGCAGGAAAAGGTGAAAATCTCTCGGTACTGCAGTGTGAAGTAAAATCACCTTTAGCTTAGCAACAAGAGTAATATATAATTTTGCCGTGAGGTGAGAAGCTGAAGCGAAGTGTCCCGGCCGTCTGCTGTAGATCAAATGGGCTGAGTCTACAGCGGAGCTCGTGGATCTCAACAGCGCCTGCTAGAGGGCTCTGTCGTCGGTGTCTCGTAATAGTGCCAACTTAATTTACGTCGTGGCATCGTAGCTATCGATACCACAGTCTGTGCACAGACAGAACATCTAGCGATTGTGGAAATCATCCATCAAAAGAGAATGACGACTGAGAAACCCATATGAACTGTATATTTTTCATTAAATCTACTGCCATAATTTGTGCTTACTTGGTATAAAACTACCCCGTGAAACTTACCCAGTCGCTAAAGTGTTCCCGGCTCTGAAAAAAAGGACTTATACCGGCAGCATACACATCACGCGGAATTGCCCAGGATGATGTCGATGACGGATAAGATAAGAGAAATTACATTTAATGTCGTTGGACAGTTTTTATTTATTGTTTTTGCCGTTGCCAACACTGTAACCGAAATGTACATCGTTCGTCTTCTGTCGTAGTAGTTCCGATAGCTTTAAAAGAAATCGATATCTTGCAACGTGACAGTCGCGCGTTCGATATATATCGCTAGCACGCGTTCTTGGAAATTACTATTAGCTCTATTAAAACGTACTCTCCTCCCTCGTCCAAATGCTAGTGAGGTTTTTCTGTCTGTATTATAGATAAATAAGAACTTCAGTATCTGTCAACATGTTCTAAGGCAGAAAGGAAAGTACCATATCTAGTCAATAAGCACATCGGCTTAGAAAAATTCCATTACTAATACTGCGAACTTTACAATAATTCTCAACTTAGAGTAAAAACTATTTCATCATTCACACTGTTTAGTAAAACCCTAAGGCATTTCTTAATTTATTACTGTTCCTATTCAGTAGCAGAATCTTTACAACATGTGAACTACAAAAGTTAAAAGAAGAAAGAGCAAAATCTCTTACTGCAAGTAGTGCGAGCTGTTCTATAGATTACGCCGTTCAAACAAAAACACTCCTCAAAAAGAGCGCGCGCACTTATATTTACATAACATCGAATGTTATACTAATAAGAAAGAATCAGAACCTATAAAAACGGAAGATTAGTAAAAAAAAAAATTGCAAGCAGTGGGATGCGACCTATTAACACAACTCCTCTTTAATCTCAAATCCATGACGCTGCTCACTGCCCTATACCGACGACGATTAGTTAGCGACTATCTCTAGCATATTATTATTTTCTGAAAGCTTTAATCGTAGCTATGTTATGAACTGAAACATAATTGTGACAATGAGTTTTTGATGGATCCCCAATGTGCTGTTTTGTTCGAATGCCATACTCTCACAATACACAAGTTACAATAATTCTTTAAGCATGAATATGACGTTTCTCGTCATTTTATTACATACAACAAACGATGGTTTTCGAGAGATCTTTAGTTTGCTGATGTTCAGGAACGGCATATGTACATACGGGCTTCAACTGTTAGCCCGTATGACGCCTCTCCACTGTGTACTGAAGGCAGATGGGATGTATGTGACGTAAGAGGATATCTGCCGTCTCATTGGTCAACGTTCAAATACACTTTCAGAATATCTGAAATGCTAGATACTGCTCTGCACGCTCACAAAGACTCTCCAACGTGCTGTTAGACGCTATGACGTCAGAAACTCGGCACGCTCAACGTTCGAGTGCACGATGCGTACGCCGACGATTTAAATGACAGATATTCTGAACGTGCGTTTGAACATTGACCAATAAGAATGCCTGCCACTTACGTCACATGCACGCCGTCTCTGTTCAGTACAGACTCGCTAGACGTCAAATTGGCTTTCAGTCGGAACCCGTATGTACACACATCAAAAAAAGTCTTGCATCAACTCGGTTCCGTGAGTTCCGAAACCTACACAGAAAATTGGAATAGAGATCAACATAAACATCATTTCCGCCCTTTTTATTGCTCATGAAAACCACACATTGCATGTTGTACCATCATACAGCGAGACCTTCAGAGGTTGCTGTACACACCGGTACCTCTAAAACGCAGTAGCAGGTCCTCTTGCATTGATGCATGCTTGTGTTCGTCGAGGCATACTATCCACAAGTTCATCAAGGCACTGTTGGTCCAGATTGTCCCACTCCTCAACTGCGATTCGGCGTAGATCCCTCAGAGTGGTCGGTGGGTCACGTTGTAAGTAGGCTGTTTAGGTTTTTTTATTGGTAACGCCACCTCTGTATGAAAATCACTGGCTGTGCTGTGTGCAGTCTGTGGCTGCTTTGGATTGTTGTAATACTCGCCATTGTAGTGTTAGGCAGCTGGCTGTGAACAGCCCGTAGCGTTGCGCAGTTGGAGGTGAGCCGCCAGCAGTGGTGGATGTGGGGAGAGAGATGGCGGAGTTTTGTAATTTGTCATGAACTGCTATATTTATATAGGATGATATCAAGGTAAATACATTGTTTGTTCTCTATTAATATCTTTCATTTGCTAACTATCCCTATCAGTAGTTAGTGCCTTCCATAGTTTGAATCTTTTATTTAGCTGGCAGTAGTGGCGCTCGCTGTATTGCAGTAGCTTGAGCAGCGAAGATTTTTGTGAGGTAAGTGATTTGTGAAAGGTATAGTTTAATGTTAGTCAGGGCCATTCTTTTGTAGGGAATTTTGAAAGTCAGATTCAGATTGCGTTGCGCTAAAAATATTGTGTGTCAGGTTAAGCACAGTCGTGTATAATTTGTTAAAAAGGGGATGTTTCAACGTCGTCTATAAGCAGCCCGTTTCAATCTATCGCATGCATGTTCGATAGGCTTCATTTATGGAGAACATGCTGGCCACTCTAGTCCAGCGATGTCGTTTCCCTGAAGAAAGTCAGCCGGCCCCGGTGGCCGAACGGTTCTAGGCGCTTCAGTCCGGAACCACGCGACTACTACGGTTGCAGGTTCGAATCCTGCCTCGGGCGTGGATGTGTGTGATATCCTTAGGTTAGTTAGGTTTACTTAGGTCCAAGTATAGGGGACTGATGACCTCAGATGTTAAGTCCCATAGTGCTTAGAGCCATTTGAACCATTTTGGCCGGCCGAAGTGGCCGAGCGGTTCTAGGCGCTTCAGTCTGGAACCGTGCGACAGCTATGGTCGCAGGTTCGAATCCTGCCTCGGGCATGGATGTGTGTGATGTCGTTAGGTTAGTTAGGTTTAAGTAGTTCTAAGTTCTATGGGACTGATGACCTCCGCTGTTAAGTCCCATTGCGCTCAGAGCCATTTAAACCATTTTTTGAACCATTTTGAAGGAAGTCATTCACAAAATGAGCACGATGGGGACGCGAATTGTCGTCCATGAAGATGAATGCCTCGCAAATATGCTGCCGATATGGTTCCACTATCGGTCGGAGGATTGCATTCACGTATTGCACAGCCGTTACGGCGCCTTCTGTGACCACCAGCAGTGTGCGTCGGCCCCACATAATGCCACCCCAAAACAGCAGGGAACCTCCACCTTGCTGCACTCGCTGGACAGTGTGTCTGAGGCGTTCAGCCTGGCAGAGCTGCCTCGAAACTCGTCTCTGGCGATTGTCTGGTTGAAGGCATATGCGACACTCATCGCTGAAGTGAACGTGATGTCAATCTTGAGCGGTCCATTCGGCATGTTGTTGGGCACATCTGTACCGCGCTGCATGGATCCGTGATTGCAAAGATGGACCTGGCCATCGGGAGTGAAGTTGCGCATCATGCAGCCTATTGCGCACAGTTTAAGTCGTAACACGATGTCCTGTGACTGCACGAAAAGCATTATACAACATCGTGGCGTTGCTGTTAGGGTTCCTCCGAGACATAATTTATAGGTAGCGGTCATCCACTGCAGTAGTTGCCCTTGGGCGGCCTGAGCGAGGCATGTAATCGACAGTTCCTGTCTCTCTGTATCTCCTCCATGTTCGAACAACATCGCTTTTGTTCACTCCGAGACGCCTGTACACTTCCCTTGTTGAGAGCCCTTCCTGGCACAAAGTAACAATGCGGACGCGATCGAACCGCGGTTTTGACCGTCTAGGCATGGTTGAACTACAGACAACACGAGCCGTGTACCTCTTTCCTGGCGGAATAACTGGAACTGATCGGTTGTCGGACCCCCTGCGTCTAATAGTCGCTGCTCATACATGGTTGTTTACGTCTTTGGGTGGTTTTAGTGACATCTCTGAACAGTCAAAGGGACTGTGTCTGTGAGACAATATCCACAGTCAATGTTTATCTTCAGGAGTTATGGGAACCGGGGTGATGCAAAACTTTTTTTGATGTCTTTAAATACGCCGTTTCTATCAGAAAACAGGATATCTCGAAAACTTGTCTTGAAGTGTATGATTTGTTGTAGTAAATATTGGTGGTTAAAGAATTGTTGTAACTTGCATATTATAACAGTATGGTGTTTCATGGCAACAGCATTTGAGGATCTACATCTGCATCTATACTCCGCAAACCACCATGAGGTGCATGGCAGAGGGTACGTTCCATTGTACCAGTTACTAGGGTTTCTTCCCGTTCCGTTCGCGTATGGAGCGCGGCAAGAATGATTGTTTAAATGCCTCTGTGCGTGCGGTAATTATTCTAATCTCACCCAAACGATCCCTATGTGATCGATACGTAGGGGTTGTAGTATATTACTATAGTAATCATTTAAAGCCTGTTCTTGAAACTTTCTTAGTAGACTTTCTCGGGATAGTTTACGTATATCTTCAAGAGTCTTCCAGTTCAGTTCCTTCAATATCTTTGTGATACTCTCCCACGGATTAAACAAATCTGTGACCGTTCGTGCTGCCTTTCTCTGTATACGTTCAGTATCTCCTGTTAGTCCTGGTCGGTATGGATCTCAGACACCAGAGCAGTTTCTAGAAGAAGTCGCACGAGCGATTTGTAAGCAATCTCCTGTGTACAATTATTGCACCTCCCCAATATTCTACCAATAAATCGAAGTCTACCAGCCGCTTTATCCACATCTGAACCTATGCTATAATTACATTTCATATCCCTTTGAAGTGTTACTCCCAGTTATTTGTACGACTTGGCTGATTCCAACAGTGACTAATTCACTATACAGTCATAGGACACGACGTTTTTCCGTTTTGTAAAGTGCACAATTTTGCATTTCTGAACATTCAAAGCAAGTTGCCAATATTTGCCCCACTTCGAAATCTTATCGATTTCTGGTTGAATATTTATACAACTTCTTTCAGACAGTACTTCATAGATAACTGCAACACCCATAAGAAATAAGGATCCAGAATACATGGAATGTTCTTGATACAGTTTGTTATAATTAAATGTCATTTAATAACATATCTACGATTACAGCTTACTGTAGATGGTAAGGCGAAAAATCGTCATTCAGCGGTAATGGTATTACGCAATGAGTAGCGTCTCAAAATGATACGTTAACGCTTTGTGTGTCACTGGTTTCCAGCGCACTAGGTCCAAGTATTTTTATTACTAGCCTTCTCGTTTTCTAATAGGTTCTGGTACTTTCTTATTAGTTTAATAAATGTACATATATTCTATGATATTCGATGTTATGAAAATAGAAGTACAATGTTTTTAAGGAGTGAGTTTGTTCGATTGGCTTCAATCAACAAAATAGCTTGCACTACTTGTAGTAAGGTATTTTGCTCTCCCTGGTTTTAAGTTTCTTATTTCACATGTTGCAACGATTTTGCTTTTCGCCCAGTATTCCTTCATACGCAACGAATGGGCTAGCTTTCGTTGCGTAGACCACGTATGTCGGTTAGCGTTTCTCTCTTCTTCCTCAAAACCCCGTGTGTTTGTGATTTTTCTGATTTCATTTCTGTCATGTAGATCTTCTTCCGTCTGTTTGTACCAGTTTGGTCTTGTAGTTTTGTTCTTTAAAAATGTATGGATTTTGTGCGTTAATCTGTTTGAGTCCATTCTTTCTAAAAGCCCCATCCGCATTGTGTCTGTTATTTTGGAGATATTTTTATATATTTCTGCGTTGGGTTTTGGATAATGCACACCATCTTTAGTTATTGGTCCTAGGATTTTCCTCATTATTTTACGTTCTTTCACTTACAATTCCCCTTTTAGTGTTCTGTGTTGAAGATTTAGTGTCTCCGATGCGTAGAGAGCTTCGGGTTTAATTACTGTTGTGTAATGTCGTATTTTGCAGTTCCACGAGAGACTCTTTCTGTTGTAAACGTTTTTTGCCAACTGAAACGCCGTCTCCATTTTCTGGACTCTTGACCTGAGAGATTTCTTTTCATTACAATTTTCTGCAATCCATTCACCTACATATTTAAATTCTTTTACTCGAGAGATGTAGTTATTACCAGTTTTGAGATCAGAAGGTGCATCTTTGATGTCAGTCATAAATTTTGTTTTTTCAAATGAAATTTCTAATCCTATTTTTGCTGCCTGCTCGTGTAATAATTCTAGCTGATTCTGTGCATCAGTAATGTCTTAGGCGATCAGTGCCATGTCGTCAGCAAATGCTAAACAGTCTAATTTTATGCCCTTACGTTTTAGTCCCAGTCTGTGTGCTGGTGAACCTGCTTTTCACCATTATCGAACAACGTTTTCAAGAGCACAATTGAAGAGCACTGGGGACAGCCCATCCCCTTGTCATACTCCTGTGTCTATTTCAAATTCTGTGCTAAATTCTCCCATACATTTTACTTTGGATTTGGTCTCCGTGAGTGTTTCTTTTAGGATGTGTCTTTTGATCTAGTCCAAATTCTGCTGACACTTCAAAAAGGGGTTCTCTGTCTATACTCTCATATGCATTTTTAGTCGACAAACGTGATGTCATAACTTTTGTTTTAAGTGCTTTGCAAATTTTTCATCGAGTTTTTCAAGTAAAGGATTTGTTCTACGCATGATCGACCTATTCTGAATCCACCTTGGTATTCGCCTAGTTTTGAATCCAGCTGAGATTCTGTTCGGTTTAGTAGGGCTTTAGACAGAATTTTGTATGTTATTGACAATAAAGAGATTCCACGCAAATTGTTGGGGTCTGTTTTACTTCCTTCTTTGTACAGAGGATGTATGATTGCTGTCTTCCAGTCTGTGGGGAATTTTTCAGTTTTCCAGATATCTTCTATAATTTCTTTGAGTTTTGCGATAAAATTTTCTCCTGCATTTTTCCATAATTCTACAATGATTTGGTCTTCTCCCGATGCTTTGTTATTTTTCAGTGACTGAATTATCTCTTTAATCTCCCGTAAACTTGGTGGCTTTGAGTCTCGGTTTCGCTGTGTATGACGGAACTCAAATTTGTCTGTACGGTTTCCACAATACAGTAATTTAGGAAAGTATTTTGCAAGAATTTCACAGTTTTCGGTGTTGGTATGGGCAATTTTCCCATGTTCATTTCCGAATTGGAGTGATGGAGGAGAGTACTTTGCTAATTTTTGTTTGAATACTCTGTAGAAATTTCGGGAATTGTTTTTCTTTAAATCATTTTCTATGTCTTGCAATTTTTTGTCTTCGTGTTTGTTTGTGGACTGTTCGTATTGCTTTTGTGACTGTTTTCCTGGTATCTATGAGATCTTATTCAAATGGTCCAAATGGCTCTGAGCACTATGGGACTTAACACCTGAGGTCATCAGTCCCCTAGACTTAGAACTATTTTAACCTAACTAACCTAAGGACATCACACACATCCATGCCCGAGGCAGGATTCGAACCTGCGACCGTAGCAGTCTCGTGGTTTCGGACTGAAGCGCCTAGAACCGCTCGGCCACCGCGGCCTGCTGAGATCTTATTATTTTGTATTATATTTCTTTCGCAATTTCCGGTAAATATTCGAAATTGTTCTTTTGAAATTATATAGCACCTAATTTTAATTTCACCTTGTGAAGGAGTCTAACTACTTTTCGAGCAGAAAGAAGGTCTCCGATTGTACTGAGGGTGGCAGATGTCCGATATGAAGAAACAGCACATCAGTTGTGCTAAAAAACAATTTTCAACGCAACTAGTGTGCTATCTCTTCACATTGGCATTCTTCAGAAACAGTTGCTGAAGTTGATGGACAAAAATCTAAACGATAAGATTAGTCGCTGTAGTGGGCGGTTACGTGGGAGGGTAAATACTGACGTAATCGGCCCGTTTGCAGAAATGAGATGCAGTGTTCGGGACAAATACAATATGTGACGGAACCGAACGACGGACCCATTGGACACCTTTCATTGCGCCTCTTACATGCAGCTAACATTGTTACTAAGGTGATAATCACCAAGCGTGAACGTGCATCGTTTTCCTTCCAGTTCTAGCTCTAATGAGTATAAACCGATTGCTAGCTTGTTGATGTACAAAATATCTAATAATAAATCATTACTTAAACATACAGCGCTAAAACCGGCAGTGTCTTTACAATCTGCAGCCGATATTTTTATAGGCCAGTGCGTCGATATCTTTTCCGTCGATATATCGATGCTTTTTCTCGATATATCGGAGTCTGATGATGATATTTTTAAAAATATCGAGAGTCCTATTTTAATGTCGCATCCGGCTGTAGTGAAATGAGTCCAACAATTTGAGGAAAGCCTCGAAGACATGGGTGATACTGATGGGGAAGGATCTTGTACCATGTTACTTCCATCATTTCGCCAAGCTAAACGATGTCAAAGTTAGCGTAAGGAGGGCTATGCCTGCCACAGGAGAGTGTTATGGGACCATTGCTTTTCACAATATACAGGGGTGTTACAAAAAGGCACGGCCAAACTTTCAGGAAACATTTCTCACACACAAATAAAGAAAAGATGTTATGTGGACATGTGTCCGGAAACGCTTAATTTCCATGTTAGAGCTCATTTTAGTTTCGTCCACCTACGCTCAATGAACACGTTATCATGATTTCATACGGGACACTCTACCTGTGCTGCTAGAACATGTACCTTTCCAAGTACGACACAACATATGATTCATGCGCGATGGAGCTCCTGCACATTTCAGTCGAAGTGTTCGTACGCTTCTCAACAACAGATTCGGTGACCGATGGATTGGTAGAGGCGGACCAATTCCATGGCCTCCACGCTCTCCTGACCTCAACCCTCTTGACTTTCATTTATGGGGGCATTTGAAAGCTCTTGTCTACGCAACCCCGGTACCAAATGTAGAGACTCTTCGTGCTCGCGTTGTGGACGGTTGTAATACAATACGCCATTCTCCAGGGCTGCATCAGCGCATCAGGGATTCCATGCGACGGAGGGTGGATGCATGTATCCTCGCTAACGGAGGACATTTTGAACATTTCCTGTAACAGAGTGTTTGAAGTCACGCTGGTACGTTCTGTTGCTGTGTGTTTCCATTCCATGATTAATGTCATTTGAAGAGAAGTAATAAAATGAGCTCTAACATGAAAAGTAAGCGTTTCCGGACACATGTCCATATAACATATTTTCTTTCTTCGTGTGTGAGGAATGTTTGCTGAAAGTTTGGCCGTACGTTTTTGTAATACCCTGTATATAAATGACCTAGTAGATAGTGTCGGAAGTTCCATGCGGCTTTTCGCGGATGATGTTGTTGTATACAGAGAAGTTGCAGCATTAAAAAATTACAGCGAAATGCAAGAAGATCTGTCACTGATAGGCACTTGCTGCAGAGAGTGGCAACTGACCCTTAACATAGACAAATTTAATGTATTGCGAATTCATAGAAAGAAGGATCCTTTATTGTGTGATCGTATGATAGCGGAACAAACACTGGTAGCAGTTACTTCTGTAAAATATCTGGGAGTATGCGTACGGAACGATTTGAAGTGGAAATGTCATATAAAATTTATTGTTGGTAAGGCGGGTGCCAGGTTGAGATTCATTGGAAGAGTCCTTAGAAAATGTAATCCATCAACAAAGGAGGTGGCTTACAAAACACTCGTTCGACCTATACCTGAGTATTGCTCATCAGTGTGGGATCGGTACCAGGTCGGGTTGACAGAGGAGAGAGAGAAGATCCAAAGAAGAGCGGCGCGTTTCGTCACAGGGTTATTTGGTAAGCGTGATAGCGTTACGGAGATGTTTTAGCAAACTCAAGTGACAGACTCTGCAAGAGAGGCGCTCTGCATCGCGGTGTAGCTTGCTGTCCAGGTTTCGAGAGGGTGCGTTTCTGGATGAGCTATCGAATATATTGCTTCCTCCTACTTATATCTCGCGAGGAGATCACGAATCTAAAATTAGAGAGATGCGAGCGCGCACGGAGGCTTTCCGGCAGTCGTTCTTCCCGCGAACCATACGCGACTGGAACAGGAAAGGGAGGTAATGACAGTGGCACGTAAAGTGCCCTCCGCCACACACCGTTGAGTGACTTGCGGAGTATAAATATAGATGTAGATGTAGAAAAACATGTGGGGGGAAGGGGTGGGAAGGGGGACAGAATTGTTTTGACGATTAGGACGTTCGCGCAGCGCTTCTAGAATGACTCTGTCACCAAAAATTGAATATCTGTCGTTGAGCAATTGAACGACTGATAGAGCGTTCCGACCAATGTTAGCTGAGATATGGTGACATTGTTGAAAAATAGTGTCATGTCTCTGTGTCACTTACAAGTGCAGCACATGACTCAATTAAATTTACTTAGCTTGTCAAATAATGAGTAACACAGTAGAGCAGTGTCTGTATTTTGCAGTGTCTTTATAGTTGGATGCAATGTTCCTTCAGACGTGTGTGCTTGGCCGAATGAACATTGTATCGAACTCTGCAGACATTGTAACACATAAGCGCTGCCCTACTGTATTTCATGTCAAAGCAATGAAGTCTGATGAGCAAAACACTCTCTCTGTCTGGGTGGGCATCGTATGATTTGTCTGTGAGCACTCGCTTCAGGCCAACGCCGGGATGGTTTCTTTGAAAGGAACCGATGACCTCGCTGTCTGGTCCCCTTCCTCCAATCAACCAACGAACCAACTATGTGAGCACTATGGAATCTATACACGAGGATATGTGGAAGGTTGAGTTGATCTTGGAGTCGTTTTCAGGTGGGCGAGGCACTTACGGCGACTGCTCGCATAAAGTGGGAAATCTCAGTTCGAGTCGGCGACTGCTCGCATAAAGTGGGAAATATCGTTTCGAGTCCTAGTCCGGTACTAATTACCATATGTCACTAGTAGAGCTGTAAAACTACTGTAGGCTTCCATAGACTGCAATAAGTAAGTGTAGAGTACGGTAGTGCTTTGATCAGTACGTATGTTACCTGTATGTAGGGTGTGTTGCATACCTATTGGGCGTTGTCTCATAATGATCGCTTTCTTTACATGTGCAGTGTCTTACTAGGTTCACGTAAAAATCCGAACTGGTGAACCGTCTCGAAACTGAGTGAGAATGTATAAAGGGCCACGTAACCTATACAGTTATCCTCCTGTCACTTAAGAATAAACATTTTTATACCTAAACTGAAATTGTCAATGTTTAATTCGGATTTTCTTCGAGAACTTGATTTGTAACGTGAAACAGAGAGATGTAGTAAAAATAAAGGAAATGATACAGATTTGTCATAGAGAGCTAGAAAACGCAATTTACCCAATAGAAAGATAAAATGAAAAAACTGTAAAACGAAATTATACCAAACGTCGCTTCAGTACTTCGTCGAACTTGTATACAACGTGTTTCTGTTATTCATAAATAACTCTCGCATTCACCAATAACAAGATGAAGAACGTTCTATTTAGTATAAAATGACAAGAGTTATGTATATTTTCATGTTTATGCCTGTAGACTGTACTTGCATCAAAAGTAGTTGCTTTGGTTACATAAAAATACAGCAAATAATTTTTGTTACAGTATGCGATGTATATTCTATATGGATGTAAAATACACTAGGACTAACACTGAATTATGTATGGTTCTAATTATGTGCAAAACCAACAAATAAAAAAAAACAAAGTCGCCCGCTCACATTTTTCTCTCTTATTATTCATTTATGTTTCTTTCCCTACCGATTCTACCAATATACCGATAATCCTACCATTTACTATTTATGTAGTGTACCAAAACAAGCGAACCATAGTTTTGGTAGGGTGCAACTCTGGTTATAAGCAAATCGTACAGCCGTTGTACAAGTATATTGACAATTTGCAAATGCATTTCATAATAATGTGTAACTTACCTTTTGAAATTCTCTGGTATGCGTGACTTCTCAGACGTCAATAAATTTCACAACAGTGAGTGTTGCAACAGTGTGTGTTAGATTGTGTTAAAACTGTAAATTGAAAGCTACTCTCAGTGAGGAATGTCTTCTGATTTAACTGCTGTGTGAAGTAATTTCACACGAGAAAATGAGGATGTACTGGTGAGAGAGAGAGAGAGAGAGAGAGAGAGAGAGAGAGAGAGAGAGTGGATGAAAGGTGTTGTGTGTTTTAGCTTTCTTCCTTCTTCTTCTGCTTTTGGTAAGATGACAATTTTCGTACAACGTTAATATTCAGTGTAAGGTATAGCCGTGCACTGAAATGCCTATTGTGTTTCAGCTTGTATTGGTCGTGATTTTCATTCGTAAACTGTTTTGTGAAAGTGTAATTTCCGCTGTCTTTTATCAGTTCTCTGACGTCTTCTGTGCACCTGTATTTGAGCTTCCTATATGTTGCTTTGCACACTATGACGGGGAGGTGTCATTGGTGACGAATTGGTGTATTCGTGAATTCCTGGATTTGTCAGGGTTGTATTTTTTTGTTCGTAGTCTTCATCTGCAGCTACAATAGTTCCTTGTCTCTTCCTTGTTTACTATTTTCTCCGCAGACAAGAATATAGTTGGGGTGCAGACAGTAGAAGAGCAAAGAGGGTAAAACTATATTCTCATGTACCCTGAGAATATAGTTTTACGCGGCGATATTTTTGTATAAATGTGTCTCGGATTATTTGCTACTTTCCTCGGGGGGAGGGGGGGGGGGGGCGATCATGGTATGCAGCGTTTGATAGTTAACGTCTGTTGATTACAACAGACGACATCACGAAAACTTGAATACACTACAAATCAATGTGGCAAGTAAACCGAGGAACATTTATTCAACGTCTGTACCCATTAAATTTGTTGTTCTTGTCTTTTTCTTCGAGTACGACTATCTATGGGCCACGTGAAGTAACTTACACAGGATTTTGTCTTCTTTTCTCATTTTCGATCTTTCCATTATTTCTTCATTGTTTCACAACGTTCTTTTCGTTTTTCATTTGCCCATATATTGCAGGCGTTTCTGCCCATTTCATGGAAACCTCTGATCTCCCTAATCACGTTTCTAAAAGTAGGTTTGTCTAGAATTTTTGTTCTCGTAAAGTTCATTTCTGCTAAATATTATTTCTCTTCCCTGAAAAAACTGATCTATATTTTGGGACTTTTGTCGAAGTGATAAAATACGATTTTAGTTGACCTTTCCGGGGTCATTTGAATCAGGCAAACATACAACGAAATTCTCCTTTTCTTGAGAGCGTCAACCTGTTTTCCAGTTTCGGTTCATTTCCTTTTTGTGGATGCGATCAAGAGATGCAGGAGGCGATCCATAAATTTGTACTGCGGTCTTCTTGTGAAAACTTTGTTTTTTACCAAGATCCTTTCTCTCCTATTGCTCAGTTTCTCCCTGCTTTGTTCAGAACTAGAAATTCCGCTGAATAAAGGCGTTCCGGTTTTATGACAGCGTTCTAGTGTTGGATTTTGGTTTTTTGCTGAGGGCGATTTTTTTAATTGAAAATGACTTTCGTTAACTGACAAGCCATTTCCATTTTCTGATATCTATTTTTGTTTGCTTCTTAATGCAGATTGGTGCCGGCCGATGTAGTCGAGCAGTTCTAGGCGCTTCAGTCGGGAACCGCACAACCGCTACCGTCGCAGGTTGGAATTCTGCCTTGGGCATGGATGTGTGTGATGTCCTTAGGTTAGTTAGGTTTAAGTAGTTCTAAGTTCTAGGGGACTGATGACCTCAGATGTTAAGTCCCATAGTACTCAGAGCCATTTGAACCATTTTTGTAGATTGGTACTGAGGTTGTTACGCACAAGTTGTCAAAACTTTGATATTTTTACCACAACATGTTACGGGACAAGCCACCAATTTATTCGAATTAGCGGCGTTAGGATTAATGTTTTCTGTTGGTCATTATATATACATGCACACGATACAACATTTGTGTAGCGTTGGTTTACTACGACTAGACATGTAATGTTCATAATTTTTATGATAGAAGTATCGTTGGGCGCTGTGACATATGCGTTGCAGAAAAGTGCTATCTTTGGTTGGTGAAAGCGGCTGCCTTTTCTTTATAGTTGTGCCCTGAGAGTATGATGCGCCAGCGTGAGACTTTCTAGGAAGAGTTTTACGTTTGGAAATGCATGATTACTGTGTGCGGGCTTTTATTTTTGACAGAGTCTGATGGCATAGATGCTCTAAGGTATGTTGTACTACAGGACGATATAAATAGTTACATGTTTGTCAGTATGTATAGCATTGTGATGTATTGTTTTATTTCTTTCTTTTATAGCACTTGATAATGGGGTAACATAGTCCCGAAACACGTTATGGTAAAAATGTCACATGTTTTACATCTGGGTCGTATGATTCTCACAAGAAAACCTACCCAAGGGATACACTTCGATTTTGTTCAACTTTGAATATGTCGTAGTGTAGAGCAAAATAAGAGACACAAATCTTTTTATACATGCCCATACTTCCACTAAGTTCCTGAGTGAATACCACAGAAACGGCAACACGTGTGAAATAAAACTTCAAACAAGAATCTATGGTTTTTAATGTTTGTTACAATGGTGCATCCATATTTGTCGAAAAAGTCATTTTTTTCGATGTCCTTTCTCCCATTATTTTGTTTTTCATTTCGACATTGCACTGATAGCAAAGTATAGCATCGTTGATAACAAATTCAATCATATAATATGATGAAGTGGTATTCCAAAAACGTATTTGTGCAGAAATAAGCTAAAAATTCTCAATATGAAAATGTGTTCAGAATTTTTTTGACTGGAACAGTTCTGTGCCTCTTATTGTACAGTTTTACAACAATGTTACAACAATAATGAACGAACGATTTCAAATATAACATAATTAACATCTGGAAATTTTCAACTTGAAAATAAAAAAACACACCAAATGTAAAAAGACAACACAATTACAAAACAAGATATTTGATATTTCTTAAAATCAAAAGATATATATCAGTATGAAAATTGGCATTGAAGCTGATGCATATCGGGCATGCATACAGCGATATCTCTATTTCTGACTATTGTGTCTTTGGACACGATTACATTTGGTATTAACGATACTATGAATTTCGCTGTTAGTCATACTGAAATGAAAAACAAAATGGTAGGAGAGGGAGGAGATTTCGAAAAAATGACTTTTTCGCCAAATTTGGATGCACCATTTTAGCGAGCATTAAAAGCCATAGAACTTTTATTTGAAGTTCTTTTAGTATCTGTTACCGTTTCGAGGATATTCATTCAGAAATACGAATCGCGGTTGACTTTAAGAGAGTGTTTCATCCCCTTAAAGACCGCATGGGCACATATAAAAATATGTGGGCCTTATTTGCTCTACTCTAGTACACATTCAAAGACGACGATAATCGAAGTGTACTCTTAGGGTAGATTTGCTTGTCACGCTTTTGGTCGACTGTGGACAATTGTGGCCCCACCATGCACACAGCTTCTTCATAGCCAATTCTTCGTGTAGGAAACGCAGTCGCTCAGCTGAGATGGCTACAGTCTCAGCAGTCTCAAGAATTTTTATCTGGCATTCTTTCATTACCATGTCATGGATTTTGTCCACAGTTTTCTTTGTGGTTACCTCAGTCGGGCAGTGGGAGCACACTTCGTCTTCGGTGCTTGTCCGACCACGTTAAATTCATTACTCTAAAAGTAAATGGTCGAAAATGATGGGGCAGAGTCCGCGTCAACTTCATCCAGTTCTGTTTTGATTTTTGCGGCAGTCCAATTCTTGAAATGAAAATAATAACAACACAAACTCTGTGTCCTCCATTTTCATTCGCTACTGCCTCTATGTTTCGATACAGTGTATCGATACCTGGAACTGTTTCAGCGTTTCGGAACGGCTGTGGTTCACTGTTTCGAAACAGTGGGGTTTCATTCCGCCTCTGTCTCGGATAATCGGACCAGATTCGATCTCGAGCCAGACACAGAAACTGTATCGTTGTTTCAAAATAAGGCTGTTTCAGTCCACCTGTGCTTAGAACGGACTAATTGTATCGAAACAGGGATGTTTCATTCCGCTCTGTGTCGGACGGGATTCGGGCTCGGCACAGGTACTGAAACACAACATACCACTTCGTGAAACACTTTCAAGAGTGTCGAAATCTTTTTGACAAGCAATAGCATGAAGCTTAAGATATCCGAAAATAAAGCTTCGTTTCTAGCTGACTGTCCTATTCCGAAATGGCGTAACATCTGCTTTATAAACACTAACCAAACAATAAAACAACGCATACTATTCACATTCAAAATAATAAATATGTGAAAATCATTCAGTTTAATTACACTTTTTTTATAACATACGCTTCTCTGTACATGTACAGTAATCATATTAAGGAATGCAAGTAAGCCTACAACATTTTGAATAAAAAAAGGCGTAGAGTGACAGTTATTAGACATATGTATAAATTTGATGTAGGTATAATTGCAAGCAATCTGTTTGACATATCACTGTTAGTGTAATGGTGAACAGGAAGGGCTGGGAAGCATGGTGAAATTATAGTAATGGTTCGAAACACCTTGAAAGACAAAACTTTTTTTTCTGTTATATTTTGTTATTTATTCGAATTATTTGGCGTTTTCCTATTATCCACAATGATTCCCTTTGTGTGCATGGAAATTAGCAGGATGTGTATATTACCCATACTAACGGAATGTGGGAATCGCAGTAGCACATCCGTTGTTTCTGCAGTTTGCTCCCACCTCCAGTTCCGTTCGTGGTGGTTCTTCTGTCTTCAGCTATGGCTGGCCTCAGCCAATTGAAAAGTATGAAAGTCACACGACACGAAAGCAGCGCATTTGCTGCAGGAAATACGAAACTGCCAATACGCCTAAGTGATAGCTTCATACTTTCTGCGACACGATTAGCGCTCTCGCACCTCGTTTGTGTTTATATGGACATACTTATACAGTAGACATTCAAGATGATAAAATGTGTAGGTATAACTCAAACTGTTTCACTGTTTCGAAACAGCGTATCGAAACATTACATTGTACTGTTTCATTTGTTACGAAACAGTTACGTGTTTCAGTTTGCCCATCTCTAGAATAGACGACTGTCAACAATGAACTGTACGCTGTACATTGTTGACATTCTTTATACGATCCTTGGAATAATCAAGCTTACCAACTATGAAGGTGCAACAAAGATGTTCCATTCTTTCATGGAGTTTTACCAGACATCTCAAACCACTCTCGTAAATGACCAATCGCAGCATATATCAGACTTGGCACATTGAGTAGCTGAACACGTGTAAAAAGGTACTTACTGTGCAGACGTGATTTCCTCATCAGACTTCAGCGTACATCCTCTGCTCATTTCTTGTGGATCTAGGTGAACTTCGAAAAACAAAACTTTAAAAAAATGATGGTGGAAAAAATACATCTTTTAAATGTGGTGGTGTATTCCAATTAATTAACTCATTTCAGTGGTTGGGAACGAGGATTTGTGATTGAAGGTTGTGGGCATTTTTATTTGTGCATACGTTTATTTCCGTTATTATATTAGAACATGATTTAGGAACATGGGTTTTGTGAAAGAATGTATCGTTTTGAACTGTACATAAACTTTACACGAGACATCGTCATATCGTAATTACACAATTACAGTACACGTCAACAATTTCAAGACAGCTACACATTTAACTCAGCATTACACACAACTTACATTACTAATTTCTTAAGTCTAATAATTCGGCTTTTTAGAGAACTATTAGTTAATGTTATTTTACTGACACAGTCAGCCAGCATTCGTCAAACAAAGCATTGGTTCACTACTATTCAGTGTCTACTGCGGTTTGAAAACTTACGCAGCTTTCGTAAACACAGTCTGTCTCACAAACAGGAGTGCGCTCAACAGAGAGCGCAAAAAAGGCAATTCTAGTAATAGAGCGAAATATTTCATCTGAAGCAAGGCATCGGCTCAACGCGTCAACGTTCTTTTTTTTTGTCAAAAATTGCTTCCTGCACTCTCAGCCTCAAATGTCTTGCCGTATCATATGAAGTAGCTCTATCTTTGAATCAATGTTGCAAGAAAAATGGTATTGACTAGTTCCAACTGAAGGATATAATCCGTTTAAGACATGTTTTAAGAACAAGCGTTGTTTTGCGTAAGATGTATGATGGGAAGGATGAAATGACGCTAATGTTTCGACATTAAAGTGCAAATATCTCTCTTCATAACGGTGAGTGTGGTGTACTGCTTATACGTGATAAGGAGGTGTTAGAGGCGTTATCTTGTATAACAAAAGTCACCGAGCGTAGAATTCGCACTGAAAATGGCCGCCTAAGTACGAAACTGTCCTAACGGGTTTTATTCTTCCATCTCACTGCATTCCATATCCCGGTTATACCTCAGAGCTGAACTAAAAGTGACCATACTTTTTTTTTAGATTCTAAGAAAAACTGTTGAATTTTGGAGCTGAATATTCAGTCATCTTTCGAAATAATTTAGGAGCAAGTGGCGTGGAGCAGTCTGCGAAGTCGTTTGGCTACCATGTTGATGTCAGGGGTACTTTGTTGTTTAGGGACCACCACAGATCGTAAAAGCTCATGAGGAGGTTTCTCAGAAGGAATCGTTAGTAATCACCAGGTCAGTTTGTGTGCCCACCGTGGTGGAGGGCTGTTCGAAAGGCATACTTGTTTGTTGCTTCAATTTCTCGGTTGTTGCAAGAGTTAAAGGGAATTTACGCTCAAAACAAATGTACATGCCCCTCTGCCTACTATAATTTGGCGGAGACTTCTTTCCGCTGTCTTGAACCGCTCACGAAATACAAGCGGGGTTAAGTGTTTTATATTGCCTGGGTAAAACCAGCAAGCTCTTACGCTTGCGTTCCGTTGCGGTGGCGCTATTCCGCAAAATGAAGAAAAGGAAAGAGTGGCACTGAGAATTTGGCTCGAGCCCTGAGCAGTCGTTGGATAACTTAAAGGTAGAGTGATTCCTTTTATTCAGGGTGTTACAAAATTCCCTTTACAGACTTTGAGGACAGGTTCCTTACACCAAAACAAGAAAAAAAGGTCGAGTAATTATAGGCTATAAAATGCATACTTTAAGAGATATCAGCACTTGCTCATGTTTTCTACTGTGAAACTTATGCCTGCTATTGAACAATGTGCTCATAGTTCTTAGGGTATGCATCTGAGAACCCATGATTACTATTTTTTTTCTTTTTTTGGTCCATACTACCTCCTGCCAAAATATGGAAAGCAAAGACCTTTCAGTAGATGTGTTTTACGCTCTTAAGGCGTGAAATATTAGAGCCCATGGTTACTAGACATTTTTCTTTTGTTTTGGTGTAGGGAACCTGCCCTAAAAGCCTGTAAGGGGAATTTAGTTACTCCCTATATAGCAGGCAAAACGAAAAAAAAATATCTTTATGACGACGCGAAATTCCGTATAGCTGTCCACACACTGGAAGGTTTGAATATGACAGTGCTTTACTAGGCATGGTCTACCGGAGGTGGAGTGGCTTTGATTCTTCCTGAGCTTACAACTAACTTACTCAGGGAGTTACAGACGGTCGTACAGTTTAATGTGAACTCCGGAGTACCGCGCCTCATTGCAGTTTTTTCACGTCAACATGCCATTGCCAGAGATCAAAGACGTCATTCGTTTTTTATGGCTTTCACGGCAAACAGTCCTGTCCAAACGAAAAGCTATAAACAGTCGTTTGTAGTGTGATGTAGAAATATAAAAAAAAAAGTTCACGAAGAACCTATCTTTTGCTACGAAAATACTTTTATGGAATGTGCCGAAAATATTTTGAGTTAAATTTAGAGGAGAATCGATAACAATGACGTTTTCATTAAACTATGAATAGGGAATAAACAAATAACAATAGTCCAGTTCATATAGTGTTGGGAAAGTAGCGTGAGCGATGTAACAAAGGATAATCTGTATCGCCTTATAAATTTTTACAAGTCAACGGCAAATAAAAAGTTTCGGAACAACTGTCATTTACCCGTTATGAAGCATATTGTATCTTTGATGAAACATTATTTTTCGAATTCATCAGATTTTTTCGCTGTGATGATGAGAAGAAGATCCAAGATGCAGATTAAGATGAAACTTTGATACTAGTCCAAAAGATGAAAATGAAGCTAGAAGAAAAACATTGATCAACCGTTATATTTCGATTATACCACAAATCAAACGTGTCTAAGGGCCGTCAATTTAACTAAATACCTAGTTATAACAATTATGAACAATTTCAATTGGAACGATTATATCGATAATGTAAACGGGAGGGTGAAGCAAACAGTGTGTTTCATAGGCTGTTATAACGCGAGTTGTGAAGAACGCGAACCAAAGACTACGTTTTATAGGCAGTTATACTAGTTGGGGTGGCTGTCATTAAAACAAAGGCTTTTTCGATGCAGTGAGATCTTTTCAAAAAGTTTCAATCTCAAACTTTCTTCTACGGATACAAAATTGTTTTGTTGAAAGCAACCTACGTAAGAAAAATGACCATCGTAATGAAATAAGAGAAATCAGAGGACACACGGAGGTATTTAAGTGTTCGCGTTTACTGCGAGCTGTTCGTGTGAAAGTGATTCGATGATCCCTCTGCCAGGCACTTAAGTATGATTTGCGGGGTAGAGGTGTAGATGTAGATGCAGAACCGAGTTTTGTAGTCAAATCGTACACCGCTTTGTTTTTGATAGAAAAAGGTACTTTCAAAAGCGAAAACTCAATTATGTATTTTTCCTGTCTATTAGGCGTAGTTTTAGGTTTATTTTTGCTGTCATGTCTTCTGGCCCTGGAGGTAATACTTATCGCAGTGCCGTGGCTAAACGGGTACAAAACTTTAATAAAAAAATAAAAGATTAAAATGTAAGATTACACCGGAACTACGACAAAGAAAACAGCTTTGGTAGTGTCGTTGTCAAATGTCTATGAACGGAGAAAAATTTATATCCAAATCGCGTACGTGTAAGTGGTCATCAAAGAGCAATTTTACGCCAAACGCAAGGGAGTTGTAAGACCACATCAACTCTAAAAACAGAAAAAAGTTCAAAATGGAAGCCATCAGATAAACATATGTGCAACGACGTAACAGACCGCGAGAAGCAAAGAGATTGAAGGAAATGCTGCCAGTGATTGTTACCTGGGTGCAGAGTTCTGCTCCAGAGAAACAATTTTAAAAAATCTCGCCTGGATAGTCCACGATGCTGAAGTCAGCCAAAAAGTTTCCATTAGTCCCTGATTATTTATAATCTGGATTACAAGCCATATGTCGTTGCTTTTAACAGTTTCTGAAGCAGGGAATTATCACGTCAGCACAAGATTGGAATATTTCATTAGAAGCGGACTGCATAACGAGATCCCGAACACACAAAACACGAACTGTTGCAAACAGTAATAGGAAATTTAGTGCTCAACAAATATTTCGTGTGCTTTGTTTCTGCGTAGACACCGCATGAAATTGACAAGCATTTGCAATACTATCGCGAAATCCATTACCTGCCACCGTTAACATGTCTTGTCTGTTGTCAAAGTAGTACCCAGAAATACAGATAATCTTTCTCAAAACGCGATGAGAGTAGTAACGGAAGACATTCAAGCGCAAAACGACATTTGTCAGGGGAATGTAAAAGCGATGTATTTCCGTTTGTACTATTCAAAATACTGAGAAGGTATTCTGATACCACAGAATTATGCTGCTCACCGCAACACCGTAAAAATTAATGAGACAAATCTATAAAACTGTAGAACCGACGTGTCCGTACTTTGAAAATACTTGCCAAAAACTTGTTGCGCGTGGTGTAGAGAGTATAACAGAGTACTATAACGCTATTTTTTTAAAAAAAAGACTTTGTCAGTCTGTTTGAACAGTCTAATCTCCAAAACGACTTTACGAATTTTCATGCGGTTTTCACGGGTAATTTGAGTGTAGCTTGAGACAACATACAGGCTTTATTTAATCAAAATAGAATAAAAAAAAGACTTCTTAATTTACTTTTAGTAACCTGCTCAGCTAAGTACGAGTAATTCCGATGTTTTACCTCAGCGCCACAATCATCACGACATAATACAACAAAGAACTAATAGATGACGCTATTAGTATTCTTTTTTTACCTCAGTGACAGAAATTTACGCCAGTGACATGAAACAGGCGTTGCAACCTTATCCTTACGAATACAAACTGTTTATTTCAGCTTCTCCACTTTGAGAAGTATTAGCTTGGCATTTTTGCTTCATTAATTTGTGTTGCTGTCTAACAATATTACTCAGTTATTCTGATTTTGTTTCTTCATATTTTTACTTTCTACTTTACCATTTATAACCGTCCTATCCATCTAACTAACACACTAAAATATCTTGGACTAGTCCTCAACCGGCAGCTATCCTGCAACCCCCACCTACTAACCATCCAACAGAAATCTCACAATAAACTAAAACTAATAACAGGCCAAACATGGGGATACGCCCCTCCACTATTCTCCACACCTACAAAACCCTGATACGACCCATCCTTTGTTATGCAAATGTTGCTTGGATCTCACCCCACAAAAGTTCTATGAGTCCCTCCAAATCCTCGTATGCCATGCACTCCATCTCACTTTCCATATCCGTTTATCCACGTGGGTCCTCTACCATCTAATCAAATTCACACCCCTCCTCAACCACACCGAATCCCTACACATCTCCTAAACTGTCTGTGGAATAGTTTCCAATAACCCCACTGTCTCTCCTCTGATCACCAATCCTGGCATGCTGCTGTGCCTCCACATACACATCACTCTATCAATATATCTCCACAATCTCCATATGCTGTCCTAAGGCAGCTTCAACCAACTCCACAAACACATCACTCTATCAATATATTTCCACACTCTCCATATCCTATCCTAACGCAGCTTCAACCAACTCCACAAACACATCACTCTATCAATATATCTCCACAATCTCCACATGCTATCCTAAGGCAGCTTCAACAAACTCTACAAACACATCACTCTATCAATATACCTCCACAATCTCCATATGCTATCCTAAGCCAGCTTCAACCAACTCCACAAACACATCATTCTATCAATATATTTCCACAATCTCCATATGCTATCCTAAGGCAGCTTCAGCCAACTCTACAAACACATCACTCTGTCAATATATCTCCACAATCTCCATATGCTATCCTAAGGCAGCTTCAACAAACTCCACAAACACATCACTCTATCAATATATCCCCACAATATCCATATCCTATCCTAACGCAGCTTCAACCAATTCCCTCTCTGGACAATGATATCTGGCCTGATATTTATCCCTCCTACCAACTTTAACACTTCCCCACCTATCGCAGTCCACATAAGGGCTCCTCTCACCTTTTCCCTCTCCACCCATCCATATCCCTTTCTTCTTGTGCCACTATCCTCCTCATACACCATTAATCCTCACCATCTGTCCTTCCCGATGTTTGTATTCCCACTATCTGCTTCACCTCCTATGCACCATATCCACAGTTTGCTGACCAATCAGACTCCTATCTCTGTACCTCCTCCCCCCTCCCCACCCTACCAAACCTCTCTGGCACATATTCTCCTCTACCAGAATATTTTTCACTCAGAGTAGGTCGGTCAGATGTTAAGTAAAATTACAGTTCTCCAGTGTTTTTCATAGAAGAATTCACCTCATCGAAACTGTGTATATTCTTTGTCCTTTCAGCTGTCAATCATTAATTTTTTTAACTTAAAATGTAGACAGTTCTCACATATTTATTTTTCCATCAGCTTTGTTCTCTTTTTATGAGCACTCTTGGCTGAAGAGCGGAGTATCGTACTGCTGACAGCTCACACACAGCCTACATGGGGCGTGGGATGATGAAATAACAATACAGAAAAAAGTTCTTACTTCTCAGTGGCAACCAAAACTCGTTGGCATATCAACAAAAATATTTCTTGCGAGTAACTCGTTGAACATCCTGGAGTTAATCATAAGAGCGGTATACTTTAAATCAAGATTTTAAACATGGCTGAAACAGCAACTGTTGCAATTCTTCACGGTAAATGATGACAGCCAAAACAGTTGCAGGATAAAGATTTATTAAAATTCTTGACCAAGGTTTCGGTATATATAAATATACCTTCATGAGGAGTAAAGAATCTAAAATTACATCCTGCAATGTAGATTAATAAAACAATTGTGCCAGAGGCGTCGTCAATAGTTAAGAGATCATTTCCATATGTACAACATGATTGTGGACTCAGGGTCAATGCGAACACAGTTTAGCACCAGTACTTCGCCTATGAACTCCGGGATGGAGATGATGTCTTAACTATTGACGACGCCTCTGGCACAATTGTTTTATTAATCTCCATTGCAGGATGTAATTTTAGATTCTTTACTCCTGATAAAGGTATATTTATATAGGGTGTCTCAGCTATCTTGTCCACCCAAAATATCTCTGGAACAACAACAGCTGTTGGAAAACAACTTTCACCGGTATCAATGTAGGGCTGGGGCCCATGAATGTACATATTTGGAAACATTCTAAAACGAAAGCATATGTGTTTTTTAACACAAACTTATGTTTTTTTAAATGGACCTCCTGTATTTTTTCTTCAGCAATCCATAGCATGACAAAGCACATACACAATGGCGTTGATTGCATCGCAATATTCCCATTACGTCCCGAGATATTAAGACGCGAAGTTGACGCTTGAAACACCCGACATGCGCTGCTGGCGCACGTCCTGAGGCTCAGGCGTGAACCCCATGCTGCCCGTAATCGCAGCAGACCGTATTATTCGT
This sequence comes from Schistocerca americana, assembly GCF_021461395.2. NCBI lineage: Eukaryota > Metazoa > Arthropoda > Insecta > Orthoptera > Acrididae > Schistocerca > Schistocerca americana. Next base: position 142,589,237 of record NC_060128.1, on the reverse strand, counting down.
TTCGGACCTCTTGATAAGTATGGAGGTGTGATTACACATGTCAATCACATCGCGATTACGGGCAGCATGGGGTTCACGCCTGAGCCTCAGGACGTGCGCTAGCAGCGCATGTCGGGTGTTTCAAGCGTGAACTTCGCGTCTCAATATCTCGGGATGTAATGGGAATATTGCGATGCAACCAACGCCATTGTGTATGTGCTTTGTCATGCTATGGATTGCTGAAGAAAAAATATAGGAGGTCCATTTAAAAAAACATATGTTTGTGTTAAAAAACACATATGCTTTCGTTTTAGAATGTTTCCAAATATGTATATTCATGGGCCACAGCCCTACATTGATACCGGTGAAAGTCGTTTCCCAATAGCTGTTATTGTTGCAGAGATATTTTGGGTGGACAAGGTAGCTGTGACACCCTGTATATACCGAAACCTTGGTCAAGAATTTTAACAAATCTTTATCCTGCAACTGTTTTGGCTGTCATCATTTACCGTGAGGATACTTTAAATCGTTGAAACAAAATGTTCGACATCAGAATCAAAGTTTGGTGCGTTTCCAGCAAAATTTAGTTTGTTCGACCCTGCACGCTATCAGACTCTTCAAATACGTTACTCTGAAACTGGGTTGCTATGTCTTGGGTAAGTTTCTGTGGAAGCACATAATTGTAGAATGAGATTTTCACTCTGCAGCGGAGTGTGCGCTGATATGAAACTTCCTGGCAGATTAAAACTGTGTGCCCGACCGAGACTCGAACTCGGGACCTTTGCCTTCTGCAGGCAAGTGCTCTACCATCTCAGATACCGAAGCACGACTCACGCCCGGTCCTCACAGCTTTGTTTCAGCCAGTATCTCGTCTCCTACCTTCCAAACTTTACAGGAGCTCTTCTGCGAACCTTGCAGAACTAGCACTCCTGAAAGAAAGGATACTGCGGAGACATGGCTTGGCCACAGCCTGGGGGATGTTTCCAGAATGAGATTTTCACTCTGCAGCGGAGTGTGCGCTGATGTGAAACTTCCTGGCAGATTAAAACTGTGTGCCCGACCGAGACTCGAACTCGGGACCTTAAGGCAAAGGTCCCGAGTGTGAGTCTCGGTCTGGCACACAGTTTTAACCTGCCAGGAAGTGTCACATAATTGTAGTTTCAAGAAGCAGAGTACGAGAATCTGTGGGCACCGCGCTCAGAATGGTGCAATTTAGGTAATCAGTGGGCGCTAACCACGCTTTGGGGACACCAGCGATACACAATTCAGTTACGGTTTTGGGCTCTGCTACACTTAACAAAATGTATGTCTCGCCCTTCACCGTTAGGAATAGGACTAATTAAGAAACTCGGTTCTCAGGAGATAAAAACGAGACGAGGGCCCAGTTTGACAGGAAGCAGAAACATGTCAGGTGGGTGGCGGGTAAAAGTGTAGGAGGAGAGGTACGGACGAGAGAAAGGAAAAAAGACGACCAAATGAGAAGCGCCCTATTATTCCACATTACAAACTTAAAGTTATAAATGAAGATGCGTCGATTGTAATCGCACCGCCTCGAAAATTAATTTTCCCCGTCTGACAGCCGGAGACGGGTTCTGTAGTTCCTTCTTCCGAACCACGAACCCTCCCCTCCCCAACTCTTTCCGTGCCAGGCGACAACCTTCAGCTGGCAGGACCGGACGCGCGCATGCGCAGATGACAGCCACGGGGCCAATTAACGTGTCTCGGCTCGCGCGAGATATCGATATGTCACCCTCGCGAAGGCTGCGTCGCCGGTCGGCCGCTTCCGCTAATTGGGACAGCAGACGGAACCGGACATGACGTAGGCGCGTGCGCGCATGCGCGCTACGAGAGCGTTGCAGTGCAGCTGTTGCTAACGCCTCTACGCTACTCGGCCGAAAATAACGCGCTGGAAATTTCGCTGCAAAGATTACGCCACATCAGAAATGAGTTAAGTCTGTGGCAGGCGAACGGTGAATATACCGGGTGATCAAAAAGTCAGTATAAATTTGAAAGCTTAATAAACCACGGAATAATGTAGATAGAGAGGTAAAAATTGACATACATGCTTGGAATGACGTGGGGTTTTATTAGAACCAAAATGCAGGATGGCGCTCCACCTGATATCGCTAGACGCGTGAAAGATCTCTTGCGCGCGTCGTTTGGTGATGATCGTGTGCTCAGCCGCCACTTTCGTCAAGCTTGTGTGTCCCTACAGCAAATACCCTCTACCACGCACCAATTAATCATTTTCAATCAAACCATCCACATTCATTCACTTTGGAAAAGTTATCTGGTCTGATTTTCTCGTAATATATGCGGCGACAGCTCGTCGACGCCAAAGTATTTTCTAGTGCGTTTATTCTTTGAAATAACAGAGATGCATATATGGATTCTCCATGGTTGTTAGAGCGGTAACTAGGAGAGCTTCTGGAGTATCGGTTGAGGGATTGACGTGTTTCTGAGAGATACACATTCTGCTTTTCTTCTCGCTAAAGCGAGTCAATTAACATTTGTGCCGCTAGCGGTTTGTTTTGAAGAGAAAGAGATTGTAAAAGGAAAATAATTAAGGCGTGGAATCACCGGAGATCTGGACATGTAATGGAGATGGATTTAATACACGATTTCCTCCATAAATAAGGTTTGTGACTTTTTTGTTCTGGACTCAATGAACGAATGAGTTTTTTCTGAATCATTTGTTGATCACGTTGGCCCTGTAATTAGTGGGGAAGTTTCAGCTGTGTCGAAGAGAGGCTGCAATCACTGAGTCTGTGTTAAATCGTCCAAAAAGGCTTCGTACACATCTGGCGTTAGCAATCTTTCGTAAAAGGAACAAATTGTCCAAACGATTGATTCTCCCGACTGACTGCAGTGTTTAACAGTAATAATAAATGTAAAGATCTCTTACAGCAAGCCAGCCGCTGATTACCAAGACGAAGGACTCCACCAAAGATTCTATTTGGCTGATTTCACGTAATGAAATATTGTATTAAAACTGTACACAGATAAAGGAGAGAAAGAGAGAGAGAGCGAATGAAAATATAGATAATACTAATAATCCTCCATTAGTCTAATTTTTCGCCTGACTCATCACGGATCAGCCGAGAACTGAGAGGGCCTTACTTTACTGTATAGATTTATGTGTGAAGGTGAAGGGATCTTAAAGGCAACAGATACACGTCTATACAGGCAAGACATTACACAGAGATAGCGGCTAGCTGCATTCATCATCTATTCTTAGATAAAGAGGCGGCAACTTACTATCCGAACATTTTAAAATGTTAAACTTGGCCTCCCAGATCCCCAGACCTCAGTCCGTGCGATTATTGGCTTTGGGGTTACCTGAAGTCGCGAGTGTATCGTGATCGACCGACATATCTAGGGATGCTGAAAGACAACATCCGACGCCAATGCCTCACCATAACTCCGGACATGCTTTACAGTGCTGTTCACAACATTATTCCTCGACTACAGCCATTGTTGAGGAATGATGGTGGACATATTGAGCATTTCCTGTAAAGAACATCATCTTTGCTTTGTCTTACTTTGTTATGCTAATTATTGCTATTCTGATCAGATGAAGCGCCATCTCTCGGACATTTTTTGAACTTTTGTATTTTTTTGGTTCTAATAAAACCCCATGTCATTCCAAGCGTGTGTGTCAATCTGTACCTCTCTATCTACATTATTCCGTGATTTATTCAGTTTTCAAATTTATACTGACTTTTTGATCACCCGGTACTTCTGGCTAGAATGCGGGTGGAGTGGTGTGTTCAGTGCGCTGTGGCACTGGTATTAATATTTCATTTCTAATTTGCTTTTCGTTCTTCTTTCCATCATCACAGTAGAAGACGAAACTAACGAATCTGAAAAATAAGCTTTTTGTCAACGCAGAACACTATCAATGAAACAAATGTAATGCTTACGAAGCTGAGGAAATGTAATTAATTATTCTACACACTCTTCTAATTAAATGTTTTTTCTTCCAGTCTTTGATCACAATATGAATTCTTTAGACGATGACCGGTTTCAGTACGTAATGACCATCCTCAGATCTAGAATGAAATTTTCGCTCTACAGCGGAGTGTGCGCTGATATGAAACTTCCTGGCAGATTAAAACTGTGTCCCGGACCGAGACTCGAACTCGGGACCTTTGCCTTTCGCGGGCAAGTGCTCTACCGACTGAGCTACCCAAGGACGACTCACGCCCCGTCCTCACAGCTTTAATTCCGCCAGTACCTCGTCTCCTACCTTCCAAACGTCGCAGAAGCTCTCCTGCGAACCTTGAAGACCTAGCACTCCTGGAAGAAAGGATATTGCGGAGACATGGCTTAGCCACAGCCTAGGGGATGTTTCTAGAATGAAATTTTCACTCTACAGCGGAGCTTCCGTGAAGTTTGGAAGGTAGGAGTCGAGTTACTGGCAGAATGAAAGCTGTGAGGAGGGGGCGTGAGTCGTGCTTCGGTAGCTCAGTTGGTAGAGCACTTGCCCGCGAAAGGCTAAGGTCCCCAGTTCGAGTCTCGGTCCGGCACACAGTGTTAATCTGCCAGGAAGTTTCATCCTCAGATCTCTTTTACACCATGTCCTAAAGTGATAAGGCCATAATGGCATCGTCAAAACATAAATATAATCAGCATAGCATCGTCATACATTTATATGTTTTGACGATGCCATTATGGCCTTATCACTTTAGGACATGGTGTGAAAATGATCTGAGGATGGTCATTACGGACTGAAACCGGCCATCGTCTAAAGAATTCATATTGTGATCAAAGACTGGAATAAAAAGTATTTGACAGTATTGGATCACTGTTTGTATACGCGACCAAGTCGCAGCTGGTGAAACTCTTCTAATTTAGACGGAGGAATACATAATTTCAAGCTGAAAATGCCCCATAATATGCAGGATAAATAAATATCTGTCAATATACACAAAAGTCGCACATAAACACTGGCAGGTGTGAACTGCAAGTATATGTACCGCAGCATGTGTCTTCTCAGTGACATCAGCTGAAAAGCGCGGAAACGTAGATAAAAGAGAAGTAGGATTTTAAGGGAAGTATGAACGAAAACAGAGCACAGAAAGACTTACGTTGCAACAAGGACCCCGGAGTAGGAGACTTTCTGTCAGAACTACTAACAGACTTGGGAGAGCAGGAGCTGACAAAAATCTTCCATCTGGTGTGGAAGATGTATGAGGCAGGCGAAATACCCTGAGACCTAAAGAAGAATTTAATAAATCCAATCCCAAAGAAAGCAGTTGCTGACAGGCCTGAAAATTACCGAACTATCAGTTTAATAAATAATGGTTGCAAAATACTAACACGAAATCTTTATTTTGGAAAAAACGACATTTTGTCAATGGAGTGGGTGATTGATTATTTTGTAAAAATTTTTTGTTTATTTATAGGCGCAATTACATTCTTATAACACACTCATAACCGGTTTCGGTCATACAATGACCACCTCCAGATTCTATAACGATACAAAAGAAAGTTTATATTAAAACCTAAAAATAAGTGCAATATTTAACAAGGCTTATTAGTAATCTAACCGAATTTATGCGAAATACATATAGTTCATACCTAAAGGCGGCATACACTGAACACAGGTTCATGTGTTTTCAAACTAGCTATAAAATGTAAAGCACCGGTCTTATATAAATATAAAAATGTGTTAGATTATGTTCCCCCTCTTTTTTTACGAAATCTTTAGATAATAATCGAAAAACTGCTAGAAGCTGACCTCGGAGAAGATCAGTTTGGATTTTAGAGAAATGTAGGAACACGTGAGGGAATACTGAGCCTACGACTCATCTTAGAAGACTGGTTAAGATAAAGCAAACCTGTGTTTATAGCATTTGTAGAAAGCTTTTGACAACGTAGACTGGAAAAGTCTATTTGAAATTCTGAAGTTAGCAGGGGTAAAATACAGGGAGCGAAAGACTATTTACGACTTGTACAGAAACCAGACAGCAATTATAAGGGTCAAGAGGAATGAAAAGGAAGCAATGGTTGAGAAGGGAGTGAGGCAAGATCTTAGCCTGTTCCCGATGTTATTCAATTTTCACATTGAGCAAGCAGTAAAGGAAACTAAAGAAAAATTTGGAGTAGGAATTGAAGTTCAAGGAGCAGAAATAAAAACTTTGAGGTTTGCCGAGGACACTGTAATTCTATCAGAGACAGCAAATGATTTGGAATAGCGGTTGAACGGAATGGAGAGTAGCTTGGAAGTAGGATATAAGGTAAATATCAATAAAAGCTAGATATCGATAACGGAATGTAGTCGAAAGAGATCAAGTGATGGTAAGGGAATTAGATTCGGACACTTAAAGTAGTAGATGAGATCTGTATTTGGGCAGCAAAATGACTGATGATGGCCGAAGTAGAGAGGATATAAAATGTAGACTGGCTATGGCAAGGAAAGCTTTCCTGAAGAAGAGAAATTTGACAACACTGCATATTGACCTAAGTGTTATGAAGTCTTTTCTTAAAGCCACTGCTTAAATTCTGAATTAAAATCATCAGTATTGGTGGCGAAGGCTTCTGGCGTAAGAAGTTACCCTCAGTCTGCCAACGACCTTGTCAGAGAGGGTCCTCTTTTGCCCTTGCGGTGGGAAACAGTCCCTAAAAGGCGAAAAAATCAGCAATTATCAGCGGCATGAGATTGCAGAAGGCAATGGAAACCACTGCATTAAAGAGACGTTAAATATGCCCATAGGACATGTGGCATGTAATTGAAAAATTGTGATGATGATTTCTCCAGTGGCAAAAGAGTCCGGATAAGTCCCCCATTTGGATCTGTAGGAGGGGACTATTAATGGGGGGGGGCATGATGAGAAAAAGATTGAATAACGACGTATTGGTAACAAACTCAAGTCGGAGTGTGGAATATCAGAAGTTTGAGCGTGGCAGGAAAGCTAGAAAATGTGAGAAAGGAAATAGAGAAGCGCAGTATAGATATAGTGAAGTTCAGTAAAGTGAAATAGAAAGAAGATACGAACTTCTGGACAGTTGAAAATAGGGTAACAGCAGCAGAAAATGTTATAACGGGGGTGGTAGAGCACTGCAGCCAGTGAGTTACTTCGAACAGTTCAATGGTGAGGTTGTTCTCATCAGAATCGAGAACAAGCCAATGGCAGCAACAACAGCTCAGATGTACATGCCGTCGTCACTGGCAGATGATGAGGAGATGAAGTAAATGAAGATATTGAACTGCCAATTCAGAAGATAATAATTTAATAATTGTCATGGTTTGGAACGCATTGGTAAGGAAAGTAACAGAAGAAAGAGTTTCGGGAAAATGTTAGCTTGGTAGCAGAAATAAGGAGCAGGAGCAATTAAGCACTGCAATAAATCTCACATAGTAACAGCAAATACAGTATTCAGAGGTCTCAAGGGAAGGATCTTTACTTTGAAAAGGCCTGGATATAAGAGAAGCTTTCAGTTGGAGTGCATCATCATCAGGCAGAGTTTCCGAAATCAGATATAGGATTGTGAGGCGTACATAGGAACACTGACTCGGATTACAAATTAGTAAGGATGCGTAGTAGGCTGACGTTTAAGAGAATTGTCAGGAATAATCAGAGTGCAAAGAAGTGGGAGAATGAATTACTGGGGAATGATGACATGCGTTTGAAGTTGTCTGGGGATGTGGAATAATGAGTACCGCTGTAGGCACTTCACTCGAAGAGGGAAATCACGGAAGGAAAAAGTATATCTGTATGGCCGGAAGCGGATTTGAACCAACGTCCTCCCGAAAGTGAGTCCAAGCTGCTAATCACTGTGACAGCTTGCTCAGTGAATTTGACGAAAGATGACATGCTAGAAGTGATGTAAGAAATACAGGAATGGCGAAGATGGAGTTATTTTTACACAAGTGGCGAGTACTGAATGAGAGTTCATAGTTCGCTAGCGCTAGCTTACGAGACAGGGAGGTGAACGAGACTCACAATCAGGCTGAATCTACGCGACGGATTTAACACAGTTTGTCCTTGAGATCGACCAGAGTAAGTGAATGTTTTAGGTGATTTTCCACGCTCGTTTAGGCAAATAGTACTCTGCTTCCCAACCTCTGCCTCACAAAATACGATGCGCAACAGAACATGAAGAGACAGAGAACAACAGGTTACTGGACTCAATCGAATGGTGCACAAGAGTTTCCTCCCTTAGGGGTTCCCGTACATGGACAAACAATTTGTCAAACTTCACATGTTTGTCGAATTATTGAGCACTGAGCTTGAAGTGTTTGTTAATCATAGGCTGTGTTTGACGTGACAGAGAAATTTTGATTGACTACTGATTCGACACATTAGAGTATTTACGGAAGTGTTTCTCGAACAGTAGCCTGTTGTTGTCGGACTGTTATCACTAACTTGGAGACATCTGGCAAATGGAGCAGCTTTAGAAGATTTTAAGTTTGTATTTTGCATTGCACCTCGTATATTGTTCACTAATGTCCAAAAACTTTCCAATACGATACTAACAGTGCCACAGCTGCTTCAAAAGTACACGATCAAACAAATTGTCAAACTTAACGTGTTTGTCAATTTATTTGGCATGCGCAACTTGATTTGAAGTGTTCGTTAATCATAGGCTGTGTTTGACGTGACTGAGAGGATTATTGACGGCCGATTTGACAAACAAGTTTGACCGCTTACGTATATGTTTGTAGAACAGTAGCCAGTCGCTTGCTAGACTATTATCAGTAACTTGGGGGTATCTGGCAACTGGAGTAGCATTCGTAGATTTAAAGTTTTTATTCTGTATTGCTCCTCGTGTGTTGTCCAGCATCTCGCGACACGATACGTACAGCGCGACAACCGCGTCAGCAGTCAGGTTTGACAAATTTTGTTCGTACGTCTGCGCGCTTATTTGACAAACGAATGATAGCGGACAGCGAATTTGACAAACAAGTTTGGTCTTTTACAAGGGCCTGGAGCGAGTCTACGTGCAGAGAGAGAAAGAGGGAGAAGCACGCGGGTAGAAAAAGAACTTTCGATGCGAGTGTATGTAAAGAGAGAGAGAGAGAGAAGAGAGAGAGAGAGAGAGAGAGAGAGAGAGAGAGCCAAAAACTGATTTGAAAACAAGTTTGACCGCTTACGTATATGTTTGTAGAACAGTAGCTATTTGCTTACTAGATATTATCAGTAACTTGGAGGCATCTGGCAACTGGAGCAGGATTCATAAATTTAAAGTTTGTGTTCTGCATTGCACCTCGTATGTTGCCCAACAAATCGGGACACGATACGTGCAGCGCGACGGCCGCATCAGCAGTGAGGTTTGGCAAATTTTGTTGGAAGATCTGCACACTTATTTGACAAACAGTTTTGACAAATAATAGCGGACAGCAAATTTGACAAGCAAGTTTGGTTTTTACAAAGGCCTCTAGCAAGACTATGTGCAGAGAGAGAAAGAGGGAGATGGAAGCATTCAGGTAGAAAAAGAACATTCGATGCGAGTGTATGTAAAGAGAGAGAGAAAGAGAGAGAGAGAGAGAGAAAGAGAGAGAGAGAGAGATACGGGCATTTCCTTTATGTGTGTGTGTGTGTGTGTGTGTGTGTGTGTGTGTGTGTGTGTGTGAGAGAGAGAGAGAGAGAGAGAGAGAGAGAGTCACAAACCGATTTGACAAACACGTTTGACCGCTTACGTATATGTTTGTAGAACTGTAGCTAGTTCCTTCTAGACCATTATCAGTAACTTGGAGGCATCTGGCAACTGGAGCAGCATTCATAGACTTAAAGTTTGTATTCTGTATTGCAACTCTTATGTTGCCCAGCAACTCGCGACACAATACGTACAGCGCGACAGCAGCGTCAGCAGTGATGTTAAATTTGACAAATTTTGTTGGTACGTCTGCGCGCTTATTTGACAAACGAATGATAGCGGACAGCGAATTTGACAAACAAGTTTGGTCTTTTACAAGGGCCTCGAGCGAGTCGAAGTGCACAGAGAGAAAGAGGGAGATGGAAGCATGCATGTAGAAAAAGAACTTTCGATGCAAGTGTATATAAAGAGAGAGAAAGAGAGAGAGAGGTGTGGGAAGTTCCTTTGTCTGTGTGTGTGTGTGTGTGTGTGTGTGTGTGTCTGTGTGTGTGTGTGTGTGTGTGTGTGAGGGAGAGGGAGGGAGAGAGAGAGAGAGAGACAGAGAGAGAGAGAGAGAGAGAGAGTCACAAACTGATTTGACAAACATGTCTGACTACTTACGTATATGTTTTTAGAACAGTAGCCAGTTGCTTGCTAGGCTGTTATCAGTAACTTGGCGGTATCTGGCAATGTAGCAGCATTCATAAATTTATAGTTTGTATTGTGTGTTGCACCTCATATGTTGCCCAGCAACTCGCGACACGGTACGTACAGCGCGACAGCCACGTCAGCAGTGAGGTTAAATTTGACAAATTTTGTTTGTACGTCTGCGCGCTTATTTGACAAACGAATGATAGCGGATAGCGAATTTGACAAACAAGTTTGGTATTTTACAAGTGCCTCGAGCGAGAAGGGAGGGAGAACCACGCGGGTAGAAAAAGAACTTTCGATACGAGTGCATGTAGAGAGAGAGAGATGTGGGCATTTCCTTTGTGTGTGTGTGTGTGTGTGTGTGTGTGTGTGTGTGTGAGAGAGAGAGAGAGAGAGAGAGAGAGAGAGTCAGAAACTGACAGAGATTGGGAGTGGAGGGGAGAGAACACGCATGTTGCTGGAGTAGTGTTCCCGATAGGCGCGCCAGCCTGTGCGTTTTTCTCGGACAGCGAGATAGCATCGTCTCGTCCGCTGCCAGCACGCCGAAAACCCATTCAGCTGTTAAGTCGTGTGATAGAAATGTTGAAACGACATGTCGTGCTGGCGTGCAGCGAGGCTGGCGCAGCCACGCGTGAACGACTGATAACGTCTCAGCCCAGGACAGCTAGCACCGCGGCGGAACCCGTTATTATTTTGTTTCCGAGCCGATTCGGCCAGCATCTTTGGAACGGACGAGCATCCGAGTCTGTGAATCGAACATTTCTCGTGTGTGTGTGTGTGTGTGTGTGTGTGTGTCCCCGTTGGCTATCGGGGCGACAAGCTAACAAGAATTTCCGCTCCTGAATATTTATGTAGGAAATCGACTGTGCATAAATTAAGGAAGTCGCTTCGTTATCGTTATAAGCTGTGAGTGTGTCATTAGGCATCACGCGAGAATGTTAGCTTTTTGTTACTCTACTGAGCTGCAGTTGTTAATTGAATATACGAATTCTGGACTGTTGAAATGCTCTGTCCCTCATTGCCGGAAAATAAGTTGTTCTTAATAGTAAATGCGAACACTGATTTTGCAAATACAACGCACAATGCTGATTTTCGTAATGAATGAGAACATATAACGACTGATAACAATTTTTGGCGGAAAAGCAGGGTGCAAAAGGTGGCTCGAATACTGTCAGTGTATCCAAATATTTTATGACGCTATAAGACAAAAATAGACATGATCCAAACAGTCCTGATACCAAGGTACTTTGCTCAAATCTACTAATGTCCGATACAGTATTATTTAAATAGCTATCTTAACGAAACACTTAATTCTTCAGAAAGGCATAAACTTCCAGGGGGTGATTCATTCACCTAATTGTGGGAATAGAGAAACCGATTTGAAATGTTTGTTTTCATATATTGTAAACAGTGACACAGTGCAAGCTTAAACGTACAGTTTGTCAGTGAAGCTAATGGGGAAAGCTGATAAAATGACACGCTGTGAAAGAAAGACAACTTTAACCTGAAATACAGAAAGTGACGAATACCAAAGTATTTGTTAACAAGAAGGAAAATTTTAAAAAAAGAATAGACACTGATGATCCTGGGTAGTAAAGGGGAAAAACTGTATTTGCTCAAGGCGGAACCTATTCAAAAACAAATTTATTTGGGTGGTACATCCTAAATTATTACCCATGCCTTAGAAGGATTAATTCTGAGAAGCCACTGACTGCAACAGAAGGTGAACTGGGTGAGGTGGTGATGAAGGATATCAGCGTGTAGAAGTTATACAAGAGTGGAGAACTGCCAGAACCGTGAGGCATACCTGCAGTGGGATGGAAATGGCAGGAATTATGAAAGTGTAAACATATGGTGTTTGAAAAGGAGACTGGAAGTCCATACATGCTCATTTGGTTTTTGATAGTCAGGGAACACAAAGATGGCAGATTTACGGTTATTGAGTGTGTGGATGGGAACTGGGTTAGGTTTAAGAGCTAGTTGTTAGAAGAGAAATTAGGATGGAATCCACACTGGTTAATAGGGAGTGGTATGTGTTGGTGTTGGTGTGTGTGTGTGTTTTTGCAATGGTGAACTTGCTGAAGAGCAAAATGAGGTTGATTTGTTGGGAGGAGGAGGTGCTATTATCAGGTTTGTTGGCTTTAAGGAAACGTAGGATGCTGGAAGTTTTCCAAGCCTCAAGATAGCAGTCAGTACTGAAGGATGACATATAGAGATTGGAAAAGATTTCGAGGGAGGAGTGTGGACATTGTTTCAGGTGCTGATAGGGAATAATGTCAGGACCAGGAGCAGTGTTTTGCATTTTGTGTAGTATTTATATATAAATTTGGAAAATTTCAAATGTGATATCAATTTTTTAGAAAGGCGAAAGAAATAACCACGAAAATTATGGAGGAATTAGCCTTCTAAACTCAGCCTATAAAATATTTGCATTTATATAATTAGTAAAGAAGAAAGTGGTTTCCAGAAATGGTGTTCATGCAGTGATAATATATTTACCATAATAAAGAAGTTTACAGACAGGATGAAACATCAATTTAGAGACAGATACAGCTTTTATTGAGTTAGAAATACCTTTTGACAATGCGAACAGAAAGAAACTATGGGACATAATGACTAAAGCTGAAGACCTGATACATTCTGTGGAAGCTACAGAAAGCTTATTCAAAGTTATACAAGGGCACAAAAATAATAACATATACTGTAAATAATAAAACTGAAGAAATCACTACCAGTCAATGATTTAAACAAGGCTGAAGCCTTTCATCGACCTTATTTAATGTGTATGTAACTGATCTGATCAAGAACTTGAGACAGGAACTAAATTTGGGTTTACAGATTAATAGAGATAAATATATTAATATTCTTATGTATGTAGATGATGTGGCACTTTTCGAAGAAAGTGAAGATACCTATAAAATGCACATGTATAAACTACATCAATTAGGGAAAAAGAAAACATAGCTTTCATAGATGAATAAAGGAACCTAATATCATGGTTTATCATGAGAGATGTGCTCACTCAAGAATGGTAATAGGTCTCTGGATTTGATCTCTTTAGGACATGATAGCAGATACAATGTGGACAAGAATACAGAAAATAAGATTAACAAATGTCAATCAATATGCAGAAAGATAAAACACTGCAAAACAAGATACAGAATGAAACAAAATTAAAATTTTATAACACCATGGCTACACCTGAAATGCTGTATAAAATGGAGTCATGGATCCCTAAAAGAGTGAGATTTCCAGAAAAGTTAGGTGTATTACTGGAGAAGAACATTTAGGGAATCAGGGTATTAGGAATTAGCTAGATATTTATAGTAATGGAAACATCATCAATGAAACTATGCAAACATCATCAATGAAGAATTAGGGTAGAGAGGATTTCATGTCAGGCCATGATTAACCAGGTAAGAGGAAGAAGGGATGTAGGAAGATCCATCACGAAATGGCAGTGAAAAGTGAAGACAGAATAGGCACAAAAGCCTAAAGCTCGAAGTGCAGAGGAAGATCTGTGTATCTTTAGTCGTGATTGGATGCTTAGCCTTTCATTACGGTGCTAGAGATTCACACACCCTATTTGATGTACTTATCAACATTGTCATGAGATGGTGCATAATTGAACACTTCGGTAGCTTGCGTTTACGATCTCTAGATGTTGTTGTGGCAGTTAACATCAGTTTAAATTCATTTATGGAGAAAGACAAATTTATCCTTGGGTTTATCAAACCTCACCACAGTAGTGCAGTTTTCACAAACATGGCATTTTGAAATTGCAATATAAATGTAGCCTATGATTTGATCATTTATAAATTATTTGTTCATTGAGTAGTTTTCAACTGTTAGCATCTTAGAAAATTTGTGGTATAGGGGTTTCTCCAGTTGTAAGGAATTTTCACCTAAATTTTCAAAATTATATTTTAATTTGCTGGGCTCCAATGAAACTGCCAATAAAAATACATCACCCCCAAGCAGGTGCATAGTATATTTTAGATCCAAAGACAGGAATATTAAACTTTAATGCTGTAGAAGCGCGAATAATTTGTGCTTAGAACTCATTATTTCAATGTGCAAAGGGTGTTTCAGGAATGAAGAAGACACAATCAATAAACATTGGTTACATGTAATATTTAGGATGAACAAACTATGTATTACAACTAAAATTAGGAAAATATAAGTGTATTTATTATCCCTCTTTTTTTTGACAATATGAGCTCTACAATTGAAAATTTCAAAACTTTTCAGAACTTTAAGAAAATAATGGTGGTATATGATATATGCTGTCAACGTTTGTTAATAATGTTTTCTCTGATGTTTGGAATAAAATATGCCTTTTTATTTACAAACAAGAAAATAAAATTTGGGTTTACTGAAACGCGCCACTGCACCAATAATACTAAATTAGTTGACCACACTAACGAAGGGTTAATATCTTTTTCTGGGGAAACGGAGGAATAGGTCGGACATTGGCGTCAATGGACTAAAGAGTAAACTAGACTAAGGGTCAGCATTAGCGATTGTAAAAATATCTATGGGACTGGATGTGAAGTCGTTAGCCTTACTTACGTCGTGGGAAAGCGAGTGATTATTGTGAAGTATTAGATAGCATGCTACAGGATTGTTACCGTTGAGATGATTACACTACGAAGGCAGTCTCACTTGATGATTCAAAGGCATGCTTGATGTAGAACAGGAATATGAATGTAGGATTCCCAGTCGCTACTTTGTCGATCTTTGCAAAGACGTCCACAGCAGGGAGCTACGGTCTGTCCTGGATTTCTGAAAGGCAGCAGCGCAACGTAAATCGGTGTCAGCGTGTGAAGCCAGAAGCGAGCCTCATTTCCTGTTGAGCGCGTCACACGGCGCCAGTGTTTGCAGAGGTCACCGCCAGGTAGCAGCACCGGAGGCAGCCGTCAGGCGCCCGCAAACAAACGCGCAGCGCTCCTAAATCCGCAGGAAGCCTGGCGTCTGGTCGGGTTTCGGACTTCTTCCTGGCAAACAATCAATGATATCCGTCGGCACACACGCAAACAACCGCCCTGCCGGGATTGACTCGGAAATCTCTCTCTCTCTCTCTCTCTCCTCTCTTGGTTTTCCAGGTAATAAGCTGCCTCTCCTGTGATTCTCCATAGAACCTCGGCTCCTCGGACACTGCCACATAATTTCTAATGCGTCAGCCCCAATTAGTTTTATGGTTCACCACATTTCGATGTAACGGATTATTTGGCAATGTCGTGTTTGTTACTTCAGTCAGGAAATGCAAGGTAAACCTAAATTTGTTCAGGGATAATTTCTGAATATTTTCGTATAATGAATCAGTGGACATTAGTTACATAAAGAGTAATTGCAGTTTGTTTGTTTTTTTAATCCCCACTTAACTTTGTACAATGAATCTCAAATTCATTCCATTTTTCTAGATTTCCAGACCGCTTTTGACACTGTTCCTCACACGCGAGCTCTTAAACGAACGGCATGCCTATGGAGGAGAATCTTTACAGTTGTGCGACTGGGTTCATGATTTCCTGTCAGAAATGTCATAGTTCGTTGTAACTGAGGAAAAGTCGTTTTGATAAAAGGGATAAACACAAAGCAACATTCGTCTTAATGGTAGATGACCCCAACAAGGACGAAGGCGATTCTGAAGAGCAAAAGAAAGATTGTAAGGAAATGTTAATGAATGAAAGTGTAGTTAAAAATGTTGATGCGTATATGGCAATAAGTCCAAAGGTCTGGGAATATTTCATCTGCCATTTATCGCATTTTTAACAGGTGTGTCATCTAAGAGTTGTCAGGCGTATTTTCTCTGGTGTTTCGGCAGATCCTTTTTTGCTACATGCTGGTGGAGTAGTTCCAAAAAAAATACTGCTTATCACGTTTTCCATGAGACGCTCAGGTTCAAGGAATGCGTCAGTTTGTTTCCCACTACAAACAAAATGATTTATAAAGCGGAAGTTTTCGTGGTCGTTTGATAGAGGTATCCCAGATTAGTGCAGCGGGACATTCGCTTTATCGATATCTATTAACAGTGCAGTAAAATAGGAAGTATACCAGTATTCCAACAGCGACTCAGCAGCGCTGTTGCATGCTGGTAGCACAGGGCATCAGCGCTACTCAGTCGCTGTTGGAATACTGGTTATACTTCCTATTTTACTGCACTGTTAATAGATGTCGATAAAACGAATATTGCACTATACTAATCTGAGGCACCTCTATCGAATGGATGCGCAAAATTCCACCTCAAAAATCATTTTGTCTGTGATGAGAAACAAACTGACACTTTCCATTGACATTGGAGGTCGCATGGAAAACATGATGAGCAGTATTTGTTCTGACTGACTCTGTCATCACCTTGCAAAGAAGGAAATCGGAAATAGCTGTCGAAACACCAGACAGAACATGCCTGGCTGCTCTTGGAAGACAGACCTAATATACATAAAACCGTCTCAGCTGCTGTTGAGACACGACCTCTCACCTAAGGATGAACGTAACTAGTAGTGGAAACAAACAGATAAGATGGCAGTTCACATTCACATTTAAAATATTTACAGCAGTTGCATCACAATGCAGACCACGCATAAAATTATTTCAAGTTGCACACGGTTCGGAGTCCAAGTTCTACAGTAGGTTCCTCATTTCGGGACATGTAAGACAGTTCAAAGATTGGAGGACTCCAAGGGTATACTATGGGCAGTAGGATCACAGCTAGTAAAGCACTGTAGGTTTTCAAATCCAGCTTCATGTCTTACTTCGTTCAGATCATTTTGGCTTCTAAAGAGATTAAAATGATCTCCACGAAGCCCACATTGCCTCCACCGTGGACAGGGCTCAAGCAGTGATGCTAACTATAGCATCCCAAATGGTTGACCTAGAAATATCCTATCTGCCGTTAAACAACTCATAGCTGTGATGGTAGTAAGCTGAGTGAACATCCTGGCATTGAACAGTGCACAAATTATCAAATTAATGCGGGTTAATACACCAGTAAACTGGCCAGATTGTACTCCTTCGATTGTAAATGGGCGTTTCATTTTTGCTCTCGTCTCTTTTCCAGCGACCTATTCCAATCCAGATTTAGGTCTGGTCATCGAGTACTCACCGGAAGTGTGTCACTGTGCAATGGTTTCTAGAGACCAGGTTAATTGACTGTTACCCTAGCTACACGTTCTTAATTGGTACTTATTTGCATCAAGTTTTGGTAGCTCGTGAAAGATGGAGGTTGGTGAACTTGGGTTGAGCCACCTATTTCCTCATATGCCTTTAAAAGTTAGATGTGCTCTGTAGACAGAGGCACTGAAGATTGTTATTCTCACTGTACCTACTCCCACTGCTACAAAAAATTCACTGACATCACACCCAGCCATGACACTGCATTGGAAAGATAAATGTAGACTCATAAACAATGGTGTGAAAGGGTAGTGGAGGACAACTCTGCACTGTCATAGCTATATATATTTGTGTCCTCATTGAGGGTGGTGGCAATAGGAATAGGGTGGGAACTGGTTTGTAGAGCAAGGATCACTGTGAAACTGGCTGATCTGAGAGGCAGGTTTGATCAGTGACTGTTGAGAGTTGGACCATAATGACAGAATTTCTTCAGAGAAAATGAAGCATTGAGAAGCAGATTGAGACTGTGTTATGCTCTGTGGAAGCCTGCTGGCTGTTCTGCTTTTGCACAAGAAAGAAAATTCTGCAGTGCCCTCGTTTTGGGTTTTGAGGACTGAATGCTCCATGAAGGGTAAACCTGCTACCTCCACCTAATTCTGCACTGTTAGGAGTGGATTGGAGAGTGACTGATACAGTAGTGACCAGTCTTAAGCTGGCCATGTTCAGCGGCTTCACATGTTGCCTCTTGAGTGTTCAACCTTCACTATAGCTCACAGTTAGAGACGGGCCTGATGACAGTTTTGGCTGACTGTTCTTGTCTTTGCTAGCGATATGGCGGTGCAGACTTGGGGAGAGAACAACGTTAAGATGACTAGTCTGAGAACGTTGACTTGATAGTATAGAACATTGATGTAGATTATGTGGGCTTTGGAGACCATAGTGCTGGATTCTATAGCATCAAGCTGGAGTTTGTATGAGACACTGCTGATGAAACTGAGGTCTGAGGTGGAAGCACCTAGTAATGCTTTGTGTGAACCAAAACATTTGTTCTGAGACTTCCAATTAGGTCAAGTGACACATCTTGAGCCTTCGCTGTGTGCCCTGAGGCATAATGGGACAGCAAGGACCATTCTCAACCTGGACTGCTCCAACTGATGGCTCCTGGTTGTTGACTCAACTCGAGAGGCGATGGAACATTGTGGACCATCAACAGCTTGAAGTACTCTGCATGCTGTTTCCTGGTTGCTCATTGTATGGTCTATGACTTTCGGACTCAGCTGGAGTTGTGTGGACAACGACTTTGGCACTCAGCTGGACTATTCTGTCAGCAGTCAGCAGCACTCAGCTGGAGAGCCAATGGCACAATGAGAGCCTGTCTGAGCCTGAACTACCCCAGATGACGTCTCCTGATTGTTTGCTGTGTGATCATGATTGTGACACTGCAGTGGAGAGTTGATATCAAATCACAGATCTGTGAGCTGGAGAGCTGATGTCAAAATAAGAACCAGCCTGAGCCTGAACTACCCCAGATGATGTATCCCAATTGTTTATTGTGTAGAGTACAACTTCGACAAGCAGCTGATGAGCTGATGTCACACCATGTATCAGCGTATCATGTCTTTGACACTCAACTGGAAAGTGGCTGTCGAACTAAGGATCGGCCCAAGTTACCCAAGATGACACCTTCCAGTTGTTCAAAATTTGTTACCACAACTTTGGCACTGAGCTGGAGAGTTGATGATACACTAACCAGCTTTGATCTGAACTAGCCCAGATTACATCTCCCAGTAGTTCACTGTGTGGACCACGTTATGACACTCAGCTTGAACATCAAGGACCAGCTTCAGCCTAAAGTACCCGACATGATGCTTCCAGCTGGTTCACTTGTTGGCCCAACAACGTAGTCTCAGCTGGATAGTTGATGGGAGACCGAGGACCAGCTTGAGCCAGAGCTACGCCTCCTGGTAGTTCACTGGTTCCACCATGACTTTGGCACTGAGCTGGAGTGTCGATGGTACAATGGGGACCAGCTTGGATCTGAACTAGCCCTGATTACATCTCCCAGTTGTTCACTGTGGGGACCACGATTTTGACACTTAGCTGGAGAGTTAATGGAACATCAAGGACCAGCTTCAGCCAGAAGTACCCCACATGACACTTCCAGCTGGTTCACTAGTTGGACCAACATTGTAGTCCTCAGCTGGACAGTTGATAGGAGACCAACTCGAGGCAGAGCTACGCCTTCTGGTAGTTCACTGATTGGACCACGACTTTGGTGCTCAGTTGGAGAGTGGATGTGACTGGCCTAGGAGGCGGACTAGTGCTCAGATGCAGTGGCCCGAGGCGAGGCCTCCTGGCTGTTCTCACTGAGCGCGGCTCCGGCGGCAGTGGGCGAATTACTGGCGCTGCTGAGCACGGCGGCCGCCTCCGACGCCACCCCCGCCGCCCCCGCCGCCCCCTGACCCAGCAGCCCGCCGCTGGCAGCCGCCTCCTTGAGCCGCTTCTTCTGCTTCATGCGGCGGTTCTGGAACCAGATCTTGACCTGCGTCTCGTTGAGCTGGAGCGCGGACGCGATCTCGATGCGCCGCGCTCGCGTCAGGTACTTGTTGAAGTGGAACTCCTTCTCGAGCTCGGTGAGCTGCTTGTTGGTGAAGTTGGTCCGGCCCGTGTTGCTGGCTGCGGAGGCGGCGGCGGCTGCGGCTGCGGCGGCCGCGGCTGCGGCGGCGGCGGAGGCGGACAGCGACGACGGGGAGGTGGCCAGGGGGCCGGCGCCGCCCCCGCCGCCCCCGGCTGCGCTGAACGGTGACGCCGCCCCCGCGTGCGGTCCCGCCACGCCGCCGGCCAGCGCGAACCCGTCAGGAGGTGGTTTCGGGGCTGTCGAAACAGACAGAAGAATTAGCAAACAAACATTTATGCAGTTTGATAGTATTTGCACTATCACAGCTCCTGAAAATGTAAGGCAGATTCTTGAATACGAGGATGGGTCAAACTACACTACTGGCCATTAAAATTGCTATACCACGAAAATGACGTGCTACAGACAAGAAACTTAGCCGACAGGAGGAAGATGCTGTGATATGCAAATGATTAGCTTTTCAGAGCATTCACACAAGGTTGGCGCCGGTGGCGACACCTACAACGTGCTGACATGAGGAAAGTTTCCAACCGATTTCTCATACACAAACAGCAGTTGACCGGCGTTGCCTGGTGAAACGTTGTTGTGACGCCTCGTGTAAGGAGGAGAAATACGTACCATCACGTTTCCGACTATCGCGATTGCGGTTTATCGTATCGCGACACTGCTGCTCGCGTAGGTCCAGATCCAATGACCGTTAGCAGGATATGGAATCTGTGGGTTCAGGAGGGTAATACGGAACGCCGTGCTGGATCCCAACGGCCTCTTATCACTAGCAGTCGAGATGACAGGCATCTTATCCGCATGGCTGTAACGGATCGTGCAGCTACGTCTCGGTCCGTGAGTCAACAGATGGGGACGTTTGCAAGACAACAACCATCTGCACGAGCAGTTCGACGATGTCTGCAGCAGCATGGACTATCAGCTGGGAGACCGTGGCTGCGGTTACCCTTGACGCTGCATCACAGACAGGAACGCCTGCGATGGTGTACTTTACGACGAACCTGGGTGCACGAATGGCAAAACGTCATTTTTTCGGATGAATCCAGGTTCTGTTTATAGAATCATGATGGTCGCATCCGTGTTTAGCGACATCAGGGTGAACGCACATTTGAAGCGTGTATTCGTCACCCGTCACCCGTCACCCGGCGTGATGGTATGGGGTGCCACTGGTTACACGTCTCGGCCACCTCTTGTACGCATTGACGACACTTTGAACAGTGGACGTTACATTTCAGATGTATTACGACCTGTGGCTCAACCCTTAATTCGATCCCTGCGAAACCCTACAGTTCAGCAGGATAATGCACGACCGCACGTTGCAGGTCCTGTACGGGCCTTTCTGGACACAGAAAATGTTCGACTGCTGCCCTGGCCAGCACATTCTCCAGATCTCTCACCAAATGAAAACGTCTGGTCAATGGTGGCCGAGCAACTGACTCGTCACAATACGCCAGTCACTACTCATGATGAACTGTGGTATCGTGTTGAAGCTGCATGGACAGCTGTACCTGTACACGCCATCCGAGCTCTGTTTGACTCAATGCTCAGGAGTATCTAGTCCGTTATTACGGCCAGAGTTGGTTGTTCTGGGTACTGATGTATCAGGATCTGTGCACCCAAATTGCGTGAAAATGTAATCACATGCCAGTTCTAGTATAATATATTTGTCCAATGAATACCCGTTTATCATCTGCATTTCTTCGTGGTGTAGCAATTTTAATGGCCAGTAGTGTATAGAAATAAAATAGTTCTTGTTCTTTTGTTCAAAATCATTGATCTCCGAAAGTTTTTGACTAGTTGCTTTGAAATTTTGACACAACGTTAAATCCTAATTCGGGCATGGTTTTAGGTATTGTTTAACATATAATGTATAATATATGTATATGTAACATTTTGAGATTTTTTAACAATGTTTCCCCATTTTTAAATTTATATAAATTTATGTATCACGTTCACTTAAAAAATTGGTAACTAAAAACATGCACATACACCAATGGAAAGTTATGCCAAGATTTCAAAGCAGTTGATTAAAAAATTTCGCAGATTTGCGATTAGGGACACCTACATTTTCTGTATACGAGAAACTGTTCGTCTGATAATATCTGAAGATTTTGGTATGAGAAAGATTTGTGCAATAATGGTCCCCAAAAATCTCACACCACAACAGCGAGAAACACGGAAAAGTGTGGCAGCCGATCTGTTAGAGCAAACGGAAATCAATCCAGAATTGTTGAGCCATGTTATCACTGGTGATGAAAGTTGCCTTTTTCAGTACGATCCAGAGACAAAACGCCAAAGTTCGCAATGGTACTCAAAGGGATCACCACGACCAAAAAAAGCTCGCATGTCAAAGCCAAAAGTGAAATGCATGCTTGTGTGCTACTTTGATTCCAAGGGAATTGTTCATAAAGAGTGGCTGGCTCCTGGACAACAGTTAACCAATATTACTACAAGTAAATTTTTAGAAAGAGTTCTTCGTGTCCGTGCCAACATTGCTGATAATTGGATTCTACGTCACGATAATGCGCCATCCCACACTGCTCTGTCAGTACACCAATTTTTAACCTCAAAACAAATTTCAGTACTACTACAGCCACCTTATTCACCAGATATCGCTCCGTGAGACTTTTTTCTATTTCCAAGAGTCAAAACGGCGGTCAAGGGACGCCATTTTCAAACATCACAAGATGTCCAAAAAGCTGTGACGAGGGTCTTGGGAGGATATTACAGAAGATGAGTTTCAGAAATGTTTCCATCAATGGCAGAAGCGCTGGAAAAAGTGTGTGCAATCAGAAGGGAACTACTTTGAAGGAGACAACACTAAACATGAATAAAACGGTAAGCAACACTTTTTTTCAAATCAGTCTCATTACTTTATTGTCGCACCTCGTAAGCGCAAACATAGTTGTTCGTTTCTTCAGAATCTCGGCTCTCCGAAAGTTCTTCATATATTACTCTGAAATTTTGAAACAACGTTGTACTCGGATAATCGAGTGTTTTTATACACCTACCGGAACACCATCTGGTATGTAGGTAATAGAAGGGGAAGCGTTATAAAAATTTAGATGTTGGTTTGTTCAAAATCGTTAATCTCCTCAAGTTCTTGACCAACTGCTTTGACACAACTTTGAACTCTAATACGGGCGTGTTTAAGGTACCTAATTCTTTAATATATGTATACTTATAATATATAAATATTTACATGTAAGAGAGAAATTGAAAACATGGTTACCAAAGATCTCAAGTCGTAGATTTACGATTATTTAAAATTCTTACACGTTACTGTAATAAACGTTTAGACACACACAGACGTGTATACACAGTAGCGAAAAGTTGTGAACAAACAGGAAAGTGATATTTATGGCTTATTGGTTCATTACTACAGAATCTGAGTTCGCAGTAACAATAAACAAGGATCAAGGTCAAAGAGAGTGGAGGAAGTGGAGACGGACAGAGGGGTGGGGAGAAATGAACGTAGAAGACGGGAACCAGGAGATGGACAAAGAGAGGGGGAGGAGGTGATGGACAGAGAGAGAGAGAGAGAGGGAAAAAGAAGGGAGAAATGGAGAAAGAAAGGGAGGGAAAAAGAAGGGAGAGATGGAGAAAGAAAGGGGAGCGGGAGTTGGGCAGAGACAGGAAAGGGAAGGAGATTGGGACGTATATCCAATTCCCATACATATTAGGAACGTGTGCTTTCTCTTTACTTTCTTTTCCATTTATGCAGACTGAGGCACAGCACAGGGTGGCTGGGTACAGCTGGTTAAAAATATAAAGATGTTTATTAATGAAAAGTAGCTACTAAGTAAAAAAATAATAGTATAATAACAAAAGTAAGGCTCTCATCTGACCGAATGTTAGTCTGAGTACCACAGTGTAAGAACGGGCTGAACCGTTACTTCCCGATAACAGTGACAGCCGTCAGTGTTACTTTTCGGTAACTGATATATTTACGCGTCCAGTCACATTAATGTTAACCTCCGCCGATGTTCGACGTCAACGTGCTATAATCACTCACAGAGGGCACGTGGCAGCACTGGCAGTGGAGGGTATATAAAGTGTGTTGGGGGGACGCGGGGGAGAGTGCAATCGTTGCCGTACTGCGGAAAAGGAGCGATTTATCTAACGTCCGAAAGGGCGGGATCATTGGTGGAAGCATTTCTGCAGTGGCTAAGTTTGCTAATTGTTTGCGTGCAACCATGGCTAAAGCCTACGATGTATGAAAAAATGGCGCAATCCAATGCTGATTCCGAGGCAAATGTAGTGCACCACCTGTCTTAGACGACAAGGGTGAACAACGGCTGCAGAGATGTGAACGGGCGAATAGCCGTGCAACTGACCTTCCAGATGAACCAAGAGGCTGCAGACAGTGTATAATCAACGACCGTTCAGAGAACGTTGCTGCCTATACGCCTCTGCAGCAGACGCTTGTTTCATGCATCCTGGCTGACTCCCGTTCATCGGCGACGAGGGCTGGGATTTGCACGCTAATACTACACTCATGCTCATAAAATAATGATAATTGCAGGATGTGGTGCCACACAACGTGGAACTACACAAAACTGGCGCTAATAAAAAATGGTTCAAATGGCTCTGAGCACTATGGGACTGAACTTCTGAGCTCATCAGTCCCCTAGAACTTAGAACTAAGGACATCGCACACATCCATGCCCGAGGCAGGATTCGAACCTGCTACCGTATGGCGCTAAAGCATAGGCACATCGGGAACACGCACAACACAGGTCTGTAAGTCCACGGTATTGCTGATAAGTTGAGAAAACCGTCCCGAAACACATGTGCTATAGAACGCCACTGTTTCCTGCGTATGTACCGCGACATCAATATGGGATATGGTCACCATGCACACGTACACAGGCCGCACAACGGGTTGGCATATTCTGGATCAGGTGGTCGAGCAGCTGCTGAGATACAGCCTCCCATTCTTGCACCAGCGCCTGTCGGAGCTCAAGTGTCGTAGGGGTTTGAAGGCGTGCAGCGATACGTCGACCGACAACATCCCAGACGTGCTTGATGGGGTTTAGGTCTGGAGAACAGGCAGGCCACTCCATTCGCCTGATATCTTCTGTTTCGAGGTAGTCCTCCACGATGGCAGCTCGGTGGAGCCGTGCGTTATCATCCATCAGGAGGAAGGTGGGACCCAGTGCACCGCTGAAAAGGCGGACATACTAGTGCACAATGACGTCCCGATACACCTGCCCTGTTACAGTTCCTCTGTCAAAGACATGCAGGGGTGTACGTGCACCAATCATAATCCCACCCCACACCATCAAACCACGAACTCCATACAGGCCCCTTTCAAGGACATTAAGGGGTTGGTATCTGGTTCCTGGTTCACGCCAGATGAAAACCCCTTGAAAATCGCTGTTCAGACTATACTTGGGCTCGTCCGTGACCGTAACCTGGAACCACTGTTGCAATGTACTGTGTTCTTGACACCAGGCTTTACGGGCTCTCCTGAGACCTGCGGTCAGTGGAATGCACCTTGCAGGTCTCCGGGCGCATAAACCGTGTCTGTTCAGTCGTCTGTAGACAGTGTGTCTGGAGACAACTGTTCCAGTGGCTGCGGTAAGGTCCTGATCAAGGCTACCTGCGGTACTCCGTGGCCGACTGCGGGCACTGATGGTGAGATATCGTTCTTCTTGTGGTGTTGTACACTGTGGACGTCCCGTACTGTAGCGCCTGGACACGTTTCCTGTCTGCTGGTATCGTTGCCATAATCTTGAGATCACACTTTGTGGCACATGGAGGGCCCGTGCTACGACCTGCTGTGCTTGACCAGCCTCCAGTCGCCCTAGTATTGTACCCCTCATAACGTCATCAATATGTGTTGAGCCATTTTCAACACACAGTGACCATTAACACGTCTGAAAACGTCTGCACACTTGCTCGCTGCACCGTACTCTGACATGCACCAACACACCTCTGCATTTGTGGACTGCCAGCACCACCGTGCGACGACTGCGGGTCAAATGCACCGCATGGTCATACCCCGAGGTGATTTAAACCCGCAAACTGCCTACCAGAGCGTTGTTTCACCATGAATCAGCATTATCCTTAATTCATGAGCATGAGTGTACAATTGGACGTCCATTGTGTGCCGACAGCTGCTTTTTCAGATGAATCGTGTTTTATGCCCCATCGGACAGATGGTCGTTGGCATATACTCACTCCTGAAAGCAAAGGGGCCATGCCGGATGACGGAGCATTATGGTCTGGGAATGTTTTTCATGGCATTCCCTGGGTGATTTCGTCTTTATAGAAGGCAAAATGGATCTTTGGGTACCATGTTCACCTCTACGTACAATATCTTTTTCCTCGACACGATGGTATCTTCCAGCAGAACAACGCAACGTGCCACACAGCTCACCGGGTCGATCGGGTTGTTCGCGTCACGCGTCCTCAACGGAGAAACCTAGCACAGCTGGACACGGCACTGGACTCGGCATGACACCACATCCCTGTCCATGCCTTCCAGAACCTTGTATGATAACTGGGGACCTAGAAACGACAGAGAGGCTCCGTCCCCTTCGCAGCCGCAGTGATCCACAACCCCACGACGACTACCGCAGTCCACTTCACCCCTCCACCACCCCACACCCAACCCAGGGTTATTGTGCTGTTCGGCACCCGGTGGACCCCCCAGGGAACGTCTCACACCAGACGAGTGTAACCCCTACGATTGTGTGGTAGAGTAATGATGGTGTACGCGTACGTGGAGAACTTGTTTGCGCAGCAATCGCGGACATAGTGTAGCTGAGGCGGAATACGGGGAACCAGCCTGCATTCGCCAAAGCAGATGGAAAACCGCTTAAAAACCGTCCACAAACTGGCCGGCTCACAGGACCCCGACACAAGTCCGCCGGGCGGATTCGAGTCGGGGACCAGGCGCTCCTTCACGCTCCGGAAAGCCGTGCGTTTGACCGCTCGGCTAACCGGGTTCCAGAACCTTACTGACTCGCTTCCGGCAAGGGTAGCAGCGGTCCGCACTACAAAAGCTGGTTATTCAGGCTTTTGATAGGTCACATTATTGTGACTTGATAGTGTAGTGATATGTTATGAAAGGTCTCTGTTGGATTCCTTTCATGTTTAATTTCTTAAATCTGTTGTCATTTATGGAAGAAATTCCTCTTCTAAATTTACTGTGGTGTTTCTGACTATCTGGGAGGAGACTGAGCAGTGGAACGTATTACTTTTACACATAAACAAGAACGATCTGTCACACTACTACACTTTAAAACACAGTTTATACAGTATGTAATTCATGTCACACAGTCTCATACGGAACCTACATCCGCTTTCTTTTATATACTGTATATGATAAGATGCTGTCATCCCCCTTCCCTTCTGTGTGAGAGGATGAATGAGCAAATGTATTTCTAGTTGCATGCTTGAGGGTAGCAGACAAGCCTGTCTGCTAGAGAACAGTAGGACCAACGTCGGAACAGGTAGCTACGCTTTCTAAAAGCAAAGAGGTTTCTATTCTTAGTATGGTCCTGTCCGTCCGTTGTCATGTTGGTATAGGAAGCTGCCCCTCTGGCCACTTCCGTTTGTATTTGTGAGCCACCCCTCAGGAAGGGACCAGTCAGTCTGTCCGTGGCGAGCGTCTGAAGTGGTAAGATCTCCGGCTAAGCGCGTCTCTGCTAAGTCCTTAGGACAATGCATTTCTTAAGTTCAGCCTAACTGAAAATTTAATCACCTTTATTTCAGGTTTAGCTCTAAAATATCTAATGTTATCTTAAATTGCAGCGCAGTGTAATTCTCGTGTGAAGTTCAGATTATTTTCCGGTAGTTGCTTTGTCACTACTTCGTGAGTAAAGTGGAACCACGTTTTGATCAGTAACTCTAACTAAGATCAATCTTAAATGCGAATGCTTGGGTGATTATAACGTCTCGTCTTGACAATATTTTTCAATATAGCAACTTTTCTTTATGTTCAACCCACGTGGGGTGTACTTTGCGAGACCAGTACCACGTGCTTATACAACTGTTTGACCCATGAGGTTAATAGTAAGACGTTAGTAACCAGTTCGAGGTTTTTTTTTTGTAAATTGCTTTTCGATCTAATTTATTTTAATTATCAAAATTATTGTGGAGTTATACGCTTTGTGTAAACCAAGTTGACGACGTGAAGCATGTGGTGTAATCATCAAAGTAGCCCTCAGCTATTCTTTTTGGGAAGATTTCACAGAGAGTTAGTATGAATTTAGTATACCAGTGTGTGGTAGTTACATGACGGACAGGATTGTGCTACGAACGTAATTTCTTTGGGTGAAAACTGAATCGGTTGGTTGTGGTTAATTTCCTCTTGCTTATCTTTCAACGTTCTTCGTGTGTTATTTTATGAATGCAGTGTTGTATGCAGTCTCCCAATCTTGGCTCCATATTTTATGTGTTCCGTAAGATTACAATCTCACATTTTCACAATCCTAAATAAGGCACCAGCTCAGTTATAACTCACGTTTAATATGCTGAAATTTCAATGATCAATCTTAAAATAAATTTCCAAATATAAACTGATTTCTTTCTTTTTATTTAAATGCTCCTTATATATATATATATATATATATATATATGTTACCGGTTGTTGTATGACTATTAAAAGATTATAATTAATGTTAGTCTGTTTGGGAATTTGGTAAACCTAGACTATTTACCTGGTGAAACAGTTGCGCAGTAATGCAAGGTTAACTTCCCCAGACAGCTCACAGCTTTTAACCCGCTTTTATTGTCTAGCAGTACCGCTTACATAGCAAAAATAAAAGTAACACGTTCCACTACTCAGTCTCCTCCCAGATAGTCAGAAACGCCACAGTAAATTTAGAAGAGGAATTTCTTCCATAAATGACAACAGATTTAAGAAATTAAACATGAAAGGAATCCAACAGAGACCTTTCAACTTCACTAATTCGCAATCTGTTCACCTTCGCATTCCACCATGAGCGGAACTCACCACTGAAAACAATTCTACTCCGCTCGATGAGGTTCGAAGCTGAAGACGTGCCTCGAGACGCCCTGAACAGCTGTGGGATACCAATCTCGCCCTCGTCCATAATGCACGACAACCATGAGTAATGATCTGGAGTGCAATTTATTTCCATAGCATGACCCCTTTGGTTGTCTTTTGCGGCATCCTTAAATCACAGTGGTACGTCGACGCTATTTGTTGAGCTTCACGGCAAGCCATCCTGGGCTTACATTTCAGCAAGATAATACTCGTCCGCACACGACGAGTGTTTCCACTGCTTGTCTTCGTGCTTAGGAAACCCCACCTTGGCCAGCTAGGTCGCCGGATTTCTCTCCATTGAGAACGTTCGGACTATTATGAACAGGGCCCTTCAACCAACTCGGGATCTGGATGATCTAACGCGTCAAGACGGAATTCTGTATAATATCCCCAAGGAGGATATCCAGCAACTCTTATCAAACAATGCCCAGTTAAATAACTGCGATAATAAGGGCCGGAGGTGGAGCAACGCGTTACTGACTTGCTCTTTGTCTTGAGTAAGTCATCCAGTTTTCTGAAGCTATGACCGTTTCATTGTCTGTTCATGTACATCACGTCTAATGATTACCGTCTCTTTCGGATAACAATTTCGTGGTGCGCCTTTTTTTTGTCTTAGAGTGTACATCAGTAAAACTAATATTAGGACCTCCTTCGTAGTGCGCCTTTTTTTGTCTTAGATTGTACCTCAGTAAAACTAGCATTAGGACCGATCAAAAAAACGGAGAAATTAAGAAGAAGGAAAGAAAGTTTGTGAGGGAGGTATTAAGGAACAGAAGAAAAGTAGAAAAATTTAAATTAAGAAATAATATAAACATATGCAATAATACAGAAAAAATTGCAGGCGCATTTCTAATAGCAAATACAAAGAATTAGTCGTAACAGACTGACGAGAATGAGTGCGCAGAATTTTGAAGAACTAAAACGCAAAGTGGATAAAGACACAGAAGAAATCGTCACAAATAAGCAAGGATTGGAGACAGAACAGAAAGGATGGTACCGTCCTAAACATTTTTTTTCTGCAGACGTGGGATGCTTCTATTCCATAGACGACAGCTTCGTTGGTAGTGGTTCTAATGGAACTAGGCATTGTACCTATTTACTTCGTCGAAAAAATGTAATTTATGATACATATTCGATATGTAACGCAAAATTCTCATTAGATTGAAATCATGTTTATTTACATTTTCCATTTCATTTATGGACACACAGGTTATTCGCACAAAAAATTATGCTAAAATGATGATTCACTTTCAGTATTTCGATACCGATTAATCTGTGCACAGTGGCTTCGTATAATAGCAATTTTAATTTTTTGTGTGTATTTCATGCGAACGTGATAATATTTTCAGCGAATCTAGAGATCATATCAACCATATAATAATAAAGGATTATTAACCTTTCTGCTTCTTTAATACTTCGTATTTCACAATTTTTATTTACTTATTTATTTATTTAACCTGATGTGCTTAGGGCAATCACGCCCTCTTTACATCGTTCGAGGGTTTCACGCATACAATATCTTTGTTCATAAACTTTTATAAAAAATAACAATTTTAATATGACAAATAGTATTAAAACGATTTGAGTGTCTGGAGCGGCAATGTGAGTAAATAAAACACTTACTATGAACTAATAAAGTTAATACTGACAATATCTGTAGTAATAATAATGATAATAATAAGAATAATGACAGTGGTAGACAAAAAAAGGTTTTGTAGGCGTACAAGATATATGTTTACTGGTATAGCGAGTTCTGTAGAAAGGGAATTTAAGGGAACGGCACCTGCCAAGAATATTGGGAAATGACGAACATCTGGCTGGAAACAAAGATGTACACGGGTGTGCAGGGCAATGGTAATCGTTATTGTTACTTTAGTAGGTGTGTCATTAACTGTCTTCTGAAGCTGGAGACGTTGTTCAGTTGTCTAATGTATTGCGGGACGTTATTCCAGAGTAGCGTTCCTGCTGCTGAGGAGTTCGAGGAAGTGGCTAAAAGCTGGAGTGGTGCAGATTGGAGCGGATATTTATTATTTAAAAATTTGCTCTTCACTGAACATTTTTCTCATTTTCCAATATCACAATTTGGTTAATGGACGAGAAATGACGTCATCACTATTGTTCCCACTGGAACTGTTACGACTAATTGTTATCTCTGGAACAAGATAATTAAAATTCCATTGGAAACTATTCCGACTAATTATTATCTTTAGAACAAGATAATTAAAATTTGGTTAATTTAATACTTTGCACACAAAAAATATTGGCGTTTTTACGACTAAAGCCAAATTAGCGAAACTAATAAGAAACTGCTATCATTAGAAACTTGTCTGTATCTAATTTTGTACATAAAAACGTATTAATCATTACAAAAAATGTATTTAAAATTAAAATGTTGTTAGGCCAGATGTTAGTGCCATGCACAGCACGTACCGTACACTTAGGATACAGCAGCTCAAACCCAAAACGAGTAGGAAAAAGATGTCCCTGAATTTGAGATTTTTGTGAATTTGTCGAGGTTGGCAATGGTGTAAAATTATACTGTAATGCACAAATTCGAGGTACAAAAATAGAGCCTTATGTTACTGGACAGAAGCTGGAAATATAAAAGACGCAGTTATGTCACAACCCGATACTTTAAAGATAACAGCTATGCCCATGAGACGAGCAGAAGACTATGAGCAGAAGTTAATTAATTTTCATTTTTTTAAAATTCTGTTATTTATTTGGAAATATCCGTTTGATGCTGCAGACATCTTACGATTTTTGGTAGGGACATGCACAATTCGTGGTGAAATTCTGTAAGAATGTACTTATATGCTGCAGTCACATAGCAAGAAGCCTGCAATTATACGCATTAGGAAACTACCCTCTTCTTCACTATAACGCTTGAGATGTCTGAGTGGGAAGATTCATTCTGGCCTATTTGTGCTCTGGAGGAGCTCAACATGCACGACTTTTCGAAAACGCAATCACCTATGAATGTTATACGCGATTCCGCGAGAACAGGCATCTACGCGGAGCACTTGATCGATTGTCACACAACAGTAGAAGAATCCCCGTCTTACACGTTTTTAATCTACGCTCTTCTCTCTTCTGTTACACGTAGATGAGAAGTTGAATTTCTACGAACACACAAGGCTACAAACAGACAAAGCAGAAAAAATACTAAATAAACTGGCGAGCCTAAATTCAGAACAGTAAAGGCTATCTCCACCAGTCATACGGACGAGAATAACAGTAAATAAGTGTAAGGTGCTGGCGATCTAGTCAAGGAAACACTGAACATTGTACACGGATGAGCAACTTCAGTTAATTCATTGTTGTTGTGGTCTTCAGTCCTGAGACTGCTTTGATGCAGTTCTCCATGTTACTCTATCCTGTGCAAGCTTCTTCATCTCCCAGTACCTACTGCAACCTACATCCTTCTGAATCTGCTTGGTGTATTCATTTCTTGGTCTCCTTCTACGATTTTTACCCTCCACGCTGCCCTCCAGTACTAAACTGGTGATCCCTTGATGGCTCAGAACATGCCTACCAACCGATCCCTTCTTCTAGTCAAGTTGTGCCACTAACTCCTCCCCAATTCTATTCAATACCTCCTCATTATTTATGTGATCTACCCATCTAATCTTCAGCATTCTTCTGTAGGACCAAATTTCGAAAGCTTCTATTCTCTTCTTGTCTAAACTATTTATCGTCCATGTTTCACTTCCATACATGGCTACACTCCATACAAATACTTTCAGAAACGACTTCCCGACTCTTAAATCAATACTCGATGTTAATAAATTTCTCTTCTTCAGAAACGCTTTCCTTGCCATTGCCAGTCTACATTTTATATCCTCTCTACTTCGACCATCATCAGTTATTATGCTCCCCAAATAGCAAAACTCCTTTGCTACTTTAAGTGTCTCATTTCCTAATCTAATTCCCTCAGCATCACCCGACTTAATTCGACTACATTCCATTATCCTCGTTTTGCTTTCGTTTATGTTCATCTTATACCCTCCTTTCAAGACACTGTCCATTCCGTTCAACTGCTCTTGCAAGTCCATTGCTGTCTTTTCATACGTTTAGCAATATTATTTCTCTACTACTAACCAAACTTTTTGTTGTGACTGGCGGTCAACAGCTCGAAGAAATCATTCTGAGGTATTAACAGACAGTTACAATCGGTGATAGCACGAACAGATCTCTGCTCTATCCTATCACCTTTTTATATTCTTCTTAAAACAGCAAAATTTTATCCAATCCATCTGTGGCATGATTCAGCAAACCAGTGTTTAGTAGTATTAGTTGAAAACAGTCTTGGTTGCAATTTTAGTTTTTCTTTAATTATTTATCAACTACGCGTTTCACCTTGTTTAGGCATCTTCAGGCTGATCTTAATTTGGTATTTCTTAGGACGATCGTTTAGACAGTGTAGCTAAAGGGCAATTTCGAGCACATCAGGCCAACATCGCCTTCGTTAACGTCAGTAAATACTTTCTAGATGGACTTGTATGACTCCAAGACCTGCATACGCTTTGTTAAGATCAGCCTGAAGATGCCTATGTAAGGTGAACCGCATAGATTATGAATAATAAAAAAACTAAAATTGCAAGCAAGACTGTTTTCAACTAATACTGCAAAATTTTATCTATATTTCATCTTCAAATTATTCTTATTTAAAAAAAGTATTATTTTTTGTAAAATGTACACGAAAACAAAACAAAAAAACTCGAAAAAAGATGAGAAGCGAAAACTGTAATATGTTTGACTGTTTTAAAAGATCAGGTAACAGGTCTATAAGTTTGCATATTATAGCATATATTAGTCTTTCCCTGTAGATCATACCTCTTCGAAACGACAAATTTGAATTATCATAGTTATGCAAGCTTTTTTTAACGCGAAAAATCAAAAGAGTGTTTCTCAGAGAGTGATGGAGAAATGAGTTTTTTGGGGTGCAGTGATACGCCAGAAAACAAACAACCGCATAGGACGGATTGGAAGGGTAGAATTTGTTCCATGGACACCGCAAATCGCCGGATCTCACTGCTATGGATTTATTGGCACGTGATTACAAGAAGTCGTTTTGTCAGAGTCGTAACCGCCTTTCTCACTGTTTCCCCGGCGAGCAAGGTGAGCGTGCAGGGATGGAATATTGCGTCCTTGCCTTGCCTTACGGCCTTTCCAGGGACGAACACAGGAGATTACAGAGGAATAAGTTCACTAAATGCAGGATATAAAATTTATGGAAAAATTCTTAATCAAAGATTACAAAGTACTGCTGATGCAATAATCTGAGAAGGACAATCGGGCTTTAAGTTAAATTTAGAAACGGATTTATTATTTATGGATTATGAGAAAGCCTTTGATAAGGCAAAAAAAACCTTTTATGGAAACTATTGGAAATCACAGATTTTCTTAATCACATTATTAATAATATAAAGAATCTATATGTGAATACAGAAAGAGTAATAAGTTCAGGTTCGGAAATGTCACATGTAATATTAATAAATCAAGGTGTTTACTTTATTTAATTTATGTATTGACGATGTAGTATTCAAATGGAAGGGAATTAAAATAACACTTTTTTCATACCACTGAATATTCTGTTGTATTCTGATGGTCAGATAATTATACAGTAAACAGAAGAGAATTTGCAGAGAGCAGTATACAGACTGAGCTAAAACGAAATATATTACATCTTAACTGTATCTGAAAAAAGACAAATATAAAGCCTTTCATAGGAAAGAATTCAGTGAGTCTTAAAATAATAATAAATGAAAAAAATTTAAAACAAGTATCCCACTTCAGCTGTTTAGGATGTGATACTAGTTTTAACTATGAGAAAGATGTTGAGAAGAAGGTTAATAACAATTATCAAGCTATCTGCGTAACAGCTGGAAGAATTTTGTGAAGAAAAACAAGAAAGGAGACAGAAATGAAATTCTGTAAAGTTACGGCTGTGCCTACTCTCGTATGTGATCTCGTATCATGGACAGTAACAAACAAAGGAAACCCATTATACAGACAGCAAAGATGATGTTCATGAAATATGTGAGAGACTGTAATAAAATGGATAGAGTAACTGATGATACAATAAAAATCAGATTTGAATATCTTTCCAGTAAATAACAAGATAGAAGACAGCAGAATGACGAGGAAGAATCACGTTGACATAATCTCAGTCAACGGATTGCCAAGTAAACAGAATGAATTATCGGCCGACTAGAAAGAGAGAACTGGGTAGACCCCGTGAGTGGGTGGGTGAATGATAGAGACCTGAGGGAGATGATGATGATGATGATGATGATGATAACGACGACGACGACGACGATGATGATGAAGTCCCCTGATCAATTTTTCTCTTTCCCTGTGTGTTCCAGTAATCTCCAGCACGCATCTCCCTATGGGTCACTCGGAAATGGTCGTCAAACTTTTTTGCTCAGGCGTCATTACTCTGACGCTGTGTGGTAAGTGGAACCTAGATAGATCAGCATGCCATCGTCCCACAGTAGAGTAGCTCTACAGATTGTCCACACACTGATGGTACATAGGGAATTCTATTAAATTATAATAAATATTCCAGATTATATAAATATTAATAAATGAATAAACAAAAATAAAATAAATTCTAGTAATTCTAATAAATTTTGTTTATTTCCAGATTGAATTGTGGGTCTGTCTAAAGAAGAACGAGTGGAGCTGGTGCTCTAAAGTGGACGAGAAGGACGGTCGTATTGCAAAATTGAGGAAAAATTCAACCTTCGGCACCCTCAACGCCAACTGTTTTACTGCCGTCGGGAAATTAATCACCAAGTTTAAGGAAACAGATAGTGTGTTGAACAAACCCAGTTCCGGAGACCAGAGACTTCAGACGAAACGATAGAGGCTGTCCTGACCAAGATTTATGCTGGCCCAAAGAAATCGCTTCATCGGACATCCACGGAGATGGGCGTTTCAAGGTCAACCATCCACAAATTACTGGCAGAAGAGAGGTTTTCATTCGTACATCACATAAATGAATATGATCGACATCTACATATACTTGATTACTCTGTTATTCACAATAAAGTGCCTGGCAGAGAGTTCAATGAACCGCCTTCATGCTGTCTCTCTACCGTTCCACTCTCGAACGGCACGCGGGAAAAACGAGTTCTTAAATTTTTCCGTGCGAGCCCTGATTTTTCTTATTTTCTCGTGATGATCATTTCTCCCTATGTAGGTGGGTGCCAACAGAATGTTTACGCAATCGGAGGAGAAAACTGGTCATTGAAATTTCATGAGAAGATCCCGTCGCAACGAAAAACGCCTCTGTATTAATGATTGCCACTCCAATTCACCTATCATGTCTGTGGCACTATCTCCCTTCGTGATAGTACAAAACGAGCTCCCCTTCTTTGAACTTTTTCGATGTCATCCGTCAGTCCCACCTGATGCGGATCCCACACCGCACAGCAATACTCCAGAATAGGGAGGGCAAGCGTGGTGTAAGCAGTCTCTTTAGTAGACCTGTTGCACCTTCTAATTGTTCTGCTAATGAATCGCAGACTTTGGTTTGCTCTACCCACAATATTATCTATGTGATCGTTCCAATTTACGTTGTTTGTAATTGTAATCCCTAAGTATTTAGTTGAATTTACAGCCTTCAGATTTGTGTGACTTATCGCGTAATCGAAATTTAGCTGATTTCTTTTAGTACTCATCTGAATAACTTCACACTTTTCCTTATTCAGGGTCAATTGCCACATTTCGCACCATACAGATATCTTATATAAATCATTTTGCAATTCGTTTTGATCAACTGATGACTTTACAAGACGGTAAACGACAGCATCATCTGCAAACAATCAAAGACGGCTACTCAGATGGTCTCCTATGTCGTTAATATAGATCAGGAACAATAGAGGGCCTGTTACACTTCCTTGGGGAACGCCAGATATTACTTCTGTTTTACTCGATGACTTGCCGTCTATTACTGCGAACGGTGGCCTTTCTGACAGGAAATCACGGATCCAGTCGCACAACTGAGGCGATACTCCGTAGGCACGCAATTTGGTTAGAAGACGCTTGTGATGCCGATAGAAGCATGCAGATGCGTGAATGGTTTGCGGATAAACTGGATGAAAATATCAGTTTTACTACAGATTGTGTGTTGTTCGGTGATGAAGCTGTGCTTTATGTCAGTGGTGAAGTGAACAGACAAAATCTTCGATTCTGGTCTCAAGGAAATCCACATTGGATGAGCCCATTCAAACAGCAGGGCTGCCAAAAGGTAATGGTGTGACGTGGTTTGTGGAAAGCTCATGTGCTACGACCTTTCTTCTTTGATGAGCATGTAATGGGTGAGACATATCTGAACATATATATGAAGATAGTAACTGTTCTCGAAAGAACAGATACCATTGATGACCGTGCAGCTTCTCCAGAATAAATGATAATTAATTGAAACCCTGCCGACAGGTGTTGTTGATATACCTCGATGGGGACAGTTGAAAACGTGTGCCCCGACCAGGACTCGAACCCGGGGTCTGTTGCTTACATGGCAGACGCTCTATCCATCTTTTTTTTATTTTTAATCTCATTTTGTTCGCTTTTGTTCGTTGCATCTGCTCGAGGTGGACGTCGTAAGACATCCGTTTAAGTTCGTTGTTGATCGATTAACTTAATTTTTTTATTACAGAGGGCAGCTAACCCTCTGACCGAACACGCTGAGCTACCGTGCCGGCTGTCCATCTCAGCCACCGAGGGCACAGATGAATAGCGCGACTGTAGGGACTTATCCCTTGCACCCTTCCCGTGCACCTGTCGGCAGCTGAGGGTTTCAGTTAATTATCATTTATCTAAACATGCTGGATGCCTCAGATTGGGCGTTTCGGTGAGGGACTTCCAGACTGTAATGAGCAGGATGGCCCCGCTGCCCATTTTGCTGCAGCTGTTAGAGATTGGTTGAATGACAGTTTTCCTAACTGGATTGGGAGAAGAGGACGTGTGAAGTGGTCCCCTCGCCCGCCAGACCTCTCTGCCCTTGATTTCTTTTTCTGGTGTGCTGAAAGAGAAAGTACCAGGGTGAGTCAAATGAAAACCTTAAATATTTTTTTAAATATTATTTATTGTGCAGAAGTGGTACAAAGCTGTATCACTTTTCAACATAATCTCCCCCACGCTCAATGCAAGTCCTCCAGCGCTTACAAAGTGCATTAATTCCTTTAGAACAAAAATTCTTTCGGTAGTCCGCGCAACCACTCATGTATCACGTGGCGCACCTCTTCATCAGAACGGAACTTCTTTCCTCCCATTGCGTCTTTGAGTCGTCCAAACATATGGAAATCACTTGGGGCAAGGTCTGGTGAGTATGGTGGATGAGGAAGACACTCAAAATGCAGGTCTGTGATTGTTGCAACTGTTGTACGGGCAGTGTGGGGCCTTGCATTGTCATGTAGCAAAAGGACACCTGCTGACAGCAACCCACGTCGCTTTGATTTGATTGCAGGCCGCAGATGATTTTTTTAGGAGGTCTGTGTATGACGCACTAGTGAAAGTGGTCCCTCTAGGCACGTAATGCTCCAAAATGACGCCTTTTTCGTCCCAAAAGAGAGTCAGCATGACCTTCCCTGCTGTTGGTTCTGTTCGAAACTTCTTTGGTTTTGGTGATGAGGAATGGCGCCATTCCTTGCTCGCTCTCTTCGTTTCCGGTTGATGGAAGTGAACCCAGGTTTCGTCCAGAGTAACGATTCTTGCAAGGAAGCCAAAATCTTCTCGTTCAAAGCGCCGTAGAAGTTCTTCACAAGCATCAACACGTCGTTCTCTCATTTGTGAGTCAGCTGCCGTGGCACCCATCTTACAGACACTTTGTGAAACTGGAGCACATCGTACACAATGTGCTGTGCTATGACTAATCTGTAAACATGCTGCAATGTCATTTAGTGTCACTCGGCCGTTTTCCTTCACTATGGCTTCAACTGCTGCAATGTTCTGTGGAGTCACAACTCGTTGTGCCTGACCTGGACGAGGAGCATCTTCCATTGAAGTGACACCATTTGCAAACTTTCTACTCTATTTGTAGACTTGCTGCTGTGACAAACATGCATCGCCGTAATGAACCTTCATTCGTCGATGAATTTCAATAGGTTTCACACCTTTACTACGCAAAGACCGAATAACAGAATGCTGTTCTTCACTGGTGCATGTCGCAAGTGGGCCGGCCATGTTTACACTAATACTGTAACGGTATGTGTGCATCTGCACAATGCTGCCACCCACAGGACATTCTGCACGCAGTTTGTAGCACGCTTAGCAACTTACAGGATAAAGGCGCGAAATTTGGATTTGTTATTACAAATTTAAGGTTTTCATTTGACTCACCCTCGTATACTCGATGAAGATTACAAACCACCTGACAGAAACATTGCCAGTTAGTGTGATAAAATCAACGGCGGTTCAGGCCTGTATCATCGAGTTCACCTTAATCTTGCAAAGCGCATCGAAGTAACCATTGAAAAGTACGGGGATCATGCTGAAAATGTTATTTATTAACATTAAAGTGACTAAAATGTGCTTTATTGCTATTTATTAAAATTCCCTATGTACGTAGACTTTACGGACACCCTGTAGTAGAGGCGCGGTAAGTTGGCCGTCCTCCAAGTTCTGGTCGTTCAAATTTCGCTCCATTCGGAATATTTCGTGTCAACTGTTTCTGACTGCTGCAACCTTCGGCGAACATTGACACTGTAATTACCTGACGAAATGTAGTGTCGTATGCATGAGCGGCTGATTAAATTGCTCATAACAGTAATTGTACTTATATTTAAATGCATTAATCAATACGCGACAAGATCACACATGTTTGCTAAATATTTCGGAGGTCATCTTTCTTCTCCTCATTGCGTTGTATAACAACAGCCACAATTTAATTTCATATTCCCGGTTACAAACAACTACTGCACTTGAAGATGTTTGTGCCTATAATCCGCATTCACAAAACCATTTTACTTCAGTGTAAAAGTTCATGCCACAGCAGGAGACCGTTTCGAGTCGCTCACGCTCAAGAGCTGTCAGTGTAAGAAGACAAACAATAAAACTTTCCTCCCCCTCCCCCCCCCCCCCAACCTCTCACCCCCGCCCGCCGCTGACGATCTCTAAACCCTAACACCGCTTTGGCCGCGCGACTTACCCCTCTGACTTGAGCTAACCAGCCAACTTCACTTTTCTCACTGTCTAATAAACCATCATCGCAGTTCAGCACTTCTTAAAATACTTCTGTTTCCGTAAGAATTTTTGTTACTGTGTGGGAAAATTCCTTTCTAAAGGATCTCTTAACGTCGGATGAAGTTTTAGGATACGGCTGTTAGTTCTTAAATGCACATTATTATAAAATACATCTAAGAACCACGAGCTGCACCAATATCTGGATCGGGCCCTGTGCGCCTTGCTGGTCGCTCTTTGACGACTACATCCACATCCACATCTACATCTACATCTACATGGAGACTGCAAATCACACATACGTGCCTGGCAGGGGATTCATCGAACCACCTTCACAATAATTCTCAATTATTCCATTCTCGAACAGCGCCCGGTAAAAAACGAAAATCTGTATCTCTCCGTAAGAGTTCTGATTTCCCTTATTACACACACATCAAAAAAAGTTTTGCGTCACCCCTGTCCCCAGAACTCTGAAGATAGACGTTGACTGTTGATATTGTATCGCAGACACAGTCCCTTTCACTGTTCAGAGATGTCACTAAACCCGCCCAAAGATGTAAAGAGCCATGCAATGAGCATCGTCTATTAGGCGGAGGGGGTCCGAGAGCCGATCAGTTCCAGTCACTCCACCAGACTCGTGTTGGCCGTAGTCCAACTATGCCTAGAAGGTCTGTACCGCGGTTCGATCGCGTCCGGATTGTTACTTTGTGCCGACCGAGGTAGCCGAACGGTTCTAGGCACTTCAGTCCGGGACCGCGCTGCTGCTACGGTCGCAGGTTCGAATCCTGCCTCGGGCATGGATGTGTGTGATGTCTTTAGGTTAGTTAGGTTTAAGTAGTTCTAAGTTCTAGGGGACTCATGACCTCAGGTGTTAAATCCCATAGCCGGCCGCGGTAGTCTCGCGGTTCTAGGCGCGCAGTCCGGAACCGTGCGACTGCTACGGTCGCAGGTTCGAATCCTGCCTCGGGCATGGATGTGTGTGATGTCCTTAGGTTAGTTAGGTTTAAGTAGTTCCAAGTTCTAGGGGACTGATGACCTCAGAAGTTATGTCCCATAGTGGTCAGAGCCATTTGAACCATTTTTTGTTACTTTGTGCCAGGAAGGACTCTCAACAAGGGAAGTGTCCAGGCGTCTCGGAGTGAACCAAAGCGATGTTGTTCGGACATGGAGGAGATACAGAGAGACAGGAACTGTCGATGACATGCCTCGCTCAGGCTGCCCAAGGGCTACTACTGCAGTGGATGACCGCTACCTACGGATAATGGCTCGGAGGAATCCTGACACCAACGTCAGCAGGTTGAATAAAGTTTTTCGTGCAGCCACAGGACGTCGTGTTACGACTCAAACTGTGCGCAATACGCTGCATGATGCGCGACTTCACTCCCGTCGTCCATGGCGAGGTCCATCTTTGCAACCACGACACCATGCAGCGCGGTACAGATGGGCCCAACAAGATGCCGAATGGACCGCTCAGGATTGGCATCACTTTCTCTTCACCGATGAATGTCACACATGCCTTCAACTAGACAAGCGTCGGTGTTTGGAGCCAATCCGGTCAGGCTGAACGCCTTAGACACACTGTCCAGCGAGTGCAGCAAGGTGGAGGTTTCCTGCTGTTTCGGGATGGCATTATGTGGGGCCGACGTACGCCGCTGGTGGTCACGGAAGGCGCCGTAACGACTGTACGATGTTACATCTAAGCGTTCTGCCAACAAACCGCATCTTTGGCTGGTCTTTCAAATAGCATTTTCTGTGTGTTCTTTCCAATTTAAGTTGTTTGTAATTGAAATTCCTACTATTTGGTTGAACTTACGGCCATTTCATTTGATTGATTTGTAGTGTAACCGAAGTTTATCTGATTCCTTTTACTACACATATGGATTACCTCACACTGTAATAATTTAGAGCCAACTGCCAATTCTCGGCCGGCTGCTGTGGCTGAGCGGTTCTAGGCGAGTCAGTCTCGAACCACGCGGTTGCTACGGTCGCAGGTTCGAAAACTGCCTCGGGCATGGATGTGTGTGATGTCCTTAGGTAGAGTTAGGTTTAAGTAGTTCTAAGTTCTAGGGGACTGATGACCTCAGATGTTAAGTCCCATGGTGCTTAGAGCCATTCGAAACAATTTTGCCAATTCTCGCAATATACAGATATCTTTTCTAAATCGTTTTACAATTTTTCTTGATCTTCTGATGACCTTACTAGACGATAAATTACAACTTTTTTTGGCAAACAACCTAAGATCGTCTCCTAAATCTTGTATATAGATACGGAACAGCAAAAGGCCTGTAACACTACCTTGTTGAACGCCTAAAGTCACGTCTGTTTTACTCGATGATTTTCCGTCACTTAGTACGAACTGTGTGTGACCTCTCTGACAGAAAATCACGAATCCAGTGGCCTAACTGAGACGATATTCCATAAGCACCACGACCACTGATGTAACGCGAACGTTGAAACAGTTCGTACTGTAAGTAGGCTGTTTAGGTTTTTTTATTGGTAACGCCAACTCTGTATGAAAATCACTGGCTGTGCTGTGTGCAGTCTGTGTCTAGTTTGCATTGTTGTCTGCCATTGTAGTGTTGGGCAGCGGCAGCTGGATGTGAACAGCGCGTAGCGTTGCGCAGTTGGAGGTGAGCCGCCAGCAGTGGTGGATGTGGGGAGAGAGATGGCGGAGTTTTGAAATTTGTCATGAACTGCTATATTTATATATGATGATATCAAGGTAAATACATTGTTTGTTCTCTATTAATATCTTTCATTTGCTAACTATCCCTATCAGTAGTTAGTGCCTTCCATAGTTTGAATCTTTTATTTAGCTGGCAGTAGTGGCGCTCGCTGTATTGCAGTAGCTTGAGCAGCGAAGATTTTTGTGAGGTAAGTGATTTGTGAAAGGTATAGTTTAATGTTAGTCAGGGCCATTCTTTTGCAGGGAATTTTGAAAGTCAGATTGCGTTGCGCTAACAAAATATTGTGTGTCAGTTTAAGGACAGTCGTGTAAGAATTGTTCAAAGGGGACGTTTCATAGTACTTAATTGTCTTAATCAAAGCTTTTCTGAGAAAGATTGCATTTCAGCAAGATAACGTCCCCCCGAACACGGCGAGAGTTTTCACTGGTTGTCTTCGTGCTTGCCAAACTTTACCTAGCCGAGCAAGGTCGCCGTATCTGTCCCCAACGGAGAACATTTGGAGCATTATGGGCAGTCCCCTCTAACCTCCTCACGATATTGACGACCCAACGCGCCAATTCTACA
The DNA here is from genome assembly GCF_021461395.2 of Schistocerca americana. Taxonomy (NCBI): domain Eukaryota; kingdom Metazoa; phylum Arthropoda; class Insecta; order Orthoptera; family Acrididae; genus Schistocerca; species Schistocerca americana. The sequence goes on along the minus strand of NC_060128.1, from coordinate 142,545,814 downwards.
GAATTTGGCACCATAACCTTCAGAAGTATATCGAATATGTCTATCAATCAGTGCGAAGCCGAATAACTGTTTGCATAAGGACCAAACGTGGGCGAACGCGTTTTTGACTTGCTCGTTTTGTGAAGCTCTTTATCTTGAATAAATCATCCAATTTTTCTGAAATTGTGGTCATTTGTTTGCCTTTAGATGTACAACAATCAACCGTTTTTCGTACCATTCGGATAATTCCTCCATGGTGCATCGTTTTTATCTTGGAGTGTGCGATAAAGAAGTCGAAGATCACAGATATACAGGCCATTAAAATTGCTAAACCAAGAAGAAATGCAGATGATAAACGGGTATTCATTGGACAAATATATGATACTAGAACTGACATGTGACTACATTTTCACGGAATTTGGGTGCATAGATTCTGAGAAATCAGTACCCAGAACAACCACCTATGGCCGTAATAACGGCCTTGATACGCTTGGGCATTGAGTCAAACAGAGCTTGGTGGCGTGTACAGGTAAAGCCGCCCGTACAGCTTCAACGCGATACCACAGTTCATCAGGAGTAGTGACTGGCGTATTGTGACGAGCCAGAGACTCGGCTACCATTGACCAGACGTTTTCAGTTGGTGAGAGATCTGGAGAATGTGCTGGCCAGGGCAGCAGTCGAACATTTTCTGTATCCAGAAAGGCCCCTACAGGACCTGCAACATGTGGTCGTTCATTATCCTCGAGAAATGTAGTGTTTCGCTTGGATCGAATGAAGGCTTGAGCTATGGATCGTAACACATGTGAAATGTAACGTCCACTGTTCAAAGTGCCGTCAATGCGAACAAGAGGTGGCCGAGACGTGTAAGCAACGGCACCCCAGAACATCACGCTGGGTGATACGCCAGTATGGCGATGACGTAAACACACGTCTAATGTGCGTCCACCGCGATGTCGCCAAACACGGATGCGAACATCATGATACTGTAAACAGAACCTGGATTCATCCGAAACAATGACCATTTCCATTCGTGCAACCAGGTTCATCGTTGAGTACAACATCGCAGGCGCTCCTGTGACGCAGCGTCAAGGGTAACCGCAGCCACGGTCTCCGAGCTGATAGTCCATGCTGCTGCAAACGTCGTCGAACTGTTCGTGCAGATGGTTGTTGTCTTGCGAGCGTCCCCATTTGTTGACGCAGGGATCGAGACGTGGCTGTACCATCCGATTACAGCCATGCGGATAAGATGCCTGTCATCTCGACTGCTAGTGATACGAGGCCGTTGGGATCCAGCACGACGTTCCGTATTACCCTCCTGAAGCCACCGATTCCATATTCTGCTAACAGTCATTGGATCTCGACCAACGCGAGCAGCAATGTCGCGATACGTTAAACCGCAATCGCGATAGTCAACAATCCGACCTTTATCAAAGTCGGCAACGTGATGGTACGCATTTCTCCTCCTTACACGACGCATCACAACAACGTTTCACCAGGCAACGCAGTTCAACTGCTGTTTGTGTATGAGAAATCGGTTGGAGACTTTCCTCATGTCAGCACGTTGTAGGTGTCGCCACCGGCGCCAACGTTGTGTGAATGCCCTGAAAAGCTTATCATTTGCCTATCACAGCATCTTCTTCCTGTCGGTTAAATGGCCAGCAGTGTATCTAGCCGAGGCCTTCTTCACCAGTTACATACATCGAATGCCCTTACGAGGACGGCCGCACTATCCAGCGCAACGTCAGAACTGCCTGTTGCCTCGACCTTACCGAAAGCCAAACTGCTCGTCATCCAACCAAACCCTCAATTTCCTTTTCCATTATTCTTCGTTCATTACTACTGTCGACAGCTCGGACACATTCACAGCTAAGCCGGTTTACAGCCGTGAAAAGGCGCGACGCTGCAGCCGCTGGTATTGCGAGGAAGCAGGCCGGTATAACGTGTCCCTCGCTACGTTGTCCGGAGCTAAGCCCTCCCCAGGGCCGGCTGTCGCGCCCTTATTTGTTTCTGGCATTGTTTCCCCGCTGACCCCTGTCCAGCCCTGTCCGGCCTGATTCAATAAGGCCGCAAAGGGTCAGTCCCCCGCGGTGACGTCACCCGGTCCCACGCCGCCACACCGGGGTCAAGCCAAACACGGCGCGTTGCGTCTGTCCCTCGTGCGTCACAGGTCAACCCTTTCGCAACCGCACCTGCCGAGTGTTTGTCGGCCACAGTTGGGGAAAATTTACTCGAATCACGCGCAAAATTATTCTTCGTTATTAGTGTATAACAAATGAAAGTACACTAAAGAGCCAAAGAAACTGGTACACCTGCCTGGCCCCCGCGAGCATGCAACACGCAACACGACGTTGCATGGATTCGACTAATGTCTGAAGTAGTGCTGGACTGAACTGACACCATGAATCCTCCAGGGCTATCCATAAATCCGTAAGAGTACGAAGGGTGGAGATCTCTTCTGAAAAGCATGTTGCAAGGCATCCCAGATATTTGGACAACATGGTTGTGGAGATGAGGTAGGGATTAGTATGATTAATCAGTTATTCAAAAACAGTCTTAATCGCATGTACACTCCTGGAAATGGAAAAAAGAACACATTGACACCGGTGTGTCAGACCCACCATACTTGCTCCGGACACTGCGAGAGGGCTGTACAAGCAATGATCACACGCACGGCACAGCGGACACACCAGGAACCGCGGTGTTGGCCGTCGAATGGCGCTAGCTGCGCAGCATTTGTGCACCGCCGCCGTCAGTGTCAGCCAGTTTGCCGTGGCATACGGAGCTCCATCGCAGTCTTTAACACTGGTAGCATGCCGCGACAGCGTGGACGTGAACCGTATGTGCAGTTGACGGACTTTGAGCGAGGGCGTATAGTGGGCATGCGGGAGGCCGGGTGGACGTACCGCCGAATTGCTCAACACGTGGGGCGTGAGGTCTCCACAGTACATCGATGTTGTCGCCAGTGGTCGGCGGAAGGTGCACGTGCCCGTCGACCTGGGACCGGACCGCAGTGACGCACGGATGCACGCCAAGACCGTAGGATCCTACGCAGTGCCGTAGGGGACCGCACCGCCACTTCCCAGCAAATTAGGGACACTGTTGCTCCTGGGGTATCGGCGAGGACCATTCGCAACCGTCTCCATGAAGCTGGGCTACGGTCCCGCACACCGTTAGGCCGTCTTCCGCTCACGCCCCAACATCGTGCAGCCCGCCTCCAGTGGTGTCGCGACAGGCGTGAATGGAGGGACGAATGGAGACGTGTCGTCTTCAGCGATGAGAGTCGCTTCTGCCTTGGTGCCAATGATGGTCGTATGCGTGTTTGGCGCCGTGCAGGTGAGCGCCACAATCAGGACTGCATACGACCGAGGTACACAGGGCCAACACGCGGCATCATGGTGTGGGGAGCGATCTCCTACACTGGCCGTACACCACTTGTGATCGTCGAGGGGACACTGAATAGTGCACGGTACATCCAAACCGTCATCGAACCCATCGTTCTACCATTCCTAGACCGGCAAGGGAACTTGCTGTTCCAACAGGACAATGCACGTCCGCATGTATCCCGTGCCACCCAACATGCTCTAGAAGGTGTAAGTCAACTACCCTGGCCAGCAAGATCTCCGGATCTGTCCCCCATTGAGCATGTTTGGGACTGGATGAAGTGTCGTCTCACGCGGTCTGCACGTCCAGCACGAACGCTGGTCCAACTGAGGCGCCAGGTGGAAAAGGCATGGCAAGCCGTTCCACAGGACTACATCCAGCATCTCTACGATCGTCTCCATGGGAGAATAGCAGCCTGCATTGCTGCGAAAGGTGGATATACACTGTACTAGTGCCGACATTGTGCATGCTCTGTTGCCTGTGTCTATGTGCCTGTGGTTCTGTCAGTGTGATCATGTGATGTATTTGACCCCAGGAATGTGTCAATAAAGTTTCCCCTTCCTGGGACAATGAATTCACGATGTTCTTATTTCAATTTCCAGGAATGTAGTTTCCTGCCGTTATGTAGACAGGAGTGACACCACCAGCAGTCGACCAATGGAAGATGACCCCTACGTTGGGTTGAAACCGGTTGGCGGTATGATAATAATACATGCGATTAAGACATCCCATATATGATCAGTAATGTTCATGTCTGGGGAGTTTGTTGGCTATCGGAAGTGTTCAGTTTCAGAAGAGCGTTCCTGGAGCCACTCTGTAGCAATTCTGGCCGTTTGAGGTATCGCATTTTCTTGCTGGAATTGCCCAAGTCCGTCGGAATGCACAATGGACATGAATGGATGCAGGTGATGAAGCAGGATGGTTACGCACGTGTCACCTGTCAAGAGTCGTATGTAGACGTATCAGGGGTCCCATATCACTCCAAGTGCACACCATTACAGAACCTCTACCAGCTTGAACAGTCTCCTGCTGACATGCATGGTCCATGGCTTCATGAGGTTGTCTCCATACCCGTACAAGTTCATCGGCTCGGTACAATTTGAAACGAGACTTGTCCGACCAGACAACATGTTTCCAGTCATCATAAGTCCAATGTAAGTGTTGACGAGTCCACGCGAGGTGTAAAGCTTTGTGTCTTTCAGTCATCAAGGATACACTAGTAGGCCTTCGGCTCCGAAAGCCTATGTCGATGCTGTTTCGTTGAATGGTTTGCGCGCTGATACTTGTTGATGGCCCATCATTGAAATCTGCAGCAATTTGCGCAAAGGATGCACTTCATTCAAGATGAACGATTCTCTTCAGTCGTCGTTTGTCCCGTTCTTGCAGGATCTTTTCCCGTCCGCAGCGATGTCGGAGATTTGATGTTTTACCTGATATTCACGTACACTCGTGAAATGGTCGTACGCGAAAATCCCCCCTTCATCGATACCTCGGAGATGCTGTGTCACATCGCTTGTGCGCCGACGATAACACCATATTCAAACCTACTTAAATCTTGATAACCTTCCATTGTAGCAGCAGTAACTCATCGCCAACCGTTGTCTTCTATAGGCGCTGCCGACCGCAGCGCCATATTCTGCCCGTTTACATACATCTGTATTTGAATACGCATGCCTATACATTTTCGTATGGTATTTTCAGGGATTCCAGAATGGTTTTGACACTGTACCACACGAGCTGCTCGTAGTAAAATTGTGTGCTTATGGAATATCGTCTCAGTTATATGACTGGATTTGCGATTTCCTCTCAGAGAGGTCACAGTTCGTAGTAATTGACGGAAAGTCATCGAGTAAAACAGAAGCGCTTTCAGGCGTTCCCCAAGGTAATGTTATAGGTCCTTTGCTGTTCCTTATCTATATAAATGATTTGGGAGACAATCTTCGGTTGTTTGCAGATGACGCTGTCATTTAGTCTAACGACTAGACTAATAAAGTCATCATAAGAACAAAACAAACTGCAAAACGTTTCAGAAAAAAATATCTGAATGGTGCGAAAAGTGGCAGTTGACCCTGAATAACGAAAATTGTGAGGTCATCAACATGAGTGCTAAAATGAGTTCGCTAAACTTCGGTTACACGATAAGTCTAATCTAAAAGCCGTAAATTCAACTAAATACCTAGGTATTACGATTACGAACAACTTAAATTGGAAAGAACATAGAAAATGTTGTGGGGAAGGTTAACCAAAGACTGCGTTTTATTGGCAGGACATTTAGAAAATGTAACACACCTACTAAGGAGACTGCCTATACTACGCTTGTCCGTCCTCTTTTAGAATACTGCTGCGCTGTGTGGGATCCTTACAAGATAGGACTGACGGAGTACATCGAAAAAGTCAAGAAAGGCAGCACGTTTTGTATTATCGCGAAATATTGGAGAGAGTGTCACAGAAATGATACAGGATTAGGCCTGGACATAATTAAAAGAAAGGCGTTTTTTATTGCGGCGGAATCTTCTCACGAAATTCCAATCACCAACTTTTTCCTCCGAATGCGAAAATGTTTTTTTGACACCGACTTACATACGGAGGAACGATCACCAAGATAAAATAAGGGAAATCAGAGCTCGTACGGAAAGATACAGGTGTTAATTCTTTCCGCGCGCTACACGAGATCGGAACAATAGAGAATTGTTAAGGTGGTTCGATGAACCCTCTGCCAGGCACTTAAATGTTATTTGTAGAGTATCGACGTAGATGTAGGTGTATGTGATCGTTCCATTTCATGCCCCTACAAAGTGTTACACACAGATATTTTTATGAGTCGGCCGATTCCAACAGTGACTCACTGGTATTACGGTCATAGAACAGCATGTTTCTCGTTTTGTAAAGTACACAATTTTACATTTCTGAATATTTAAAGCAAGTCGCCAATCATTGCATCACCTTGAAATCTTATCAAGGTCTAACTAAAATTTTGTACACCTTCGGTTAGACTGTACTTCGTACCACGTAACTGCGTCATCTGCAAAAGTCTGAGGTTATTATTAATATTGTCCGCAAAGTCATTAATATACAACATGAACAGCAAGGGACCCAACACTCTTCCCTGTGGTACACCAGAAGCTACTTCCACATTTGTCGATGTCTCTCCCTCCGAGATAACATGATACATCCTCCCTATCAAAAAATCCATAATGCAGTTACTTTTTTCGTCTGATAACACATAAAATGCAACTTTTGATAATAAATATAGGTGTACTGAATCAAATGCTTTTCGCAAATCGAGAAATACTGCATCTACCTGAGTGATTTGATCCAAGGCTTTCAGGATGTCACGTGATAAAAGTGTGAGTTGGGTTTCACATGCTCTATGTTTTCGATGAACATGCTGGTTGGCATGGAGTTGGCCGTTGTGTCGGGGATACCTCATTATGTTTGTGTTCAGGATATATTCCAAGATTCTAAAGTAAATGGACGTCAAGGATATTGGACGGTAGTTTTGTGGATCACTTCTGATTCTCTTGTTGAAGACAGATGTGACCTTTGCTTTCTTCCAGCTACTGTGTGCAATTTTTTGTTCGAGGGATTTACTATAGGCCATAGTTAACTGAGGGGCTAACTAGGCCCCGAATTGGGTATAGAATCTGATAGGGTTCCATCGGGCACTGCGGTTTTGTTCAATTTTAACGATTTCAGCTGTTTCTCAACACCAACGACACCAAAATTTATTTCACTCATCTTTTCAGCGAGTATTACACTGGAGTAATACTCCTTGGTTTACTCTGTAAAGGCCGGCCGGTGTGGCCGAGCGGTTCTAGGCGCTTCAGTCTGGAACCGCGCGACCGCTACGGTCGCAGGTTCGAATCCTGCCTCGGGCATGGATGTGTGTGATGTCCTTAGGTAAGTTAGGTTTAAGTAGTTCTAAGTTCTAGGGGACTGATGACGTCAGATGTGGTAGTGCTCAGAGCCATTTGAACCTTTGGAAAGGAAAATTTCAAAACAGAGTTAAACACTTTTGCTCTATCTTTGCTACTCTCATTTTAGGTTCCAATCTTGTCTATGAGTGGCTGGGCGCTAACTTTGGTTGCACTAACAGCCTTTACATATTACCAGAATTTCTTTGCGTTTTGTGGAAGCTCATTTGACGATACTGTGCTACGGCAGTCATTTAAGGGTTCATACATTGCTCTCTTGATTGCTAAACGCGTTTCATTCAGCATGTCTCTATGGTTTGTTTTGTACCTGTTATGCAGTAGTCTGTGTTTCCTTGGGATATTCTTTACGTTGACTGTATACTATGGAGGACCTCTCCCATTATCTGCTGTCCTACTGGGTACATATGTACCCAGTGCATGGTCAACTATTCTTTTGAACTTGAGCCATAGTTCCTTCTCATGCTCCTGTCCAGAGCTAAACGTTTTGTCACATGATATACTAAGAACTATGGATGAAGGGCATCAGGCAGAGTCTATATTTCTAGATTTTCGGAAAGCATTTGACACTGTGCCCCACTGAAGGCTGTTAATGAAGGTACGAGCATATGGAATTAGTTCACAGGTGTCAGAGTGGCTGGAAGACTTCTTGAATAATAGAACCCAGTATGTTGTCCTCGACGGCGAGTGTTCATTGGAGAGAAGGGTATGGCCGGCCGGTGTGGCCGAGCGGTTCTAGGCGCTTCAGTCTGGAACCGCTTGACTGGTACGGTCGCAGGTTCGAATCCTGCCTCGGGCATGGATGTGTGTGATGTCCTTAGGTTAGTTAGGTTTAAGTAGTTCTAAGTTCTAGGGGACTGATGACCTCAGATGTTAAGCCCCATAGCGCTAAGAAAAAAAAAAAAAAAAAGCGAGAGAAGGGTGTCGTCAGGGGTGCCCCAGCTGTTGTTCTCTATACACATAAATGATTTGGCAGATAGGGTGGGCAGAAAACGGCTGGTTGTTTGCTGATGATGTCGTGACGTGCGATAAGGTGACGAAGTCGAGTGACTGTAGATAAAATTCCCAGTTGGTGTGATGAATGGTAGCTAGTCCTAAATGTGGAAAAATTAAGTTAATACGAATGAGTAGGAATATCAAATCTGTAATGTTCGGATACAGTTTTACGAGGGTGAGTCAAATGAAAACCTGAAATTTGTAATAACAAATCGAAATTTCGCGCCATTATCCTGTAAGTTGGTAAGCGTGCTACAAACAGCGTGCAGAATGGCCTGTAGGTGGCAGCATAGTGCAGATGCACACATACCGTCGCGGTATCAGTATAAAGATGGCCGCCCCACTTGCGACTTGCACTAGGGAAAAACAGCGTTCTGTTACTCGGTTTTGCGTAGTGAAGGTGTGAAACCTGTTGAAATTCATGGACGAATGGAGGTTCAGTACGGTGATGCATGTCTGTCACAGCAGCAAGTCTACGGATGGAGTAGGAAGTTCGCAAATGGTGTGACTTCGGTGGAAGATACTCCTCGTCCAGGTCAGGCACAACGAGTTGTGACTCCACAGAACATTGCAGCAGTTGAAGCCATAGTGAAGGAACACCGCCGAGTGACACCGAATGACGTTGCAGCATCTTTACAGATTAGTCGTAGGTCAGCACACCACATGGTGCGTGATGTGCTCCAGTTTCACAAAGTGTCTGCAAGATGGGTGCCACGGCAGCTGACTCACAAATGAGAGAACGACGTGTTGATGGTTGTGAATAACTTCTTCGGCGCTTTGAACGAGAAGGTGATGGTTTCCTTGCAAGAATCGTTACTGGGGACGAAACCTGGGTTCAGTTTCACCAACCGGAAACGAAGAGAGCGAGCAAGGGATGGCGCCATTCCTCATCATCAAAACCAAAGAAGTTTCGAACAGAACCATCAGCAGGGAAGGTTATCCTGACTCTCTTTTGGGACGAAAAAGGCGTCATTTTCGAGCATTACGTGCCTAGAGGGACCACTGTCACCAGTGCATCATACACAGATCTCATAAAAAATCATCTGCGGCCTGCAATCAAATCAAAGCGACGTGGATTGCTGTCAGCAGGTGTCCTTTTGCAACATGACAATGCAAGGACCCACATTGCCGGTACAAGAGTTACAACGATCACAGACCTGCATTTTGAGTGTCTTCCTCATCCACCATACTGAGCAGACCTTGACCCAAGTGATTTCCATGTGTTTGGACCACTCAAAGACGCAATGGGAGGAAAGAAGTTCCGTTCTGATGAAGAGTTACGCCACGCGGTGCATGAGTGGTTGCGCGGACTACCAAAAGAATTTTTTTCTAAAGGAATTTAGGCACTTTCTAAGCGCTGGAAGACTTGCATTGAGCGTTGGGAGATTATGTTGAAATGTGGTACAGCTTTGTACCACTTCTGCACAATAAATAATATTTTAAAAAAATATTTAAGGTTTTCATTTGACTCACACTCGTACTAGTGCCCTTCTTGACACTGTCAAGACGTGTAAATATCTGGGCGTTACGTTGCAAAGCAATAAGTTGTCGAACGAGCGTGTGAGAACTGTGGTGGGGGAGGAGAGTGGTGAACTTCGGTTTATTGGGAGAATTTTAGGAAAGAGTGGTTCACCTGAAAGAGGCCGCATATAGGACGCTGGTGCCACCTACTCTTGACTGCTGCTCGAGTATTTGGGATTCGTACCACCAGGTCGGAATGAGGGAAGACATCGAAGTAGTTCAGAAGCGGTCTGCTAGAATTGTCACCGAGAGGTTCGAACAGCACGCTAGTGTTACGGAGATGCTACCGGAACTCACGTCGGAATCCCTGGGACGGGGGGGGGGGGGGGGGGGGGCTGAGTGGGGGGGGGGGGGGGAAGGCGACGTTTTTTGCGAGAAACGATACTGAGAAAATTTAGAGAACCGGCAATTGAAGCTGACTGTCGAACGATTCTACTTCCGCCAACAGGGACCGAGAAGATGATACGAGAAATTAGGGCTCATACGGATGCATATAGACAGTCGTTTTGCCCTCCATTTGCGAATCGAACAGGAAGGGAAATGACAAGTAAGACAGGGTACACTCCGCTCCGCCATGCACCGTACGGTGGCTTTCGGAGTATCCATGTAGATGCAGAAGGTTTTCAAGTTCTTCACCGATGTATCGCACTACCGTTTCTCTATCTGTTTTGCTGAACATATAAGCCTTCAGCCGCTTTAAAATTGAAAGTTCCTTACTTGTCAAGTGTTGCATTATTCGGACCTTCAGGCTCATTTAAATTTTTTTTTTTCTCTGGATAAAGTTTTGGGCCTTCTGCCTTTTGAAAATTTATTGTAGTTATTACTTTTGAATGCATTACGGGAACAGCAGTGATCAATGTCTTATAAATAATTACTATTAAAAACAGTCTTGATCACGATGTATTTAACAAAGTGACCGGTTTCGACCACTACTGTGGTCATCTTCAGACCACTGAATAGGAACCTCTTTCTGTTGGAGAATCACTACTCAACAGAAAGAGGTTCCTACTCAATGGTCTGAAGATGACCACAGTAGTGGTCGAAACCGGTCACCTTGTTAAATAAATCGTGATCAAGACTGTTTTTAATAGTAATTATTGTAGTTATGTTTTTCAATCATGGGCCTTCAGCCCTCTTAAAATTTAAATTCCTTACTTGTCAAATCTTATACTGCTTGGGCCTTCAACCTCATTTAAAAAAAAAATATTTAAGGATAAAGCCTTGGGCTTTCGGCCTTCTAAAAATTTTTTTGTAGTTGTGTTTTAAATCGTGGACCTTCAGCCGTTTTAAAAATTAAAGAGGTTGTGCCCTTAAGCCATAAGATTGTGTGACTTATTCAGTCGATAATTAATCTCGGAAATTTGCGCTGAATGTTTGGGCAACTAAATAAAGTCATATGTTTTCAAGTGTAACTGACAGCCGCTCATTTTTGGTCCCTTTCACAGTTCCGACTACCTGTTCTGTCCTGTGGCTTTAACCACTGTCTTCTCATGGCGGAATGCCTGCATCTACAAGAATAGTCGCAACTGTTGTGGGACACATTTTTTGCTGCTGTTGAAAGCAGGTGTTGACAGATGTCAAAATTACCGAACTATCAGTTTAACAAGGTCACAGCTGCAAAATACTAACACGAATTCTTTACATACGAATGGAAAAACTGGTAGAAGCCGACCTTGATGAAGATCAGTTTGGAGGAGGAGGAGGATATTAGTGTTTAACGTCCCGTCGACAACGAGGTCATTAGAGACGGAGCACAAGCTCGGGTTAGGGAAGGATGGGGAAGGAAACCGGCCGTGCCCTTTCAAAGGAACCATCCCGGCATTTGCCTGAATCGATTTAGGGAAATCACGGAAAACCTAAATCAGGATGGCCGGAGACGGGATTGAACCGTCGTCCTCCCGAATGCGAGTCCAGTGTGTCAGTTTGGATTCCGTAGAAATATTGGAACACGTGAGGCAATACTAACCTTACGACTTATCTTAGAAGAAAGATTAAGGAAAGGCAAACCTACGTTTCTAGTATTTGGTGACTTACAGAAAGCTTTTTGAGAATGTTAACTGGAATACTCTCTATCAAATTCTGAACGTGGCAGGGATAAAATACAGGGAGCGAAAGGCTATTTTCAATTTGTACAGAAAAAATGGTTCAAATGGCTCTGAGCACTATGGGATTTAACATCTATGGTCATCAGTCCCCTAGAACTTAGAACTACTTAAACCTAACTAACCGAAGGACATCACACAACACCCAGTCATCAGGAGGCAGATAAATTCCCTGATCCCGCCGGGAATCGAACCCGGGAGCCCGGGAGTCGGAAGCGAAAACGCTACCGCACGACCACGAGCTGCGGACATTTGTACAGAAACCAGATGGCAGTTATAAGGGTCGAGGGGCATGGAAGGGAAGCAGTGGTTGGGAAGGGAGTGAGACAGGGTTGTAGCCTCTCCCTGATGCTATTCAATCTGTATATTGAGCAAGCAGTAAAGGAAACAAAAGAAAAGTTTGGAGTAGGTATTAAAATCCATGGAGAAGAAATAAAAACTTTGAGGTTCTCCGATGACATTGTAATTCTGTCAGAGACAGCAAACGACCTGGAAGAGCATTTGAACAGAATGGGCAGTGTCTTGAAAGGAGGATATAAGATGAACATCAACAAAAGCAAAACGAGGATAATGGAATGTAGTGGAATGAAGTCGGGTGATGCTGGGGGAATTAGATTAGGAAATGAGACACTTAAAGTAGTGCAGGAGTTTTGCTATTTGGGGAGCGAAATAACTGATGATGGTCGAAGTATAGAGGATATAATATGTAGACTGGCAATGGCAAGGAACGCGTTTCTGAAGAAGAGAAATTTGTTAACATCGAGTATAGGTTTAAGTGTCAGGAAGTCGTTTCTGAAAGTATTTCTATGGAGTGTGGCCATGTATGGAAGTGAAACGTGGACGATAAATAGTTTAGAATAGAAGAGAAGCTTTCGAAATGTGGCGCTACAGAAGAAAGCTGAGGATTAGATGGGTAGATCACATAACTAATGATGGAGGTACTGAATACAGTTGGGGAGAAGAGAACTTTGTGGCACAACTTGACAAGAAGAAGGGACCGGTTGGTAGGACATGTTCTGAGGCATCAGGGCATCACTAATGTAATATTGGAGGACAGTGTGGAGGGTAAAAATCGTAGAGGGAGACAAAGAGATGAATACAGTAAGCAGATTCAGAAGGATGTAGGTTGCAGTAGGTACTGGGAGATGAAGAAGCTCGCACAGGATAGAGTAGCATGGAGAGCTGCATCAAACCAGTCCCAGGACTGAAGACCACAACAACATCCCGTTTCGGCACAACTTCGGAATTTCAGCCTGTTAGTGAGCTGAGCGGGGGAGCCGAACTTGAGAGAGAGAGAGAGAGAGAGAGAGAAAGAGAGGGGTGGGGGGATAGAGGGATAGCAAGGCGGCCGGGCTCTCGCTACCGCTATCGCTTTCGCTAATCGCGGAAACCCTAGAGGCCCGGGCCGGGCCGCGGCCATCAGCGGCGTGTTTGCCGCCAGCAGCCACTCTGCGCTCGCCGGCCGCGGGCGTCAGCAAGACGGATGGCCGCCGGCCGCCATGTTGCAGCGCTGCTGCGCCCTGGCGGCAGCCCGCGCAAACAGGCCCGCCTCCGCGCTGACAGTGTGGGTGGCAGGCGCCACCGGCCGCCTCTTGCATTCGCGCCACTCGCTCCGGCCTGTGGTCGCTTTTAGCCACGTTAGCACACTCACCGCAGCGGGGAGAACTCGGCAAGTGCCGTAACACGATTTACCAGACACTTCCCTCAGTCGGACAGGGATCAAAATAAGCGGAAACATGTCTCGGCGTCATCCGTAGGTACTGGACCGTTTCTGAGTAAACGACGGTGAAAGTTTTCGACGTAAACTATCTGCCTGTTAGTGAGTAAACTGTTCAACGAAAGCGCTGGCACAGTGGCTAGCGTCGCTGCTTGCCACTCTTTGCGTCCTGTGTTCCAAACCCGATTTGTTTTTCTTACTTTGAGTAGGCCATCTGAGGACTATGTTCCAATTCTACACCTACATTTATACTCCGCAAGCCAACCAACGGTGTGTGGCGGAGGGCACTTTACGTGCCACTGTCATTACCTCCCTTTCCTGTTCCAGTCGCGTATGGTTCGCGGGAACAACGACTGTCTGAAAGCCTCCGTGCGCGCTCTAATCTCTCTAATTTTACATTCGTGATCTCCTCGGGAGGTATAAGTAGGGGGAAGCAATATATTCGATACCTCATCCAGAAACGCACCCTCTCGAAACCTGGACAGCTAGCTACACCGCGATGCAGAGCGCCTCTCTTTCAGAGTCTGCCACTTGAGTTTGCTAAACATCTCCGTAATGCTATCACGCTTACCAGATAACCCTGTGACGAAACGCGCCGCTCTTCTTTGGATCTTCTCTACCTCCTCCTTCAACCCGACCTGGTACGGATCCCACACTGATGAGCAATACTCAAGTATAGGTCGAACGAGTGTTTTGTAAGCCACTTCTTTGTTGACGGACTACATTTTCTAAGGACTCTCCCAGTGAATCTCAACCTGGCACCCGCCTTACCAACAATTAATTTTATATGATCAAATCGTTCCGCACGCATACTCCCAGATATTTTACAGAAGTAACTGCTACCAGTGTTTGTTCCGGTATCATATAATCATACAATAAAGGATCCTTCTTTCTATGTATTCGCGATACATTTGTCTATGTACGCGGCCGGTAAAGGATCTTGCAAGAATCGGACCAACGATGACTGAAGAAAATCGTTCAACGTCGCACAGGTACATTCCTTCTGAAAATTGCTGCAGATTTCAGTGGTGGACCAACAACCAATTTCGGCGTGTGAACCATTCAATGAAAGATCATCGATATTGGCTTTCGCAACCGAAGGCCCAATCGCATACCCTTGATGACTGCACGATAGAAAGCTTTAGCCTCATTTGGGCCCATCAACACCGACACTGGACTATTGATGACTGGAAACTTGTTGCCTGGACGGACGAGTCTCGTTTCAAATTGTATCGAGTGGATGGACGTAACATTAGAACCGATAGCGAGAACACAATTTAAAAAGTCGGAGCTATCACTTTTCAGCACGCCCTCGTATCAGTGATTTACTGCTGCTGCGAATGATTCATTTTTCCAGCGATGAAGTGTGAATGATTCACGAAATAGGGTAATGGATAACGTTAGCTCATAGCTTATAGATCTACAGACTGACATAACAAAACACAGTACAAACAGTTTCTGACACGGGACTTTTGGAGAAGCGAAATTTTATCTTCACTAGGTTATCAAACACTCACTGATCTTTTTAAATTTTTAGTACTGAAAACAAAAGGAAAGCTCTAAGGGAAGTATCACACTCAGTATCCATTGCAGAAACAAAATGTTGCTACCTTAACCATGAGACAGATGTTCACTATCTGTGACATGAAAACGAAAAGGTTTGTTCGATTTGATTACTTGCACCATATTATAACCTACGATATCATTTTTTTATAGGAAAAGATTCTTAACAAAGATAACTGCAGTCAGATCTACGGCGTTAGTTCGAGAAGTTAATGCAGGCCGTTGCACAAGCGCTTCGGAATTCTGCCTATGCCACCACTCTGCATATACACCGATCAGCCAGAACCTCATAGCTGGTATGTCCATCTTTGGCACGGATAACAGCGGCAAAGCGTCGTGGCATGGAAGAAATAAGGCCTTGGTAAATCGCTGGAGGGAGCGGGCACCACATCTGCATACACAAGTCACCTAATTCTCTTAAATTCCGAGGATTTTTGGGGGTGAGCGGAGAGGGGGTGGGGCGATGAATTCTGACGCCACATTCAATCACATCCCAGAAATTTGGTTCAGGTCTGGTGAGTCGTGGGCCAGCACATCAACTGGAACTCGTGACTGTGTTCCTCGAACCACTCTATCGCACTAGTAGCCTTGTGACGCGGCGCGTTATCTTGCTGAAAATGCCACTGCCGTCGGGAAACCAGTTCGTCATCAAGGGGTGTACGTAGTCTGGGGCTTGGCCATCATGGTGCCATGCATGAGCTCCACTGGGCCCAAGCATGCCGACATGCCAAGAGCATAGTGAATCCGCTACCAGCTTGTCTCCGTCCTGCAGTGCAGGTGTCAAAGAGTTGTTCTCCTGGAAGAGGACTGATTCGCACCCTCCCATCGGCATGAAAAAGATATTGGGATTCATCAGACAACACGACGCTCTGCCACTGTGCCAACGTCCAGTGTCGAATGTCACGTGGTCACGTGCCGATTAAAATTGGCCCATGCGTGTGTCGTTGGCTTCGGAGGCCCGTCGTTAGCAGTGTTCGGCACACTGTGTGTTCAGACACACTTGTGCTCTCCGCAGCATTAAAGTCTGATGTTAGTTCCACCACACTTCCTTGCTTGTCCTGTGTTACCAGTCCGCCAAGCCTACAATGTCCAACATCCGTAATGATGCGTAGCCGCCCAACGCCACGATGTCTGGACATGGTTTCACGTTGGTTTCGCCACGTGTTGAAGACACTCACCACAGCACTCCTCGAACACCCGACAAGTCGTGTAGTCTCCAAAATGCTCATGCCGAGCCTCCGGGTACTCACAGTCTGCCCTCGGTCAAACTCAGATAGACCACAATGTCTTCCCCATTCTACACATGGACAGCACGCTCACTGATACTACATGCACCGTGTGTGTGTCTGACTAGCAGTCATTCCCTGCTATCGCCTGGACGGGCTTATATCGATACCACGTCGGTAGTCATAATACAGGGTGATTCAAAAAGAATACCACAACTTTAGGAATTTAAAACTCTGCAACGACAAAAGGCAGAGCTAAGCACTATTTGTCGGCGAATTAAGGGAGCTATAAAGTTTCATTTAGTTGTACATTTGTTCGCCATTTCAGCCAATAAAGTTTTTGGTCCCTTTTTCTTCGAGGGTGCTACTGTAACTGGACTACAGTATCTGGAGATGTTAGAGAATTGGCTGTTCCCTCAGCTCGAACAAGAAGCACAACAATTCATATTTCAGCAGGATGGAGCGCCACCACATTGGCACTTATCTGTCCGTAACTACCTGAACGTCAACTACCCGAGGCGATGGATCGGCCGCCAGGCAGCCTGTGACAGAGTACTTCATCACTGGCCTCCAAGAAGCCCTGATCTTACCCCCTGCGACTTTTTCTTATGGGGGTATGTTAAGGATATGGTGTTTCGGCCACCTCTCCCAGCCACCATTGATGATTTGAAACGAGAAATAACAGCAGTTATCCAAACTGTTACGCCTGATATGCTACAGAGAGTGTGGAACGAGTTGGAGTATCGGGTTGATATTGCTCGTGTGTCTGGAGGGGGCCATATTGAACATCTCTGAACTTGTTTTTGAGTGAAAAAAAAATCTTTTTAAATACTCTTTGTAATGATGTATAACAGAAGGTTATATTATGTTTCTTTCATTAAATACACATTTTTAAAGTTGTGGTATTCTTTTTGAATCACCCTGTATTCTGGCTGATCGGTGTATTGCATCATGGGATTTGTGGCTGTTGTATTGAAGGAGCTGCTACATTCGCTCAGTCAACATGAGACGAGAAAATTGATTCCCACTTGGCTAACTCTTCTTTAACCACTATACAGAAAGATGTGGTGCGGCTCACACAGTCAAGTGATTTCCTTCGGGCAAAAAAGATACCTGAAGATGAAAGTTCCTGACACAGATAATAAATAAATTCTATTTTCTCTTGACGCTCCTTTCTCCCAACTGAAATGCAAGTCTGAAAGCAAAATATGTATACTGACATGTTTTACTAGTCTTTAATGCATTACTATTTAATAACAGGTAAATGGTCACGCAGCACGTAGCCATCAAAATTTTAATGTCTATACTCGTATCAGCATGCATGCAACAGCGTGCACATGTGGTACGTTCCAAACCACCGCACATGTCAACGAGTTTTGTTAGTGATAAAAAGGTAGAGTCAAATGTTTTGGATAGTCCTTGGGCTAGAGACGATTTGTATACCCAACAGAACGATGATCTAAGTGTCACTGTCGTACAGTACATGGTCAAAGTATGAATATTACACACATGCTCCTCCTTAGGAGAATGGAGCAGATCGGTTAGCTTTCTTTGCATTTGATGCGGTCTACGGTGACCTTGATGGGATTTATGAAGCCACCTTTAGTTCATGGGCGATTATTCGGAAAACCCCACTAAAAGGGATTTTTACAATGTTTTTCTTGCCACCAGTGGGGCAAAACCCGCAGAAGATTCCAAGACAGCTGTCCACTGCTGTGTATAGCTGAAATTTTCTGGCGTTTCCAAGAGACACAGCTTCAAAATTACTATCTAAAGGTAGGCATGTTGCTATTGCATGTATTGTAAAGTTTGAACATAATTATGTAGCTGTATCCTAGCATTTCGGTCCCATCTTTTGCAGCTCCGAAGGCGAAAACAGAGACTAGCCGAAACAGGTCATAGGTATGAATAACGATCTTGGCAGTCGATAATTTATTCAGTAGTCATAATACAACAGATCGCCCGCACTCTGACAATGTCAGAACTTTATAAGAATATTCTTTTGTTTTAAAAGCTCCTTCGGCTGCTCTGTCCTATGCGGTCGTGCACTGTCATCCATAAAAATTACGTCAGAGCCACATGCATCCCTAAAAAAAATCAATGACCAGTCAGTGTACTGAGTTCAAAGATTTGGAGGTCAGTACACTGCTGGAACATTATGCCCCCCCCCCCCCCCCACGCCGTGACAACCAGACCACCAAAATGATCATGTTCAACAATGTTTAGTTACTTAGTTGGTTGCGTGTTCCATTGATCAATGGGCTTAGCACAGTACGGTAGCCATTATGATGTGGAATGTGTCAAGTGCAGAAAAAATGCACATATGAAAGAAAATTTTTTAGTTTTTATATATATATATATGTATATATATATATATATATATATATATATATATATATTACAATACTGAGTTGAAGATTAATATTTCTATTATTTACCCCATTCTCTTAAATGGCACAAAATGCATATACTATATTTACGGATTTATTTATTCCTATTCAAGAATTAATCTATGGTATAGAAGAAGTTGTCAAGGAGATATGATTTAAATTTATTTTTGAAGCTATACTGCTGTCTGTCAGACATTTTATTTCATCTGGTAATTTGTCGAAAATTTTTATAACAGCATAGGATAGTATAAGTTTTTCTTTTTTGTGGTATTATAATCATGTATGTCACTGTTATTTTTAAACTGGTCCATGTTGTTGAGAACAAATTTCATTAGTGAGTAAATGTACTGGGAGGCTGTTGTAAGAATACTCAATCTTTTAAAAATATGACTACAAGATGTGGACTATGAACTCCACACATTATTCTAAACACTTTCCTTTGAGCAGTGAATACTTTTTGTCTAAATGTTGAGTTACCCCAAAATATTATTCCGTATAACATCAGAGAGTGAAAGTATGCAAAGTATGTGAGCTTACTAACTCCTATATCCTAAAAATTGGCAATTATTCGGATTGCAAAAGTTGCTGAACCTAGTCGCTTTAGAAGATCCGAAATATGAATTTTCCAATAAAGATTCTCATCTATATGTACACCAAAAAACTTAGTATGCTCTACCCTGTCTACTGACCTCAGTTGATGTGTTATTTATTGAAGGAACTGTACTTTTTGCAGCAGAAAATTGGATGTACTGTGTTTTTTCAAAGTTTAGAGCAAGCCCAATTGCAGAAAACGAATTAATTACTTTTCCAAAGACCTTATTTGTATCATTTTCAATTGGAGTTTCTTTTAATGGATTAATAATGACACTTGTATCATCAGCAAACAGTGTCAGTTCAGCTTTATGTTTCAGGTAGGAAGGCAGGTCGTTCATATATATATCAAGAACAAAAGGGGACCCATGATTGAACCTTGTGGAACACCTGATGTAATTTCACCCCAGTTAGATGAAGTTGCATACGTATTTAAACCACTTGACCAATACAAGGAAACTTTTTGCTTCCTGTTCTGAAGGTATGACTTAAACCACTCATATGCTATTACATTTATAACATAGAACTGTAATTTCTGTAACATAATGTCATGGTTCACACAATCAAATGCTTTGGACAAGTCACAGAAAAATCCTATTGGTGACATTTCACTATTTGAAGACTCTATTATATGGACAGACTAATTGTATATTGCTGTCTCAGTGCAACAGCATTTTCGAAATCCAAACTGTGATTTACTAAGTTTCCCATTACCGTTGAAATGGCTAACCACTCTTGAGTACATTACATTCTGGAAGATTTTCGAAAATGCTGTAAGCAAGGATACTGGCCGATAATTATTGACATCTGTAGTGTCCCCCTTTTTGTAGAGAGGCCTAACAATGGAATATTTTAACCTGTGTGGGAAAATACCTTGAGTTGGTGATGCATTACACGTGTGACTCAGAACATCAGCTGTAATTGCTCCACATTGTTTTAATACCTTATTAGAGATGTCATCTACTTCAACAGAAAAATTATTTTTCAAAGATTTAATAATTTTCTGGGGTCATTACTTGTTGCCAGCTCTCGCCATACGATGGACATTGCCGAATATGATCATTTTGGTGGTCCTGGTGTTATGGTGTGAGGAGATATAATGTTCCAGCAGTGTACTGACTTGCAAATCTTTGGACACGGCGGATTCTATCGGTCGATGTTATTGTGACACTTTACTCCTTCCCCATGCCTTTCTTTTCAGGTGTGTGTGCGGGCCTGATTTATTTTTTCTGGACGACAATGCGCGACCGCATCGAATGGCGCAGGCGTAGCACGTCTTGGAACGATAGGATATTCGGCCAGTGGAATGTCCTCCCATTACTCCGACTTAAATCTCACCGAGCACTTGTGGGAGCATTGGGAAGACGCACTGTAGAACGTCCAGATGCACCAACGACCATGCAACAGTTGAGAACCGCACTGGTAGAGGAATGGAACACCCTACCACAAGCAAATTCTTTCTAACCTTATGGCCAGCATGCTAGGGCGTTGCAAGGCATGTATTGCAGAATATGCATGCACACACCCTAACAACAATAATGTCTCATTTTTTATGATCTCCAGGGGACCATCATAAATCGAGCTGACCTCTGTGTAATTATTGTTTTTCGACCTAAGTGTCGTTTTTGTTCATCTCACTGCGAATTCCTTTCAGTAACCTTCTGTACTACACTGTAGGAGTTGTTCTCGTGCATGCTCCAAGTTTAATCAAGCTATGTTTGCCATTAAAGTTACTTTGGTGCTTAGGTTTTGCACACTAGTGTATTTTTAAGAAAAATATACTTCCGACAAGTGGTAGAATACGATTAAAAAGCAAGCACTGAGGTTTACGTACAAACTTAATTCTACATCCACATTTACGATCATACTCCGCAAGCCTCCCGCCGGTGCGTGGCGGAGGGTACCTTGAGTACCTCTATCGGTTCTCCATTCTATTCCAGTCTCGTATTGTTCATGAAAAGAAAGATTCTCGGTATGCCTCTGTGTGGGCTCTAATCTCTCTGATTTTACCCTCATGGTCTTTTCGCGAGATATACGTAGGAGGTAGCAATATACTGCTTCACTCCTCGGTGAAGGTCTTGAAACTTCAACAAAAGCCCGTACAGAGCTACTGAACGTCTCTCTTGCAGAGTCTTCCACTGGAGTTTATCTATCATCTCCGTAAAGCTTTCGCGATTACTGAATGATCCTGTAACGAGGCGCGCTGCTCTCCGTTGGATCTTCTCTAGCTCTTCTATCAACCCTGTCTGGTACGGGTCCCACACCAGTGAGCAGTATTCAGCAATGGGCGAACAAGTGTACTGTAACCTACTTCCTTTGTTTTCCGACTGCATTTCCTTAGGATTCTTCCAATGAATCTCAGTCTGGCATCTGCTTTACCGACGATTAATTTTATATGATGACTCCATTTTAAATCACTCCTAACGCCTACTCCCAGATAAATTATGGAATTAACCGCTTCAGTTGCTGATCTGCTATATTGTAGCTGAATGATAAGGGATCTTTCTTTCTATGTATTCGCAGCACATTACACTTGTCTACATTGAGATTAAATTGCCATTCGCTGCACCATGCGTCAATTCGTTCCAAATCATCCTTTATTTCAATTTTCCATTGTTACAATCTCTCGATATATAGACAGGTGTGTATATAGACAGGTGTGTATACAGACAGGTTATCCATTCCGCGAAACGACATTGTCGACGATTTTTGACTGTTATCGACATTGATACTAGCAAAATATCATTCCTGGGAATTCTAAAACTGTCCAGAATGTTTTAATTTCAATTCTGAAGTCCGATAACAAATGATGTGTTTACAAATTTTTTTCGTCTATTTGTACTATGGAACCCTGATTCTTGCAAAATTTAATGATTCCACGTCAACAGGAAGTATCCTACAGGTTGTAATGAGTGAGTTTGGGAATATCAAACAGGTAAAAATGCTAGAGATTCTCGATTCTCGGAAATGGATGAACAGTCTATACACATAATTAAATTTGTACGGAATGCTCAATGCCGGAGTTCTACTTGCACCTCGCCAAATTTTTTCCTAACTGCCAGGTACTTTTCTCTGCTCCGAGGGGTTACGGTAAACTGTTGCAAGAAGTTGTCTGTGATCTTGTGGAAACTTTTGGACGTGGCCGGAGGTCCTCACTAACTTCATTGTCGATGAGACTTTAATAGGCGAGGGGGTATCAGTGGGACCCGCTGAACAATACGTCCCTCGGGCGGTCTGGACTCTGCCAGCTAAGAGGGACTCTTCGGAGTCGGAGTCTGTTAATTTCGAGTCCCGAGAGTGGAACTTGGCAGCGCCGGACTCCACAGAGGGTGGAGCCCTCGCTGGCGCGGGGGCGGGCGGGGGTGACATGGGGAGGCGGCGGGCCGGCCGGCCAATTAGGGACGACGCCGACGCCGACGCCGAGCGACGCCGCGACGTCCGACGCAGGCGTCAACAAGACGGATGGCGCCATCTTGCGGCCGGGCCGCGCTCTGCCGGAGAGCACCGCAAACAGCCGGACGTCCATCGCTGCCCGACGGCGGACCGGGGGAAAGGAAAAAAGGCGCCAGAACAGGCGAGGACCCTGGTGGCTCACCGCACCAATGTTGTTGTTGTTGTTGACGTCTTCTATCCGGTTTGATGCAGCTCTCCACCAGGGACGGGATAATCGACTGGTCGTAACATCAGACTGCTCAATCGATTATTTTCTCATTCAGCAATTTTTTTTTATCATTCGGACGAAACAACCAAGTGAAACTAGTCTCTCCCGCCATGTGAGCTATATGAATGTTTTTCCGCCATTCTCCTGGTTTCGTCGTTTCACTTAAGTGGAGGTTTACAGCCTTTAGCCCGAAAAAAGCGTGTTCTTTGAGAATTCTCGGGATCTGTTATAGATAACAATGTCAATTTTGGTCAAAATATTTATTGATATATCCTCTACAAAGCGGAATTTTTTCGACCGGAAATATCAAAGAGCAAAGGCAGAAGTGCCGTCGGAGCGAAACAAAATTTGGATGTAGACCTCCACGCGCGGTATGTCGCAGGTCAGCCGGATCGTCTGAAATCAAAATTGAGTTGAATTTAGCGAAGTATATAAGATTCTTTAGGAGTTGTCCCTCGCTTAAGTTATTTGGACCACAGGGAACAAAATGGCGGCCATTTGAAAAAAAAATGGGATTTTTCATCGATTTTTCGACTTCGTCGGCCAAGTAACTGTAGCAGATGGATCGGAATAAAAGTGCTACAACTCCTAGACAATTTCGTTAGCTTCATCGGAAACAAAGAATCATGCCAATCGGTTCAGTAGATTTGAAGTTACCATACACCGCGATAAAAAAAAAGTCATTTCGAGAAAAATGCGTTTGAATTTTTGACTACATGCAATATTAGGCAACTTATCTTCAATCTGCTATTCCGGGTCCGTAAACTAGTCCTTCCTCTTCCTCACAGATGGCGTTCTGCTCCATCTGGGCCATCCTGCGCTGCTCCAGAGCCGCTCGTACGGCCGGTGACAAGCGGTTTTCGGCCGCTTGAATCCGGCGGTCGTCCGAATGCTTGGCGAACTGCGTCGAATAGAGTCCCAGGGTGACGTCCACCGTTGTCATGGTCTTCAGAATTCCTGAATACCCTCAGAATTCCTGAATACCCTTCGTTGAAGCTGCTCACTGCCAGGAAAAGTCGCAATCTCCACAGTCTTCGCACCAGAGTGCATTTGCTTGGGGGCTAACTTCCAAACACACGCGTTCAAACTTTCATTTTAATTTTGTGCGTTTCCTCCCAAGCACCGGTACAATAACTCGTCCTCCGAAAGAAAAGAACGTTTTCAGGCGGGTCCAACTGCGAATAACAAACATTTCCGTTCTGTATTCGGAAAAACCGTTTCACGGGTGGATTCTAAACACTTTTATGGATCCAAAACTGCAACTTACAAAAAATTAATTTTTTGAACCAAAAGATAGTAAACCTCCCCTTAATGAGTGACAACGGACTGACACAGTCCTGCGATGGTTTCGGCGTTTATACGAATGTCTCCACACATCGATTATACTTAGGTACGCGTAAACCCATTTTGAGGAGCGGTCAGATGAGTGAATCGCGGGGACACTGTGTGTAGTACTGGGAGTTTTCCCAATACATATTACAATTCGCTACAGAGCAGCTGCCTACTCGCTGAAGAGGGGAAGATGCGACAAAGTAAGAGAAATAACTGGACAAGACACAAGCGACAAACTGAAATTAAACAACAGGTTTAGATATAACTGTTTTGTAAATAAAACCACCTTTTAATGCTGCACCTGTAATTTATTTTTCCCAGACGCGTTTAGCTTTTTTCTTACTCTCACACATCTTCAGTGGAATCTAGAACAATACAGCTTTGTTATTTTTAGATGATCGGGCAGTTCACGTTGGTATAAAAAAGGCAAGCCTCTAGGTCAACGCAATCAAAAGAGACGGTCAGTAATGTTACATATTTTGATACTCGTAAACTCACTCATCTAAACCTCGAGGGTATTTCCCTTTCATCTAGAATCTACATCTACATCTACATGGATACTCTACAAATAACATTTAAGTGCCTGGCAGATGGTTCATCGAACCACCTTCACAATTCTCTATTATTCCAATGTCGTACAGCGCGTGGAAAGAAGGAACACCCATATCTTTCCGTACGAGCTCTGAATTCCCTTATTTTATCGTGGTGATCGTTCCTCCCTACGTAAGTCGGTGTCAACAAAATATTTTCGCATTCGGAGAAGAAAGTTGGTGGTTGGAATTTCGTGTGACGATTTTATCGCAACGAAAAACGCCTTTCATTTAATGATGTCCTGCCCAAATCCTATATCTTTTCTGTGACACTCTCTCCCATATTTCGCGATAATACAAAACGTGCTGCCTTTTTTTGGACTTTTTCGATGTACTCCGTCAGTCCTATCTGGTAAGGATCCCACACCGTGCAGTAGTATTCTACAAGAGAATGAACAAGCGTAGTGTAGACAGTCTCCTTAGTAGATGTGTTACATTTTCTAAGTGTCTTGCAAATAAAACACAGTCTTTCGTTATCATTTCCCACAACATTTTCTATGTGTTCCTATTAATTTAAGTTGTTCGTAATTGTAATACCTAGGTTTTTAGATTAGACTGATTTATCGTGTAACCGAAGTTTAACGAGTTCCTTTTAGCATTCATGTGGATGACCTCACTCTTTTCGTTATTTAGGGTCAAACTGCCACTTTTCGCACCATTCAGATATCTTTTCTAAATCGTTTTGCTGTTTGTTTTGTTCTTCTGATGAATTAATTAGTCGATAAACGACAGCGTAATCTGCAAACAACCGAAGACGGCTGCTCAGATTGTCTCCAAAATCGTTTATATAGATAGGGAACATGAAATCATGAAATTTTGCAATAAGAAATGTTTCACAGTGTAAGTAAAGGAAGATAGATCTGAAACGTGAAAGTTTGTAATTACATCATACGAAAAAATTTTTATGCCATTTGTTGCTCGACCGTCCGTCTGTCCGTTTGTTAGGACCATTTCTTCACAGAAACCGCTAAACCTATAAAGTTGAAATTTATGTCACATATTTAGAGCTGTAGTTCCTTGGTACTGTAAACAATTTATGCTTCTGAGTCAATGCAGTCAAGCGATACCACCATTTATGTCAAGTAGTTTGATATTCCCAAACTCACTCATTACAACCTGTAGGGTACTTCCTGATGACGTAAAATCATTAAATTTTGCAAGAATCAGGATTTCATAGTACAATAGTTATCGACAATGATACTGGCAAGATGTCGGTCCCAGGGATTCCAGGAATCTCCAGAATATTTTAATTTCAAGTTTGAAGTCGAATAACAACAGACAAAGGCAAGGTTTCCTATTCTTTTATAATTACATAGAGCTGTTTATTTCTACAATGGTTTTTATCAGTTTACAGCTTGAACATTTCGCTATTTTTCGACATAATCACCATTTCCGTCGATGCATTTTTGTAGACGCTGTGGCAGTTTTTGTATGCCCATGTCATACCAGCTCGCCGCCATGCTGTTCAGAAAGTTGTGAACCTCTTCGTTCACCTCGTCGTCGGAGCTGAATCGCTTTCCGGCCAAATGTTCTTTTAACTTAGGTAACAGGTGATAGTCACTGGGCGCCAAGTCGGCACTATAGGGTGGGTGGGTGATTATGCTCCACTGGAACTGTTGCAGGAGAGCAACGGTTTGCCGAGCGATGTGTGGGCGAGCGTTGTCATGGAGAATGTGTACGCCCTTGCTCAACATTCCTCTTCTCCGGTTCTGAAATGCCCGTTTGAGTTTTTTCAGAGTCTAACAGTATCTGACAGCGTTAATTGTGGTCCCAGTGGGCATAAAGTTGACCAACAATACCCCTTTCCGATCCCAAAAAACGGTTGTCATGCCTTTACCGGCAGACTGTGTTTGTTTGAATTTCCGCGGCTTTGGCGAAGAAGGATGTCGCCACTGGTGTGATTGTTGTTTGGGTCTCAGGGGTAAAGTGGTATGCCCAGGTTTCGTCACCCGTGACTATTGAGCCCAGAAAGTTGTCCTGTTCGGCTGCAAGGCGGTGAAGAAATGCGCGGGAAGAATGAACTCGTTGCCGCATGTGGTCCTCAGTCAGCATGCGTGGCACCCATCTTGCCCCCACCTTCCGGTAGTTCAATGTTTCCGTCAAAATTCTGTGAGCGGTGCTTCGGGAATCCTCAGGAACCAACGTACAGAGATTGTCCAGGGTGATCCGCCGATCTTCACACATGCTTTGCTCAGCTTTCAGCACGGTCTCCTCAGAAATTGACGGTCTCCCGCTCCTTGATTCGTCGTTTCGGTCCGACCAGCTGCAAACTCTCTACACCACTTACGAACATTTTTGACATCCATGCACGACTCACCATACACTTCCGTCAATTGCCGATGGATTTCAATCGGCGCAGTGCCCTTTGCTTTCAAAAACGGAATAACTGCGGGCAATTCGCACTTGGCGGTAACAACCAACGGGAGCTCCATTCTCGACGGCTGCCAAGCCAAGACTGAGCGCCTCAGCGCGGCGTGCGCATGTTTACACACAGCGCGTGAAGCACTCTTCATAACAGCGTGAGCAACTGCCACACAGACACAGTTCTGTACTTATAAAAAAAAATAGAAGACCTTACTGTTGGGAATACCCTCGTACTTGTTTCACGTGATATAATCGCAAATCAACAATTTTCTGATTTCTTAGCTTTACTTGTACCATGAAATCTTTGTTCTTGCCAAATTTCATGATTCTACGTCAAGGGGACATACCCTATGGGTTTTAATGCGCGACTTCGCGAGTATCAAAATATGTGACATAAACGGCCGTATCTTTTGACTTCATTCACTTAGAAGCTAACGTTCATTACACCGGCAAGAGAACTTAGACCTTGGTATGTAACACAAATTTCATCTTAAGACGTGCAGCCTTTGCTGAGAAAAAGTTTAACAGACCGACGGACAGTCTGATAACAAACGGTAAAAAAATTGTTCTCCGTGTGATGTAATCACAAATTAACGATGTTCTGACTTTTATCCTTTGTTTGTAGTGTGAAATCTTTCGCCTCAGCAAGTTTCGTGGTTCTAAGTCAACCGGAATTTCCCTGTAGGTTTCGATAAGTGAGTTTGGTTCGGATGGCTCTGGGCACTATGGGACTTAACATCTGAGGTCATGAGTCCCCTAGGCTGAGAACTACTTAAACGTAGCTAACCTAAGGAAATCACACACATCAATGCCCGAGACAGAATTCGAAACTGCGACCGTAGCAGTCGCGCGGTTCCGGACTGAAGCGCCTAGAACGGCTCGGCCTCAGCGGCCGGCTAAGTGAGTTCGCGAGTATCAAAATATGCGACATAGATGGTCGTATCTTTTGATTTCATGGACTTAGAACTTCATCCTTTTAATCGCCAAGGGATCGTGGATCTCAATATGCGAAATAAATTTCAACTTGATACCTAAAAACGTTCCCGAGCAAAGTTTTTAATAGTCGGACACACACATGGACAGACGGACAAGCAACAAAAGGACCCTACTACCGTTTCGTTTCTAACGATCGAGGTGTGGAGTCCTAAAAAAAAGCTCAAACCATACCTGATAGATGTACAATTATAGGCTACAATGTCCGAGAATGATTTTATCCATGGCGTACAAGAGACGTTAATGGAGTAACCGCCGGCCGCTGTGGCCGAGTGGTTCAAGGCGCTTCAGTCCGGAACCGCACTGCTGCTACGGTCGCAGGTTCGAATCCTGCCTCGTGTGTGTGATGTCCTTAAGTTAGTTCAGTTTAAGTAGTTCTTAGTTCTCGGGGACTGATGATTCCAGCTGTTAAGTCCCACAGTGCTCAGAGCCATTAGAACTATTTTTGATGATTATAAACGCTGAAAGTAGTAATGAATGAAATGTACAAAGTACATTATTAGCCTATAATAACAGCAACGTAAATTTTTGGTGGAAAAGCCGTCTAGCTAATTAAAATTCCTTTATTTATTATGACTTTTCGGCCACTGCCGTGATCAGTTATCAAAAAGGTTAGAAGTTGATAAAAAAGACTGTCCGTCAGTACTAAAACTTACACCTAATCCGCGCCTATGCCTGTACACAGGTTTCAGTAGTGACGAAGTGTCTTTTTCTACACGTTCTGAGCTTTTTGATATCTGATCGTGGCAGTAGCCGAAACGTTGTAATAACCGACGAAATTTTAATAAGCGCTCTAGAAGGTTTCTTCACGAAATATTCACAGTAACTGCGGACTCGTACAGAAAATTCATCCCTTTTATTAATGAAATAACGTCAGACAACGACCTGAAATATCAGAAAACTGTAAAACAAAAGTAAGGCACGCAAACGCGGTTCCGATGTAAAGTAAGCCGATTGCAAGAAACCGGTTTCGCTGCGTAGCGACTGCAACTTTGTGTAGTAGCCGGTCCGGTTTACCGACAGAAATGTTGCTCTGATAAAGTCAGCCCACATGCGAACGTCACACGCTAGAGTCCTCCCAGCTCCCACTTGCAACGCGTCTGGACTACAGGTGCAGCGTGTCGGGTAAAACGAAGAATCTTGCTTTTAAATGAACCGATACAGTGTATAAAAATGGGTCGGTGCAACAGCTTCAAGGACCAAGAGGAAACAACAAGAATGGTGGACCAAGAGGAAGAGTGCTCAGACTGAAATGGTTGGAAGGAAAGTATGCAGTTTTTCTCCCCTACTGTTCAACTTGTTCATCAAATAAGCAACAACAGGATAAAAAAAAAGATCAGCGGTGGGATCGACATCCGTTTTGGAATGATGTCGGTGATACGATTCACATTGTAACATTGCGATCTGTTCTGAAAGTCAGGAAGAAGTACAGGAACTGTTGAATATAATGAACAGTCAAATCAGCACAGAATATCTACATCTACGTCTATATCTACATTTACATGGATATTCCGCAAATCACACTCTGGCAGAGGGTTCATCGAACCATCTTCACAATAATTTTCTACACTACTCGCCATTAAAATCGCTACACCAATAAGAAATGCAAATGATAAACGGGTATTCATTGGACAAATATATTATACTAGAACTGACATGTGATTATACACTCCTGGAAATGGAAAAAAGAACACATTGACACCGGTGTGTCAGACCCACCATACTTGCTCCGGACACTGCGAGAGGGCTGTACAAGCAATGATCACACGCACGGCACAGCGGACACACCAGGAACCGCGGTGTTGGCCGTCGAATGGCGCTAGCTGCGCAGCATTTGTGCACCGCCGCCGTCAGTGTCAGCCAGTTTGCCGTGGCATACGGAGCTCCATCGCAGTCTTTAACACTGGTAGCATGCCGCGACAGCGTGGACGTGAACCGTATGTGCAGTCGACGGACTTTGAGCGAGGGCGTATAGTGGGCATGCGGGAGGCCGGGTGGACGTACCGCCGAATTGCTCAACACGTGGGGCGTGAGGTCTCCACAGTACATCGATGTTGTCGCCAGTGGTCGGCGGAAGGTGCACGTGCCCGTCGACCTGGGACCGGACCGCAGCGACGCACGGATGCACGCCAAGACCGTAGGATCCTACGCAGTGCCGTAGGGGACCGCACCGCCACTTCCCAGCAAATTAGGGACACTGTTGCTCCTGGGGTATCGGCGAGGACCATTCGCAACCGTCTCCATGAAGCTGGGCTACGGTCCCGCACACCGTTAGGCCGTCTTCCGCTCGCGCCCCAACATCGTGCAGCCCGCCTCCAGTGGTGTCGCGACAGGCGTGAATGGAGGGACGAATGGAGACGTGTCGTCTTCAGCGATGAGAGTCGCTTCTGCCTTGGTGCCAATGATGGTCGTATGCGTGTTTGGCACCGTGCAGGTGAGCGCCACAATCAGGACTACATACGACCGAGGCACACAGGGCCAACACCCGGCATCATGGTGTGGGGAGCGATCTCCTACACTGGCCGTGCACCACTGGTGATCGTCGAGGGGACACTGAATAGTGCACGGTACATCCAAACCGTCATCGAACCCATCGTTCTACCATTCCTAGACCGGCAAGGGAACTTGCTGTTCCAACAGGACAATGCACGTCCGCATGTATCCCGTGCCACCCAACGTGCTCTAGAAGGTGTAAGTCAACTACCCTGGCCAGCAAGATCTCCGGATCTGTCCCCCATTGAGCATGTTTGGGACTGGATGAAGCGTCGTCTCACGCGGTCTGCACGTCCAGCACGAACGCTGGTCCAACTGAGGCGCCAGGTGGAAATGGCATGGCAAGCCGTTCCACAGGACTACATCCAGCATCTCTACGATCGTCTCCATGGGAGAATAGCAGCCTGCATTGCTGCGAAAGGTGGATATACACTGTACTAATGCCGACATTGTACATGCTCTGTTGCCTGTGTCTATGTGCCTGTGGTTCTGTCAGTGTGATCATGTGATGTATCTGACCCCAGGAATGTGTCAATAAAGTTTCCCCTTCCTGGGTCAATGAATTCACGGTGTTCTTATTTCAATTTCCAGGAGTGTATTTTCACGCAATTTGGGGGCAATCATCCTGAGAAATCAGAATTCAGAACAACCACCTGTGGCCATAATAACGACCGTGATACGCGTGAGCATTGAGTCAAACAGAGCTTGGATGGCGTGTACAGATACAGCTGCCCATGCAGCTTCAACACGATACCACAGTTCATCAAGAGTAGTGACTGGCGTATGGTGACGAGCCAGTGGCTCGGCCACCATTGACCAGACGTTTTCATTTGGTGAGAGATCTGGAGAATGTGCTGGCCAGGGCAGCAGTCGAACATTTTCTGTATCCAGAAAGGCCCGTACAGGACCTGCAACATGCGGTCGTGCATTATCCTGCTGAAATGTAGGGTTTCGCAGGGATCGAATGAAGGGTAGAGCCACGGGTGGTAACACATCCGAAATTTAACGTCCACTGTTCAAAGTGCCGTCAATGCGAACAAGAGGTGACCGAGACGTGTAACCAATGGCACCCCATACCATCACGCCAGGTGATACGCCAGTATGGCGATGACGAATACACGTTCCCAATGTGCGTTCAGCGCGGTGTCGCCAAACACGCGACCATCATGATGCTGTAAACAGAACCTGGATTCATCCGAAAAAATGACGTTTTGCCATTCGTGCACCCAGGTTCGTCGTTAAGTACACCATCGCAGGTGCTCCTGTCTGTCAGGCAGCGTCAAGGGCAACCGCAGCCGTGGTCTTCGAGCTGATAGTCCATGCTGCTGCAAACGTCGTCGAACTGTCCGTGCAGATGGTTGTTGTCTTGCAAACGTCCCCATCTGTTGACTCAGGGATCGAGACGTGGTTGCACGATTCGTTACGGATAAGATGCTAGTCTTCTCGACTGCTAGTGATACGAGGCCGTTGGGATCCAGCACGGCGTTCCGTATTACCCTCCTGAAGCCACCGATTCCATATTCTGCTAACAGTCATTGGATCACGACCAACGGGAGGAGCAATGTCGCGATACGATAAACCGCATTCGCGATAGGCTACAATCCGACCTTTATCAAAGTCGGAAACGTGATGGCACGCATTTCTCCTCCTTACACGAGGCATCACAACAACGTTTCACCAGGCAACGCCGGTCAACTGCTGTTTGTGTATGAGAAATGGGTCGGAAACTTTCCTCATGTCAGCACGTTCTAGGTGTCGCCACCAGCGCCAACCTTGTGTGAATGTTCTGAAAACTTAATCATTTGCATATCACAGCATCCTCTTCCTATCGGTTAAATTTCGCGTCTGAAGCACGTCATCTTCGTGGTGTAGCAATTTTAATGGCCAGTAGTGTATATCATGATGATCGTTTCTCCCTATGTAGGTCGGCGTCAACGAAACATTATGGCATTGGGAAGAGGAAGCGTGCGATTGAAATTTCGTGAGAAGATCTCGCTGCAGCAAGAAACGCTTTTATTTTAATGATGTCCATCCCAAATCCTATATCATGTCAGTGGCATTCTCTCCCCCATTTCGCCAAAATACAGAACGTGCTGCTCTTCTTTGAACTTTCTCGATGGTCTCCTTTTAATCCTATGTGATAAGGATCCCAGACCGCACAGCGCTACTCCAAAGGTGGACGGACGAGCGTAGTGTCGGCAGTCTCTTTAGTTTATCTGTTACATTTTCTAAGTGTTCTGCCAATAAAACGCAATCTTTGGTTTGCCATCCTCAGAATATTTTCTATGTGTTCTTTTCGATTTAAGTTGTTCGTAATTGTAATTCCTAGGTATTTAGTTGAATTTAAGGCCTTTAAACTGGACTGATTTATCGTGTAACCGAAATTTAACGGATTTTTTTTTAACACACATGATGTTGACCTTAAACTTTTCATTAGTTAAAGGCGCTTCAGTCTGGAACCGCACGACCGCTACGGTCGCAGGTTCGAATCCTGCCTCGGGCATGGATGTGTGTGATGTCCTTAGGTTAGTTAGGTTTAAGTAGTTCTAAGTTCTAGGGGACTTATGACCACAGCTGTTGAGTCCCATAGTGCTCAGAGCCATTTGAACCATTTTTTTTCATTAGTTAAGGTCAATGGCCAATTTCCGCACAATACAGATATCTTTTCTAAATCATTTTGGAATTTGTTTTGATCTTCTGATGAATATACTAATCGATAAACAACGTCATCATCTGCAAACAACCTAAGATGGTTGCTCAGATTAACTCGTAAATTGTTTGTACAGTTAAGAAACAGTAGAGGGCCTACAACACTACCTTGGGGAACGCCAGAAGTCATTTCTGATTTACTGGATGACTTTCCGTCGGTTACTACGAACTGTGACCTCTTTGACAGGAAAACAAGCATCCAGCCATATAACTAAGGTGATATTCAATAAGCACGTCATTTCACTACAAGCCGCTTGTGTCAAAAGCCTTCTGGAAATGTAGAAATACGGAGTCAATTTGAAATCCATTGTCAACAACACTCAACACTCGTGCGAGTAGCCGGCCGCAGTGGCCGAGTGGTTCTAGGCGCTACAGTCTGGTTCCCCGCGGCCGCTACGGTCGCAGGTTCGCCTCCTGTCTCGGGCATGGATGTGTGTGATGTCCTCAGGTTAGTTAGGTTTAAGTAGTTCTAAGTTCTAGGGGACTGATGACCTCTGAAGTTAAGTCCCATAGTGCTCAGAGCCATCATCATCATCGTGCGAGTAAAGAGCTAGTTGTGTCTCACAAGAACGATGTTTTCTAAATCCATGTTGACGGTGTGTCAATAGACCGTTCTGTTCGAAGTAATTTATAATGGTCGATGACAATGCATGTTCCAAAAACCTGCTGCATATCGACGTTAATGATATGGGTCTGTAATTTAGTGCATTACTCCTACTACCTTTCTTGAATATTGGTGTGACCTGTGGATCTTCACATTCTTTGGGTACGTATCGTCACTGCTCCGCGGATATCTACTAAGTTACTCATGTAGGCCGCTGTTCTTGATTCGAATTCAGGAATATTTACCTCGTTTTCTTTGGTGAAGGAATTTCGGAAGGCTGGGAACAAACCAAAGAAAGACGAAAGCAATGAGGAGTGGCAAAAATTAGATTAGTGAAAGATTCAAAATGACCCAAAAGATTTCATCCTTTCTCCAATTATTCGCTTTTAGCATAAAATTCTTTTTGCATTCGATGAAACCAGTTCTTAGAGCAGTGGTGCCACTCTTCGTCTGGTTGTTCGGAAACCTTTTTTTTATGTTTTAAGATTGCTTCATCTGATGGCGAAAAGTGATTCCATTCATTTTATCTTGAATTTATTGTAACAAGAGAATATCACACGGTACTAGGACAGGGAAATATGGTGGAGGGTTCATAGTGCTGAGCTTCAGGGCATCTAGATACTCAGTTGTTAGTTTTGCTGTATGCAGTCATGTGTTGTCATGATGTAAAATTATTTTTTCCTTTTAGGATTTTTCCATAAACTTTTTCAAAAATTTGCGGTAAATAGCCATTCATGTGCCAACTGGCTTTTAATGCTGTAGCAGCAATGAGGCTTATTACTAAAAAAAAAAAAAGCCAGCAACCGTCTTCTTAACAGCACTGTGAATTAATAGGACTTTTGCAGGCTTAAATTCCTTTCCGAAGACCCATTGATGCTATTGATAATTCTTTTCAGAGTCATAACAAGAAATCCAATATTCATCACTACTGCCGATATTACAAACCAAATATTATTTTATTATTAATAGCGACAGTGTCTGTGTTGGTGCAGTTACTACATCTATCTGAAGGCCACTGTATTGTAACAAATGCAGGTACTCTATTTACACTGACATTGTCACTATTAATAATATAGTCACCGCTGGTGGGGTAAAATGTCGGCGCGAAATTATAATAGTTTATCTATGCATCGTTTTACGAAAGGGCGGGCATTTAGATTCTGACCGCGTGACGTATGGAGGTTTGGACTGGCACTGGGGCGTGCTTGAATAGCCGAAATGATCTGAGGCCACCGCTTATGATAAGTTGGGAAACCTGGGTTCGAGTCTCGGTCTGCAACAAATTTTCATTTGTCACACGCAGCTGCGGCTAATATGTAGTCACAGTCTGCGAATCCATTTTACAAAAATGAAGTGCTGCCTTCGATTTTTTACAGAGTTTTTCTGCACCAATGTATGCACTGTCGTTTTCGATATGGAGAATCCATCGACAACAGAGTCTACACACGTCTAACAGTTGATGTAAAATGTTTTGGATTTGAGTCCTATCAATGCCCAATGGCAACTAGATAAAATCATCTGACGTCCGTCTACCTTGTTCAAGCGTTGCGCGAACACTAGCAATATTTTCGTCAGTAAATGCCGTTCATGGGCGTCCTTCACGAAATTAATCACTAAGAAAAAAATCTGATCTCTTTTGATTTTGCTGTGCCAAAAATCGTCGCCTTAGATGGGGCTTCTTCGGCAGATGTATTTCTAAGCCGTTTTTCACATTGTTTAGAGGTGAGTGGCGATTCAAAATCGTAAGAAAGTTATAACCAGGAAATGTTCTCTAGTTAAATTCACGTTTCAATCTATACGGCTTCTTTGAATTATAATAATTAACAAAATATTAGAGCAAATCGAACAAACTGGAAGGCAATCAACTCGCAAAACATAGAGAGTAGCTGTCAAACGTAAGGAGATTTCATTTGTTAAAAACTGCCATAATCATTTGCCCCAGCAGCAGTGCTAATATTTTTGGTTTTCAATAAAACTTTTTTTAAAATGAATGACGTTTATTCGTAAAATTTGAGCGGTTATAGGCGCTCCAATTAGGAACCGCGCCCCTTCTACGGTCGCAGGTTCGAATCCTGCCTCGGGCATGGATGTGTGTGATGTCCTTAGGTTAGTTAGGTTTAAGTAGTTATAAGTCTAGGAGACTGATGACCTCAGATGTTAAGTTCCAGAGTGCTCAGACCCATTTGAACCATTTGAACAGCCTGCAATGGGGCACCGTGTCAAATGCTTCCCGGAAATCTAGAAATATGGAATTGTTGCCTTTCAACCATAGCTCGCAATATATCAGGGCACGCTCAGTTTCGCACGAGCGAGTCTTTCTAAAACCGTGCATATTACTGCACATAAGCTTCTCAGTCTCAAGAAAATTTATTACATTCGAAATGGGAATATGTTCAAGGATTCTGCAGCAAACCGATATTAGGGATACTGGTCTGTTATTTTGTGAATTCGATCTTTTACTCTTCTTGTATACTTGAGTCATCTGCGCTTTTCTCCTGTCGCTTGTGACTGTGTTCTGTGTGAGAGATTCACGATAAACAGTTAGGTAAGGGACCAGTGCCGTGGAGTACTCTTTGTAAAACCGAATTTCGGTTCCATCCCGACCTGGTGATTCATGTGCTTTCAAATCTTTCAATTGTGCTTATTACTATATTTCTCGAGGGTTGTCCAGAAAGTAAGTTCCGATTGGTCGTGAAATGGAAACCACCAGGAAAATCCGGTAAAACTTCGCACAGATGTGTTGGGCAGTGTCTCTAGTATGCCCGTCGATCGTGTCGCGTTGCTCTTTTCAGTTTTGAGTGAACAGTGAGCACGTAAAGATGCGTAGGGAATAGCGTCTCCCCCCAAGTACGAGGGCCTGGTTAG
The DNA here is from genome assembly GCF_021461395.2 of Schistocerca americana. NCBI lineage: Eukaryota > Metazoa > Arthropoda > Insecta > Orthoptera > Acrididae > Schistocerca > Schistocerca americana. The sequence continues at coordinate 142,508,805 of NC_060128.1, read as the reverse complement.
AGATTTCGCCTGTGTCATGCAGCCCACACAACACAACTGTCGAGCGGTTCCTTCTTCATGCCGATTCTCGGCCGCACACTGCAGGGGCAATGAAGACGCTCCTGCAGCGTTTCCGATGACAAGTGTTTGACCACCCGCAATACAGTCCGTAATTGGCTCCCCCTGAGTCTCATCTCTGCTCACGGGAACCGCTGGCTATGAAGAGCTGCAGACGAGCTGCAGACCAGTGCAGGTGACTGGCCGAAAGCACAGGCGGCTGCATTCTATGACGAGGATATTGGAAAGTTGATACAACACTACGACAATATTCGAAGTTGGAGTGGCGACTGTGTAGAGAAGTAGGTTAAAGGTGTACCCAACTGTTGGAAATAAAACATTTGTGGTTTTCACTGTTGAGACGTGTATCGACTCGTGCTACACCTTGTATTTACAGGGTGTTTCAAAAATGACCGGTATATTTGAAACGGCAATAAAAACTAAACGAGCAGCGATAGAAATACACCGTTTGTTGCATATGCTTGGGACAACAGTACATTTTCAGGTGGACAAACTTTCGAAATTACAGTAGTTACAATTTTCAACAACAGATGGCGCTGCAAATGATGTGAAAGATATAGAATACAACGCAGTCTGTGGGTGCGCCATTCTGTACGTCGTCTTTCTGCTGTAAGCGTGTGCTGTTCACAACGTGCAAGTGTGCTGTACACAACATGGTTTATTCCTTAGAACAGAGGATTTTTCTGGTGTTGGAATTCCACCACCTAGAACACAGTGTTGTTGCAACAAGACGAAGTTTTCAACGGAGGTTTAATGTAACCAAAGGACCGAAAAGCGATACAATAAAGGATCTGTTTGAAAAATTTCAACGGACTGGGAACGTGACAGATGAACGTGCTGTAAAGGTAGGGCGACCGCGTACGGCAACCACAGAGGGCAACGCGCAGCTAGTGCAGCAGGTGATCCAACAGCGGCCTCGGGTTTCCGTTCGCCGTGTTGCAGCTGCGGTCCAAATGACGCCAACGTCCACGTATCGTCTCATGCGCCAGAGTTTACACCTCTACCCGTACAAAATTCAAGCGTGGCAACACCTCAGCGCCGCTACCATTGCTGCACGAGAGACATTCGCTAACGATATAGTGCACAGGATTGATGACGGCGATGTGCATGTGGGCAGCATTTGGTTTACTGACGAAGCTTATTTTTACCTGGACGGCTTCGTCAATAAACAGAACTGGCGCATATGGGGAACCGAAAAGCCCCATGTTGCAGTCCCATCGTCCCTGCATCCTCAAAAAGTACTGGTCTGGGCCGCCATTTCTTCCAAAGGAATCATTGGCCCATTTTTCAGATCCGAAACGATTACTGCATCACGCTATCTGGACATTCTTCGTGAATTTGTGGCGGTACAAACTGCCTTAGACGACACTGCGAACACCTCGTGGTTTATGCAAGATGGTGCCCGGCCACATCGCACGGCCGACGTCTTTAATTTCCTGAATGAATATTTCGATGATCGTGTGATTGCTTTGGGCTATCCGAAACATACAGGAGGCGGCGTGGATTGGCTTCCCTATTCGCCAGACATGAACCCCTGTGACTTCTTTCTGTGGGGACACTTGAAAGACCAGGTGTACCGCCAGAATCCAGAAACAATTGAACAGCTGAAGCAGTACATCTCATCTGCATGTGAAGCCATTCCGCCAGACACGTTGTCAAAGGTTTCGGGTAATTTCATTCAGAGACTACGCCATATTATTGCTACGCATGGTGGATATGTGGAAAATATCGTACTATAGAGTTTCCCAGACCGCAGCGCCATCTGTTGTTAAAAATTGTAACTACTGTAATTTCGAAAGTTTGTCTGCCTGAAAATGTACTGTTGTCCCAAGCATATTGCAACAAACGGCGTATTTCTATCGCTGCTCGTTTGGTTTTTATTGCCGTTTCGAATATACCGGTCATTTTTGAAACACCCTGTATTTAGATTGCATTGGTTTTCCTTTTCTTCCCCTGACATGTTTGTTTGATATTTTGTCAGTCATTAAGTGGCTGCTTGGTTGTCTTTTCCCTCTGCTATCGATATCTGCGTTTGCTTCCGGGAAACTGCTATGGCGGAAGTGAGGTCTTTGACCGGTTGTAACTTTGTGTGGTGCCGCGGAAGTAGGGGCGTTGTGCCCAGAGAGAGTCTGGTGGACACGGGAGGGCAGTGTGGCTCTCCAGCGTGGTCGGTTGTACAGAGTCCCCACGTGATGTATGTCGGTTGTGTGTGACGAGCAGGTCGAGTTGACGGAAGAGCTCCCCGCGTGTTGGTTGTATAAAGAATCGCCCCACGAGTAGTTGCTGTTCATTTCGCCTTGGTGGGGCGTTAACAAGCTTCTTTAAATCCTCCGTTTCAACACTGGAGTTTACAAGGAGACACCTAATATGAAGGAGCGGTCACTACTCGTCGACGATGCAGAGAAGACGTGAACTCCGGTGACAGAGCGTGTTGTCGCGTGACCGTGGCGTGTTGGGTACGCTGGCGACGCGCGTGCGGTCGGATTTGTGGATCCTTGCCATCGGAGGTCGTGTACTGCCTGTTCGAGCAAAACTGCAAGTTTTCGTGGAACGTTTAATCATTAAGTAATAATTTTGTGTAACCAGCGTCTCTTCTGCCTTGTGGCCTTCGGCGACCGGGTTTCCTGTCCCTGGCACCGGTGTAATTGATGACAGTGTTCTTTCCTCCTCCTGTCGTTACAGTCCGATGGGAGCTGTAGTTTTGGCAGTTTGTTTCCCTATTCTGTCGTGGGTTATGAGTAAATTCATGCTTCTTGTTGGTTGATCATGTGGTCGCTCATTCAGGACTGTGTGGTGTAATGTTTCCTTGCACGAGATTAGCTCTAATTCTGTCAGCAAGTTAAGCCATCTTATAACAAGTTTTCGCTGGCTAAAAGTCGGTGCAGTGACCAGCCTGAGAGTGGCAATTGTGTTTACGGGCATATTTAAATTGGTCAGTATTCTGCCTAGCCTGAGCATCCCTGAGTGGGTGATTTGCGGCCGCCTTACACGTCCGTCATATCTGTTATGTTCTAATGATATTCCAGGACGCTTTTGTTTAAAAACTTTTTTAATTCTTCCATTCCTTAATTCCAGTAATCGTGTGTTTGCTGAAACCTTTGATTTTTTTTTTTAATGGCGGTGTTGGTAGCTTCACTACCTCACCGTACTTTATTAATAAAGTTCTGTATTTACTTTAGTAGCCTGTTTACTAATGTTCTTTAAATTTTTTTAAACTGTTGTACTGCTATAAATTACTTGATTGCCGTTAGCGGCGTGTTTTGAAAGGCTGTTATTGCCGTACTGTTAGCTTCTGGGTTTCTTTTTTTTTTAATTTTAAGCTGTTGTATTGCTATAAATGACCTGATAGCCATTTTTAAAAGAAATTTTTTAACTGTTGCATTGCTGTAAATTACTTGATTGCCGTTAATGGCGTGTTTAAAAGGCTGTTTATTGGCGCACTGTTAGTTTCTGTAAGATGTGAATAAAACTCGACAGTAAACTATTACAAATTTGGCCCCGTTTCCCAACTTGTGGTGTGGCTTGTAGTAACCGTAACCACTGTGTGTGTCAACTGTGGTTTCCATTTCGCGACCGATCGGAACTTACTTTCTGGACAACCCTCGTATACAGGAGTCTGTCCTCTCGCCTACCACGCCGGCTGTGTAGATATGCCAACTTAAGTTACGCGCACTCGAAGTAGCTTATCGATATAGCGAAGTGGCTTGCAGATTGGTAGATGCACATAGGTACTAAAGTGCGCGTCATTTATGACGGCGATCGAGTTTAGGTTCGTTCTGCGCATCTGACGTCACAAAACACAGTCAGCCAATGAACAGAGAACGACGTTGCCAGAGCTCGACTGCAGTGCAGAGCACGGACGAGTGTCTTCAGTTTTAGAAACGTTCAGTCATAAATGAACAAAAGCAATGTCTTGATAGCAGACTTTCTTTTATAGAAAGTTTGGAAAAAGCATTCTTTATACCAATTGATTCATATTCTATTAATTAATTAAACCAAACAACCAATAAGCCTCCTAATTCAGGCGATAGCGAGGAAAGGTGTTTGTATCATTCTCACTAACCACTTTTTCGCAATAAAGAACAGCGGCAATTGTTCATTTCCTATTGTACTTCGACGAAACGTGAGTAATTCAAAATCATACCAACAGTGTTCGTCGGTATTTTGCGTGATCGTTTAAAGTCGTCCGGGAGATATATTGAATGACGAGCTGCGTTAGCGTAATGGTAAAAGTGTATGGCTGCTAAGCGAAAGGTTCTGAGTTAAAACCTTGATTGGTGCTTAATGTTTTCTTTTATTTAAAAACAATATCGAAGTGTCTTACTTCATGAATTTTATTCATTTGAATGTAATTTTTTGAAATTTCTAGTGGCAATTAGAATCGACCATATGGAAAGTTTACGTTATGGACTTTTACCTCTGCAAACTCTTCAAAATTTCGTGCAATGGTTTACAACATCTAATGCTGCACAATAACTGCGTTGAATATCGAAACAAAATTAAGTCATTTATGGGGGGAAAGTAGCAGTCAAGAAGATGTGTAAAAATCAAATTTTTGAGCCAAATAGTTTTTGTGAAATCGAATGATAAAGTGTGTCAAAGCAGTCGAAACACCATGTGTCTGCATAGGCGAGCAGTGCAATGATGACAAAATCGCGCACATCGCGGAATGCGGGGAGCACGTCTCTGTAGCAGCGAAAGGGTTAATGCGACTGTGGTGGCTTTACTTCATAATCTGCGCGCTCCCCCCTAAACGTAAGTTTGCGAACTATACTATGGCGCTGCTTCTCTTGGCTCGTACAACTGGCAACTCAGCAATCTCCCGCGTCTGGGCGGGCATGCGCGAACCGCCAAGATAAAAGAATTGAACTTCATTTGATGTAGTTGTAGATAGGTACTGACGTCATCTGAGCACGCTCTGATGTGTTTAACTAATCGTCAGGATACGACGCAAGTGATGATATCGGTGATTATCGGCCGACTAGAATATAAACATAAGTGAGCCGACATGTCGGCAGACGAGCTGCCCAAAACGCCTGTAAAATACTTGCAATCCGCGCGTTCCGTGCCTCAATCAATCAATCAATCAATCAATCAATCAATGGGGCGGGCGGGCGGCGAGCGAACGGGAGAATCTGAGTCGCGGCTACAGCGGACGGCTGGCCATCCATCACTGCCCGGGGGTTGGCACACCTGCCTCGCTCAATTAGTGCTGCCGGCCGGTCAAGCGGCAAAAAAGGGGGAAGTCCCGAAAAAAATCAGCGCGCTGCCGCCTCCCCCCGGGGGTTAATGAAGGCCGGCCACCCCACACCTGCGACACGCCAGTAATGCGAAAATAATGTTGTTTGCCCATCGCCGTGATGTGTCGCCGGCGAGAGGTGTCCACCAGGGCCTCTGTAACCTCGCTGCGAGTTTACGTCCGCCGTAGTAACTTTGTTTTTGGCGGGGCCTCAGTCTTCTCACTGGTTTTACTCAGCTCGTCGTGACTTGCTCTACTGTACCCGTGGTGTCACCGCCAGACACCACACTTGCTAGGTGGTAGCCTTTAAATCGGCCGCGGTCCGTTAGTATACGTCGGACCCGCGTGTTGCCACTATCAGTGATTGCAGACCGAGCGCCGCCACACGGCAGGTCTAGAAAGACTTCCTAGCACTCGCCCCAGTTGTACAGCCGACTTTGCTAGCGATGGTTCACTGACAAAATACGCTCTCATTTGCCGAGACGATAGTTAGCATAGCCTTCAACTACGTCATTTGCTACTACCTAGCAAGGCGCCATCATCAGTTGCTATTGATCTTGTGATGCATGTACCGTCAGACCGACGTTCACCATTAATGGATTAAAGTTAAGTATTCCACCAGCTACGTCCGTTTTTCTAAATTCTAATTTCCTTGTCCTGTTCCAGACATCACGCCAGCCTGTGTGAGCTAAAACGCGTGCCTTTCGGCTTCCTCTATTATTAAGGTGTTGGCTCTCCTGCCAACCCACAACAGTACCAACCTCTTCATCTCAAAACAGAACATCCACACAGCGTTCTCATTTGTTGTACGTATCGTTTTGGCCCGCATATACGAGGGCTGTCCAGAAAGTAAGTTCCGATTGATCGCGAAATGGGAACCACAGTCGAAATCAAAACTGTTTTATTTACAACAGTTAGCTACACCTTCCAGCTACTTATTTCCATAGTCGCCGTTCTGACTTAGACATTTGTCGTAGCGTTGTACCAACTTTCCAATGCTTTCATCTTAGAAGACAGCCGCCAGTGCTTTCCGCCGATCCTCTACGCTGGCCTACAGCTCGTTTTCTGTGCCAAAATGTCTTCATAGACAGCGGTTCGTGTGAGCAGAGATGAAACTCAGAGGGAGTAAATTACGGGCTGTATTGTGGGTAATCAAACATTTCCAATTGAAAACGATGCAGGAGCATCTTCATTGCTCCTGCAGAATGCGGCTGAGAATTGTCTTGAAGAAGAAACTGCACGACAGTTATGTAATGTTGGCTGCATAGCTTCAGGCGAAATTTCTCACCAGGTCCTTGTCCTTGGCGGGAGACACTATTTTCTAGACATCTTTAAGCGCTCACTGTGAGCTCAGAAATGAGAAGAGCGACGTGATACTATCTAGGGTCATACTAGAGACACTTCCCAACATCTGTGCAACATCTGTGCAAAACTTTATCGGATTATCATAGTCGTTTCCATTTCGCGACCGATCGGAACTTTCTGGACACCCCTCGTAAGTTGCAGCCTAATCTTGAGGGAGAGGAAAAGGAAGGACCTAGATGGACAAAAATTTATGTGGCATTACTCATGTATTGTACAAAACCTGTTGGAAATATGGCCGATAACATCTCTCTAAATCCTTGCACATACGAAAAAATGGCTGACATCGAAATAAGTGTCCAAGGAATAGAAAAGCAACTGAAATCACTCAACAGGGGAAAGTCCACTGGACCTGACGGGATACCAATTCGATTCTACACAGAGTACACGAAAGAACTTGCCCACCTTCTAACAGCCGTGTACCACAAGTCTCTAGAGGAACGGAAGGTTCCAAATGATTGGAAAAGAGCACAGGTAGTCTCAGTTTTCAAGAAGGGTCGTCGAGCAGATGCGCAAAACTATAGGCCTATATCTCTGACATCGATCTGTTGTAGAATTTTAGAACATGTTTTTTGTTTGCGTATCATATCATTTCTGGAAACTCAGAATCTACTCTGTACAAATCAACATGGATTCCGAAAACAGCGATCGTGTGAGACCCAACTCGCTTTATTTGTCCATGAGACCCAGAGAGTACTAGATACATGCTCCCAGGTAGATGCCATTTTCCTTGACTTCCGGAAGGCGTTCTATACAGTTCCACACTGTCGCCTGATAAAAAAAGTAAGAGCCTACGGAATATCAGAACAACTGTGTGGCTGGATAGAAGAGTTTTTAGCAAACATAACACAGCATGTTGTTCTCAATAGAGAGACGTCTACAGACGTTAAAGTAACCTCTGGCGTACCACAAGGGAGTGTTATGGGACCATTGCTTCTCACAATATATATAAATGACCTAGTAGATATTGTCGGAAGTTCCATGCTGCGTTTCGCGGATGATGCTGTAGTATACAGAGAAGTTGCAGCATTAGAAAATTGCAACGAAATGCAGGAAGATCTGCAGCGGATAGGCACTTGGTGCAGGGAGTGGCAACTGACCCTTAACATAGACAAATGTAATGTATTGCGAATACGTAGAAAGAAGGATCCCTTATTGTATGATTATATGATAGTGGAACAAACACTGGTAGCAGTTACTTCTGTTAAATATCTGGGAGTATGCGTACGAAACGATTTGAAGTGGAATGATCATATAAAATTAATTGTTTGTAAGGCGGGTGCCAGGTTGAGATTCATTGGGAGAATCCTTAGAAAATGTAGCCCATCAACAAAGGAGGTGGCTTACAAAACACTCGTTCGGCCTATACTTGAGTGTTGCTCATCAGTGTGGAATCCGTACCAGGTCGGGTTGACGGAGGAGATAGAGAAGATCCAAAGAAGAGCGGCGCGTTTTGTCAGAGTGTTATTTGGTAAGCGTGACAGCGTTACGGAGATGTTTAGCAAACTCAAGTGGCAGACTCTGCAAGAGAGGCGCTCCGCAGCTTGCTGTCCAGGTTTGGACAGGGTGCGTTTCTGGATGAGGTATCGAATATATTGCTTCCCCCTACTTATACCTCCCGAGGAGATCACGAATGTAAAATTAGAGTGACTCGAGCGCGCACGGAGGCTATCCGGCAGTCGTTCTTCCCACGAACCATACGCAACTGGAACAGGAAAGGGAGGTAATGTCAGTGGCACGTAAAGTGCCCTCCGCCGCACACCGTTGGGTGGCTTGCGGAGTATAAATGTAGATGTAGATGTAGAAAAAATCATAACTTGGAAGACAGAGAGTCGTGGTTCACTGGAAACCGTTCACCAGCTCTCACAGTTTTTCCTTTGTTCTTTGTCGGAGATTTGATTTAGAGTCCAGCAGTACGGCATCAGATCTGGAGAGGGCGCAATAGGTCATCTGGTTTACAGAATCCAGACCTGTGTAAACGGTACTGCGGAATTTTCGACACCAGTGTAGGAGGGAACCACCAGCTGAAACAAGCGCAGTGAGGTGGTCCAAAAACCTTACAAGAGACAATGTCGAACTTCTTCATGCTCAACCTGTGCCTCGCCGTTTGCATTCTTTTTGGTAGGGTTACGCCAAGGACCGCGTACACAGCACCAACCAATTACGCTGCTGCGCATCGTCCATGAATCAATGAAGCAATCAAAACTGTTGATGCTGCAATGCTGGCTCATACGTGGGCATAATTCTAATGGAGGTCGGAAAACACATTTCGTATTTCCGTAAAATACGACCGATCTTGTTGGAAGTGTTTCCTACATAAGGCAAAAAGGCAGTAGACTTAGGTGTCGACTCAGAATTATCGTCACTCACCCGATGTGCAGTTGGTCGATAGCGCAACGCACGTTCAATCTATCACTATAACCATTTTGACGAGACGTAACTTCAAGATGTGACAGCTCAGCTGGCAAAGTCTCAGCGTCAGAAACGACATGTGCCCTGTGTACCAAGGTACGAAGTATCCCTTCACGCTGAGCCGGATGGTGAAAACTATTAGCGTGTGAGTACAAGTCGGTGTGAGTACGTTTCCTGTAGACTACATGTCATTGGGACTTCCATCTAAAATTAGAGCGCTTTTGAATATACCGAGCGAGGTGGACTCGCATTCGGGAGGACGACGGTTCAATCCCGCGTCCGGCCATCCTGATTTAGGTTGTCCGTGATTTCCCTAAATCGCTCCAGGCAAATGCCGGGGTGGTTCCTTCCAAAGGGCACGGCCGACTTCCTTCCCCGTCCTTCCCTAATCCGATGAGACCGATGACCTCGCTGTCTGGTCTCCTTCCCCAAAACAACCCAACCCCCACCGCTTTTGAATTCTGTCAAGGATGATCTTGGTCTGCGTAAGGCGGGTGTATATCGCATTCCTTGTAGCTGCGGCATGCCATATATTGGCCAAAATATCAGGACCGTGGAAGACCGATGTACTGAGCATAAACGGCACACACGATTACAGCAGCCAAGTAGATCTGCTATTGCCCAACATTGTTTGGATACTGGTCACCCCATGTTATATAATAACACAGAGATATTGGCATGCGCGTCCAGCTATTGCGACAGTGTTATTAAGGAGGCAGTTGAGATTAAATTGGAGAGCAACCTCGTTTACATGGATGGAGGTTTTCGTGTAAACTCTTTTGGAATCGGGCTCTCTCCCTTGTCAAAAAACAGAGGGACAGAGTCAATGCTACCTCACCTGCGAGTTTGTAGTGCCACTATCGATAGCTCTGACTTTGGTCATCTTTGGTGTCACTAGTTTCTAGTGTGTGTGTGTTATCTTTCCCGCATCAGTCCGAGAACCGAGGTTTTAAATTTGCATGTACGCCGCCTGTCCGTTGCAGTTTGCCTTGCAAATGGCGGGGTGTTCTCCCGCCGAAATATCGGCGGTCGCTGAAAGTTTTACCTGGCTGAATTTCCGGAAGTTATTTCAACGTATTATTCTCTTTCTCAGTTAGTAAAGCTCTTTCTCCTGAATTAATCACCCAATTAATCCGAAATTTTTATCGTTTGTTTTTCTGTACATGTACATCGCGTCTACAGATTTCCGACCCATACATATAATTCCTTTGCGGTATGCCGTTCTTTTTTTCTTCTTCTTAGAGTGTACTTCACAGCACTCCGCACTTCTTGGAACGCGGTTTGAGGTTGTTGTACCCAGTTCCTGTGTGCAAACAGGGTCGTGGAGTTTACTAATCGACTGAAGCCAGCCTGTCCCGATACATCACTGACACACAGATATGAATTTCAGCGTCTGCACCTGAATACAGTCATATCTACTGAAACAATTAGTGGATAATATTCTTGAGTTCAGCAGGTGGAGCTGACAGTCGTAATTTCATTCATGCATATACCAGAAGTTTGCAACATCGCTTATCGATATTTGTTCCTTTGTCAAAACAGACGTGAAAGTAGACTGCAAGAAAACGCATTATCACAAATCAGGTGTCGCGGATTATCTCCGCTTTGACAGCAGATCAATCTGTCATTTTGAAAAAAAAAAAAAAAAGAAAAAAAAATGGAAGTGGATGCATAAGGGGTGACCAAAAGTTTCCATTTCACGACGTTGCTGCAGCGGAGACGCAATGTATAACGATTCCGATGTTGGTACGAGGGTTGGAACTTAAATAGTGGCAACTATTTATTCACAACCGATACAGAAGAGTTACATGTTTGCACCTGTTACTGTCCTTCAAAGCAGTCAGCAGCGTAGTGTAGAACCCGGTGTCATTGCTGTGGAAGGCTAGTATACCGTTAGCAGAGCCTCTTCTGTTGATGGTGCGAATGGAGCGGTCTAAAGTAATGGTGATTCTCGTGTACGACTGTGAATGGTTCAAATGGCTCTGAGCACTATGGGACTTAACATCTATGGTCATCAGTCCCCTAGAACTTAGAACTACTTAAACCTAACTAACCTAAGGACATCACACAACACCCAGCCATCACGAGGCAGAGAAAATCCCTGACCCCGCCAGGAATCGAACCCGGGAACCCGGGCGTGGGAAGCGAGAACGCTACCGCACGACCACGAGATGCGGGCTACGACTGTGATGTTGTTATTCTAACGCATTACGTTCCTCCACGGCAGACCGCCAATGCACAGTATTACTGTTCGTTTTTGGAGAATCACCTGCGACCAGCTTTGCGAAAGAGGGGGCGACACTTTCTGCGCAACCCACCCAAAATAAATTTCGCTACACTCTGACTTAATTTAGCAAAAGAATTAATAAAACCGGAAAATTGGAAGTTAATTATTGATTGAAATTAATAGTGAACTTTGTTTCTGAAGCACTACGAAATTCAATAAAATAAGGTTAATCTTGGGCTACCTAAACAATCATTTCAAAAGCTACTTGAATCTACGCAATTTAGAAATAAGAGATTTAACTTTGAACTTGAATTAAATGATTCTGAACAATTAACAATAGTAAAATTTAGTACGTACCAAGCTGAGCTGCAGTCACAGGTAAGCTAAAATATGGTAACAAAACTCGCACTCTTAATTTGTGCTTGTGTAATCTAAATATTGTAGCCAGCTATGAATACTTCAACTGAACTTTGAAATTAAAGCAGTGAAATGGAATGATATTACTTTAATGGTGCAAGCTGTGGCTGCTCTGTTCGGTCGATGGGACTGGTAAGTACTGTACCATGCACCATACTCCCCGACTTAAGTCCTTGTGACTTTGATTTGAACCCGAAGATGAAGCTACCCTTCGTGGCATTCGCTTCAGAATTGTTCCAGAGATTCGACAGGCAGTAGACCGCTCCATTCGCACCATCAACAGAACAGGCTCTGCTAACGGTATACCACGCCTTCCACATCGCTGGCAACGGGTTCTACACAACGCTGATGACTACTTTGAAGGACAGTAACAGGTGCAAACATGTAACTCTTTTGTATCGGTTGTGAATAAATAGTTGCCACTATTTATGTTCCAACCCTCGTAATATAAGCACCGACATGTTGGCGAAGTATTAATGCGGCATTTGTGTCTTTCCGACTTGAGTGCGATAAATGTGGAAACGTGTACTATGGCGACATTATTACCAAATGCGCTCGAACAGGACCAATGTGCTGTTATTCTTTTCTTGGGTGCCATAGGACGAACACCGCTAGACAGCCATCGGAACGAGGAAAATGCATGTGGGGCAGCATGTCTGTTGACAACCACCTTTGTGACAAGAGATGCTGCTTCCTTATGGTAACTCACGTCCCTGTATAGTATACGTCATAACGCAAAAGTTATGCCATATGAAGTCGGAGACACCCGAGCACCCGCCCTATAGTCCTCACCTCTTCCCATACGATTATCACGCTTTCGGTCCCTTAAAAAAGGCCTTGAAGAGTCGACGTTGTAAGGAGGCTGTTAAGGTTTTTATGTTGGTAACGCCACGTAGCGCTCTGTATGAAAATCACAGACTGTGCTGTGTGCAGTCTGTGGCTAGTTGGCATATTCACTATTGTAGTGATGGGCAGTTGGATGTGAACAGCGCATAGTCTTGTGTAGTTGGAGGTGAACCGCCAGCTGTGGTGGATGTGGGGAGAGAGATGGCAGAATTTTGAGAACGGACGATCTTGGCGTGTGTCCGTCAGAAAAAGGAAATTTGTAAAGATGGATGTCATGAATTGATAGATATATATGTATGATGACTTTTGAACACTATTAAGGTAAATACATTGTTAGTTCTCTATCAAAATCTTTCATATGCTAACTATGCCTATCAGTAGTTAGTGCCTTCAGTAGTTAGAATCTTTTATTTAGCTGGCAGTATTGGAGCCCGCTGTATTGCAGTAGTTCGAGTAACGAAGATTTTTGTGAGGTAAGCGATTCATGAAAGGTATAGGTTATTGTTAGTCAGGGCCATTCTTTTGTGGGGATTATTGAAAGTCAGATTGCGTTGCGCTAAAAATATTGGGTGTCAGATTAGTCATGATTACATTAAGTAAAGAGAGAAATGTCTGAGTACGTTCAGTTTTATGTAAGTCTGCAGGCTTTCGTGGCCGTTGTCACTGAAGTTATAATCTTCTGGGTTATTAGGCCGCGTAATGTTTCTTCTAAAATATTCGACGTTTAGACCCCTCTGCTGGGATCTTCCTCAGGATCTTTTGGTGTCCACTACTGCTAAAACAGCAAAAGATCCTGAGGAAGATCCCAGCAGAGGGGTCGAAACGTCAAAAATTTTAGAAGAAACATGACGCGGCCTAATAACCCAGAAGATTTTAACTTTACGTTCATTTTTGTTCAGCTGTTTGAAAATCAAATAACGTCGAGGATTTCCGGCACTGTCATTTTATAAATTTTTCTAAGGGGATGTTTCAACGTTTCCTGATTGTTTGATTGATTGATTGAGGACACCAAAGTGCGAGGTCATCAGTTCCATCGGATTAGCGAAGGGTGTGGAAGGATGTCGGCTGTGCCCTTTCAAAGGAACCATCCCGGCATTTAGGTGAAGCGATTTCGGGGAATCACGGATGGCCGACGCAGACTTGAACCGTCGCCCTCCCGAATGCGAGTCCAGTGTCCTCGGTGACGTTTTCTGTCGGACGGGGATGTGCAGTTACGGAGTTACAAATCTTTAACATAATGCAGCGCTTCCGCAAAAAAAATGTTCAAATGTGTGTGAAATCTTATGAGACTTAACTGATAAGGTCATCAGTCCCTAAGCTTACACACTACCTAACCTAAATTATCCTAAGGACACACACACACACACAGTCCATGACTGCAGCGCCGCAGACCGATCGGCTAATCCCACGTGGCCGCGCTTCAGCAACCGTGAATTTTACAGACAAGAAATTCAGCCTTCAGATTGCTGGCCCGGCGTCGCTCCATCTACGTTTTTCTTATTGTTTTTAGTACTGCCAGACATAATCTTATGATTATGCGTCTTTTATTCTGTATTAGTTTTATTCTGTGGCTTGACCAACGTTTGGCCCTAAAAATAATTTGATTTTTGTTAAATTATAGGTCCTGAAGAAGCTGCCATTATTGGCATCGAAACCTAAAAAAGCACTCCGTCTTCAGGCCACAAGTGGCCCATCGGGACCATCCGACCGCCGTGTCACCCTCAGTTGAGGACGCGGATAGGAGGGGCGTGTGGTCAGCACACCGCTCTCCCGGTCGTTATGATGGTTTTCTGTGACCGGAGCCGCTACTATTCGGTCGAGTAGCTCCTCAATTGGCATCACGAGGCTGAGTGCACCCCGAAAAATGGCAACAGCGCATGGCGGCTGGATGGTCACCCACCCAAGTTCCGGCCACGCCCGACAGCGCTTAACTTCGGTGATCTCACGGGAACCGGTGTATCCACTGCGGCAAGGCCATTGCCCATCGAAACCTAGGTAAACTAAAAAAAAAACATTCGTTGCAACAGAAGGCTGCATTTCTGAATGTCTAAGTTACGGACTTCTTCAAGCAATAGCGCACGGTCTTTTATCTAACGGATACCTTCATACCAGTGCGCCATTGGGATGATTGTGTAAATGCTCACAGCGATTTAGCATGGCTGGCATATCGATTCTGAACTGAGCGGCCTCCGAAAGGAAACTTTTTGATCGCCTGTTGCACGATGTACCTGACGTAGCGGAAGAGGTAGCAAGTGAGTAGGTGGGTATCTGTCGACACAGAGGCGGCGAGTGAAGGCTCAGGGCGCGACGCAGGACTCGTCCTTGGCCCTAAGGGCTGCCGGAGCAGCACCGCCCCTTTGCTCAGGCTCGGGTTGCATATTAAAAGTGCCCGGCCGCCCGGCTAAGGTTTCCCTGGAGACAGCGAGAGGTCACGTGATCTGCCTCGAGCACCGACGCTGTCTAGGAGGTTGTCCCCCTTCTCCTCCCGCAGTTTAAACGGTAGCCTCGTTTCATACAGTCCTGTGTAATTTGATAAAATGAGTGACCCAAAACTCAATTAACATTTAAAAATTCAGTGCTTCTAGGAATAATGCAGATAGAGACGTAAAAATTGACGCTCAAGCTGGGGTTTTATTGAAACCGAAAAAAGTGCACAGAATAACCAACAGATGTCTCTTCATATGATAAAAAACACACGTTAGCATAGCAGTTGATGTTGTTGTTGTGGTCTTCAGTCCTGAGACTGGTTTGATGCAGCTCTCCATGCTACTCTATCCTGTGCAAGCTTCTTCATCTCCCAGTACCTACTGCAACCTACATCCTTCTGAATCTGCTTAGTGTATTCATCTCTTGGTCTCCGATTTTTACCCTCCACGCTGCCCTCCAATACTAAATTTGTGATCCCTTGATGCCTCGGAACATGTCCTAGCAACCGATCCCTTTTTCTAGTCAAGTCGTGCCACAAACTTCTCTCCAATTCTATTCAATACCTCCTCATTAGTTATGTGATCTACCCCTCTAATCTTCAGCATTCTTCTGTAGCACCACATTTCGAATGCTTCTTTTCTATTCTTGTCCAAACTATTTATCGTCCACGTCTCAATTCCATACATAGCTACACTCCATACAAATAGTTTCAGAAACTTCCTGACACTTAACTCTATACTCGATGTTAACAAATTTCTCTTCTTCAGAAATGCTTTCCTTCCCATTGCCAGTCAACATTTTATATCCTCTCTACTTCGACCATCACATCAGTTATTTTGCTCCTCAAATAGCAAAACTCGTTTACTACTTTAAGCGTCTCATTTCCTAATCTAATTCCCGCAGCATCACCCGATTTAATTCGACTACATTCCATTATCCTCGTTTTCTTTTTGTTGATGTTCATCTTATATCTGTAGCCATAATAAATAAAATTGTTATTTTGGACTGAACTTTCATTCTGTAGATCGGTAAAGCAAGCCTTTTATTTCTCACCACGTTAATGAAACTTTTTTATGAATTTAATTTCTATCAAATTAAATTATTGCAGGTGCCAAACTCTTTTCTACTCCACTTGCATTGTCGATTACAGTCAGTTCGCTTTTCTTCTTAATCCATGTGCAACAGCAAAAGTCGGAGTTAGATAAGGGGGTGCTTAGAGCATCATTTCCATATGAAGGTTCTAGACGAATTTAGTGTTAAATACGCTGCTAGCCCAGGCACCTCGCATGATCTTTCCGCTTCTACACAGCAGCCGCCGCTGGGTAAACAACCTCCACTAACACCTATCCCAGGGAATGCCGGACATTTGCCACGCCGGACATTTGCCACGCCGGACATTTGCCATGCTTACCCCTTCGCCAGATAGCTTGAGTAGCGATCCCTCAGGTAAGGGACGCCCTTCCTCGTACTACCTCTGTCCACTTTCAAACCGCCGTCTCCACATCTTACTCGAGACAACCAGTACGTAAGCGACCTTCTTCTTCGACATCTTGGCCAAATACAGAGCTTCTTTTCCGAAATCGAAATATTTATAACTTTTGGGAAACGGAAGCAATGCCGACGATTATGTCAGTATGTAATTATTTCTGCCAAGTATAAATACAGATCCCTCTGTCTGTACGGTAGCTTCCTTTGACGCTTACTTGTTGCGATAGAAACAGTCCATCGCCATGGGAACAACAAGAAAGGAACGATGTAAAGAGAATGCGAATGTACGCTAATCATTTCTTTTTGATCACTGCATTTGCGCCTACTTTAATTCCTACAACTGCATGCCCAAAAGACGATAAAGAGAGAAGAAATGGGGATGTGAATGTTTGAAAGGAAGAACGACATACTCCATATTAATTTACTCTGTAAAATCCGATATCCCTTGCGGCGAAACATTGGTTAATAAGGTGTAGCGGGAGAATGTTCAAAACATCACTGAAAATACGTGCACTAAATAGAGATAAAAACATCTATGATTGACATGTCATCTAAAGTCGACGTACAATTTTAAAATGTTAGAAATAAGGAAATGAAGTAATACAGAATGCTATGCTTGTAATGTACGTTGTTGTTCTACATTGTTTAGCTCTGGTATTTACAGGGTCACAGAAAAAGCATCCTAGGTTTTGGAGGGAAAAGCCGTAATTGTGATGATCTGCACTATAACAGAAACAAGAAGCACAACTTAAGGAAAAATAATGTAACGTGTGCTTCAGCTCGCGAGCGACATTGAAGCAGGTAGTTCCTGTGACTTAGTATGGGCAGAGGTTATATTCGACAACCGGAATAATACAGGGTGATTCAAAAAGAATACCACAACTTTAGGAATTTAAAACTCTGCAACGACAAAAGGCAGAGCTAAGCACTATCTGTCGGCGAATTAAGGGAGCTATAAAGTTTCATTTAGTTGTACATTTGTTCGCCATTTCAGCCAATAACGTTTTTGGTCCCTTTTTCTTCGAAGGTGCTACTGTAACTGGACTACAGTATCTGGAGATGTTAGAGAATTGGCTGTTCCCTCAGCTCGAACAAGAAGCACAACAATTCATATTTCAGCAGGATGGAGCGCCACCACATTGGCACTTACCTGTCCGTAACTACCTGAACGTCAACTACCCGAGGCGATGGATCGGCCGCCAGGCAGCCTGTGACAGAGCACTTCATCACTGGCCTCCAAGAAGCCCTGATCTTACCCCCTGCGATTTTTTCTTATGGAGGTATGTTAAGGATATGGTGTTTCGACCACCTCTCCCAGCCACCATTGATGATTTGAAACGAGAAATAACAGCAGATATCCAAACTGTTACGCCTGATATGCTACAGAGAGTGTGGAACGAGTTGGAGTATCGGGTTGATATTGCTCGTGTGTCTGGAGGGGGCCATATTGAACATCTCTGAACTTGTTTTTGAGTAAAAAAAACCTTTTTAAATACTCTTTGTAATGATGTATAACAGAAGGTTGTATTATGTTTCTTTCATTAATCACACATTTTTAAAGTTGTGGTATTCTTTTTGAATCACCCTATATAATAACTGGCTCCTTTTACCGACTCCCGGTCTCAGATGTAACAGATGCTGATGAGTTCAAAGAAAACTTGAGTCTCATCACAAATAGGTATGTTGCTCATACAATTACAGTTGGCAGTGACTTCAATCTATCTTCCGTATGTTGAAAAAAAATACATTTTCAGACCCTATTGTAGATAAAAAAACAACTGCTGTAATTGTTCTAAATGCTTTTTTTAAAAATCATTTTGAACAATTAGTTCCCGAGGCCATTCAAATTGTAAATGGTTACGAAAACACACTTGACCTCTTAGCTACAAGTAATCCTGAGCATCACGACGGATACAGGGATTACAGTCGTAGCGAGGCTCAATTCTGTAACAAAGAAATTCACCAAAACTAAATGCGAAATGTATCTACTTGTAAAAGCAGCTAAAAATTCGGTCGACATCTTTCTAAGAGACAGTCTCCAATCCTTCCAAACTATGTAAGTGAAGACAATATGTGGCTTAAGTTCAAAGAAATAGTATCAACAGCACTCGAGAGATTCATACTAAATAAATTAATAAGAGACGGAACTGATCCCCCATGGTACACAAAACACGACAGAAAGCTGCTCCAGGAGCACCGAAAAAGGCACGTACAATTTAGACCAGGGGTCTCCAAACTACGGCCCGCGGGCCGAAACCGGCCCGCAAGGGCCGTCAAACCGGCCCGCGTTACCTGGCCGGACATCCCCGGTATCCGGCCCGCCAAATATTTGAGGTGGTACCTATACTGCGAACAATTGAGTTTCGAGGCCTATCGCGACCAATACACCGCGACATTGTCGGAGCTCTAGCTTTACAAAGCGGAAGGTCTTGGTTAAACTTGTGGCTATCCACATTAACAGACAGCGATAGTGAAAAGGAGCTCTTCATACACTTCATAATTTTTGTCAATCCCTCGAATAAAAAGTTTTACTTGAGCAGTATCTGATACATCTGTTGACTCATCCACGGCCAAAGAGAACCAGTCTAAGTCTTGATTTTTGTCACGCAGTTGTGCTGATATATTTTGTGCAATGTCATCTATTCTTCGAGCCACAGTGTTTGCCGACAAACTTATGTTTTTAAATAAATTAACTTTCTCTGGACACATTTCTTCTGCTGTTTGCAATAATGCAGTTCTTAATTAATTCACAGTCGGTACATGGCTTACACTGTTTCGCTACTAAATGAGCCACTCGAAAACTAGCACGAGTTGCTGCATGCCGTTCAGCATTTACTTTCTTAAACAGCGACTGCTGGGATTTTAGCTGGCGTTTCAGAGGCTCATACATTTCTGATCGTTCGCATCCTGTAAACTTGGAGTAATTCTGAGAGTGCTTAGTCTTATAATGACGTTTTATATTGTATTCTTTGAAGACTGATATCGCTTCATTGCAAATAATAGACATTGGTTTGTTGTTTGACTCCACCACGAAATATGGACATCCCCACTGCTCTTTAAAAATTCTACATTCACTGTCAACCTTTCGTTTCTTTTCCGTATTTGTACAGAACTTCACAAAAGATTGTAACCTGAAAATAAAATTGTGCTATTTAATACTAATAAAACTAGGGAGTAATCTGCCTGAACAAAATACAATGAATTCATTTTTAAGGTACTTTAATTACTAAATTAAATACTCACAACTACACTGCAGTTCCACTTAAAATACAGTGAAAAAATACTGAAGTCGTGGTATACGCATTTCGATTTTCAGATTTTCCTCGTCTCTTCGAATTCAAACTTTGAATTGTCCCACCCACAAGTACAGCGCATAAAACACTAAAAAAACTCGTGAGCCACTCGCAACATAGACACAATCACGCAACAGAACTATCAAATACATGCTCTGGCTCTGCTACTCGCTACAAGACTACAGAACCAAACTTATTGTTGAGCCGCTTGAAATCACAATGCGTCGACATACTCTACCTCTGTTATGTCTTGCAGTAAGAGTGTTGCTAACAATGATTTTGATATTTCGTTAACGTTGCAGGACGCTTTCGTGAAGAATGTGCAGTGACATACTTTTTTTGTCGGTGAAATTCGCCGGAATAAAATACGCCAGAATTTCGGTCAGGTACGTCCACTTATAAACTCATTATACCTTAATCAAAAAGTTTCAGTTAATGTGAGAGGAGAAAGTACAATCTGGATCAGACTAGGGAAAGGAGTAAGACAAGGATGCTGTTTATCACCTACTCTTTTCAACCTCTACTTGGAAAATATGATTGACCAATGCTCATTAGATGACAAAGGAGTGTAGAAATTGGAGGAAGAAGAGTAGGGTGCTTGATATTTGCTGATGACATGGTCCTTCTAGCCACAGGGGAAAAAGAATTACAGGATTTGGTGGACACCATTGCAACTAACGGAAAAAAATATGGAATGAAAATTAACACAAATAAAACAAAAGTATTGGCAATAGGAGGAAATAAGGAAATAAAAATTGTGCTGAATGGAGAAACACTAGAACAGGTGCAAAATTTTAAGTATCTTGGAAGCAGGATAGACACCGACTGGAAGTGCACCACAGAAATTAAAACAAGGACAACAATGGCAAAAGAGGCGTTTTATAAGAATAGGAGAATCTTCTGCAGCGGTCTGGACAGAGAACTCAGAAAGAGACTCATAAAATGTCTTGTATGGAGTGTTCTTCTATATGGCGCTGAAACATGGACTATGAGGAAAAAAGGCAGAGAAAGGCTGGAGGCTTTTGAGATCTGGACATGGCGGAAGATGGAAAGAATAGGTTGGATAGACAGAGTAAAAAATGAAGAGGTACTGAGAAGAGTGGGAGAGAAAACACAGTTACTAGATGTAATAAAGAGAACAAAAAGAAATTGGATTGGGCATATATTAAGAAAGAATGACGGACTGATAAAAACAGTTTTAGAAGGTTATGTAGAAGGGAAAAGGAAGCGAGGAAGGAAGAGATTCCAGATACTGGATGACATGATGGACGATACAACATACAGCAGCCTTAAGAAGGAAGCAATGGACAGAAAATGGAGAGGCAAAGGACCTGCTAATATAGCAGATAACTGATGATGCCCGCATCTCGTGGTCGTGCGGTAGCGTTCTCGCTTCCCACGCCCGGATTCCCGGGTTCGATTCCCGGCGGGGTCAGGGATTTTCTCTGCCTCGTGATGGCTGGGTGTTGTGTGCTGTCCTTAGGTTAGTTAGGTTTAAGTAGTTCTAAGTTCTAGGGGACTGATGACCATAGACGTTAAGTCCTATAGTGCTCAGAGCCATTTGAACCATAACTGATGATGATGACGTCCACCAATCAAAGTTATGTAATTAAATAAAAATCGTAGTTCGTTTCAGTGCTAGCTATTCCCACTAGCTTAAATTTTTGCGATTTCATCTTTCCTTTAGCCTTACATTACGGTGAACTTGGCCCTTATGACTTCGTGGAGGAGTCAATGTGGCCTGCGGACTAAAATGTTTGGAGACCCCTGATTTAGACGAACGCAAAATCTCCCAGATTGGCGAAGTTTTAATGCGGCTCGAAATTTGGTGCGGATTTCAATGCGAGATGCATTTCATAGTTTCTAGAACGAAGGTCTCTCTAGAAATGTGGCGGAAAATCCAAAGAGATTCTGGTCCTATGTTAAGTAAACCAGCGAAGAGGCTCAATAAGCGACAGCGATGAGGAGGAGGAGGGGGAGACAAGAGACCCAACCCTTCGGAGCAGGTAAAACCGTGGCAAACGTCCGGCGTGGCAAATGCCCGCACACCATCCCAGGACGGCGATGTGGAATTCCAGCGCCTGCTTTCGCTGCACCCACTTCCCGAGTATGGGACTCCTTTGATTGATTGCAGTGTCCGGTGTACAGGAATGAAACTCCAGGAGCTCTGCTGCAGAGTGCTTGCACACGAGCAGTCGATTGAGACACGAAAGTCGCTCCCGTGTCTGCGACTGAAAAGAGTGGTACGTCATTTCCCGGCTGCGGTGCACTTTCCTACCGGAGTGGCCGCAATAACCGGTTGCCGGCGGAACCAGTCCGCCTGGTAAGCAGGTACACGCGACAAGGCTGGCCGTGGCCCGGTGCGAACCCGCCGCTCGTTATAATTACGCTGACCTCTACCTGGACGCTCTCTGCCACGGTAAGAGCAGCGCTAATTACCGGAGACACCGCTTCCAGGCTGTGACCGCCCCACTTTGCGCTTTTAGGCGTCTCGCCTTACCGCTGCAGAAAACACGCAATTAGCGGCGGCGTGGAACGTGCAACTGTCCTCCTATCACCCCCTCCTCATCGCTGTGCAACTGTTCCTACCCCTCATCCAGCGGGCAGTACAGAAAGATAATCAGACAAGTTACGAGCTCTTTACGTCGTACTTGCGTTTTACATACACTCTGTTCCACTATCATAATTACCGACTTCCAGAGGTTCCACAGGGGTCTTGGCGATGGTACGGTCCTATTTTAATAATCTACATTACTGGCCATTAAAATTGCTACACCAAGAAGAAATGCAGATGATAAACGGGTACTCACTGGACAAATATATTATACTACAACTGACATGTGATTACATTTTCACGCAATTTGGGTGCACAGATCCTGAGAAATCAGTACCCACAACAACCACCTCTGGCCGTAATAACGGCCTTGATACGCCAGGGCATTGAGTCAAACAGAGCTTGGATGGCGTGTACATGTACAGCTGCCCGTGCAGCTTCAATACGATACCACAGTTCATCAAGAGTAGTGACTGGCGTATTGTGGCGAGCCAGTTGCTCGGCCACCATTGACCAGACGTTTTCAATTGGTGTCAGATCTGGAGAATGTGCTGGCCAGGGCAGCAGTCGAACATTTTATGTATCCAGAAAGGCCCGTACAGGACCTGCCACATGCGGTCGTGCATTATACTGCTGAAATGTAGGGTTTCGCAGGGATCGAATGAAGGGTAGAGCCACAGGTCGTAACCCATCTGAAATGTAACGTCCACTGTTCAGAGTGCCGTCAATGTGAACAAGAGGTGACCGAGACGTGTGACCAATGGCACCCCATACCATCACGCCGGGTGATATGCCAGTATGTGCGATGACGAATACACGCTTCCAATGTGCGTTCACCGCGATGTCGCCAAACACGGATGAGACCATCATGATGCGGTAAACAGAACCTAGATTCATCCGAAAATATGATGTTTTGCCATTCGTGCACCCAGGTTCGTCGTTGAGTACACCATCGCAGGCGCTCTTGTCTGTGACGCAGCGTCAAGGGTAACCGCAGCCACGGTCTCCGAGCTGATAGTCCGTGCTGCTGCAAACGTCGTCGAACTGTTCATGCAGATGGTTGTTGTATTGCAAACGTCCCCATCTGTTGACTCAGGGATCGAGACGTGGCTGCACGATAGGTTACAGCCATGCGGATAAGATGCCTGTCACCTCGACTGCTAGTGATACGAGACTGTTGGGATCCAGCACGGCGTTCCGTATTACCCCCCTGAACCCACCGATTCCATATTCTGCTAACAGTCATTGGATCTCGACCAACGCGAGCAGCTATGTCGCGATACGATAAACTGCAATCGCGATAGGCTACAATCCGACCTTTATCAAAGCCGGAAACGTGATGGTACGCATTTCTCTTCCTTACACGAGGTATCACAACAACGTTTCACCAGGCAACGCCGGTCAACTGCTGTTTGTGTATGAGAAATCGCTTGGAAACTTTCCTCATGTCAGCACATTGTAGATGTCGCCACCGGCGCCAGCCTTGTGTGAATGCTCTGAAAAGCTCATCATTTGCATATCACAGCATCTTCTTTCTGTCGGTTACATTTCGCGTCTGTACCACATCTTCGTGGTGTAGTAATTTTAATGGTCAGTAGTGTATATCGGCAAGTCGAAGGTAAAACAGTTATTACACTCAGATGACAAAACTCACGGAATGCTGAAACGCACATATCCAGATGGAGGTAGTGTTGCTTAGATAGGTTATAAAAGTAAAACGCATTGGCGGAGCTGTTGTGAATAGTTTTCCGACGTCATTATCATCGCACGACGGTAATTTAGACTTTGAACGTGGAGTGGTAGCTGGTGCTAGAGGCTTGGAACTTTGCATTTCGGAAACTGTTAGAGAATTAGATATTCCAAGATCCATAGTGCGAAGAGCGAGCCGAGAGGATCCGACATTACCTCTCACCACGGACAGCACAGCTTCCGACGGTGTTCACGTTAAGTCCGAGATCAGCGGCTTTTTCTTAGCGTTGTCAGTGCTAACAGACAAGCAACACTGCTTGAAATAATCGCAGAAATCAATGTGGGATGTACGACGAACCTTTCCGTTAGGGCAGTGCGGCGACATCTGATGTTTGGCTATGGCAGCAGACGACCGACGCGAATGCCTTTGCTAAGAGCACAGACATCGACTACAGCGCCTCTCCTGGTTGGATCCTAGACGACTGCAAAATCGTTGCCTAGATGAGCCCATATTTCAGTTGGTATAGCAGATGGTAGAGTTTGAGTGTGGCACACATCCCACGAAGCCATATACCCAAGTTGTGAACAAGGCACAGTGCAAGCCAATGGTTGCTACCTAATGGTGTGGGTTGTGTTTACTTGGAATGGACTCTGTCCTCTGGTGCAACTGAACCGATTGTCGACTGAAAATGGTTATGTTCGGCTAATCGGAGACCATTTGCAGCCACCCAGCGTCTACATCTACATCTACATGATTACTCTGCTATTTACAATAAAGTGCCTGGCAGAGGGTTCAGTGAACTACCTTCAAGCTGTCTCTCTGCCGTTCCACTCTCGAACGGCACGCAGGAAAAATTTTTCTGTGCGAGCCCTGATTTCCCTTATTTTATCGTGATGATCATTTCTCCCTACGTAGGTGGGTGCCAACAGAATGCTTTCGCAACGGGAGGAGAAAACTGGTGATTGAAATTTCATGAGAAGATCCCGTCGCAACGCGAAACACCTTTGTTTTAATGATTGCAACTCCAATTCACGTATCATGTCTGTGACACTATCTCCCCTACTTCGCGATAATACGAAACGAGCTGCCCTTCTTTGTACTTTTTCGATGTCATCCGTCAGTCCCACCTGATGCGGATCCCACACCGCACAGCAGTACTCCAGAATATGGCGGACAAGCGTAGTGTAAGCAGTCTCTTTAGTAGACCTGTTGCACCTTCTAAGTGTTCTGACAATGAATCGCAGTCTTTGGTTTGCTCTACTCACAATATTATCTATGTGATCGTTCCAATTCAGGTTATTTGTAATTGTAATTATTTAGTTGAATTTACAGCCTTCAGATTTGTGTGACTTATCCCGTAATCGAAATTTAGCTTGATTTCTTTTAATAGTCATGTGAAGAACTTCACACTTTTCCTTATTCAGGGTCAACTGCCACTTTTCGCACCATACAGATATCTTATCTACATCTACTCTGCATCTACATACATACTCCGCAATCCACCATACGGTGCGTGGCGGAGAGTACCTCGTACCACAACTAGCATCTTCTCTCCCTGTTCCACTCGCAAACAGAACGAAGGCAAAATGACTGTCTATATGCCTCTGTACGAGCCCTAATCTCTCTTATCTTTGTGGTCTTCCCGCAAAATATAAGTTGGCGGCAGTAAAATTGTACTGCAGTCAGCCTCAAATGTTGGTTCTCTAAATTTCCTCAGTAGCGATTCACGAGAAGAACGCCTCCTTTCCTCCAGAGACTCCCACCCGAATTCCTGAAGCATTTCCGTAACACTAGCGTGATGATTAAACCTACCAGTAACAAATTTAGCAGCCCGCCTCTGAATTGCTTCTATGTCCTCCATGGTTGGCTCTGAGCACTATGGGATTTAACTTCTGAGGTCATCAGTCCCCTAGAACTTAGAACTACTTAAACCTAACTAAGGACATCACACACATCCATGCCCGAGGCAGGATTCGAACTTGCGACCGTAGCGGTCGCGCGGTTCCAGACTGCAGCGCCTAGAACCGCTCGGCCACTTCGGCCGGCCTATGTCCTCCCTCAATCCGACCTGACAGGGATCCCAAACGCTCGAGCAGTACTCAAGAATAGGTCGTATTAGTGTTTTATAAGCGGTCTCCTTTACAGATGAACCACATCTTCCCAAAATTCTACCAATGAAACGAAGACGACTATCCGCCTTCCCCACAACTGCCATTACATGCTTGTCCCACTTCATATCGCTCTGAAATGTTGCGCCCAAATATTTAATCAAAGTGACTGTGTCAAGCGCTACACTACTAATGGAGTATTCAAACATTACGGGATTCTTTTTCCTATTTATCTGCATTAATTTACATTTATCTATATTTAGAGTTAGCTGCCATTCTTTACACCAATCACAAATCCTGTCCAAGTCATGTTGTATCCTCCTACAGTCACTCAACGACGACACCTTCCGGTACACCACAGCATTATCAGCAAACAGCCGTACATTGCTACCCACCCTATCCAAAAGATCATTTATGTAGATAGAAAACAACAGCGGAGCTACCACGCTTCCGTGGGGCACTCCAGATGATACCCTCACCTCCGATGAACACTCACCATCGAGGACAACGTACTGGGTTCTATTACTTAAGAAGTCTTCGAGCCACTCACATATTTGGGAACCAATCCCATATGCTCGTACCTTAGTTAGGAGTCTGCAGTGGGGTACCGAGTCAAACACTTTCTGGAAGTCAAGGAATATGGCATCCGTCTGATACCCTTCATCCATGGTTCGCAAGATATCATGTGAAAAAAGGACGAGTTGCGTTTCGCAGGAGCGATGCTTCCTAAAGCCGTGCTGATGCATGGACAGCAACTTCTCTGTCTCAAGGAAATTCATTATATTCGAACTGAGAATATGTTCGAGAAACCTGCAACAAACCGATGTTAAGGATATTGGTCTATAATTTTGAGGATCCGTCCTCCTACCCTTCTTATATATAGTCGTCACCTGCGCTAAATAATCTTGCAAGTCGTTTTGATCCTCTGATGACCTTACAATACGGTAAATGACAGCATCATCTGCAAACAATCTAAGACGGCTACTCAGATTGTCTCCTATGTCGTTAATATAAATCAGGAACAATAGAGGGCCTATAACACTTCCCTGGGGAACGCCGGACATTACTTCTGTTTTACTCGATGACTTTCCGTCTATTAGTAAGAACTGTGACCCAATGATGGAATTTTTATGGTTGACAATGCGCCATGTCACTAGGACACAACTGGTTTGAAGAACGTTCCCGATAATTCGAGCGAATGTCATCGAACATTTGTGGGACATAATCGAGAGGTGAGATAGTGTGCAACATCCTGCAGTGACAATACTTTCGCAGTTATGGAAGCTATAGAGGCAGTATGGCTCAGGGTTTCGGCAAGGGACTTGCAACGACTTGTTGACTCCATGCCATATCAAGTTGTACTCAGCCGGACAAAAGGAGGTCCGAGACTATATTAGGAGGTGTCCTCCCATGACGTTTGTGACCTCATTGTATATCGGCACGTCAAAGGTAAAACAATCATCATGTAAAAGATCATACAGTGCACCGAATATTAATACTCATGTTCGCTTAAAAGCCGCATGCAAATCTAAATCTGTCAAGAAATTAAGATACAACGACGCTTAGTGCTATCTACATCTACATCTACATCTACATCTACATCCATACTCCGCAAGCCATCTGACGGTGTGTGGCGGAGGGTACTTTGAGTACCTATATCGGTTCTCCCTTCTATTCCAGTCTCGGATTGTTCGTGGAAAGAAAGATTGTCGGTATGCCTCTGTGTGGGCTCTAATCTGTCTGATTTTATCTTCATGGTCTCTTCGCGAGATATACGTAGGAGGGAGCAATATACTGCTTGACTCCTCGGTGAAGGTATGTTCTCGAAACTTCAACAAAATCGCGCGCCGAGCTACTGAGCATCTCTCCTGCAAAGTCTTCCACTGGACTTTATCTATCATTTCCGTAACGCTTTCGCGATTACCATATGATCCTGTAACGAAGCGCGCTGCTCTCCGTTGGATCTTCTCTATCTCATCTATCAACGCTATCTGGTACGGATCCCACACTGGTGAGCAATATTCAAACGGTGGGCGAACAGGTGTACTGTAACCTACTTCCTATGTTTTCGGATTGCATTTCCTTAGGACTCATCCAATGAATCTCAGTCTGGCATCTGCTTTACCGACGATCAACTTTATATGATCATTCCATTTTAAATCACTCCTAATGCCTACTCCCAGATAATTTATGGAATAACTGCTTCCAGTTGCTGAACTGCTATATTGTAGCTAAATGATAAAGGATCTTTCTTTCTATGTATTCGCAGTACATTACACTTGTCTACATTGAGATTCAATTGCCATTCCCTGCACCATGCGTCAATTCGTTGCAGAGCCTCCTGCATGTCAGTACAATTTTCCATAGTTACAACCTCTCGATATACTACAGCATCATCCGCAAAAAGCCTCAGTGAACTTCCGATGTTATCCACAAGGTCGTTTATATATAATGCGAATAGCAACGGTCCTAAGACACTCACCTGCGGCACACCTGAAATCACTCTTACTTCGGAAGACTCCTCTCCGTTGAGAATGACATGCTGCGTTCTGTTATCTAGGAACTCTTCAATCCAATCACACAATTGGTCCGATAGTCCATATGCTCTTACTTCTGAAAAAGAATAGCTACCCGCATTCAGCATGAACTGTCTCGTAGTGGTCTATAGGGGACCTCAGACGCTGCTAGAGAGAAGCTGTACCAGCTACCCCCCTACAGTGGCGTCCCTCTAACCTCCACCCCCCCCCCCTCCAGGCTCTTTGCGGGGACGCACAACACAATCACAGCCGATATCTCCCTTCTGCAAACACGCACGCGCGCGAGGAAAATGGCCGGCCCCCCTGTTCCGGGTTACGCTACTCTACCGAGCCGCCTTCTCGTCTTCAGTGCCAGAAACGTTCTTGCTTAACGCAATCTCACAAGGCGTCCCTGCACCCAGGGGACCGTCTCGGATTTTCTTCATTCTTATGGGGATGACATTTTGACATCAGTTCCCTAAAGGACCACGAAGCAATATTCTAAAAAAGAATTTATATATATATATATATATAAGAAAGAGGGAGAGAGAAAGAAAACTTAGAAAAAAATCATGTTTGTAAATTACAAGCCTTACAACCACTGTAAAGAACGAAACTTTTGGAAGCTTTTAACATCGTTGTAAGTAGGTTAGTACGATAGTAAAGTCTGGAAGTCGGGCATGCGCTGGTCGAATCTCGCTAGCAGCAGCAATTTTTGAACTTTATGTAAATTCCAGATTTATCAATAAATATTAATGATAAGAAATTTTTAATAATATTTTTAAATAAAATAACATCATTGTTTTTAATTACTGATATTGTGAAAATAAAATGAAAATTGCCGGCCGCGGTGTCCGAACGGTTCTAGCCGCTTCAATCCGGAACCGCACGACTGCTACGGTCGTAGGTTCGAATCCTGCCTCGGGCATGGATGTGTGTGATGTCCTTAGGTTAGTTAGGTTTAACTAGTTCTAAGTTCTAGAGGACTGATATCCTCAGATGTTAAGTCCCATAGTGCTCAGAGCCATTTGAACCATTTGAGCCAAAATGAAAATTATACAAACATGAGAAATGCCTCATTGTTAACAAAAGAATATATATATATATATTGTTAACAAAAGTATATATATATATATATATATATATATATATATATATATATATATATATATATATATTTCTCATGTTTGTATAATTTGTATTATTAATAATAATATTAATCTATATATATATATATATATATATAGATTAATATTATTATTATAAGAGTCGAGGGGCATGAAAGGGAAGCAGTGGTTGAGAAGGGAGTGAGACAGGGTTGTAGCCTACCCCCGATGTTATTCAATCTGTATATTGAGCAAGCAATAAAGGAAACAAAAGAAAAATTTGGTGTAGCAATTAAAATCCGTGGAAAAGAAATAAAAACTTTGAGGTTCGCCGATGACATTGTAATTCTCTCAGAGACAGCAAAGGATCTGGAAGAGCAGCTGAACGGAATGGACAATGTCTTGAAAGGAGGATATAAGATGACCATCAACAAAAGCAAAACGAGGATAATGCACTGTAGTTGAATTAAATCGCGTGATGCTGCGGCAATTACATTAGGAAATTAGACGCTTAAAGCAGTAAATGAGTTTTG
This sequence comes from Schistocerca americana, assembly GCF_021461395.2. Classification (NCBI taxonomy): domain Eukaryota; kingdom Metazoa; phylum Arthropoda; class Insecta; order Orthoptera; family Acrididae; genus Schistocerca; species Schistocerca americana. The sequence continues at coordinate 142,478,530 of NC_060128.1, read as the reverse complement.
CTATTTGAGGAGCAAAATAACTGATGATGGTCGAAGTAGAGGGGATATAAAATGTAGACTGGCAATGGCAAGTAAAGGTTTTTTGAAGAAGAGAAATTTGTTAACATCGAGCACAGATTTATGTGTCAGGGAGTTATTTCTGAAAGTATTTGTATGGAGTGCAGCAATGTATGGAAGTGAAACATGGACGATAAATAGTTTGGACGAGAAGAGAATAGAAGCTTTCGAAATGTGGTGCAACAGAAGAATGCTGAAGATTAGATGGGTAGATCACATAACTAATGAGGAGGTATTGAATAGAATTGGGAAGAAGAGAAATTTGTGGCACAACTTGACAAGAAGAAGGGATCGGTTGGTAGGCCATATTCTGAGACAGCAAGGGATTACTAATTTAGTATTGGAGGGCAGCGTGGAAGGTAATAATCGTAGAGGGAGACCAAGAGATGAATCCACTAAACAGATTCAGAAGGATGTAGGTTGCAGTAGGTACTGGGAGATGAAGAAGCTTGCACAGGATAGAGTAGCATGGAGAGCTGCATCATACCAGTCTCTGGACTCAAGACCGCAACAACAACATTATAAATTAATAAAACTATTCAATCTCTAGAATTAAAAATGTGTTTTAAATAATGAAACAAACGTGCAGACATCACACGCAATGTCCATGTAAAGAGCTGCGCCTGAAAATGGGAGTGAATTTCTGAAACGCGTCGTACCTCGCTACTGCTTTATTATTTAAGTCACTAATGACACAGTTGCAGGTTATCGAAAAACATCGGTTGTGATGAATTTGTAAAGGCACTTAGTTTGCTGCCAGTATTACGCGAATGACATCCTAATCACAGCGCTCAGAAATTAGAATTCTTAGTCGATGTAAACGTGCAGTGCAACGTCAGGTTCCCAGCCTCATACGAATGATGGATGACACGTGATGTTTACTTAGCTTCACATAGTTGATCCACGGTCGTTAGGTATCTGCCCTCACGTTGCTGAAATACGAGGTTCGTTCAATAAGTAATGCCCCACATAAAAAAAAAGCCATTAATGTACACAGAAAAACTTCCTTGTTGGTGCTTCACAGTCGATGTTTGTTCCGTGCGCTGGTGAAGTTTCGAACCGTTCTGGGAGATGGCAGAGCCGTAGTACAGCGTCAAAATGGCGTCTACATATGACTCACGTTACAAGCAGCGTGCTGTTATAGAATAGTTGTGTGCAGAAAAGAAACGTGGTGAACATCCATAAACGTTTGTGTGCAGTGGATGGAGATGCTGCAGTTGAAAGGAGTACAGTTGGGCGATGGGTAAAGAAAGTCACAGCCTCAGGAAACGCAGAATCAGAGCTCCATGATCAGCCACGCTCGGGACGTCCTGTCACAGCCACTGCTCCAGACATGCTGAATCATGAAGATGCCATTATTCGTGCAGACCGGCACATCACAACTCGACAATTGGCTCTGTAGTTGTCAGTCAGTATTGGAAGTGCGTCTGTAATGATCGCGTATCTCGGATAGTCAAAGAGGTGCTGACGATGGGTTCCACGAATGCTCACAGCGGACCACAAGATTCAAATAAAGGCCATCTCATCTGAATTGTTGGAGCATTTTGAGACCGATGGAGAGGTCTTTCCGTCACGGATCATTATGGGTGATGAAAGCTGGGTGCACCACTTTGCGCCAGAAACAAAAAGGCAGTCCATGGAGAGGCATCATTCTCATTTACCTGAAAAGAAGAAATTTAGCACAACCCCCTCTGCCGGAAAAGTCATTGTGACAGTCTTCTGGGATTGTTATGGCGTCATTCTCGTGGATGCGATGCCAAGAGGGTCAACCATCAATTCAGAGACATACTTGAAGACCCTGAATAAACTCAAGAATCGTTCCGACGTGTTCCATCGGACAAGAATCCAGCAGAGATGTTGCTCCAACGCGATAATGCACGTCCACACACAAGTCTGAGAACCCGGGAACACATCGCCAAATTGGACTGGACACCACTGCCTCATCCACGCTATCGTCCAGATCTGTCACCCTCGCACTTCCATCTCTTCGGCCCGCTTTAAGATTCTCTACGGGCAACACACTTTGAAGATGACGAGAGTGTCAAGTCATGCAGTGAAAACATGGCTACGCCTTGTAACGTCTCCTGGCAAAACACATATTATACGTGATAAAAAAGAAAAAAATAATTGAACTGGATAATTGTAATTTTATTTCTGCATGGAAAATGATTGTGTGAACTTTATGTAATAAAGAGACACCATTATGTGGCATGTTTCATACTTGTATAGAATTATGTATCGATTTTTTTAAAAGATAATATCTGTGTCGGCGAGTACTGAAACCACTACAGTCAATACTTATTAAATACCAAACAAAGATTTAAATATATCGAACCGAGTATAAATAGTAGTGACCGACAATTAATTTCTCTGTCGCCTTTTGGAGTTAGGTGTGTAGGAAGAGCCTGTGACGCTATACTGTATGCTTGTGTAGCATTCTTTTGTCAAGATTGGGAGAAGGACGCCAATAGGCATTGATTTGTAAAGGTGAGTAAGAATTTAATCTCTCTGAATGTTTTGAATAGAGTTACTTAGTGAAAGCTTGCATTATGATTTGTAATAAGCTTGCCTGGTATTTTAACCCATCCTTTTAAGACATTTTCAGCAATTTAAATATTATCCGTGGTGCAGAGCTGCGCTACGAACGAACGAGCCGCTGTCGCGGCGCATTAAAACTCCATTAACTGTAACCAATCATACCGCAAAGAAGCGGACAGGTAATAGTAAACTAAAATTATTTCTTTCAGATTTCTGGATTGCAGGGCAGAGCAGCAGATTTTATGATGTGTTTTACAGGTGGACGCGGGCTGCCGATGATGTTATATTATTAACAGTGCAAAAAGAAAATTTACCTTCATGACGTAAAAGAAATCTTGCTGTGCGTAGTTCTGGTCTGGCAAACATTATAGTAAAAACATTTTTTCTCTGATAATAGTCTCATGTTCTCGGGTTAGCCGTGGTACTTATTGGTGTTTTAATGTTAACAAAAATCCACTGCAAAATTTTGATGTTGAACAAACATTGCTTACTGTAACATCAGCATTGACAACGAAATAATTTTCAGTAACCTTTTCAATAACTGTAAAGTAAGAAAGATATGTTGAACTTTATAGCGAGTTACAGTAACGAAACAATGTTCCCTTTATAGAAAGCCGGATACAGAATAAGAAGAACATAATATACCGGGTGATCAAAAAGTCAGTATAAATTTGAAAACTTAATAAACCAGGGGATAATGTAGATAGAGAGGTAAAAATTGACACACATGCTTGGAATGACATGGGGTTTTATTAGAACAAAACAAAGTTCACAAAATGTCCGACAGATGGCGCTGGACAGCAAAACTGCTGCCGTGACTGGTGAGAGGTACGCCGATATTTTACAGAATCGCATCATCCCGAGCCTGGCTGATAAACACCTGCTGGAACGTACGACGTTTATGCAGGATGGCGCTCCACCCCATGTTGCTAGACGCGTGAAAGATCTCTTGCGCGCGTCGTTTGGTGGTGATCGTGTGCTCAGCCGCCACTTCCGTCATGCTTGGCCTCCCAGGTCCCCAGACCTCAGTCCGTGCGATTATTGGCTTTGGGGTTACCAGAGGTCGCAAATGTATCGTGATCGACCGACATATCTAGGGATGATGTAAGACGACATCCGACGCCAATGCCTCACCATAACTCCGGACATGGTTTACAGTGCTGTTCACAACATTATTCCTCGACTACAGCTATTGTTGAGGAATGATGGTGGACATATTGAGCATTTCCTGTAAAGAACATCATCTTTGCTTTGTCTTACTTTGTTATACTAATTATTGGCATTCTGATCAGATGAAGCGCCATCTGTCGGACATTTTTTGAACTTTTGTATTTTTTTGGTTCTAATAAAACCCCATGTCATTCCAAGCATGTGTGTCAATTTGTACCTCTCTATCTACATTATTCCGTGATTTATTCAGTTTTCAAATCCTTTGAAAATTAATGATCCAAAGAAAGTCACAGCACAACATCCCTAAAAAGTATTTCAGGGCTCTTTTCGGAGCAACATATTAATCTCATCCATTTATCAATATGTTAGTCGTTACGTGAGCAATAACGAGCAGACAGCGAAATCGTACAGGACAAAAGCTTTTACCTGCACAGAATACATGCTGTTCCATAACGTTGGCGTACGGCCATAGCATGTGATGGAGACTATGTAGAAAAATAGGACATGGGCATGTTGATGTATATTGTCAGTAAATTCTGACCCTTAACAATAAATATGTTGTTGTTGTTGTGGTCTGGTTTGATGCAGCTCTCCACGCTACTCTATCCTGTGCAAGCTCCTTCATCTCCCAGTACCTACTGCAACCTACATCCTTCTGAATCTGCTTAGTGTATTCATCTCTTGGTCTCCCTCTACGATTTTTACCATTCACGCTGCCCTCCAATACTAAACTGGTGATCCCTCGATGTCTCAGAACATGTCCTACCAACCAATCCCTCCTTCTAGTCACGTTGTGCCACAAGCTCCTCTTCTACCCAATTCTATTCAATACCTTCTCATTAGCTACGTGGTTATGTGATCTACCCATCTAATCTTCAGCATTCTTCTGTAGCACCACATTTCGAAAGCTTCTATTCTCTTCTCGTCCAAACTATTTATCGTCCATGTTTCACTTCCATACATGGCTACACTCCATACAAATACTTTCAGAAACGAATTCTTGACACTTAAATCAATACTTGATGTTAACAAATTTCTCTTCCTCAGAAACGCTTTCCTTGCCATTGCCAGTCTACATTTTATATCCTCTCTACTTCGACCATCATCTGTTATTTTGCTCCCCAAATAGCAACACTCCTTTACTACTTTAAGTGTCTCATTTCCTAATCTAATTCCGTCAGCATCACCCGACTTAATTCGACGACATTCCATTATCCTCGTTTTGCTCTTATTGATGTTCATCTTCTACCCTCCTTTCAAGACACTGTCCATTCCGTTCAACTGCTCTTCCAAGTCCTTTGCTGTCTCTGACAGAATTATAATGTCATCGGCGAACCTCGAAGTTTTTATTTCTTCTGCAAGGATTTTAATTCCTACTCCGAATTTTTCTTTTGTTTCCTTTACTGCTTGCTCAATATGCAGGTTGAATAGCATCGGGGAGAGGCTACAACCCTGTCTCACTCCCTTCCCAATCACTGCTTCCCTTTCATGCCCCTCTACTCTTATAACTGCTAACTGATTTCTGTACTATTTGTAAATAGCCTTTCGCTCCCTGTATTTTACCCCTGCCACCTTCAGAATTTGAAAGAGGGTATTCCAGTCAGCATTGTCGAAAGATTTCTCTAAGTCTACAAATGCTAGAAACCTAGGTTTGCCTTTCCTTAATATTTCTTCTAAGATAAGTCGTAGGGTCAGTATTGCCTCACGTGTTCCAACATTTCTACGGAATCCGAATTGATCTCCCTCTAGGTCGGCTTCTACCAGTTTTTATATTCGTCTGCAAAGAATTCGCGGTAGTATTTTGCAGCTGTGATTTATTAAACTGATAGTTCGGTAGTTTTCGCATCTGTCAACACCCGCTTTCTTTGGGTTTGGAATTATTATATTCTTCTTGAAGTCTGAGGGTATTTCGCCCGTCTCATACATCTTGCTCACCAGATGGTAGAGTTTTGTCAGGACTGGTTCTCCCAAGGCCGTCAGTAGTTCTAATGGAATGTTGTCTACTCCCGGGGCCTTGTTTCGACTCAGGCCTTTCAGTGCTCTGTCAAACTCTTCACGCAGTATCATATCTCCCATTTCGTGTTCATCTACATTCTCTTCCATTTCCAGAATATTGTCCTCAAGTACGTCGCCCTTGTATAAACCCTCTATATACTCCTTCCACCTTTCTGCTTACCCTTCTTTGCTTAGAACTGGGTTTCCATCTGAGCTCTTGATATTCATACAAGTGGTCCTCTTATCTCCAAAGGTCACTTTAATTTTCCTGTAGGCAGTATCTATCTTACCCCTAGTGAGATAAGCCTCTACATCCTTACATTTGCCCTCTAGCCATCCCTGCTTAGCCGTTTTGCACTTCCTGTCGATCTCTTGGTGGATGATCTGAAATCGCAATGAGGTGTTGGTGTTAGATGGGATTGTCCTTCAGCAATGCTCCTCTTTGCTACGTGGTCGGTTATTTCGTTACGTAAAATTCCATGGTGTCCTTTTATCCGTATAGCAAATTGTGACATTTTTTCGTCGTCTGTACCGGTCTCCTGGTGACAGCGAGAAGTTTTACACCTATCGCTCGGCCATTCCCGGATGCGGGCGCCGCGCGTGTCTGACCGCACTCCGCCGGCACCTTGCCCTCTGTGTAGGCGGGTCGGTCGGGCTGACGTCTTAATTGGAGCGGCCGTGGCGGTCTGCGCATGCGCCGTTGCACACGTCACTGCGGGTCAGCTCCAGATCTGCCCAGCACTCACTGATACAGCCGGAGCCCGCTGGAAAACGTGTGGGACACACGACCTCGTGTCTCACTCTGGCGTATGAGGGGAAACACACACCCTCTACATCCACATATGTACTCCACAAACGGTATGTGGTGGAGGGTCCACCGTATACCAATGTAAATTTTCCCTATTTCCGATTCCATTTCCGAATTACCTTATGAAATGACTTTTATCTTAATAATATGTATATTTATATACACTACTGGCCATTAAAATTGCCACACCAAGAAGAAATGCAGATGATAAATGGGTATTCATTGGACAAATATATTACACTAGAATTGACATGTGATTACATTTTTATGCAATTTGGGTGCATAAATCCTGAGAAATCAGTACCCAGAACAATCACATCTGGCCGTATTAATGGCCTTCATACCTCTGGGCATTGAGTCAAACAGAGCTTCGATGGCGTGTACATGTAGCTTCAACACGATACCACAGTTCATCAAGAGTAGTGACTGGCATATTGTGACGAGCCAGTTGCTCGGCCACCATTGAACAGACGTTTTCAATTGGTGAGAGATCTGGAGAATGTACTGGCCAGGGCAGCAGTCGAACATTTTCTGTATCCAGAGAGGCCCGTACAGGACCTGCAACATGCGGTCGTGCATTATCCTGCTGAAATGTAGGGTTTCGCAGCGATCGAATGGAGGGTAGTGCCACGGTCGTTACACATCAGAAATGTAACGTCCACTGTTCAAAGTGGTGTCAATGCGAACAATAGGTGACCCAGACGTGTAACCAACGGTACCCCATACCATCACGCCGGGTGATAGGCCAGTATGGCGATGACGAATACACACTTCCATTGTGCGTTCACCGCGATGTCGCCAAACACTGATGCGACCACCGTGATGCTGTAAACAGAACCTGGATTCATCCGAAAAAATGTTTTGCCATTCGTTCACCCAGGTTCGTCGTACACCATAGCAGGCGCTCCTGCCTGTGATGCAACGACAAGGGTAATCGCAGCCACGGTCTCCGAGCTGCTGCAAACGTCGTCGAACTGTTCGCGCAGATGGTTGTTGTCTTGCAAACGTCCCCATCTGTTGACTCAGGGATCGAGACGTGACTGCACGATTCGATACAGCCATGCGGTTAAGATGCCTGTCATCCCGACTGGTAGGGATACGATGTCGTTGGGATCCAGCACGGCGTTCCGTATTACCCTTCTGAACCTACCGATTCCATATTCTGCTAACAGTCACTGGATCTCGACAAAAGCGAGCAGCAATGTCGTGATACGATAAACCGCAATCGCGATATGGTACAATCCGACCTTTATTAAAGTCGGAAACTTGATAGTACGCATTTCTCTTCCTTACACGAGGCATCACAACAACGCTTCACCAGGCAACGCCGGTCAACTGCTGTTTGTGTATGAGAAATCGGTTGGAAACTTTCCTCATGTCAGCACGTTGTAGGTGTCGCCACCAGCGCCAACCTTGTGTGAATGCTCTGAAAAGCTAATCATTTGTATATCACAGCATCTTCTTCCTGTTGGTTAAATTTCGCTTCTGTAGCACGTCATCTTCGTGGTGTAGCGATTTTAATGGCCAGTAGTGTATGTGTTTGGAGGGAGAGAGAGAGATCGATTTTTTATTGAGATTTTTACTTTAAGTCGTAACTCGTACCTGAATTTTGGTTGCTGCCTCCTTGAATGATCAGCTTTTAGACCAGTTGGTGACGTATTATGATTTTGAGGAAGTTATTGTTGTTTAAGTTTTAAAATACTACACTGTTAGGCACTTGACCGTATTGCGGATAGCTTTGAGCCCAAGTTTTCGTAGCTTTTCATACCCAAGCGACCACTGTTGTAAATAAGATCAAACAGCAATCTACTTTTCGTGAGAAAAGGAGCTTGCTTGGCACACAAACTTCCTTCAAACTACACGTCCTGGTACATCAAAATTGGTCAATGGAGTTTAGCACCATGGTATTGTACAAGAACATAATCCAATTACTGTAATTAAGAAATTATGAGCAGTTGTTACTTATTGAATGAAAACTATAGAGAATGCATTTCTTTTCCTGTATTTTAGTGAACTCTGTACACTTTCAATTCTGTTGGTTGATAGACGGCGACGACAATGAAGTTCACCTCCTTTCCCAAAAGCAAGATATTTCCATTCTTCAATTCCAGAAAATTTGTATACATAACTGTTTGGCAACCCTTACACATACTTTACTCGGTTTTATCACTAAAATATCAATTTTCATTAAATGTAACAATACGCTCTGAGCGACGCCCTAGCAACACGTCCTCTTCCCACAAGTTACAGATTACCAGTTATCTTTTTTTTTTTAATAAATCGATTGCCTTTTTTTTTAGCGTCCATACTCAAAGATTCACAACTACTGTCGTTGTGGGGATTGCACGCTAATGAGTTTCTTGCTGTCCAGGTGCGCTTCACTCCACTTCAAGTCCTTTTTGAATCACATTTACATTTACGATATTTACATACATTACTGAGCTTCTCGGAATAAAATCAGGCACAAATTAGTTAAAAAAAGCAGTGGCGCACACATAACATTACAACCTACTGGTAAAAAATTTTCCTTGCAACCTCGAATTTCTGATATTTTTCTTCGTCACCGCGTACACTTCACGAGGTATACAGGGTGACAAAGTTGCCCCTACCGATGTCGTTTCATGTAACCCGCAATATTATATCCGCCCTTCAAAAACCACGCGCGGAATTGTCATATTCTCACGCTCGCTAGGTGCAAACTACTACTTGTACAGAAAAAAATGAACAGGTTCTTTTTGTAGGAAATTTAGTGTAGTAAAATTTTGTGCTGGGATACGTTTTCGCTGAAGGCCACGGTTTTCGGATTATTCCAGACGAACGTACAAAAGTGGCTTTCAAACGCACCTCCACCCCGACAGTCATCCCTCACAAGTCAGGATTTCTAATATGTGGTTCGTGGCACTCCCTTCGACCATAATACAAATTTCGAGACTAACCAGACTATTCACGATATTCGAAGTTTTTGGTCTCTGCTGATTGGGCTGTTACGCCACCAGCATAGTCGCCTATTTCGTTAACAATATTAATTTAAACGTGCCCATGAGAATAATGAAAGAAGAAAGACTTTTGTTGAACGTTACGCTAAAACCAATTACGTTCGCAATTGAATACAAACTTAGCCCTTACAAGCACAGCAGTCAAAATGCCTGACGAATACAAAGATTCTTTTATGCTGTTAAAATTCACAAATTTGCTAGGTACACTATACACGAACGTCAGTTTTACACTCTGTAAGAGCTCGACTAAGCCGGTGGCGTAATAAGGCAAGTCAATGAAGAGCGAAAAAAATGTCGAATGTCGGAAATAACTCTTGCAGCTCCAAATTGTTGTACAGCGGTAGGAGGAAGTACCATGAACAGCACACTAGACATCCTGACTGGTGGGGAGTGAGGGGCATTTGAATGTCACTTAAAAAAATTTTTTTTTAGATAAGTTGAAAACTATGGCCTCTAGCGAAAACGTATCCCAGTTCAAAATTTAGCTTGATTAAATTTCCTACAAAGAGGTCCTGTTCATATTTTCTGTAGGACTAATAGTTTGCGTGTAGTTAGCGAGAGAATCTGAAAGTCTCACACGTGATTTTTTTGAAGGCCATGCTGGTTGCATGAAACGACACCCTATTTTCGGGAAAAAAATCAAAACAGTTTCGTAGAGGTGGTCGATCTAGAAAATGCGTTCGTTGTCGTAAAATGGAATTGAAATTCGCAGGAAAAGAGGTATAATCTACAGAGAAATACGGATAAAATTTAATATGTATAAGGAGCAAGAAGAAGCAACGATAGGAATGTAAGACTAAAACCCAAGTGCTCGCATTGAAAAGGGTGTATACAGGGATGTAGTCTTTTTCCACTACTGTCTTGTGTATACATTGATGACGGGAGCTAAACAATAGCTCAGAAACGGGATTAAAATTCTGGATAAAATGATATAAATTACAGTATTCACCGATGAAGAATTACAGGACCAGATGAATAAACAATCACATAAGCACAGAATATGGATTGGCAGTAAACTGAATAAAGAATGACATTATTGAGGACTAGTAGACATTAGATTAACGATAACAAGGGTATTTTTCCGCAGTTGATGCAAATCAATAATGGCATGAAAATTATGGACCATATACTAGACAACGTGAAGGAATTTTTTTGCAGTGTACGCAAGGAGGCCATTAGGCTAGTACAGGCAAAAATGAGTCCACTGATATCAGAAATAGGCCTTAATTTGAGGAAGAAATTCCTGAAAATGTACGTTCGGAGCGCAGCTTTGTATGGTAGTGAAACATGGACTATGGGAAAACGAGAACAGAAGAGAATCGGGGAATTTGAAACGAGGTGTTACAGAAAAGTGCTGAAAATTGCGTGGAGTGGTAAGTTAAGGAATGAGGAGGTTCCCTACAGAAGTGACGAAGAAAGTAACATGTGGAAAAAACTGACAAGAAGAAGGGAAGGATAGTAGGACATGTGTTAAGATATCATGGAATAATGTCTTTTGTACTAGCGGGAGTTGCAGAGGGTAAAAACCATAGAGAAGACAGAGTGTGGAATACATCCAGCAAACAAATGAAGACGTTGGCACAGGTAAGTACATTGAAGGCCTCTATGTGGGAGAGGACTACATAGAGGCCTTCTCTGATAACGTGACAGAAAAAGAAACATGAGTCGTTAGGGAAGAGATATGAGATCCAGTATTACAATCAGAATTTAAAAGAGCTTTTGGAAGATTTAAGATCGAATAAGGCAGAAAGAATAGATAAGATTCCGCCGGAATTTCTAAAATAACTGCGGGAAGTGGAAACAAAACGACTATATAGCTGAAGATCACAACAGGCGTCAAGTGCGAGAATTATTGCACAGTCACCCAAACAGCCCATGCATCCAAGTTGCAGAAAAGAATAATATTTAGAAGAACGGAAAAGAAAATTCAGAATATTTTCGATGATGATCAGTTCAACTGGGTAAAGGAACAAGAGAGGCCCTTCAGACGTTTAGGTTTGAAGCATTACATCGACAGACCCACGTAATTTCAGGTAAATTTAACGTCGTGAAAACGATGGAAAGCACAAAAAATGTGCACTTTTGAATTTATTGTAAACAACTTCAAGTCTAAATAACTTACGTAAATAAATTTTCTGAAATGTAATTATTATTTCATAAATAATATTTCAAGTGATGGATTGTAATAATTTTTGATTTGTTTGAGTAAGTGAAGAGCGTTCCTGCTGTGATCTCTCTCTCTCTCTCTCTCTCTCTGTCTCTCTCTCTCGTCTGTTAGCCTTTATACTGATAGGACACAGTTTAGCTGCGTTCCTTTGTGTAGACAAATGCGGATGTATCCGCATTAGCTTCAGAACCATTTGCAATTAAATTGCTGTCAATTAGTTAAGTCTCGTGAGTTATCATTTTAACAGTTCGATAGACGAAATGATTTAATGTTTTTCGTTACAGCCAACGAACAATACGAGACTAGGCGCTTAAGTCCGGAACCGCGCTGCTGCTACGGTCGCAGGTTCGAATCCTGCCTCGGGCGTGGATGTGTGTGATGTCCTTAGGCTAGTTAGGTTTAAGTAGTTCTGAGTCTAGAGGACTGGTGACCTCAGATGTTGAGTCCTTTAGTGCTTAAAGCCATTTGAACCATTTCAATACGAGATTAACGGATAGTGCCTTGGAGGCGCGCCGGCCGCGGTGGCCTCGCGGTTCTAGGCGCTCAGTCCGGAACCGCGCGACTGCTACGGTCGCTGGTTCGAATCCTGCCTCGGGCATGGATGTGTGTGATGCCCTTAGGTTAGTTAGGTTTAAGTAAAGTTCTACGGGACTGATGACCATAGATGTTAAGTCCCATAGTGCTCAGAGCCATTTGAACCATTTGAACCTTGGAGGCGCAAAGGCCGAACGCAATTAGTATTCTGCCATTTATTCCTTTTACACTTGCTACACCGTCCCTGTTATTAATTTCCGATCATCACGAAGCGTTTTGCAAACTTGAATGCAAGTGTGGAACCTTAAATGATCTGGCCACAGCCTCCAGGCTATGATTCCGTTTCGCCCGTAAATAACAGATACCGGCCCCGGAAAACTGATGGTGATATTTGTAAATTTTATTTGGTTTATTTGGTTCTGAGCACCATGGGACTTAACATCTGAGGTCATCAGTCCCATAGAACTTAGAACTACTTAAACCTAACTAACCTAAGGACATCACATACACCCATGCCCGAGGCAGAATTCGAACCTGCGACCGTAGCGGTCGAGCGGTTCCAAACTGAAGCGCCTAGAACCGCTCTGCCACAACGGTCGGCTCTAAATATTATAGCATTCATGTAAGTTTGGCCACTAACAAAGATGCATCCATATCAACAATGGCGGTCTGTTCCTGTTAATTTTAAAATTCTTTTTTTCCAGCGATTAATTTCAGTTTCTATTTTAATAATATTGTGTGAGCAGACGCGTCAGGTTGTGAACAGAAGCAAGACTGAAGATCAATCACAACACATTCATAGGATTTGCCAATCTTCATAAACCGTTAGACAATGTCAAATGGTACTGGTATTCGAAATTCTTAGAAAAATAGGGGTAAGTTATAGGGAGAGACGAATGTTGAAAATTAGGTGGACTGATAAGGTTCTACGCAGGATCGGAGAGGAAAGGAATATGTGGAAAACACTGATAAGGAGAAGGGACAGGATGATGGGACATCTGCTAAGACATGAGGGAATGACTTCCATGGTACTAGAGGGAGCCGTAGAGGGCAAAAACTGTAGGGGAAGACAGAGATTGGAATACGTCAAGCAAATAATTGACGACGTAGGTTGCAAGTGCTACTCTGAGATGAAGAGGTTGGCACAGGAAAGGAATTCGTGGCGGGCCGCATCAAACCAGTCAGAAGACTGACGACAAAAAAAAAAAAAAAAAAATAGGGAGAGACGGATAATGTACAACATGTACAAAAAACAAGAGGGAACTTCAAGAGTGGAAGACCAAGAACGAAGTGCTCGGATTGAAAAGAGTGTAAGACAGGAGCGTAATATTTCGCCGCTATTCTTCAGTCTATACATCGAAGAAGCAATGGCAGAAATAAAAGAAAAGTCAAGAGTGTATAAATAGGCTGTTTAGGTTTTAAGGTCAGTAGTTAGAATCTTTTATTTAGCTGATAGTATTGGCGCTCGCTGTATTGCAGTAGTTCGAGTAACGAAGATTTTTGTGAGGTAACTGATTCGTGAAAGGTATAGGTTATTGTTAGTCAGGGCCATTCTTTTGTAGGGATTATTGAAAGTCAGACTGCATTGCGCTAAAAATATTGTGAGTAAATTTAGTGATGATCAGAATAAGTAAAGAGAAAACTGTTTGAGTACGTGAGTTTTGCTCAGCTGTTTGAAAATCAAATAACGTAGAATTTACCAGCACAGTCATTCATAATTTTTCAAAGGGGAAGTTTCAAGTGTTATTAAAATTCAAGGTGAAATGTTACCAATGATAAGATTCGCTGATGACAGTAAAAGTGAAGAGGAATTACATGCTCTGCTGAATGGACCGAACAGTCTAACGAGTACAGAATATAGTCTGGGAGGAAATCGAAGAAAGACGCAAGTAATGAGAAGTAGTAGATTTCAGAACAGCGAGAAACTTAATAGCAGAACTGGCGATTCGAAGTTGACAAAGTTAAGAAATTCTGCTACCTAGGTAGCAGAAGAACTCCGCTACGGATGGAGCAAGGAGGACATAAAAAGTAGTCTAGCAGTGACAAAAAGGGCATTCCTGATCAAGAGAAGTCTGTGAGTATTAAACATAGGCCTTAATTTGGAGAAGAAATTTCTGAAAAAGTACGTTTGGAGCACAGCATTGTATGATAGTGAAACATAGACTGTGGGAAAACCGGAACAGAAGAGAATCGAATCGTGTGAGATGTGGTGTTACAGAATAATATTAAAAATCAGATCATTTGATAAGGTTAAGAATGAGTAGATTCTTCGCAGAATCGCCGAGGAAAGGAATGTACGGAAAACGCTAACAAGAAAAAGGGACAGGATGATGGGGCAACCGCTAAAATATTAGCGATTAACTTTTGCAGTACTAGAAGGATCTGTAGAAGGTAAAAACTGTAGAGAGAGTTATGGATACATATTGCAATTAATTGAGGATGAAGTTTGCAAGTGATGTTCAAGGATGAAAAGGTTGGCACAGGAGAGGAATTCGTGGTGGGCCACATCTAAACAACCAGAAGACTGATAACTGAAATAATAATAATAATAATAATAATAATAATGTGTTGTTGTTGTGGTCTTCAGTCCTGAGACTGGTTTGATGCAGCTCTCCATGCTACTCTATCCTGCGCAAGATTCTTCATCTCCCAGTACCTACTGCAACCTACATCCTTCTGAATTCCACGCTCCGATCCGTAGAACGCCAGTTTTTTTTCTCCTGATGACGACGTCCTCTTGAGTAGTTCCCGCCCGGAGATCCGAATGGGGGACTATTTTACCTCCGGAATATTTTACCCAAGAGGACGCCATCATCATTTAATCATACAGTAAAGCTGCATGCCCTCGGGAAAAATTACGGCTGTAGTTTCCCCTTGCTTTCAGCCGTTCGCAGTACCAGCACAGCAAAGCCGTTTTGGTTAATGTTACAAGGCCAGATGAGTCAATCATCTAGACTGTTGCCCCTGCAACTACTGAAAAGGCTGCTGCCCCTCTTCAGGAACCACACGTTTGTCTGGCCTCTCAACAGATACCCCTCCGCTGTGGTTGCACCTACGGTACGGCCATCTGCATCGCTGAGGCACGCAAGCCTCCCCACCAACGGCAAGGTCCATGGTTCATGGGGGTGGAATAATAGCAATAATAAGCATTAATAAGCAGCGTGGAATGATGCACCGTATCTATTATTCACGCTCAGTTTGACTCGGTGCCATTCGGTTTAGATTCATTGTTGATGTCAGAGGTGGGAGCTATTTGAACTAAATTTCACACCCTGAATAATCCCAAATCACCCAAAAATTCTGCGCTCTTCCTGGTATTCGTCATACGCACAACTAGCTGAATTTAAGTACGAGGGGTGTTTGAAAAGTCCGTGAAAAGTCCGAGAGATGGAACCACTGGTGCGTATCGAGCTCAAGTTTGGTTAGTAGCATCTTTGGAAAGAACGCACACCAAGTTTCAGCCATATTGGTCTATTTCTTTTTGTCTGACATTCGTGTGAATCAAGGAAGTCGAGTGAATGTCAAAAAATGGATGAAAAAGAATTTCGTGTGGTGATTAAACATCACTTTATGAAAGGCAAAAGAACTCAGGAGACTAAAGAGAAGATTGATAAACATTATGGTGACTCCGCACCTTCGATTAGTACAGTTTATAAGTGGTTTCAAAATTTTCAGAGTGTCCATATCGGCACAAGTGATGCTGGACGTTCTGGACGCCCTGTGGAGGTTACGACTCCAGAAATCATTGATAAAATCCATGACGAGCTGATAGATGACAGAAGAGTCAAGGTGCGTGAGATTGCTAGTGCTGTGGGCATCTCGAATGAATGTGTACAGAATATTTTGCATAAACATTTGGAAATGAGGAAGGTATGCGAAGTGTTGCAGGGATGGTTTGCAGCTGTTCAGGAAGAATCTGCAGGACTTTAAGCGTCGTTTCTTCACTGTGGATGAAAAATGGATACATTACTGTACTCCCGAGACCAAACAACAATCTAAACAATGGATTACCAAGGGAGAATCTGCACCAAAAAAGGTGATAACCATTCCTTCAGCCAGGAAGGTTGTGCGACTGTCTTTTGGGATTCGCAAGGGATAATTAAAATCGACTATCTGGAAAAGGGTAAAACTATTACAGGTGCTTATTGTTCATCGTTATTGGACAGTTTGAAAAACGAGATTCAAGAAAAACGCCGGCGATTGGACCGCAAAAATTTTCTTTTCTATCACAACAAATCACCAGCACACATCTCAGCAGTCGTGGTCGCAAAATTAATGGAAATAGGGTTCCAACTCGTTTCACATCCCCCCTATTCTCCAGACTTGGCTCCCTTGGGCTACTTTTTTTGTTCTCGAATTTGAAGAAATGGCTGGTGGTACAAAGATTTTATTCAAACGAGGAGGTGATTGCAGCAACTAATAGCTATTTTGCAGACTCGGACAATTCCTATTATTCTGAAGGGATCAACAAAGTGGACGAAGTGTATAAATCTAAAAGGATACTATGTAGACAAATAAAAAAGGGTCACCCCAAACACGTGAGTAGTTTTTATTTTTGCATGGACTTTTCAAACGCCGCTCGTATTTGCTATGCTCCCTGGCGTTGCACTTAGAGTGCCTAGCAATGCACAAGTCCTTAGAGGGTTGTTTCTCTCGCCGGAGATAAGAGGTACTCCGAATCATTGATTTACAGTTGGCTGCGAGGGCTAATGTACACTCCTGGAAATGGAAAAAAGAACACATTGACACCGGTGTGTCAGACCCACCATACTTGCTCCGGACACTGCGAGAGGGCTGTACAAGCAATGATCACACGCACGGCACAGCGGACACACCAGGAACCGCGGTGTTGGCCGTCGAATGGCGCTAGCTGCGCAGCATTTGTGCACCGCCGCCGTCAGTGTCAGCCAGTTTGCCGTGGCATACGGAGCTCCATCGCAGTCTTTAACACTGGTAGCATGCCGCGACAGCGTGGACGTGAACCGTATGTGCAGTTGACGGACTTTGAGCGAGGGCGTATAGTGGGCATGCGGGAGGCCGGGTGGACGTACCGCCGAATTGCTCAACACGTGGGGCGTAAGGTCTCCACAGTACATCGATGTTGTCGCCAGTGGTCGGCGGAAGGTGCACGTGCCCGTCGACCTGGGACCGGACCGCAGCAACGCACAGATGCACGCCAAGACCGTAGGATCCTACGCAGTGCCGTAGGGGACCGCACCGCCACTTCCCAGCAAATTAGGGACACTGTTGCTCCTGGGGTATCGGCGAGGACCATTCGCAACCGTCTCCATGAAGCTGGGCTACGGTCCCGCACACCGTTAGGCCGTCTTCCGCTCACGCCCCAACATCGTGCAGCCCGCCTCCAGTGGTGTCGCGACAGGCGTGAATGGAGGGACGAATGGAGACGTGTCGTCTTCAGCGATGAGAGTCGCTTCTGCCTTGGTGCCAATGATGGTCGTATGCGTGTTTGGCGCCGTGCAGGTGAGCGCCACAATCAGGACTGCACACGACCGAGGCACACAGGGCCAACACCCGGCATCATGGAGTGGGGAGCGATCTCCTACACTGGCCGTACACCACTGGTGATCGTCGAGGGGACACTGAATAGTGCACGGTACATCCAAACCGTCATCGAACCCATCGTTCTACCATTCCTAGACCGGCAAGGGAACTTGCTGTTCCAACAGGACGATGCACGTCCGCATGTATCCCGTGCCACCCAACGTGCTCTAGAAGGTGTAAGTCAACTACCCTGGCCAGCAAGATCTCCGGATCTGTCCCCCATTGAGCATGTTTGGGACTGGATGAAGCGTCGTCTCACGCGGTCTGCACGTCCAGCACGAACGCTGGTCCAACTGAGGCGCCAGGTGGAAATGGCATGGCAAGCCGTTCCACAGGACTACATCCAGCATCTCTACGATCGTCTCCATGGGAGAATAGCAGCCTGCATTGCTGCGAAAGGTGGATATACACTGTACTAGTGCCGACATTGTGCATGCTCTGTTGCCTGTGTCTATGTGCCTGTGGTTCTGTCAGTGTGATCATGTGATGTATCTGACCCCAGGAATGTGTCAATAAAGTTTCCTCTTCCTGGGACAATGAATTCACGGTGTTCTTATTTCAATTTCCAGGAGTGTAGAAGCAGTAACAGGCGATCTCCACGCATAGAAGTTAGTGTATCTGTTATCAACGAGCGTGATTGTACTCCGCGGAGATAGTGTCACAGAGATATTGCGTTCGCGGAACGAACGACACGTATCTGATACAGTAACGCACCACGACGTTAATTACTCTCGCATAACACGGTACGAATTCCTTTTCTGGGTCGATGCTATCTCGTGCGGTACGATAAGCCACTGTAGTTGTCAAGGTCACTGTAATTCGGCAACGGTAAGAGGTTTAGGGAAAAATTTCCAAGGAGTAAAGGTGAAATAGGTGTCTTCGCAGCCTACTGCCTACATATGTGTTTTATAGTGTTCAGAAAATGAATTCGATTGAGTATTAAGTTAAAACTATTTTTGCAAAACGCAAATTATTCTTTACGTCCTTGACCAAATGCAAGGTGTTTAAAAACAAATACGTATTTCGAGCGCCTATGTCTATTAAACGGTAAGGCATACATCTACCGAACTTGGGACAGATATTTAGGAACCTCTCAAGTTTACATTACAGATGTCCAACATGTCCTCGACCAGCGACTATAACAATATCACATCGATACACGAAACCCTCTCACACTCGCGTAAAAATATTACGGCAGTACGTTTATGGATCTTCAACTCTTCTAGGTTCTGTATTAGCGCTGGTGCATAAACGTTGTCCGTAACGGGAGACGGAAGGCAATTTTTATCCCAATTCTGCCAGTGCTATTTTACCCACTGAATAGGTTCACTTTTCAAAGGAACTATAAGTGATAAAACAATGAAATTTTTATTGCATATACAGGGTGTACAAAAATACGGCCAAACTTTCAGGAAACATTCCTCACACACAAATAAAGAAAAGATGGTATGTGGACATGTGTCCGGAAATGCTTCATTTCCATGTTAGAGCTCATTTTAGTTTCGTCCACCTACGCTCAATGAAGCACATAATCATGATTTCATACGGGATTCTCTACCTGTGCTGCTAGAACATGTGCCTGTACAAGTACGACACAGCATGTGGTTCATGCACGATGGAGCTTCTGCACATTTCAGTCGAAGTGTTCGTACGTTTCTCAACAACAGATTCGGTGACCGATGGATTGGTAAGGGGCGGACCAATTCCATGGCTTCCACGCTCTCCTGACCTCAACCCTCTTGACTTTCATCTATGGGGGCATTTGAAAGCTCTTCTCTACGCAGCCCCGGTACCAAATGTAGAGACACTTCGTGCTCGTATTGTGGACGTCTGTGATACAATACGCCATTGTCCAGGGCTGCATCAGCGCATCAGGGATTCCATGCGACGGAGGGTGGATGCATGTATCCTCGCTAAAGGAGGACATTTTGAACATTTCCTGTAACAAAGTGTTTGAAGTCACGCTGGTACGTTCTGTTGCTGTGTGTTTCAATTCCATGATTAATGTGATTTGAAGAGAAGTAATAAAATGAGCTCTAACATGGAAAGTAAGCGTTTCCGGACACATGTCCACATAACATATTTTCTTTCTTTGTGTGTGAGGAACGTTTCCTGAAAGTTTGGCCGTGCCTTTTTGTAACACCCTGTATATATATATATATATATATATACATACCTCAATTTACAAATAAAATGAACATAATACCTCTTATGGTTTTGAAGAAAAAAAATGTATTCTTTCACTAGTAAAATGTAACTTTTTTGCACATTAATTATCATAAAACAGTTTCTGATTGTTTGATGGTTCTCAATTTACTTGTAATAACTTATTACCATCTGCAGTACAAATTGACCAAATTTCATGTTTATAACCCCATTAGTTTATCAAATAATGGTGCCTGAAAGTAAAAAAAATGTAGTTTTGAGGAAAACCCATTTAAAGTTTAATATTGCAATTCTATTATAGTTTTTGATGAGAATTACTGACCACTAATATTTTCCTGCTCTATACTGAGCATCATCTAAATCATAGCGATCTTCTTTTCTTCTCTTGGTCCCTCTTCCTTTCTGTCTGACTTCTTTTGTGCATTTTAAATTAGCAATATCTGCTTTGCGGATTCTCTCTTTACCTATTTGCAGCAAGGATTTTGCAGTATTTCCACTATATTTTATGCCCAATAATTCCAAAACATCCAGTTTTCCAATTACACCATCATTGAAGCATAAAATAGCATCATGAACACCAAATTTGAGGGTTTTAAGCTGAACAAATACAGTTTTCGGTAACCGGTTCCAAATGACAGAATTCACGCATTCATTTAAATTTTGGGTTTTGCCATGAAGACATTTCTTCAACAGGGTATCTTTACAAAGACCTCTAAATATGGGTTTAAATTCGTTCATTACTGATGCAGGTAAGTAATGTTTGTGGTCATATCTGGCACTTCTCCTGTACTTGCACCAAATGTCAGGATCATTTGAGTAAAGACCCTGCACTGGATTTTCATTTGTGGATAGCTTATGGAAAAAATAGCCCATACAGCTTTTCTCATGTTTTCTAAATTCACTACATTTCTTCTTATGGCCAAGCCATAATAATTCTGTAATTTATCTACTTCAACATTGTCAGGCGACCTATACCACCTATCTTCTTACCATCTTCCAATACTACTTTTGACTTTTCCTTCAATAATCTTCTGAACTTGGATCTCATTCTCTTCTGGAAATGCCCAATGCACTCTAATTTAGAAATTGTGACATTAGGACCATAGGGTATTTCTGCATATACCCGGTAACAAGCCTTGCTGTCATCGTCCCTAGATTACACAGAGAGTCAGGAAAACCATCATATCTCACGAAAAAATTGTCGTATTTATATAAAACAAAAACTGTTTCACGCAGGAAAGACCAGGCATTTCAAATATGGTAAAAGCTAAAAAACGAATTTTTGAAGCCCACTTGCCTTCCGTCTCCGCTTAATGAAACCCTGTATGAAGAAGTGGCAGGGCGTCAAATCCGTTGACCATGGAGGCCAGATGTGAAGTGCTAAATCGCCGTCTGTTTGACAACCAATCCAACAGGTCTCTAGAGTTTCATTCCGATATTCACGCATTTTTTGCGACTCCAGTCAGGGGTTACGCCGTCCTGTTGAAAAATGAAGTTGTCCGGCCTCGGAAAGAACCAGTTTTGTAACATAGCAAGATACTGCTAACAGTTACCTGTCTTTACATCGAAGAAGAATGGAGCGTAAACAGGTGAGTGGGATATCGCACAAAACATATTGACTTTTGGGTGAAACTCGTACAATGTGTGCATGTGGGTTATGTAGGCCCCAAATTCGAATATTGCACTTGTTTACTTTCCCAGTACGGTTAAAAGTCACTTTACGCTGAATAAGATGCGTTATGCGAATGTGTTAGTTATCATTGTCAATAGCATTCTGAAGCTCGTCAAAAAATACCACACGTCTGCGATTGTCGTCATGACGAAGAGCCTGTAACAGCTATTACTTGTACAGCTTCATAACCAATCGACGTCTCAAAACACGCCAAATTGTTGTTGCAGGCAGTTGTAACACCCAACTAGGACGACGAACTGAGTTTGAATTCGTGCGACATTTTCATAGGAAACACGCAGGCGGCTGGGAATCCTTCCTTGACATACACATTCTGTGCGCGCCCGGTAGCTGAGAGGTGAGCGCGGCAGAATGTCAATCCTAAGGGACCGGGTTCGATTCCCGGCAGAGTAGGAGATTATATCCGCTCAGGGACTGGGTATTGTGTTGTCCTAATCATCATAATTTCATCCCCATCGACGTGCAAGTCGCCGAAATGGCGTCAAATCGAAAGACTCGCCCCCGGCGAACGGTCTACCCGACGGGAGGACCTAGTCACACATTATTATTGTATACATTCTGTGCGTACAAACAATCGATTCCATCTGCGAATGTTCCATCCATTCGGAGGATTAATTTGGTACCTCACCCTGAAACGTTTTTGCACTGTAATCACGGAACTACACTTCGCAAGCTCGACAACACGAAATGATTTCTGCTGCAGAGTAGCCATTTTGCATCATGTGGCGCAACCAAACAAACAGAAGACAATCGACAGCTAGCGGCATTGAATATAGACAATGTACTCGTTCCTCCAATAACCGAGCCACGGCGCAGCGATCTATAGTTTTGACAATATAATACTTTGAAATACGTATATTCTTTTTTCAACATCCTCTATATTTCAGAAAATCTGTGAAATCATCAGGGAACTGTTATTTTAGTAGCAAATGTTAAAGGCTGGTCCGTCTGGATAATAGGACATGAATCTTCTTGAAATTGTTTTTTGTCCATGTGGTTTTCACAGTGTCCTTTGGAATAGGCTACTACCTTCTTTTAAGGCCTGAAGACAGCTGGTGATGTCCGAAAGCAGTAATTTCCACCTGAAATATTATGAGAGCGTTCCGGACAATAAATATTGCCTCTCAGGCTGGGAAACATACAAGATAGGATTGACAGCACAAGTAGAGAAGAGTTAAAGAAGAGCAGTGCATTTCGTAACAGGTTCATTTAGTAAGTGCGAGAGAGTCACGGAGTTACCAGGCCAACACCTGTGGCAGGCATGGCAAGAGAGGCGTACAGCATCGTGGTGTGGCCTGCTGAAGAGCGTACTTTCTTAAAATACCCAACCAACACATTGCTTCCCCAAATGTATACATCGCAAAAAGTCCGTGAAGCTAAAATCAGAGAAATTCGAGCACACAGGGAGTGTTGCCAGTTGAGTTGTAAAACTACTCCAGTCTACCGTAGACTGTCACAAGTAAGCACAGACTGCGCTAGTTATCCTTGTTGCTTTGGCCAGCTAAGATCGTGACCGCATTACTTGTGTGTTAGGTGTGTTGCATAACTAATGGGGGTTACCTCATTTCGATCCCTTTGTTTGCGTATACGATCTGTGTCTTATTAGATTCTCCTGAAAACGTAAAATTGGTGAACCCTCTAGAAACTGACTGAGGACATACAAAGGGCTACATAACATACGGAACATTTTCGTTCTACATGGTTGTCTACCCACTGCTACTTAAAAGTAAACTGTATTTATAGCAAAATTGAAATTGTCAGTGTCTAATTCAGGTTTTATTCGACGATTGTTGATTTTTAGAGTGAAACAGAGGGATGTTGTAGTTAAAATAAAGAAATACGATACAGATTTATCACATAGTGGTAGGAAATGCAATTTCCTCAAAAAAAAGTAAAATTAGAAAAAAAGCGCAAAACAAAAAAATCAAACTTCGTTTGAGTACTTCGTCGAGCTTATATAAAACACGTTTCTGTTATTCGTAACAACTTTCTCGCTTATAATCACAGGAAATTCTTGCCTTTAATCATAATTAAGAGTGTTTTATTGAGTGCAAAAAAACAGCAGTAACAATATAGATTTGTTTATATTTGTGCTCGTAAACTCTACTTGCTTCAGAAGTAATCACTTTGGTGACATAAAACCGCAGAACTTACGCGATCAACTACATTTTATTACATATAAAATGCAATATATGTTTTGCAAACATATGGAATACGCAATGGACTAACACGGCACGATGTGCGGTTCTAATTGTTTGCAAAACATAACAGAGGGAAGTCGTCGGCTCCCATTTTCTTTCTCATACATTTATTTATCTTTATTTCCCTACCAGTGCTACCAATATTACCTGGTAACCGTATCATTATTACGGCATTTATTTATTGTACCGAAACGACATATTTGTAATTTTGGTATAGCGCAACTCTAGTTACGAGCAATATTTCTTCCCGCGATCCATTCGCGACTGGAACAAAAAAGTGGGGAGTATATATGTAGATGTAGACGTATGCAGTAAAAATCAATGAAATAGTGAATCCTATTAAAAAAACCTTTTAAGTACAACTTAATTCCTAAAATCAAATGTCCCAACCAATGAAGGAGACTAACAAAGCTGACATCGGATGCTTAAATATGCTGCTAATGATTATGCATATACCGCTTAAGTAGAAACTGATATTAACCCGTGCAAGGGCACGTACTTCCCAATCAAGAGCGAGTGTATTTTGACGTAACAAGTTTTACAGTGCGGCCATTTTCCGCAGCTAATACGTAAATATTAACTTTATAAGCTGTACTACACTTCGCTTCCTTAGCAGTAATAGTTAATCTTCAGACACATTTTGCCTTTCATATTAGAAGTATGAGTGGCAGATGTATCTGGAATGTTTTGCTTTAACGCGTCTTACCTTCAGATTTGCAACAGTTGGGACACAATTGCTATTTAAATGAAATGTTACCTACAGTTCCTGTTTTTCTGTCCCATCAGTTTCTGCGTTTCATCTCACGCGATCGTAGCTTGAGAGACGCACTCAATATTTTCACATACTTGGTGTAGAAGTGATCAATTGCCTCCTAGAATTTATGCTGGCTCTCAGTTTCACAGGGACACATACCCGAGATGTCACAATATATTTTTCCCAATAATTATCGAGCTTTCAGGAAGATTAGCTGGAGAGAATTTCCACGATATCCAAGACAGTTTGTATACCTTATCTTCACCTGCATACGTTTCAGAACTTTATGCTACTTCATTTACAAGGGAATGGTCCGATTTGATACGTCGAAACCTATCCTGAAATTTTTTTTCATTGGAAGAATAGATCGAAGAATATGCACTGGCAAAAGTTTAGATGCTAAGGCGCTCTGAAAGTATTTAAAAAGAAATGTTGAAGCTATCCATTTTTTCCGCATGAAGAACCGCTTTTAACAGCGGTTTGTACAGCCATTCCTTCCTAGGGTGCAAATCGGCGAATAAGCAGACGTAACGTCGCAAGAGGACTTACCACCGAGTAGCGCTAAGTCAAAAGTGCATACGAGCGGATTTTAAGCCCTAAACACATACCAACAAAACCGTGCCAAAACGCCTCAAATAATTAATTTCATAAACAACTTACAGTTCATATCGACAGACAACGAAGCAATTGCAGATGTAACTGTTGCATGAGTGACGAGAAAATTAAGGCACTGTAGACAAGTTCGTTCAATGGAGACTTTAATTCATTGAAATGATATACGAGGGGCGTTTGAAAAGTCGGTACAAAAATAAAAACTACTTACCTGTTTGGGGCAAACCTTTTTTATTTTTCGATATAGTCTCCTTTTAGAACTATACACTTCGTCCAACGCTGTTCTAATTTGTTGATCCCTTGCGAATAATAGGAATTGTCCAAGTCTGCAAAATAGCTATTAGTTGCTGCAATCACCTCCTCCTTTGAATAAATCTTTGTCCCGCCAGCCCTTTCTTCAAATTGGGGAACAAATAGTAGTTCAAGGGAGAGTAGGGGGGATGAGAAACGAGATGGAATCCTATTTCCATCAATTTTGCCACCACAACTGCTGAGATGTGTACTGGTGCATTGTCGTGATGGAAAAGGACTTTTTTGCGGTCCAATCGCCGACGTTTTCCTTGCAGCTCGGTTTTCAAACAGTCCAATAACGATGAATAATATACACCTGTAATAGTTTTAGCCTTTTCCAGTTAGCCTATGAGGATTATCCCTTGCGAATCACAAAAGACAGTCGCCATAACCTTTCCGGCCGAAGGAATGGTTTTCGCCTGTTTTGGTACAGATTCTCCTTTGGTAACCCATTGTTTAGATTGTTGTTTGGTCTCAGGATTATAGTAATGCATCCATGTTTTATCCACAGTGACGAAACGACGCTTTAAGTCCTGCGAATTCTTCTTGAACAGCTGCAAACCATCCTTGCCACACTTCACACGATTCCGTTTTTGGTCAAGCGTGAGCAATCGCGGAACCCATCTTGCGCATAGCTTTCTCATGTCCAAATGTTTATGCAAAATATTATGTTCCCGTTCATTCGAGATGCCCACAGCACTAGCAATCTCATCCATCTTAACTCTTCGGTCATCCATCACCATATCATGGATTTTATCAATGATTTCTGGAGTCGTAACCTCCACAGGGCGTCCAGAACGTTCAGCATCACTTGTGTCCATACGGCCACTACGAAAATTTTGAAACCACTTATAAACTATTCTAATCGAAGGTGCAGAGTCACCGTAATGTTCAGCAAGCATCTCTTTAGTCTTCTGACGCGTTTTGCCTTTCATAAAGTAATGTTTAATCACCACACGAAATTCTTTTTCGTCCATTTTTTAACCATCACTCAACTTCCTTGACTCACAAGAATGCCAAACACAAACAAATAGACCAATATGGCTGAAACTTGGTGTGCGTTCTTGCCAAAGATGCTACTAACTAAACATGACATTGATACTCGCCGATGATGCCATCTCTCAGACTTTGCATGGACTTTTCAAACGCCTCTCGTATGTTATAACATTCCTATAGCACGGTTGTTATGACAATTTGTAAATAATGTATATTTTACTAACAACGAAGAAGTTCCCTGCTTATTCCCTGCAGTGGTCACAAAAGTGGGCAATGTCTCACGGATGACGGAAACAAACATTTTCCTTACGTCAGGCACACCTGACCGAAGAAAAATTAGTGCATTCCGGCGCTTCACAGTAATTACTAGTTTTATTTAGACTTACTGGGACGGAGTAAGAAATGCTCCTGGCTGTTCTGCATATAGTGCTGTGTGCCAGACGTACTTGACGAAATTCGGAAAGCGAAATGATGCCAACGGACAACGCACAAATAACATAGTTTAGCAATACTATCAGAAATCATATTGTCTGACAATTTTCTAAAATATGTTTTACACTCTGGAAACATTTCTTTGGCTGATTCGAACTATCAGTTCCGAGTGGAATCCGAATCACATTAACAGTTTTTTCGCCATCCTCCTAAAGACAGAGGTGCCGCTATGTCCAGCCCAAGAGTCCAACAAAGGCAATGAATTAATTTCTGCAACCGGTAAGAAGATGTATCAGCTGAATTATTAAAAATTGTTCTCTCCCTTTTTTCCAGACCTCGCTAAATCGATTACAAGATTGGTACAACCAAACAGTCGTTTTTCTTTAATATTTGGTTCTAACTTGCACTGAGGTTCGTGAGGACAGATATCGAGCTGAAGTAACATTAATTCACTGACACTTGCTGCATACGAATGTGTCATAGCATTCAGCGACTGCACAAGCAACTCTGTCTTTTTTTTCACTCGAGACGATAAAAGTGTGGTTTTCACGTAGAACTTGCACGAAACCTGACCGTTTCCCTTTATACACAGCATTTAAGGAACGACAAAAAGCTTCGTCTTCATGTTAGTTACGAGCTTCTCTACAGTATTATCTGCTAATGACACCTCTACACATTTACTTCAAGTAAATACAGTAATTTTGCGACTTCATTTTCCGTATTATTTCCTGAATATGCGTAACCAGTTGGCATAGTCTCTAAGATCTCCCATGGTAACTGTGCACTGACTATCATAAGCAGTTCTAAAGCTTTCAAATAGTTTTTTACACACCTTTGCGAGTTTTAGTTTGATGCATATTTGTACATCGGGTAAATCTTTATTCCATTTATAGAAATAAGATTTTACGAAATGAAACAGGATTTTTACACTGCTTAACTTTAAGCGCTTTCTCCCTCCTTCGTTTAACCAAAAACCTTCCAGCCTTTTCTTTGTCACTGAAAGCTATTGCTGTAAATGTTTTCCTTGCGCTTGGAAGGTATTGTAATTTTGTTCAACAGGAATGGGAGACAATGAACGAAGTTCCCGGATTAAAAACGGTGCAAGGCAGGGAGTCTTGTCAGCAACTTGGGTGCCTGAGCTGTTAAGCTGATTGTGCGATAATTCTCGCCCTTGTTGGTTCTTGCTATCTTCGGAAATGTGTGGAAGATGTTTTTCCAATGGCAGATGGTATATCGCCAGTCTCAAACATTCTACACACCAACGTGAATACTTGTTTTGTTGCCGCTTCCCCCCCCCCCCCCCCCCCCCCCCAGTGGCATGTTATCTATCTCGTCTGTCTTATATCTTAAGTCGTCCAAACCTCTTTTAAATTACGACTAATACTGGATCCCCTATCTACATCTACATCTACATGGATACCCTGCAAGGCACATTTAAGTGCCTGCCAGAGGGTTCTTCGAACCACCTTCACAATTCTCTATTATTCCAATCTCGTACAGCGCGCGGAAAGAATGAACACCTATATCTTTCCGTACGAGCTCTGATTTCCCTTATTTTATCGTGGTGATCGTTCCGCCCTATGTAGGTCGGTGTCAACAAAATATTTTCGCATTCGGAGGAGAAAGTTGGTGATTGGAATTTCGTTAAAAGATTCAGTCGCAACGAAAGACGCCTTTTTTCAATGATTTCCAGCCCATATTCTGTATCATTTCTGTGACTCTCTCTCCCATATTTTGCGATAATACAAAACGTGCTGCCTTTCTTTGAACTTTTTCGATGTACTCCGTGAGTCCTGTCTGGTAAGGATGCCGCACCGCGCAACAGTATTCTAAAAGCGGACGGACAAGCGTAGTGTTTGCAGTCTCCTTAGTAGGTCTGTTACATTTTATAAGTGTCCTGCCAATAAAACGCAGTCTTTGGTTCGCCTTTCCCACAACGTTTTGTATGTGTTCCTTCCAATTTAAGTTGTTCGTAATTGTAATTCTTAGGTATTTAGTTGAATTTACGGCGTTTAGATTAGACTGATTTATCGTGTAGCCGACGTTTAACGAGTTCATTTTAGCACTCATGTGCATGACCTCACACTTTTCGTTATTTTGCATCAACTGTCACTTTTCGCACCATTCAGATATTTTTCTAAATCGTTTTGTAGTTTGTTTTGATCTTCTGATGTCTTTATTAGTCGGTAAACGACAGCGGCATCTGTAAACAACCGAAGAAGGCTGCTCAGATTGTCTCCCATATCGTTTATACAGATAAGGAACACCAAAGGGCCTATAACACTACCTTGGGGAACGGCAGAAATCACTTCTGTTTTACTCGATGACTTTCCGACAATTACTACGAACTGTGACCTATCTGACAGGAAATCGCAAATCTGTTTCCTGTCATCTCCTGTTTCCTCTTCTATGACGTCATCAGCCAAGTCGTTCCCTCATACAGGTCTTCAGTGTACCCTGTTCACCTATCCGCTTTCTCCTCTGCATTTAACAGTGAAAGTCCTATTTCACTCATAATGTTACCACCCTTGCTTTTAATTTCACAGAAGGTTGTTTTGATTTTCCACTATTCTGAGTCAGTCCTTCCGGCAATTTCTTTTTCGCTTTCTTCACACTTTCCATTCAACCATTTCGGGCAGTGGTGAGCACACTGGACTCGCATTCGGGTGGACGACGGTTCAATCCGACGTGCGACCATCCTGATTTAGGTTTTCCGTGATTTCCCTAAATCGCTCCAAGCAAATGCCGGGATGGTTCCTGTGAAAGGGCACGGCCGACTTCCTTCCCCGTCCTTCCCTAATCCGGTGATACCGATGACCACGCTGTTTGGTCTCTTCCCCCAGACAACCCAACCACTTAGAGACCTGTTTTCCAGTATTCTTCAATTTTCCGAACGTTTTTGTATTCCTTCTTCCATAAGTTGAACTATTTCATCTGTTACCCACGCTTTCTTCGCAGTTTCCTTCCTTCTCTTTAAGTCTTTCTTTTCAACTTCTGTGGTTGCCCTTTTTACAGTTTAGAGACATCCATTCCTCTTCAAGTGAACTGCCTATTGAGATATTCACTATCGCAGTAGAGTTTCAAGTATATCTCTTCAGCCCGCCCGCTTAGCTGCGCGGTCTAAAGCGCTGCTTCCCAAGCGGGAAGGCGTGCCGGTCCCCGGCACGAACCCTTCTTCTTCTTCAGTAGCTCTACAGCCCTTGGTGAGCCTTGGCTTCTTCAACAATCTTCCTCCACACTTCTCGGTTATTTGCTGCTCTTTTCCACCCCCGGACTCCCATATTGCTGATATCAATTATTACCTCATCGATCCATCTTCTTCTAGGTCTCCCTTTTCGCCTAACTGAATGGATCATACCTTTTATCATTTTCTTTGGAATTCTATCCTCTGCCATTCTCTCCAAGTGTCCTAGCCATCGTATTCGCTGTGATTTCACAAATTTTACTATGTCCCTGCCTTGTATTAACTCTTGTAATTCGGCATTGTAGCATATTCTCCAGCCTTCTTCCTCCCTTATTGGCCCATAGATTTTGCGTAGTATTTTCCGCTCAATGCTTCTTAGAGCATTTTTATCACGTTCTGTCAACGTCCGGCACAAATCCGCCCGGCGGATTAGTGTCGAGGTTCGGTATGCCAGCCAGTCTGTTGATGGTTTTTAAGGCGGTTTTCCATCTGCCTCGGCGAATGCGGGCTTGTTCCCGTTATTCCGCCTCAGTTACACTGTGTCGGCTTTTGCTGCGCCAACACTGTTTCCACGTATACGTACACCATAATCATTCTACCACACAAACGTTTGGGCTACACTCGTTAGATATGAGAAGTTATCAGGGGGGTCCACTGGCGACCAAACTGCACAATAACCCTGTGTTCAGCGTGGGGCGGCAGCGGGGTGGGTGTACTGCTTTGGCTTGTTGTGGGGTTGTGAACCACTGAGGGCTACGGCAGGACAAAGTCTTTCCGTCATTTCTAGGTCCCCGGTTTAATAATACATACATATCTCTTCATTTGTATGTCCATCCTTTTACCAGGAGGTCTCTGGGACGACGGCCGTTTACTATCGTGACAAAAAAATAAAAACACCTACAGCCGTCCTTATGATTTTATTTTATTTTGTCGCTGCCAGTTTCAATGAAGCGTTGAAACTGGTAGCGAAAAAATAAAATAAAATCATAAGGACGGCTGTAGGTGATTGTATTTTTTGTCACGTTATCTCTTCATTTCTTAATACTTCCATATCCCATTTCTTTGTGCACTAAATCTCCTTTTTAGTCTCTTCAGTTTGTCTACTCTTCAACATTACTAAATTTTGATCTGAAGCTATATCTCCCACTAGGTACATCCTAAAAATCGAATAACTGATTTTGGAATCTCCGCCTGACTATGATGTAATCTAACTTTTCTCAGTTTACACCCTTCTCATGTGATTCTTGAACGGAGTATTCATTATTGCTATCTGATATTTATCGCAGAACTCAGTTTGTCCTTCTCCTCTCTCATTCCCACTACCAAGCCCGTAATCTACCGAAACCCTTTCTTTTACTCTAAAATATAAATATATTAAATATATACATTATATGATTATAATGTGCCTAATAGCAAGGAAACGTTGTTACGAAAATCTCAAATAGGTGTCTAAGAACATGGCCTTATTAGGATACAACGCTGTGTCACAATTTCATATATATATATATATATATATATATATATATATATATATATGTGTGTGTGTGTGTGTGTGTGTTCAAAATCGTGTATCTTGAAAAGTTCTGACCGATTGCTTTGAAATTGTGACACAGCGTTGTATCCTAATAAGGGCATGCATTTAGACACCTATTTGAGATTTTCGTAACAACGTTTCCTTGCTATTATGCGCATTATAATCATATATATATATATATATATATATATATTCAAAATCGTGTATCCTCAAATAAATATATATATAAATGTTCAAAATATTATGCAAGATTTATACAAGATTTTGAACACACACACACACACACACACACACACACACACACATATATATATATATATATATATATATATATATATATATATATATATATTGTGAAAATCTGTTACACATTCTCGTCGGCTAAGAGCTTCTGACACATCATCCATTTTCGAATTCCAGGGAATCATGTACGTGGATGATGTGTGGGTGGGAGCTGAAAGCACAGAACAGTGGACAGCTGGGCAAATACTACAATTCGTCGCTGCGGTATGAGAAGAAATAAATAAAATAAAAATACAAAATGAAGAAAATGACTGTTGCACCCTTCAGTGTTCGATTTGTTTTCGTTTCCGATGGACGTTTGTTTTATTTGCGCCACGCCAGGCTTATTGAAGTTAATATTGATTGATTTCCATTTACAGAACGTTAGCACGCTATTACCGCTGGATGCGGAGTGATTGTATCGTTCTTTGCAGAATATAAGCGGATTTTTAGAGCGAAGATTAATCTTTTTACTTTAGTTAGAGAAATATCTGACTGTGTGACTTCTTGTTTTCAATTAATTCAACATGTGAAGTTTCTTTTTATTAGTGACTGTTGCGTCAGCCTAAAAGTTTCTGCTTCAAAGATGCGAAGTAATTAATCATCTTAGCATAGTTAAAGCCAAGCGACTGGCGGAAAAAGGATATTCAGGAGACGACAAAAAAAAAAAAAAAAAAAAAAAAAAAACAAACTCCACCACTGGTAGTAAAAGGTTTCAGACGTCTTAGATTTATGTTTCATTTGACGTGCAAGCATCGAATGTTACTAATGTTTAGCAAAAATGTGATACAGCAGTCCGAAAACCTGTAGTTTTTTATCTACCAGACAGAGTGGGTCAGGAGTTCAGGGCTAACAGTGATGTAAGAAATTACCTGGACATTAAATGGCCAGAATTTTTGCTGACATGTATGCTGCCGCATCTAAAACAAATGAGGGGTTTGTTGCGCCTATTGTTGCCCCAGGTCGCAGAGAGATAAAAAACTTTATTATCACCATAAAGTAGTATTTAAACTGCGGAGGCAACAGAAGAGACAAGTGAGTTTTGAAATGAAAAAAGGAACAAAATACTACATCTGTGTGACTCTAAAAATGCTTTGGAGCGATTAGAATAGGAAATCTGGTAACAGCTGTATCCACGCTGTGATGCAAGAAACAAGCAGCTGACGAGAAAAGAGGAAATACGGAAAAATTAAACCAGTTTCACTAATTCAATATCTCGGCGAAACCATTCAGGAACACAGAATGGAAGCAAAAGTAAATTAAATCACACCCATAACGTGTAAACTTAGGGTAAATGTCTGCAAGAAATGTGTCTCCAAGCACAAAAAAAAATAAGAGAGTAAAATACAACAGTGAAACTGGGATCCTCTTACGGACCAAACACTACTTTTCAGCCGGCCGGGGTGGCTGAGCGGTTCTATGAGCTATAGTCTGGAACCGCGCGACCGCTACGGCCGCAGGTTCGAATCCCGCCTCGGGCATGAATGTGTGTGGTGTCCTTAGGTTAGTTAGGTTTAAGTAGTTCTAGGGGACTGATGACCTCAGAAGTAAAGTCCCATAGTATTCAGAGCCATTTGAACTAATTTTCAAAACGGAAACAGATAGTGAAAAACTGAGGAGAAGAAACACAAAACCGTAAGAAAAATTCTAGGCTCTAAACTCGTAGAAGAACATTACCTACTCAAAGGCGTACAGGAAATCAAATAATACACAAATGACCACAGTGACATCATAAAACGCACGTTAAGTTTCTACGTGCACATTAAATGAATAAACCCAGACAGTCTTACAAAACAAACAGTCGAAATCTTTGGTAACAGGAGTAAAGAGAAAACAGAGTCGATGAAACGGATTTGCGAACTGCACTGAAATTGGCATGAATTATACCTTACGATGTTCAAAACCGTGACATCTTCAGGTAGAAATATCACAAATAGGTCGTTGAATAAGAGGAAAAATCAAAGACGGAGACTGGAACGAAATGATATGAAGAGAGAAAGGAAGTCCCACACGATGAGAACGAAAATAAGGAAGGCAGATGTCCACCACTTGGTACTTTGCGTGTTCCTAATGTATTTTTACTCGATGACTTTGAAACGTTCCCTTAGAAAAATTAATGAATTACTGTGCTGATAAACCTCTACGTTATTTGATTTTCAAACAGCTGAGCAGAACTGAACGTACTCAGACATTTCGCTCTTTACCTATTCTGATCAACACTAAACTGACACATAATATTTTTAGCGCAACGCAATCTGACTTTTAAAAAATCCCTACAAAAGAATGGCCCTGACTAACAATAACCTATACCTTTCATGAATCACTTACCTCACAAAAATCTTCGTTACTCGAACTACTGCAATACAGCGAGCGCCACTACTGCCAGCTAAATAAAAGATTCTAACTACTGAAGGCACTAACTACTGATAGGCATAGTCAGCAAATGAAAGATTGTTATAGAGAACAAACAATGTATTTAACTTAATAATGTTCCAAAGTCATCATATATATATATATATATATCAGTTCATGATATCCAATATTACAAATTTACTCTTTCTGATGGACACACGTCCAGATCGTCCGCTTTCAAAACTCTAGCATCTCTCTCTCCACATTCACCACTGCTGGCGGCTCACATTCCAACTGCGCAACGCTACGCGCTCTTCACATCTAACTGCCCAACACTACAATAGCGAGTATTACAACAATGCCAACCAGCCACAGACTGCACACAGCACAGCCAGTGATTTTCATATCGAGCGCTACGTGGCGTTACCAACATAAAAACCTTAACAGACTACTTACAACTTTCCGTCTGTTACTACGAACTCTGACCTTTCTGACAGAAAATCACGAATCCAGTCGCACAAATGAGGTGATATCCCATAGGCACGCAGTTTGTTTAGGAAAAACTCTTGTGAGGAACGGTGTCGAAAGCCTTCTGGAGATCTGAAAATATGGAATCAATTTGACATCCCCTGTCGCTAGCACTCGTAATTGCATGAGTATAAAGAGGTAATTGTGTTTCTGTCCGCACCTCGTGGTCTCGCGGTTGCGTTCTCGCTTCCCGAGCACGGGGTCCCGGGTTCGATCCCCGGCGGGGTCAGGGATTTTCACGTGCCTCGAGATGACTGGGTGTTTGTGTTGTCCTCACCATTTCATCATCATCCAGGACTGTGGCGAAGTGAGGACTGAGCAATAGTTGGGAAATTGTCCGGGCGCTGATAACCGCGCAGTTGAGCGCCCTACATATATCATCATCATGGGACCATAGGTTTTCTATATATATATATATATATATATATATATATATATATATATATATATGGTCAGTTGCCACTCCCTGCACCAAGTGCCTATCCGCTGCAGATCTTCCCGCATTTCGCTACAATTTTCTAATGCTGCAACTTCTCTGTATACTACAGCATCATCCGCGAAAAGCCACATGGAACTTCCGACACTATACTGACCATATATATATATATATATATATATATATATATATATATTGAAAGGTGGCTACACTGAGCCACAGCGCCAGAGATTGCGCCAAAGAGTTTTATTCCGCCGCCTCCACTGGCAGTTCTTGTCGAGAAGTCGTGGTGGAGAGTGCTTGTCGAGATGTGGCAGTAGTCAGTGCTTGTTGAGAAGTAGTAGTAGTGAGTCGGTGTTGAGATGTTGTAGTAGGGAGTGCTTGTTCCATGTTTTATGCAGTTGTTTGATGGGCTAGACAGCAGATGTTGTTCGAATGGAGATATTGTAATGATCAGAGTGCTTTTCGTCAATATATATGAAGGTAAAAAAATTCCCTTTTCTTTTTATTATTTCAACGTCTTAAATAATGCGTCATTACAGGTTCAGTCAACAAAGCATCTGGCTTGTGTTCTTGTATTAGAGTGTAATTCTGGTTTCCTTACGCAATTATAGTATTTATATTTTTTTTAATTGCTTCAGTATAAATGGTATTTAAAATTTCTTGTCTTATTGACGAAGAACCGTGCCAGATGTGTACGTTGAATCACACTTCCACACACGGAACAATGACACTTCTGTTTTGGTTTCGTAGGTTTTATAGTTGCTGGGGACTTAATTAATTAATTGTGTTAACGGAAATTTTCTTTCATTCTTTGTTGTTATTCTATGCAGTCAGATTGCGTACTAAAACTAGTCAGGGCCAACCGTTTACGAGACAGCGTAACCGAACAGACAGCGAATAAAAACTTAAAATTATTTGCATTAAATATAATTAAGCCCCCATGCAATATATATATATATATATATATATATATATATATATATATATATATATCGTCAGTTGCCACTCCCTGCACCAAGTGCCTATCCGCTGCAGATCTTCCTGCATTTCGCTACAATTTTCTAATGCTGCAACTTCTCTGTATACTACAGCATCATCCGCGAAAATGCGCATGGAACTTCCGACACTATATATATATATATATATATATGACCTAGCAGATAGTGTCCGACACTATATATATATATTTAACCTAGTAGATAGGGGACTGATGACCTTCGCTGTTTAGTCCCCCTTAAACATCCAACAACCACCTAGTAGATAGTGTCGGAAGTTCCATGCGGCTTTTCGCGGATGATGCTGTAGTATACAGAGAAGTTGCAGCATTACAAAATTGTAGCGAAATGTAGGAAGATCTGCAGCGGATAGGCACTTGGTGCAGGGAGTGGCAACTGACCATTAACATAGACAAATGTAATGTATTGCGAATACATAGAAAGAAGGATCCTTTATTGTATGATTATATGATAGCGGAACAAACACTGGTAGCAGTTACTTCTGTAAAATATCTGGGAGTATGCGTGCGGAACGATTTGAAGTGGAATGATCAAATAAAATTAATTGTTGGTAAGGCGGGTACCAGGTTGAGATTCATTGGGAGAGTCCTTAGAAAATGTAGTCCATCAACAAAGGAGGTGGCTTACAAAACACTCGTTCGACCTGTACTTGAGTATTGCTCATCAGTGTGGGATCCGTACCAGG
Organism: Schistocerca americana; assembly: GCF_021461395.2. Classification (NCBI taxonomy): domain Eukaryota; kingdom Metazoa; phylum Arthropoda; class Insecta; order Orthoptera; family Acrididae; genus Schistocerca; species Schistocerca americana. Next base: position 142,441,541 of record NC_060128.1, on the reverse strand, counting down.
TCGGGTTGACAGAGGAGATAGAGAAGATCCAAAGGAGAGCGACGCGTTTCGTCACAGGGTTATTTTCTAAGCGTGATAGCGTTACGGAGATGTTTAGCAAACTCGAGTGGCAGACTCTGCAAGAGTGGCGCTCTGCATCGCGGTGTAGCTTGCTCGCCAGGTTTCGAGAGGGTGCTTTTCTGGATGAGGTATCGAATATATTGCTTCCCCCTACTTATGCCTCCCGAGGATATCACGAATGTAAAATTAGAGAGATTAGAGCGCGCACGGAGGCTTTCAGACAGTCGTTCTTCCCGCGAACCATACGCGAGTGGAACAGAAAAGGGAGGTAATGACAGTGGAACGTAAAGTGCCCTCCGCCACACACCGTTGGGTGGCTTACGGAGTATAAATGTAGATGTAGATGTAGATAGTCATCATCATCATCATCATCATCATCATCATCTAGTTGTGTTTCTGAATCCATGCTGACACGGGTTTATCGGCCCTTTTTAGGAATGCTTTTTTATCTTTAAAAACCCGCATGGCTTTTTGGAATCGGGTAAAATTATAACACACTTGCGCGTCGGTCGCCTTTTCGGCAAATTATTGGGGACAACACGGTGAGACCTCCGTCGCGTATATAGCAGAGAGAGCGGTAGCGGTTGCGTTGCGCTCGCTTCGCTTCCCCAGGGCCAGGTGACTAGGCCGCGCATCCGTCTTCCTTAGGAGGGAATTTTTAAAATATTTCGCGTGTATGTGTGCTCGGGGAGATGGGCGGCGGCGCGATGACGGAGGCTGCGCGCCGGCGGCGACACTCAATTCCGCTAATGGGCAAAAAAAAAAAAAAAAAAAAAAAAAAAGAGGAGGGAGGACGGCGCCCGAAGCCGTAATGCAAGGAGGCGGCAGGCGAGAGGGAAATTCTGCGACCGCCTGGAAGCCGTGCTAGTCAGCAGCAGAGCTCTCAGGGAAGAAACTGTGGAGTCTCGGCCGGGCTAAGTCGCAGGACAGCAGTCATCACCAACCCGCCACAGGCTCAACAGAGGAGAGGTTCAAAATGGTTCAAATGGCTCTGACCACTATGGGACTCAACATCTGAGGTCATCAGTCCCCTAGACTTAGAACTAACCTAAGGACAGCACACACATCCATGTCCAAGGCAGGATTAGAACCTGCGACCGTAGTGGACGCGCGGTTCCAGACTTTTGTGCCTAGAACCGCTCGGCCACAGCGGCCGGCCAGCTAATTTCAATTTTCAACTGAGCTCCAGTTAGTATTACATACAATGGGCATCTAATGTCTAGTACCTAGGACTTATATCTATTTCTTATAACTAGTTCCTATCGCCTGCAGCGTCACATGTGTGCCAGTGAGATATAAACCTAAAACTTTGAACATAGCTGCTAAGATTCAGTGACCGTGACAGAATTATATTGTAACAAATAAGCCCTCGCTCACAAATATTAAGTCAAAATTGACCTGGTTTCGACGCTACTATGAGCGTCGTCTTCAGAATTTTATTAATGCACTATATACCTAATGTTTTAGTACAGTTAGTCTAATTCTGAAGACGACGCTCATAGTAGCGTCGAAACCAGGTCAATTTTGACTTAATATTTGTGACCGAGGGCTTATTTGTTCCGATAGATATAACCTACTTTGATAGCCTTGCTCATCGAGTTAAATCCGAAGAGCGTGCCCCGGCACTGGACAGGCCACGATGTTGATTCTCTGCAGTTCCCTAGCATAGTTTTCCTAAAACTAAGTCCTACAAACTAACTTATCCTACGTCATATCCGGTGCATGCCCTTATCGGTGTCATTGACCCCCACTCCCCCTAATCCTGCATGTGGCGGATTCCAACTATGAAGCAAAGTCGGCCAGTCCAAGCACAGGCGGTATGGGAATAGGGCTCTAGACGCAATCAGTGTTGGTTGTCTCAGTTATTTAGTTCATGTCCCTCAAGTATTCTGTTAAAACTTTCCGTAATACCTCGTTGGCCAATGTATTTAGCAGTTGGAAAGTGTCCTCACGTCGAAGCAGTTGATATGTGTCGTGGTTTGGAAGTCTGTCTCGAAATGTAGTCGCAACATCATTGAAGAGGGGGCACTCGTAAAGCACATCTACATCCACATCTATCTACATTCATACTCCGCAAGCCACCTGACGGTACCTCTATCGGTTCTCCCTTCTATCCCAGTCTCGTATTGTTTGTGGAAAGAAGGATTGTCGGTATGCCTCTGTGTGGGCTCTAATCTCTCTGATTTTATCCTCAAGGTCTCTTCACGAAATATACGTAGGAGGGAGCAATATACTGCTTGACTCCTCGGTGAAGGTATGTTCTCGAAACTTCAACAAAAGCCCATACCGCGCTACTGAGCGTCTCTCCTGCAAGATCTTCCACTGGAGTTTATGCATCATCTCCGTAACGCTTTCGCGATTACTAAATGATCCTGTAACGAAGTGCGCTGCTCTCCGTTGGATCTTCTATATCTCTTCTACCAACCCTATCTGGTATGGATCCCACACCGGTGAGCAGTTTTCAAGCAGTGGGCGAACAAGCGTACTATAACCTACTTCCTTTGTTTTCGGATTGCATTTCCTTAGCATTCTTCCAATGAGTCTCAGTCTGGCATCTGCTTTACCGACTATCAACTTTATATGATCATTCCATTTTAAATCACTCCTAATGCCTACTCCCAGATAATTTATGGAATCAACTGCTTCCAGTTGCTGACCTGCTATATTGTAGCTAAATGATAAGGGATCTTTCATTCTATGTATTCGCAGCACATTACACTTGTCTACATTGAGATTCAATTGCCATTCCCTGCGCCATGCGCCAATTCGCTGCAGATCCTCCTGCATTTCAGCACAATTTTCCATTGTTACAACCTCTCGATATACCACAGCGTCATCCGCAAAAATCCTTCCGATGTCATCCACAAGGTCATATATGTATATTGTGAATAGCAACGGTCCTACGACACTTCTCTGCGGCACACCTGAAATCACTCTTACTTCGGAAGACTTCTCTCCATTGAGAATGACGTGCTGCGTTCTGTTATCTGGGAACTCTTTAATCCAATCACACAATTGGTCTGATAGTCCATATGCTCTTACTTTGTTCATGGTCGGGAGTACTCTCTGACACGCCACAGTCACACGCGGGTGTAGCCCTCTTCCCAAATCGACATAAGTACACAACAACAACAACATGTCGGGTAGGGTCCATTGCCAGTGAGAAAATGGATCAGTCCTCATTTTGGCGCAAAATATTTCATGTCCAAGAACTCCCTCTGATATGAACTGGAAAGTTCTACGTCCAGTTTCTTCTACCTCCAAAGTTCCTCCCCTCTTTTCCTTATTTCCCTTTTATCCTCCACCCTCACACCCATGATGTCTACAATTTTCTAATAATTCCCCCTTTTTGCCCAGTACCAATCCGCTTGTTCCCTTATTTTGATGTCCAGAGAGCGAAGCCCCATTATGATTAATAGGGCCCCCCCTGGAGATGTTCTGTAGGCCCCCACAGATCTCAATATCATACTTCTCTGGACCCTTCTCACTGCCATGGCGAGCACAACCCTCTTGAGCCTGTGCGCCCAGACTCCCGAGCCGTAACCCACTACTGAGGTTAGGATGCTGTTATGGTAAAGTTTAATAAGGTGTGGGAGGAGATGGAATCTTTTGTGTCCTATCGAGATGAGATTGTTTAATATCTGCAGAGCTTTCTGGGTTACGATGTGAATGTGTTTCCCGAAGTTCCACCTCTCATCAATGATGACTCCTAGGTAGCGTGTCTCACGTCGCCGGAGAACTGGTGAGCCGTTAATCCTGACAGTGGGATTTCTAATTGGATGTCCTTTTAACAGCAGGTATGTGGATTTGCTGGGTGGCACCATTGTTGGAGTTTCTCTATGGCTCTCTCAAGTTTCGGTTCTATGTCTTCCCTGCTGAGGCCGCCGACCAACAGGAGATCTACTTAAACCTAACTAACCTAAGGACATCACACACATCCACGCCCGAGAGAGGATTCGGACCTACGGCCTTAGCAGCAGCGCGGTTCCGGACTGAAGCGCCTAGAACCGCTCGGTCACAGCATGTCGTACTGGGAACAGTATTAAGCTATGGGAGACATTCTCCTGCCCTTGATGAGACCTGTGGTAGTGATTGAAGACACGCTGACAGTTATTAACCACCTACATCCCTTCACGCTTGATATCTTCCCCGATGGCGATGTCATTTTTCAGCAGTACAATTGTCCATGCCTCGGAGCCAGAACCGCGCTACACTGGTTTGAGGAGCATTATAGTGAACTCACGCTATGTCTCGGCCACCAAATTCGCCTGATTTAACTCCTAAGGAACCCATCTGGGTCACTATCGGGCGCCGAGTACGCAAATCAGCGGCCTTTATTTACCTGTGCGTATACATCAGATGCCATATAGCTCCACAAACCCAACAACAGACCGGCCTGGGTGGCCGTGCGGTTCTAGGCGCTACAGTCTGGAACCGCGTGACCGCTACGGTCGCAGGTTCGAATCCTGCCTCGGGCATGGATGTGTGTGATGTCCTTAGGTTAGTTAGGTTTAAGTAGTTCTAAGTTCTAGGGGACTGATGACCACAGCAGTTGAGTCCCATAGCGCTCAGAGCCATTTTTGAAACCCAGCAACAAAATGTCGTATCCGTGACACCCAGAATCAGTGATATATTTCGATCCAAAGACGGACACACAAGCTATTAAACAGGTGATCATAATGTTTTGGCTCATCAGCGTAAGCTAAAGTTTTATTTGCGCGTCCGCTGCACCTACTTCAGTCTTCCGATGACCGCTTCGCAAGCCCTGCTTAGCTGCAGGCCGCCCACCGTCTTTATTTTCACAAATTTTTATCTCGATCGCATCTTTTACTACGCCGTCCCAGAAACTTGTGGTCCGCGTAATAACAGATGTCTCGTCGTATGCAATACAACATGTGTTTTCTAGAGCATGCTCCACTACTCCTGATTTCTCAGGGTACCAAAGGCGATAAAGTATCTCTCGTACACAGAGCTGTTCAGTAGTATGCACAGTCTGTCCAACACAAAACTGTCCTCACTTACACAGTATTTTATATACTCCCGGCTCTGTGAGATCTACATCGTCTTTCACAGGCCTCATGAGTTGCCGAATTTCTGTAGGAGCCCCTAAGGCCGAATCGATTTTATGCCTCTTCGTATTGTATTGTATGTTAACCGGGGACCTAGAAACGACGGAGAGGCTCCGTCCCCGCCGCAGCCGCAGTGGTCCACAACCCCACGACGACTACCGCAGTCCACTTCACCCCTCCGCCGCCTCACACCGAACCAAGGGTTATTGTGCGGTTCGGCCCACGGTGGACCCCCCACATCAGACTGTAACAGCTATGTTTGCGTGGTAGAGTAATGGTGGTGTACGCGTACGTGGAGAACTGGTTTGCGCAGCAATCGCCGACATAGTGTAGCTGAGGCGGAATAAGGTGAACCAGCCCGTATTCGCCGAGGCAGATGGAAAACCGCCTAAAAACCATCCACAGACTGGCCGGTTCACCGGACCTCGGCAAAAATCCGCCGGGCGGATTCGTGCCGGGGACCAGGCGCTCCTTCCCGCCCGGAAAGCCTTGCGTTAGACCGCACGGCCAACCGGGCGGGTTATGCGTCTGTAGGAACCAGTTTATCTTTCCTCTTACTTTGTAAAATGAAACAAAAAAAAAACCGCCGAACAGCTGTTCAGTTGACAATAATTTATTATGTACACTACTGATTTCGGAACAGTTAAAGTTCCATCATTAGGTGTAAACTAATAAGAAATTACTGAGTTACCAACCGGAAGGAACGCAAGCTCCCCCTCCCCCCCCCCCCCCCCCAAAGTGCATGCTCATAGTTGACGAGCCTGGTTGCAGTGCTAATATGCATTAAGTCAGTAATCTTCGATAAGGACGTAAAACATCTACATGGTTGCAACACTCAACGCTGAGATTGTCTTATTGCAAAGTTTTGTTGGTATAACAAGAAGAAAAACAGAATACTTGACTAATGATTCAGTTGAGCTATCCACTGAAGGAACGAAAATAAAAAAGATAAACACTTTCTGTTATTTGGAATCCATTTTAGAAATCGAGGGAAAATCAGAGTCCGAAATCAATAAAAGAATTAGTAACGGACGGAGGGTCATTGGGATGCTTAACTCCGTCTTATGGAGCAGGAGTGTAATGAGCAGAACTAAAAAATTAATATACACATTGTAATGGTACTTGAATTACGCAACCATTAAGGCACCTCAACTCAACCTGTCGATACCAGCAATATTTTACTGTGTTTCTGTAAAGTAGTTAACATATTTCTGAGACAGCATTCAGATTTGATTTCATTAATGTAGAGGTACTTTGATACATTGATATATTTATGTTGCAATGATATTATTCTTATGTGTGTTCTTTCTTTTGGCACTATGATCTTTGACGTACTTGTAACTCTGATTTTTGGGTGCGTAAGCGATTATTAGTTAGTTAGTTAGAGAGTCGGACCTTGAGAAAGTCAAGTCTTGGACGTCATGTTGGAAAGACGCATAACGTAGTCAGCTTTTAAAATGTGAACTTTAACAGTGAGGAAGATGTTTTCAAGTATGTTTTGTATTGTGAAGTGATGTTTTGTGTATTACGTGATATTGCAACAAAAGCAATAAAAAGAAAGTTTAACTTAAATTCGGAGTGCTGATTATTTTTTTATATCACCATTGTGCTAACTTTGAAAGGTTTAATCTTCAAGAATGGTTTGTGAAGCGCATCTATAAAACTTTTGAATATAGCGGAATAAAACCTAGACCTCTTTGCATTCGAGCTTGGAATCATCACCACCTGGATTTTCGACGATTGAGACCAGCGTGGGAAACACGAAAAGATGAGTGCCTAGTTTATTCATTATTACATGAAATTGCTTTATTAACTGTGCTCTAATGACACCTGCCACATAATAACTTTGTTGTTGTCCGAAAATGCAGTATTTAGCAGCGTGAGCGACACCACTGTCATTATTAAATTTTGACCTTTCTTGTGGTAGGGTTGTTAGAACATCCATATTAGAGAGCGTGGTTCTGTATGGAACGGAGATCTGGACAATTAACATGAAGCACATTAAAAAAAGCACAAGTTCTAGAGATGGACTTCTGGAGAAGATCAAGAAGAATCTCCAGGAAAGAAAAGATAAGGAACACCGAAATAATAAGGAGAATGGAAATAAAAGAAAGGCTCTAAGCACTATGGGACTTCTGACGAAATCAGTCCCCTATACATAGAACTACTTAAACCTAACTAACCTAAGGACATCACACACATCCATGCCCGAGGCAGGACTCGAACCCGCAACCGTAGCGGTCGTGCAGTTCCAGACTGTAGCGCCTTTAACCGCTCGGCCACTCCGGCCGGCAAAAGAAAGAATATATGACGTAATGGATAGGAAGAAATTACAGTGGTACGGGCATGTACGAGGAATGGAGAAAGCCAGAATACCAAAATTGATACTGGAGTGGGAACCGTAGGGGAGAAGAAGAAGAGGACGACCTATGATCACCTGGCTCCAAAATGTACAGCACACAATGAGGAGAATGGGCACAGAGGAAGAGGACACACAAGTTCGAAACACCTGGAGGAATATTTTGAAAATATAGTTTAAGAACGTTTATTCTTTGTATTGTAATTTCCGAGTAAATTATCATGTTAGAGATAAGCCTCTGTAATGAGGAAAAGCTCAAAAATAATGTTGTTGTTGTTGTGGTCTTCAGTCCTGAGACTGGTTTGATGCAGCCCTCCATGCTACTCTATCCTGTGCAAGCTTCTTCATCTCCCAGTACCTACTGCAACCTACATCCTTCTGAATCTGCTTAGTGTATTCATCTCTTGGTCTCCCTCTACGATTTTTACCCTCCACGCTGCCCTCCAATACAAAACTGGTGATCCCTTGATGCCTCAGAACATGTCCTACCAACTGATCCCTTCTTCTAGTCAAGTTGTGCCACATACTTCTCTTCTCCTCAATCCTACTCAGTACTTCCTCATTACCCATCTAATCTTCAGCATTCTTCTGTAGCACCACATTACGAATGATGTGTTGGCAGAAGAGCCAACACCGTGTTGCTAGAGGAGGCCGAAATGCACGCGTTTAAGCACACGCAGACTGGCGTGAGGTCTGGAACAGTCAAAGGAGTTGAGTCTACTAAATAAAGTACTGAGTTCCTTGAATACTTAACTTTAATCCATAATTGGAGAACATCGCTCTTGATGATACATAATTACAATCTCAATATAAACGTAATGGCGCCTTGCTAGGTCGTAGCAAATGACGTAGCTGAAGGCTATGCTAACTATCGTCTCAGCAAATGAGAGCGTATTTGTCAGTGTAGCATCGCTAGCAAAGGCTGCTGTACAACTGCGGCGAGTGCTAGGACGTCTCTCTAGACCTGCCGTGTGGCGGCGCTCGGTCTGCAATCACTGACAGTGGCGACACGCGGGTCCGACGTATACTAATGGACCGCGGGCGATTTAAAGGCTACCACCCAGCAAGTGTGGTGTCTGGCGGTGACACCACAACGAAAGCTTCTATTCTCTTCTTGTCCAAACTATTTATCGTCCATGTTTCACTTCCATACATGGCTACACTCCATACAAATACTTTCAGAAACGTCTTCCTGACACTCAAATCTATACTCGATGTTAACAAATTTCTCATCTTCAGATATGCTTTCCTTGCCATTGCCAGTCTACATTTTATATCCTCTCTACTTCGACCATCATCAGTTATTTTGCTCCCCAAATAGCAAAACTCCTTTACTACTTTAAGTGTCTCATTTCCTAATCTAATTCCTTCAGCATCACCCGACTTAATTCGACTACATTCCATTATCCTTGTTTTGCTTTTGTTGATGTTCATCTTATACCCCCCTTTGAAGACACTGTCCATTCCGTTTAACTGCTCTTCCAAGTCCTTTGCTGTCTGTGACAGAATTACAATGTCATCGGCGAACCTCAAAGTTTTTATTTCTTCTACATGGATTTTAGTACCTACTCCAAATTTTTCTTTTGTTTCTTTCACTGCTTGCTCAATATAGAGATTGAATAACATCGGGGAGAGGCTACAACCCTGTCTCACTCCCTTCCCAACCACTGCTTCCCTTTCCTGTCCCTCGACTCAAAAATAATAATAAAATAAAAACGCTGCAGTTTTGGAGTTCATGTAATTTCTCAGTACTGAAATTTAATCATTGCTTTCACCGCTAGTCATGTGTCGTGCACACATTTTATGTTTTCGCAATTATTTCGCCACTTCTTATTCTGCCAGCGTAGCTTTCGTTTTTGTGACGCTGTGGCTGCGTGTACGAAGTTACCTTACTGTGACAGATGTCGCTACACAGGCCATGCGGAAGCGGACGGAACTAACAAGACGTAGAAAAAATCAATTTGTCGCGCCGCCTAAATATGGCCGAGCGGCCAGCAGACGGCTTTATTAAGAATGTTAAGTTATGCCAAACGGTGTAATTGAGTCATTCGTTTTACTCTCATTTGAATAACAAGATGCAGTCGGAGATTATACGGCGGAAGGGCGGTCACAAAAAAAGAGAGCCCTGGGGTATGACCAGCACGCCACCGCCTTCTAACCGCGGCCCCCACCTCGCACGCCACCGCCTTCTAAATGCAGTCCCCTACCCGCTTTCTATGCCACACGCCATTCCCGCAGGAACTATACGGCGCGGGAATCATAAAATCTGACATATTTCTCTCAGACAGATCGCACACACCCTGGCAGCGGAGAGGCGGAAAGCTTTCAGAACTTATGGTTTCGTCTAACAGTAAGCAAGGAGGCAGTCGTTGTAGGTACTTGCAATAACAATACAGGTAATAATGAAAACTATGATGACAATATCACCAGAAAAGGAGAAAAATGGGGAAATTTTCTTTTCCAATAAGTGATGAAAGGAAACTAGGGAAAACTTTATCTGCTGGCTAGAGACTTAATACATCTACATCTACATCTATACTCCGCAAGACATCTGACGGCGTGTGGCGGAGGGTACTTTGAGTACCTCTATCGGTTCTCCCTTCTATTCCAGTCTCTTATTGTTCGTGGAAAGAAAGATTGTCGGTATGCCTCTGGGTGGGCTCTCATCTCTCTGATTTTATCCTCATGGTCTCTTGACTCCTCGGTGAAGGTATTTTCTCGAAAAAACAAAAGGCCGTACCGAGCTACTGAGCGTCTCTCCTGCAAAGCCTTCCACTGGAGTTTATCTATCATCTCCGTAACGCTTTCGCGATTACTAAATGATCCTGTAACGAAGCGCGCTGTTCTCCGTTGGATCTTCTCTCTCTCTTCTATCGACCCTATCTGGTACGGATCCCACGCAGCTGAGCAATATTCAAGCAGTGGGCGAACAAGTGTACTATAACCTACATCCTTTGTTTTCGGATTGCATTTCCTTAGGATTCTTCCAATGAATCTCAGTCTGGCATCTGCTTTACGGACGATCAACTTTAAATGATCATTTCATTTTTTATCACTCCTAATGCCTACTCCCAGATACTTTATGGAATTAACTGCTTCCAATTGCTGACCTGCTATATTGTAGCTAAATGATAAAGGATCTTTCTTTCTATGTATTCAGAGCACATTACACTTGTCTACATTGAGATTCAATTGCCATGCCCCGCACCATGCGTCAATTCGTTGCAGATCCTCCTGCATTTCAGTACAATTTTCGATTGTTACAACCTCTCGATATACTACAGCATCATCAGCAAAAAGCCTCAGTGAACTTACGATATTACCCACAAGGTCATTTATGTATATTGTGAATAGCAACGGTCCTACGACACTCCCCTGCGGCACACCTGAAATCACTCTTACTTCGGAAGGCTTCTCTCCATTGAGAATGACATGCTGCGTTCTGTTATCTAGGAACTCTTCAATCCAACCACACAATTGGTCTGATAGTCCATATGCTCTTAATCTGTTCATTAAACGACTGTGGGGAACTGCATCGAACGCCTTGCCGAAGTCAAGAAACACAGCGTCTACCTGGGAACCCGTATCTATGGCCATCTCAGTCTCGTGGGCGAATAGGGCGATCTGGGTTTCACTCTAATTCTGTGTCTCAACCACAGAACCAATTGGCTTGATAATGTGAATATCGGATTCAAAGGTTCAAATGGCTCTGAGTACTATGGGACTTACCTTCTGAGGTCATCAGTCCCCTAGAACTTAGAACTACTTAAACCTAACTAACCTAAGGACATCACACACGTCCATGCCCGAGGCAGGATTCGAACCTGCGACGTAGCGGTCGCGCGGTTCCAGACTGAAGCGCCTAGAACCGCTCGCCCACTCCGGCCTGCAATATCTGATTAATAATCTCATTTCACTAAGGTTTCAAGCTCCTCTTGATGTTTTTCCGTGTTTGCTACTTAAAAATTGGGTTGTTTTGAAAATCAGCCTTATACAAACAAAATTAATGAATTATTTTTTTAATGTTTATATTTACCCAGACAAGTTTTGATATTTATGTGTCATCTTCTGTGGGACAAATTTTTATTTCTGTGAAGTACAATACCAAATTTACAATAATTTATCTATTGTAGGCCTAAGAATTACAATACGTGGATTTTGCTGTGCTTTGTTTAGACGCTCACCTTAAAATTACATCGCTAAATGAACTGCATTATTATACATCGGTTTTTGTGCTCTTTTTCGTTGTTATTTTTTTAATCATGCCATCTGCAAACTAGCCATGAAGAAAATTATTGTTTATTTGTGAAAAACTGTTTCGTGGGTAGAGGTTATGTGTGTTTCTATACTTACATCTTTCGTCCTCTTGCGTGTCTCTGGTTGATGTCTCGATCAACTGCACTGAGTAGCAGACATCAACCAGAGACACGCAAGAGGACGAAAGATGTAAGTATAGAAACGCACATGACCTCTATCTACGAAACACACAATAGCTTTCTTCGTGGCAAGTTTGCAGACGACTTGCTGTAAAAAAAATAAAAAAAAATAAAAATAAAAAATAAAAAAATAAAAAATAATAAAAAAAACACCAACGGAAAAGCGCACAACAACCGACGTATAGTAATGCAGTTCATTTAGCGATGTAATTTCAAGGTGAGCGTGAAAACAAAACAAAGCAAAATGCGCATTTAATCCTTAGGCCTACAATAGATAAATTATTATAAATTTGGTATTGTACTTTATAGAAATAAAAGCTTGATCCAGAGGAGATGACAATAGGTGTCGAAACATGTCTGGGTAAAAATAAAAATAAAAAATTAATTTAAAAAATTGTGTTTACATAAGGTTGATCTTCAAAACAACGCAGTTTCGGATTAGTTATATAACGTGTCAGAACTGTTAAATATGTCTCTTCCCCTCTGTACAGTTTTTATTGCTTTATAATATTTTTCACTTTACAGCGCGTTTGCTAAGTCGCTGTGGACTGTATTACGGACAACGGATATACCTTACGTTGGAAGTTGAAAGTTGGCAGAACACATGTTAGCAGAACTGGTTTTTTTCGATAGATACACGATTTTTAATTTGTTCTGCTGTTGCCTAAAGTTTTACTGATTGTTACAGTTCATGAAATCTGTTGAGTGTGATGAGTAGTTTTTTTAAAAAATCAATTTGTTTTTAAATTATGGTACTATCAACCGAGGAACATATTTTAGTTATTGAACGTGTATTTCGACAAGCCGATAAATGACACAGGTTTAGTGTGGGAGGCATTTGCTGGAAAATTCCGGGAAACAGTTGTACCTCATCGTAATGCGGTCCGTCGGCATACTGATAAAGTCTGACAGGCCGGCTCGTGTGTTAGATGCCGAATGAACTGGAAGGCCACTTCAACTAAAGGAACAGAAGTTTTTGGATATTAGGGAAGTCAGGCTATTATGACATACCCAGGTAAAATGACATAGCCAGGCTTTGGACGAAACCAGCTGAGTGGCGCCACGTCCACTAAACTGTATAGAAAGGTCGATCGGTGAGTTTGTTCGTACGTCCATGGCGACGAGCTGCCAGAATCCGTCTTTGTACTGTGAACGAATTGCCGTCGGAACTTCTCTTAGCATCCCCAAAGAAGTCGGACGATCTCTGTAGACTTGCTACTTCAGGTAACACCAGAACCAGTAACCACGTAGATACAGGTCCGCAAGCATGACGGAAATGGCGGCTCAGCACGCGATCCTCACCAACCGCTGTGCGCGAGAGATGTTTCACACGTGTGGCAATGTGAGGTGGAGCGGCATCCTGCATTAAAGCCGTATCTTCTAGCAGTTGTCTGTCAGCCAGGCTAGGGGTGACGCGATTCTGTAACATATCTGCTTACCGTGCACCCGTCACGGATCATTTTATGCACGATTTTTGCGCGACGTGTCTGACGTGATGACATCTGGCACCATCTGTTGAGCCGCGCGGAGTGGCCGAGCGGTTTAAGGCGCCATGTCACGGATTGCGCGGCCCCTCCTGCCGGAGGTTCGAGCTCTCCCTCGGGCATGGGTGTGTCTGTTGTTCCTAGTTTACGTTGGTTTAGCCCTTCGGCGGGCGCCTGCGGCAGATAGCAGCAAGATTTGGTTTTCTGTTAGTATCATAGATAGCGTTACCGTTGCAAGTACTTCCAGATTTTTGTTCTCAACGGATGTCACCACTTACTAGATATGCGCTGTTCATGCTTTCAGTTGTTTTAAACGTAAGTGTTGCGTTTGCGGTGTGTTTGCCGCTACGCGCCGTGTGATGTATTTTGTATACGTTTTTCTTTCGCCTCAAGGCAATATTTCTTTTATATTAGCGTATAATGGATATTCGAATCGAATCAAGTTCCCATATGCAATTTTCATTACTTTTTACAGTCTTGGACATTGATTTGCTACAATATATTAGTTTTACAAAAACAAGTGTTTCATTAGGTCTCATAAGAGCGTGGAAATGGAGAAAAAGAAGGCATTTGACAGGCACCGTCTAATTGTGCGTCCTGAAGACTATGACAAAGTACTGCGAGAATTGTCAGATGAAGACTTACAAGAATTGTCAGTTTCATGTGAATCGGAATCGGAAGAGGAAGTTATTGAAGAAGAAAACCACAGCAGTGACTCCGAACAATCAGCAGAGGAAACAGATGACCACCTGGTTGAAGAGGGGAGACAACAAACAGAGGATTACCGATTTTATGTAGGAAAAGATAAAGAAACTATTGGGATAAGTGAACCGCTTCCTTCATCTCCTAAAACCAACGCCAAGGACATCCTAAAAGTTCTGCCAGGTTCAAAAGCAAGTGCTGAAATTATGGAAAAAGAAATTGATGCATTTTACCTGTTTATTACTGATGGGATGATTATTTTTCCTTAGGTTAAAAATGTAAAACTAATTGAGGTGCAAAAGCCGCAACGCGCCCACTCATGGAAGTATGAAAGCAGCGCCCACCAAAGGGGAAGGTAGTGTGTAAGTCTAGGGACCGATGACCTAAGCAGTTTGGCCCCTTAGGAACTCACACACACATTTGAACATTTTGCCATCTGTTGATCTGTTTTCGCACTCATTTTTGCTTTCAATAAAACCTTTTGTCATTCCCGGCACGTGTTACAAGCTTTACCTCTGTTCCTACATTATCCCGCTAATTAATGCATTTTCAAATTTGACGAATTTTCGGGCAGCCCTGTATACTTAAAAAAAAGTTCAAATGTGCGATATTTTATGGGACTAACTGCTAAGGTCATCAGTCCCTAAGCTTACACACTGAGCCGTGGCGCTCGTTACTGGCGCGCCAGTCTCTTGCATGTCTATTATCGATCCTTCAATGTTTCTCACCTTTGCTTGCCTTGTTGTTTTCCGCATTCGCGGGGCGAGTGGCAGTTGACGTTCGCTCGGGCTACCTGCTGAGACGCCGCGAGGTGCGAGGTGGGAAGGAACCACGTATGTGTGGAGTTGGTTGTACGCGGTCTGCCGGTTCAGCATGGAGGATATGTGTCGGCTGCCTGCCTGTCTGCTCTCCTGATTTTCCTCGCCGTGCGTTGCCACCGCCTAGCTGGGGTTGCTGCCTGGTGTATCCTACACGAGCCATACCGGACGTCCAGCAGAAGCTAAGCAGCCTTGTGTTTGTTTTAAAGAAAAGGGGCAAATGTATAAGACCTTTTGTAACCAATTTTGGTGGCCTCTTAAGTGTGGCCTTAGCGTTTACACTGCCTTTGGGGAGAGTAAATTCTTTTAAATTTAAATAGTTGGGGTTCCCTGTCCTTTATAATCTTTTGCGGGGTTTTATTTGAATTTTCTCTTTGGGGTTCCTTCCTTGTGTTTGGTTAAATGTTTACTTGTATACCGGGAAGTGACTCCTGTTTAAAACTAGGAGAAGGTGTTTGATGTGACTGCCGCCTCCGGCATTCGTCTTTTCAATTAAGTGTTGTCATCCCTTCGAGCGACCTGCTGTCACTCCTCGTTAATTAATGCTGGTTTATGTGTACTTAATTTTGAATTGGCCATTTGAATTAATATTTTGGGGCGCAGTATAGCACTAAGGCAACCTCATTTATGCCACCATGTGCCCCAGTCTAGTACCTTAATTTTCAGTGGCACGAGTTAGCTCCACTACCGGTTTTACTGATGTGCTCCCTTCAAAATCTTGTCTTTTATAAGTTTGCCCCATGTGTGTCTGGGAACACAGACATGAGCTTTAGTGTGACTTCAGTGCTAGTCAGTTAATGGAATCTTCATTGGGGCTTGGCTTCCACTGAAGAGTTTGAGTGGAGCATAGTGTGTTTCATTTGTTATTCATTTAATTACTGTAAGTTTGTTTATTTAATGGGGAGCAAGATATTTAAAGACTGTTGGTATTAACTCCCCTAGTTGCGGGGTGTTGCTAATTTGTTCCAAATGGCCTACTAAGTATTCAATGGCAAGGCTGTTGATTAGTTGGTTACTGTGAGTACAAATTCACGCTGTTTATTTGTTACCGAAATTGTTGAAGTGTCTGCGTCGTGATTCAATCACTAGCTACGTGTATGAGCTAAATTGATATAAACCTTACAGTCCGCAGCTCGTGGTCGTGCGGTAGCGTTCTCGCTTCCCGCGCCCGGGTTCCCGGGTTCGATTCCCGGCGGGGTCAGGCATTTTCTCTGCCTCGTGATGACTGGGTGTTGTGTGATGTCCTTAGGTTAGTTAGGTTTAAGTAGTTCTAAGTTCTAGGGAACTGATGACCATAGATGTTAACTCCGATAGTGCTCAGAGCCGTTTTTTTTTTTATATAAACCTTACATTGCCTCCTTAAAATTTGTTGCCGGCAGAAACCCTTAAGACAACTAAGTTTTGTCAGTGCTTATGTTAACCTTTACTGGGGGGCAATACTTCGTGTAGTTGAATTTTGTCTTAAAATGTGTATTTATCTGATGTAATAAACGAGTGATAAAAGAAAAAAGCAAAGGGGCCTGGTCCGTCCGGTTTGTAACACGTATCACACACTACTTAACCTAAATTATCCTAAGGACAAACACACACACACATGCCCGAGGGAGGACTCGAACCTCCGCCGGGACCATCCACACTGTACATGACTGCACCGCCTTAGACCGCTAGGCTAATCCCGCGTGGTACGTTCAGTTCAATGTTGTCTATGTCGCTGTGAATTTCCCTCCGAACAGGCCGTAATTCCTTCCTCCATGTTTCGCCGCTGATGCGAGGGATGGGAATTCGGCAGGACAGAGAAGCAGTGGGACTCAATCAGTCGCTTCGCTGTTTGAGCGCGTGCTAGAGAGATAAGAGAAGCGGGTATGATGGCGGAGAAAGCACTGAGGACTTGTGCTCCGCCCACTTCTGTAGATAAGAGCAGTGGGAGTGCGGTGGAGTGGGGGCGACAGGCTGCCCTTCCGAGTGCAGTGGACCTACAGGGACGGAAGCAACCCTGAGGCTGCCGTCACAGACAAGGGTCGCCAGACGCCGTCGCCAGAGATCGTCCGATAACATCGGCCGACAGCTTCGTCACAGTGCGGCGGATATCCTTCGTCGGTTTTTGATCGGATCAATAGCGTTTTTTATTACTTTGTTTTAATTTTTTAAATTTATTGTCTTTCGGGACGTGCCCATACAGCAATCTCGACAGTGGAATGTCATTTCTTACGATACGAAGGCAAGGACAGCGCAACACCCAGTCCCCGAGCGGAGAAAATCTCCGACCCGGCCGGGAATCAAACCCGGGCGCCTTCGATTAGCAGTCCGCCTGTGCTGACCGTGCAGTTACCGAGGCGAACGGTCAAGGAGGTTGGATTCTATTCTAATGTCCTTGGGAAGGATGCGCTCCACGACGGCACAGTGTTTACAAACGAGTGCTGCACTGGAGCTTTTGATATTACGAAGAGGCTGAATGCATGATAATGTACTGTGCCTGTCTTGAAAATAACGTTGCGAGTCCTGCACACTGTTTCCCCAGTAACTGGAATAGCCAGACAAGTTTTGCGAATATACGACATAAAGAGAGAAACTTTCTGTCACGCACTGGAGACGATTGGTGGTAACATTGAAAAGATTACAAACGCACTGCCCGACTTGAAGTAAATTCAGCAATACGGATGTACAAATTGGTTTATTTAAACTTTCGCTACGTGAGAGGGCTCCCATAGGAAACGTGTAATCGCATTCAATGAAATTGTGAGGAAATATTTCTGGGGACATGAGGAACAGAAATAACGAATAAATCACTGAAAGAAACACATTTTAATTTTCACATGAGAGACTAACATTTGTTTGTGTTCCAGGTTACAAACGAGTTTGTTTGGGTGGTCATCTTCCGCAGCAAGCACAGAAATACACTCCTGGAAATGGAAAAAAGGACACATTGACACCGGTGTGTCAGACCCACCATACTTGCTCCGGACACTGCGAGAGGGCTGTACAAGCAATGATCACACGCACGGCACAGCGGACACACCAGGAACCGCGGAGTTGGCCGTCGAATGGCGCTAGCTGCGCAGCATTTTTGCACCGCCGCCGTCAGTGTCAGCCAGTTTGCCGTGGCATACGGAGCTCCATCGCAGTCTTCAACACTGGTAGCATGCCGCGACAGCGTGGACGTGAACCTTATGTGCAGTTGACGGACTTTGAGCGAGGGCGTATAGTGGGCATGCGGGAGGCCGGGTGGACGTACCGCCGAATTGCTCAACACGTGGGGCGTGAGGTCTCCACAGTACATCGATGTTGTCGCCAGTGGTCGGCGGAAGGTGCACGTGCCCGTCGACCTGGGACCGGACCGCAGCGACGCACGGATGCACGCCAAGACCGTAGGATCCTACGCAGTGCCGTAGGGGACCGCACCGCCACTTCCCAGCAAATTAGGGACACTGTTGCTCCTGGGGTATCGGCGAGGACCATTCGCAACCGTCTCCATGAAGCTGGGCTACGGTCCCGCACACCGTTAGGCCGTCTTCCGCTCACGCCCCAACATCGTGCAGCCCGCCTCCAGTGGTGTCGCGACAGGCGTGAATGGAGGGACGAATGGAGACGTGTCGTCTTCAGCGATGAGAGTCGCTTCTGCCTTGGTGCCAATGATGGTCGTATGCGTGTTTGGCGCCGTGCAGGTGAGCGCCACAATCAGGACTGCATACGACCGAGGCACACAGAGCCAACACCCGGCATCATGGTGTGGGGAGCGATCTCCTAAACTGGCCGTACACCACTGGTGATCGTCGAGGGGACACTGAATAGTGCACGGTACATCCAAACCGTCATCGAACCCATCGTTCTACCATTCCCAGACCGGCAAGGGAACTTGCTGTTCCAACAGGACAATGCACGTCCGCATGTATCCCGTGCCACCCAACGTGCTCTAGAAGGTGTAAGTCAACTACCCTGGCCAGCAAGATCTCCGGATCTGTCCCCCATTGAGCATGTTTGGGACTGGATGAAACGTCGTCTCACGCGGTCTGCACGTCCAGCACGAACGCTGGTCCAACTGAGGCGCCAGGTGGAAATGGCATGGCAAGCCGTTCCACAGGACTACATCCAGCATCTCTACGATCGTCTCCATGGGAGAATAGCAGCCTGCATTGCTGCGAAAGGTGGATATACACTGTACTAGTGCCGACATTGTGCACGCTCTGTTGCCTGTGTCTATGTGCCTGTGGTTCTGTCAGTGTGATCATGTGATGTATCTGACCCCAGGAATGTGTCAATAAAGTTTCCCCTTCCTGGGACAATGAATTCACAGTGTTCTTATTTCAATTTCCAGGAGTGTATTTATTTTATAAATAAAAAATGCCTTCTATTGCTGCACTGCTGTTATTCTCCTAGACGCGTTTCACCTTTTGTTCACTTTAAGGCATAATCAGCGGGATCTATATTGATACAGATACGCTTTTCTGTTGATATGTTTTATTCGTAGATTTTAAAACAGTTCACTTCTCACTTTTTACGTAAATAACTAATTGCTTACGCTTCTTAGCGTTTGTAGTTGGCATCTGCGTTTCCTTTCATCTGGTCACATGCTGGAGGTCGCACTACCACTCTATTTACGAAACATAAGCCTGCTATTTATGTGTCGAACATTTTTCTTTCCACTTTTCATTTTGTACGTTATTGTTGTTGTGATGTAAACCACTTATTTACACAAAAAGTGAGAAGTGAACTGTTTTAAAACCTACGAATAATATTATTTACACAAAAAGTGAGAAGTGAACTGTTTTAAAATCTGTGAATAATATATACCAAAACAAAAGCGTATCTGTATCATTATAGATCCCACTTGTGGTGTACCCGATCGTTCCTACTTCCATCTATTGTCCACATTAAACAATGTCCAGTCCAAAAGTCTTTTAAGATGATTTGAGAGGAGCGAAGATTACAATTAACTTTCTAGTTCACCTAGCTTGTCATGTTGAGATGGCTCCAGTTCTTCGTGTGTAGGGGTCTCATTGCTGAAGTTGAAAATCTCACATTTTAAGTCCTCACGGTTGGATTGAACTAAATAAATTTGATGATTGTTGTTGCAGAATTTTTGTTTTTATGTCAATATATTTTCTCACGTTTTAGTATATCATACATTCTTTTGATTTTTCACATTAACAAAGCCGAAATTCCATTGTTCGCACAAATATACAAAAATACGTCCGATCACATCACAGGCATGCTTTCGACTCCCACACTCTACGGAATTAACAATATTCCAAAGGGTTTACAATTTTTCTTAACAAATGAATTTTTATTAGCTTCCGTTACACTATTAATTTCGATTATTATTTCATAAATGGAACCAGAAATAAATATAGTAAACAGTACAGGATTGCCCAATTAATAATAGAAATTTTAAGTGTGCCAATAATTCGTAATTTTAAATGTTTCTAAAAAAAAATTTAAATGTGCATTCAGAACTAGTACTTGTCTGTTATAAATCGAAATTATCATATTTCATAAAGTAATTCAATTTCATAAATTTTAGCTTGAAGCATAACATACTATGCGTAAAATTATATGAAAGTTTTCAGAAAAACAACTACCATAATACTGACCTGTCCAAAATTCGAGAAATAATACTGACATCGACAACTACTGTCGAGAAAAAGTAATGCTAGAGCAGGATGTCCCGTTACACATTGATGATGCCTTAAAGCGAAAAAGGCGAAAAGCGCCTGGGAGAATAAAAGCAGTGCAGCAAGAGAAGGCGTTTTTTGTTTACAAAACAGGTTACGAACGTTGCTCAATGTGGCTACCATTGGCATCCACGACAGCCTCGAACCGCCATGGGGATGCCATTTACATTTGTTCGCAGCACCTTCCGAATGGCGGACAGCGGGATGTTGAGCTGTCGTGACAGAACTCGCGCACTGCCTTAAGGTCGCACACCTGGCATTCTCAGCCACGGCAACGGAAACCTCTTCAACAATTTGGGGAGCAATTGGCTGTCTGCCTCGTCCAGGAGCTGTCGCCAAATCGCCAGTTAATTAGAACTTCCGAATCATTTTCCTCAACTCCGGTACGGAAACAGGCATCTTCATGCTATTTTAATGCATCTATACTCGCGAAAAGCAACAGCTCCTTATAAAATGGCTCCTGACAGCAAGTATGATACTAACGCTACTAAGAACGCAGATCCTGCTGAACACAGTCTGACGATTATTCCCGTACGATAAAGAGCTTTCCATATATACTGTCTCAAGTAGCGAAAGTTTAATTGCATCCACATTGCATTGCATCTCAGTTAACGGTCAATGACTACCAACAACAAACTGAAATCTCAAATTTGTGGTAAGTTCCTATGGGACCAAACTGCTGAGGTCATCGGTCCCTAGGCTTACACACTACTTAATCTACTCCAAACAAACTTACACTAAGGACAACAGGCACACCTATGCTCGAGGGAGGACTCGAACCTCCGACGGGGGGGAAGCCCGGCGAATCGTGACAAGGAGCCTAAGACCACGTGACTACCACTCGCGGCACTGCCAACAACATGGGCTTGGAAGACAAACATGAATTTTAGAATAAAATATTCTGTACTTCCACTGAGAAGTGGAAAAACATACACATTAGCAAACCACCTCATATGATAGCCTCCCGTGAGATCACCGAAGTTAAGCGCTGTCGGGCGTGGTCGGCACTTGGATGGGTGACCATCCAGGCCGCCATGCGCTGTTGCTATTTTTCGGGGTGCAATCAGCCTCGTGATGCCAATTGAGGAGCTACTCGACCGAATAGTAGCGGCTCCGGTCAAAGAAAAGCATCATAACGACCGGGAGAGAGGTGTGCTGACCCCACGCCCCTCCTAACTGCATCCTCCACTGAGGACGACACGGCGGTCGGATGGTCCCGGTAGGCCACTCGTGGCCTGAAGACGGAGTGAGTACCATACTAGCATAAAAATACCAGTAAGCAGTAACAATAACTCGTAGACAGCTAATTCCCACCTACCACAGCCAAAAAAGAATCACTACAGTAACTTTAAGCACCAACATTGACACAGATCACCTGTCTCACCTGACCGCATAATTTTTTTTTGAGTTTATAATGAAAGCCTAAAATGTCCGTTACGTTTTTTATTTGTGTTGCAAATTACTTGTCGCATTAGGTATAGACGTGAGTCTGAAATTGCTAGAAAGCCATGCATAATGTAGCGTAAGGAAACGTTCAACAAATTGTTATTAAAATAATAAGTTACTCGAAATTTTTGGTTTCCGATATAGTAGCGATTTCAGATCACAGATCCCGAGACATACCTCTGGTATTGTATACTACTGGCCATTAAAATTGCTACACCACGAAAATGACGTGCTACAGACCCGAAATGTAACCGACAGGAAGAAGATGCTGTGATATGCAAATGATTAGCTTTTCAGAGGATTCACACAAGGTTGGCGCCGGTGGCGACACCTACAACGTGCTGACATGAGGAAAGTTTCCAACCGATTTCTCATATACAAACAGCAGTTGACCGGCGTTGCCTGGTGAAACGCTGTTGCGATGCCTCGTGTAAGGAGGAGAAATGAGTAACATCACGTTTCCGACTTTGATAAAGGTCAGATTGTAGCCTATCGCGATTGCGGTTTATCGTATCGCGACATTGCTGCTCGCGTCGGTCGAGATCCAAGGACTGTTAGCAGAATATGGAATCGGTGGGTTCAGGAGGGTAATACGGAACGCCGTGCTGGATCCCAACGGCCTCGTATCACTAGCAGTCGAGATGACAGGCATGTTATCCACATGGCTGTAACGGATCGTGCAGCCACGTCTCGATCACTGAGTCGACAGATGAGGACGTTTGCAAGACAACAACCATCTGCACGAACAGTTGGACGACGTTTGCAGCAGCATGGACAATCAGCTCGGAGACCACGGCTGCGGTTAGACTTGACGCTGCATCACAGACAGGAGCGCCTGCGATGGTGTACTCAACGACGAACCTGGGAGCACGAATGGCAAAACGTCATTTTTTCGGTTGAGTCCAGATCGCATGATGGTCGCATCCGTGTCTGGCGACATCGCGGTGAACGCTCATTGGAAGCGTGTATTCGTCATCGCCATACTGGTGTATCACCCGTCGTGATGGTATGGGGTGCCAATGGTTACACATCTCGGTTTTTCGCATTGACGGTACTTTGAACAGTGGACGTTACATTTCAGATGTGTTACGACCCGTGGTTCTACCCTTCACTCGATCCCTGCGAAACCCTACATTTCAGCAGGATAATGCACGAGCGCATGTTGCAGGTCCTGTACGGGCCTTTCTGGATACAGAAAATGTTCGACTGCTGCACATTCTCCAGACCTCTCACCAATTGATAGCGTCTGGTCAATGGTGGGCGAACAACTGGCTCGGTGGTATCGTGTTGAAGCTGCATGGGCAGCTGTACCTGTACACGTCATCCAAGCTCTGTTCGACTCAATGCCCAAGTGTATCAAGGCCGTTATTACGGCCAGAAGTGGTTGTTCTGGGTACTGATTTCTCGGGATATATGCACCCAAACTGCATGAAAATGTAATCACGTGCCAGTTCCAGTATAATATATTAGTCCAATGAATACCCGTTTATCATCTGCATTCTTTCTTGGTGTAGCAATTTTAATGGCCAGTAGTGCAGTATTTATTCACTAGTACAAGGCTCTGGACTCTTAATAACTATTTCATTCCTGGACGGGAATATACGTAACGTATGTGTGTAGGTTGTGACACAGGGACGATGACATACGGAAGTGTGGGTCTGGCTGTGATTCGTGCACGGATGTCCGAAACGATAAGGCGACCGCTCGCATAAAGCAGGAAATTCAGTTTCGGGTCCCGGCCCTGCACAGAGGTTCATTGCCTCCATTATAGTATAGAGACGAATACGGTCCATATTCGCAAGTGTGGATAGATTATCTAAAATTACTTTTTTTGGCTCTCCCTCTTTGAGATGTGGACTGGCCGGGACAACCTCGCCACGTGGACTGTGCGACTTCACAAAGTCTTCGTGATACTCTTTGAGACAGACTTAGTCCTTATCGGCACGCGCTTATATGAACGGGACTGAAAGTGTCTGGCAGCAGGCGAAATTTACAGTTTTGCCTCTGTGCCTCGTGCACGCAGCTACGCCAGAGGCGGCGGCCTCTACGGACGCCCTGCTTCCCTGCCGCTGTGCTGTGTGGGGTGGAGTAACCACCCCGTGCGCCCCTCGCTAGAAGCCAGACACAGCGGGGCAGAGCGGGCGCGCAATATTTGCCGAGGCGTCTCTCTTACCCTGCCCCGCCCCCTCTCATCCATCTTGCTCACAGCACCCCAGCCAACCCAGCACAGCACAACCACTCCTCCTCATCGATGCCGCCACCGCCGTTTCCTTGCGCCCACTGCGATTCCTCAAAAATTCACCGCGCCACTGGAAGGCTGGTACAAACTCTTTGTACGAACCCTCCCCCCCCCCTCCCCCCCCCCCTCCCCCCCCACCACCGATTCATATCCGAACATCTCTAGATGCTCGTCCGCCCCGATAGCTGAGTGGTCAGCGCGGTCGGTCTGTCACGCCAAAGGGCCCGGGTTCGATTCCCGGCTGGGTCGGAGATTTTCTCCGCTCAGGGACTGGGTGTTGTGTTGTCCTCATTATCATTTCATCGTCACCAGTGGAAGGTAACGGGGAACCACCACTGGAACAACTTCCCTAGACGCTCATGTGCCGAGCGGTTCTTGGCGCTTCAGTCTGGAACCGCGCGACCACTACGTTAGAGAAGTAGCAGAAATGAGAACAGCGACAAACTTATCAGAACTGGGATGGAGAGGTAGGGGAAGTTAAGGAATTCTGCTACCTAGACAGCAAAGTAACCGACGACGGACGGAGCAAGGAGGGCATAAAGAGTACATTAGCACTGGCGAAAAGGATATTCCTGGCCACGAGAAGTCGACTAGCATCAAACACAGATCTTAATTTGAGGGACAAATTTTTGAAAATGTACGTTTGAAACACAGCATTGTATTTCATCATCACCAGTGGAAGGTAACGGGGAACCAATGGTTCAAATGGCTCTGAGCACTATGGGACTTAACGTCTGAGGTCATCAGTCCCCTAGAACTACTTAAACCTAACTAAGGACATCACACACATCCATGCCCGAGGCAGAATTCGAACCTGCGGCCGTAGCGGTCTCGCGGTGCCAGACTGTAGCGCCTAGAACCGCTCGGCCAGTCCGCCCGGAAACGGGGAACCACCACTGTAATAACTTCCCTAGACGCTCGTGCGCCGAGCGGTTCTAGGCGCTTCAGTCTGGAAGCGCGCGACCACTAGGGTAGTGAAGTAGCAGAAATGAGAAGAGCGATAAACTTAACATCAGAACCGGGATGCAGAAGTAGGGGAAGTTAAGGAATTCTGCTACCTAGATAGCAAAATAACCGACGACGGACGGAGCAAGGAGGGGATAAAGAGCACACTAGCACTGGCGAAAAGGACATTCCTGGCCACGAGAAGTCGTCCAGTATCAAACACAGATCTTAATTTGAGGAACACATTTTTGAAAAAGTACGTTTGAAAAACAGCATTTTATTGTAGGGAAACACGGACGGTGCGGAAACCGGAACAGAAGAGAATCGAAGCGTTTGAGGTGTGGTGCTACAGAACCATGTTGGAAATTAGGAGGAATTATAAGGTAAGGAGTGATGAGGTTCTCCACAGAATCATCGAGGAAAGCAATATGTGATAAACACTGACAAGAAGAAGGAACAAGATGGTACGACATCTAGTAAGACACAAGGAATAACATGCATGGAGCCTGAGAGAGCTCTAAAGTGTAAAAGCTGTGTAGGTGAATGGAATACGAGGTGCATTCAAGTTCTAAGGCCTCCGATTTTTTTTCTCCAGACTGGAAAGAGATAGAAACATGTGCATTGTTTTAAAATGAGGTCGCGTTCATTGTCAATACGTCCCAGAGATGGCAGCACCGTACGGCAGATGGAATTTTACCGCCAGTAGCGAGAATGAGAACTGTTTTAAATACTTAAAATGGCGACGTTTTCCTTACTTGAACAGCGTTCAATCATTCGTTTTCTGAATTTGCGTGGTGTGAAACCAATTGAAATTCATCGACAGTTGAAGGAGACATGTGGTGATGGAGTTATGGATGTGTCGAAAGTGCGTTCATGGGTGCGACAGTTTCATGAAGGCAGAACATCGTGTGACGACAAACCGAAACAACCTCGGGCTCGCACAAGCCGGTCTGACACATGATCGAGAAAGTGGAGAGAATTGTTTTGGGGGATCGCCGAATGGCTGTCGAACAGATCGCCTCCAGAGTTGGCATTTCTGTGGGTTCTGTGCACACAATCCTGCATGACGACCTGAAAATGTGAAAAGTGTCATCCAGGTGGGTGTCACGAATGCTGACGGACGACCACACGGCTGCCCGTGTGGCATGTTGCCAAGCAATGTTGACGCGCAATGACAGCACGAATGGGACTTTCTTTTCGTCGGTTGTGACAATGGATGAGACGTGGATGCCATTTTTCAATCCAGAAACGAAGCGCCAGTCAGCTCAATGGAAGCACACAGATTCACCGCCACCAAAAAAATTTCGGGTAACCGCTAGTGCTGATAAAATGATGGTGTCCATGTTCTGGGACAGCGAGGACGTAATCCTTACCCATTGCGTTCCAAAGGGCACTACGGTAACAGGTGCATCCTACGAAAATGTTTTGAAGAACAAATTCCTTCCTGCACTGCAACAAAAACGTCCAGGAAGGGCTGCGCGTGTGCTGTTTCATCAAGACAACGCACCCGCACATCGAGCTAACGTTACGCAACAGTTTCTTCGTGATAACAGCTTTGAAGTGATTCCTCATGCTCCCTACTCACCTGACCTGGCTCCTAGTGACTTTTGGCTTTTTCCAACAATGAAAGACACTCTCCGTGGCCGCACATTCACCAGCCGTGCTGCTATTGCCTCAGCGATTTTCCAGTGGTCAAAACAGACTCCTAAAGAAGCCTTCGCCGCTGCCATGGAATCATGGCGTCAGCGTTGTGAAAAATGTGTACGTCTGCAGGGCGATTACGTCGAGAAGTAACGCCATTTTCATCGATTTCGGGTGAGTAGATAATTAGAAAAGAAATCGGAGGCCTTAGAACTTGAATGCACCTCGTAGATCCAATAAATTATTAAGGACGTAGTCCAACATTGGGAGACTGTGTGTCACATCCGAATACCCCACAAATATGAATATTGCACGATTTGACGAATCGCCGAATACCCCACAAATATGAATATTGCACGATTTGACGAGTCGCCGAAATGTAGACCCACAATGAGCCGCTATCGGACTCCTGTCAGATGCTGATTATGCTGTCTCACACGAGTACACGACATCTATCACAGTGATCACTCAACATATAATGCTGCTCACGCCTCTCATGTACCCTAACAGGCTTCGTAGCAACGCTTGTGAGAGAGAATTGCGAATCTAATAATTTACACACCGCTAATGATGTCTTACAGTGATATCCATCCACGTCTTCTAGGTGCTTCAGTTTGATTGTCAATCAGCGTAGGTACAGAAATTGACGATGTGTCCCCAGCAGAGCTGAGCAGTGCTGCGGCTCGCACTGGTGCTGTTTGTAGGCTTCCGCCCTCTCTTGGAGGCCAGACGGTATCGTTTAGTTGGCACGGTTGCGGTTGTTCCTCTCCTTCTCGTGTTGACTGGCGCCACTCGTTTTCGCAAGCGTTGCCTGTCCGCTAGTGGCAGCAGCGGCGGTTATCCGTATGTAGTAACTGTTGCCATATCTTTCGGGCCGGCCGTTGTAGCCTAGCGGTTGTAGCCGCTTCAGTCCGGAACCGCGCGACCGCCACGGTCACAGTTTCGAATCCTGCCTCGGACATGGGTGTGATGTCCTTTAAGTAGTTCTAAGTTCTAGGGGACTGATGACCTCAGATGTTAAGTCCCATAGTGCTCAGAGCCATTTGAACCATTATGCGGTGGACCTCCCTGACGAGGCTTCCCCCATGACAAGTCCAGCCATTAAGGCAGAACACGTTTTTCTAGATGCTCCGCAGGTGCCGTTCTTCTTATTGTGGTATTCAGCCCAAATACTGCTTAGTTGCAGGTCTTCTCACCAGTTGTCTGTGCAAGCCTCTTGATCTACGAATAACTGCTGCAACCTACATCCATCTTAACCTGCTTGCTGTGTTCATGCCTTGGCCGCCCTCTACAACTTTTACCCCCATCCCTTCCCTCCATTGCCAAATTTACAATTCCTTGATGCCTCAAGTATGTTGTGATAGAGGTTTCATGCAAACTGGTCCACTAGCTCATGATAACAGTAAAACTGAGGCTCGTTTTTTTACAGGTTACTATCCCTTGCTGTAGGGGCTGTAATTTTGATATTTTTTTCTAAACCAGCAAGGTGAAATAGAGGCCACTACTTCCACCACATCAGGTGGCTCACGTACTCATACTGAGCCGTGAACACTTCCCAGTATATCAATGGGGGATAATTGAAAATTATTATTACTATTATTGGTACCATGCGTGCAATGGTCGAGCAGGCGCGCGATATTGAATCTTATCATTTGCGAACAGGAAAATTTAAGAGACCTTCGGAGAAAAGAGAACCAGAAGTATGACTATCAAGAGCTCAGATGGAAACGCAGTTCGAAGCAAAGAAGGGAAAGCAGAAAGGTCGAAGGAGTATACAGAGGGTCTATACAAGGGCGATGTATTTGAGGACAATATTATGGAAATGGAAGAAGATGTAGATGAAGATGAAATGGGAGATACGATACTGCGTGAAGAGTTTGACAGAGCACTGAAAGACTTAAGTCGAAACAAAGCCCCGGGAGTAGACAACATTCCATTAGAACTACTGACGGTCTTGGGAGAGCCAGTCATGACAAAACTCTACCATCTGGTATGCAAGATGTATGAGACAGGCGAAATACCCTCAGACTTCAAGAAGAATATAATAATTCCAATCGCAAACAAAGCAGGTGTTGACAGATGTGAAAATTACCAAACTATCAGTTTAATAAGTCACAGCTGCAAAATACTAACGCGAATTCTTTACAGACGAGTGGAAAAACTGGTAGAAGCCGACATCGGGGTAGATCACTTTTGATTCCGTAGACATATTGGAACACATGAGGCAACACTGACTCTACGACTTATCTTAGAAGAAAGATTAAGGAAAGACAAACCTGCGTTTCTAGCATTTGTAGACTTACAGAAAGCTATTGACAATGTTGACTGGAATACTCTCATTCAAAATCTGAAGGTGTCAGGGGTAAAATACAAGGAGAGAAAGGCTATTTACAATTTGTACAGAAACCAGATGGCAGTTATAAGAGTCGAGGGACATGAAAGGGAAGCAGCGGTTGGGAAGGGAGTAAGACAGGGTTGTAGCCTCTCCCCGATGCTATTCAATCTGCATATTGAGCAAGCAGTAAAGGAAAGAAAAGAAAAGTTCGGAGTAGGTATTAAAATCCATGGAGAAGAAATAAAAACTTTGAGGTTCTCCGATGACATTGCAATTCTGTCAGAGACAGCAAAGGACTTGGATGAGCAGTTGAACGGAATATGACAGTGTCTTGAAAGGAGGGTATAAGATGAACATCAACAAAAGAAAAACGAGGATAATGGAATGTCGTCGAATTAAGTCGGGTAATGCTGAGGGAATTAGATTAGGAAATGAGACACTTGAAGTAGTAAAGGAGTTTTGCTGTTTGGGGAGCAAAATAACTGATGATGGTAGATGTAGAGAGGATATAAAATGTAGACTTGCAATGGCAAGGAAAGCGTTTCTGAAGAAGAGAAATTTGTTAACATCGAGTATAGATCTAAGTGTCAGGAAGCCGTTTCTGAAAGTATTTGTATGGAGAGTAGCCATGTATGAAAGTGAAACATAGACGATAACTAGTTTGGACAAGACGAGAATAGAAACTTTCGAAATGTGGTGCTACAGAAGACTGCTGAAGATTAGATGGGTAGATCACATAACGAACGAGAAGGTATTGAATAGAATTGGGGAGAAGAGGAGTTTGTGGCACAACTTGACTAGAAGAAGGGACCGATTGGTAGGACAGGTTCTGAGGCATCAAGGGATCACAAATTTAGCATTGGAAGGCAGCGTGGAGGGTAAAAATCGTAGAGGGAGACCAAGAGATGAATACACTAAGCAGATTCAGAAGGATGTAGGTTGCAGTAGGTACTGGGAGATGAAGAAGCTTACAGAGGATAGAGTAGCGTGGAGATCTGCATCAAATCTGTCTCAGGACTGAAGACCACAACAAAAACAACATCATTAAATGTGTGAGACCTGCAGGACCTTATAGGAACCGTTATCACGAGAATAGTTCTGCATTATTCTACTGTGACACTAAGGGTGATTTCACGTAATGAAAGGGAGGATGTACAAATCAAAGGACTCATTTATTTAACAGTTGAATATTGAACAGTTATACAATCAAATGGGGGTGGGGGAAAAAAGAACTGCGTTCAGCAGCCTGCCCCAACGTACGTTCATAATAAGCCACGATGGCAGGAGAAGAGGAATTTTAGGAAAGATCGCAGTATTATCAAATGGAGTTCAATTTACTAAAGGAAGGGGTTTCAGGTATGCAACGATCACCTCCATGAATCAGCCAAAGAGTAAGAAAGATGCTACTGGGGGTGAATCGCTAGGTAGCTTCCTGTACTGAAGGAATAAAACCAGCAAGACGCGAAACTATTCATACGGGCGATACCAGTTAACTTTGGCTGGCTGTCCGACTACGTTAACGAAGCATGAAGGGGCGCCAGATACTCACCACGTGGCGTAGGACAAAGGGCACAAGTTTTCAAGATAGGAAGACCTAAATTCTGAGTCAAATTGTGCACGGGAGAAGGAAAAGTGAGCATGAAAGTATACTCTTTTGTGCGGAACTGCAAGCCACTGTGACTAACCAACACATCGCGCACATTATGCCCAAGTGTACACGGAAAACCTACCGGCTTATAACCCGGAAAAATTGCGTAAACCGTAATTTAAGGAACGCACACCAGCAAAATGACCTACAAGGCTCTCTCTGGCCCGCAGAGTGCGAAGCTTGTAATGGTACTTGAATTACGCAACCATTACGGCACCTCACCTGAACCTCTCGATACCAGTAATATTCTACTCTATTTCTGTTAACTACTTAACATATTTCTGAGACAACATTCAGATTTGATTTCATTTTTGATACATCGATATGTTTATATTGCATTGATATTATTCTTATGTGTATTCTTTCTTTTGTCACTATGATCTTTGAGTACTTGTAACTATGATTTTTGGGCGTGTAAGCGATTATCAGTTAGTTGTTAAGCTGTTAGAGAGTCGGACCTTGAAAAAGTGAAGTCTTGGACGTCATATTGGAAAGACGCGTATTGTAGCACGCTTATAAAATGTGAACTTTAACAGTGTGGGGAAGATGTTTTCAAGTATGTTTTGTATTGTGAAAAATGGTTCAAATGGCTCTAAGCACTGTGGGACTTAACATCTGAGGTCATCAGTCCCCTAGACCTTAGAACTACTTGAACCTAACTAACCTAAGGACATCACACACCTCGATGCCCGAGGCAGGATTCGAACCTGCGACCGTAGCAGCATCGCGGTTCCGGACTGAACCGCCTAGAACCGCTCCGCCACAGCGGCCGGCTTTGTATTGTGATGTTTTGCGTTTACGAGATATTGCAATAAAAGCAATTAAAATGAAGTGTAACTTAATTTCGGAGTGCTGATTATTTTTTTACATCACCATTGTCCAGCAAAAGTGTAATCTTTAAGGATGGTTTGTGAAGCGCATCTACAAAACTTTTGAATATAGCAGAATAAAACCTAGGCCTCTTTGCATCCGAGCTTGGAATCATCACCACCTAGATTTTCGACGATTGAGCCATGATTTTACGAGACCTGCGTGGGAAACACGAAAAGATGAGTGCCTAGTTTATTCATTATTACATGAAATGACTTTATTAACTGTGCTCTAATGACACCTGCCACATAATAACTTTGTTGTTGCCCGAAAATGCAGTATTTAGCAGCGTGAGCAACACCACAATCGTCATTAAATGCTGACCTTTGTTGTGGTAGGGTTATTAGAAGCTACGGTGCCCGTCTGCGCTCACGCTTACCGAAACTTCATCTTCTGGAAGCAGCACCTCCAGCTTCAGGCACGATCGCACTAGAACAGCCCACTCCCCTTTGTCCTCTATCCACCTGCGGAGGGCGGTTGGCGCCTACCCGCGAAAAACGGGCGCGCACCTGAACTGGCCAATCAGAGAGCCGGAATCTCACAGGGAGGCGACCTCGCGACGTTAAAATCGAGCAGAAATAGCAGTTACAAGGTTGGTAAGGCAGGTTGGGGAACTGAGAACAGGAGAAACTTTGGTCACTACTGAACGTTCAAACGACACCAAGTGCTACCCTGGCGATCGGAAAAAGGATGGGAAACGGGAAGCCATCATGGCTGCTAGGAAGACTGCTGCCCTCGTACATAAATCAAGAAAATTCCTAGCGCCAAGTTCCTCTCACAGATCAGTGTGAGACAAATTGTAAGCATCGTCAAATAAATTAGGTAACCCATAGAAATTATTAACAGTGCCTGAATTATTATATTACCGAATACCAGAATACTGGAATTAGAAATATGAAATACGAGCGCTGAATGGTGAATGAAGTGCACGTCTTTCAACGGTTTCTTGTGAGTCAGTAATTAAGGAAGCCACATAAATAAAATTGAGATCACCCTTACTGCAGCTCAGCGTTGCGTGGGATCCGGCGGTCACTGGACTGAAGGAAGTCAATGTACGCCCTTATATGGAAGTGGCACGAGCACCAGAGACGTCACAGCCAGGAGCCGGAGTTTGTAATGGCGTACCAGGAGCAGATCAGGAGACATTACACTTCAAATGACCAAGGAGTGCTCTGTCGAAAGCTCGTGCCATTTTATCCATGTGGCCGGAAGCTCGAGAGCTTTTTACTCCTTTTTAGATGTAATTCAACACTCCAGAATCTAAATTTACCCTGCAGCAAAGTGTACACTGATATTAAACTTACTGGTTGATTAAAACTGTGTTCCGGACCGAAACTCGGGACCTTCGCCTTTCGCGGGCAAGCGCTCTACTGAATACGCTACCTACTAGGACTGCTGATATTTTTAAAAATATCAGAGATCCGACACATCGATATTAAAAAAAGTATCATCATTGGCTCGCGATATATCCAGAAAAGATATCGATATATAGATATTTCACAAAAAAATGGTTCAAATGGCTCTGAGCACTATGGGACTCAGAGATCTTTTTACTCCTTTTTAGATGTAATTCAACACTCCAGAATCTAACTTTACCCTGCAGCAAAGTGTACACTGATATTAAACTTACTGGTTGATTAAAACTGTGTTCCGGACCGAAACTCGGGACCTTCGCCTTTCGCGGGCAAGCGCTCTACTGAATACGCTACCCACTAGGACTGCTGATATTTTTAAAAATATCAGAGATCCGATACATCGATATTAAAAAAAGTATCATCATTGGCTCGCGATATATCCAGAAAAGATATCGATATGTAGATATTTCACAGAAAAACGACTTGATGGCCCATAAAAATGTTCACATTGTAAATATTATTAGTTATTCTGTACATCAACAAGCTAGGAGTTTGCCTATCACTCTTAGAGCAAGAACTGAAAGGAAAACGATGCACGTTCACGCTTGCCAGATGATTCAAATGGCTCTGAGCACTATGGGACTTAACATCTGAGGTCATCAGACCCCTAGAACTTGGAATTACTTAAACCTAACTAACCTAAGGACATCACAAACGTCCATGCCCGACGCAGGGTTCAAACCTGCGACCGTAGCGGTCGTGCGGTTCCAGACTGAATCGCCTAGAACCGCTCGATCACACCGACCGGCTCAAGATTGTCGATAACCAATTTGTTAACAATGGGAACTGCATGTAAGTGGCACAGTAAAAAGTGTCCGATGGGTCCGTCGTTCGATTTCGTCATATATCGCATTTGTCCAGAACACTACAGGTCGACTTCCCTGATTTTCCATTTCTGCCAACACCAGCGTCTTAGCAGCTGCAGTGTCAAAATTGCGTGGTGAAGTTAAACGTCGCAGTTTATTTTTGGTAGCACCGAGCGCCAATTACGTCAGCATTTTCCTTCACATACTTCCGTGCATAGCCGGCCGCTGTGGCCAAGTGGTTCTAGGCGTTTCAGTCTGGAACCGCGCGACCGCTACAGTTGCAGGTTCGAATCCTGCCTCGGGCATGGATGTGTGTGATGTCCTTAGGCTAGTTAGGTTTAAGTAGTTCTAAGTTCTAGGGGACTGATGACCTCAGAAGTTAAGTCCCATGCTACTCAGAGCCATTTAAACGATTTTTGAACCTCTGTGCATAGTAAAGACCAATCTTGTCATTTACAGTTTTGTTCAACACTTTCAGTATCTGTTTTTGAAGACTGCCGATGTGACGATATAGCATACCAGTTGCGTTAAAATTTGTTTGTTTAACGCAACTGGTGAGCTGTTTCGTCACATCGGAAACGCTGCTATTCCATTCACGCCGCCACCTCACAGTACAGCGGACTTCCTCTTTTGTGCCACATATAGTTGCTACACTCAGAGGCAAAGACTGGACGTGACGAGAGGTCAGGAAGTAGTAGGACTCTTTTGCACAGTAAAACTAAAGTTATGTTCTACTCCAATTTCAAAAGAACAACTTCAAATATTTACCAAAAATTGAGAAAAAATATAATATAAAATGAAAATATCGGCTCTCGATATTACCATTTTGATATCGATATATCTATATAGCAGTGTAGGAAGTGCTGCTTATGAATATCGATGTTTCTGGAAGAAATGTATCGATAGCTTATCAACAGCCCTGCCAACGGCCTTGCCGCAGTGGTAACACCGGTTCCCGTCAGATCACCGAAGTTAAGCGCTTTCGGGCTGGGCTAGCATTTGGATGGGTGACCATCCGGTCTGCCGAGCGCTTTTGGCAAGCGGGGCGCACTCAGCCCTTGTGAGGCAAACTGAGGAGCTACTTGATTGAGAAGCAGCGACCCCGAAACTGACATACGATCGGGAGAGCGGTGTGCTGACCGCATGCCCCTCCATATCCGCATGCAGAGACGCCTGTGGGCTGAGGATGACACGGCGGCCGGTCGGTACAGTTGGGCCTTCGTGGCCTGATCGGAAGGCGTATAAACAGCCCTACTAACCACTCACGACTCGGGACCCGTCCTCACAGCAATACTTCCTCCAGTACCTCATCTCGTACCTTCCAGACTTCGCAATAGCTCTCTTGCGGAGAGCAGTGCCTGCCCCATCTGAAGAAGGCACACATTGTCGGTCGTTAGCCTGGAATACCTGTGGAATCGCTACAAAATCCGCGGGCATAGCGCGCTCAATTGTCGACCATTATATGTTGCAATCTAAGCACGGCATCAAGTGAGGCAGATTGGACAGCAACAAGAGACGCTGGGGACGTAAAAACAGAGCCTTGTGGAAAAGCGGTTAAATTGTGCACCGACCATTAAGGGGACTCCGTTACTGTGCAGAAGCACTGTAACAAACATATACGAAAAGGACGCACGCAGAATTGCGATGCGGGAGGGGGCAGGGGAGAGCTCTTGGTTCTCGCTTCGAATTTCAGCTAGGAATATGGGGTGAAAGTTTTTGTTTTAGTTCGGACCAGCGACCATTTTTTAGCCATGTGTGTTACTGTAGCTGTTACAGAATATGGTATTAACACTTTGCCGTCTGCACGTCTCGTACAAATTTATTCTCTTGGCGCCGGCAGCCCTAATTCGGATTACTTGGCTTGTCGCCGGCCGCTTGTCACCTTTACGTTGATGACAAGCTTCAAACACATTGACTTCTCCACGCTTTAATTTTTCCGGAAATCCTCTGTTTTGCCGTATTATGTCAAGCAAGAGACGATGTCCCTCGTAAATGTTATCCAGGAAAATGTTGGCTACTTCAACATCTGGTTAGTTACGTAAGATCGAAGGAAGGGAAAGGCAGAAATATATCACCTCCAATAGACTAGTAATAAAAATGCCGTGTTCTTATCAGAAGCCAGTTGTACCTTTACTTAGAAGGGAACCTCCCCATCGCACCCCCCTCAGATTTAGTTGAAACTTGGCACAGTGGATAGGCCTTGAAAAACTGAACACAGATCAATCGAGAAAACAGGAAGAAGTTGTGTGGAACTACGAAAAAATAAGCAAAATATACAAACTGAGTAGTCCATGCGCAACATAGGCAACATCAAGGATAGTGTGAGCTCAGGAGCGCCATGGTCCCGTGATTAGCGTGAGCAGCTGCAGAACGAGAGGTCGTTGGTTCAAGTCTTCCCTCGAGTGAAAAGTTTGCTTTCTTTATTTTCGCAATTTTATGATCTGTCCGTTCGTTCATTGACGCCTCTGTTCACTGTAATAAGTTTAGTGTCTGTGTTTTGCGACCGCACCGCAAAACCGTGCGATTAGTAGACGAAAGGACGTGCCTTTCCAATGGGAACCGAAAACATTTGATCGCAAGGTCATAGGTCAACCGATTCCTCCACAGGAAAACACGTCTGATATATTCTATACGACACTGGTAACGGCATGTGCGTCACATGACAGGAATATGTTGTCGACCCACCTAACTTGTACACTTGGCGAATGGGTAAAAAGATTCTTCTACCTTGCACGATTTAGGTTTCCTTTTGGATGTTTGTCACATAAACTGCAACAAATGAATGGACAGTTTCACAGTCGCGCAGTTTTACCAGTGCTCTGTCAAAACATGTTTTTAACGTTTTCAAATTTTTCTCTGTGTAGACCGTCAAATCCTGCATATGTCGAAGCAAATCTGAACATGTCCTGGAATTTTGGAGAGCGAAGTTGATTATGTGTGAGTGCCTGAACTTTGATAATTGTCTGAAAATAAAAAATTAAACTTTTCACTCGAGGGATGACTTGAACCAAAGCTGCTCAAGCTAACCACAGGACCACGGCGCTCCTGAGTTCACATTATCCTTGATGTTGCCAATCTTGCGCATGGACCACTCTGTATATTTTGCTTATTTTTTCATAGTTCCACACAACTTCTTCCTGTTTTATCGATTGATCTGTATTCAGTTTTTCAAGGCCTATCCACTGTGCCAACTTATAACAAAATCTGAGGGGGGTGCGATGGGGAGGTTCCCATGTGAGTGACTGTAGGAAGATACAAGACGACAGACCAAATTTCCAGTTGGTGTGATAAATGGCAGTTAGCCCTGACTGCAGATAAATGTATGCTAATGCAGATGAGTAGGAAGATCGAACCTGTGATGATCTGATGCAGTATTAGTAGTATCCATCCTGCTTGACACAGTCAAGTCGTTTAAATATCTACGCATAACGGTGCAAAGCGATATGAGATGGAACGAGCACGTGAGAAGTGTGGTAGGAAAAGCGAATGGTCGACTTCGATGTATTGAGAGAATTTTAGGAAAGATTGGTTCACCTGTAAAGGAGACCGCATGTAGGGCGCTGGTACGACCTGTTCTTGAGTACTGTTCGAGTGTTTGGGATCTGCATCAGGTCGGATTGAGGGAGGACATCGAGGCAGGTCAGAGGCGGGCTGATAGATTTGTTACCGGTTGGTTTGGACAAGGCGTAAGTGTTACGGAGATCCTTCGGGAACTCAAATGGGAATCCCTGGAGGGAAGGCGATGTTCTTTCCGAGGAATGCTATTGACCAAATTTAGAGAAACGGGATTTGAAGCTGACTGCCGAACGATTCTACTGCCACCAATGTACATTGCCCATAAGGACCGCGAAGATAGGATTCGAGACAACCATCAAAGAGAAACGCAAAGTATATCTATTTTTAAAAAAGCTGATAAAAATGCTCTTAACGCCTTTTTAAAAGACAGTCTTCACTCCTTCCGATCTGATCGTGTAAGCGTAGAAAAGTTGTGGAATGATTTCAAAGAAATATATACCACATAAATTAATAAGTGATGGTACTGATCCCCCATGGTACACAAAAACCTGTCAGATCGCTGTAACAGAATCAGCGAAGAAAGCATGCCAAATTTAAAAGAAAGCAAAATCCCTAAGACTGGCAAAGTTTTGTAGAAGTTCGAAATATAGCGCGTACTTCAATACGACATGCTTTCAATAATTTCCACAACGAAACTCTGTCTCGAAATCTGGCAGAAAACCCAAAGAGATTCTAGAGAAATTCTGGTCATACATAAAGCACACCAGTGGCAAGACGCAATCAATACCTTCACTGCGCGATAACAACGGTGAAGTCACTGATGACAGTGCCACTAAAGCAGAGTTATTAAACACGATTTTCCGAAACTTCTTCACCAAAGAAGACGAAGTAAATATTCCTGAATTCCAATCAACAACAACTGCCAAGATAAGAAACATAGAAATACAGGGCGCGTCAAAAAATGTATACACAATTTGATGTATCATAGAAAATTTATTTCCAGTTCTACAGTGTTAAATTTCTGGAAATGGAATTGGAAAAATAAATGTACTTTGCAAATGTGATTAATATTGAAACTGTTGGCCTTCAGCATCAATACATTTCTAAGTACGAGTCACTACTGAT
The DNA here is from genome assembly GCF_021461395.2 of Schistocerca americana. NCBI lineage: Eukaryota > Metazoa > Arthropoda > Insecta > Orthoptera > Acrididae > Schistocerca > Schistocerca americana. The sequence goes on along the minus strand of NC_060128.1, from coordinate 142,402,958 downwards.
TCCGTACAGCGTACAAAAGTGTCCAATGAGATTTCTGCGCACTCCGCCTGAATCTCATTCCAAACAGTGTCCAGGTGATTGTACTGTGCCCCACAAGAAGAAATCCAGCGGCGTGAGGTCTGGAGAGCGTGCAGGAAACTCGATTGGTCCCCTGCGTCCTATCCACTGGCCTGGCACAGGTATGCTCGTACGTCCGTCCCTATGATAGAGTGGCGGGGCGCCATCTTCTTGGAAATAAAACTCATCAATACCGTATAATGCACGAATGGCAGGGAATATGGAGTCAGCAAGCATTGTTAGGTACGTTTCTCCACTAAGAGTACCTTCAAAGCGGAAAGGCCCAATGAGTCCCCTTTCAGACAAACCACACCACACATTTACACCAGGCAAATTCACAACCTTTTCAACTGTAATGTGAGGATTATCTTCAGCTCAGTACACACAATTGTGCCTATTGACAGTTCCATTGAGTTTGAATTGGGCTTCATCCGACCAAATTATGCTACCCATAAATCCCGGTTCATGTCTCACCATCTCCTGAACCCATTCACAAAATTCAAACCTTCGATCTGCATCGTCGTCACTTAGCTGTTGAAGAAACATAACATTACTTTCTCACAGATATTTAACCTTGTAGAACGGGAAATAAATAGTGTATGACAGTTCAAAGTGTGAATACATTTTTTTGACGCACCCTGTAGATATCCTCGGTGTCGCAAAGCAGCTTAAATCACTTAATAAAAGCAAGGCGTCCGGTCCAGATTGTGTACCAGGGATCATGCGGATGCATTTAGATAGTCTTTTTCCCTCGCTCTATTTGCTAGTGAAGTAGGGAGAGAATTCAACAAGAACTGATATTTGGACCAGACAGAATGGGCATGTTACAAGCGAGACGGAACAGTTCAAGTTCCTAGGCGTTCGGATAGATAGTAAGCTGTTGTGGAAAGCCCATGTTCAGGATCTTGTTCAGAAACGAAATGTTGCTTTATTTACCATTAGAACAGTATCTGAAATAAGTGACAGTTCAACACGAAAAGTAGTCTACTTTGCATATTTTCATACGCTTATGTCATATGGCATTATTTTTTGAGGTAATTCTTCTGATTCAAAAAGGGTATTTTTGGCTCAAAAACGGGCTGTTCGAGCTATATGTGGTGTAAGTTAGAGAATCTCTTGTCGACCCCCATTCAATAGTCTGAGAATTCTGACATTGCCCTCACAGTATATATTTTCTTTAATGTCGTTTGTTGTTAGCAATATTAGCTTATTCCCAAGAGTTAGCAGCTTTCACTCAGTTAATACTAGGCAGAAATCAAATCTGCATGTGGAATGCACTTCCTTGACTCTTGTGCAGAAAGGAGTACACTATTCTGCTGCATCCATTTTCAATAAGCAACCACAAGAACTCAAATATCTTAGCAGTAGCCCAAACGATTTTTAGTCTAAACTGAAGAGTTTCCTCATGGCTCACTCCTTCTATTCTGTCGAGGAGCTCCTGGAAGAGCTGAAAAATTAAGCAAATTCCAGCGTTACATTGTTGATTTTCTTTATTTAAACTTACAAATTGTCGCCTGAATACGTTCCTTGTATTTTATTTTATCTGTTCCTACTATCGTGTTATAATTTCATGTCTTGACTCGTTCCATGACCATGGAGACTTGTCCTTAATTTGGTCCCACGGAACAATAAATAAATAAATAAGTAAAAAATTACTAGTAGTGCTGCAGGCTACCTTGTAATGCCGGAAATGCATATCCTCCTATTTCCACCTATTGTACTATAATTTTTTTTCTTATTTTGTTACCTGAAGATATGTCATTTCTGTGTCTTTATATATTGTAATTGTTTTACTATTTGTATGTATATATTTATGCATTTATGTCGATGTATAATTGGTTAGTTTTGTAAATATTATTTGTACTTTTACGCTAGGTCTTGCCTAGGGAAAACTATGCTATCGAACGACTACATAGATAGGTCGTGTGGAGAACCAAAGTGCTTAGGATTTCTGGTAGTGTTAACTCTGCCGCATGGAGCGCGGGCAGAGAGAGTCTGGCTGGAGTAGGGCGATGGAGCAGGTGTGTTGAGTGACGCTCCCGCTAGTTGCCGCGCTTTCGGGGTTTGGCAGCATGTAATTGCGCTCGACTTGCTATGATAGTTTCTGACACACGGTATCGCGTACGGGAAGCATTAGCTGGCACACATCAAGAGGCCGTTTCGCCTGGTGACCGTGTCGAGAAGGAGGCGCGCCAACATCCAGCTTCTGCAACAGCGACGGCCGACAATGAGTGACTGTGCCACCTCCTCGATCGACGGCTTCAAACCTTCAATCAACCAACAAGGAAGACTGGAAGCACGTAAAGTTTTAGAACTGTATGGCAGACCTCAGCTTTTCAAACTGTTTCAAAATTACAGCAACTTAGCATGAACCTTTGTTGCTCATTGTCCCAATTGCATTACCAAGCAGGGTCACTTCATTTTCCGAAATGAACCAGAGTGTCGTTGAAATTCAAACGCCAGCATTAAAGTAATATCATTCCATTTCACTTCTTTAATTTCAAAGTTCAGTTAAAGTATTCATAGCTGGCTACCGTATTTAGATTACACAAGCACAAATTAAGAGTGCGAGTTTTGTTACCATATTTTAGCTTACCTGTGACTGCAGCTCTCCTTGGTACGAACTAAATTTTGCTATTCTTAATTGTTCAGAATCATTTAATTCAAGTTCAAAGTTAAATCTCTTATTTCTAAATTGCGTAGATTCAAGTAGCTTTTGAAATGATTGTTTAGGTAGCCCAAGACTAACCTTATTTTATTGAATTTCGTAGTGCTCCAGAAACAAAGTTCACTATTAATTTCAGTCACTAAATTAACTTTCAATTTTCCGGTTTTATTAATTCTTTTGCTAAATTAAGTCAGTGTAGCGAAATTTATTACTTCTGCCAAACATTCAGTTTTCACACAGCTCGTGTCAACCTTCAGTTGCCACGCTTTAGTGCTAATTATATAATTCTTTTTTAGTTATTATAGTAGTTGTCCATAGGACTGGCGACCGTAATTTTCCCCAAATCTCAAATATCTAATTAACGCCAATTAATTGTTAACGTAACGACCGCAGATTTACTTTCTTTATTAACTTAATCCCTTTTCAAAATTAATTTCCACCAATTTCATTTGCATTTATCCTATCATTTAGATGTATCCCTTTCCTCCCTCTTTACCGACAAATTAACTTCGGTGTCGATGGCTTTTCCCAAATTTCCATTAGGTGCACGCGGTTTAATTTTTCACTGTCATTAAGGTCGATAAGTGAGGGGGAGGTTACACTGTACGGTGCCTTGCGGAGTATGTATGGAGATATAGGTGCAGATGAAGAAACCATTGAAAATGTACCCTGGTGCACAAAGTACCCTCCGCCACACACCATAGGATGGCTTGCGTACTTGTAAACGTATTTGATCTCATTCAGTCTTTCGGCGCCTGCGTAGCTACTGCTGTGCCCTTTGTCCCAACTCTCACGTTTTTTCCTTTATTTCCGGAAACCAGCTGCGACGTAAGTGTCAGGGGGGGGGGGGGGAGAGGGAGGTGGGGAGGGGGATGTCGGCATATGGTGCGGCGTCGGACTGCGTGCGCTCCCCCGCGACTGTCAGGAAGATGGAGCACGCATTGTGCGTGGCCGACGCCGGCTCCGGCGGCGAATCGCGGATTTGCGATCCCCGCGTCTTTCCGCGGGTGGAGCAGCCTCCACCACCTGGTCGAATTAGCGCGTTTCCCCGGCTGTCTGCGTGACGGATCTGGGATCAGGGCGTCCGTCTGTCGGTGGTCCTCACACCGCCACACGTGATCGCCCTTACCAGGCACCGCCGCCTTCGTGGTAGATCCTGGTCAATGGTGGACGTTGCCTGTCTACCACTGCCTTGTCTCCTAGCTACAGGGTTCAACAATTCCCCCTGTGTCTGGTTATTCTAATGTACGAAGAGAGCTCATTAAAGTTTTTAGTTAGACCTCGATAAAGTAGCGCATGACTGAAGAGAAATCAAGACACGTTATTAGGCTTTGTCGACCTGGAGAAAACCTTCGAAAATACACTACTGGCCATTAAAATTGCTGCACCAAGACAAAATGCAGATGATATGCGGATATTCATTGGACAAATATATTATACTAGAACTGACATGTGATTACATTTTCACGCAATTTGGTTGCATAGATCCTGAGAAATCAGTACCCAGAACAACCACCTCTGGCCGTAGTAACGGCCTTGATACGCCTGGGCATTGAGTCAAACAGAGCTTGGATGGCGTGTACAGGTACAGATGCCCATGCAGCACCAATACGATACCAAAGTTCAAAAAGAGTATTGACTGGCGTATTGTGACGAGCCAGTTGCTCGGCCACCATTGACCAGACGTTTTAAATTGGTGAGAGATCTGGAGAATGTGCTGGCCAGGGCAGCAGTCGAACATTTTCTGTATCCACAAAGGCCCGTACAGGACCTGCAACATGCGGTCGTGCATTATTCTGCTGAAATGTAGGGTTTCGCAGGGATCGAGTGAAGGGTAGAGCCACGGGTCGTAACACATCTGAAATGTAACGTCCACTGTTCAAAGTGCCGTCAGTGCGAACAAGAGGTGAGGGAGACGTGTAACCCCATACCATCACGCCGGGTGATACCCCAGTATGGCGATGACGAATACACGCTTCAAATGTGCGTTCACCGCGATGTCGCCAAACACGGATGTGACCATCATGATGCTGTAAACAGAACCTGGATTCATCAGAAAAAATGACGTTTTGCCATTCGTGCACCCAGGTTCGTCGTCGAGTACACCATCGCAGGCGCTCCTGTCTGTGATGCAGCGTCAAGGGTAACCACAGCCACGGTCTCCCAGCTGATAGTCCATGCTGCTGCAAACGTCGTCGAACTGTTCGTGCAGATGGTTGTTGTCTTGCAAACGTCCCCATCTGTTGACTCAGGGATCGAGACGTGGCTGCACGATCCGTGACAGCCATGCGGATAAGATGCCTGTCATCTCGACTGCTAGTGATACGAGGCCGTTGGGATCCAGCACGGCGTTCCGTATTACCCTCCTGAACCCACCAATTCCATATTCTGCTAACAGTCATTGGATCTCGACCAACGCGAGCAGCAATGTCGCGAGACATAGGCGATAGGCTACAATCCGATCTATATCAAAGTCGGAAACGCAATGGTTCGCATTTCTCCTCCTTACACGAGGCATCACAAATACGTTTCACCAGGCAACGCCGGTCAACTTTGTGTATGATAAATCGGTTGAAAACTTTCCTAATGTCATCTCGTTGTAGGTGTCGCCACCGGCGCCAACTTTGTATGATTGCTCTGAAAAGCTAATCATTTGCATACCACAGAATCTTCATCCTGTCCGTTAAATTTTGCGTGTGTAGCACATCTTCGTGGTGTAGCAATTTTAATGGCCAGTAGTGTATAAAACGCTGCAAGTGTAAGTAGGCTGTTTATGTTGTTGTATGTTAGCAGCGCTATGTAGCGCTGTGCGTTAATAACTCTGACAGCACTGTGTGCACGCTGTAAGAGACTTTGTGGCTGGTCCGACTCGCAGTTGCAGGTGAACAGCCAGCAGTGATGGAAGTTGGGAGTGAGGAGTCAGCAGTGATGGAGGTTAGAGGTTAATAATGAGCAATGTTGGAGGTTTGGAGTATTAGCGCGAGCGGACGGTCTGAATGTGTATCCGTCACGGGGATTTATTACTGACGATTATACGTGGGCAGTTCAATAAGTAATGCAACACATTTTTTTTTCTGAAACAGGGGTTGTTTTATTCAGCATTGAAATACACCAGGTTATTCCCCAATCTTTTAGCTACACAACACCATTTTTCAACGTAATCTCCATTCAATGCTACGGCCTTACGCCACCTTGAAATGAGGGCCTGTATGCCTGCACGGTACCATTCCACTGGTCGATGTCGGAGCCAACGTCGTACTGCATCAATAACTTCATCATCCGCGTAGTGCGTCCCACGGATTGCGTCCTTCATTGGGCCAAACATATGGAAATCCGACGGTGCGAGATCGGGGCTGTAGGGTGCATGAGGAAGAACAGTCCACTGAAGTTTTGTGAGCTCCTCTCGGGTGCGAAGACTTGTGTGAGGTCTTGCGTTGTCATGAAGAAGGAGAAGTTGGTTCAGATTTTTGTGCCTACGAACACGCTGAAGTCGTTTCTTCAATTTCTGAAGAGTAGCACAATACATTTCAGAGTTGATCGTTTGACCATGGGGAAGGACATCGAACAGAATAACCCCTTCAGCATCCCAGAAGACTGTAACCATGACTTTACCGGCTGAGGGTATGGCTTTAAACTTTTTCTTGGTAGGGGAGTGGGTGTGACGCCACTCCATTGATTGCCGTTTTGTTTCAGGTTCGAAGTGATGAACCCATGTTTCATCGCCTGTAACAATCTTTGACAAGAAATTGTCACCCTCAGCCACATGACGAGCAAGCAATTCCGCACAGATGGTTCTCCTTTGCTCTTTATGGTGTCCGGTTAGACAACGAGGGACCCAGCGGGAACAAACCTTTGAATATCCCAACTGGTAAACAATTGTGACAGCACTACCAACAGAGATGTCAAGTTGAGCACTGAGTTGTTTGATGGTGATCCGTCGATCATCTCGGACGAGTGTGTTCGCACGCTCCGCCATTGCAGGAGTCACAGCTGTGCACGGCCGGCCCGCACGCGGGAGATCAGACAGTCTTGCTTGACCTTGCGGCGATGATGACACACGCTTTGCCCAACGACTCACCATGCTTTTCTCCACTGCCAGATCACCGTAGACATTCTGCAAGCGCCTATGAATATCTGAGATGCCCTGGTTTTCCGCCAGAAGAAACTCGATCACTGCCCGTTGTTTGCGTTACAGACGCCATTTTAACAGCTCCGTACAGCGCTGCCACCTGTCAGAAGTCAATGAAACTATACGAGACGAAGCGGGAATGTTTGAAAATATTCCACAAGAAATTTCCGGTTTTTTCAACCAAAATTGGCCGAGAAAAAAAATGTGTTGCATTACTTATTGAACTGCCCTCGTATAATTTTTTTGGACTGCTTGTCACTTGATTAAGATAAAATCTGCTAAATACATTGTTTGCTATGCAACAAAATCTTTCCTTTGCTAACCACATGCCTATTAGTAGTTAGAGCCTTCAGTAGTTACAATCTCTTATTTAGTATTGGCGCTTGTATCGGTGTACTCCGTGCCATGAAGATTTTCCGTGAGGCAAGTGACTTATGATATGTACGGGTTATTGTTAGGATTTCTTCTAATTCAGGGCCATACTTATGTATTAATTATTTGAGGTTAGGTTATCATTTTTTGAGCAGTCGAATTGCATTGCGCTGGAATACTTTGTGTCAGTATTGATATCATACGAATACGTAAAGAGGAAGTAGGCTCAGTACTTTCAGTTTGTCTAAGCAAGCCCGCATGTCGTGGACGTGCGGTAGCGTTCTCGCTTCCCACGCCCGGGTTCCCGGGTTCGATTCCTGGCGGGGTCAGGGATTTTCTCTGCCTCGTGATGGCTGGGTGTTGTGTGATGTCCTTAGGTTAGTTAGGTTTAAGTAGTTCTAAGTTCTAGGGGACTGATGACCATAGATGTTAAGTCGCATAGTGCTCAGAGCCATTTTTTTGTCTAAGCAATTTCAGAATTCAATAACGTACAAGTTTCACCTTCTTAGAGATTTCTATTTAAGTCAAAAATTTATTTAAATAAAGAAGTTTCACAAGATACTGACCAAACATTCATTTACATTAAATGACTTCGCAATTGCGAATAAGGGCAACCATCAGCTGTAGAAGGAATAACGAAAATGAAAATTTCTGCCTGACTGGGACTCAAACCGGAATTCCCGCTTATCGCGAGCGGTCACCTTACCATTTTTTTCTTTTTAAGTCTCATTTTGTTTGTTTTTGGTCGTTATATTTGCTCCGGGCGGAAGTCCCATGACGCTTGTTCAAAATGGTTCAAATGGCTCTGAGCACTATGGGACTAAACTTCTGAGGTCATCAGTCCCCTAGAACTTAGAACTACTAAAACCTAACTAACCTAAGGACATCACACACATCCATGCCCGAAGCAGGATTCGAACCTGCGACCGTAGCGGTCGCGCGGTTCCGGACCGTAGTGCCTAGGGCCGCTCGGCCACTCCAGCAGGCTTAGAAAATGGACACCGAAACATCTGTCGTTATGAGGGCGAAAGGATTTTCGGATAGCGTCATAAAAGAAGCTATTGAAATGAAAACTTCTGAAAACACCATCAACAAGGACGGCGATTTGCAGCTCAGCACAGCCTGGGATCCGGCCATCGCGAGGTTAACATGGGAGCGACAGACGCGGGATGAAAACATTACCATATACAGGGTGTTACAAGAAGGTACGGCCAAACTTTCAGGAAACATTCCTCACACACAAAGAAAGAAACTATGTGGACATGTGTCCGGAAACGCTTATTTTCCACGTTAGAGCTCATTTTATTACTTCTCTTCAAACCACATTAATCACGGAATGGAAACACACAGCAACAGAACGTACCAGCGTGACTTCAAACACTTTGTTACAGGAAATGTTAAAAATGTCCTCCGTTAGCGAGGATACATCCATCCACCCTCCGTCGCATGGAATCTCTGATGCGCTGATGCAGCCCTGGAGAATGGCGTATTGTATCACAGCCGTCCACAATACGAGCACGAAAAGTCTCAACATTTGGTACCGGGGTTGCGTAGACAACAGCTTTCAAATGCCCCCATAAATAAAAGTCAAGAGGGTTGAGGTCAGGAGAGCGTGGAGGCCATGGAATTGGTCCGCCTCTACCGAATCTGTTGTTGAGAATCGTACGAACACTTAGACTGAAATGTTGTGTCGTACTTGTAAAGGCACATGTTCTAGCAGCACAGGTAGAGTATCCCGTATGAAATCACGATAACGTGCTCCATTGAGCGTAGGTGGAAGAACAAACTAAAATGAGCTCTAACATGGAAAGTAAGCGTTTTCGGACACATGTCCACATAACATATTTTCTTTCTTTGTGTGTGAGGAATGTTTCCTGAAAGTTTGGCCGTACCTTTTTGTAACACCCTGTATAACGACTCGGCCACGCGACACAGCAGTCATTCTTACCTCTTGGCAATGACTGAGGAGAGCTGGGTCGAAAGCTCGTGGGATTTTAACCACATGACGCGGCTGCAAGGCCGAGAAAATTTTATTAATTCATATGGCCGCGAAACCATGCATTCATACATATAGGAGGCTCACTCGAAAAGAAATGCACATTATTTTTGTAAAAATACAGTTTTATTCTGCATGTGTGAAAGTTTTACAGTGTGTAGATACATCCTTCCAGCTTGTTTTCAAACTTAGCTCAATCTGTTCCTGTGACTGGTGCCGTCAGAGCATGTCTTAAAATCTTCAAGAGGGCTGCAACAATTGACGTTCGTCAGAAGCAACATGCTGTCATAGAATTCCTGTCCTGTGAAAACGAGACAGTGGGAAACATCCACAAGAGATTGAAAAAGGTGTACGGAGATGCTGCTGTCGATCGCAGTACAGTTAGTCGGTGGGCAAGCAGCTTACGTGATGAAAGCGGGCACGGCAATATTGAGGATTGTCCCCGCAGCGGAAGACCTCGTACTGCACACACTCCAGACAATGTGCAGAGAGTTAACGAATTGGTGACTGCTGCAAGACGCATCACAGTGAACGAATTGTCACGCTATGTTGGGATAGGGGAAGCAAGTGTTTGCAGAAAACTGAAAGTGTTGGCGTTAAAAAAGGTTTGTGCCACGTGGTTTCCCAGGATGTTGACAGTGGCACACAAAGAAACAAGAAAAACGGTATACAGCGAACTTTCGGAACAGTACGAGAATGGTGGAGATGAATTTTTTGGAAGAAGAATTGTGACAGGTGATGAAACATGGCTCCAACATTTTTCACCAGAGACGAAGAGGCAATCAATGGAGTCGCATCATGCAAATTCACCCAAGGAAGAAAAAAAGTCAAAACCACACCTTCTGCTGGAAAAGTTACGGCTACGGTGTTTTTCGATTCCGAAGGACTCTTGCTTGTGGACATCGTGCCAAGTGGAACCACCATAAATTCTGACGCATATGTGACGACACTGATGAAACTTCAAGCTCGACTGAGTCGTCTTCGACCATATCGGCAAAAGCAGGATGTTTTGCTGTTGCACGACAATGCACGGCCACATGTCAGTCAGAAAACCATGGAAGCGATCACAAAACTCGGATGGACAACACTGAAACACCCGCCTTACAGTCCTAACCTGGCTCCACGTGACTATCATCTGTTTGGGAAACTGAAAGACTCTCTTCGTGGAACAAGGTTTTAAGATGGACTCCCTTGTGGACGCTGCCAAACAGTGGCCCCAACAGGTTGGTCCAGAATTTTACCGTGCGGGTACACAGGCGCTGGTTCCAAGATGGCGTAAGGCAGTTGAGAGGGATGGAAATTATGTGGAGAAATGAAAATATTGTTCCTAAAGGATGTACCTACACACTCTCAAAAATGTAGAATAAAAGGCGGATTAAAAAAAAAATCATATGGATCATATAATGAAAACAATAGACTGGCTGGGTGAGATTAAGATATGTGAACACAAAATAAGCAGCCTCGGATATGCGGATGACTTAGTTGTGATGGCCGATTCGATTGAAAGTCTGCAAAGTAATATTTCAGAGCTAGATCAGAAATGTAAGGACTATGGTATGAAGATTAGCATCTTCGAAACTAAAGTAATGTCAGTGGGAAAGAGATATAAACGGATTGAGTGCCAAATAGGAGGAACAAAGTTAGAACAGGTGGACGGTTTCAAGTACTTAGGATGCATATTCTCACAGGATTGCAACATAGTGAAAGAAGTGGAAGCGAGGTATAGCAAAGCTAATGCAGTGAGCGCTCAGCTACGATTTTCTCTCTTCTGCAAGAAGGAAGTCAGTACCAAGACTAAGTTATCTGTGCACCGTTCAATCTTTCAACCAACTTTATTGTATGGGAGCGAAAGCTGGGTGGATTCAGGTTACCTTATCAATAAGGTTAAGGTTATGGATATGAAAGAGCTAGGATGATTGCAGGTGCTAGTAGATGGGAACAATGGCAGGAGGGTGTCCACAACGAGGAAATCAAAGGAAAACTGGGAATGAACTCTATAGATGTAGCAGTCAGGGAGAACAGGCTGAGATGGTGGGGTCATGTTACACGCATGGGAGAAGCAAGGTTACCCAAGAGACTCATGGGTTCAGCAGTAGAGGGTAGGAGGAATCGGGGTAGACCAAGGAGAAGGTACCTGGTTTCGGTTAAGAATGATTTCGAAGTAATAGGCTTAACATCAGAGCCGGCCGGAGTGGCCGTACGGTTCTAGGCGCTGCAGTCTGGAGCCGAGCGACCGCTCCGGTCGCAGATTCGAATCCTGCCTCGGGTATGGATGTGTGTGATGTCCTTAGTTAGGTTTAAGTAGTTCTAAGTTGTAGGGGACTGATGACCTCAGAAGTTAAGTCGCATAGTGCTCAGAGCCATTTGAGCCATTTAACATCAGAAGAGGCACCAATATTAGCACTGAATAGGGGATCATGGAGGAATTTTATAAGGGGAACTATTCTCCAGACTGAACGCTGAAAGGCAAAATGTCTTAAATAATGATGATGATGATTAAAAAAATAGTGTGCATTTCTTTTGGAGTGTCCCTCGTAAATGCAGTATATACGAAAGATGGGGTGGGGGGAGGGGTAGAGGGGCGGGGAGGGGAGTGGGGAAAAGAAGCAAGAAGGTCGTCTGTGATCGATTATCGCCGAATTGTACAAAGTTCTCAGGTTCCCTGAATCACAGTGACAGAGCCCGTCCCCGCAGTAAAGCACCCGACACGTTTTAACATTCCAGTTCACGCGCCCCCGCTCTTTCTAGCTGGCGGCGGGCGCTTTTGATACGAGGGTAGAGTGCCGGCCCGTTGTGTACGGGGAATCCCCGCGGGACTGGTCACCGAGTCGCAGACTGTGTGCCCGGCCCGAGCGCAACAATCGCCAGAGGACACTGCCGTATTCCGGTCACGTGACCCGCACAAAGCTCGCGGGCTCGGATTCGTCACGGGCTGTCAGCCGCACCAAGATGGAGCACCCTGTCCTCTCCTGTACCGTCCTGCGCACTTTTCCATCCTCTGCACTTTTCGCCTCGCCACGCTACTGTGTTTCTCTGCTGCGGACAAGAGGGTTTCTCCTGCCCCGGTTCACCACGTGTCACCTTTGCGGCTGCTGTTGGGGCTGACGAAGACCGAAGAGCGGCTGCAGAATTTCCTTTTGCTCGAAAATCACAACCGTGTGTGAGAGCTGGCCCCTTTTAAACGTAGGCCGCTCTCTGTTCACTCTTCCTCTTTTCACGCCCATTTGCTACTGTTGCAATTAGAGACATAATATGTTCAAATGTGTGTGAAATCATATGGGACTTAACTGCTAAGGTCATTAGTCTCTAAGTTTACACATTACTTAGCCTAAATTATCCTAAGGACAAACACACACACACTCATGCCCGAGGGAGAACTCGAACCTCCGCCGGGACCAGCCGCACAGTCCATGACTGTAGCGCCTTTGAGGGAGACATAATATCCACAGGAAACTGTGACGAATTCCACTCTACAGGGTGTAAATTTTAAGCTGACAAACCAGAATAACTCGAAAATTAAGCTCCACACGAAAAAATGTGTGGAATCCAAAGTTGATTATTTTCGAGGGGACATCTGCTGGTGCTAAAATTAGCCCGCCACCCTAGGCCCCCCCCCCCCTGGGGATGGGGCGCGAGGCAACTTTAAAATTTCAAATGGGAACCCCCATTTTTTATTGCAAAATCAGATTCTACATAAAAATCTACGTACATTTCGTCTTAAACATTTGTTTTGATTCTTGGTAGTCGGCGCTGTAATTCAAGATAATTCATGTTCTCATTTTTGCGCGGAAAATGGTTACGGATAAATAAAAAATGAGTTCACTCGATAGTAAGTAGGATGTTTGGTTAGTTAGTTAGCTAGTCAGATGATTTGTTTGGTAATTAAAAGTTGTGTGGCCTCATGACCACGAAACAAACAAAACGTATCCGAATCTGCGGAAAAAATCAATACAGTATTTGGGTCAATATTTGTAAAACTCTAATTCCTCTCTCTCAAACCCCACCCTATGGGAAGAGGGGGAGAGTTATAGTTCTAGCGAATCAAAATGTACGAGGTAAATAAGTGTTTTTTATTTATCTGTAGCCATTTTCCACACAAAAATGAGAACACGGATTTTCTAGAATTACAGCGCCAACTAACAAGAATCAAAAACAAATGTTCAAGACAAAATGTACGTAGTTTTTTACGTAGAATCTGATTCTGGGATAAAAAATTGGGGTTCCCATTTCAAATTTTAAAGTTGCCTCCCGCCCCACCCCCAGGGGGATGGGGTGTCGGGTTAATTTGAGCACCAGCAGATGTCCCCCCTCGAAAATAATTAACTTTGGATTCTACACATTTTTTCGTGTGAAGCTTATTTTTCGAGTTATTCTGGTTCGTCAACTTGAAATTTACACCCTGTATAAAGACAAATACCACATCTAGGTCTCTTTTATTCTAATGAATAATCTGTGTACGGCTTTTATATGTCTTCTGCTATTGTAAATAATTCACATTTTTTGTATTGGGATCAAGATGAATGGGTGTACTGCAAGATTACTAAATAAGATCCTTGACTCTGTGTTTCTATCTGTGGTTCACGTGCCAGTCAGCCAGCTGTGTAGCGCTGGGCAATTCTTATTTGAGGCACAGTAGCGAGCGCGCTGAGTTTTTCAGAGAATGAAATCTGTTATTTGTGAAGCTGGGAGTAATTATCTGGAATACTTTATTGTGGAATGAAAATTTGTTTATATAGCTATTTCATTTCTTGTATTAATAGAGAAAATTTCTCGAGCAGTCCGTCTACTTACGAGGGAACCTCCCCATCGCACCCCCTCAGATTTAGTTATACGTTGGCACAGTGGATGGGCGTTGAAAAACTGAACACAGATCAATCGAGGGGAAAAGAGGAAGAAGTTGTGTGGAACTATGAATATACAAACTGAGTAGTCCATGCGCAAAAGAGGCAACATCAAGGATAACATGAGCTCAGGAGCGCTTTGGTCCCTTGGTTAGCGTGAGCAGCTGCGGAATGAAAGGTCCTTGGTTCAAGTCTTCCCTCGAGTGAAAAGTTTAATTTTTTATTTTCAGACAATTATTATCTGTCCGTCCGTCCGTCCGCTGCGAGGTAACTGCACCGTAGTATGGGGACGCTACACCTAAACGGAAAAATCTGAAAACGTTAAAAACATATGTTTTGACAGAGCACAGGGAAAACTGTGCGACTGTGAAACTGTTGCATTCATTTGTTGCAGTTTATGTGACAAACTCCTATGTTTTCATCACTTTTTTGGGAGTGATTATCACATCCACAAGAAAACCTAAATCGGGCAAGGTAGAAGAATCTTTTTACCCATTCGCCAAGTGTACAAGTTAGGTGGGTCGACAACATATTCCTGTCATGAGACGCACATGCCGTCACCAGTGTCGTATAGAATATATCGGACGTGCTTTCCTGTGGAGGAATCGGTTGACCTATGACCTTGCGGTTAAATGTTTTCGGTTCCCATTGGAGAGGCACGTCCTTTCGTCTACTAATCGCACGGTTTTGCGGTGCGGGCGCAAACCACAGACACTAAACTTATTACAGTGAACAGAGACGTCAATGAACAAACGGACAGATCATAACTTTGCGAAAATAAAGAAAGCAAACTTTTGACTCGAGGGAAGACTTGAACCAAGGACCTCTCGTTCCACAGCTGCTCACGCTAACCACGGGACCACGGCGCTCCTGAACTCACGCTATCCTTGATGTTATCTCTCTTGCGCATGGACTACTCAGTTTGTATATTTTGCTTATTTTGTTCATACTTCCACACAACTTTTTCCTGTTTTCTCGATTGATCTGTGTTCAGTTTTTCAAGGCCTATCCACTGTGCCAACTTATGACTAAATCTGAGGGGAGTGCGATTGGGAGGTTCCCTTGTTAGCTGAGTGTCGGCCAGAGGGTTAGGTGCCTCTCTGAGTGAACGGATCAACGGTGGACTTTAACAGGTGTCACGGGGCGTCCGTCCGGTGCATATCCAACGAACAATTACGAACAAAATGAGATCAGTCACAGTTCTGACGCTCGAACAACAGAGAACTAACATGCATCGAGATTAGAAAATAGTGCATTGCTAATGGCTAGTCACTGGCCGAAATCTCGATTTGCCTAATAAAACCTGCAAAAATGAAAGGACGACTGATTACTGCGCTCTATAATTTATAAATCACATAACAGTCGCTAAGTGCACCACTTTCCTAATGCAAGGTAACCTGATAAAGCCAATGAGCTGTTCCAACTGCTTTACATTTCAGCGACGTCTGTGAAAGAAACTACAAAAATAATGTGGAAAAAGTAAGGTATAAAAGTTTCTGGAGAAACATCTTTTTTTGTATGAGAAACCGATTTTTAGAATAAGTGCCTTTCTAATCTCCTGGGATCCTAATCTGATATGTATATCTAGAAATAACATCATTATTCGACGGCTCTTAATCCGTTTTGATTTTCGTCAATTACAGCTACAGCTATCACACGACGAAAAAAATCTTAAATACAAAAGTTACGTTAATGTAATGCTTATTTGATCATCACCTGTTTTATTGAAACATTAAATTCCAACCGGTTTCAGTCCTAGGCCTAGGCATCGAAAGATACAAACATAGATAATTATAGTTCATAGATTAGTATGTATACTCTCCTGTTAACTCATCCCGCAAGTGGGTACACCGTAAATGTCCTGTGTTAAACTTACCATATTGTAATTGATTATAGATGGTGGTCCATTGATCATGACCGGGCCAAATATCTCACGAAAAAGCGTGAAACGAAAAAACTTCAAAGAACGAAACTTCTCTAGCTTGAAGGGGAAAACCAGATGGTGCTATGGTTGGCGCTGCCATAGGTCAAACGGGTATCAACTGCGTTTTTCTAAAATATGATCACCCATTTTTATTACATATTCGTGTAGTACGTAAAGAAATATGAATGATTTAGTTGGACCACTTTTTTCGCTTTGTGATGGATGGCGCTGTAATAGTCATAAACATATGGCTCGCAATTTTAGACGAACAGTTGGTAACAGGTAGGTTTTTAAATTGAAATACAGAACGTGGGTACGTTTGAACATTTTATTTCGGTTGTTCCAATGTGATACATGTACCTTTGTGAACTTATCATTTCTGAGAACGCATGCTGTTACAGAGTGATTACCTGTAAGTACCTCATTAATGCAGTAAATGCTCAAAATGATGTCCGTCAACCTCGATGCATTTGGCAATACGTGTAACGACATTCCTTTCAACAGCGATTAGTTCGCATTCCGTAATGTTCGCACATGCAATGACAATGCGCTGCCGCATGTTGTCAGGCGTTGTCGGTGGATCACGATAGCAAATATCCTTCAACTTTCCCCACAGAAAGAAATCCGGGGACGTCAGATCCGGTGAACGTGCGGGCCATGGTAGGGTGCTTCGACGACCAATCCAACTGTCATGAAATATGCTATTCAATACCGATTCACCCGCACGCGAGCTATGTGCCGGACATCCTCATGTTGCAAGTTCATCGCCATTCTGTCATGCATTGAATCATCTTGTACTAACATCGGTAGAGCATTACGCAGGAAATCGGCATACAATGCACCATTTAGATTGCCATCTATAAAATGGGGGTTAATTATCCTTCCTCCCATAATGCCGCACCATACATTAACCCGCCAAGGTCGCTGCTGTTCCACTTGTCGCAGCATCGTGGTTTTTCCGTTGGCCAATAGTGCGTATTATGCCGGTTTACGTTACCGCTGTTGGCGAATGACGCTCCGTAGCTAAATAAAACGCGTGCAAAAAATCTGTCATCGTCCCGTAATTTCTCCTGTGCCCAGTGGCAGAACTGTACACGACGTTCAAAGACGTCGCCATTCAATTCCTGGTGCGTAGAAATATGGTACGGGTGCAATCGATGTTGATGTAGCATTCTCAGCACCGACGTTTTTGATATTCCCGATTCTCGCGCAATTTATCTGCTACTGATGTGCGGAGTAGCCGCGACAGCAGTTGAAACATCTATTTGGCCATCATCATTTGTTGCAGGTCGTGCTTGCCGTTTCGCATGTAGCTGAACACTTCCTGTTTCCTTAAATAACGTAACTATCCGGCGAACGGTCCGGACACTTGGATGATGTGCTCCAGGGTACCGAGCAGCATACATAGCGCACGCCCATTGGACATTTTGATCACAATTTCGATACCTCAACACGATATCGACCTTTTCCGCAATTGGTAAACGGTCCATTTTAACACGGGTAATGTATCACGAAGCAAATCCGTCCGCACTGGCGGAATGTTACGTGATGCCACGTACTTATACGTTTGTGACTATTACAGCGCCATCACAAAGCGAAAAAAGTGGTCCAACTAAAACATTCATATTTCTTTACGTCGTTGTTCTTGCTGTGGTCTTCAGTCCTGAGACTGGTTTGATGCAGCTCTCCATGCCACTTTATCCTGTGCAAGCTTCTTCATCTCCCAGTACTTACTGCAGTCAACGTCCTTCTGAATCTGCTTAGTGTATTCCTCTTTTGGTCTCCGTCTGCGATTTTTTCCTTCCACGTTGCCCTCCAATGCTAAATTTATGATCGCTTGACGCCTCAGAACATGTCCTGCCAACCGGTCCCTTCTTCTAGTCAAGTTGTCCCACAAACTCCTCTTCTCCCCAATCCTATTCAATACCTCCTCTAATCTTCAGCATTCTTCTGTAGCACCACATTTCGAAAGCTTCTATTCTCTTTTTGTCTAAACTATTTATTGTTCATGTTTCAGTTCCATAAATGGCTACACTCCATACAAATAGTTTCAGAAACGACTCCCTGACACTTAAATCTATACTCGCTGTTATTAAATTTCTCTTCTTCAGAAACGCTTTCCTTGCCATTGCCAGTCTACATTTTATATTCTCTCTACTTCGACCACCATCAGTTATTTTGCTCCCCAAATAGCAAAAACTCCTTTACTACTTTAAGTGTCTCATTTCCTAATCCAATACCCTCAGCATCACCCGACTTAATTCCACTACATTCCATTATCCTTGTTTTGCTTTTGTTGATGTTCAACTTATACCCTCCTTTCAAGACTCTGTACTTTCCGTTCAACTGCTCTTCCAAGTCCTTTGCTGCCTCTGACAGAATTGCAATGTCATCGGCGAACATCAAAGATTTTATTTCTTCTCCATGGATTTTAATAGGCTACCTACTTTCTTTACGTACTACACCAATATGTAATAAAATGGGTGTTACTATTTTAAAAAATGCAGTTGTTATCTGTTTGACCTATGGCAGCGCCATCTAGCTGGCCAACCATAGCGCCATCTGGTTTCCCCCTTCAAGCTAGACGAGTTTCGTTGTTTGTAGTTTTTTCGTTTGATGCTTATTTCGTGAGATATTTGGCCCGGTCACGATCAATGGACCACCCAGTATGTGCGTACTGCTATCGCATGACTTATGTCAACTCTGGTGTGTGGCTTTCTGTGATGTTTTTCGAACCTGTCGGTCGATGTTGCTGGCGATTTTAGGACGCCACGCTTGCACGGGGAGAGTTTCTACTGGCTGGCGCAGCCGCGGCTGGTGCAGTAGCGGGCCGGGTCTCCGCTAACCCCGATGAGGCTGTCAGCGCGCAAGATGGAGCACCGCGTCGCGCGAGCCACATCTGTGGCCGTGTCCAGCCGGTAGCCTACCTGCCGGGGAAGCCCACCCACACACACACAGACACACACACACACACACACACACACACACAGCACGGCCGCTAGGTGACCCACCGCACAACACACAGAGACAGCAGGCTCTCACACTGTGCGTCATGCGACGTAAAGATCAGTACTAAAATTAAGCTACAGTCATAGTGGCACCGAGTAAGGCCTGCTATGATATACGGGGCAGAGACGTGGCCAATCACAGTAGCCCAGGAAAGGAAGATGGAAGTGGCGGAAATGAGGATCCTGAGGTGGATGTGTGGGGTAACAAGGAAGGACAGGATTAGAAATGAATTTGTTAGAGGAGGTGCGAAAGTGGGAGCCATGGGGAAAAAGATACAAGAGAACAGACAAAGGTGGTACGGATACTTACAGAGAAAAGGGGAAGAGAATTTCGTAAGTCGTAGGGTCAGTATTGCCTCACTTGTTCCAATATTTCAGTGACAGTGAATAACAGAAAACTGAACCATTCCATTAAAAAAGTGTTAATTATAAAATAATAACAAATGTTCCGTTGTCAACCCGTAAAATTCGTAAAAGTATTTTATATTATCTGCCATAATGTAAAGTAAAACGGTTTGTAACACACAAAAACTGATGTTGTCTTGTACACTCCTGGAAATTGAAATAAGAACACCGTGAATTCATTGTCCCAGGAAGGGGAAACTTTATTGACACATTCCTGGGGTCAGATACATCACATGATCACACTGACAGAACCACAGGCACATAGACACAGGCAACAGAACATGCACAATGTCGGCACTAGTACAGTGTATATCCACCTTTCGCAGCAATGCAGGCTGCTATTCTCCCATGGAGACGATCGTAGAGATGCTGGATGTAGTCCTGTGGAACGGCTTGCCATGCCATTTCCACCTGGCGCCTCAGTTGGACCAGCGCTCGTGCTGGACGTGCAGGCCGCGTGAGACGACGCTTCATCCAGTCCCAAACATGCTCAATGGGGAACAGATCCGGAGATCTTGCTGGCCAGGGTAGTTGACTTACACCTTCTAGAGCACGCTGGGTGGCACGGGATACATGCGGACGTGCATTGTCCTGTTGGAACAGCAAGTTCCCTTGCCGGTCTAGGAATGGTAGAACGATGGGTTCGATGACGGTTTGGATGTACCGTGCACTATTCAGTGTCCCCTCGACGATCACCAGTGGTGTACGGCCAGTGTAGGAGATCGCTCCCCACACCATGATGCCGGGTGTTGGCCCTGTGTGCCTCGGTCGTATGCAGTCCTGATTGTGGCGCTCACCTGCACTGCGCCAAACACGCATACGACCATCATTGGCACCAAGGCAGAAGCGACTCTCATCGCTGAAGACGACACGTCTCCATTCGTCCCTCCATTCCCGCCTGTCGCGACACCACTGGAGGCGGGCTGCACGATGTTGGGGCGTGAGCGGAAGACGGCCTAACGGTGTGCGGGACCGTAGCCCAGCTTCATGGAGACGGTTGCGAATGGTCCTCGCCGATACCCCAGGAGCAACAGTGTCCCTAATTTGCTGGGAAGTGGCGGTGCGGTCCCCTACGGCAATGCGTAGGATCCTACGGTCTTGGCGTGCATCCGTGCGTCGCTGCGGTCCGGTCCCAGGTCGACGGGCACGTGCACCTTCCGCTGACCACTGGCGACAACATCGATGTACTGTGGAGACCTCACGCCCCACGTGTTGAGCAATTCGGCGGTACGTCCACCCGGCCTCCCGCATGCCCACTATACGCCCTCGCTCAAAGTCCGTCAACTGCACATACGGTTCACGTCCACGCTGTCGCGGCATGCTACCAGTGTTAAAGACTGCGACGGAGCTCCGTATGCCACGGCAAACTGGCTGACACTGACGGCGGGGGTGCACAAATGCTGCGCAGCTAGCGCCATTCGACGGCCAACACCGCGGTTCCTGGTGTGTCCGCTGTGCCGTGCGTGTGAACATTGCTTGTACAGCCCTCTCGCAGTGTCCGGAGCAAGTATGGTGGGTCTGACACACCGGTGTCAATGTGTTCTTTTTCCATTTCCAGGAGTGTAGATCAGGAACCATACAGGGCCTATAACACTTCCTTGGGAACGCCGGATATTACTTCTGTTTTACTCAATGACTTTCCGTCTATTACTACGAACTGTGTGACCTTTCTGACAGGAAATCACGACTCCAGTCGCACAACTGAGGCGATACTCCGTACCCACGCAGTTTGCCTAGCAGGCGCTTATGACGAACGGTGTCGAAAGCCTCCTAGAAATCTAAAAATATGCAACCAATTTGACATCCCTTGTCGATAGCACTTATTACTTCATGAGTATAAAGAGCTATTTGTGTTTCACAAGAACGATATTTTCCGAAACCGTGCTGAATATGGGTCAGTAAATCGTTTTCTTCGAGGTACTTCATAATGTTCGAATACAGTGTATGTCCCAAAACCCTACTGATAATCGACGTTAGTGATATGGGCCTGTAATTCAGCGGATTACTCCTACTTTCCCTTTTGGGTATTGGTGTGACTTGATCAATTTTCCAGTCTTTAGGGACAGATCTTTCTGTGAGCGAGTGTTTGTATATAATTGCTAAATATGGAGCTATTTTATCAGCATACTCTGACAGTAACCTGACTGGTATACAATCTGGACCGGAGGCCTTGTTTTTATTAAGTGATTTAAGCTGTTTCGTTACACCTAGGATATCTACTTCTATGTTTCTTATCTTGGCAGTTGTTCTTGATTGGAATTCAGGAATATTTACTTCGTCTTCTTTGGTGAAGGAGTTTTGGAAAACCGTGATTAATAGCTCTACTTTAGTGGCACTGTCATCAGTGACTTCACCATTGTTATCGCGCAGTGAAGGTATTGATTGCATTTGCCACTGGTGTGCTTTATGTATGATCAGAATCTTTGGGTTTTCTGCCAGATTTCGAGACAGAATTTCGTTGTGTAAATTAATTAAAAGCATCTCGCATTGAAGTACGCGCCATATTTCGAACTTCCGTAAAACTTTGCCAATTTTATGTCAAATTGTGCGGCAAGTCATAAAGGCAAACTGTGTACCGAATGTTTTAGACATAGATTATCACCTCAAAGAAGTGTGTGTTTAAGTGTTATGTACCGACTTGACAGAAAATCCTAGGAAGTTCTGGTCTTACGTTAAATCAGTAAGTGACTCGAAACAGCATATCCAGACACTCCGGGATGACGATGGCATTGAAACAGAGGATGACACGCGTAAAGCTGAAATACTAAACACCTTTTTCCAAAGCTGTTTCACTGAGGAAGACCGCACTGCAGTTCCTTCTCTAAATCCTCGCACAAACGAAAAAATAGCTGACATCGAAATAAGTGTCTAAGGAATAGAAAAGCAACTGGAATCACTCAACAGAGGAAAGTCCACTGGACCTGACGGGATACCAATTCGATTCTACACAGAGTACGCGAAAGAACTTGCCCCCCTTCTAACAGCCGTGTACCGCAAGTCTCTAGAGGAACGGAAGGTTCCAAATGATTGGAAAAGAGCACAGGTAGTCCCAGTCTTCAAGAAGGGTCGTCGAGCAGATGAGCAAAACTATAGATCTATATCTCTGACGTCGATCTGTTGTAGAATTTTAGAACATGTTTTTTGCTCGAGTATCATGTCGTTTTTGGAAACCCAGAATCTACTATGTAGGAATCAACATGGATTCCGGAAACAGCGATCGTGTGAGACCCAACTCGCTTTATTTGTTCACGAGACCCAGAAAATATTAGATACAGGCTCCCAGGTAGATACTATTTTCCTTGACTTCCGAAAGGCGTTCGATACAGTTCCGCACTGTCGCCTGATAAACAATGTAAGAGCCTACGGAATATCAGACCAGCTGTGTGGCTGGATTGAAGAGTTTTTAGCAAACGGAACACAGCATTTTGTTATCAATGGAGAGACGTCTACAGACATTAAAGTAACATCTGGCGTGCCACAGGGGAGTGTTATGGGACCATTGCTTTTCACAATATATATAAATGACCTAGTAGTGTGTCGGAAGTCCCATGCGGCTTTTCGCGGATGATGCTGTAGTATACAGAGAAGTTGCAGCATTAGAAAATTGTAGCGAAATGCAGGAAGATCTGCAGCGGATAGGCACTTGGTGCAGGGAGTGGCAACTGACCCTTAACATAGACAAATGTAATGTATTGCGAATACATAGAAAGAAGGATCCTTTATTGTATGATTATATGATAGCGGAACAAACACTGGTAGCAGTTACTTCTGTAAAATATCTGGGAGTATGCGTGCGGAACGATTTGAAGTGGAATGATAATATAAAATTAATTGTTGGTAAGGCGGGTACCAGGTTGAGATTCATTGGGAGAGTGCTTAGAAAATGTAGTCCATCAACAAAGGAGGTGGCTTACAAAACACTCGTTCGACCTATACTTGAGTATTGCTCATCAGTGTGGGATCCGTACCAGATCGGGTTGACGGAGGATATAGACAAGATCCAAAGAAAAGCGGCGCGTTTCGTCACAGGGTTATTTGGTAACCGTGATAGCGTTACGGAGATGTTTAACAAACTCAAGTGGCAGACTCTGGAAGAGAGGCGCTCTGCATCGCGGTGTAGCTTGCTCGCCAGGTTTCGAGAGCGTGCGTT
Organism: Schistocerca americana; assembly: GCF_021461395.2. Classification (NCBI taxonomy): domain Eukaryota; kingdom Metazoa; phylum Arthropoda; class Insecta; order Orthoptera; family Acrididae; genus Schistocerca; species Schistocerca americana. Next base: position 142,379,408 of record NC_060128.1, on the reverse strand, counting down.
TCTGGATGAGGTATCGAATATATTGCTTCCCCCTACTTATACCCCCCCGAGGAGATCACGAATGTAAAATTAGAGAGATTAGAGCGCGCACGGAGGCTTGCAGACAGTCGTTCTTCCCGCGAACCATACGCGACTGGAACAGGAAAGGGAGGTAATGACAGTGGCACGTAAAGTGCCCTCCGCCGCACACCGTTGGGTGGCTTGCGGAGTATAAATGTAGATGTAGATGTAGAAGGTAGCAAACATAATTTTTTTTTCTTCCTATAGGGGATATTTCTCGGTTTGTGGTAGGTGGGCATTAGCTGCCTAGGAATTATTATTACCGCTTACTACTGTTTTTATGCCAGTATATGATGTGGTTTGCAAATGTGGTGTATGTTTCCATTTTTCAGATTACCTCATTTTGTGTTTCACACATATTCTGAGTGACAATCATTGAAGCTTAATTGACATATGTCTATTCTGCCGAATTTATTTGAAGTTGGTCAGAGTATTTGTGATCTTCAGTACGAGTCACCTCGAATATGTTATACAACTTTAATGTCTTCGTCTCATATGTTCGTAAAATTGCCGGAATATTCCATTTACTGAGGAAACACTGTGCACTACACACCACGTTCGAATAGATTCTACCGTTCCTGACAGGATAGATTTTAACCTAAATTGGTTGACGCCGCCAGAAACTGACAGAGGATGTCGGACGCTGTTACCGGGCGACGTCTGCCGACCGTTGTCAGTTCGACTGCAGACGCAGCCTTACTTATATTTCCAGTTTGTAGTTTTCGGTGATAGCGTTGTAATACAGGTTATACCCACAGCGGGCAAAATACGGGACAGTTATAAAGTCCACGAAATATTTTAAAAATTAGTTCAGAATGGCTAAAAAGTAACGCAACAAATCATACGTTAAGTGAAAGGCGAACTTTCTAAATTTCTTTCTCTTTTCTTGTTTTTATTGTTTAAATTTTTTACCGAGAGGGGCGCAATCTATCGTAGTTGCTGAAAATGCCGACGAACCAGCCAGAGACAGTGTGAATTTTCGTGGCAAACTTCACCAGACACCACAACCAGTTTACAACCGAAATTTGATAGGATTGTGAACAAGAGCCAATAACTTGCAGAAGTAAAGGTTTATTAACCGATTACAGCGTTTTCCACCAATGTTTAGCTTCTTCAGTAGGCAAATGCACTTATAGAACCACATGTTGACAGCAACGGGTGTAAGAGCCAAGAGGCTCTTGTGTAGCAAGATGTGCATGTATCCTTCAGAAGAAATGGGAATTACCCTCCGCCACGCACTTGACACTGGTTTGCGGTGTAAGGATGTAGGCGTAGTAGTAAAAGGTTGAGTTTGAGCGGAAAAGTCTGAGAAATACACTATTTCTGATTAAGCCGTTGTTGACTCATTGCATGTCATGAGTAAGTATCACGGTAGTACATGGACGTCAACTTATCCATGATATGACTCCGAATTGAATTGCTTGAAGGTACACAACAATCAGATGCTCTTTTCGTATAGGTTTATTTACGACAAGTCGCGTTTCAGTTGTTCGCTCATCTGCAATTGGCGTAATACATTTATCTGAAGGATTAATTAACATACTGTCGCTGACAGTGTAAACATGTCCGCTACACTAGTAGCTTGCACTATGGGTGAAACGAAAGTGTAATTCTGTATCCTTGGTCTGAAGGCGTGAAACAGGTTGAAATTCTTCACAGACTTTCAGTACAATACGGAGAGACTGCCCAGTCACGTAGAAGTGTTTATTCGTGTGTCGAGTAGTTTGAAACTGTGCGGCATGAACAAGAGCCCATCAACGTCCTCTTGCTGAAGAGGTCAAAAGTGTTGTCTTCTGCCACCATACTCGACTTTTTCAAAAGGGAAGCCGACTAATTTCCGATCAAGATACTCACCACTGATGATACACTGGTTCACCACTATTACAATCGAAACGCCAGAGTATGGTGTGGCAGCACTCAGAATCACTAAAGACAAAAAATTCGAGACTCTGCCATTGGCAGGAAAGGTTACGTCAACAGTAGTTTTGGGATGCAAATGGGCCTGTCATTGTAGGGTAGACATACACGACTACACGACAAATGGAACAGAAATCAATACAGACTATTATAGTGAATGGTTGGAAAACAAGGTAAAACCAGGAATTCGCGGCAAAGGACGAAGCCTGTTGTTAGACAAAATGTTGCTGTTGCTTGGCAACACCCGCCATCACACGGCTCACTACCATCAAGAAATTGGGTTTTGAGCTGCTGGAATACCCTTTGCACCGTCTAGACCTTGCTGCCTCCGACTCCCATTTGCGTGGGCCACTCAAGTATGGTTTTCAATGTCGTAGATTTTCCTCACACGTGGAGATGCAGAAAGTGGTTCAAAAGTAGCCCAGCAGCCAACCGAAAACCTTCGGAAGGTCACGCAAGCTTGTGGACCTTCCCAACAAGTACATTTAAAAGAAGGGGGAATACACCGTGTGATCAAAAGTATCCGGACACCCCAAAAAATCTTCGTTTTTCATATTAGGTGCGTTGTGCTGCCACCTACTACCAGCTACTCCATATCAGCAACCTCGGTAGTCATTAGGCATCGTGAGAGAGCAGAATGAGGCGGTTCGCGGAACTCACGGACTTCGAACGTGGTCAGGTGATTGGGTGCCACTTGTGTCATACGTCTGTACGCGAGATTTCCACACTCCTAAACATTCCTAGGTCCACTTTTTCCGATGTGATAGTGAACTGTAAACGTGAAGTGAAGTACAGCACAAAAGCATGCAGGCCGACCTCGTCTTTTGACTGACAGAGACCGCCGACAGTTGAAGAGGGTCGTAATGTGTAATGGGCAGACATCTATCCAGACCATCACACAGGAATTCCAAACTGCATCAGGACCCACTGCAAGTACTATGACAGTTAGGTGGGACAAACTTGGATCTCATGGTCGAGCGGCTGCTCATAAGCCACACATCACGCCTGCAAATGCCAAACGACGCCGCGTTTGGTGTAAGCAGCGTAAATATTGGACGATTGAACAGTGAAAAAAAGTTGTGTGAAGTGACGAATGACGATACGCAATTAGGCGATCCGATGCCATGGTGTGGGTATCGTGAATGCCCGGTGAACGTCATCTGCCAGCGTGTGTGTGGTCGTGTTTTTCATGGAGGAGATTTGCACCCCTTCTTGTTTTGCGTGGCACTATCACAGCACAGGACTACATTGATGTTATAAGCAGCTTGTTGCTTCCGACTGTTGAAGAGCAATTCGGGTATGGTGATTGCATCTTTCAACACGATCGAGCACCCGTTCATAATGTACGGCCTTTGATGGAGTGGTTACACGACAATAACATCCCTGCGATGGACTGGCCTGCACGGAGTCCTGACCAGAATTCTATAGGACACCTTTGGTATGTTTTCGAACGCTAACTTCGTGCCAGACCTCACCAACCGACCTGCAGCGCAGCTCTCCGTGAAGAATGGGCTGCCATTGCCCAAGAAATTATCCAGCACCTGATTGAACGTATGCCTGCGAGAGTGGAAGCTGTCATCAAGACTAAGGGTGGGCCAACACCATATTAAAATCCACCATTACTGATGGAGGGCGCCACGAACTTGTAAGTCATTGCCAGCCAGGTGTCCGGATACTTTTGGTCACATACTGTATGTTGAAAAACACTCTACATGTCGAACGCCAGTTTCTTGTGGATGTGTTGTTGAACGAATAGTGAGGATTATTTTGGCACTCTCCTTGCTATGTTCACCAAAGCAACGTTACGGCCGATTGCATTTTGAACTCTGCAGCTGATTTAAGATAGTATTTTTCCGTAGAGGGACGGAGCAGCTCTTCAGTTCGCCGACGCTGCCGTGTTACGCGGAAAGTGTAATTAGGCTGCTTAGGTTTTTATGTTAGTAACGCCACGTAGTGCTCTGTATGAAAATCACTGACTGTGCTGTGTGCAGTCTGTAGCTGGTTGGATTCATTGTTGGAATATTCGCTTGTGTAGTGTTGGGCAGTTGGATGTGAACAGCGCGTAGCGTTGCGCAGTTGGAAGTGAGCCGCCAGCAGTGGTGGATGTGGGGGGAGAGATGGCAGAGTTTTGAGAGCGGACGATCTGGACGTGCGTCCGTAGGAAAAAGGAAATTCGTTTAATTGGATGTCGCAAAATTATATATGACCTTTGAACACTATTAAGGTAAATACATTGTTTGTTCTCTATCAAATGATTCAAATGGCTCTGAGCACTATGGAACTTAGCTTCTAAGGTCATCAGTCCCCTAGAACATAGAACTACTTAAACCTAACTAACCTAAGGATATCACACACATCCATGCCCGAGACAGGATTCGAACCAGCGACCGTAGCGGTCGCGCGGTTCCAGACTGTAGCGCCTAGAACTGCTCGGTCACCCCGGCCGGCTCTCTATCAAAATCTTTCATTTGCTAAGCATGCCTATCAGCAGTTAGTGACTTCAGTAGTTAGAATCTTTTATTTAGCTGGCAGTATTGGCGGTCGCTGGATTGCAGTAGTTCGAGTAACGAAGATTTTTGTGAGGTAAGTGATTCTTGAGAGGTATAGATTAGTGTTAGTTAGGGCCATTCTTTTGTAGGGATTATTGAAAGTTAGATTGCGTTGCGCTAAAAATATTGTGTGCGTCAGTTTAGTGATGATTAGAATAAGTAAAGAGAAAACTGTTTGAGTCCGTTGAGTTTTGCTCAGCTGTTTGAAAATCAAATAACGTAGAAGTTATCTAGCACAACCATTCATAATTTTCCAAAGGGTACCTTACATATGGCGATCCTACACCAGTTCTTCGATTTAAGTTTCATTTCACTGCACACGTTCTGTTGGTCATAGTATATGCACAATATGTGAGAAGTTGTGAGTGTTAGTGTTTGCACATGTGTTGATAATTCAGCAAGGGACTGGTTAACAGCATTGCTGGTTCTAAGGACAATTCCAAAAACTTTGTGAGTGCACAAGTGGTGGTTTATGGACTTGCTATATTATCCGCAAGACACTTCGATGGTGATTGTGCAGCCGCACAGTCGTAACAGATGGCTGCTGGACATCTCTACAAATACTACCGTGGATGGGTCTGCACCTTTCGTAGCCCACCAATACCATTGTCTTACAAGGACTGCAGTGGGTCTGCATTTTTGGTGGCCCACCAATACCATAATCTCTAAAAGGACTACAGTGGGTCTGCTCTGTGATGACCTACCTACGAATATTCTTCAAAATTTCGAGTGACTCTGCTGTGGGTTTGTTTTGTTGTGACCCATTACCTGTCTGCATGTCAGGAGTCAGCACTGTCTTTACATTGAAAGGACAATACTACTTCTTCAAGACTGCATGGAAATCCACTACTTCCGTGTGCATTTTCTTTTACTACTCAGACTCTGAGAAAAAAAGAAACTGCAATTACTACTGTGATGAATTATCAGGACTGTCTTTAGAACAATTTTTGCTTTTATCCTTCATTGTATCAATAAGTGTATGCGTTTGATATCTTTCTCATTGAAATTATGAAATTTTTTTTAAATCATTAATTTTCCAACGGGGACCTTACAAAAGTTTCACCGTTCGCCGCGAAGAAGATACGGGCGCTGAGTCGAGATCGCGTGACGCCGCGGCTGGAGCGTGCAAAGTGTGTGTCGGGACCGCGCGCGGTTGGTTCTACTGCGCTCACGAGTGGTTGACCAAGCACGACCGCACGCGACACCAGCTGAGGGGCCGGTGAAAGCCCTACTGTGCAGCCTACGGAACTCGCCGCTGCAAACTTGAGCCTCTTTACATTCGACCAATTAACTCTGTAAAGCGGTACAGTAGAATCACGTTGATCCAGGCGTCATTAACCGAATCTTCGATTCAGTTGGATACTTTTGTTCGTTTGTGATACAATAACTGCATTCGGGAAGCAATCAGTAAACTTACATTCAGTCACGCGCCGTACATACACACTACTGGCCAATAAAATTGCTGCACCAAGAAGAAATGCAGATGATAAACGGGTATTCATTGGACAAAAATATTATACTAGATTACATTTTCACGCAATTTGGATGCATAGATCCTGAGAAATCAGTACCCAGAACCACCACCTCTGGCCGTAATAACGGCCTTAATACGTCTGGACATTGAATCAAACAGAGCTCGGATGGCGTGTACAGGTACAGCTGTCCATGCAGCTTCAAGACGATACCACAGTTCATCAAGAGTAGTGACTGGCGTATTGTGATGAGCCAGTTGCTCTGCCACCATTGACCAGACGTTTTCAATTGGTGAGAGATCTGGAGAATGAGCTGGTCAGGGCAGCAGTCGAACATTTTCTGTATCCAGAAAGGCCAGTACAGGACCTGCAACATGCGGTCGTGCATTATCCTGCTGAAATATAGGGTTTCGCAGGGATCGAATGAAGGGTAGAGCCACGGGTCGTAACACATCTGAAATGTAACGTCCACTGTTCAAAGTCCGACAATGCGAACAAGAGGTGACCGAGACGTGTAACAAACTGCACCCCATACGATCACGCCGGGTTATACGCCAGTATGGCGATGACGAATACATGCTTCCGGTGTGCTTTCACCGCTATACCGCCAAACACGGATGCGACCACCATTATGCTGTAAACAGAACCTGGATACATCCGAAAAAAATGACGTTTTGCCATTCGTGCACTCAGCTTCGTCGTCGAGTACACCATCGCAGGCGCTCCTGTCTGTGACGCAGCGCCAAGGATAACCGCAGCCACGGTCTCCGAGCTGATAGTCCATGCTGCTACTAACGTCGTCGAACTGTTCGTGCAGATGGTTGTTGTCTTGCAAACGTCCTCATCTGTTGACTCAGGGATCGAGACGTAGGTGCACGATACGTTACAGCCATGCGGATAAGATGCCTGTCATCTCGACTGCTAGTGGTACGAGGCCGTTGGGATCCAGCACGGCGTTCCGTATAACCCTCCAGAACCCACCGATTCCATATTCTGCTAACAGTCATTGGATCTCGACCAAAGCGAGCAGCGATGTCGCGACACGATAAACCGCAATCGCGATAGGCTACAATGCGACCTTTGTCAAAGTCGGAAACGTGATGGTACGCATTTCTCCTCCTTAAACGAGGCATCACAACAACGTTTCACCAGGCAACGCCGGTCAACTGCTGTTTGTGTATGAGAAATCGGTTGGAAACATTCCTCATGCCACCATGTTGCAGGTGTCGCCACCGGCGCCAACGTTGTGTGAATGCTCTGAAAAGCTAATCATTTGCATATAACAGCATCTTCTTTCTGTCGGTTAAATTTCGCGTGTGTAGCACATGATCTTCGTGGTGCATAAATTTTAATGGCCAGTAGTGTATAATGGCATGGTGTCAATTAAGGGGCGGGGCGGGGGGGGGGGGGGGGGGGGAGGAGGACGTCAAACGGGCCGACATGGAGCAGGAGAGGCAGCACAGGACATTTTAATTTGCATTTACAAATAAATTCATAAAACTTTATCAGCACGTCCAGGAGGGATTCAGAATTCACAAACATAACATAACATAACATAACAAAATAATTTTTTTTTACATGCGAAATTTCATCATTTTTTTGCACTTACTATTGGCTGCACTTGTTGGTACAGGTTCTCTGTTCTTCGTAAGTAAGAGAGATTCTTCGATGAATGTTGCACAGCATACAAACCGTACATAGGTGTATAATACTCTAGAATTTTCCAAATCTATTAAAAACTGTGGTAAAAATTGAGATAATTATCTATAAAATTTGAGTTTTTTCTAAACATGAAGTTTAAAATGTAACATCTCATTCATTTTTTTTCCTGCAGTCAGGAAATTGAAGAAACCACTTCAGCGTGTTCTTCGCCACAAAAATGCAAACAGACTTCTCCTTCTCCATGGCAACGCAAGGCCTCACAGAAACCTGCGCACCCGAGAGCAGCTCAGAAAACTTCGCTGGACTGTTCTTCCTCTCCCACTGTACAGCCCGGATGTCGCAACTTCCGTCTTCCAGCTATTTGGACCAATGAAGGACTCACTCCGCGGGAAGCAATACTTGCATAATGGGGAGGTTACTGATGCTGCAACACGTTGGCTCCGAAGTCCACCATTACAGTGCATACAGGGCATGCAAGCCCTGCCAGTAAGGTGACGTAAGGTCGTTGCGTTGAACGGAGATTATGTTGGAAAACAGGGTTTTGTAGCCAGAAGAGTGGGGAATGGTATGGTGTACTGGAATCCTGAATAAGCCCCATCTACTTCAGAAAAAAAAATTGTACACTCCTGGAAATGGAAAAAAGAACACATTGACACCGGTGTGTCAGACCCACCATACTTGCTCCGGACACTGCGAGAGGGCTGTACAAGCAATGATCACACGCACGGCACAGCGGACACACCAGGAACCGCGGTGTTGGCCGTCGAATGGCGCTAGCTGCGCAGCATTTGTGCACCGCCGCCGTCAGTGTCAGCCTGTGTGCCGTGGCATACGGAGCTCCATCGCAGTCTTTAACACTGGTAGCATGCCGCGACAGCGTGGACGTGAACCGTATGTGCAGTTGACGGACTTTGAGCGAGGGCGTATAGTGGGCATGCGGGAGGCCGGGTGGACGTACCGCCGAATTGGTCAACACGTGGGGCGTGAGGTCTCCACAGTACATCGATGTTGTCGCCAGTGGTCGGCGGAAGGTGCACGTGCCCGTCGACCTGGGACCGGACCGCAGCGACTCACGGATGCACGCCAAGACCGTAGGATCCTACGCAGTGCCGTAGGGGACCGCACCGCCACTTCCCAGCAAATTAGGGACACTGTTGCTCCTGGGGTATCGGCGAGGACCATTCGCAACCGTCTCCATGAAGCTGGGCTACGGTCCCGCACACCGTTAGGCCGTCTTCCGCTCACGCCCCAACATCGTGCAGCCCGCCTCCAGTGGTGTCGCGACAGGCGTGAATGGAGGGACGAATGTAGACGTGTCGTCTTCAGCGATGAGAGTCGCTTCTGCCTTGGTGCCAATGATGGTCGTATGCGTGTTTGGCGCCGTGCAGGTGAGCGCCACAATCAGGACTGCATACGACCGAGGCACACAGGGCCAACATCCGGCATCATGGTGTGGGGAGCGATCTCCTACACTGGCCGTACATCACTGGTGATCGTCGAGGGGACACTGAATAGTGCACGGTACATCCAAACCGTCATCGAACCCATCGTTCTACCATTCCTAGACCGGCAAGGGAATTTGCTATTCCAACAGGACAATGCACGTCCGCATGTATCCCGTGCCACCCAACGTGCTCTAGAAGGTGTAAGTCAACTACCCTGGCCAGCAAGATCTCCGGATCTGTCCCCCATTGAGCATGTTTGGGACTGGATGAAGCGTCGTCTCACGCGGTCTGCACGTCCAGCACGAACGCTGGTCCAACTGAGGCGCCAGGTGGAAATGGCATGGCAAGCCGTTCCACAGGACTACATCCAGCATCTCTACGATCGTCTCCATGGGAGAATAGCAGCCTGCATTGCTGCGAAAGGTGGATATACACTGTACTAGTGCCGACATTGTGCATGCTCTGTTACCTCTGTCTATATGCCTGTGGTTCTGTCAGTGTGATCATCTGATGTATCTGACCCCAGGAATGTGTCAATAAAGTTTCCCCTTCCTGGGACAATGAATTCACGGTGTTCTTATTTCAATTTCCAGGAGTGTAAATACATCGAGAATAACATCTTCCGCACTGGCTGTCAAAATACTTTTATTAAAAAGTCACTACCACTTTCACATGCGTAGAAATGCATCCTTAGGTGCTACATTTTAGAAAATCATGGTGTGGCAAAATAATTGCTTACAGTAATGTCCCATCGTCTAGATAAAACCGATAGCATGTTAAAAGCGGTTGTCTATGTTTGTTCGTCTGTAATAGTAAAAGCGGTTTTCTGTGTTTGTTCGTGTGTAATAATTTTCGATCTTTAAGGTCCAATACTCGAAATGTGTAATATAATGGTCACAGTTTTCCAACCGGCGTTTCTAGCGCCACGTTTCGATGAATGTCACTCCCAAGATGGAGCGCCAGAGGGGGACTGCTGTGACATTTGTCGAAACGTCGCTCTGAAATACCGGCTGGAAACCAGAGATCTTCAAATCGCTGAGAAAGACGAGTAGATCACGCGAAATGTATTCACCATTGATTTATTTGTCGACATAGAAATCGATCTTAGGTAACAACGCTACGTAATTTGTATACTTCACTCTTGGCTGTGTGATATTGTAAGACGTATGCTTTACAGGCGATGGGCGAGGCATGACAACTAACGATAAACTACTCTCTGGTCAGAGATTCTGTCATGCCTCGCCCATCGCCGGCAAAGCATACGTCTTACAATATCATTAAATAATGAAGGTGCAAAATTCACACAGTTATTCTTAAAACTACCGTGTATTGCTTTCAGACAGCTTTATACCGTTTTCAATATAAATACTAAATGCGCTAGTTAGAGGACATTTTTGCCGTACATCTATAATCTTCACAGGAGGTGCGAGAACGTCAAAAAACACACGAGACAGTGGATTTCATTTGACAATACGGCACCCGCTGCGAGACGTGGTGGACCAATTACTGTATGAGGGATACTTGAAGGAATATTTTGGATTCCTGATATGTCTATCGTTTGTCACAACACAGGAACCTCCTAGCGGGTCATACTGCTACGTATGTTCGCTCACAGCCATCTGCTTGCATCTTTAGCTAGACAATATGTTCACGGTATGTATCAGAATCGTTTGAGGAACTCTGTATCGACATAAGGGTGCTATTGTGTGGCCGCTCACATCAACTGAGCACTTCTGGTCGGCAGCTAGCAAGGTGTGCATATCTTCGATCCAGCTCCGTAAACTGACAGTGACTTTTGAGCAGTTATGGATCAGGAGGACTCTCCAAAGCCTTTGATGTCTCTTGTAATCAGATGGATGTATATTACAAAGACGAAGAGGTTTGCACACCACAGATTAACGTGAAGAGGTCCATCCAAGGGATATAACTTTATTGATAGAACCCCTTGGATATTTTCGGCTGAAGTGATACACAATGAGGTGACAAAAAACATACGGTAGCAATAAGCACACATACGTATAACTGTAGTACCACGTACACACGAAATCAACATTGTCAAGAGTGTGGCGAGAACAGCAAATTTCAGGCATTACCTCTCACCACGGACAACGCAGTGGCCGACAGTCTTCAAAAATGGTTCAAATGGCTCTGAGCACTATGGGACTTAACATCTGAGGTCATCAGTCCCCTAGGACATAGAACTACTTAAACCTAACTAACCTAAGGACATCACACACATCCACATCGGTGGCAGGATTCGAACCTGCGACCGTAGCCGTCGCGCGGTTCCAGACTGAAGCGCCTAGAACCGCTCGGCCACACCAGCCGGCCGACGGTCTTCACTTAACCACCGAGAGCAGCGGCGTTTGCATAGAGTTGTCAGTACTAACAGACAAGTAATAATACCGTGTGAAATAACCGCGGAAAACAATGTGGAACGCCAACGGCCTTGCCGCAGTGGAAACACCGGTTCCCGTTATATCACAGAAGTTAAGCGCTGTCGGGCTGGGCTAGCACTTGGATGGGTGGAAATCCGGTCTGACGAGTGCTGAAAAGCTACTTGATTGAGAAGTAGGAGCTCCGGTCTCGGAAAGTGACATGCATCTGCGAGAGCGGTGTGCTGACCACATGCCCCTCCATATACGCATCCGGTGACGCCTGTGGACTGAGGATGACACGGCGGCCGGTCGGTACCCGTGGATCCACCACAGCCTGTGGACTGAGTTAGCGTTTTTAACAATTTGGAACGTACGAGTAAAGCATCCGTTAGGGCAGTGCGGCAAAATGTATTAACGGGCTACGGCAGCAGACTGTCGACGCGACTGTCATTGTTCAGAGCACGACATCGCCTGCAGCGCCTCTCTTGAACTCGTGACTATATCCATTGGACCCTAGACGACTGGAAAACCATGGTCTGGTCAGATGAGTCCAGATTTCAGTTGCTGAGAACTGATGGTAGGCTTCGAGTGCGGTGCAGAGCCAATTTTTCAACAAGGTACTGTGCAAGCTGCTGGTGGCTTCATAATGACGCAGACTGTGTTTACATGGAATGGGCGGAGACCTCTAGTTCAACTGAACCGTTCATGAACTTAGAGATTGATTCAAATGGCTCTAAGCACTATGGGACTTAACACCTGAGGTCATCAGTCCCCTAAACTTAGAACTACTTAGACCTAACTACTGTAAGGACATCACACACATTCATGCCCGAGGCAGGATTCGAACCAGCGACCGCAGCAGTAGCGCGGTTCCAGACTGAAGTGCCAAGAACCGCTCGGCCACACCGGCCGGCCATGAAACTAGAGACCATTTGCAGCTATGGACTTCATATTACCAAACAACGATAGAATTTTAGGGATCAATGCACCATACCACCGCGTCACTGGTTTTAAGAACATTCTGGAGGAGCTGTGGTAAAAATTTGCTGTTTTGAAGAGCGCGCCGCAGCGCGTAGTGTGAAGCAGTCGCCCTCCGTTTCTGGCGGTGGCGCCGCTGTGGCAATCGCAGCTTTGGTGTCTCCCTCTGGTGTGAAAGGGGAAAGGTAGCCTGTTCACGTACATTTAAGGGGCGCTATGAGCTCGCTACGGGGTGGTGAGTCTGGTCAGTTGGTCAGCCGGGTCAGTGTGGGGCAGTCAGTGTGGGTCTGTTGTCCGGAGTGCTGGTACTTGTTAAGCCGCCAGTCTGCTCGAGTTTGTTCAGGCAATGGTCATTGGTTATCGGATCGATCGGTTGGTTGGTCGCGCACTGGGACACAAGATGACTTGTCCGTCTTGAGCGTCGGCGCATGTGAGGTCGCTACGCCACTCCAGTGGGCCGCACCGTATAGCGAGAGGTAGTGGCTTCGCGAGAGCAAAAGGAGTCAGACCACGACATCGGTCTAGCCGGTGCGAGCTGCGACGCCGTGAGACGGGAGATCGGCGCGCCTTCCTGCGTCCGTTGAAGCGGCTGGCAGCGGACGGTTCGGGAGAGCGTTTTGGGGGTGCTGCGCCAGGTCTTCGCCAGACATCGCAGTTTATTAGAAGTTAAGTGATTGGTGATACGTTGTTCCATTTACTTGTTAAATTCTACTTGTTTTCTTGGTCAGTCTCTCGTCCCCTGCTTGCTCGTCTGTCTCCCGTCCGCAATTGTTAGGCAGTTAGCGTCTGTCTGTCTGTCTGTCTGTCTGTCTGTCTGCCGTACGTTAATAGCTGCCTCTGTCATGTTTGTAGGATTCGGTGTTAGCGAAATCATTGCTTGAAGTGTAACGGCCCAATTCCTGAAATATGTTTTTATCTTGCCTACCATCTCGAGAGGCCGTATAAGTGTAATGTAGTGCATGTTTGTATATTTTATGTAAGACTGCATTACATGGGTTTTTATTTAAATGGTCATTTTAGTATATAAAGTTGCCACCCTTCCACCGTAAGGTTTTTAAAAAAAATCAAGTTGCACCTTCGGTGGCAAGTTAATTTTTTTAATGTTAGTGTTTTGTACCATTTCCATCCCTCCTATGGGGGTGCATAGTTTATGTGCTGCTGTGAGTTGTTAAAATTTTTAGTTTAAAGTAATGTGGTGTGTTGCAGATTTGCACCAGTGTAGTCTTTCAGAGGTTGTTGTGAGTGGTCGTGACTACGGCCGTGTCAAAAGGGAGCGGCAAGGTTCTCAGCCTGAAAGCTCATACTGTCAATATTTGTCTTTCTGCCTCTGAATAAATTGTGACTTGATATTTAAAGGGTGCTTCCTGATTATAATTTTAAATCTGTTTAAAAAAAGGGATTTTGGAATAAAATTTCCATTTGTTGAAAGAAATTTAATTTGTTTTCATCAGTTACCCACTGGAAACTACTTCCACGCTCACATACTGTGATTAAATGTGTTAATGTTCTTGATGAATCGCTAGTAAATAAATTCTTAAGAAAAAGTTTAGAAAGTAAATTCACGGTTCACTGGACAACTAGAGCGAATCATGTAGTCACCCAGATCGCCCGAGATTAATCCCATCGAACATTTATGATACATAATCGAGAGGTCAGTTCCTTCATAAAATCCTGCACCGGCAACATTTTCACAATGGTGGACAACCATACAATGAGCATGGCTCAATATTTCTGCAGGAGCTTCCGACAACTTGTTGAGTCCATACCATGTCTAGTTGGTGCACTATGCCGGGCAAAAGGAGGTCCGACTAGATCTTAAAAAAAAAAAGAAGGGTCTCACTCTAATCCCTTGCCTTCCTGTTTCTGCTTTGCCACATTACATATACACTGCACCAACGCCATTCAGTCGAAGCTTTTTGATGGCCCTTTGTACTTCGATGAAATGACAAACTTCATGGGACAGCGATATGCAGGGTTCGAGTGTAGGATATTTAGGCTCCTAGTGTGGCGCAGTCCTGACGAAGCCGTGGATCCAAGTTGTCAACAAGTCACTGTACAGATTGGGTTCAAAATGGTTCAAATGGCTCTGAGCACTATGGGACTTAACATCTGAGGTCATTAGTCCCCTAGAACTTAGAACTACTTAAACACCACTAATCTAAGGACATCACATGCATCCATGCCCGAGGCAGGATTCGAACCTGCGACCGTGGCAGTCGCGCGGTTCCGGACTGAAGCGCCTAGGACCGCTCGGCCACCGTGGCCGGCTCCATCTCAAAACGTGTTGCACAGTGACAAGCATTCACTTGTCATATATGGCAGTAGGATATTATCCCACTTAATTTCTTCACTCCTCGTGAACTCCAAACAGACTGGCTAGAAATTGAAAGTAGCAGTTTATGTCTCACCCTTCGCAGCTTTAAAAGAGTGACCATTTTGCTATCTAAATCTACGTGTGGAAGGATATCGGTTGAGAATGAAACACAGGATTAAAACAGCTAAAGTAACAATTCTTTATTGTACGGCAGTCTTATTATGAAACAGGCCTCTCCAAGCAGCAGTCGTGGCCGCCGCAGCCGCAGCCGCCTCCACCGCCGCCGCCGCCCCCGCCGCGTCTGTCCAGGCGATGATGGATTAGACTCCGGGGCTGTGTCCTCCGCGTCCTCGAGCGTACAGTGGCTGGGAGGCGCAGCTGCCGGGGTGCGCGGCTGGCCAGGGGATGGAGCCCTGGGGGGGCACATCTCTATAGGGCCGTAGTGTCTCCCGTGTGAAAGTACCGTACCCAGTAAAGGAAGTCATACCAACAGCATCACTGGCTTTTTGAGCCGACACGTAGGTAAGTTACGACTCTCGTATGAAAAGCCTGCCAGCAGAGTTCCACAAACATCAATGTGTGGACCTAAATAACTGCTCCACTCAAGAACACAAGGAAGTCTGTATAGCTCACATGCTTATTTAAATCTATTGACTGTAGACTGTTTAGTGTTGAATGCAATCCTTCTTAATACGAATATATACCAAGATTCAAGAACTACCCTTAGAGCTGATACGCAGCCCAGTATTACGACGTCCGTACGAAAAACACTGAATATAAGTAGATAAGTTACGACTCTCGTATGAAAAACCTGGCAGCGGAGCTCCACAAGCGTCAATGTGTGGATCTAAATAACTGCACCACTCAAGAACACGAGGAAGTGTGTATAGCTCACATACTTACTTAAATCTATTGACCGTAGACTGTTTAGTGTTGAATGCAATCCTTCTTAATACGAATATATACCAAGAGAAAGAACTACTCTTAGAGCTGATACGCAGCCCAGTATGTCCGTATGAAAAACACTGAATATGTTACCACAAGGATCAGTGTGTGGACCCATATAATTGTTCCTTTCAATGATACATGAAACCTTTCCAGACAGCTCGCTTATCAGGTAGAGACCACTATTTCTAAGCCATTTAGTATTGGGATTATGAGCTCACTGTTAAAAACTCTGGCCAGTTACACGAGTTACTGTGGAATACTATTTCTCCAGGATCAATATGCTGGTATCTTACAACTACATTCAAGCTTTGTTCAATGTACATTAATGTGAGTGATGGGATTTGTTGGACAGTAAAATGGTTTGCCCTCAATAAGGCGGGTATTTAACATGTCCTGTACAGAACGAGATAGTGGTTCCATTTTGAGCCTTGTCCATTTCCTACAAAACTTGCTTAGGTTGTCTCTCTCCTGGGAAGCGGAGCTGAGATGTGTGTACGTGGGAACACTGTTTTTAACCCCTCCCTCGGAAAAGAAAATTAAGTAACCATCTAAGATAGTCGTAATAAATGCTCAATGCACATGTTGAAGCATCAGTCTCGTCGAATGCTGTCTTTTGCCAATTCGGATCTTATCACCGCCCACCTATTCTATGCTTACAATCAACCAGTAAAATATTTTGTTGGCTGTGAATTTGGTTTCTTTGCATGTTGAATAAGTAGCTCCTCTGCTGCATGGTATCCTGTACTAACTATGTGCACCACCAAATGAGGATATGATTAACTACGAAAGAAAGCAATACTAGAGATGTAGGTCATGTAATTACCTGATTGAGTAACAGATTCTGTCTCCAATCCCAACAGGTTGCACGAGTCTAACTGACCACCTATTAATCCTCCGGCTGAAAAGTTAGTGGACAGCATTATTGGAGGAGAATATGATTAAAGAACAAACATTTATCGCTCTTTCAATCCGCAATCACAACTGAAAAATTCCTGCCAGTACCCAGTACCTAGGTCTATTGCTGAACTTTCCAAACGGCATTCAGTAATTTATTTTTATTTACACTAACTCATGTAACTGAAGAAAAACAAGTGGGAGTTTAAACTTAACCTCAGATTAGACTAAATGTTAGATTAGCACCAGCTCAGATATGCTTCACCCTGTACTCTTCTAATTCCAAAGGTCTGGAATAATTAGCACATTTTGTAACGAGTAATACCTGACAAGTTCTAGAATGCTTGCAGTGAGGGTAATGGATTTTCGCTCAGTACCCTGCATCATGGTGTTCATATCCACCATGGTGTTCTTCATGATGGTGGTCTTCATGATGGTAGTCTTCATGATGTTCGTGCACTGGGTACGGCACATGTTTAACGACCTCATATGGCGCAGGCTTGGGAACAGGAACTTTAACTGGGACAGGTACAGGCTTCTCTACATGATAAGGTACAGGTTTTTTCACCTCTACTGGATATGGTTTTGGCACCTCGACTGGGTAAGGCTTGTCGACTGGCACTTTCACTGGATAAGGTACCTTCTTCTCCACCTCTAGTGGTACTTTCTTCTCTATCTCCACTGGGTACGGTTGTTTGACTTCGACCGGATACGGCTTCGGCACCTCGACAGGGTACGGTTTGTCGACGGGGACCTTCACCGGGTACGGTACGTGCTTGTGGACTATATAGGGCACCGGTTTCTTAACTTCGACTGGGTACGGCTTAGGTACTTCCACAGTGTACGGCTTCTCGACGAAAACCTTGACGTGGACTGGGTACGGCTTGTCAACTGGTACGTGGATCGGGACTTTGACTGGGACCTTGTAGGGCTTTGGTACTGGAACCTTGATCTCCACTGGGTACGGGTGTGGTACGTGCACCTTCTTTTCCACATATACCGGATACGGCTTTTCCACGTGTACGGGGTAAGGTTTGGGTACAGGGACCTTCACTTCCACAGGGTAGTGGACCAGTTTCTCCACAGGAACTTTGTATGGGACCGGCCTTTCGACGGGAACTTTGACTGGGACGTGTATCTCCTTGGTGACGGGGTACAGCACCGTCTTGGGCACGTGTACTGGGTAGGGCTTGTCGACAGGTACCTTAACAGGATAGGGCACTTTTTTCTCAACAGTGTAGGGCACGTGCTTGGGCACTGGGACGTGGACTGGGTACGGCTGAGGTACCGGCACCGGTATCTTCTTCGTCAGCGTCGTCGAGGGCACGTCTTTCACTGACACGTGCTCGTGGTGACCTGTGGGACGTGCGAGAGGAACAGTGAATAACAGCATCGATTTCCACACAGACCAGTAACTGTATTGGTTAGATGTAGAATCGTTCAAGCTTGTGGCATGCAGAAGAGCCTTGTGCGTATGTCGTAAAGACTAATGAGCAGCTTACACGAACAGACGGCAACGGCCTTGCCGCAGCGGATACACCGGTTCCCGTGAGATCACTGAAGTTAAGCGCTGTTGGGCGTGGCCGGCGCTTGGATGGGTGACCATCCAGCCGCCATGCGCTGTTGCCATTTTTTCGGGGTGCACTCAGCCTCGTGATGCCAATGGAGGAGCTACTCGACCGATTAGTAGCGGCTTCGGTCAAGAATACCATCATAACGACCGGGAGAGGGGTGTGCTGACCCCATGCCCCTCCTATCCGCATCCTCCTCTGAGGATGACACGGCGGTCGGATGGTCCCGGTAGGCCACTCGTGGCCTGAAGACGGAGTGCTTATACACGAACAGAAGCTTGGACAATTTTTGTTGTTTACACATCCTTAGGACCTTCTATTTGAGTGTTAGTACGCACAAATTAGTTACTGAGTAACTTTCTTTCAGGAACCACATCCAACAGCTTTCCCCGCGCAAATGACGTGACATATGGAAAGTACTTCAACCTTGAAAAATTAGGACATCTAAATGAAGAATTTTCTAAGAAATTCGAGGCAATACGATGTGGTTGGGAAGGGAGTGAGGCCGGCCGGAGTGGTCGAGCGGTTTAAGGCGCTACAGTCTGGAACCGCACGACCGCTACGGTCGCAGGTTCGAATCCTGCCTCGGGCATGGATGTGTGTGATGTCCTTAGGTTAGTTAGGTTTAAGTAGTTCTAAGTTCTGGGGGATTTATAACCACAGCAGTTGAGTCCCATAGTGCTCAGAGCCATTTGAACCATTTTTGAAGGGAGTGAGACAGGGTTGTAGCCTCTCCCCGATGTTATTCAATCTGTACATTTAGCAAGCAGTGAAGGAAACGAAAGAAAAATTCGGAGTAGGTATTAAAATCCATGGAAAAGAAATAAAATCTTTGAGGTTCGCCGATGACATTGTAATTTTGTCAGAGACAGCAAAGGACCTGGAAGAGCAGTTGAATGGAATGAATAGTGTCTTGAAAGGAGGATATAAGATGAACATCAACAAAAGCAAAACGAGGATAATGGAGGGAATTAGATTAGGAAATGAGACACTTACAGTAGTAAATGAGTTTTGCTATTTGGGGAGCAAACTAACTGATGATGGCCGGAGTAGAGAGGATGTAAAATGTAGACTGGCAATGGTAAGTAAAGCGTTTCTGGGAGATGAAGAAGCTTGCAAGGGATAGAGTAGCATGGAGAGCTGCATCAAACCAGTCTCTGGACTGAAGACCACAACGACAACATACCCTCCACTGCTATTGCTCCCACCTGCAGTCTGCGAGTGGTTATCGCACAATGACGTTGGATATAGGCGGTGGTGTGACTGGACCGTGTATTTCTTCTGCTGCATCCTTCCAGGACTACTAGTCCCGCAAGATATCTAGAAGAACTATTGTGAAGTTTGGAAGGTTTGGAGACGAGGTAATGGCGGAAGTAAAGCTGAGAGGGCGTGAGTCGTGCTTGGGCAGCCGATTCGATAGAGCATTTGCCTGCGAAAGCAAAGGTCCCAGGTTTCAGTCCAAATCAGAGCAGATAGAACCGCAGAATGATTTTTCATTCTTGGAGACTTCCTAGCAAAAAAGGGCTCTGAGCACTATGGGACTTAACATCTGAGGTCATCAGTCCCCTAGAACATAGAACTACTTAAACCTAAGGACACCACAGACATGCATGCTCGAGGCAGGATTCGAACCTGCTACCGTAGCGGTCGCGCGGTTCCAGAATGTAGCGCCTAGAATCGCTCGTTCACACCGGCCGGCACTTCCTAACACTTCAGAGAAATAAAAGCTTACAGGTTATGCGCGACGTGCGTGCAGATAAAGCAGGGGACAACTGCTCTGAATTGGGGTGCAAGATGTTTGCAAACCTGCTCCCATCCAGTCAAGGAGAAACAAGAAGAGATAGGAACAGCTCCTATGCAACAGTTCGAGAAACCCACAGGTATACACACCTTTGTCACCATATCCATAACCGCCGCCATATCCACCGCCTCCGAATCCTCCATCGCCTCCGAATCCTCCGTCGCCACCGTAGCCACTGCCGCCTCCGAAGCCACTACCGCCTCCGAAGCTACTGCCGCCTCCAAAGGCCGTCTCGTCCCCGAAGCTTGTGTGGCCGCCGAAGGATCCGTCGCCCCCGAAGTCGGCACCGCCCCCGAAGTGGTGTCCGCCGCCGTAGTCTCCGCCGCCCCCGAATCCCCCGCCGCCCCCGAAGCCGCCGTGCAGCTCCCGCTTGTCCTGCCGGCGCTCGCCTTCGCCTCGGCCCTCTTCTTCGCTAGCGTTCTGCTCCTTCTGCTGCTGCTTCTTCTCTTGACTGCTGGTGGCTGCCGCCTCCTGGTCCTCCGCCTCCACCACCGCCCCCGCTTTCTTCTCCGTGCTGCGTGCGGCGGAGGCGGCGGCGAGAACGCCGATCGCCAGCAGGAATATTCCGAGTCGCTGGCCGCGTAAAGCGCACGCATTATACACGAGCGCTCCATACTCAAGAGAACAAGCAACTCCGAGAGCACAACAAATTCCGGAGAGCGTAACATCACTGCGTTTCTGTGCCGAGATCGGAATTTTTTGCTGACGCTTAGAATAAACATAGACACCAGCACAGTTAATTTAGCCATTCTAATATTTTATCCACCTTCACCAACTATAGTTGTATAAACTGAAGCCCTAAAGAAACAGGTATCTGGTGCAGTTGTTAGATCGGTTACTACAGCTACAATGGCAGGTTATCAATATTTAAGTGAGTTTGAACGTGGTATTATAGTCGGCGCACCAGCGATGGGACACACCATCTCAGGTGCAGCGATGAAGTGGGGATTTTCCCGTACGACCATTTCACGAGTGTACCGTGAATATCAGGAATCCGGTAAAACATCAAATCTCCGATATTGCTGCTACCGGAAAAAGATCCTGCAAGGACAGGACCAACGACGACTGAAGTGAATCGTTCAATGTGACAGCAGTGCAAAATCTTCCGCGAATTGATGCAGATTTCAATGCTGCGCCACTAACAAGTGTGAGTGTGCGAACCATTCAACGAAACATCACCGATATGGACTTTCGGAGCCGAATGCCCACTCGCGTACCCTTGATGATTGCACGACACAAAGCTTTACGCCTCGCCTGGGCCCGACAGCACCGACATTGAACTGTTGATGACTCGAAACGTGTTGCTGGTCGGACGAGTCTCGTTTCAAATTGTATCGGGCGGATGGACGTGTAAGGGTATGGAGACAACCTCACGAATCCATGGACCCTGCATGTCAATAGGGGACTGTTCAAGCTGTTGGATGCTCTGTAATGGTGTGGGCCGTGTGCAGTTGTAGTGATATGGAACCCCTGATATGTCTAGATACGACTCTGACAGTTGACATGTACGTATGCATCATGTGTGATCGCCTGCATCCATTCATGCCCATCGTGCATTCAGACGGACTTGGGCAATTCCAGCAGGACAATGCGACACCCCACACGTCCAGAAATGCTACAGAGTGGTTTCAGGAACACTCTTCTGAGTTTAAACACTTCCGTTAGCCACCAAACTCCCCAGACATGAACATTATTAAGGATATCTGGGATGCCTTGCAGTGTGCTGTTCAGGAGAGATCTTCAACCCCCTCGTAATATCACTGATTTATGGAGAGCCCTGCGGGATTCATGGTGTCATTTCCCTTCAGCACTACTTTAGTCGAGTCCATGCCACGTCGTGTTGCAGCACTTCTGGGTGCTAGCGGGGGCCCTACGCGATCTTAGGCAGGTTGTAAGTAGGCTGTTTAGGTTTTTATGTTGGTAACGCCATGTAGCGCTCTATATGAAAATCACTGGCTGTGCTGTGTGCAGTCTGTGGCTGGTTGGCATTGTTGTAATATTCGCTATTGTAGTGTTGGGCAGTTGGCTGTTAACAGCGCATAGCGTTGCGCAGTTGGAGGTGAGCCGCCAATAGTGGTAGATGTGGGGAGAGAGATGGCGGAGTTTTTAGAGCGGATGATCTGGACGTGGGTCCATCAGAGACAGTACATCTGTAAGACTGGGTGTCATGAACTGATATATATATTATGACTTTTGAACACTATTAAGGTAAATACATTGTTTGTTCTCTATCAAAATCTTTCATCTGCTAACTGTGCCTATCAGTAGTTAGTGCCTTCAGTAGTTAGAATCTTTTATTTAGCTGGCAGTAGTGGCGCTCGCTGTATTGCAGTAGTTTGAGTAACGAAGATTTTTGTCAGGCGAGTGAGTCATGAAAGGTATAGGTTATTGTTAGTCAGGGCCATTCTTTTGTAGGGATTATTGAACGTCAGATTGCGTTACGCTAAAAATATTGTGTGTCAGTTTAAGCACAGTCATTTATAATTTTTCTAAGGGGACGTTTCAAAACAAGTGTCTGGCGCAGTTGCTAAATCGGTTACTGCCGCTACAACGGCATGTTAGCAATATTTAAGTCAGTTTGAACGTGGTATAATAGTCGGCGCACCAGCGATGGGACACACCATGTCAGGTGTAGCGATGAAGTGGGGATTTTCCCGTACGACCATTTCACGAGTGTACCGTGAATATCAGGATTCCGGTAAAACATCAAACCTCCAACATTGCTGCTACCGGAAAAAGATCCTGCAAGAACAGGACCAACGACGACTGAAGTGAATCGTTCAATGTGACAGCAGTGCAAATCTTCCGCGAATTGATGCAGATTTCAATGCTGCGCCACCAACAAGTGTCAGTGTGCAAACCATTCAACGAAACATCACCGATATGGACTTTCGGAGCCGAACGCCCACTCGACACAAAGCTTTACGCCTCGCTTGGGCCCGTCAGCACCGACGTTGAACTGTTGATGACTGGAAATATGATGGGACGAGTCTCGTTTCAAATTGTATCAAGCGGATAGACGTGTACGGGTATGGGGACAACCTCATGTAGCCATGGACCCTGCATCCCAGCAAGGGTTTGTTCTGGCTGGTGGAGGCTATGTAATGGTGTGGGACGTGTGCAGTTGGAGTGACATGGGACCCCTCATACATCTAGATACGAGTCTGACAGGTGACACATACGTAAGCCTCCTGTCTGATCACCTGCGTCCATTCATATCCATTGTGCATTCCGACGGACTTGGGCAATTCCAGCAGGACAATGCGACATCCCACACGTCCAAAATTGCTACAGAGTGGTTTCGGGAATACTCTTCTGAGTTTAAGTACTTCCGTTAGCCACCAAACTCCCCAGACATGAACATTATTTTGCATATCTGGGATGCCTTGCAGTGTGCTGTTCAGAAGAAATCTCCACCCCTCGTACTCTTACGGATTTATGGACGGCCCTGCAGGATTCATGGTGTCTGTTCCCTTCAGCACTACTTTAGACATTAATCGAGTCCATGCCACGTCGTGTTGCGGCACTTCTGCATGCTCTCGGGGCCCTACAGTGTATTAGGCAGATGTACCAGTTGCCCTGGCTCTTCAGTGTATATGGAAATAATCAGTACCTAGTTGTATAAAAGAAATTTACTTTGTTAACCTGTTTCAGGCACTTAGTGAAACCTATTAAGAAATCAAATTACTTTTAGGCAGTTGGCTGCCCATTATTTGGATACATTTATCCATTACTTAAAAATACAAGTTTGACTATTAAATAACGGGACTGTTACTGTAAAACACTTTACTTCAAAAACACACGTATCCAGCTATGTCATCCTCAATACACGAGTACTGCCCTCCCATATCCCTATAACGCTCCGTACGAATTTTCTATTCATGGGAACAGTGGTGAAAGTCTTCCTCTGTGAACGCTTTGAGGACGCGTCCCGCATTTTCTATCACTGCTTCAATGGACTGAAATCCTGTTCCTTTTAAGGGATTCGGTACCAGTTGAAATCTTGAAATTTTAAATTTTTGTTGTTTCAATCGATCTTAGCTTACAGAATTTCCCCTTTTTAATGATCTGTAATACATATATATAGGGTGTTACAAAAAGGTACGGCCAAACTTTCAGGAATCATTCCTCACACACAAATAAAGAAAAGATGTTATGTGGACATGTGTCCGGAAACGCTTACTTTCCACCTTAGAGCTCATTTTAGTTTCGTCAGTATGTACTGTACTTCCTCGATTCAGCGCCATGATTTCATACTGGATACTCTACCTGTGCTGCTAGAACATGTGCCTTTAGAAATACGACACTACATGCGGTTCATGCACGATGGAGCTCCTGCACATTTCAGTCGAACTGTTCGTACGCTCCTCAACAACAGATTCGGTGACCGATCGACTGGTAGAGGCGGACCAATTCCATGGCCTCCACGCTCTCCTGACCTCAACCCTCTTGACTTTCATTTATGGGGGTATTTGAAAGCTCTTGTCTACGCAACCCCGGTACCAAATGTAGAGACTCTTCGTGCTCGTATTGTGGACGGCTGTGGTACAATACGCCATTCTCCAGGGCTGTATCAGCGCATCAGGGATTCCATGCGACGGAGGTGGATGCATGTATCCTCACTAACGGAGGACATTTTGAACATTTCCTGTAACAAAGTGTTTGAAGTCACGCTGGTACGTTCTGTTGCTGTGTGTTTCGATTCCATGATTAATGTGATTTGAAGAGAAGTAATAAAATGAGCTCTAACATGGAATGTAAGCGTTTCCGGACACATGTCCACATAACATATTTTCTTTCTTTGTGTGTGAGGAATGTTTCCTGAAAGTTTGGCCGTATATATATATATATATATATATATATATATATATATATATATATATTATTGCCTTACTTCTGGATTGTTTATTCGTTTAAAGAAAACACTGTGTGGGCGTGACAATTTTCTAAGAATCTGAACAGTTGAAGAATTTTGGAAATGGTGGCTAAAGAGATTTCAAAGCAATTGTGGAAGAGAAGCCTTATGGAGACAATGCAGCTATCATTAAACTGAAGTGCATAGGTCATGTAAAAAAGCGTACAATGCTGCATCGACTGGAAACTGCATACAAGGGAAAGAAATTGGTAGGAGGAAGACGATTCTGTGGTAAGAGTAAACTCTCAGATTCTATCATAGATAAAATCCAAAACCACTATGACATGATCACGAGGCAAAATGTTAGCAGCATAGGAGATACGAGAAAAGCTGTTTGGGCAGTTTTGTTTCACCCCTCTTCAACGGATGATAAAGCCATTCATACCCTGTGCCTTCCAGGAAATGATTCAAGGTGAAAATCCAACAGAGCACAGAATAATGGCGAGAAACTTGTTCACAGACGATCTACAACTTTTGACGTAGTGGAGGTTTTGAAAGAAACTTTCAAGACATTTTTTGGATGTAAGTCTGCCGAAGAAATGTCTTTATGGCCGTGCCCAGAGTCCCAACGAGTCCATCAACAGTGTAATCCGGGCCAGAATTTCCAAGACAGTGTTTGTGTCAACTTGTACACTGCGTTTTGGCGTCTTTGATGTAGTGGTAACGTTCCGTGAAGGGAATATTGCGAGGTGTGAAGTCCTGAAAAAACTGCTCCAAACAATTGGTCGTTTGCAGTGAAAGAAAACCAAATGTCTAATTCAGATAAAGGAAGACAGCGCAACGAGCAGGAAAACGAATATTGCAATATGAGATGGTAGAGTATGCAGACAATCCATCTTATTGGGCTGGAATGCATTGACAACTCTCATGGCTGTTTTCCGTATTTTTTACGTTCAAAGTGTACTTTTTGTCAGCTTCTACTTGTAGAATTTTTTCGAAACTACAGAATACACTAATCTGAGAACGAAATGTGGTACGAAATGTGTAACCTAGAAGACACATTTCATACAAATTTTTTTTTCAACAGTTTCTGATAAAGGGTACCTATCGCAGAAATAAATTTTATATTATTTATGATTGGGATCACCAACCTGCCCGGACTAACTTAATGCAGATTTGGCCTTAGGTATAGTTATATGGTCCTAGGTCAGGCGAATAAGATGGGTGGCTTAACACTGGGATGCTGTACTTCGGTAGAAACTTCTTAACAGACGATACTGTATGAGCAAGTGAGTTGTTTTGATGCAGGACCCGTGACTAGTTCGTCCACAATTTGGGTATTTTTTTCTTATTTTCTTACGGAGTAGAGCAAGAACCTCAAGCTAGTAACCTTGATTAATAGTTTTTCAGGAATCCAGAAAAGAAACATAATTTTATGAATATCGGAAACAAAACTTCATCACTTCGAATGTTGAGTTGCTCTTTCGAGATCTTTTCGCTCTCGGCGAAATTGAACCAAACTAGTGGGTGGGTGGATTGGCGCTTAGTTTTCAAAGTTGCCAGTTGCCAGTCTCTTTATTATTAATACTAATATTGACAAGCTAACGCGTAAGTTCCCAAATCCTGGCACCTTACACCATTTGCAGCTGCTAAGTCGTAATTTGCGCACGGTTCGCGGTTGTCACAGCAGGCGCTTAGGAAATACACAAACGTCAGAGCTGGTATCTACTAAAAATTGCAACTTAGTTGTCCCGTCTGTTACCACTAAACGTCACAATGGTTGCTTGAGCTGGTGCTGCTAGCAGACTCTCCCACTAGCCAAAATTCGCAGATTTTATCACTCTTTCCACGAAACTGGGATCATTTTCTATGGCATTCAGAGTGTCAGTACAACATTTTCGGGAGCTTCTTTTCGTTGGGTCGTGAGAGTCTTCGCCACCAGTTTAGCAAACACTTTTCTCTTATTAAATTGTTTGCGTAAAATTTGCGTTACGTATTATTGATGAATTCCTACAGTTTCTGCAATCGATCGAATACTCAAGCGGCGGTCAGATCGAATCATTCGTTTTTGATTTAGAAGTGTCTCCGAGGGGTGAGTCATATCCAAAGCCTTCTCACCCATCTTGGAAACGCTTGAACCACTCAAAAGCTCCCAGTCTTCGCCATACAGTTATTTTAGTAAAAAAAAAAAAAAAAAGGTTTCAGTTGCAAGCTGCAGAAACTTGACAACGACCGGGACAGCTGTGTGCTACCATATACCCCTCCGTACCGCCTCCGATGACGCCATTTTGAAGGCCAATGAATTTTTTCGTTTAGAAATTGAAGAAAAATAAGTTCGGTTTATATTGGGTACGTTCCAGTACACTGTGACAAAACTCATACGCTAGCAATATGCATGTATACACATGGCGGTAGTATCGCGTACGTAAGACACAAAATGGCAGTACATTCTCAGAGCTGTCATTTGTACTTAGGTGGTTCATGTGGAAAGTATCCGATGTGATTACAGCCGCAAGACGAGAATTAACAGACTTTGAACGCGGAATGATAGTTGGAGGTAGACGCATGCGACATCCAATTTCGGAAATCGTTAGAGAATTCAATATTCCGCGATTACAAATGTAATGTATTGTGAATACATAGAAAGAAGGATCCTTTATTGTATGATTATATGATAGCGGAACAAACAGTGGTAGCAGTTACTTCTGTAAAATATCTGGGACTATGCGTACGGAACGATTTGAAGTGGAATGATCATATAAAATTAATTGTTGGTAAGGCGGGTGCCAGGTTGAGATTCATTGGGAGAGTCCTTAGAAAATATAGTCCATCAACAAAGGAGGTGGCTTACAAAACACTAGTTCGAACTATACTTGAGTATTGCTCATCAGTGTGGGATCCGTACGAGATGGGGTTGACGGAGGAGATAGAGAAGATCCAAAGAAAAGCGGCGCGTTTCGTCACAGGGTTATTTGGTAACCGTGATAGCGTTACGGAGATGTTTAGCAAACTCGAGTGGCAGACTCTGCAAGAGAGGCGCTCTCCATCGCGGTGTAGCTTGCTCGCCAGGTTTCGAGAGGGTGCGTTTCTGGATGAGGTATCGAATATATTGCTTCCCCCTACTTATACCTCCCGAGGAGATCACGAATGTAAAATTAGAGAGATTAGAGCGCGCACGGAGGCTTTCCGGCAGTCGTTCTTCCCGCGAACCATACGCGACTGGAACAGGAAAGGGAGGTAATGACAGTGGCACGTAAAGTGCCCTCCGCCACACACCGTTGAGTGGCTTGCGGAGAATCAATGTAGATGTAGATGTAGATGTAGATCCACAGTGTCAAGAGTGTGCCGAGAATACCAAATTTCGGGCATTACATCTCACCACGGACAGCGCAGTGGCCGACGGCCTTCACGTAACGACCGAGAGCAGCGGCGTTTGAGTAGAGTTGTAAGTGCTAACAGACAAGCAACACTGCGTGAAATAACGGCAGAAATAAGTGTGGCCACGGCAGCAGACGACCGACCCGAGTGCCTTTGCCAACAGCACGACTGCGGCGACTTTTCTGGGCTCGTGAAAGTATCGTTTGGACGCTAGACGACTGGAAAACCGTGACCTGGTCTAATGAGTCCCTATTTGGGCGCTAGACCACCGGAAAGTCGGGGCCTGATAAGAGGACTGGTTCAAGTGGTTCAAATGGCTCTGAGCACTATGGGACTTAACATCTGAGGTCATCAGTCCCCTAGAACTTAGAACTACTTAAACCTAACTAACCTGAGGACATCACACACATTCATGCCCGAGGCAGGATTCGAACCTGCGACCGTAGCAGTCTCGTGGTTCCGGACTGAAGCGCCTAGAACCGCACGGCCACCACGGCCGGCGATAAGAGGACTCCCGATTTCAGTTGGTAAGGGTAGATGGCTGGCTTTGAGTGTGGTGCAGGTACCACGAAGCCATAAACCCGAGTGTCAACAAGGTACTGTGCAAGCTGGTGATAGTCTCATAACGGTGTGTGCTGTATTTGCGCGGAATGGACTTGGTTCTCTGGTTATGACTACCTGGAGACCATTTGGAGCCATTCATATTCATGTTCCCAAACAAGGATGGAATTTTTGCAGATGACAATGCGCCATGTCACCGGGCCACAAAGTTTCGCGATTCGTCTGAAAAACATTATGGACAGTTTGGGAGAATGATTGGGTCACTCAGATCGCCCGACATGAATCGTATTGAATATTTATGGGACGTAATTGAGAGGTCAGTTTACGCACAAAATTCTCTGCAACGGTAAGACTTTCGCAATTACGGACAGTTGTGGAGACAGCATGGGTCAGTCTTCCAACGACTTGAAGAGAACATTCTGCAGTATGCCGGGCAAAAGGAGCTCAGACACGATGGTTGGAGGTAAAAAATGATTCCAATGGCTCTAAGTACAATGGGACTCACCATCTGAAGTCATCAGTCCGCTAGACTTAGAACTGCTTAAACCTAACTAACCTAAGGACATCACAAACATCTATGCCCGAGGCAGGATTCGAACCCGCGACCATAGCAGCGGCGCCGTTCCGTACTGAAGCACCTAGAACTGCCGCTCGGCCACAGCGGCCGGCAGTTGGAGGTATCTTACTATTTTTGACATCTCTTTGTATAACGCTCGTGTACTCAGCGGCTTCCGGCACTGTGGAGGATTCGAGACAGCTTGCGTGCTGAGGCCGACGGAATGACGTCACGAGGTGAGCGTCTCGCAGCGACTGGCTGTATACAGTACACGGCTGGCTGTTCCGTGTTGTATACTGTCGCCGGCGAAAGTGGGACCCAGCGGGCGCCCTGCGCTGTGCACGAGGAACTGCCGTACCCCGCATGCGGGCCAACTTCCGCCCGACGCAGCGGGGTGTGACATGCAGCCGCTCCGTACAGAGCCAACGAAGTCAACAGGACGCCTGGCTGTTTACGACCGATATGCTAGCAGGGCAGGTAGTAACAGCACATGCTGTAGCATCACGAAGCCTATGAGATGTTTGCGTGCAAAGTTATCCATAATGTACCGTTTCCGCCGCCGTCTATAGTGTAGTAGGGGACACTTGCCCAGGATTCACGTCTACGATCGGTTTTAGACAGAATTGGATGGATCAGACGCGGCTCATAGTTAAAAGCTGTGAGGTGGAGACGCCCCGAAATATGCGCCACTGGCCATTAAAATTGCTACACCCAGAAGAAATGCAGATGATAAACGGGTATTCATTGGACAAATACTCGTATATTATACTAGAACAGACATGTAATTACATATTCACGCAATTTGAGTGCATAGATCCTGAGAAATCAGTACCCAGAACATCTACCTCTGCCCGTAATAACGGCCTTGATACGCCTGGGCATTGAGTCAAACAGAGCTTGGATGGCGTGTATAGGTACACCTGCCCATGCAGCTTCAACATGATACCACAGTTCATCAAGAGTAGTGACTGGCGTATTGTGACGCGCCAGTTGCTCGGCCACCATTGACCAGACGTTTTCAATTGGTGAGAGATCTGGAGAATGTACTGGCCAGGGCAGCAGTCGAAAATTTTCTGTATCCAGAAAGCCTCGTACAGGACCTGTAACATGCGGTCGTGCATTATCCTGCTGAAATGTAGGGTTTCGCAAGGATCGAATGAAGGGTTGAGCCACGGGTCCTAACACATCTGAAAAGTAACGTCCACTGTTCAAAGTGCCGTCAGTTCGAACAATAGGTGTCCGAGATGTGTAACAAATGGCACCCCATCCCATCACGCCGGGTGATACGACAGTATGGCGATGACGAATACGCGCTTCCAATGTGCGTTCACCGCGATGTCGCCAAACACGGATGCGGCCATCATGATGCTGTAAACAGAACGTGGATTCATCTGAAAAAATGACGTTTAGCCATTCGTGCACCCAGGTTCGTCGTTGAGTACACCATCGCAGGCGCTCCTGTCTGTGATGCAGCGTCAAGAGTAACAGCAGCCATGGTCTCCGAGCTGATAGTCCATGCTGCTGCAAACGTCGTTGAACTATTCGTGCAGATGGTTGTTGTCTTGCAACCGTCACCATCTGTTGACCAAGAGACCGAGACGTGGCTGCACGATCCGTTACAGCCATGCACATAAGATGCCTGTCATCTCGACTGCTAGTGATACGAGGCCGTTGGGATTCAGCACGGCGTTCCGTATTACCCTCCTGAACCCACCGATTCCATATTCTGCTAACAGTCATTGGATCTCGACGAACGCGAGCAGCAATGTCGCGATACGATAAACCGCAATCGCGATAAACTACAACCCGACCTTTATGAAAGGCGGAAACGTGATGTTACGCATTTATCCTCCTTAAACGAGGCATCACAGTAATGTTTCACCAGGCAACGCCGGTCAGCTGCTGTTTGTGTATGTGAAATTGGTCGGTAGGTGTCACCAACCTTGTGTGAATGCTCTGAAAAAGCTAATCATTTGCATATCACAGCATCTTCTTCCTGTCGGTTAAATTTCGCGTCTGTAGCACGTCATCTTCGTGGTGCAGCAATTTTAATGGCCAGTAGTACCAGTGAGAGTGTTGTTCGTGTGTGGAATGGGGAAAGCGCGCGATCTGTCTGAGTTTGACGGAGAGGAGATTGTGACGGGCCGGAGGCCGGGCACGAGCATTTCACAAACCGTATAGCTTGTCGGGTGTTCGAGAAATGTTGTGGTGCGTGTCTTCAGCACGTGCCGAAAGCAAGGTGAAACCTCGTCCAGGCTTCGTAGGGTTGGTAGGCCACCCCTCATTGCAGATGTGGGACTTCGTAGGCTGGGCAGTAGCCGACGACCTGGGCGTGTGCCAGAATTAACACCACAACATCGGCAACCACTACTCAAATGGGTACTTGACCATCGGCACTGGACGATGGCGCAGTGGCAGAGCGTTGGATGGTCTGATGAATCCCGATACCTTCATCACCATGTCGGTAGGAGGACGCCAACCCGTCGTCTTCCAGGGTGTGTGTGTCTGTGATCTTAATGTAATGTCTCTTGCAGCGGTCTCTCCGTGATATTTTCAGAAATTTTATAAATTATATAACTCAGTACATATCTCGAAATATCTCTTCTTATCTTACCGATTATCAATGCAAAGTAGTTTCAAGCCCAATTATTCCTTGGAGCGTCCATTTACTCCATGGAATAGCTTCTTTGCTATCTATGTTTTCTCTTATGAAAAGAATAGGGGACTTCTTGCCGATTAGTCGTGAAAGAAGGATGTATATGTACGTATTGTTGAGCTAGTCGCCATCTTGATGAGATTCTGTATGAGAAGGAATTTAATACATGAACTAAACTAAAGTAAGTGTGTTCGCGTATTATTTAACGGATTATTATTATTGACAGTGTCTGCTTACTACGCTGTGTTGCACGGGATCAGTGGGGAACGTCTGATTTACACCGGACGAACCTGCCGTTTTGTATGCTCAAGATATCCAGTTACTTCAAATAAATAGGTTACGTCTTACCAGCAGATCTCCGGTCTTCTTCATGTGATCACCGAAAGTTAATAATTATTACAAATGTTTCCAGGAGATCGACTGACAATTTTCGTCGCACCGAGACTTCGAAATTGCTTCACTGCCTTATGGAATTTAAGTTAAGCTTAATTTAATCAGGATAGAACAGTACTGAACTGTGTGAATGTGATAAGCCTGCTTTGTCAATGAAAATTCCCTTAACATACGCATGTTTTTACTATCCTGATCAGTGAAGCTAAATCAGGCCGGTGTGAGCAGTCTGGAACCGCGCGGCCGCTACGGTCGCAGGTTCGAATCCTGCCTCGGGCATGGATGTGTGTGATGTCGTTAGGTTAGTTAGGTTTAAGTAGTTCTAAGTTCTAGGGGACTGATGACCTTAGAAGTTAAATCCCATAGTGCTCAGAGCCAGAGTCGGTGTGAGAGAGGTTTTTAAATTTTAGATCCCATACAAAATATATTAAATTAAGGTATGAATTTTGAAGGCCATGATTACTAGCCTTTTTCTAGCCTTTTTTGCTTCGAATGATCGTTCCTGTCATATTACTGAATATTTACCATCCCTCCTGGAGCACCCTTCACAGAAGGTGTAAGTCAATTATCTACTTTGCCCCGAAGATTAAACTAGGGAAAAATAACAAAAACTGCAAAAATTTCTCTCACAATAGGACTGAGTTGGGCAGTGTTCAACGTTAATGCTGACCAACAAGCATGTTCCAACAATATGCGTATACTGCCAGTTACGAACTACGGTGTGCGAACAATGACTCTAAGACAAATGAACGTAAACTACAGGGGACGCAACGAGCCATGGAGTGACAGATGGTAGCAGTCAGCGTCAGGAATCGGATTCGATTGGCAGAGACTAGGAGAAGAACAAACGTAACAGATGATCTAGAGGGAATTGCAAGACTGAAACTGTATTGGATCGGACGAGTAACTCGATAAGATCAAAGCAGATGGCCCGATAGAACTGTTTACTGGAGACAATGGGACCGCATCAGAGGTTCTGGAAGATTTCAAAAGGGGTTGATTGATGACGAGAAACTGCCGACTGGATAGGATGGTGCCAGGAAAAAAAAAGAGGTTGGAAGCAGACCGTGAGGGGAGTAAAGCCATGGGACAGTGATATGCACATATTGCGATGGCGGTAGTATCGTGTACACTGGTTATAACAGGGAAGTGCATCGACGGAGCTGTTATTTGTACTCAGGTGATTCATCTGAAAAGATATCCAACGCGGTTAAGGCCGCCCGACGAGAATTAACAGAGTCTGAACGCGGAATAGTAGTTGGAACTAGAGGCAAGGAACGCTCCAATTCGGAAATAGTTACGGAATTCAGTATTCAGAGATTCACAGGGTCAAGAGTGTGGCGAGAATACCAAATTTCAGGCTTCACCTGTCACCATGGGCAACACAGCAGCCGACGACCTTCACTTAACGACCGATAGCAGCGGCGCTTGCGCAGAGTTGTCGGTGCTACCAGACAAGCAACACTGCGTAAAATAACGGCGAAAATCAATGTAGGACGTACGACGATCGTATCCGTTAGGACAATGTGGCGAAATTTGGCGTTAATGGGCTGTGACAGCAGACGACCGACGTGAGTGCCTTTGCTGACAGTACGACATCGACAGGAGCGCCTCTCTTGGGCTACTGACCATGTGGGTTGGACCCTGGACGAATGGAACACAGTGGTGTGGTCAGATAAGTCCCGATTTCAGTTTGTAAGAGTAGGTTTCGAGTGTGGCGCATAGGCCAGGAAACCATGGACCCAAGATCTCCACAGAGCACTTGTGTAGGCTGGTGGTGGGTAGACAATGGTGTGGGCTTTGCTCACATGGAACTGACTGTTTCTTCTGGTCCAAGTGAACCGATCATTGACTGGTTATGACTATGTTCGGCTATTTGGGGACCATCTGCAGCAAATTCATGTTCCCAAACAAAGACGGAATTTTAATGGATGACAGTGCACCATGTGAGAGGGACACAAGCGTTCACGATTTGTTTGAAGGACATTCTGACCAATTCGAGTGAACGATTTGGCCACCCAGATCGCCCGACATGAAACTCATTGAACATTTATGGGACGCAATCGAAAGGTCAGATAGTACACAAAATCTTGCACAGGCAACGATTTCGCAATTATGGGCGGCTATAGAGGCGTCATGGCTCAATATTTCCACCGACTTGTGGAGTCCATGTAATGTTGAGTTGCTGCTCTGCACTGGGCAGAAAGATATCCAAAACGATATTAGGAAGAATCCCATGTCATCTCAATGTGTAGAGGAGCCCTATATTCAGCTGTGAGTAATCAACGTGGCTGACTGCCATGAAGGACCCATGTTCAGTGGTGCTACAGCCAAAAATTTTTCACAGGAGGGGAGGACTGGAACAGTGTTGTCTCAATCTCGTGATGCCGAAACAGGAGCTATTTGAGTGAGAAGTAGGGATTCCAAGGCCTCCAGAACCGACAACGGGGGGTTGGGGGTGGGGGGGGGGGTGGTGTGACACCACGCCCCTCCATTGTTGTTGTTGTTGTGGTCTTCAGTCCTGAGACTGGTTTGATGCAGCTCTCAACGCTACTCTATCCTGTGCAAGCTTCTTCATCTCCCAGTACTTATTGCAACCTACATCGTTATGAATCTACTTAGTGTATTCATCTCTAGATCTCCCTCTACGATTTTTACCCTCCACGCTGCCCTCCAATACTAAATTAGTGATTCCTTGATGCCTTAGAACGGGTCCTACCAATCGATCCCTTCTTCTAGTCAAGTTGTGTGCCAAATGTCTCTTCTCCCCAATTCTATTCAATAGCTCCTCATTAGTTATGTGATCTACCCATCTAATCTTCCGCATCCTTCTGCAGTACCACATTTCGAAAACTTCTATTCTCTTCTTGTCCAAACTATTTATCGTCCATGTTTCACTTTCATACATGGCTACACTCCATACAAATACTTTCAGAAACGACTTCCTGACATTTAAATCTATACTTGATGTTATCAAACTTCTCTTCTTCAGAAACGCTTTTCTTGCCATTTCAGTCTACTCCGACCACCATCAGTTATTTTGCTTCCCAAATAGTAAAACTCATCTACTAGCTTAAGTGACTCATTTCCTAATCTAATTCCCTCAGTATCACCCGACTTAATTCGACTAAATTCCATTATCCTCGTTTTGCTTTTGTTGATGTTCATCTTATATCCTGATCTTCCAAGTCCTTTGCTGCCTCTGACAGAATTACAATGTCATCGGCAAACCTAAAAATTTTTATTTCTTCTCCGTGTATTTTAATAGCTACTCCGAATTTTTCTTTGTGCTTCCTTTACTGCTTGCTCAATATAGAGACTGAATAACATCGGGGATAGGCTACAACCCTGTCTCACTCCCTTCCCAACCACGCTTCCCTTTCATGCCCCTGGACTCTTGTAACCGCCATCTGGTTCAGAATGGTGTAAATGGCTCTGAGCACTATGGGACTTAACATCTGAGGTCATCAGTCCCCTAGAACGTAGAACTACTTAAACCTAACTAACCTAAGGACACCACACACATCCATGCCCGAGGCAGGATTCGAACCTGCGACCGTAGCAAAAAAATGGCTCTGAGCACTATGCGACTTAACTTCTGAGGCCATCAGTCGCCTAGAACTTAGAACTAATTAAACCTAACTAACCTAAGGACATCACACACATCCATGCCCGAGGCAGGATTCGAACCCGCGACCGTAGCGGTCACGCGGTTCCAGACTGAAGCGCCTTTAACTGCACGGCCACACCGGCCGGCAACTGCCATCTGGTTTCTGTACGAATTGCAAATAGCCTTTCGCTCCCTGTATTTTACCGCTGCCACCTTCAGAATTTGAAAGAGAGTATTCCATTGAACATTGTCAAAAGTTTCTCTAAACTGCTAGAAAAATAGGTTTGCCTTTCCTTAATCTTTCTTGTAAAATAAGTCGAAAGGTCAGCATTGCCTCACGTGT
The DNA here is from genome assembly GCF_021461395.2 of Schistocerca americana. Lineage (NCBI taxonomy): Eukaryota > Metazoa > Arthropoda > Insecta > Orthoptera > Acrididae > Schistocerca > Schistocerca americana. Next base: position 142,343,070 of record NC_060128.1, on the reverse strand, counting down.
TCCAACATTTCTACGGAATCCAAACTGATCTACCCCGAGGTCGGCTTCTACCAGTTTTTTTCCATTCGCCCCTCCATACCACACTAAAATGACGCCATTGGCTAAGGACGACTTGGTGGTCGGTCGGTACCCGACTGGCCCATACGAGGCCATAACAAAGGAGCTGTATCCAGCAGTAGATTCAGATAGGCCTAAGAAGAATAGTGTTACCAGTTTCTGAACCTTGCACTTCTTCTGAGATCGTTCACAACACTGGAAAACGCACTGGAACGCGGGATGCTACGCTCTCCGGCCTCGCGGTGCAGCGCTCGGATAGCGGAGGAAAACGCACTCACCTGGATCCCCATGTCCGTCCGGCTCGCCACTGCAGTAGCGGATGCCTTAGCCGCGCCACGGCAGGCGCTATATAGCGGTCGCTTTCTCCCGCGGAGCGAGTCGGTACCACACGCACCGCTAAGAGTTCCCCCCCTACCATGCGCGCTAGCCTGCGGGGGCGTCACGGCGAGATGTGCGCCCAGAGAATTACCTCCGCGCCGTTCCAACCCGGAAGCGCCATCCGCGGCTTCTCTTCCGTCAGATGCCGCAGCGTTTAAATTAGGGGTCCCTCACGCGCGCGAACTCGTCTGCGTCCATGCGTCACCGTAGAGGGCTACACCGGCCGGAGCCGACCTTGAAAGTAGTCTAAGGAGTTTTAGCTAAGACAACCAGTACTTTGTCGTTGATGTGCGAGTATACATCGCAGACACAGGTATTGTCAGCAGAGCCCTGGGGAAGTGTCATAGGAGCGCTCATGTTCTCTACGTATGCTGCATTTCACAATTCGTGTTACACACTTCTAAAACTTGTAGAAGGGACTTAGTAGCTCACATTCTAAATAGGAACCCATGTCCGGAACGTCATCCAACGACGCTACAAAGTCAAAGCATATACACTACTTGCCATTAAAGTTGCTACACCAAGAAGAAATGTAGATGATAATCGGGTATTCATTGAACAAATATATTATACTACAACTGACATGTGATTACATTTTCACGCAATTTGGGTGCATAGATCCTGAGAAATCAGTACCCAGAACAACCACCTCTGGCCGTAATAACGGCCTTGATACGCCAGGGCATTGAGTCAAACAGAGCTTGCATGGCGTGTACAGGTAGAGCTGCCCATGCAGCTTCAACACGATACCACAGTTCATCAACAGTAGTGACTGGCGTATTGTGACGAGCCAGTTGCTCGGCCACCATTGATCAGACTTTTTCATTCTCCTGGCCAGAACAGGTCGAAATTTTTCTCTATCCAGAAAGGCCCGTTCAGGACCTGCAACATGCGGTCGTGCATTATCCTGCTAAAATGTAGGGTTTCGCAGGTATCGAATGATGGGTAGAGCCGCAGGTCGTAACACATCTGAAATGTAACGTCCACTGTTCAAAATGCCGTCAACGCGAACAAGATGTGACCGAGAGGTGTAACCAATGGCACCCCATACCATCACGCCGGGTGATACGCCAGTATGGCGATGACGAATAAACTCTTCCAATGTTGAGTTCTCCGCGATGTCGCCAAACACGGATGCGACCATCATGATGCTGTAAACAGACCCTGGATTCATCAGAAAAAATGACGTTTTACCATTCGTGCACCCAGGTTCGTCGTTGAGTACACCATCGCAGGCGCTCCTGTCTGTGATGCAGCGTCTGGGGTAACCGCAGCCATGGTGTCCGAGCTGATAGTCCACGCTGCTGCAAACGTCGTCGAACTGTTCAATTGTTAGTCACCGTACCGTCAAAGAATATCACGCTGATCATTCCGTGACTGGACATTCCACACCGCACAGACATCTGTTGACAGTGAACAGACTTCTCGATCGCGAAATGCAGATTCTCTCCCGTAAATGCGCCAATTCTGCTTATTGACGAATCCATCCAAATGAAAGTGGGCTTCGTTGCCAAACCAAACGATGCATGAGCACACTAATTCGGCCCGCCCCTGGTAGCTGAGTGGTCAGCGTGACGGAATGTCATACCTAACGGCCCGGGTTCGATTCCCGGCTGAGTCGGAGATTTTCTCCGCTCACGGACTGGGTGTTGTCCTTATCACCATAGCCGGCCGGCCGGTGTGGCCAAGCGGTTGTAGGCTCTTCAGTCCGGAACCGTGCGACTGCTACGTTCGCAGGTTCGAATCCTGCCTGGGGCATGGATGCGTGTGATATCCTTAGGTTAGTTAGGTTTAAGTAGTTTTAAGTTCTTGGAGACTGATGACCCATAGTGCTCAGAGCCATTTCAATCATGTGAACTAATTCCCATCATGCCCTGCGACCAACCGTGCAGCTTCAGCGTCCTAACGCAAACCGTTCAGAAGTTATGACGATTTTATTTCATATAGTTCAGTAATTGTCCCCCTGTAAACACACATTACTACAGAAGTTAGACAGATATTAGTTAAAGTCTCTGAACTATACACAAAGTGATGAAATGTCATGTATGTATTTCAGCAAGTGATGATGTATAGCTCACGGTTTTACACAGCAGCTGCCGCTACCAGCTCCTAATGTGTTCCGGAGTTTTGGTCTCATGATGAATATTACAACCGTAACTGGTTGCCTAAAGTAAAACGAAAGTGAACTGCTATTTGGGCTGTTACATTTTCCTTATACAAAATAAAAGAGGCTTGCAGTGGTAAAATGAATTTCTTCGAATACAAGGTACTCCGTCCCTCTACGGAAAAAATACTAAAATCAACTGCAACTTTCAAAATGCACTCGTACGAAACGTTGTTTTGGTAAACATAGCAAGGAGAGTGCAAAATAATCCTCACTATTCGTTCAACAACACATCCACAAGAAACTGGCGTTTCGAGATGTACATTGTTTATCAACATACACTATGTGATCAAAAGTATCCGGCCACCTGGCTGAAAATGACTTACAAGCCAGTGGCGCCCTCCATCGGAATGCTTGGAATTCAGTATGGTGTTGGCCCACCCTTAGCCTTGATGACAGCTTCCACTCCCCCACTTTCTTGGGGAATGGCAGCCCATTCTTCACGAAGAGCTGCACTGGATGTCGGTCGGTGAGGTCTGGCACGAAGTCGGCGTTCGAAAACATCCCAAGGTGTTCTATAGGATTCAGGTTAGGACTCTGTGCATTCCAGTCCATTACAGGGATGTTATTGTCGTGTAACTACTCTGCCACAGGCCGTGCATTATGAACAGGTGATCGATTGTGTTGAAAGATACAATCGCTATCCCCGAATTGTTCTTCAACATTGGGTAGCAAGATGGTGCTTACAACATCAATGTAGGACGGTGCTGTGGTAGTGCCACGCAAAACAACAATACCCTGCATGAAAAACACGACCACACCATAACACCACCTTCTTCGAACTTTACTGTTGGCACTACACAAGCTGGCAGATGACGTTCACTGGGCATTCTCCATACCCACACCCTGCCATCGGATCGCCACATTGTGTACTGTGATTCGTCACTCCACACAACGTTTTTCCACGGTTCAATCCTCCAATTTTTACGCTCCTTACACCAAGCGAGGTGTCGTCTGGCATTTACCGGCGTCATGTGTGGCTTATGAGCAGCCGCTCAACCACGAAATCTAACTTTTCCCACCTCCCGCCTAACTGTCATAGTACCTGCAGTGGATCCTGATGCAGTTTGGAATTTCTGTGTGATGGTCTGGATAGATGTCTGCAATTACACATTACGACTCTCTTCAACTGTTGGCGGTCTCTGTCACTCAACAGTCCCTTCATGTTTCCGTTTCACTATGACGTCGGAAACAGTGGACATAGGCATGAGGAGTGTGGAAATCTCGCGTACAGACGTATGACACAAGTGACACTCAAACTTCTGACCACATTCGGAGTCTGTGTGTTCCACGGAGCGACCCATTCTGCTCACTCACGATGTCTAATAACTAGCTAGGTCGCTGATATGGAGTACCTGGCAGTAGGTGGCAGCACAATGCACCTAATATGAAAAATGTAGGTTTCTGGGGGTGCCCGGACACTTTTGATCACGTAGCGTAGCTGCCCCTATCGCTGCCGTTTCATCCAACCCACAGTGATGTAGCTGGCCTTCAAACCACGCGTGGTATTTTCAGATTCTTTTGCTCGCTTCGCGCAAACTATTAATCCTAAAAAAAAAAAAAAAAATTAGGAGGATTTTTTGTAGTAAATTTTGTTGTAGTTAAATTTTGTGCTTGGATAATTTTTCACTAGAGGCCGTAGTTTTCGAGTTTTTCAAGAGAAACGTACAAAAGTGACATTCAAACGTACCCTCACTCCCACATTCAGCGCCCATCGGACAGTTCAAAATGGCTGGTTCAAATGACTCTGAGCACTATGGGACTTAACATCTGTGGTCATCAGTCCCCTAGAACTTAGAACTACTTAAACCTAACTAACCTAAGGACATCACACACATCCATGCCCGAGGCAGGATTCGAACCTGCGACCGTAGCAGTCGCGCGGTTCCGGACTGAGCGCCTAGAACCGCTCGGCCACCGCGGCCGGCATCGGACAGTATTTCTAGTATGTTGTTCATGGCACTTTCTTCTACCAGCGTAAAAAAATTTGCGACTGCTAGAATTATTTCCCACATTCGATCTTTTTTTCGTTTTCATTGATGCCACCGTCTTAGTCGAGCATTTACGAATTGTAAAACTGACCTTCTCTGTAAATTTTAGCTAACAATTTTGCGAATTTTAACAGCATAAAATAAACAATTACATCGTTTAATTCGTTAGGTCTTCTGACTTCTAGACTACTGGGCTTGTAAGATCTGGTTGTCTACATAATTAGTTTTAGCGTAACGTTTACAAAAGTCGTTTTTCTTTCATTACCCTCATGGGGATGTGACCATAAAGGTCAAATATCGGGAATGGTTCGTGCAGTTGAAAATTTTTGTACAGTGATAGGAGGGAGTGTCATGAACAATATACTAAAAATCCTGACCTGTGAGAGTTGAGTGTGGAAGTGGGGGTGGTTTGATGGTCACTATTTTACGTTTTTCTTGAATAAATCGGAACCTTAGCTTCTGGCCAAAACTTAACCACATTAAACTTCTTAGAAAAATGTCCCGTTCATTTTTTTCTGTAGGACTAATATTTTGTACGTAGCGAGCGAGAGAATATGAAAATCTCGCTCAAGGTTTACGAAGGCCAGCTCTGTCATTGCGGGTTGCATAAAACGACAGCGTTTGGGGCAAACGAATCACCCTATACACGAGTGCTCTAGTGCACGCTTGACAAATTGATAAAAAATATTTTACGGAGAAGGATTTTAAAATGAAGGAAATTTGTCAAATCATGAGAATAGAGGACAATATGCGACACAAAGATAAAGAGAGAGAGAGAGAGAGAGAGAGAGAGAGAGAGAGAGAGAGAGAGAGAGAGAGAGATTGTTATTAGAGAAGGAAATCTATGTCACAGCAAATAATTTTGTGTCTCTCAAAGTGAAACAGTATTTCTTTTCCTAGTGTGGGAGTTCTCTATCATTTTGTTTTGACTGTTTTTGTGAGCAGGTTCAAATGGCTCTGAGCATTATGGGACTTAACTTCTGTGGTCATCAGCCCCCTAGAACTTAGAAATACTTAAACCTAACTAACCTAAGGACATCACACACATCGACGCCCGAGGCAGGATTCGAACCTGCGAGCGTAGCGGTCGCGTGGTTCCAGACTGAAGTGCCTAGAACCGCTCGGCCACCCCGGATTTTGTGAGCAGGATTACTGATAAGTAGGTGTACCACCTATATGTAAGGAATGACAGACGGTTGTCTGCGGAAGTACTGAGTTGATATACTGAATCATGGTAGTGAAAAGGTGAAACGTCATTCCCTCTTGCAAACTCATCCACTCCGTCAAACTTGTTGACGTAACGTGCTCGCTTCGGTGGAACTCGGAAGTTATCCCTTACCACAAGCATGCGTAATAGAAGCGTTGTGTTTTTCAGGTCACACACAAATAGCTGATAATTGCACATTATTTACACTCTTTTTACATAGGACGTCATAAGAATGAGGGGCTCTTCCTTGATAGAAAACGCCATTTGGATACAGGGGAGACCGGGACAACTCTACGAGTAGGATAAACTTGTTGCTCAATTACTTTAGGTTCATAATTCTGCGTACCACAACAGGTAACGTTTCACAAGGCGAGACGCTAAAATCTCGAGTGCGGAGCCGCTGCCTACTGTTCACTGTGCATCAGATAATTATCTATTGTTATTAAGAAGGTCCAGGATTGCTCCAATGTAGTTATCAGTCTTCATTTCACGACCGATCCATTTCGTCTTTCATTGTCATTTTCAGGTAGCTTTCGAATACAGTGTTGGTGAGATCATTTATGTACATAACGCGCCGTCCATATTTGCTTGATTGCATACTGGAACTTACGTCTAGGTCAACTTGAGGTCCTTATTAGACCTGTACTGAACTCTCACGTAACTGTCAGCTCTCATTTGTTGGTAAAATTACGTAATTGTAGTACCTGTAATACGTCCATCATGTTTTGACAACAATTTGACAGTTCTCTTACTATGATGATAAACGCATGCAAAGTATATGCAAATAGACAGCGATGATCTTATTTGCCACTGGTTGGGTTTCGACGCAGGCTGTCATTGGTTGTTGCGTGTTATTTGTTTTTGATTTCATCCCTTTTCCTGTTCTGGCTCTCAGCAAAGCTTTTTAGGTAGAACTTGAGTTTTTAAAGTTCGATTAATATTTCTTGTGGATAGTTTATAATTACAAAATTGTAGACTGACGAGAAAATAACCAAAAGAATTCGTAACCGAACGCACAGATTTTAAACACAAGTACTACCTCAAAAGCTTTACTGGGATACTGGAACACAAAAATGGATAAAATAAAATACAAAGAGCACACAACAACCAAAGGTAGGCGTCGAAATCCAGCCATCATCAAATAACATCATCGTTGTCTATTTGGATATACTTTTTTTTTGCATATAACATGATAGTAAGAGAACTATTAAATTATTGTCAAAACATATTCAAGGTGTAGCAGATATTACAATTACGCAATTTTGCCAAAAAAACAACACTAATTGTTATGTGAGAGTTTACCCTCGACGTAATATGGACGCCGAGTTCACCTAGATTTAAGCACCAATATGTAATTAATCTAATGTGGAAGGCGTATTATGTGCGTAAATGATCTCACCAACAGTGTATTCGCAGGTTATTTGAAAATGGAAATGAAAATCGAAAAAGATAGTCACCAACTATAGATTGTTCACTTAATTCTTACTATTCTGCGCCTTCTTTATAGTATTGTCATTATCTACCCGATATTTTGCTGCAGGCCCAAATGAACAAAACAGATTGTTTACTGTTTACATTGCCTAGCACGTTACAATTTTCAAGACTTGCAAGATGAGTTTTTTTGGAATGACAATTAAAATACATTATTATCCTTTGCTATAGTTTACTACATTAGACAATCGCTATTTATTCATCTCCTATTTTTGTTAATTCTGCACCACAAGATGAAAAATAAGAACTTCTAATGTGACAGACTAAACAATGGTGACTAATACGGTGCGCTTCAGCACTTCTACGCATGTCATACCGAACTAAGCCCTGAAACTATCTTGATTTTCCAAATGTAAAATGAGTAAGGGTGGAAACCAGCTATAAATTGCAAAATAGAATAACGTGATCACAGTCGATTATTATTTTGTTAGCAATAACAACAGCTGCTAGATTTCCTCCCCAGACACCGAAACATGGTTTCGTGGCCTTGGCTATTGATTGTACTGATGCTTCCGATTTTATAGCGGAGAAAGACGTACCACAGCTAGTTGCGAAAGTGAAGAAACTCTCCCCGATTCATTACGTTTATGTCCTCTCCGGACAACGGAGTCGTTACGACAGCAGACCCCTGTGAAAGTGAGCAGCTAACAGCTGTTTCCGCTCCGGTCTTACTGCCCATAAACCTGCCCCGTACCTGCGCCCACTGTTAGCGCCGTAGGCTGCCTAGAGAAAGGTGGACGCTCAAGGGCGAAGTACCGATGGGTACTGGAGCCTTCACTCCTACTTCTTGTAGCTTACATTTCAGGGTCTACCATAATCAAAATGGTTCAAATGGCTCTGAGCACTATGGGACTTAACATCTGAGGTCATCAGTCCCCTAGAACTTAGAACTGCTTAAACCTAACTAACCTAAGGACATCACACACATCCATGCCCGACGCAGGATTCGAACCTGCGACCGTAGCAGTCGCGCGGTTCCGGACTGATGCGCCTAGAACCGCTCGGCCACCGCGGCCGGCCTCACATAATCAGCAGGGAAAACTAACACAGTAGAAAGTGTACGTTAACACACTGTGGGTCCAAACGCGTGACACACGACGAAAGAATTGTCCGAATGAGACGGAACGCAGCAGACGTGATGGACACGTACAGGCAAACAAATGATGACACTTTTCAGAAAAAGTGTATGATTCATTCAGGAGAGACAGTTTCAGAATGGTAAATGACGCGCTGATTCAGTTCTGATGCTTACATAAGTAGTTATTCGGCTCGGCACTTATTGATGGAGGTCCTCCTGAGGGATATCGTGCCAAATAGTGTTCAGTTGACGCGTTAGATCGTCAAAATCCCGAGCTCGCTGGAGTGCCCTGCCCATAATGCTCCGAACGTTCTCAGCTGGTGAGAGATCCGCCGACCTTGCTGGCCAAGGTAGGATTGGCAAGCACGAAGACAGGCGGTAGAAACTCTCACAGTGTGCGGGCGAGCGTTATCTTGCTGAAATGTAAGCCCAGGGTGGCTTGCCATGAATGGCAACAAAACGGGTCGCAGAATATCGTCGCCGTACATCTGTGCTGTAAGGATGCCGTGGATGACAACCAAAGGGGTCCTGCTATGAAAACAATCATATTCCACGTAATCGCTCGTGCATATCGAGCCGTATGGGCCGACCGCTGTGGCCGAGCGGTTCTAGGCGCTTCAGTCTGGAACCGCGATGCTGCTACGGTCGCAGGTTCGAATCCTGCCTCGGGCGTGGATGTGTGTGATGTCCTTAGGTTAGTTAGGTTTAAGTAGTTCTACGTTCTAGGGGACTGGTTGTGGTGTCACCTCCAGACACCATACTTGCTAGGTGGTAGCATTTAAATCGGCCGCGGTCCGTTAGTATACGCCGGACCCGCGTGTCGCCACTGTCAGTAATTGCAGACCGAGCGCCACCACACGGCAGGTCTAGAGAGACGTACTGGCACTCGCCCCGAGTTGCACAGCCGACTTTGCAAGGAAGGTTCACTGACAACTACGCTCTCATTTGCCGAGACGATAGTTAGCATAGCCTTCAGCTACAATTGCTACGACCTAGCAAGGCGCCTTATTCAATTGATTTTGAGATTCTGTTAATGTATCATCAAGAGCGATGTTCTACAAATGTGGATTAAAGTTACGTATTCCAGAAGCTACGTACTTTTCTTTATAGCATTCATTACGTATCCTGTTTCAGACCTCACGCCAGTCTGCGTTAGTTTAAGCGCGTGCCTTTCGGCTTCCTCTCATTGTGTCTAGGCTGTCTTGTCTAGACACAACACTGGTGACCTCAGATGTTAAGTCCCTCAGTGCTTAGAGCCTTTTGAACCATTTTCTCTCCAGTCCTTATGTCGCGTATGTGTTACTCCGAACTTTTATTTTTTTCTGGCACAGGGAATTAACTACACTCGCTGTGCCTAAGTACAGCGTGTACTTCTCACTACGTACCTTCCGTGCGTCACTTTTCGTTTCTGTAAGGCCGCAATAGGTTTCAGCATTCAATTTCAATAATTAACAGCTTCAGTTCCAGTACAGCACTCGTGGCTGCCGCATCGCGGTCGTGAAGTGGGGCCGAGGCAGTGCCAGATAAGTTTTTACAGTCTAACGATAATTTATGGATTTGTAGTATTAGCTTGACGATGTCCACTACGGAAAGACGGTAGTTACTGTTATTCTGAAGAAGGTTGGGTTATCCCGACTGAAACCTAGGTAAATTCTAGGCAAACGGTGAAACGGAAGCTGTTCATTATTAAAATTAAAATTAATATTTACACAGTTGCTGACAGGGCCGCGAAATGTTGAAGATATTTAAGTTTCAGCATTTGGTTGAAGAAAGCTGTTTACCCCCGTTTCAGCAGGGCTTCGTGAAATGAAGATAGCTTCTGCATGGTTTTGATAATTTTCAGGTAGAATGTGCCTAGAACATGGTGTAATACGCTAATATACCTCACTCTATCAAATAAGTGATTGTTTAATTCACCGCAATAATAAGGCGATACATTTTATAGATGTAGTACTGGATCTACATTTGGCAAAGACCTATACTATAACATTCACAAGAGACAATGCAAGAGGATGAAGATGAAGAAGAAGGAGGAGTGTGAAGCAGAATGTAGCTGCAATAAGGAAGCACCGCAGAAGACCAAAGCCTGTGCCTTGAACAACAGGAAGAACATTTCATGCTACGCTTTTATGATGATGAATAAAACCCAGAGAAATCGCTTGAGGAGTTGGGTGCCTTGGTACAACGGTTTCATATTTGTGCAGTACACTAAAAACAGATAGTAAAACTGTGAAAAATATGCTTACTGTATTTTCAGATATAATGAGGAAATAACATTTTGTCGTACTAACATTAATATTTTTATGTACTTTAGTTGTCAGTTTCTAAATAAAAATCCGTCAAGGTAATCAGAGAATCTTTATTGGGATATTAAAAGTGTTTGATTCCTGATGCAGAGAAGCTAGTGCTGTGTGCTACGCGCCCTAGTAGTCGTATATTGCTGAATCACAATAACTTTTTAAATTTAATACTTTAGCCTTGTTTCGTGTGTAAACAAAGCTTACGGAAGGCGAACTACTCGCTGTTTAGAGGAATGTCGTTACAGGTATTGCCAAATGCATTGAGGTTGACGGACATAATTTTGAGCATTTATTGCATTAATGTGGTATTTACAGGTAATCACGCTGTAACAGCATGCGTTTTCAGAAATGATAAGTTCACAAAGGTTCAAATGGTTCAAATGGCTCTGAGCACTATGGGACTTAACATCTATGGTCATCAGTCCCCTAGAACTTAGAACTACTTAAACCTAACTAACCTAAGGACATCACACAACACCCAGCCATCACGAGGCAGAGAAAATCCCTGACCCCGCCGGGAATCGAACCCGGGAACCCGGGCGTGGGAAGCGACAACGCTACCGCACGACCACGAGATGCGGGCTCACAAAGGTATATGTATCACATTGGAACAACGGAAACAAAATGTTCGAAAGAACCTACGTTCTATATTTTAGTTTAAAAAGCCTACCTGTTACCAACTGTTCGTCTAAAATTGTGAGCCATATGTTTGTGACTATTACAGCGCCATCGATCACAAAGCGAAAAAAGTGGTCCAACTAAAAGATTCATATTTCTTTACGTACTGTAGTGGTTAATAAAAAAGAAAAAGAGAAGAGAAGAAAAGAAAGAGATTGTGGGAAGACATGGTGAATAAATAAAAAAGGGATTTTAAAATCGTTAATGACCGTGAAAAAGGGAAAGAATGAAATGCAAATCGGACTTCGTATTACAGAAAAGTTATCGGACTTCGTGATTCGGAAAAGCTAGTGCTGGGATCGTCCTTGTGGTGTTTCTGAGCAAAAGTCATTTTCCACTACAATAATTATTTGACAAAGAACAGAGAATAACAAAATGTTATTAACAGGGGGAAATGGTGTAGATTAGAGTTCATCCTTTACAATGTTAACATATTTTCTTTCGTTCGGCGTCCAGGTCTTCAAAAATCTCCTACTTCATTTCTGCATGAAAAGTAGTAGCTGCTCCGAAATCTTGCAATCGTCCAGGAATCACTAATTTATACAAATCAAAATCATCTTGACACTGAATGCAATTTATTTTACGTTTCTTCTTCCATCCTCCGAATTTCGTAACAACTTCCGCAATATGTCTACACGTTACTAAGTTTTTTCGTCTTAATCAGACCAAGACTAGCTAATAAGTTTTTACGCCTGAATTAAGCTTCCGCTCTCAAGAGACAATAGACGGATAGAAAACAAAAAAAGTTACAATTTTAATATTTTCTCTGCCATCGAGCGCTCATACCGCTGTGACGGTATAATTTATATCTGAGGGAACGAGTGTAGCGCGGCGAAATTCAAAGTCCCGCTACAGTACTACACGAATATGTAATAAAAAATGGGTGTTTCTATTTAAAAAACGCAGTTGATGTCCGTCTGACCTATGGCAGCGCCGTCTAGCGGGCCAACCATAGCGCCATCTGGTTTCCCCCGTCAAGTTAGACGAGTTTCGTTCTTTGTAGTTTTTTCGTTTGACGCTTATTTCATGAGATATTTGGCCCGGTCACTGTCAATGGACCACCCTGTATAGGGTGAGTTGGAGGTGGGAAGAGTGCTAGGGAGGAGAGAGAGAAAGCGCGCGGAAGATCAGCTGTAGTTCTTTGCTGGCCCTCGGCCCACTGCCCTTCAGCATCGGCAGTGGCCCCCTGGAGTGAGGAACCGCTGGTTTCCCGCCCATCCGGCACGCATTCGTTAGTCTCGCTCTGCCGCAGCAGCTCTCGGCTTTCGCTTTCGCACACGGCCTCCGCCGTCCAGGAAAGCTGGCACGTGCCAACTAACCTGCAGCAGCGGACGCGGCGCATTCGTGCGCGACGGTGTAGCTGTCGCTATTAGCCTAGAGAGTCCAAGTTGATTCCGTATGTCTAGATTTCCGGAAAGCTTTTGACACCGTTCCTCACAAGCGACTTCTAATCAAGCTGCGGGCCTATGGGGTATCGTCTCAGTTGTGCGACTGGATTCGTGATTTCCTGTCAGGAAGGTCGCCGTTCGTAGTAATAGACGGCAAATCATCGGGTAAAACTGAAGTGATATCAGGTGTTCCACAGGGAAGCGTCCTGGGACCTCTGCTGTTCCTGATATATATAAAAGACCTGGGTGACAATCTGAGCAGTTCTCTTAGGTTGTTCGCAGATGATGCTGTAATTTACCGTGTAGTAAGGTCATCCGAAGACCAGTATCAGTTGCAAAGCGATTTAGAAAAGATTGCTGTATGGTGTGGCAGGTGGCAGTTGACCCTAAATAACGAAAGCGTGAGGTGATCCACATGAGTTCCAAAAGAAATCCGCTGGAATTCGATTACTCGATAAATAGTACAATTCTCAAGGCTGTCAATTCAACTAAGTACCTGGGTGTTAAAATTACGAACAACATCAGCTGGAAAGACCACATAGATAATATTGTGGGGAAGGCGAGCCAAAGGTTGCGTTTCATTGGCAGGACACTTAGAAGATGCAACAAGTCCACTAAAGAGACAGCTTACACCACACTCGTTCGTCCTCTGTTAGAATATTGCTGCGCAGTGTGGGATCCTTACCAGGTGGGACATCGAAAGGGTGCAAAAAAGGGCAGCTCGTTTTGTATTATCACGTAATAGGGGAGAGAGTGTGGCAGATATGATACGCGAGTTGGGATGGAAGTCATTAAAGCAAAGACGTTTTTCGTCGCGGCGAGATCTATTTACGAAATTTCAGTCACCAACTTTCTCTTCCGAATGCGAAAATGTTTTGTCGAGCCCAACCTACATAGGCAGAAATGATCATCAAAATAAAATAAGAGAAATCAGAGTTCGAACAGAAAGGTTTAGGTGTTCGTTTCTCCCGCGCGCTGTTTGGGAGTGGAATGGTAGAGAGATAGTATGATTGTGGTTCGATGAACCCTCTGCCAAGCACTGAAATGTGAATTGCAGAGTAGTCATGTAGATGTAGATGTAGATGTAGAGCCTGTATAGGGAGAGAGTGGCCAACCGGACGATACGGCGGCGATTTTTCTGCCAAACTGAGGGCGGGACTTTTGAATGGCCAGTAGTGGAGTACACACTCACCGAATCAAAAGCACAAGACAATATGGTGAAATCATTCGTTAAAAATCTTTGTTTACAGCTATAATATACTGATAGTAGCCTACTAGGTACAGCACAGGAAAATTTGATACAGTGGCTGTAAAAATTATTCGTTACTTGCATTTATCTCCTTTAAAGTTCGTTTACTAGGCGTATTCCAATGAAAGTAACGAGCCGGCCGGAGTGGCCGTGCGGTTCTAGGCGCCACAGTCTGGAACCGAGCGAACGCTACGGTCGCAGGTTCGAATCCTGCCTCGGGCATGGATGTGTGTGATGTCCTTAGGTTAGTTAGGTTTAAGTAGTTCTAAGTTCTAGGCGACTGATGACCTCAGAAGTTAAGTCGCATAGTGCTCAGAGCCATTTGAACCATTTTTTGAAAGTAACGTAAATAAAAAAATTATAGAGTATAGCATTTGTTTTGCATCGGAAGTGCATGACGCTGAAGATTTAACGTACCTGTATTACGTCAGATGAATGAGAGTCGTAAGCAGTTTTTTGCTTGTGACATGCAAAAAGTGTTAGACGTATTAGCACTTCTTGTCACGTCTTCGAACTTTTAGCATGTCACAAGTAAACAACTGCTTACGACTTTCTTTCATATATACATATATATTATATATATATATGAAAGAAAGTCTTAAGCAGTTGTTTACTTGTGACATTCTAAAAGTTCGAAATATATATATATATATATATATATATATATATATATATATATATATATATATACACTCCTGGAAATGGAAAAAAGAACACATTGACACCGGTGTGTCAGACCCACCATACTTGCTCCTGACACTGCGAGAGGGCTGTACAAGCAATGATCACACGCACGGCACAGCGGACACACCAGGAACCGCGGTGTTGGCGGTCGAATGGCGCTAGCTGCGCAGCATCTGCGCATCGCCGCCGTCAGTGTCAGCCAGTTTGCCGTGGCATACTGAGCTCCATCGCAGTCTTTAACACTGGTAGCATGCCGCGACAGCGTGGACGTGAACCGTATGTGCAGTTGACGGACTTTGAGCGAGGGCGTATAGTGGGCATGCGGGAGGCCGGGTGGACGTGCCGCCGAATTGCTCAACACGTGGGGCGTGAGGTCTCCACAGTACATCGATGTTGTCGCCAGTGGTCGGCGGAAGGTGCACGTGCCCGTCGACCTGGGACCGGATCGCAGCGACGCACGGATGCACGCCAAGGCCGTAGGATCCTACGCAGTGCCGTAGGGGACCGCACCGCCACTTCCCAGCAAATTAGGGACACTGTTGCTCCTGGGGTATCGGCGAGGACCATTCGCAACCGTCTCCATGAAGCTGGGCTACGGTCCTGCACACCGTTTGGCCGTCTTCCGCTCACGCCCCAACATCGTGCAGCCCGCCTCCAGTGGTGTCGCGACAGGCGTGAATGGAGGGACGAATGGAGACGTGTCGTCTTCAGCGATGAGAGTCGCTTCTGCCTTGGTGCCAATGATGGTCGTATGCGTGTTTAGCCTCGTGCAGGTGAGCGCCACAATCAGGACTGCATACGACCGAGGCACACAGGGCCAACACCCGGCATCATGGTGTGGGGAGCGATCTCCTACACTGGCCGTACACCACTGGTGATCGTCGAGGGGACACTGAATAGTGCACGGTACATCCAAACCGTCATCGAACCCATCGTTCTACCATTCCTAGACCGGCAAGGGAACTTGCTGTTCCAACAGGACAATGCACGTCCGCATGTATCCCGTGCCACCCAACGTGCTCTAGAAGGTGTAAGTCAACTACCCTGGCCAGCAAAATCTCCGGATCTGTCCCCCATTGAGCATGTTTGGGACTGGATGAAGCGTCGTCTCACGCGGTCTGCACGTCCAGCACGAACGCTGGTCCAACTGCGGCGCCAGGTGGAAATGGCATGGCAAGCCGTTCCACAGGACTACATCGAGCATCTCTATGATCGTCTCCATGGTAGAATAGCAGCCTGCATTGCTGCGAAAGGTGGATATACACTGTACTAGTGCCGACATTGTGCATGCTCTGTTGCCTGTGTCTATGTGCCTGTGGTTCTGTCAGTGTGATCATGTGATGTATCTGACCCCAGGAATGTGTCAATAAAGTTTCCCCTTCCTGGGACAATGAATTCACGGTGTTCTTATTTCAATTTCCAGGAGTGTATATATATATATATATATATATATATATATATATATATATATATATATATATATAATGAACACAGGTAATGTTAAATGTAGGCTACTGTAATAACGACCAAATATAACAAGAAAACTACCGTATCCCTTCTACCCCACAGTAAGTAGGCCTATTAAAAACTGTCTTCAAGAGTACCTACAATTATTTACTACGAATAATGTTTCAGCAACCACGACAACTGCTTAAAACGCGCTTACAACTTGCCTGCGTCAGCAGTCAGACAATAATACTGAAACCAAAATAATGCCTAGTGTTCTGATTCGGAACGAAATAATGTTTGACGCTACGAAGTGAAATGAGCATGGCACAACAATTACAGGAACTTTCCATTTCCAGCAAGGACTGTCAGACATTGGCTTGAGAAAAGCTTGTGGTGCTATCACTATGCACGATCTGTTAAAGAAGTAAGAGCTTAAAAATGCAGCAAGTTGTAATTGGCCTACTTACTTCAAACATGTAGGCCTACCGACTTCCTCACAGAACGCTTCATTATTTGAACTCGTATTTAAGATAGCAAACGCTAATTACGTACTAAAAACTATATACAACTACACTGAACATGCATGCACAACGCATAACAAGTCTCTCAATAATTCAAACACCTTTTAATCGTTTCCAAAAGTCCTCTGAACATCAATTGAACTCAAAAGTACGGCGAACATAGGAAGCGCGGGAGACGTTTGGCAGAAAAATGGCGCCGAAGCTAATCAACCAATCACGGGCAACTTCACCTATGGCCACTCCCTATACAGGCTCTCTATATTAGCCGACCCCAACCAGCTGCGGAACTTGTCGCTCTAGCGACTCGCGGGGTGATGTCGTGCTAACTAGCTGCCACTATTGGTCGAGGGCAATTGGTTCAAATGGCTCTGAGCACTATGGGACTTAACATCTATGGTCATCAGTCCCCTAGAACTTAGAACTAATTAAACCTAACTAACCTAAGGACAGCACACAACACCCAGCCATCACGAGGCAGAGAAAATCCCTGACCCCGCCGGGAATCAAACCCGGGGAGGGCAGTTAGCTGCACTACAGGACACCTTGACGGCTAACAGGGCAATGTACACTGAAATGCCAAAGAAACTGGTACAGGCATGCGTATTCAAATACAGAGGTATGTAAACAGTCAGAATATGGCGTTGTGGTCGGGAACGCCTACATAAGACAAATGCCTGGCGCAGTTGTTACATCGGTTACTGCTGCTACAATGACAGATTATCAAGATTTAAGTCAGTTTGAACGTGGTGTTACAGTCGGCGCACGAGCGATGGGACACAGCATCTCCGAGGTACCGATGAAGTGGGCATATTCCCGTACGACCATTTAACGAGTGTACCGTGAATATCAGGAATCTGGTAAAACATCAAATCTCCGACATCGCTGCAGCCGCAAAAAGATCCTGCAAGAATGGGACCAACGACGAACCTTCTGCAAATTGCTACAGGTTTCAATGCTGGGCCATCACCAGTTATCAGCGTGCGAACCGTTTAACGAAACATCATAGATACGGGCTTTCGGACCAGAAGGTCCACTCGTGTACCTTTGATGACTGCACAGTAGAAAGCTTTACGCCTCGCTTGGGTCCGTCAGCACCGACACTGAACTGTTGATGACTGGAAATATGATGGGACGAGTCTCGTTTCAAATTGTATGAGTGGATAGTCGTGTACGCGTATGTGGACAACCACAAGAATCTATGAAACCTGCATGCCACCTGGGGACTGTTCAAGCTGGTGGAGGCTCTATAACGGTGTGGGGCGTGTGCAGTTGGAGTGATATAGCACCCCTGATACGTCCAGATAAGACTGACAGGTGATACGTACGTTAGCATCCTGTCTGATCATCTGCATCCATTCATGTCTATCGTGCATTGCGACGGACTCGGGCAATTCCAGCAGGACAATGCGACGCCCCACACGTCCAGAATTGCTACAGAGTGGCTCCAGGAACACTCTTCTGAGTTCATACACTTTTCTACTTGTCATCAGTCTCCCCAGTAGTGGACATTATTGAGCACGTCTGGGATGCCTTGGAACGTGGTGTTCAGAACAGATCTCCATCCCCTCGCACTCTTACGGGTTTATGGACAGCCCTGCAGGATTGATGTGTCAGTTATCTCCAGCACTACTTCACACATTAGTCGAGTCCATGCACGTCGTGTTATGTACTTCTGCGTGCTCGCGGGGAACCTACACGATATTAGGCAGGTGTACCAGTTTCTTTGGCTTTTCAGTGTATGGTAAAGCGACGGCGTGATTTGCTACTATTAACAGAGGGCAACTGGCTGCGCTGTGGCTGAGCGGCTCTAGGCGCTACAGTCTGGAACCGAAAGACCGCTTCGGTCACAGGTTCGAGTCCTGCCTCGGGCATGGATGTGTGTGCTATCAATAGGTTCGTTAGGTTTAAGTAGTTCTAAGTCTGGGGGACTGATGACCTCAGATGTTAAGTCCCATAGTGCTCAGAGCCATTTGAGCTATTTGACAAGTCGCTCTGGAAACACACGGGGCTGTGAATCGTAAAGGGTTAAGTGTACTGCGATTTGCATGACATGGATCACCCCCAGGAAAGTAGACTAATATATGTTTCGTCAACTTCCAGAAGTAGCAGCCGCAATGTAGTGGGAACAGTTTCTTCCATTTTGCTACAATTACCTGTCGAATATTCCATATGCCGGAACTTTTCTGGGGCTTGCAGAAATTCTACGTGATCAAAATGTCAGGAAGGAAAATAGTGAGACTGCACCATACAGACAAATGGATGCTACATAATGACTTTGTAGGAGACAATACTGTTGTTCGAAAAAATAAAAACTTTTATAGCTAAAAAATAACTATCATTATTTACTCACACTCCGGTACCTTGTTCATTGTAATTTGTACAGCACTTTACGATAACGTCAGTTTGGTGATATCAAATAATATTGTGTTCTTTAACATATAAGCGAGTTATATTTCTTGTTTGAACTGTATTCAAGTGTACTGCTTGCTTGGATATGGAAATGATTAGAAGTTCAGTATAAAAAAGGAAACTAGATGGGACTAACACCATCTACATTCTGTACCTAAGGAAAGACTACGAAGTGGGGTTCTCATTCACAAATCGCATTCGAATGTTGTTTTTTTGAGAGAAAATCGTATCACGAGTAAAAACGAAAGACATCTATCAAAACGTGGCAGAATTCTACAGTGGGAATTACTATTACTATCAGTGGCTGTGGTCAGACACAAAATATTAACAGCCTGAAGCCTTCCAATTTCTACCAGTTCGGAAGTAAGGAGTGCAGCAATCAAGTGACTTACGAGCAGTAAGTATAGTGCAAACATTTCAGCTTGGTTGATTTTCAATGGGGTTACTGTGTGGAGGTCAAACAAGCGCTGTAATGGAGAGGAGTAATGCTGGGGAAGTATATTTTGTTCAAATGGTTCAAATGGCTCTGAGCACTATGGGCCTTACCATCTGAGGTCATCAGTCCCCTAGAACTTAGAACTACTTAAACCTAACTAACCTAAGGACATCATATACACCGATGCCCAATGCAGGATTTGAACCTGTGACCGTAGCGGTCGCGCGGTTGACTGATGCGCCTAGAACCGCTTGGCCACACCTGCTGGCAAGGATATTTTGTAAAAAGTGTGTACCCTCACTGTGGATAGTTAACTTACTTTTTTGAGAAGGAGTTGTGGGTAGAAATTGCAGTGCTCCACGAATTCCTTCGTCATTCATTCAAAACACACATGCAAACAAACAAACAAACAAACAAACTAAATATGATTCATATTTTATCATTTTAGGAATAAAAGTGTTCCAAGAAAAGTCTTTAATTATATAGTATATAGTTAGCTGCTTAAGATGGTGATAATGTGGGGGAGGGGGGAACAGATTGTCGGGAGAGGGCGGGGGCTAAAGAAAGGTTAGAAAGTACTGAACTTGCTGCAACCCGCACGACATATATGTTGTGTGTGCTGCTGTCGGCGCCTGATGTTTAGTTACTCGCGTCACATATTGTTCGGCTCGCTGAACCGGATTGCAGTGCCATAACATGTACCTTGAGTCATGAAATGAGCTTGTTTGCAGCAAGACAAGTGTTCAAATAGACAGTGAAACTACATTTGGGAACATGGGCTCTCAGTACGGGGAAAGTTACTGCAGCTTTCCCAGATGTGACATGGAGGCTGGAGCGCTGGCAAGGTCATCCAATGGCAACATTGGAAAGTGGAGTGGCACCACATCGTCTTTTCCGATGAGCCTCGCATGTTGTTCGACGTATACATGTATGGAGGACACGAGGTGAACGAACACTCCCATTTTGCGTCTGTCATTGTCATATGGGTACGCTGTTAAATGGTATCGGTTGACACTGGATATACAACACAAATATCTCTGGTGCACATAGGTAATTTGAACAGCATCCATTACATTTCTGAGGTACGACGCTGGTGGTTGTACCCTATCTTTGAGGTCTGCCTGATACTATCTTTCAACAAGATAATGGGAGACCACTTGTTGCCAGGGTGTTTAGAGCTATCTCAGCACAGAGACCTTCTACAGATCTCCCCTCCCAGAAATCATATGCAGATCTCCCATCACAGAAACCATATGGTAATGGGTTATCGAGAAACTGGCGCGGCAGCACTGACTGTGTTTGACTAACTATGGTAAGCTGAAGCAGTCAGAAATGACATACCCATACCTGTAATCCAAGATCAGCTTGACTCGATTCCAAGGAGGGTTAGAAACACGGTTGCTGCTGGAGTTTGAGGTTAGTGTACTCCCAAGTAACCTAAAAATTATACTGTACACGTATAATACATAAAATTTCTTCTATTTGTTACTGTTTCCAGTGTTTCCAATTGAAAATGATACAAATAAGGTCTTTGTAAAAGTCATTAATTGGTTTTCTGCAAATGGGCATGCTCTAAACTTTGAAAAAACACAGTACATCCAATTTTCTGCTGGAAAAAGTTCAGTCCCTACAATAAATATAACACATCAATAGAAGTCAGTAGACAGAGTAGATCATACTAAGTTTATGGGTGTACATATAGATGAGAATCTTAATTGGAAAATTCATACTTTGGATCTCCTAAAGCGCCTAGGTTCAGCAACTTTTGCGATCAGAATAATTGCCAATTTTGAGGATATAGAAATTAGTAAGCGAACATACTTTGCAAACTTTCATTCTGTGATGTCATATGGAATAATATTTTGGGGTAACTCAACATTTAAACAAAAAGTATTCACTGCTCAAAAGAAAGTGGTTAGAATAATGTGTGGGGTTCATGGCTGCACATCTTGTAGGCATATTTTTAAAAGATTGCGAATTCTTACAACAGCCTCCCAATAAATCTACTCACTAATGAAATTTGTTCTCAACATGGACCAGTTTGAAAACAACAGTGACATTCATGATTATAATACCAGAGAAAGGAAAGACTTACACTATCCTTTGCTCAACCTATCTTTGGCACAGAAAGGGGTAAAATATGCTGCTATAAAAATTTTCGACAAATTACCAGATGAAATAAGGTGTCTGACAGACAGCAGTAGTAGCTTCAGAAATAAATTGAAATCATATTTCCTTGACAACTCCTTCTATACCATAGGTGAATTCTTGAATAGAAATAAATAAATCTATAAATGTAGCATATGCATTTTGTGCCATTTAAGGGAATGGGGTACATAATAGAAATATTAATCTTTAACTCTGTATTGTAATATATATATATATATATATATATATATATATATATATATATATATATACACTCCTGGAAATGGAAAAAAGAACACATTGACACCGGTGCGTCAGACCCACCATACTTGCTCCGGACACTGCGAGAGGGCTGTACAAGCAATGATCACACGCACGGCACAGCGGACACACCAGGAACCGCGGTGTTGGCCGTCGAATGGCGCTAGCTGCGCAGCATTTGTGCACCGCCGCCGTCAGTGTCAGCCAGTTTGCTGTGGCATACGGAGCTCCATCGCAGTCTTTAACAGTGGTAGCATGCCGTGACAGCGTGGACGTGAACCGTATGTGCAGTTGACGGACTTTGAGCGAGGGCGTATAGTGGGCATGCGGGAGGCCGGGTGGACGTACCGCCGAATTGCTCAACACGTGGGGCGTGAGGTCTCCACAGTACATCGATGTTGTCGCCAGTGGTCGGCGGAAGGTGCACGTGCCCGTCGACCTGGGACCGGACCGCAGCGACGCACGGATGCACGCCAAGACCGTAGGATCCTACGCAGTGCCGTAGGGGACCGCACCGCCACTTCCCAGCAAATTAGGGACACTGTTGCTCCTGGGGTATCGGCGAGGACCATTCGCAACCGTCTCCATGAAGCTGGGCCACGGTCCCGCACACCGTTAGGCCGTCTTCCGTTCACGCCCCAACATCGTGCAGCCCGCCTCCAGTGGTGTCGCGACAGGCGTGAATGGAGGGACGAATGGAGACGTGTCGTCTTCAGCGATGAGAGTCGCTTCTGCCTTGGTGCCAATGATGGTCGTATGCGTGTTTGGCGCCGTGCAGGTGAGCGCCACAATCAGGACTGCATACGGCCGAGGCACACAGGGCCAACACCCGGCATCATGGTGTGGGGAGCGATCTCCTACACTGGCCGTACACCACTGGTGATCGTCGAGGGGACACTGAATAGTGCACGGTACATCCAAACCGTCATCGAACCCATCGTTCTACCATTCCTAGACCGGCAAGGGAACTTGCTGTTCCAACAGGACAATGCACGTCCGCATGTATCCCGTGCCACCCAACGTGCTCTAGAAGGTGTAAGTCAACTACCCTGGCCAGCAAGATCTCCGGATCTGTCCCCCATTGAGCATGTTTGGGACTGGATGAAGCGTCGTCTCACGCGGTCTGCACGTCCATCACGAACGCTGGTCCAACTGAGGCGCCAGGTGGAAATGGCATGGCAAGCCGTTCCACAGGACTACATCCAGCATCTCTACGATCGTCTCCATGGGAGAAGAGCAGCCTGCATTGCTGCGAAAGGTGGATATACACTGTACTAGTGCCGACATTGTGCATGCTCTGTTGCCTGTGTCTATGTGCCTGTGGTTCTGTCAGTGTGATCATGTGATGTATCTGACCCCAGGAATGTGTCAATAAAGTTTCCCCTTCCTGGGACAATGAATTCGCGGTGTTCTTATTTCAATTTCCAGGAGTGTATATATATATATATTAAAAATCTTGTTTCATATGTGCATTTTTTCTGCACTTGACACGTTCCACATCATAATGGCTACCGTACCGTGGGATTGATCAATGGCACACGCAACCAACTAACTAACCTTACGGCTGGCATGGAGAATGAGGAGCACTCATCCCACTCTTCCGTTGGACACCCCTGACGCCACCTTTGTCTCTGATGAACCCTCACTGTCCAGGACACTGTACGGTGGTTCCATTACTGTGTCTTGGCTTTTTAGGGGTGCTCGGTGTTACTTTTGCCACCCCGCAACTCCCACGCAAGCCGCGCCCCTCCACCACCAGAGTGCCTGGAGCCGCTCCCCCAGGGCGCCATTAATTAGGCGCGTTAATTACCGCCATTAGCGCGACACGCCTCCCTCCTCAGGAGTCTCGGGACTCTACCCTGCTCCTCAGACACCACGGCACCTCCTGCGCTGTTGATTAAACACAGCGCCTGTAATTATGGCCAGGGCCTCGTAATTAAAACCCCTGTCTCTCCGCGGGGACACCAGCCACTGCTGTCTCCAGCCTTCCCTTCTGCGACACGATATCCAGCCCCTTGGCAGACCTCACGTTTGTTACCCGTGAAACTGGCTGAATTACCCAGCCCCTGGTAGTGTTCCCAGGGCAATGGGAGCTCTCAGGCAGTGTGACGTGTGAGGTGGTAGACCAGATAGTGGCTTGCCAAACGCGGTGTAAAAAGTTACCCCAAAATGGGTTAAAGAAATACAATGTACCAGTTCTCGAGTATCTCAGCATTTGGGAGTAGAGCTAATAACTTGGGGGAACTCGGAAGTAACTGGGCCAATGTTTGATGAGCAAATTCGCGGCAGCAATTTCGACGGTGGCTCGTCGTACATTGTGAGAAAAATGGCACCAAAGTGATTAGTAAACATACTGTTGTGTAGAATGAGATTTTCACTCTGCAGCGGAGTGTGCGCTGATATGAAACTTCCTGGCAGATTAAAACTGTGTGCCCGACCGAGACTCGAACTCGGGACCTTTGCCTTTCGCGGGCAAGTGCTCTACCAACTGAGCTACCGAAGCACGACTCACGCCCGGTACTCACAGCTTTACTTCTGCCAGTACCTCGTCTCCTACCTTCCAAACTTTACAGAAGCTCTTCTGCGAACCTTGCAGAACTAGCACTCCTGAAAGAAAGGATACTGCGGAGACGTGGCTTAGCCACAGCCTGGGGGATGTTTCCAGAATGAGATTTTCACTCTGCAGCGGAGTGTGCGCTGATATGAAACTTCCTGGCAGATTAAAACTGTGGGCCCGACCGAGACTCGAACTCGGGACCTTTGCCTTTCGCGGGCAAGTGCTCTACCAACTGAGCTACCGAAGCACGACTCACGCCCGGTACTCACAGCTTTACTTCTGCCAGTACCTCGTCTCCTACCTTCCAAACTTTACAGAAGCTCTTCTGCGAACCTTGCAGAACTAGCACTCCTGAAAGAAAGGATACTGCGGAGACATGGCTTAGCCACAGCCTGGGGGATGTTTCCAGAATGAGATTTTCACTCTGCAGCGGAGTGTGCGCTGATATGAAACTTCCTGGCAGATTAAAACTGTGTGCCCGACCGAGACTCGAACTCGGGACCTTTGCCTTTCGCGGGCAAGTGCTCTACCAACTGAGCTACCGAAGCACGACTCACGCCCGGTACTCACAGCTTTACTTCTGCCAGTACCTCGTCTCCTACCTTCCAAACTTTACAGAAGCTCTTCTGCGAACCTTGCAGAACTAGCACTCCTGAAAGAAAGGATACTGCGGAGACATGGCTTAGCCACAGCCTGGGGGATGTTTCCAGAATGAGATTTTCACTCTGCAGCGGAGTGTGCGCTGATATGAAACTTCCTGGCAGATTAAAACTGTGTGCCCGACCGAGACTCGAACTCGGGACCTTTGCCTTTCGCGGGCAAGTGCTCTACCAACTGAGCTACCGAAGCACGACTCACGCCCGGTACTCACAGCTTTACTTCTGCCAGTACCTCGTCTCCTACCTTCCAAACTTTACAGAAGCTCTTCTGCGAACCTTGCAGAACTAGCACTCCTGAAAGAAAGGATACTGCGGAGACATGGCTTAGCCACAGCCTGGGGGATGTTTCCAGAATGAGATTTTCACTCTGCAGCGGAGTGTGCGCTGATATGAAACTTCCTGGCAGATTAAAACTGTGTGCCCGACCGAGACTCGAACTCGGGACCTTTGCCTTTCGCGGGCAAGTGCTCTACCAACTGAGCTACCGAAGCACGACTCGCGCCCGGTACTCACAGCTTTACTTCTGCCAGTACCTCGTCTCCTACCTTCCAAACTTTACAGAAGCTCTTTCCCGCGAGAGGCAAAGGTCCCGAGTTCGAGTCTCGGTCGGGCACACAGTTTTAATCTGCCAGGAAGTTTCATACTGTTGTGTACTATTGCATGTAAGGCAAGATGGGTTAAAGGATGTGTAAGGTGGCTATAATTTCGCACCTTACGAGAACTCATCCACATACTTTGCCGTGATCTACAAACACAATTAGGTATCATAGGCTGTACATCGTATATGTGAATATATAAAGGAGACTGACATTGTCACGCATACCTTGTAAATAATTGTTAACGCTTATTGAGTGAAAGGTGCCTTTATTACAAAAACGGCCTAATGAATGATTGCCTATACTAGTAGAGGTTGGAACGCCAGTGGAGACGAAACGGCAGGCGGGACTCAATCTCTGGGTGGAAGGACCGCACGGGTGTGTTGGTCCCGCTTAGAGTCGCGACCGGCCGTATGTAGCCGAGCCAGAAGGATTCTACTTCGGAAACTACGAAAATCTTGGACGCAGGTGAGAGGAACGAAGAAGCGGCACCTCGGAAGCCACGCAGGCTGGGTTATTTCCAAGGATTTTTACTCAGAAGCGTACCATTGTACGAGTATAGGTTCTTCCTCGCAAACTTTTCGCGCTGGACGACAAAAGACTAAAATATGGTTGGTCGGCGATTGGAAGAATCTGTAGAGAGGGAGAATATTCCCTGGTTTCGAGAATATGCTTCGTTTTCGGAATTACGATGGTGGGGAGCCGAGACTTCCTGGGAAGCCAGGCGCTGGAGAGACAGGGTCTTCCGTTTTGAGCTCCCGTGTGTGACGGTTGCTCAGTATCAGCTTCTTGTTGGTACGGACGGACTTGCTGTCTTTGCTCTCACGAGATTTTATACTTAGAACGGTTAGGCACTGTACTGTTGCGAACCTATACGATTCTGGACCTCGCATCCAGGTTGGAAGTCGTCGTTGAGTACGCAGCATTCAGTGATTGAGGGCACTCCTTCTGCCTATACTTATGTTAAGACGTTATCTGAACTCCGTCCTTGTGGCTGGGAGTTTGCGTTTCTCGTCTGTAGAACACAGAGAGGAGAAGACTGTATTAGAGTATATTAGTCAGAGCACCGCCTTCTGCCGACCTAGTGTCTGAAAGAGTTTATGTGTGGCTGGAGTTCTTCCATCGTCGCAGACGCGTAAGAGAACCATTGCTTTGCCTATAAGGCTAAACAGCTGTGATCCTGTAGGATTTATTTCCACTGACGTTGCACTCCATTGTAGATCATCTTTAAAAGTAGTGTCTTCTTGTGTTTGGTACATAGATGATGTCAGTCTTTTCGAGTTATTTATATTAGATCGCACAGTCATAATAAAAGGGCAAAGTTGTTCAATGGATCAGTAATTTTAGTTAGGAAATATAAACATTTGGAATAAAGATTGTTTTTAATATACAATAAATGTATAAGCAGCAACAACGTTTATCATTTAGTATAATTAGTTCCCTTAATCATTCATTTCTGTTTAGGTTGGAATTTATGTGTTAAAGAGCATTAAGAGATCCTAAGATCTGCTTCAGGGGGTAGTCAGACAGGGCCAAATCTTCCAGAATGAGATTTTCACTCTGCAGCGAAGTGTGCGCTGATATGAAACTTCCTGGCAGATTAAAACTGTGTGCCCGACCGAGACTCGAACACGGGACCTTTGCCTTTCGCGTGCAAGTGCTCTACCAACTGAGCTACCGAAGCACGACTCACGCCCGGTACTCACAGCTTTACTTCTGCTAGTACCTCGTCTCCTACCTTCCAAACTTTACAGACGCTCTCCTGCAAAGACAAAAGTCCCGAGTTCGAGTCTCGGTCGGGCACACAGTTTTAATCTGCCAGGAAGTTTCATATCAGCGCACACTCCGCTGCCGAGTGAAAATCTCATTCTGGAAACATCCCCCAGGCTGTGACTAAGCCATGTCTCCGCAATATCCTTTCTTTCAGGAGTGCTAGTTCTGCTAGGTTCGCAGGAGAGCTTCTGTAAAGTTTGGAAGGTAGGAGACGAGGTACTGGCAGAAGTAAAGCTGTGAGTACCGGGCGTGAGTCGTGCTTCGGTAGCTCAGTTGGTAGAACACTTGCACGCGAAAGGCAAAGGTCCCGAGTTCGAGTCTCGGTCGGGCACACAGTTTTAATCTGCCAGGAAGTTTCAGGGCCAAATCTTAATTTTAGCGTTTATTATTTTCCGTTGCGCACAGTCATTTAACACCCTCCTGGAGTAGCATCATGGAAATAGTGCAGTTGCTGTGATCATAGGGAAGACGGGCACGTGCTTTACTTAATTTTGTAGGTTTCTCCAAGCGTTGCGAAGAAACTTTACAAAACAACAAACTGCTATAAACTCCAGTAATTACAAGAAACGATTGAAGAGACGTGGCTCAGCGGGCGCGCGTCATTGGTTCCCCCACATGGTCGCCAATGGTGTCTGTCGGAAACTGTATTGCAAACTGTGAGACGCCAGTCCAGTGATGGTGGTACCGATCTATACCGCACATATGCTGTACTATGACCTAATGATCTCTGTGCACTTAGAATGTGGCTAAGGACTTGAAGCTTGAATAAAGTATGTATACCTGGGTTGAAACTTGGTGAACATATTTGCTCAAGCAATTTCAACACCACCTCGTCCAAAGTTGTGAGGGAAATCACTCTGAAGAGAGTGGTAAACATGTAAAGTACCATGTCCTCACCATCTGCGGACACTTGGGAGAACGGATGAGAACTTGGAAAATGTGGTGTAACTTCCACACAGTTGGCTCTTTGTTGCTCTTTATGGTCTTCTGTTAGGAAGCGAGGACCCCAGAAAGAGCACATCTTTGAGTAACACAACTGTTGGAGGAGTGTGTCAGCACTACCAGCAGAGACGTCCAGTTGTTATTTACATATTTACACGTCAAGTTCCATAGGACCAAATTGAGGAGCAATTCTCCAAGGTCATGGAACATGTCAGTACATGAAATTACAACATAAAATGTTTATGAACCCGAAAAAAGTTAATCCATAAATAAACGCAATCAACAATACAACAAGAATCAACTTAATTTTTCAAGGAACTCCACGGGAGAATAGCAGCAGGTATTTGACTGTGGTCCATCGATCACCTCGAATGAGAGTGTCCGCACGTTCGAACATTGCAGGGGACACAGATGTTCTCAGTCGACCGGCACG
Source organism: Schistocerca americana (assembly GCF_021461395.2). Lineage (NCBI taxonomy): Eukaryota > Metazoa > Arthropoda > Insecta > Orthoptera > Acrididae > Schistocerca > Schistocerca americana. The sequence goes on along the minus strand of NC_060128.1, from coordinate 142,314,221 downwards.
ATGGAGATCGGACAGGTTCACGCGACCTTGTTGGTTGGTTGGTTGGTTTGGGGAAGGAAACCAGACAGCGTGGTCATCGGTCTCATCGGATTAGGGAAGGATGCGGAAGGAAGGCGGCCGTGCCCTTTCAGAGGAACCATCCCGGCATTTGCCTGGAGTGATTTAGGGAAATCACGGAAAACCTAAATCAGGATGGCCGGACGCGGGATTGAACCGTCGTCCTCCCGAATGCGAGTCCAGTGTCCAACCACTGCGCCACCCCGCTCGGTACGACCTTGTTGCAATGGTGACAGATGCCTCAACCAACGACTCACCGTGCTTTTGTTCACTACAATGGCTCTGTAGACATTCTGCAAGTGCCTTCTAATATCTCTAATCATCTGGTATTTCATCAAAAGAATCTCAATGACAGCTCTCTGGAACGCACCTCCGTTACAGACAAAAATTTCAAGACTACGTATAGCGCTGCCAATGGTCAGCACTTCATGAAACTATAGGGATTGGAGCTGGAATATTCCAACATGTCCCACAACATATTCCACATTTAATCATCCGAAGTTGGCTGAGGAAAAAGTGTTACATTGTATACTGAATGTCCAAAAACAATGTTCAAATGTGTGTGAAATCTTACGGGATTTAACTGCTACGGTCATCAGTTCCTAAGCTTACACACTACTGAACCTAAATTACACTAAGGACAAACACACACACACATGCCTGAAGGAGGACTCGAACCTCCGCCGGGACCAGCCGCACAGTCCATGACTGCGGCGCCTTAGACCGCACGGCTAATCACATGCGGCTATTGAAAGTCCCTCGTAAATCAGTATAAATAAAAATATAAATACTTGTCTGTTCGAAATCGTGCACCTCTGAAACTTCTTGACCGATTGCTTTGAAACTTCCACACAACGTTGAAATCTATGTATACTGTGATTTATATATATATATATATATATATATATATATATATATATATATATATATATATATATATGAGGGTGAGTCAAATGAAAACCTTAAATTTGTGATAACAAATCGAAATTTCGCGCCGTGATCCTGTAACTAGGTAAGCGTGCTACAAACAAAGTGCAGAATGGCCTGTAGACGGCAGCATAGTGCAGATGCACACATACCGTTGAAGTATCAGTATAAAGATGGCCGCCCCACTTGCGACTTGCACCAGGGAAGAACAGCGTTCTGTTATTCGGATTTTGCGTAGTGAAGGTGTGAAACCTATTGAAATTAATCGACAAATGAAGGTTCAGTACGGTGATGCATGTTTGTCACAGCAGCAAGTCTACGAATGGAGTAGGAAGTTCGCAAATGGTGTGACTTCAGTGGAAGATGCTCCTCGTCCGGGTCAGGCACAACGAGTTGTGACTCCACAGAACATTGCAGCAGTTGAAGCCATATTAAAGGAAAACCGCCAAGTGGCACTGAATGACACTGCAGCATGTTTACAGATTAGTCATGGGTCAGGACACCACATTGTGCATGATCTGCTCCAGTTTCACAAGCTGTCTGCAAGATGGATGCCACGGCAGCTGACTCCTGAAATGAGAGAACTACGTGTTGATGCTTGTGAAGAACTTCTTCGGCGCTTTGAACGCGAAGGTGACGGCCTCTTTGCGAGAATCGTTACTGAGGACGAAACCTGGGTTCACTTCCACAAACCGGAAAAGAAATGAGCGAGAAAGGAATGGCGCCATTCCTCATCACCAAAACAAAAGAAGTTTCGAACAGAACCATCAGCATGGAAGGTTATGCTGACTCTCTTTCGCGACGAAAAAAGCGTCATTTTGGAGCATTATGTGCCTAGAGGGACCACTGTCACCAGTGCATCATACACAGATCTCCTAAAAAGTCAGTTGTGGCCTGCAATGAAATTAAAGCGACGTGAATTGCTGCCAGCAGGTGTCCTTTTGCAACATGACAATGCAAGGTCCCACACTGCCCGTACAACAGTTGCAACAATCACAGACCTGCATTTTGAGTGTTTTCCTCATCCACCATACTCACCAGACCTTGCCCCAAGTGATTTCCATATGTTTGGACCACTCAAAGACGCAATGGGAGGAAAGAAGTTCCGTTCTGATGAAGAGTGGTGCATGAGTGGTTGCGCGGACTACCGAAAGAATTTTTTTCTAAAGGAATTAATGCACTTTGTAAGCGCTGGAGAACTTGCATTGAGCGTGGGGGAGATTATGTTGAAAAGTGATGCAGCTTTGTACCATTTCTGCACAATAAATAATATTTTAAAAAAATATTTAAGGTTTTCATTTGACTCACCTTCTTGTATACTGACGCGCTAAAGCAATTGTTACAAGCAAGCGTATGAAAAAAAAATGCACAATATGGCGGTGCGGTCGGCAGCACCTATATAAGACAAGTGTCTGGCGCACGTATTAGGTCGGTTTGTGCTGGTACAATGGCAAGTTCTGAAGACTTAATTGGGCTTGGATGTCATGTTACAGTCGGCGCACGAGCGAAGGGACACAACATCTCCGAGGTAGCGCTGATGTGTGGGATTTTTCTGTACGACCATTTCACGAGTGTACCGTGAATATTAGGAATGCGGTAAAATTTCAAATCTCCGATATCGCTGCGGCCGGAAAAAGATCCTGCAAGAACGGGACCAGTGACGACTGAAGAGAATCATTGGTGACAGAAGTGCAATCCTTCCTCAAATTGCCTGGTCGGACTCAGTCTCGTGTCAAATTGTATGGAGCGGATGGACGTGTACGGGTATGGAGACAACCTCATGTAGCCATGGACACTGCATGGCAGGAGGGGCTGTTCAAGTGTTCAAGGTGATGCAGGCTCTGTAATGGTGTGGGAGTAATATGGGACCCCTGATACGCCTAGATGGGCAATGGCCTTGCCGCAGTGGATACACTGGTTCCCGTCACATCACCGAAGTTAAGCGCTGCTGGGCGTGGCCGGCGCTTGGATGGGTGACCATCCAGCGTCCATGCGCTGTTGCCATTTTTCGGGGTGCACTCAGCCTCGTGATGCCAATTGATGAGCTACTCGACCGACTAGTAGCGCCTCCGGTCACAGAAGCCCATCACAACGACCGGGAGAACGGTGTGCTGACCTCACGCCCTCCTATCCGCATCCTCATTTCGGATGACACGGCGGTCGGATGGTCGCGATGGGTCATTTGTGGCCTGAAGACGGAGTGCTATACGACTCTGACAGGTGGCACGAACATAAGCATCTTGTCTGATCACCCTCATTCATTCTTGTCCATTGTGCATTCCGATGGGCAATTCCAGCAAGACAATGCGACACCTCAAAGGTCGATAATTGCTACAGAGTGCCTCCAGGAACCCTCTTGTGAATTTAAACACTTCAGCTGGTCACCGAACTCCTCAGACATGAACATTGTTGAGCATATTTGGGATTCCTTGCAACGTGCTGTTCAGATCTTTATCCTCTCGTACTCTTACGACTTTATGGACAGCGCTGGAGAATCATGCTGTCAGTTCTCTCCAGCACTACTGGAAGTAGGCTGCTTAGGTTTTTATATTGGTAACGCCACGTAGCGGTCTGTATGAAAATCACTGGCTGTGCTGTGTGCAGTCTGTGGCTGGTTTGCATTGTTGGAATGTTTGCTATTGTAGTGTCGGGCTGTTGGCTGTTAACAGCGCGTAGCGTTGCGTAGCTGGAGGTGAGCCGCCAGCAGTGGTGGATGTGGGGAAGTGAGATGGCGGATATTTGAGAGCGGATGATCTGGACATGTGTCCATCAGAAACAGTACATTTGTAATTATGGATGTCATGAACTGCTATATATATTATGACTTTTGAACACTATTAAGATAAATACATTGTTTGTTATCTATCAAAATCTTTCATTTGCTAACTATGCCTATCAGTAGTTAGTGCCTTGTTTGAACCTTTTATTTAGCTGGCAGTAGTGGCGCTCGCTGTATTGCAGTAGTTTGAGTAACGAAGATTTTTGTGAGGTGAGTCATGAAAGGTATAGGTTATTGTTAGTCAGGGCCATTCTTTTGTAGGGATTATTGAAAGTTAGATTGCGTTGCGCTAAAAATATTGTGTGTCAGTTTAGTGTTGGTCAGCATAGGTAAAGAGCGAATTGTCTGAGTACGTTCAGTTCTTCTCAGCTGTTCGAAAATCAAATAATGTAAGAGATTTATCAGCACAGTAATTCATTAATTTTTCACTACTTCAGACATTAGTTGAGTCCATGCCACGTCGTGTTGCGGTACTTTTGAGCACTTGCGGGGACCCTACACTATGTAAGACACGTATACCAGTTTCTGTGGCTCTTCAGTGTATATATAAAGGGAAAACATAGTTACCAAAAGCTTCAAAATCTACTTTTCCGAGTTGTTTCAAACTGCGTGACTGTAATAAACATTTAGACAGATAGAGAGTACATACAGTGCAATGCTGTTAGCAGCCAGGAAAGATCTATTTACGCGTTATCGGTCTATGACAACAATACTGCTGCAGAATCTGAATTTTGAATAACAATAGTGAAGGGCCAACGTCAGAGAGTGGGGGACAAAATAAGATGGACAGTGGGGTGGGAGAAAATGAAGATAGAAAAGGGGAAGGAGGAGATTCTATATATATATATATATATATATATAGAATCTCTCTCTCTCTCATATATATATATATATATATATATATATATGAGAGAGAGAGAGAGAGAGAGAGAGAGAGAGGGTGCAGTAAGAGATGGAGAGAGCGGGAGGAGAAGATTCATGGAGAAAGGCAGGGAGGCGGGAAAGATGGGTAAGCAGAAGGAGACGGACAAAGAAAGGAGAAGGACGAGATGGACAGAGATAGGGGAGAGAAGGACGTTCATCCAATTCCCATTCGCATTAGAAACGGGTACTTTCTCTTTTCTTTCTTTCCCATGGAAGCAGACTGAGTCACAACGAAGCGAGGGCAGGTGTAGCTGACACTGAATATTACCCTTCTTTGCCTACTCTTCTCAGATTTTCAGACATCTTGCATCACTTTACATTTTCGAACGCTTTTCCCATGTCGCCGGGGAAGGGAATTGCCACTGTGGATACACCGGCTCACGTCAGATCACCGAAGTTAAGCGCTGTTGGGCGGGCCGGCACTTGGATGGGTGACAATCCAGCAGCCTTGCGCTGTTGCCATTTTTCGGAGTGCGCTCAGCCTCGTGATGCCAATTGAGGAGCTACTCGACCGAATAGTAGCGGCTTCGGTCAAGAATACCACCATAACGACCGGGAGAGCGGTGTGCTGACCCCACGCCCCTCCTATCCTCAACTGAGGATGACACGGCGGTCGGATGGTCCCGACGAGCCACTCGTGGCCTGAAGACGAAGTGCTTTTACACGAACAGCAGTTTTTTTTTCCCTCATGTCGCCGAATCGTATGAACATGTCTTGTGCGACTACAATAACCATTTTCTAGAGGACGCACTCTGCAATAAGCACGTAGTGATAAAGACTGCAACACCAATAACGTAGAGGGCTTCCGTAAAGCCTCGGCTGCTTCCAGGGAATCCGAGGTCCCCGGCGAGCCAGCGGGGGACCAGAGCGGCGGCGTGTTGTCGCGGCGGACAGCTGATGGCGGCGACCGACCATATATCACGGCTGTGGCCACAGTCACCTCAGGCGCTGTCGGCGCGCGGGTGACTCGGCGGATTCCGGGCGGCGCTGAGCCATGGTAGCCACCAGTTCTGTACGTCTGTCTGTCTGGAAGCGTGGCTCATCCTCGTGCGACCAGACGGCGGTGTTCCGGCCAGCGCCGTGGGAACCTCCGCACTGGAGAGGCGCTGGCGTCGCTTCCTGTTATTCCACTCGGAGGAGCCATTTCGTCAAATGAAACACAAAAAAAATCTTAGCCTACATTTATCGCCCATCATTCGCCCGGCGCAAAGTCACAACCGACTGTAGAAAACAGCAAGTGACTCCGATATACACTCTCCTCCCGCACAGGCCATGAAGGGGCAAAGGTACCGACCGGCCGCCGTGTCATCCTCAGCGCACAGGCGTCACTGGATGCGGATATGGAGGGGCATGTGGTCAGCACACCGCGCTGCCAGCCGTATGTCAGTTTTCGAAACCAGAGCCGCTACTTCTCAGTCAAGTAGCTCCTCAGTTTGTCTCACAAGGGCTGAGTGCAGCCCGCTTGCCAACAGCACTCGGCAGACCGGATGGTCACCCATTCAAGTGCTAGCCCAGCCCGGCAGCGATTAACCACGGTGATCTGATGGGAATCGGTGTTACCACTGTTGCAACCAGGGTGGTCCATTGATAACGACCGGGCCAAATATCTCACGAAATAAGCATCAAACGAAAAAACTACAAAGAACGAAACTCGCCTAGCTTGAAGGGGGAAACCAGATGGTGCTATGGTTGGCCCGCTAGATGGTGCTGCCATAGGTCAAACGGATATCAACTACGTTTTTTTAAAATAGGAACCCCCATTCTATTACATATTCGTGTAGTACGTAAAGAAACATAAATATTTTAGTTGGACCACTTTTTTCGCTTTGTGGTAGATGGCGCTGTAATAGTCACAAACATATGGCTCACAATTTTAGATGAACAGTTGGTGACAGGTAGGTTTTTTAAATTAAAATGAATTGAACATTTTATTTCGGTTGTTCCAGTGTGATACATGTACCTTTGTGAACTTATCATTTCTGAGAGCGCATGCTGTTACAGCGCGATTACCTGTAAATACCACATTAATGCAATAAATGCTCAAAATGATGACCGTCAACCTCAATGCATTTGGCAATACGTGTAACGATGTTCCTCTCAACAGCGAATAGTTTGCCTTCCGTAATGTTCGTACACGCATTGACAATGCGCTGACGCATGTTGTCAGGCGTTGTCGGTGGATCACGATAGCAAATATCCTTCAACTTTCCCCACAGAAAGAAATCCGGTGACGTCAGATTGGGTGAACATGCGGGCAATGGTGTGGTGCTTCGACAACTAATCCACCTGTCATGAAATATGCTATTCAATATCGCTTGAACCGCACGCGAGCTACGTGCCGGACATCCATCATGTTGGTAGTACATCGCCATTCTGTCATGCGGTGAAACATCTTGTAGTAACATCGGTAGAACACTACGTAGGAAATATACATACATAGCACCATTTAGATTGCCATCGATAAAACGGGTTACAATTATCCTTCCTCCCATAATGCCGCCCCATACATTAACCCGCCAAGGTCGCTGATGTTCCACTTATCGCAGCCATGTTGGATTTTCCGTTCCCCAGTACTGCATATTATGCCGGTTTACATTACCGCTGCTGGTGAATGACGCTCCGTCGCTGAATAGAACGCGTGCAAAAAATCTGTCATAGTCCCGTAATTGCTGTTGTGCCCAGTGGCAGAACTGTACACGACGTTCAAAGTCGCCGCCATGCAATTCCTGGTGCCCAGAAATATGGTACGGGTGCAATCGATGTTGATGTAGCATTCTCAACACCGACGTTTTTCAGATTCCCAATTCCCGCGCAATTTGTCTGCTACTGATGTGAGGATTAGCTGCGACAGCAGCTAAAACACCTACTTGGGCATCATCATTTGTTGCAGGTCGTGGTTGACGTTTCACATGTGGCTGAACACTTCCTGTTTCCTTAAATAACGTAACTATCCGGCGAACGGTCCGCATACTTGGATCATGTCGTCCAGGATACCGAGCAGCATACATAGCACACGCCCGTTGGGCATTTAGATCACAATAGCCATACAGCAACACGATATCGACCTTTTCCGCAATTGGAAAACGGTCCATTTTAACAGGGGTAACGTATGGCGAAACAAATACCGTCCGCTCTAGCGGAATGTTACGTGATACCACGTACTTACATGTTTGTGACTAATACAGCGCCACCTGTCACAAAGCGAAAAAAGTGGTCCAACTAAAACATTCATATTTCTTTACGTACTAAACGAATATGTAATATGAAGTGGGGTATTTTAAAAAACGCAGTTGATATCCGTTTGACTTATGGCAGCGCCATCTAGCGGGCCAACCATAGCGCCATGTGGTTTCCCCCTTCTAGCTAGACGAGTTTAGTTCTTTGTAGTTTTTTCGTTTGATGCTTATTTCGTGAGATATTTGGCCCGGTCACGATCAATGGAGCGCCCTGTATACTGAAGGAAAAAAAGTTAGTGCACCGTTTTAGAGGTTTCCAATTCACTCAAGATTTATTCTTCCAATAGTGCTTATGGAATACAGGAAATGCTTACATTTATAGATCAATAGCACCAGTGTCTCTGAGGTACCAGTTATCGACCCATGCTGAAACACCCATATTAGTAAATCGTGTAGCCTCAATGGGCGGCAATGCTGGCGCTGACTCTGGCATCCAGTCGATCGTACAGGTGGCGAATACTGTCCTAAGCACGTTACGCCACACCTGCTCGACCTGGTCAGGTGGTTCTGTAAGAATTGTTGGTTGACTAGTCGCACGAGTCACTTTTCGTCCCATCATTTCTCACACTTGCTCTATTGGAGACATGTCCGGCGATAGTGCTGGCCAGGGAAGTTGCTTCAAGTCTTACGGAGCCCGTTGAGTTTCACGGGCAGCGCGAGGTCGAGCGTTATCTTGTTGGAACACTACATCACCTTCAAGAATGGTAAAAGAACAGGTCTAAGAACATTCTGCACGTACCGAGCGCTTGTTACCGTCCCCTCCAGAGACAGCAAAGGTGAACGAGAGCTTATAGCACCCCAGACCATATAACGTTGGATGGGGCCAATGTGTCTTGCACTAATGCACTCTACGAGACAGCACTCACCAGCTCTACGCCGTACCCACAAACGACCATCACTTGTGTGCAGGCAGAGTCTGCTTTCATCCCTTAAGATCACGGCGCCAGTCGAGCTGTATGTGTCGATGCTGTGACGTGAGTGGAACACGGGCTACAGCTGTGTGTGCCAGTACTCCCACTGCTAATAGCCGGTTCCGCATTTGGGAGGACGACGGTTCAATCCCGCGTCTGGCCATCCCGATTTCCGTGATTTTCCTACATCGCTTCAGGCAAATGCCGGGATGGTTCCATTGAAAGGGCACGGCCGACTTCCTTCCCCGTACTTCCCTAATCCGATGAGACCGATGACCTCGCTGTTTGGTCTCTTCCCCCATACAATCCAACCCAATCCAATAGCCGGTTCGCAACAGTTCGTGTTGACACGTCTGTGTTCATAAGCCCTCTTACCTGTGCTGATGTCCTTACAATACGACGAACCTGGCGGGCGTTTGTGCTGCGTGGTCGTCCAGAACCTTGTCTACTGGTGTGACAATGTTCACGACATCATCGATACCAGCACCATTGCAGAGCTAACGCAGCACGCCCAACTTGGTCACAATTCTCCGAAAGGACCATCCCGCCACTCGGAAGCCCACATTTTTACCTCTTTCAGGTTGCCCGCCCTACAAAACAACATCTTTCAGAGTTTCTCAGTTGGCTCAAGGAAACACGAGTGCGTCTCCGTGGAATGGTTGCCTGCTTGCTTGAGAGATCTGCATCGAACTGAACCTTCTGGCTGTGAGCATTGCCTATCATAGGGTAGACACAGATGGTGCTTTAGTAGTTACGCCACGACGCCATCTTTTAGTGGACGACGTTGAAACCATTATCACTACACAAAGTCTTAAACATGGCTGCTTTTTCCAGTGACCGTTTATAAATTAAAATAGAAACAAATGCGCGCTCGGTCACAGTTTTTAGTCTTATTAACCAGGTTCCAACACTTTTAAGAGTGCCTTCATCAGAATTTAAACGTTTAAAGTAGCCCATAACATAATTACAAATTTATGGGAAAAGAAATTTTTTGTATAAAAGTGTGAGTGCTGGCTAACAATACAAGACAGAGACAGTACTTACAAGTCACGTATAAAACCTGTGACAGTTGAAAAATGTGTGCCCAGACCGGGACTCGAACCCGGGACCTCGTGCTTATCAATGCCTGTAAGCAGCTAAAGGTCTGGATTTCATTATAATTCCTACACGGTGAGTGGCCTTTCGCGTTCTAGAGTGTACACAAAAAGCGACAAAGTTGATGCGCATGCATGTAGAAAGAATAACTTTGCAAAAAGGAACTGGAAAATAAAAACTTTACTGCCCAGTTTCTGAGAACGTCTTTTTTCGGGACGACTCATTTGTATAAAAATGTTGCTAACCTCACAGTTCAGTACCCACAAACAACACACAAGGGCGCACGCGCACATGCACGCACATAAACGAACACACACACACACACACACACACACACACACACACACTGTAGCGCCAAAGAAACTGGTATAGGCATGCGTATTCAAGTAAAGAGTTACGTAAACAAGCAGAATACGGCAATGCGGTCAGCAAATCCTATATAAGACAACAAGTATCTGGCGCAATGTTAGATCGGTTACAGTATTTTAAACATAGCTGCGCAACAGCAACGGTTCCACGTAATAAGATTAAAGAACAGCCGACCAGTTGCAAAGGATAAAGTAATCTTTACCTAGGTTTCGATAGATTTAAATCTATCTTCTTCAGAAGGCGGCAGTATTACATTAACATGGAGCGATATGTCATTGTCGTTTTTACAAACATCTGCATAGCTCCATTAGTCCAAATAAAATATAGCCCTGAGAATAGGGTTTGTCAGACAAATAAAAATAATGTTAATGTAATACTGCCGCCTTCTGAAGAAGATAGATTTAAATCTATCGAAACCTAGGTAAAGATTACTTTATCCTTTGCAACTGGTCGGCTGTTTTTTAATCTTATTAGATCGGTTACTCCTGCTACAATGGCAGTTTATCAACATTTAAGTGAGTTTGAACGCGGTGTTATAGTTGGCGTTCGAGCGGCGTGACATAGCCACTCTGAGACAGTCATGAACTGCGGATTTTCCCGTACGACCATTTCACGAGTGTACCGTGAATATCAGGATTCCGATCAAACATCAGATCTCTAACATCGCTGGGCCGGAAAAAGATCCTGCAAGAACGGGATCGACGACGACTGAAGAGAATCGTTCAGCGTGAAAGAAATGCAACCCTTCCGCAAATTGCTGGATATTTCAGTGCTGGGCCATCCATTCAACGAAACATCGTCGATATGGGCTTTCGGAACCGAAGGCCCACCCGTGTACCCTTGATGAGTGCACGACACAAAGCTTTACGCCTCACCTGGGCCTGTCAACACCGACACTGGACTGTTGATGACTGGAAACATGTTGTCTGGTCGGACGAGTCTCGTTTCAAATTGTATCGAGGGGATGGACGCGTACGGGTATGGAGACAACCTCATGAACCCATGGACCCTGGACGTAAGTAAGGGACTGTTCAAGCTGGTGGAGGCTCTATAATGGTGCGGTCCGTGTGCAGTTGGAGTGATATGGAACCCCAGATGCGTCTAGATGTGACTCTGATGGGTAACACGTACGTAAGCATTCTGTCTGATCGCCTGCATCCATTCATGTGCATTCCGATGGACTTGGGCAATACCAGCAGGACAATACGACGCCTCATGCTCCCAGAATTACTGCAGCGTGGCTCCAGGAACACTCTTCTGAGTTTAAACACTTCCACTGGCCACCAAACTCATCAGACATGAACATTATTGAGCATATCTGGGATGCCTTACTTTTACGGATTTATGTACAGCCCTGCAGGATTCATGGTGTCAGTCCCCTTTCCCTCCAGCACTACTTCAGACATTAGTCGAGTCCATGCCACGTCGTGTTGCGGCACTTCTGCGTGCTCGCGGGGGCCTACACAGTACTGGGCAGGTATACCAGTTTCTGTAGCTCTTCAGTGTACAAAATATTCTCGGATTTCTTACTACGTCGTTTTCAACGATTACCACCATCGTCTCTGTCGGGAATGACTGCCCAGTTACCAAGAACTGACGCGGCAGTAAGTCCGAGAATATTTTATACGTGTTGAATTTTTAACCATGCTGTCCTTCCTTTCTATCTCTGATTATGTTTGTTTTTGCACACCTTGTTGCTCTCATAGAAATAATCAGTTCTGCTATCAGTTAGTAATAAAGCCGGAGATCATAAATAATGTTACCGAACCGAGTACTCAGTCAGCACTGGCAGTATAAGACGGCTGAAGTCTTTCAGTATTATATTAAACAGTTCTCACGCCATTTTCCTCACCGTCACGTTTAATCGCTTACGATATCTAGTCATACGATTTTTTGATTACTGGTCGACTAGTGCGCTTAGCACTGTTTCGGTCGGATGATCTCTATTCTGATAGCTGGCACAATGGCACGAGATCAGTGATAATCGCCCGATGAAACTGTATACTCTTACGTAACTAGAATTGATTGTGTGACGAGTAGAATTACGTCGCATATCGGTGGCAGTGAACTCTCTCGTAATCGAGAGACACGGACAATGCGATCTCCTTATTTCCTGTATTTCGCCATTGTGCACACTGCCCTACTTTAATACCACTTGTCTAGTACGAAGAAGTTCCCGCTAGTTAAATGATTCTTGCAGGTCACAAAATGTATTTCGCTGGCAGAGATCACCACACTCCTTCTGTGGCTAGGACTGTCGCGAAAGGTTTAGCTGCTGCCGTCTGAGGTCGATGTGTGAGTCTCCACTATCTTTGCCGGACACATCACACGTGCCAATTGGCATTTTTCAACTTCCACTGATACCTACATCTACATAAATACTCCGCAATCCACCATACGGTGCGTGGCAGAGAGTACCTCGTACCACAACTAGCATCTTCTCTCCCTGTTCCACTCCCAAACAGAACGAGGGAAAAATGACTGCCTATATGCCTCTGTACGAGCCCTAATCTCTCTTATCTTTGTGGTCTTTCCGCGAAATGTAAGTTGGCGGTAGTAAAATTGTACTGCAGTCAGCCTCAAATGCTGGTTCTCTAAATTTCCTCAGTAGCGACTCACGAAAAGAACGCCCCCTTTCTTCTAGAGACTCCCACCCGAGTTCCTGAAGCATTTCCGTAACACTCGCGTGATGATCAAACCTACCAGTAACAAACCTAGCAGCCCGCCTCTGAATTGCTTCTATGTCCTCCCTCAATCCGACCTGATGGGGATCCCAAACGCTCGAGCAGTACTCAAGAATAGGTCGTATTAGTGTCTTATAAGCGGTCTCCTTTACAGATGAACCACATCTTCCCAAAATTCTACCAATGAACCGAAGACGACTATCCGCCTTCCCCACAACTGCCATTACATGCTTGTCCCACTTCATATCGCTCTGCAGTGTTACGCGCAAATATTTAATCGACGTGACTGTGTCAAGCGCTACACTACTAATAGAGTATTCAAACATTACGGGATTCTTTTTCCTATTCATCTGCATTAATTTACATTTATCTATATTTAGAGTTAGCTGCCATTCTTTACACCAATCACAAATACTGTCCAAGTCATGTTGTATCCTCCTACAGTTACTCAACGACGACACCTTCCCGTACACCACAGCATCATCAGCAAGCAGCCGCACATTGCTATCCACCCTATCCAAAAGATCATTTATGTAGATAGAAAACAACAGCGGACCTGCCACGCTTCCCTGGAGCACTCCAGATGATACCCTCACCTCCGATGAACACTCACCATCGAGGACAACGTACTGGGTTCTATTACTTAAGAAGTCTTCTAGCCACTCACATACTTGGGAACCAATCCCATGTGATCGTACCTTAGTTAGGAGTCTGCAGTGGGGCACCGAGTCAAACGCTTTCCGGAAGTCAAGGAATATGGCATCCGTCTGATACCCTTCATACATGCTTCGCAAGATATCATGTGAAAAAAGGACGAGTTGCGTTTCGCAGGAGCGATGTTTTCTAAAGCCGTGCTGATGCATGGACAGCAACTTCTCTGTCTCAAGGAAATTCATTATATTCGAACTGAGAATATGTACGAGAATCCTGCACAAATCGATGTTAAGGATATTGGTCTGTAATTTTGAGAATCTGTCGTTCTACCCTTCTTATATACAGGCGTCACCTGCGCTTTTTTTCCAGTCGCTCGGGACTTTACGTTGGGCAAGAGATAAACACGAGAATTCTGGTAATCATTTTGTTGTATTGCGTTTTGCTGTTCCAGCCACATCAGTTTCCTAACGTTATACGACATAATTCTAAAAAATAAATAAACAAATAATTAAAAAGAAACGAAGAAACGGCGTTGAAGATTAAAAGCTCACTGAGCACTCCCCTAAGTAGGAAATATTTATGTAGAATATTTATGAGTTCGTCGGTAGGTGAGATTTTAGCGTAATAGGATTAGTGCATACTATTATTCTTCCTTTTTTTTACGATATCGTATTTATTAACAAATGATAATGTTGATTGGAAGATACTGAATCATAATTTCAGTAATAAATATCTTTATACTTTTGACTAGCTTTAACCGGCAAAGCTGGGAAAGAAAGAAAAGAGAAAACACAAGTTTCTAGTATGTATGAGAATTGGGTATACGTAATAATATCCGTCTTTCACCTGTCTCTATCCATCTCCCCCTTCTCTTTTCTTCCTCCACCTCCTGCTTCCCCCTTTTTCTGTCTACCTTCTTCCCTCTCTCTCCATCTTCTCTTACCCCTCTGTTTGTTCACCTCCTCCTTCCCGTTGTCTCTGTCCATTTACCTTCACCCCTCTGTCCATCACCTCCTCCCCTTCCCACTGGATTTCAGCCATGTTTATTGTTACTGTAAATTCAGGTCCTGTAGTAGTATTCTAACCACAACCCAACAACACATAAATAAATATTCTCTGTTTGCTAAAAACGTTAAGTATGTATATATGTGCCTAAACGTTTATTACAATAACGTATAAACATTTGAGGTACATCGGAAAGGAACATTTTGAGATGTTTCATGACAAAGTTTTCCCTTTATATGTTACACACACAATATATATATGTATATATTTTTCCGTCGGTGTATAAACTGTAAGTGGCAGTGGCCCTATAACACTCCTAGGCGATCCCAATAAATTTCTTTTACGTTCGTCAGTTCAATTCTATTTGCAAGGAATTCATTATTCCAGTGACAAATTTGTTTCGATGATCGGTGAGCTCGTATTTTGTCCACTAAAAGACGATTCGGAACTACAGCGAATCCTTCCTGAATTCAAGGAACACATCATGAACTGGGACATTCGTCTGCGGCGCTTTTTCCAAAATTTCCGTTTCCGTAGTCCTGGTTCATTTCTGTAGGGGAAATGTTTGTTGTCCCAGGAGGGTGTAAAGCGTGAGCATAAAACATTCCCGAATTCTACAGCCGATTGTCAGAGTTACAGGTCTACACACAAGCGCAACTGTCTAACTACCCTTGTCGAAAGCGGGAAACACCTACGCTTTCTTCCAAATTTCTTGGTACCCTTTCTCTGTCCAGTGATCTATGGCAAGCTGCTGTTAGAAGGCGAGCTAATATTTTCGCATATCCTCTACAGAATCTCACCTGCATCTTCTGCGGTCCAGATGCCTATCGAATGTTGAGTGATTTTAGAAGATTTTCTAATGCGCAGTCATGCGACAGCATGCTTACGCAATACGTTTCAAAACTACACACATAAAAACGGGATTTTCCGGTGCTCATATCTCGGGTTCTATCTGTGATAAAAACGTAAAAATGAAAATGCCGTGTGGCTAGGTCCTCCCGTTGGGTAGACCGTTCGCCTGGTGCAAGTCTTTCGAGATGACGTTACTTCGGCGACTTGCGTGTCGATGGGGATGAAAGGATGATGATAAGGACAACACAACACCCAGTCCCTGAGCGGAGAAAATCTCCGACCTAGCCGGGAATCAAACCCGGGCCGTTAGGTATGACATTCCGTCGCGCTGACCACTCAGCTACCAGGGGCGGACATGAAAACGTAGATTCAAGCGTTTTGGGAATCCCTTGGGCTAGGGACCATTTGCATACCCAACAGAAGGATCGTCTTAGTGTCACTATCCTACGGCACAAGATCAAACTATGAATATGAGAAACTTCCTCTTGCTTGGGCAAACTGAGAAAATCGGTTGGTTCTTTTTGCATTTGATATAGTCTCCGGTGGACTTGATGTGGCTTACGGAAGCACCGTTAGTTCATGGACGGTTCCCCGAAAACACCAAGAAATTCGTCCTTTTACTGTAATTTAGACGTCAGCAGCTGAATGAAAGCCAGCCGAGGCTGCCAAGACGGTTGTGCACACAAAATGTCTGAAATTTTAGTGATATGTTCCTAAGACCAGGATCTGGAATAACCTTGCAAATTTTCTCGATATCTTTATCTGTTTCCGGGAAACAGAGGTTCAAAGATACCGTACTTGCACACTGAAACACGCACGTAAAATCCGGCGTGAGGCGAAAACATCGGAGAAATGTGCTGCAAAGTGGCCCCGTTATCATTTGGGAACCACATGTTGTAGTACTGAAGAACATGCAAAATGTTTTTGCACGTAAAATCCGATACGAGGTGTAAAATTAGTTTTGCATTATTTCAGTTTCACATAAGTAAACTATCTAAATTTAACTGGACGATATATTTCTTTTCATATGAGTTACATGACCTGTTGCAGCAGGGGAAAGAAGGGAGTCAGTGAAAAAATTCTCCTATCGAAGCACAAAAAATGCGAATTTTTCCGTGTTTATGTAAATGACAGGCTCCGAATGAGAAATGGGGTACCAGCTGATTTTCCTGCCTTCCTGAGTAGCTTTAAAAAAATTTCACAAAAATTTTGGCGTGCACTTTTTTCTGGTTCAAAATGGCTCTGAGTACCATGGGACTTAACATCTGAGGTCATCAGTCCCCTAGAACTTAGAACTACTTAAACCTAACTAACCTAAGGACATCACACCCATCCATGCCCGAGGCAGGATTCGAACCTGCGACCGTAGCGGTCTCGCGGTTCCACACTGTAGCACTTAGAACCGCTCGGCCACCCTGGCCGGCTGCGCTTTTTTCTATTGTGACAGAAAGTCGCAGTGGCAAAGAGACGGAAAAGTAATAAATGCGGGAAGATAGTAGACAGTGGTTGTGTTATAGAAAGAGAGAAGGAGACAATGGTAGTTTGAGAGAAAGGGAGGGACCCAGTGGCAGGGGAATGTAGCTGACAGTGAGAGAACAGTGGCAGGGATGGGGAGGGGGGGGGAGGATGAAGGAATAAAGAGAAAGAGAAAGTAGAAGAGAGGCAGTGATAATAGGAGACAAAGTATATGATAAGAGAGGGATAGTGGCAGTGAGAAGAGAGAGCGAGATAGTGAGAGAAGACTATAGTAGTAGGACAGAACGAAGGAGGGAGTGGCCATGAGGAGGAGATTAGTGTTTAACGTCCCGTCGACAACGAGGTCATTAGAGACGGAGCACAATCTCGGGTGAGGGAAGGATGAGGAAGGAAATCGGCCGTGCCCTTTCAAAGGAACCATCCCGGCATTTGCCTGAAGCGATTTAGGGAAATCACGGAAAACCTAAATCAGGATGGCCGGAGACGGGATTGAACCGTCGTCCTCCCGAATGCGAGTCCAGTGTGCTAACCACTGCGCCACCTCGCTCGGTAGGGAGTGGCCATGACACACGAGACAATGATAGAGAGACATAAAGAGTTAATGACTTGGGCTGAATGAGTGATGGCCATTGGGACTGGATGGATATGAAGGACCTACAGCGATGGACTGGTGGGTGTGGGTTACAGTTAGGGGAGCTTGTGGGAGTTTGAGGTGAGTTGCATGTTAAAAAAGGCAAGAATATGTTCGCACAATGGAAGTGTGAGAGAAGGGGAGGGACGCAGTGGCAGGGGAATATAGTTGACAGTGAGGCAACAGTGCTGGGCGGGGAGAATGTTAAGGGTGCTGAGAAAGGTAGAATGAGTCTTTGAACTCCGATAGGAGCTCTCTCTATTTCCGCTGGTTCTAAGACCTCCAATTTTGGGCTTCATGTGACAACTGAAAGGGTAATCGTATCACAATCATCACATATGCACAATCTAAACTGTCAGGAAGGGAATGGCAGAGCCGATGACTGCCTCCTGTATAGGGGTCTTCTGGCTGGAGTGGCATCAGCATGTGGCTGGGTGAAACTCTGATGCACGTACCAGTCATCGCGATGAGAGAGGCTCCTGCGTGTTTAGCAGAAATCTCGGCGGTGTCCCTGGCGACGGCTGGGTGTCCCTGGGGAGTGTCTGTTGAGAAATGACTCGGGCGGACGACTGAGGCAGGTACAATTCACCGCTGAGGACTAATGGTCTCACACAGTGGCTGCTTCCCTTGTGTGTTGCGTGCTGTATACGAGGATGCCGTAAGGGGCGTGCCCGAAGCTTTATCCTCCCAGAAACTGTTTCCCAAACAGCAGGGACACACTTCCTGTAAAAAACACCTGCACGCTACCAGCCATTAGGCTCACTGGATACGGTAGGTAAGGGGAAAGGAAGAAAAATTCATTGCCCATAATTATTTAAAGTCATGGGATAGCGATATGCACAAGTATAGATGGCGGTAGCATCACGTACACAACTTATAAAAAGGCAATGCATTGTCGGAGCTGTCATTTCCACTCAGGCGATGCACGTGAAATGGTTTTCGACGTTCAAATGGCCGAACGATGGGAACTAACAGACTTTGGAAGCGAAACGATGGTTGGAGCTGCACATATAGGAAATTCATTTTCGGAAATCGTTAGGGAATCCAACATTCCGAGACCCAAACTGTCAAGAGTGTTCCGAGAACAGCAAATTTCAGGCACTACCTCTCACAAGCGGACAACGCAGAGGCTGACGACCTTCACTTAACGACCGAGAGCAGCGTCGTTTGCGTAGAGCTGTCAACGCTAAGAGACAAGCAACACTGCCTGAAATAACCGCGGAAATCAATGTATGTACGCCAGCGGCCATTAAAATTGCTACCCCAAGAAGAAATGCAGATGATAAACGGATATTCATTGGACAAATATATTATATTAGAACTGATATGTGATTACATTTTCATTCAGTTTCGGTGCATAGATCCAGAGAGATCAGTACCCAGAACAACCACCTCTGGCCGTAATAACGTCCTTGATACGCCTGGGCATTGAGTCAGAGCTTGGATGGCGTGTACGGTTACAGCTGCCCAGGCAGCTTCAACACGACACCACAGTTCATCAAGAGTACTGACAGGCGTATTGTGATGAGCCAGTTGCTCGGCCTCCATTGACCAGACGTTTTCAATTCGTGAGAGATCTGGAGAATGCGCTGGCCAGGGCAGCAGTCGAACATTTTGTGTATCCAGAAAGGCCTGTACAGGACCTGCAACATGTGGTCGTGCATTATCCTGCTGAATTGTAAGGTTTTGCAGGGATAGAATGAAGGGTAGATCCACGGGTCGTAACACATCTGAAATGTAACGTCCACTGCTCAAAGTGCCGTCAGTGCGAACAAGAGGTGACCGAGACGTGTAACCAATGGCACCCCATAACATCACGCCGGGTGAGACGCCAGTATGGCGATGAAAAATACACGCTTCCAATGTGCGTTCACCGCCATGTCGCCAAACACGGATGCGACCATCATGATGCTGTAAACAGATTCTGGATTCATCTGCAAAAATGACGTTTTGCCGTTCGTACACCCAGGTTCGTCGTCGAGTACACCATCGCAGGCGCTCCTGTCTGTGATGCAGCGTCGAGGGTAACCGCAGCCACGATCTCCGAGCTGATAGTCCATGCTGCTGTAAACGTCGTCGAACTGTTCGTGCAGATGGTTCTTGTGTTGCAAACGTCTCCATCTGTTGACTCAGGGATCGAGATGTAGGTGCACGATACGTTACAGCCATGCGGATAAGATGCCTGTCATCTCGACTGCTAGTGGTACGAGGCCGTTGGGATCCAGCACGGCGTTCCGTATAACCCTCCTCAACCCACCGATTTCATATTCTGCTAACAGTCATTGGATCTCGATCAACGCGAGCAGCAATGTCGAGATACGATAAACCGCAATCGCCATGGGCTACAATCCGACCTTTATCAAAGTCGGAAACGTGATGGTACGCATTTCTCCTCCTCACACGAGGCATCACAACGACGTTTCACCAGGCAACGCTGGTCAACTGCTGTTTGTGTATGAGAAATCGGTTGGAAACTTTCCTCATGCCAGCACGTTGTAGGTGTCGCCACCGGCGCCAACCTTGTGTGAATGCTCTGAAATGGTAATCATTTGCATATCACAGCATCTTCTTCCTGTCGGTTAAATTTCGCGGCTGTACTACGTCATCTTCGTGGTGTAGCAATTTTAATGGCCAGTAGTGTATATTGTTGAGAAATGAGAAATACGAAATACAGCTGTATGACGCATATAGTGGCGTAGAAGGAGGGTAAGTGTGCACTCGGAGGAGTGATATTCGCACGCACGCACAAGATCCACACACGAGTAGAGTTCCTGGCCGTTTCCAATGTAATCTGTTACTCATAGAAAAATTAAATAAAAAGGGTTTTGAAACTTCCTGACAGATTAAAACTGTGTGCCCGACCCAGACTCGAACTGGGGACCTTTGTATTTCGCGGGCAAGTGCTCTACCATCTGAGCTACCGAAGCACGACTCACGCCCGGTACTCACAGCTTTACTTCTGCCAGTATCTCGTCTCCTACCCGGGTCCCCCAGGCTGTGGCTAAGCCATGTCTCCGCAGTATCCTTTCTTTCAGGAGTGCTATTGTTCTGCAAGGTTCGCAGGAGAGCTTCTGTAAAGTTTGGAAGGTAGGAGACGAGATACTGGCAGAAGTAAAGCTGTGAGGACCGGGCGTGAGTCGTGCTTCGGTAGCTCAGATTGGTAGAGCACTTGCCCGCTAAAGGCAGAGGTCCCGAGTTCGAGTCTCGGTCGGGAACACAGTTTTAATCTTCCAGGAAGTTTCATATCAGCGCACACTCCGCTGCAGAGTGAAAATCTCATTCTGGAAACATCCCCCAGGCTGTGGCTAAGCCATGTCTCCGCAGTATCCTTTCTTTCAGGAGTGGTAGTTCTGCAAGGTTCGCAGGAGAGCTTCTGTAAAGTTTGGAAGGTAGGAGACGAGAGCTGGCCGGTGTGGCCGTGCGGTTAAAGGCGCTTCAGTCTGGAACCGCGTGACCGCTACGGTCGCAGGTTCGAATCCTGCCTCGGGCATGGATGTGTGTGATGTCCCTAGGTTAGTTAGGTTTAATTAGTTCTAAGTTCTAGGCGACTGATGGCCTCAGAAGTTAAGTCGCATAGTGCTCAGAGCCATTTGAACCAATTTAGGAGACGAGATACTGGCAGAAGTAAAGCTGTGAGGACCGGACGTGAGTCGTGCTTCGGTAGCTCAGATGGTAGAGCACTTGCCCGCTAAAGGCAAAGGTCCCGAGTTCGAGTCTCGGTCGGGAACACAGTTTTAATCTTCCAGGAAGTTTCATATCAGCGCACACTCCGCTGCAGAGTGGAAATCTGATTCTGGAAAAAGGGTTTTGTTCAACTGTGCAGAGTGACCAGTGAACTAGAGAGACAGAGCTTCGCTAGGACAGGCGCCAATGTGTGAGTCGGAGCGAGGCCGCGACGGCCGGGTGTTCGGGTCGCGCCCGCTCAATCACGGCGTGCCAGTCGGCGGGGTGCGACAGTTAGCGCACGTCCGTCACCATTAGCGCCGGCGGGCCGGTGACGTCACCAGCTTCAGGCCACAGCAGCACGCCAGCCGAGAGACCGACAGGCGCCTGGGCTCCGGGAGACGTCGCAGGCGTACACTCACCGCCTCACACTCGTGAACAACCGAACACGGATGTGTATATGACGGCTGACTAGGGGGGTTGTTTAAGATACCAGTGGATACAGCGTGTGCGTTTCTTGCAGTAATTGAGAATTCTGATCTGTAATGTGTTTTTCAGTAGTACACACTCCCAACATTTTTGTTTTATAAACTCTTTAGTTCTTTTGTTTGTCGGGTTCCCGGGTTCGATTCCCGGCGGGGTCAGGGATTTCCTCTGCCTCGTGATGACTGGGTGTTGCGTGATGTCCTTAGGTTAGTTATGTTTAAGTAGTTCTAAGTTCTAGCGGACTGATGACCATAGCTGTTAAGTCCCATAGTGCTCAGAGCCATTTGAACCATTTTTTTTCTTTTGTTCGTAAATTTCATAATGAGATTTTTGTAAAATGCGTAATGACTCGTCCTACGATCGAGTTTCTTTGGCTCAGATGGTCCTCCACAAACAGAACAACACATACAGTACGTCGAAGGCCAGTGTAAGTAGCCTCTTTAGGTTTTTGTGTTGGTAACGTCACGTAGCGCTCTGTATGAAAATCACTGGCTGTGATGTGTGCAGTCTCTGGCTGGTTGGCATTGTTGTAATATTCGCTATTGTAGTGGGCAGTTAGATGTGAACAGCACGTAGCGTTGTGCAGTTGGAGGTGAGCCGCCAGCAGTGGTGGATGTGGGGAGAGAAATGGAGTTTTGAGAGCGGATGATCTGGACGTGTGTCCATCAGAGACAGTAAATTTTTAAGACTGGATGTCATGGACTGAGATATATATATATTATGACTTTTGAACAATATTAAGGTAAATACATTGTTTGTTCTCTATCAAAATCTTTCATTTGCTAACTATGCCTATCAGTTGTTAGTGACTTCAGTAGTTTGAATCTTTTATTTAGCTGGCAGTAGTGGCGCTCGCTGTATTGCAGTAGTTTGAGTAACGATGATTTTTGTGAGGTAAGTGATTCATGAAAGGTATACATTATTGTTAGTCAGGGCCATTCTTTTGTAGGGATTATTAAAAGTCAGATTGCGTTGCGCTAAAAGTACTGTGTGTCAGTTTAAGCATAGTCATTTATAATTTTTCTAAGGGGCTTTCCACCAGTATATGGGTGGTTTGATGACATTGGTAAAAAAGCAAGGAAAAAATTATAAGAAAGGTTCGAGTAACACTGCTTTAAACATTTATTGGTCATTACGACAGCCGTTTTCTATTTTCAAGTACGTCTACGTTATCGTAACGTATAGATAACATCTGGAGTGACTGAATCTGGTGACTGTTCGTTGTACCGGTTGATCAGAAAGTCAGTATAAATTTGAAAACTGAATAAATCACAGAATAATGTAGACAGAGAGGTACAAATTGTCACACATGCTTGGAATGACATGGGGTTTTATTAGAACCAAAAAAAGATACAAAAGTTCAAGAAATCTCCGACAGATGGCACTTCATCTGATCAGAATAGCAAGAAGTAGCATAACAAAGTAAGACAAAGCAAAGATGATGGTCTTTAGAGGACCTGCTCAATATGTCCACCATCATTCCTCAACAATAGCTGTAGTCGAGGAATAATATTGAAAACAGCACTGTAAAGCATGTCCGGAGTAATGGTGAGCCATCGGCGTGGGATGTTGTCTTTCAGCATCCCTAGAGATGTCGGTCGATCACGATACACTTACGACTTCAGGTAACCCCAAAGCCAATAATCGCACGAACTGAGGTCTGGGAACCTGAGAGGCCAAGCATGACGAAAGTGGCGGCTGAGCACACAATAATCACCAAACGATGCGCGCAAAAGATCTTTCACGCGTCTAGCAATATGGGGTGGAGCGCCATCCTCCATGAACATCGTACGTTCCAGCAGGTGTTTATCAGCCAGGCTGGGGATGACGCGATTCTATAACAAACATATCGGCGTACCTCTCACCCGTCACGGTAGCAGTTACAAATCCAGAACCACGCATTTCCTTGAAGAAAAAAGGTCGGATAACCGTAGATGTGGTAAATCCAACCCATACCGTGACTTTCTCGTCGTGCAATGGGGTTTCCACGACCGTTCTAGGATTTTCGGTAGCCCAAATTCTGCAATTGTGCACGTCGTCAGACCCTCGGAGCGTGAAATGAGCTTCGTCGGTCCACAACATGTTACTCAACCCATCATCATCTACCGCAATCTTTTGAAACGCCCACACCGCAAATGCCCTCCGCTTCACTAAATCGCCAGGTAACAGTTCATGATGCCGATGAATTTTGTACGGATAGCATCGGAGGGTACGCCTCAGTGCCAACCAAACAGTAGTGTATGGAATGCCGGTGCGACGTACGACTGCACGAGCGCTGACTTCCCCGTGCATAGATGAACCCGCTAGTCTCCATTTCTTCCTGAACTGTCTACGCCTTGTGCTCGGTCGGCCACTACGGGGTCTATCGTTTAAACAACCCGTGGCTTCGAACTTCGAAATCATTCTCGCCACAGCTGCATTTGTCAGCGGACCTTTACCCGTTCGAGTCCCCTTCCTATGGCGATAGGATCGTAACGCTGAACTAGCACATTCCCCATTCTGATAATACAGCTTCACTAAAAACGCCTTGTCAGGTAACGTCAACACGCTGCGACTGCTGGCGCATCTGATTCTCTCTCTTTTATTTCTCTCTTTTTTCTTTATTGTGATTTTAAACACCTTATGCAAAGGCGGGTTGTCAGCAGCACAATACGCCGCTCTTCAGCCTTGAGTTTGACAACAAGGAGTACATAAAGGTGGCACAGAGTAGACAGTAAAAACGGTGGGCAAAAAATGTAGACACTAAAAATCGAAAAACCATGGAACCGTTCACGCTGGACGAGAAACATCACTAACACGAGGCGACACGGTGCACATAACATGGATGATGGCGACGGCACGTGAACGGTGGTGGCGTGACGGCGAACAACACTACACACAAACGAAGGCACACACACGAAACACTGACGGCGATGATCTCCGGCGCGCGAATGTCCACTGAGCGTATAAGAGTCTGATTCACTCTCTCATTACAGCTCCTTTTATACACGATTGTCAAGGGCAGTCACTGACGTTTTGCTGTCCAGCGCCATCTGTCGGACATTTTGTGAACTTTTTTTGGGTTCTAATAAAACCCCATGTCATTCCAAGCATGTGTGTCAATTTCTACCTCTCTATCTACATTATTCCGTGGTTTATTAAGTTTTCAAATTTATACTGACTTTTTGATCAGCCTGTATTTCACATGAATTTCTAAAATATCGATTTCACGTCGATTTTGTGCTCTTCTGTACAGTGTGGCGTAATATTTTGATATAATATTGTAAATATTTCCTGTATTTTTTTTTGACAGTTCACACCATATTTGTTTTGTATTGACATCTACGGAGTGAACTGTCAAATTACAAGAAATATATACAATATCATATTGAAATATTACGCCACGCTGTATAAAACAGCACAAAATCGACGTGAAATCGGTATTTTAGAATTTCACGTGAAATATAACGAGAACAGTCACCTGATACAGTCACTCCAGTGAAAATGAAAATCTTCCGAAACAGCTTTCGTAATAATCAACAAATTTTTTAAGCAGTGATACTGGAACCTTTCTTAGGAAGTCCTCTGTAGACATATATTTCACCGCAGGCCCAGTCATCAAGAAACAAAGGAAAAATGTTTGTTCGGTAAACAACTCACCTCCTCGATTTACTCTCATTTGAGGGATATACACTTGATCTAGCGATCCTGCGGCTTTTTCGTCCCATTGGAAAAATAGGTTCTACCACAATCTGCAGCCGGCCGGTATGACCAAGCGGTTCTAGGCGCTTCAGTGTGGAACCGCGCGACCGCTACGGTCGCAGGTTCAAATCCCGCCTGGGGCGTGGATGTGTGTCATGCCCTTAGGTTAGTTAGGCTTAAGTAGTTCTAAGTTCTAGGGGACTGATGACCTCCCATAGTGCTCAGAGCCATTCGAACCATTTAAACCACACTCTGCAAAACACTCGTTGACAGCACCTACCACTTCCTCATTTGATAAAAAATTTCTTCCCAGCTTGCTGAAGTTTGAAGTTAGGGAACAGAAGGAACTCACTTTGGGCGAAGTCTGGTGTACAGCGTGGATGAAGAGCCAATTCAAAGCCATGTCATGAAATTTCGCCACTATTATCAATGGTAGGGATTGTGCAGTGTCCTGGTGGAAGAGCACTATTTTGCACCCCAATCTTTGTCTTTTCTCAGCCGACACAAGTTCAAACGATCCAACATAATAGACCTACATATGTTTCTTGCTTATACCAATTAATTAATGAGTATTATTCCTTAGGAACCACAAAAAACAGTGGCCACCACCTTACCAGTTGACAAAATGGTGCTTTCCTTCTTCGGCGCACTTTCACCAGCCTGTGTCCATTGTTTTGAGTGCCGTTTTGATTCTGGTGTGTAATGACGGACCCAGGTTTCATCAACAGTCACAAATCGCTGCAGAAAGCCTTGCGGATACTCAACTGTGGGCAACCGTGACACCCACTTCACACACAGCTTCTACATAGCCAAATCTGGAGGAAAGACATTATGCACTCGCTCAGTCAAGAGGGCTACAGTCTCCTTAATTTCGCAAATTTTTTATTTGCCGGTCTTGCATCACCATATCATGGATTTTGTCAAAGGTTTCCTTTGTGGTGACCTGAACTGGACGGCCAGAGTGTACTGCGTCTTCGGTATTTGCCTGACCACGTTTGAATTCATTAATCCAAAAGTAAATGGCTTCCTGTGATGGTTCAGAGCCTTACATTTCTTCTTTCGCCTGTACGGCAGTCCAGCCCTTCAAATAACAATGATGAAGTGATATACACTCCTGGAAATTGAAATACGAACACCGTGAATTCATTGTCCCAGGAAGGGGAAACTTTATTGACACATTCCTGGGGTCAGATACATCACATGATCACACTGACAGAACCACAGGCACATAGACACAGGCAACAGAGCATGCACAATGTCGGCACTAGTACAGTGTATATCCACCTTTCGCAGCAATGCAGGCTGCTATTCTCCCATGGAGACGATCGTAGAGATGCTGGATGTAGTCCTGTGGAATGGCTTGCCATGCCATTTCCACCTGGCGCCTCAGTTGGACCAGCGTTCGTGCTGGACGTGCAGACCGCGTGAGACGACGCTTCATCCAGTCCCAAACATGCTCAATGGGGGACAGATCCGGAGATCTTGCTGGCCAGGGTAGTTGACTTACACCTTCTAGAGCACGTTGGGTGGCACGGGATACATGCGGACGTGCATTGTCCTGTTGGAACAGCAAGTTCCCTTGCCGGTCTAGGAATGGTAGAACGATGGGTTCGATGACGGTTTGGATGTACCGTGCACTATTCAGTGTCCCCTCGACGATCACCAGTGGTGTACGGCCAGTGTAGGAGATCGCTCCCCACACCATGATGCCGGATGTTGACCCTGTGTGCCTCGGTCGTATGCAGTCCTGATTGTGGCGCTCACCTGCATGGCGCCAAACACGCATGCGACCATCATTGGCACCAAGGCAGAAGCGACTCTCATCGCTGAAGACGACACGTCTCCATTCGTCCCTCCATTCACGCCTGTCGCGACACCACTGGAGGCGGGCTGCACGATGTTGGGGCGTGAGCGGAAGACGGCCTAACGGTGTGCGGGACCGTAGCCCAGCTTCATGGAGACGGTTGCGAATGGTCCTCGCCGATACCCCAGGAGCAACAGTGTCCCTAATTTGCTGGGAAGTGGCGGTGCGGTCCCCTACGGCACTGCGTAGGATCCAACGGTCTTGGCGTGCATCCGTGCGTCGCTGCGGTCCGGTCCCAGGTCGACGGGCACGTGCACCTTCCGCCGACCACTGGCGACAATATCGATGTACTGTGGAGACCTCACGCCCCACGTGTTGAGCAATTCGGCGGTACGTCCACCCGGCCTCCCGCATGCCCACTATACGCCCTCGCTCAAAGTCCGTCAACTGCACATACGGTTCACGTCCACGCTGTCGCGGCATGCTACCAGTGTTAAAGACTGCGATGGAGCTCCGTATGCCACGGCAAACTGGCTGACACTGACGGCGGCGGTGCACAAATGCTGCGCAGCTAGCGCCATTCGACGGCCAACACCGCGGTTCCTGGTGTGTCCGCTGTGCCGTGCGTGTGATCATTGCTTGTACAGCCCTCTCGCAGTGTCCGGAGCAAGTATGGTGGGTCTGACACACCGGTGTCAATGTGTTCTTTTTTCCATTTCCAGGAGTGTAGTAAAAGTGGTTTTGCGTAACATGAAACGTATGTCAATCATTACATGCAAAAATATTTTAATGTGAGATTTATAAAAAAACACTACGACTTGTCTAAAGTCATTCGGATTCTTGATATACGCACGTATTTTACATTTGTATAAAATTTGCATGTATATTTCATCATCCATACTATAAGACTGTATTATTATGATTTTAAACAGTGACGTGTCCATTTAACTGGTAAATGTCATGTCCATATTATCACACGTGCGAATTTATCGAGTGGCCATGAAGGATGTCTCTTGCTGTACCACCTTATCACTGTTATTATTTTTATCACTCTTTGCGACTAAAACTTATTTTGATTCGGAATCTGCTTTTCTCTTGATATATAAACGTACGTTGCACCAGTACAAAGTAGCTGTAAGTCTTGTAATCCATCCTTTAAGTCTGTTTCCGTCTTGTAAGCAATGACTCGGCCATTTAAACAAAGATCAATCATATCGGGCTGAACATAACGACATAATAAGCAGCCAATCAAAGTAGAATACGCGCTGTATGAATGTATCTCAGCAGCTGCAGTTGGTTAGGTACATCTCTTAGCAAATGACGGCACTTAGCGATTACACATCGTTTCCACTGTTACTAGCTGGCGTCTTTCTTGTCAGTGGGAACTGATAACATCTTTGATTAACGGCGGAAAGTATATCGTCTCCTTGGTTACCAAGCTGGCCTTCTACCGACCGTCTTTCCTACGTTTACGCTTTCCAGAACGCCTTGCAGAGGGCAGCCCACGTTTGAATGAGGCCTGTCGTTTGGTAATGACTGTTTTTCTGTTTCGTCGCTTTTATCATGTATGTTCTTTATTAGATCAAAATATCCTTCGTTGTTTTCTCAAAGGCCGAACTCCTGATGCATGTTCTCCGCCCAGTGTAATCAAATGTCACGGCCATTGGTTACAATGAGGTTGTACCAGAGAAAATAGGCGGGGTTTTCGCTATTTAACCACAGGAAAACAAGCCGTATTCAGCAGTATTCTGCACGTCAGCACGGACGGGCCTGCTCCACGCCAGCGATTAGTTTTTACTACATTATTGTAAAGTAATGTCCATGTCGATCGTAACGGCAGTAATATGTTTTATTCCTCTTAACAGAACGTAGTTTTGATGATGATGATTGTAGCGCATCGAAACTGGTCATCCACAAATAAAAAGTTATAACTTATATGCAACCGCAACTATGTTTCTAAAAAAAATTATAGTATTATTAGATCGCTGTTTCTTGGAACAATGTTCCAAAAAAAAGTTGAGAAGTGAAAATCAGTGAACCTCATCAAAGACAATAGTGTAGTGAGAGGAAGGATTTCACAACACCCCATCACAAATAGGTGTCACACAAGGTTGTGCAAACCCACACTTAAATATTGAGTAAATAAGTCGAGAAAGTTGAAATGGAAAATAGTAGTTGGTTTTGAATTGTATGATTTACCCAAAACCGTAAGAACATAGTAACACGGAAGACCTTGTCATCACAAAGACACATCATCAGACAAGTCGAATACACCAGCATAACATGAATTCAGCCCCGTGCACATCTCCCAGTAAACCATTAAATGAACTAAAATGAGGGAAATGATGATTGAAATGCGTCTGCAGTGTTACGGATTGAGTGAAAGAAAATTTTTTTGGTAGCCAGTTTCGTATGTACCGATTTCACAGAGACATTAGTCATCTGCAGTACCACAAATACGAATGAATACATGCTTGTTTCCGCAATTCGTAGCAAATTTAGC
The DNA here is from genome assembly GCF_021461395.2 of Schistocerca americana. NCBI lineage: Eukaryota > Metazoa > Arthropoda > Insecta > Orthoptera > Acrididae > Schistocerca > Schistocerca americana. The sequence goes on along the minus strand of NC_060128.1, from coordinate 142,284,484 downwards.
AGGACGAAACCAGAGGAAATCCAGCCATAGAACACGAGCATCGAACGAGTGTTTTGATCATATTTTCCTTCATACGAACGATCTGTTCGGATATTGCAATAAATGAGACAATCTCACCAAGTACATACATTGATTCCCGTGGTTATTTCACGCAGTGTTGCTTGTCTGTCAGCACTGACACCTTTATGCAAACGACGCTGCTCTCGGTGGTTAAGTGAAGGCCGGCAGTCACTGCGCTGTCCGTGGTGAGAGGTAATGTCTGAAATTTGGTATTCCCGCCACACTCTTCGACACAGTGGTTCTCGGAATATTGAATTTCCTAACGATTTCCGAAAAGGGATTTCCTATGTGTCTAGCTCCAACTATCATTTCACGTCCAAAGTCTGTTAAATCCCATCGTGCGGCCATTAGAACGTCGAAAACCTTTTCACATCCATTACCTGAATGCAAATGACACCTCCCTTTTATACGTTGTGTACGCAATGTTATCGCCATCTATATACAGGTAGTTATTTAAAGCACATATTTACGCTGAAGTGACGGTTGTGGGATAGCGACATGCAAATACAGGGTGGTCCATTGACACTGACCGGGCCAAATATCTCACTAAATAAGCGTCAAACGAAAAAACTACAAAGAACGAAACTTGTCTATCTTGAAGGGGGAAACCAGATGGCGCTATGGTTGGACCGCTAGATGGCACTGCCATAGGTCAAACGGATATCAACTGCGTTTTTTTAGATAGGAACCCCCTTTTTTTTTACATATTAGTGTGGAATGAAATTTTCACTCTGCAGCGGAGTGTGCGCTGATATGAAACTTCCTGGTAGATTAAAACTTTGTGCCCGACCGAGACTCGAACTCGGGACCTTTGCCTTTCGCGGGCAAGTGCTCTAGCATCTGAGCTACCGAAGCACAACTCAAACGTCCGGTCCTCACAACATTACTTCTGCCAGTTTCTCATCTCCTACCTTCCAAACTTTACAGAAGCTCTCCTGCGAACCTTGCAGAACTAGCACTCCTGAAAGAAAGGATACTGCAGAGACATGGCTTAGCCACAGCCTGGTGGATGTTTCCAGAATGAAATTTTCACTCTGCAGCGGAGTGTGAGCTGACATGAAAATTCCTGGCAGATTAAAACTGTGTGCCCGACCGAGACACGAACTCGGGACCTTTGCCTTTCGTGGGCAAGTGCTCTACCACTTTTTTTTTTTTTTTTTTTTTTTTTTTTTTTTTTTTTTCAAATACTAAATGAAATGCATCATCTGCCAAAAAGAAAGAAAACAAAAGATTTTAAAACAAATCACAAATTGAAAGGAACAGGGATGTTGTTTTTATTTATTTATTTTCAATAAGGATCACTCTGTTAAAAGGAACATATATACCATTTCATCGTATAGTATGTGCATTACATAGTGAGTGGTGAGAAAAGCGTGAGGTTCATCATCAGCTGTCAAATGTGCACACCGACTGCACCCGGCACATTCCAACTGCGTGGGGGGTCAAGGAAGACTGCTTGAAGATAATTGGCAAAGGTTTTCCGATAGTGTGACCATCTATGAACCTCACTGTGGGCTTGCTGCAAGAAATACCAAAAGTCAAGTCGCGACGTGGCAGTATCCCCATAGAGGTACGCGATCGTCCAACCTTTGATCCAGATGATCGACTGTGATTTAGTTGCCGGAAAGTAGTCACTCTCCGGATGTAAGAAGGAAGCAGGTGTAATATGTTGCGGGGTCACACGGAGGTAGCAAGCCACCATCTGTCTTCCTAGGAGCCAGACGTCCTCCACCGCTATACAAGTTAAGCGGTGATGGTCGTCATCCACTTGGTGACGTTTCGGGCATAGTGGAGTGTCCACTAGCCCAATTGCATGGAGCCGTTGGTGGGTGTTGAACTTGCCACAGGCGACAGAGAACCACAGTGCCCGAACGAAGGTAGGAAAGAATTTTTGGTGCACATGTCTCCAAATCTTCGGCCAATGCAACCTGGGGTGTTTCAGTTCAATTACATTACAACTTATCCGTCGTAGCAGCCAAACATAAAAATCCTTCGCGCATGGCGGTCTCGTGCGCGGAAGCTCGTCTCTGATATAACTAAGTTCCACGATAAATGTTGAGACATGCGCAAAATGTGGCGTAATGTTGCCCACCGCCACCGGAGGTGTGAGGGACGCTGGAACCAGGAGATCCAGTAGGCGGGATGTAAGGGAATCACGCCCGCTACGCCATTGCTTATACATTGTGGCTAGAAGGAGCGCCGTCGCACGGCAGTGAACATTCGTAAGTCCGAGTCCCCCCTTGTCCGTAGGGAGAGTGAGCGTTTCGTATCGCACCTTGAGGGGCGATCCAATCATCACGAAATAGCCTAGTGCTGATTGAAGTCGACGTCCAAGCGTAAGTGGTAGGGGCAGGATCTGCGAAATATGCACCATTCGAGAAACCACATAAGTGTTCAGGTACTCGACTCGCTGCAAAGGATCAAGGCGCCGTAGGAGATGTTGTCGGACCATGGTACGTGTTGTCTGTAAAATACGTCGGTAGTTAACTGTTGCAGTATGTTTTACAGATGAGGTAAAGTCTATGCCGAGATAGCGGAATCGTTGCACATAAGGAAACGGACTGATTTCGTCCGGCGTAAGGCCCCTTCCCACCGGCATTGCCGCCGATTTGTTCATGTTCACTGCACTACCCGCGATCACACTGTGGTCCAACAACAGTTCAAGGACCGTCTTCACCTCTTCCTCAGAACGAACGAGCAGCAGGAGGTCGTCCGCATAGGCACGACATTTGAAGGTGTAGCCCCGTAGTTCCATCCCAGAAAGAGAATTGGTGAGCCTCCCAATTAACGGTTCCAACGCTATCGCGAACAGCAGCATCGAAAGAGGGCAGCCCTGGCGAATGGATCGTCGAATTTGAATGGGCCCTGCTATACGCCCATTAACCTGTACCAAGGATTGTGCGCCCCCGTAAATCCTTCTAATGAGACCAGTAAAACGGTCTGGAAAACCCATTTGTTCCAGTACAGCATACAGATAGTTGTGGCGCACCTTATCAAAAGCACTGTCAAAATCAACCGCCACCATCGCCGCTTTAAGCCGACACTCCTCCGCCAGCGCTATCACATCACGGCATTCGCCAGTAGCTGTTTGCACATTCACCGATCCACCCGGTGTCGTCTGTTCCGGAGAGAGAACGCTACGAATTAACATACGACATCGGGACGCTAGCAACCGTGCAAAGATCTTATAGTCGGCATTAAGCAGGGTGATGGGGCGATAATGTGTGACCGTAATACCTGGCTTCGGTTTATGTACTGGCACCAGGAGGCCTTCCATAAAAGCCGGTGGAATAGGCGCATCGGAATTTAACATCTCGTTGTACATTTCCGTCCATCGCGGTGCCATTTCGTTGCGAAATTCGCGATAGAATTCAGCAGGAAGCCCATCAATGCCTGGGGACCGATTCAAAGCACCTTGTGCGATCGCATCATGTACTTCCTCACAGCTAATGGCTTCCAGTAAGGTTCCCGCTGCTTCCACCGTCAGTGTACGGGAGACGGACGTGGCTATACGGTCGAGGTCATCGAAAGAGGCTGCTTCTTCCCGATAGATGTGTTGGTAATGGTCGACGAATGCAGAGACAATGTCCGCTTGACGCGTCACTCTTCGGTCTTCGCGGGTGATTAACTCCCGTACCAAAACGCGTCGTCGGTGCTTTCGTTCATTCACGACGTGGTGCATGGAAGGAATCTCGTGCCTTATCGTATCGTGACATCTGGCGCGCACCATGGTTCCCTGAAGATGTTTCCGAGCTAAAGCCACTAGTTTAGCTTTTATCCTTTTGCGTTCGATCCAGATGTCCTGTCCCGGCGGGCCATCATCCAGGTCGCGCAGTGCTGCAAAATAAAAGTCGGTGGTACGGCGGCGCCATTCTGCCATTTCCCTGCTATATGAGATGAACGTACGGCGAAGCGCCGGTTTAGCACAAGTCAGCCACCAATCAAGCTTCGTCGCATACCTTCCAACCCTTCGCTCGCACATCGTCCATGTCTCAAGGATCCGTTGACGGCATTCAGGATCATGTAGATGTTGAATGTTTAGTTTCCACGGGGCCTTACTGTTCCACACCTCTCTACGGGGAAGAAGCACCGTACAGATGTAAGCGCTGTGATCGGAAAATGCCAATGGCCAGCGTTCCGCGTCCTGGACATCATTTGCATGAGCCCGTGAGATATAAATGCGATCTAATCTGCTCGCCGAATGACTTGTCACATAGGTGTATCCCGGTGCAGCTCCATGTCGTAATTCCCACGTGTCACTAAGTACAAGGTCGTTGACAACGATTCGCAACTCCTGGCTGATGTTTGCTTGCGGCCATTGGTCTTTCTGGCTGAGAACACAGTTGAAATCTCCACCAATTATTACACATTCAGAACGTCCATGGAATAGTGGAGCAATGTCTTCTGCATAAAATCGCGCCCTTTCCCGCCGCCGATTGTTTCCCGACGGTGCATAAAGATTGATGATGCGTGTCCCAAGCGTCGTGAAAGCCATTCCCCTGGCCGACGGAAGATAACACACGTTTTCCACTGGGAAGCCATCTCGCACGTAAACTGCCACCCCACTCCCATTGTGATCTCCATGTGACGAATAGGATTGGTAGCCTGCGATGTATGGGAGTGCAGCTATGTGGACTTCCTGCAGCAAAGCAATATCCACATCAGATGCCCAGACCGTTTCCTTCAATAGGTGTATTTTGGCCGGTGAACGCACGTCATTGATATTTAATGTCGCAATACGGTTCGCATGGCGTTGAATCCCACTCTGTCGAGGCGCAACAACATCTCCCTGCACCGGCGCCGGGGGCTGAGTTAGAAGACGTTCTCTCGCCCCTCTCCCTTCACCTTCAGCAATTATTAGTCCGTCTTCGTGAGTGCCGGCTGCCTCTGTATGACGTCCGGCGCCTCCTCAATATCCTCATACCACATCTTTTCAGGCTGTGATATATTCGTGTCCATAGCCACAGCATCTGCGTCTGGAGAGCCAACTGGCTGTGATTTCTCTTCAGCATCACCACGTCCCGGTACCGTCAATGTGACAGACCGCTGTGGGTCGGATCGAACAGTTCCCAGTGCCTCATCCTGTTCCGTAGAGGCTGTTGTGTCGTCTTGGTCCACAGGCACATCGTCGTCGGGGCAAGGGGAGTCATCTGGAGGAGATGTCGTGCGACGCCGCCGTTTCCTCCTTTTCGGGGAACGCTGTTTGCGCGATCTTCCGTCCGTGTCCTCAGATTGCAGGGAATCACGGCTGCCCGACAGAAAAGCATCCGTAGGAACTGGAAGTGTTTCGAGTCCCATCGTTGAACTTGGCGGGAGTTCGCTCGAAACTAATGATGTCGTCTCAGAGCGCGTTTCAGACGGAACAGCAGCCGTAGTGGCTGGAACTGCTTCTTGTACTATCGGTGTGCTGGGTGGGAGTTCGGTCTCATCTGATGTTGTCGCCGTAGCTTGTATGCTCGACGGAGCAGCATGCTCTGTCATCCCGACGTCTGCGACAAGGTTTCGGAGAGTGCCATCTTCATCTTCCACCGAGGCTGTGTCCTTTCGGTCATCAGCGGACGCAGTAAGGGCTTTGGCATAGGTGATCGGTAGTACTGTCATCGCCGGCGACGGCTCCCGCACATCTGAAGGCAGTTGCGTAATCCGCCGTTGCATACAGTTCGACCTGAGGTGTCCCTCCTGGCCACATCCAGAACATGTACGTGGTTGACCATCGTAAATCACCACCGCCCGACAACCACCAATTGTCAGATAGGACGGTACATGCTTCTGAAGATCAATAGTGATCTGCCGCACTCCGTTAAGAACGGGGTATGTGGCGAATTGTGTCCAGCGTTCTGCTGTGTGACCATGTACTGTGCCGTATGGCTTAAAAGCCTCGATAACTTCGTCAGCCGGGAGCTCAAATGGCAGCTCAAAAACACGTATTGTCCGTATACCCAGACCAGCATGTTCTACAGTTACCGTGCCGACATTCCCGTCACTATGGCAAAATCGGAGACCTGCTTTTGTCACCTGTAGAATTCTCTCACACGCCGCGTCATTTACCATCTTAACATACACCGTGGGACTAACGATGGATAGGTGAATTCCGATAATATCGTTTGGCGGTATCTTCACGTCCTCTCGAATGAATCGTTCCACTGCTAAAGCCTTTGGTCGTTCGTAGTCTTTGCAGAAATTGAATCGTAATGTAGTTTTCCTGTACTTGTTCGCCATGATCGGTGTTACTAGCCCGCGTGCAGACTAAGTCCACAAGTAAACAAACACTCGCACACGCCGCACAGGCGGAAGTATCGGACCTCCGCTTCGCACGGCCGCTAGCGCCGAACTGACGAAGCACGACTCAAACGTCCGGTCCTCACAGCTTTACTTCTACCAGTTTCTCGTCTCCTACCTTCCAAACTTTACACAAGCTCTTGCCCGCGAAAGGCAAAGGTCCCGAGTTCGAGTCTCGGTCGAGCACACAGTTATAATCTGCCAGGACGTTACATATTCGTGTAGTACGTAAAGAAATATGAATGTTTTAGTTGGACCACTTTTTTCGCTTTGTGATAGATGGCGCTGTAACAGTCACAAACATATGGCTCACAATTTTAGACGAACAGTTGGTAACAGGTAGGTTTTTTAAATTAAAATACAGAACGTACGTACGTTTGAACATTTTATTTCGGTTGTTCCAATGTGACACATGTACCTTTGTGAACTTATCACTTCTGCGAACTCATGCTGTTACAGCGTCATTACCAGTAAATACCACATTAATGCAATAAATGCTCAAAATGATGTCCGTCAACCTCAATGCATTTGCCAATACGTGTAACGACATTCCTCTCAACAGCGAGTAGTTCGCCTTCCGTAATGTTGGCACATGCATTGACAATGCGCTGACGCATGTTGTCAGGCGTGTCTGTGGATTTTAATGGCCAATAGCGTATTTACAGCTCGTACGAAATAGATATGTGTTTGAAAGTTTCACTGACCTTCATAGTAGTCACCAGTGTTGTGTATAACCCGTTGCCAGAGAGCCGGCCGGTGTGGCCGTGTGGTTCTAGGCGCTTCAGTCTGGAACCGCGAGACCGCTACGGTCGCAGGTTTGTATCCTGCCTCGGGCATGGACGTGTGGCTCTGAGCACTACGGGACTCAACTGCTGAGGTCATAAGTCCCCTAGAACTACTTAAACCTAACTAACCTAAGGACATCACAAACATCCATGCCCGAGGCAGGATTCGAACCTGCGACCGTAGCGGTCGCGCGGTTCCAGACTGTAGCCCCAGAACCGCTCGGCCACCAGCGGCCGGCATGGACGTGTGTGATGTCCTTAGGTTAGTTAGGTTTAAGTAGTTCTAAGTTCTAGGCGACTGATGAGCTCAGAAGTTAAGTCGCATGGTGCTCAGAGCCATTTGAACCATTTTTAGTTGCCAGAGACGTGGAAGTCGTAGGATACTCTTAGTAGTGCCTGCTGTGTTGACAGTTCGAGTGGCGCCCTCTGTTGCCCGACGAATTTGTAGCAGTTCTGAAGCGAATGCCGTGAAGTGTATCCTTCAGTTTAGAAATCGAGTTGAACTCACGAGGGCTTAAGTCAGGGGAGTACAGCACTTAGCAGCCCCATCAGTCAAACAAATCAGTAACAGCTTGCACTGTACGTGCTTGAGCATTGTCCTGCAAGATGATGATCAAGTCCCGCAGAAACATCACTTCTGTCTCTATTGTGTTCATTTTTGGAACACAGACTACGACCAGCTTCTTCGCCTCTGAGGCTACAATTCACATCACTGCAGCTTGAGAAAATCACTGCAGGGCTCGAGGTAGCGGGGGATGACGGCGATATTGGAGGGCTGAGAATGCGGCCCGATCGAAGTTTTATGGGGAGTCAATCCGGAGGGAGGGTGGAATGGGAGAGTGGCTCGCGTTTATAGCAGCCTGGGGCTCATTCATATTTCCCCAGCGCAGCCAATAAATATGCGAATAAAAAAAAAGAAAAAAAAGGAAAAGAAGCCACACCGACCGCCTCGAGGCAAAATCTCTGCTCCTTCCAGTCAAGAACTGCGTCGTTCTTTGTTCGCTTCCTCTCCCGTTTCTATGATAGTGAATCGGCTTTCGCACTTTGTTACTATCTTAATATTCTTTTCTGTCATCAGTCTTCCGACTGATTTGATGGGCTAGCGACGAATTCCTTTCCTATACTAGCCTTTTAAGCTCAGAGTAGCTGTAAGTAGGCTGTTTAGGTTTTTATATTGGTAACGCCACGTAGCGCTCTTTATGAAAGTCACTGGCTGTGCTGTGTGCAGTCTGTGGCTGGGTGGCATTGTTGGAATAGTCGCTATTGTAGTATCTCTGAAAATAAAAATCTGTATTGGGCAGCTGGATGTGAACAGCGCGTAGCGTTGTGCAGTTGGAGGTGAGCCGCCAGCAGTGGTGGATGTGGGGAGAGAGATGGCAGATTTTTGAGAGCGGATAATCTGGACGTGTGTCCAAAAGAAAGAGTAAATTTGTAAGACTGGATATCATGAACTGATATATATATATATATATAATGACTTTTGAACACTATTAAGGTAAATACATTGTTTGCTCTATATCAAAATCTTCCATTTGCTAAGTATGCCTATCAGTAGTTAGTGCCTTCAGTAGTTACAATCTTTTATTTAGCTGGCAGTATTGGCGCTCGATGTATTGCAGTAGTTCAAATAATGAAGATTTTTGTGAGGTAAGTGATTCATGAAAGGTATAGGTTATTTTTGGTCAGGGCCATTCTTTTCTAGGGATTATTGAAAGTCCGATTGCGTTGTGCTAAAAAAATTGTGTGTCAGTTTATTGATGATCTGAATAAGTAAAGAGAGAAATGTCTGTACACGTTCAGTTTTGCTCAGCTGTTTGAAAATCAAATAATGTAAGAGGTTTATCAGCACAGTCATTCATAAATTTTTCTAAGGGGACGTTTCATAACCCTTGAATCCAATATTACCTTCCCCTCGTCAGTATTTCCCGTATGCTTCTTTCTTCACCGAGTCTCCGAAACACCTTTTCCTTCCTTATCTTGTCAGTCCACCTACTTTTCAACCATCTTCTGAAGCACTACATCTCGAGTGCTTTCGATTCTCTTCTGATCCGGTTTCCCACTCTTCATGATACACTACCGTACAATGTAAGAATTTTTAACATGTTGCAGCCCTGTCAGCAACTGTGATAAATTAATATGTCAAAAATCCGCCTCAGTTGCGAAATGTTACTGGTCTTTACCCAGGTTTCAGCTAGAGTAATCTAGCCTTTTACAGAAGCATAAAATAAACTAACACATGTCAGAATATAGTTTCCTGCTGTTCAGCAGACAGGAGTGACACCACCAGCAGTCGACCAAAGGTGTAAACGCCCAGAAGATGACCCCTAAGTCGGGTTGAAACCGGTTGGCGGTATAATAATAATAAATGCAATTAAGACTGTTTTTGAATAATTGATTAAAGCTGCGTGTTAAAAAAAATGTAGGCTCTTGTAAAGTTTGATCAAATAATAAAGTTCGAGTGTAACTGACAGTCCTTTATTTCGGCCTCTTTCCACGATTTAAACTACCTGTATGTCCTGCGGGTTAAGCTGGGCGTCTCAGCTGCATTCCGTGATGGTCGACACTTTCCTACCAACATGGTCGAATAAAGATGTCGCTCCTACTCAAACGTCGAGGGCCTCGCCGATTAATCAAACTGGCTTCTTTGAGCCCAACTAAACGTTCGCTTACAATTGCTGATAGCTGCGTGTATTGTTCACTCACTTGCCTGCGAGGCGTAGTTACTGTCTGAGTATACAGAATGAAATTCTCAAATACTTTATGCCATGGAATGGACATACCCCCGATTTACTATCCTTGACAGGAGGGCGGTGAAATTGCCCCGCAGCGTCACACATTCATCCATAATTTTGGATCTTCCGTCGATACCTTCTTTTTGTCTTAGAGTATACAGTGTATATGAGTTTCAGATTTATTGCGTGACTTTTCTAGGAGACAGAGGCTTTTAAATCGATTTTCTATCGCCGTGGAGAATGGAGTGCTGTGGTTGAATATTGAAGACAGTACTTGTCGTGAAAACGTTGCAACTTGGGACTTGGAATGTCAGATGCCGACTGGTTTAAATCAGTAGTGATGAAGATTAGGCAGAACTTTAAGAGATTATACAGGAAGAATCAATACGCAAGGAAGTGGAATGCGAAAGTACTAAGAAATGAAGAGATACGCTTTAAGTTCTCTAAGGCTACAGATACAGCAATAAGGAATAGCTCAACTGGAAGAACAATTGAAGAGGAATTGACATCCCTGAAAAGGGCAATCACAGGAGTTGGAAAGAAAAACATAGGTACAAAGAAGGCAAATGCGAAGAAACCATGGGAAACAGAAAAATACTTCAGTTGATTGATGAAAGGAGAAAGTACAAAAATGTTCCAGGAAACTCAGGAATGCAGAAATACAAGTCGCTGAGGAATGAAATAAATAGTAAGTGCATCAAAAATGTGAAGAAATCGAAAAAGAAATGATCGTCGGAAGGACTGACTCGTCATATGAGAAAGTCAAAAAAACCTTCGGTGAAATTGAAAGCAAGGGTGCTAATATTAAAAGTGCAACGGAAATTGCACTGTTAAATGCAGAGGAGGGAGCGGATAGGTGAAAAGAGTACATTGAAGGTCACTATGAGAGGGAAGATTTGTCTAATGTGATAGAAGAAGAAACAGGAGTCGATTTAGAAGAAATGGGGATCCAGTATTAGCATCAGAATATAAGAGAGCTTTTGAGGACTTAAGGTCAAATCAGGCGGAAGGGATAGATAACAGTCCATCTGAATTTCTAAAATCAAGTCTCAACAAAACGATTATTCACAACGATGTGTAGAATATATAAGTCTTGCGACATACCATCTGGGTTTCAGAAAAATATCATCCACACAATTCCGAAGATTGAATGATCTGACAAGTACGAGAATTATCGCGCAATCAGCTTAACATCTCATGCAACCAAGGTGCTTACAAGATTGACATACAGAAGAATGGAAAAGAAAATTGAGGATGTGTCAGATGACGGTCAGTTTGGCTTTAGGATAGGTAAAGGGATCAGAGAGGGAATTCTGACGTTGCGGTTGATAATGGACGAAGACTAAAGAAAAATCAAGACACGTTCACAGGATTTGTCGACTTGCAAATGACAATTTAAAATGGTGCAATATGCTGGAAATTCTGAGAAAAATAGGGGTAAGCAATAGGGACAGGTGGGTAATATACAATATATACAAGAGCCATGGGAGAGTAATAAGAGTGGACGACCAAGAACGAAGTGCTCGGATATAAAGGGTGCAAGTCAGTGATGTAGTATTTCGCTCTATTGTTCAATCTGTACATCGAAGAAGCAATAATGGAAATAAATGAAAGGTTCAGGAGTGGAATTAAAATCCTTGGTGAAAGGATATCAATGATACGATTCGCTGATGACATTGCTATCCTGAGTGAATCTGACGAAGAATTACATGATCTACTGAATGGAATGCAGAACCTAATGAGTACAGAGTTTGGAATGAGAGTAAATCGAGGAAAGACGAAAGTAATGACAAGTAGCAGAAATGACAAAAGGGAGAAACTTAAAATGAGGACTGACGGTCACGAAGTAGATGAAGGTCAGGAATTCTACTACTTGGTGTATGTTCAACAGAATCCGATGTGGACAGTTCAAGTCCCTCACGTACAAATTGGGACTCTCAGAAACCCCGATGTGCGACTGTGGAGCAGCAGAACAGCCTGTTGAACGCATTGTAAAGGAATGTTCCAATAGATGTTTTAGTGGAGGCTGGAATGACGTAATCAACGCCTCGCCAACAGCACTGGATTGGTTAGACTGTCTGGATATCAGTTTGTGGTATAATTAGTGACCATAACTCTTGTACATTCCTTTTGATATTTTTGTATAAATATTTCTTTTGTATTGTGCAAATATCGTTGTAAATTGCATGTGTATTTCCAAACGATAAATAAATAATAGCTACCTAGGCAGCAAAATAACCAATAACGGAGCAAGGAGGACAACAAAAGAATACTAGCACTGGCTAAAAATCATTCTTGGCCAAGAAAAGTCTACTACCATCAAACACAGGCCTAAATTTGAAGAAGAAATTTCTGAGAATGTCCCTCTGGAGTACAGCACTGTATGGTAGTGAAACATGGACTGTGGGGAAAACGGTACAGAAGAGAATCGAAGCATTTGAGTTGTGGTACTACAGGCGAATGTTGAAAATTTGGTGGACTGATAAGGTGAGGAATGATGAAGTTCTGTGCAGATTCGGAGAGGAAAGGAATATGTGGAAAACTCTGACAAGGACAAGGGACAGATCTGTTAAGACATGAGGGGATGCCTTCCACGGTACTAGAGGGAGCCGTAGATATTAAAAACGGTAGAGGAAGACAGAGATTGGAATAGATCCAGCAGATAACTGGGGATGTAGCTTGCAAGTGCTACTCTGAGATGAAGAGGTCGGCACAGGAAAGGAATTCGTGGCGGGCCGCATCAAACCAGTCAGAAGACTGAGGAGCTTTCACACAAGGTTGGCGCCGGTGCCGAGCTTACAGCGTGCTGACATAAGGAAAGTTTCCTGCCGATTTCTCATACACAAACAGCAGTTGACCGACGTTGCCTGATGAAACGTTGTTGTGATGCCCCGTGTAAGGAGGACTTTGGTAAAGGTCGGATGTAGCCTACCGCGATTGCGGTTTATCGTATCGCGACATTGATGCTCGCGGTGGTCGAGATCCAATGACTGTTAGCAGAATATGGAATCGGTGGGTTCAGGAGGGTGATACGGAACGCCGTGCTGGATCCCAACGACCTCGTATCCGTACCAGTCGGGATGACAGGCATCTTAACCGCATGGCTGTAACGGATCGTGCAGTCACGTCTCGATCCCTGAGTCAACAGATGGGGACGTTTGCAAGACAACAACAATCTGCACGAACAGTTCGACGACGTTTGCAGCAGCTCGGAGACCGTGGCTGCGATTACCCTTGACGTTGCATCACAGACAGGAGCGCCTGCGATGGTGTACGACGAACCTGGGTGAACGAATGGCAAAACATTTTTTCGGATGAATCCAGGTTCTGTTTACAGCATCATGATGGTCGCATCCGTGTTTGGCGACATGGCGGTGAACGCACATTGGAAGCGTGTATGCCCGCATTTCGTGGTCGTGCGGTAGCGTTCTCGCTTCCCACGCCCGGGTTCCCGGGTTCGATTCCCGGCGGGGTCAGGGATTTTCTCTGCCTCGTGATGGCTGGGTGTTGTGTGCTGTCCTTAGGTTAGTTAGGTTTAAGTAGTTCTAAGTTCTAGGGGACTTATGACCACAGCAGTTGAGTCCCATAGTGCTCAGAGCCATTTGAACCATTTTTTTTGAAGCGTGTATTCGTCATCGCCACACTGGCGTATCACCCGGCGTGATGGTATGGATTGCCATTGGTTATATGTCTCGGTCACCTCTTGTTTGCATTGATGTCAGTTTCAACAGTGGACGTTACATTTCAGATGTGTTACGACCCATGGCTCTACCCTTCATTCGATCCCTGCAAAACCGTGCATTTCAGCAGGATAATGCAGCACCACATGTTGCAGGTCCTGTACGGGCCTTTCTGGATACAGAAAATGTTCGACTGCTACCCTGGCCAGCACATTCTCCTGATGTTTCACCAACTGAAAACGTATGGTCAATGGTGGCCGAGCAACTGGATCGTCAGAATACGCCAGTCACTACTCTTGATGAACTGTGGTATCGTGTTGAAGCTGCATGGGCAGCTGTACCTATACACGCATTCCAAGCTCTGTTTGATATGCCCAGGGGTATCAAGGCTGTTATTACGGCGAGACGTGGTTGTTCTGGGTACTGTTTTCTCAGGATCTATGCACCCAAATTGCGTGACAATGTAATAACAAGTCAGTTCTAGTATAATGTATTTGTTCAATGAATACCCGTTTATCATCTGCGTTTCTTCTTGGTGTAGCAATTTTAATGGCCAGTAGCGTATCTAATCTTTTCAGCGGATGATCACGGTCTTGCTGACATCCAGCCACCACGCTGTGCAACACTGCAGCTATGTAGTGTATCGAGTAGACTGCTGTACTTGCTCTGTCGCAGACAGGCCTGTACTTGAGAAGCTGACTGTGCGGAGCTTTCCGGCGATAGGAGGGCGTGGTGCGGTGTCGCCCCGGCCTGCTGCTGGGGGGCGCGGAGTGTGCGGCTTACGCGGTCTGACAGGCAGGCAGGGGGCTTTAAAGCCAGCCAGCCCTGCCTCGGGCACAGCCAGCCGCTAAGTGATTGCTCTCCTCTCACAGGGAGGGGGCGGCGACAGGCAGCCAGAAAGCGCCCCCCCCCCCCCCCCCCGAGCAGGCGACGGCTCTGAAGTCATGCTCGTGAATACAGCTTCAGACGCACTGGTGGCTTAAGGCCGCTTTACGTTGGGTGTCAACAGCACGGAGCCGAATAACTCGAAACGTCAGCGTCGAATGTGGTGTGTAGACACAGGAAGGAACATAACACTACTTAACTTCGTCCAATCGAGCATCGAATAAGTTGTTGTTGTTGGGGTCTCCACTTCGACCATCGTCAGTTATTTTGCTCCCCAAATAGCAAAACTCCTTTACTATATTGCTCCCCAAATAGCAATACTCCTTTACTGTATTTAAGTGTCTCATTTCCTAATCTAATTCCCGCAGCATCACCCGACTTAATTCGACTACATTGCATTATCCTCGTTTTGATTTTGTTGATATTCATCTTATACCCTCCTTTCAAGACACTGTCCATTCCGTCCAACTGCTCTTCCAAGTCCTTTGCTGTCTCTGACAGAATTACAATGTCATCGGCAAACCTAAAAGCTTTTATTTCTTCTCCATGGATTTTAATACCTACTCCGAATTTTTCTTTTGTTTCCTTTACTGCTTGCTCAACATAAAGATTGAATAACATCGGGGATAGGCTACAACCCTGTCTCACTCCCTTCCCTACCACTGCTTCCCTTTCATACCCCTCGGCTCTTATAACTGCCATCTGATTTCTGTACAATTGGAAATAGCCTTTCTCTCCCGGTATTTTACCACTGCCATTTTCAGAATTTCAAAGAGAGTATTCCAGTCAACATTGTCAAAAGCTTTTGTCTAAGTCTACAAATGCTAGGAGCGTAGGTTTGCCTTTCGTTAATCTTTTTTCTACGGTAACTCGTAAGGTCAGTTTTCCCTTACGTGTTCCAACATTTCTACGGGATCCAAACTGATCTTCCCCGAGGTCGGCTTCTACCAGTTTTTCCATTGGTCTGTAAAGAATTCGTGTTAGTATTTTGCAGCTGTGACTTATGAAACTGATAGATCCGTAATTATCACATCTGTCAACAGCTGCTTCCTTTGGGATTGGAATTATTATATTCTTCTTGACCTCTCAGGATATTTCGCCTGTCTCATACATCTTGATCGCCAGATGGTAGAGCTTTGTCCGCACTGGCTCTCCTGTCAGTAGTTCTAATGGAATGTTGTCTACTCTGGGGTCCTTGTTTCGACTCAGGTCTTTCAGTGCTCTGTCAAACTCTTCATGCAGTGTCGTATCTCCTATTTTATCTTCATCTACATCCTCTTCCATTTCAATAATATTGTCTCCAAGTACATCGCCCTTGTATAGACCATCTATATACTCCTTCCACCTTTCTGCTTTCCCTGCTTTGCTTAGAACTGGGTTTCCATCTGAGCTCTTGATGTTCATGCAAGTCGCTCTCTTTTCTCCAAAGGTCTCTTTAATTTTTCTGTAGGCAGTATCTATCTTTCCCCCATGTGAGATAAGCCTCTACATCCTCACATTTGTCCTTAGCCATCCTTGCTTAGCCATTTTGCACTTCCTGTCGATCTCATTTTTGAGACGTTTGTATTCCTTTTTGCCTGCTTCACGTACTGCGTTTTTGTATTTTCTCCTTTCATCAATTAAATTCAATATCTCTTCTGCTACCCAAGGATTTCTATTATCCCTCGTCTTTTTACCTACTTTGCTGCCTTCACTACTTCATCCCTCAGAGCTACCCATTCTTCTTCTACTGTATTTTTTTCCCCCATTCCTGTAAATTGTTCCCTTATGCTCTCCCTGAAACTCTGTACATCCTCTGCTTTACTCAGTTTATCAAGGCCCCATCTCCTTAAATTCCCACCTTTGCAGTTTCTTCAGTTTTAGTCTACAGTTCATAACCATTAGAATTTGGTCAGAGTCCACATCTGCCCCCGGAAATGTCTTGCAATTTAAAGCTTGGTTCCTAAATCTCTGTCTTACCATTATATAATTGTGGTGTCACCGCCAGACACCGCACTTGCTAGGTGGTAGCCTTTAAATCGGCCGAGGTCCGTTGGTATATGTCGGACCCGCGTGTCGCTACTGTCAGTGATTGTAGACCGAGCGCCGCCACACGGCAGGTCTAGAGAGACTTCCTAGCACTCGCCCCAGTTGTACAGCCGACTTTGCTAGCGATGGTTCACTGACAAATTACGCTCTCATTTGCCGAGACGATAGTTAGCATAGCCTTCAGCTACGTCATTTGCTACGACCTAGGAAGGCGCCATTATCAATTGCTATTTGTCTTGTGATGCATGTACCGTCAGACTGATGTTCATTATGGATTAAAGTTAAGTATTCCAGCAGCTACGTACGTTATTGGCTATATTAATTACCTTGTCGAGTTCCAGACCTCACGCCAGCCTGCGTGAGCTTAAACGCGTGCCATTCGGCTTCACCTCCTAGTGGCTTGGCTGTCTTGCCAAGTCACAATAATCTACCTGATACCTTCTAGTATCTCCAGGGTTCTTCCATGTATACATCCTTCTTTTATGATTCTCGAACCAAGTGTTAGCTATGATTAAGTTATGCTCTGTGCAAAATTCTATCACACGGCTTCCTCTTTCATTTCTTACCCCCAATCCATATTCACCTACTATGTTTCCTTCTCCCCCTTTTCCTATTCTCGAATTCCAGTCACCAATGACTATTAAATTTTCGTCTCCCTTCACTACCTGAATAATTTCTTTTATCTCATCATACATTTCATCAATTTCTTCAGCATCTGCATAGCTAGTTGGCATATAAACTTGTAGTACTGTAGTAGGCGTGTGCTTCGTATCTATCTTGGCCACAATAATGCTTTCACTATGCTGTTTGTAGTAGCTTACCCGCACTCCTATTTTTTTATTCATTATCAAATCTACTCCTGCGTTATCCCTATTTGATTTTGTATTTATAACCCTGTATTCACCTGACCAAAAGTCTTGTTCCTCCTGCCACCGAACTTCACTAATACCCACTACATCTATCTTTAACCTATCCATTTCCTTTTTTAAGTTTTCTAACCTACCTGCCCGATTAAGGGATCTAACATTCCACTCTCCGATCCGTAGAACGCCAGTTTCTTTCTCCTAAAAACGACGTCCTCTTGAGTAATCCCAGCCCGGAGATCCGAATGGGGGACTATTTTACCTGCGGAATATTTTACCCAAGAGGACGCCATCATCATTTAACCATACAGTAAAGCTGCATGCCATCGGGAAATATTACGGCTGTAGTTTCCTCTTGCTTTCAGCCGTTCGCAGTATCAGCACAGCAAGGCCGTTTTGGTCAGTGTTACAAGGCCAGATCAGACAGTGAAACTAAGGAATGAGATAGCCGTGCGTGACACAAAACCTCGGAATATGCAATGTCCAGTCACCACCTGTGAAAGCCTGAATAACTACACTGAAGGGCCAAAGAGACTGGTACACTTGCCAAATACCGTGTAGGGCCCCCGCGAGCAAGCAGACACGCCGCAACACGACGTGGCATGCACTCGGCTATTGTCTGTAGTAGTGCTGGAGGGAAGTCTGACAGGTAGCCATATAGCATTTAAAAGGAAATTAAAGGATTTTCTCAATGGCAACTCCTTCTACTCATTAGATGAATTTTTGGATATAGTAAGTGGGTAATTTCCCCAAGCCCCCCCCCCCAAAAAAAAATTAAGTGGTGGTGGTGGTGGTTAGTGTTTAACGTCCCGTCGACAACGAGGTCATTAGAGACGGAGCGCAAGCTCGGGTTAGGGAAGGATTGGTAAGGAAATCGGCCGTGCCCTTTCAAAGGAACCATCCCGGCATTTGCCTGAAACGATTTAGGGAAATCACGGAAAACCTAAATCAGGATGGCCGGAGACGGGATTGAACCGTCGTCCTCCAGAATGCGAGTCCAGTGTGCTAACCACTGCGCCACCTCGCTCGGTAAAAATTAAGTGTCATGTAATATTTTGTGTAATGTAATATCTTGTGCAGATTAACTAGATACGTTCCACATCATTACGAAGTGTTGTATTCATGATCTATGGAACAAGTACTAATCTAATGACACCATGAATCCTGCAGGGCTGGCTAGGAAAGTACTAGGGGGTGGAGATCTCTTCTAAACAGCGCGTTGCAAGGCATCCCAGATAAGGTCAATAATGTATGTCTGGGGAGTTCGGTGGCCAGCGGAAGTGTTTAAACTCAGAAGAGTGTTCATGGAACCACAATGTAGCATTTCTGGAGTGTCGCGTTGTCCTGCGAGAATTGTCCAAGTCCGTCGGAATGCGCAGTGGACATAAATGGAAGCAGGTGATCAGACAGGATGCTTACATACGTGTCACCTGTCAGAGTCGTATCTAGACGTGTCAGGGATCCCATATTACTCCAACTGCACCCGCCCCACACCGTTACAGAGCCTCCACCAACTAGAACAGTGCCCTGCTCGCATGCAGGGTCCATGGATTCATGAGGTTGTCTCCATACCCGTACATTCCCACCTGCTCGATACAATTTGAAACGAGACTCGTGCGACTAGGCAACATGTTTCCAGTCATCAACAGTCGAATGTCGATGTTGACGGGCCCAGGGGAGGGGTAAAGCTTTGTGTCTGCAGTCATCAAGGGTACACGAGTCGGCCTTCGGCTCCAAAAGCCCATATCGATGATGTTTCGTCGAATGTAAATGATAGGATCCACAGAATAGAAAGGGCAAGTAGTATGATAAAAAAAATTACAATAGAAGGTGCATTTCAAGAAATGCAAAAACAATGCATTTCAACACAGTAGTACCAGAATTCCTCGAACGTAAATGAATGTCTAACACTGAGTTATATATTAGACAAACTAGAAATGTTAGACATTAGAGCCGGCCGAAGTGGCCGTGCGGTTAAAGGCGCTGCAGTCTGGAACCGCAAGACCGCTACGGTCGCAGGTTCGAATCCTGCCTCGGGCATGGATGTTTGTGATGTCCTTAGGTTAGTTAGGTTTAACTAGTTCTAAGTTCTAGGGGACTAATAACCTCAGCAGTTGAGTCCCATAGTGCTCAGAGCCATTTGAACCATTTTTTAGACATTAGAATTATGAGGGAAAAAATAATCTCAGAAGTTTGGAAATTAAGAAATTGTGATGAAATACATCAAAATGTTGTCAAAATCACAGAAACAACAACTGAAAGAAGATTGATAATTTTTGGACATCAGCTGAAAAAGATTGATAATTTTTGGACATAAAGGAAAAATAGCAAGGTGGCGAAACAATTCAAGTACCACTGTAAAAATAAATTAACAACAATTTCGATCCGCGAAATCAGAAAATATTTAGAAATGCACAACACAGCAACACAAGAATCTATGTAACCCGCCAGGTTAGCCGAGAGCGCTAACACGCTGCTTCCTGGACTTGGGTAGGCGCGCCGGCCTTAGATCGAATCCGCCCGGCGGATTAACGACGAGGGCCAGTGTGCCGGCCAGCCTGGATGTGGTTTTTAGGCGGTTTCCCACATTCCCCTAGGTGAATACCGGGCTGGTCCCCACGTCCCGCCTCAGTTACACGGCTCACAGACATCTGAACACTTTTGCACTACTCCATGGATTACACTATTCGCAGACAGTTGGAGTACACTAATTCCGTCCCGGGGGATACGGGATAGCGGCAGGAAGGGTATCCGGCCACCACTTAAACTAATATTGCCACATCCGATTAACCATGCTGGCCCTGCGTATCCGCCGGAAAAAAGGCACAAACCAAAGAAAGAAACAAATGAAGCTATGCAGAGAGGTTTTCAGACGGAAAGTGTTAAATCCCGACCACTGTGCTAGACAGAAACGGTAAGAAGAAGAAAGATAAGATAGACATTGTGAAAAGATGAAGTAGTATTGGCCGAAAAGGAATTAACAGATCACAAGGAACTGAAATTATCACGGGGGTCTAGACAGCAAAGCAACAGCAAAGCAACGAGGAAAAAAGATAAAGAAATAACCAGTGCGTTGGGGTGTTGGCATTTTCGGCATCCGTACCTTAACGGAATATATCCAAGCACAGGAAGATCGGGTGCGGCCAGACAGACGCGATAATCAGACTAGAAGACCCTCTGGAATAGCAGCCGTGGCGCAATCTGCGATGGTTCCTTGCTAATAATTCCCTCCTCCCCCCCCCCCCCCCTCGCCCTACCAATCTCTCAATCTCTCCCCGCGGCCCAGTTTTGCGTTCTTTCCATCCTCATCCAACCCATCAACAGCCACACGTCTGGCCGCACTGACCGCATAGAAGGCAGCACTTCACACGCAGATGGCCATTTGTCAAGCGTTTTATTGCTACGCCGCTTCGAGAGGTCGAGAATCACAGTGGGAGTTGCGAGCGAGCCAGGGACTGCTGTCACCCAGATGTCAAATAACTGGGAATTAAAACGTCCGTGAGCCATCTTGTAATATTGTTCTACAGTCAGCCAGATTGCAGAACTCGTCCAGTTAGGAACATTCGCCTCCATAGTATATTCTGTGTGGGCGACTCCAAAAGTGAAGGCATGTTTCGCCGGGAAAATGACAGTTCAAGAAACGTCACTGCTTTACATAATCTCCTTGAACCTCTATGTACCTGGTCCGTGATAAAAGAAGCTTTCTGGCATCTTGAACAACCAGTTTTGCATCGTCTCCACAACCTCTCATCCAACCAACACTTTGCGTCACGCAAGTGCTCCTTAGACGGACTGAAGAGCTAATGATCACTCATTACTTGGTGAGGACAGTATACTGGGTGTTTCATCAGCGACCGGCCGCTGTGGCCGACCGGTTCTAGGCGCTTCTGTCCGGAAACGCGCTGCTGCTATGGTCGTAGGTTCGAATCCTGCCTCGGGCATGGATGTGTGTGATGTCCTTATGTTAGTTAGGTTTAAGTAGTTCTAAGTTTAGGTGACTGCTGACCTAAGGTGTTAAGTCCCATAGTGCTTAGAGCCATTTGAACCATTTGAGCTTCAGCAGCTCGAAACCAAGATCCTAAATGTAGTAGGTTGTTTTCCCAGGTGTTTAAGGACAGGCATTATTCTGAAACAAACCATACGTTATGAAAGCGTTCCTCGACTTTTCATTTTGCTTTTGGGTTTGATACGTCATACAAGTAATAACAAAAGAAAACTGAGAATTTGTCAGCTGACAAACGGTTTGACTTTCGGAAAGGTAAAGGCACCAGAAGGCAGTTGTGGATGTTGTGATTGATAATGGAAGCAAGAAAATTCAAAGTACGTTCATAGGATTTGTCGATGTGGAAATAGCTTTTCGACAATGTAAAATGGTACAAGCATCCGAAATTCTCCAGACCCAATGCAACTCTCTGGAATCTTCTGTCGCCGACTCTGCTATGGGAGATGACTGGGATGCCGTCTGGTGAAGGACAGTGTGGGCCGTAGCCTTCATTTGGGATTGCATGTGATGAGGTGGTTAGTATAGGTGAATTTATGGTGCAGGGTAGGTTTCAGGCATGAGACCACAGTCTGGGTGAAATTACACTGGAAAATGACGACGAATTTTTAGGGATAACAAAAAATGGAAATTATTGTAAGGCGTTGGAGTTGTTCGGTCGCTTGGTACGAGGCATTCCATTGGACGTCAATTCAGCCACTTCCGCACCCAATGAAGACGAGATGAATGATTAGGACAACGCAAAGTCCAAATCCCAAGCACCGAAAATCTCTGAAATGGCCAGGAATCGAACTGGGGCTCCTGGTCTAGAGGCGGTGACTCTAAGACCAGGAATAGCTGAGATGGAGGGGCAGCAACAGCCCAGAGTTCTCATAGATTGGTGAAGCTGTAGGATGTTGGGACTCAAGTTCATGGGAGATGTAGATGAGGCGAAGGCGTTCCACGTGCTTGACGAATTGTGGGGACGTTAAAAGTTGGTACAGGACTCTTGGAGGAGAAGGTTGTCGGATATGGAAACTGACGCAGAGTGCAGGTCGTTCCAGGACCTGGAGGGAGCGGCATGTATGATGGTCGTGGGTTTTAATCTGCGAATTCGACCGGTTAGTAGCATTAGCAGTTTTAGTCTATTGTGGGATAAGGGTTCCGTGGTTAGTAGGGGAAGGTCTAAGGTTAGCTTTTGTTCGAGTGTTCGGTCAAGATATTTTAGGAATTTCATTATGTGGACTGGGCGCTTGTGGACAGGTGGAGGTCTCTGAAACGGATTATGAGATAGCTCCTTATATCATGTCGGACCTCCTTTCGCTTGGCGTAGTGCAGAAACTTGATGTGGCATGGACTCAACAAGTGGTTGAAGTCCCCTGCAGAAATATTGAGCCACGCTGCCTCTACATCCGTCCATAATTGGGAAAGTGTTGCCGTTGTAGGGCTGACCCATGATTATGTCCCATGACCGTTCAATGGGATTTATGTCGGATGATATGGTTGGCCACATCATTCGCTCGACTTGTCCAGATTGTTCTTCAGTCCAGTCGTGAACAGTTGAGGCCTGGTCACATAGTGCATCGTTCTTAGGGATCATGAAGGGGATGAAGGGCTGCAAATGGTTTCGAAAAAGCCAAACATAACCATTTTTGGTCAACGATTAGTTCTGCTTGACCAGAGGACTCAATCAATTCCATGTAAACACAGCCCATACCATTATGGAGGCACCACCACCTTACATAGCGCATTGTTGACAACCTGGGTCCATGGCTTCGTAGGGTCAGCTCTACTCTACATCAGCTCTTAACAATTAGAATTGGGACTCATCTGGCCAGCCTGTTAATGCCAAATTTTGCCGCACTATCATAACGGATACATCATTCGAGCGTCTCACATAGATTTCTTTCACGCAGTGTTGCTTGTCTGTTAGCACTGACAACTCTACGCAAACGCCGCTGCTATGGGTCGTTATGCGAAGGCATTCGCCTACTGCATTGTCTGTGGAGAGAGATAATGTCTAAAACGTGGTATTCTCCGCACACTGTTGACACTGAGGATCTGAGAATGAATTCGCTAACGAGTTCCGAAATGTAATGTCCCATGCTTCCAATGCGACTACCATTCCGCTTTCAGAGCCTATTAATTCTCGTCGTCCAAGCAGAATTATGTCTGAAACCTTTTCACATGAACCAAGTGAGTACAAATGACAGCTCCACCAATGAACTGCCCTTTTATAGCTTCTGTACGCGATATTACCGCCGTGTATGTCAGTATAAATTTAAAACTTAATAAACCACGGAATAATGTAGATAGAGAGGTAAAAATTCACACGCATGATTGGAATGACACTGAAAAGCCGCTTTTAGTGAAGCTGTATTATCAGAATGGGGAATGTGCTAGATCAGCGTTACGATCCTATCGCCATAGGAAGGGGATTCGAACGGGTAGAGGTCCATTGACAAATGCAGCTGTGGCGAGAATGATTTCGAAGTTCGAAGCCACGGATTGTTTAGACGATAGACCCCGTAGTGGCCGACCGAGCACAAGGCGTAATGCTGCTGAGACAGTTCAGGAAGAAACGGAGACTGTAGCGGGTTCGTCTATGCACGGGGAAGTCAGCGCTCGTGCAGTCGCACGTCGCACCGGGAATCCATACACTACTGTTTGGTTGGCACTGAGGCGTGCCCACCGATGGTATCCGTACAAAATCCATCGGCATCATGAACTGTTACCTGGCAATTTAGTGAAGCGGAGGGCATTTGCGGTGTGGGCGTTTCAAAAGATGGCGGAAGATGACGATTGGTTGAGTAACGTGTTGTGGACCGCCAAAGCTCATTTCACGCTCCGAGGGTCTGTCAACGCCCACAACTGCAGAATTTGGGCTACCGAAAATCCTAGAACTGTCGTGGAAACTCCATTGCACGACGAGAAAGTCACGGTATGGGTTGGATTTACCTCATCTACCGTTATCGGGCCTTTTTTCTTCGAGGAAATGCGTGATTCTGGTTTTGTAACTGCTACCGTGACGGGTGAGAGGTACGCCGATATGTTACAGAATCGCATCATCCCCAGCCTGGCTGATAAACACCTGCTGTAACGTACGACGTTTATGCAGGATGGCGCTCCACCGCATATTGCTAGACGCGTGGAAGATCTATTGCGAGCGTCGTTTGGTGATGATCGTGTGCTCAGCCGCCACTTTCGTCATGCTTGGCCTCCTAGGTCCCAAGACCTCAGTCCGTGCGATTATTGGCTTTGGGGTTACCTCAAGTCGCAAGTGTATCGTGATCGACCGACACCTCTAGGGATGCTGAAAGACAACATCCCACGCCAATGCCTCACCATAACTCCGGACATGCTTTACAGTGCTGTTCACATTATTCCTTGACTACAGCTATTGTTGAGGAATGATGGTGGACATATTGAGTATTTCCTGTAAAGAACATCATCTTTGCTTTGTCTTACTTTGTTATGCTAATTATTGCTATTCTGATGAGATGAAGTGCCATCTGTCGGAGATTCTTTGAACTTTTGCATTTTTTTGGTTCATGCCAAGCATGTGTGTCAATTTGTACCTCTCTATCTACATTATTCCGTGATTTATTCAGTTTTCTAATTTATACTGACTTTTTGATTACCCAGTACATACCGCTGTCCCATGACTTTCGTCACCTCAGTCTGCTACTGTGGATTTTTGGCTGTTTTGTTGCAGGATTGGTGGCGAGGGACCACTGGCTACACCAGAAGGTGAAGATGTCTAGACGCAATGGTGACATCGTTCTGATGAATGGAGGAGAGGGGTGACTGCAGGGGGGGGGGTGTTTCGGCGATCCTTAGAAGAAACTGTCCAGAAACATTTCTGCCACTCGATACGAGAGTTTGCGCTCGTGTGGTGGAGGGCTGAGGGGGCAAACAAGCGCCGCGGCCACACACGAACCTAGTGTGAGCGGTGAAGAGTTGCGCAACCTCCGCTCACCTGTGTTGGTTTAGGCCCCGCTGTTGACTCGGCATTTTCGGCTCCGGCGCCAGGGTGGCCGGGCGACGGCAGATGGACTCTGCGGCAGCTGGCCGCAGCGTCAACACACGGACCGCTGCCCCGCGCTGGGATGGGATACGCAAACAGCCCACAACACACGCCTTGGCCCCGCGACGTAACTCATCCGATCCTAGCGCAGGATTCAGAATCGTCTCCATTTCACGTGTGTGCACGGGCGTAGTGGGCTCACGTACTACGTAAGCTCTGTCTGAGGCGTTGCGCCGGAACCGGTACTCCCATACACTAACTGCGGTGACCACATGAAGCACCGGTCCGTTGCACGGACTGTGCCGCAGGTGACGTACCGGCTTTTTTAAGGACAGAAGTAGGGAAAAAAGCATTCTTATACTTAAACATACACGGTGGTCCATTGATCGTACCCGGGAGAAATATCTCACGAAATATGCGCCAAACGAAAAAACTACAAAGAACGAAACTCGTCTAGCTTGAAGGGGGAAACCAGATGCTGCTATGGTTGATCCGCTAGATGGAGCTGCCATAGGTCAAACGGTTATCAACTGAGTTTTTTTAAATAGGAACCCCCATTTTTATCACATATTCGTGTAGTACGTAAAGAACTATGAATGTTTTAGTTGGCGCTGTAATAGTCACAAACGTATAAGTACGTGGTATCACGTAACATTATGCCAGTGCGGACGGTATTTGCTTCGAGATACATTACTCGTGTTAAAATGGACCGTTTACCAATTGCGGAAAAGGTCGATATCGAGTTGATGTATGGCTATTGTGATCAAAGTACTCAACGGGCGTGTGCTATTTATGCTGCTCGGTATCCTGGACGACATCACCCAAGTGTCCGGACCGTTCGCCGGATAGTTACGTTCTTTAAGGGAACGGGAAGTGTTCAGCCACATGTGAAACATCAACAACGACCTGCAACAAATGATGATGCCCAAGTATGTGTTTTAGCTGCTGTCGCGGCTAATCCGCACATCAGTAGCAGACAAATTGCGTGAGAATCGGGAGTCTCAAAAACGTCGGTGTTGAGAATGCTACATCAACATCGATTGCACCGGTAACCTATTTCTATGCACCAGCAATTGCATAGCGACGACTTTGAACGTCGTGTACAGTTCTGCCACAAGGCACAAGAGAAATTACGGGACAATGACAGATATTTTGCACGCGTTCTATTTAGCGACGAAGCGTCACTCACCAACAGTGGTAACGTAAACCGGCATAATATGCACAATTGGGCAACGGAAAATGCACGGTGGCTGCAACAAGTGGAACATCAGCGACCTTGTCGGGTGTAATGTATGGTGCGGCATTATGGGAGGGCCGGCCGAAGTGGCCGTGCGGTTAAAGGCGCTGCAGTCTGGACCCGCAAGACCGCCACGGTCGCAGGTTCGAATCCTACTTCGCGCATGGATGTTTGTGATGTCCTTAGGTTAGTTAGGTTTAATTAGTTCTAAGTTCTAGGGGACTACTGACCTCAGCAGTTGAGTCCCATAGTGCTCAGAGCCATTTGAACCATTATGGGAGGAAGGATAATTGGTCCCCATTTTATCGATGGCAATCTAAATGGTGCAATGTATGCTGATTTCCTACGTAATGTTCTAGCGATGTTACTACAAGATGTTTCACTGCATGGCAGAATGGCGATGCACTTCCAACATGATGGATGTCCGGCACATAGCTCGCGTGCGGTTGAAGCGGTATTGAATAGCATATTTCATGACAGATGGATTGGTCGACGAAGCAGCATACCATGGATCGCACGTTCACCGGATCTGACGTCCCCGGATTTGTTTCTGTGGGGAAAGTTGAAAGATATTTGCTATCGTGATCCACCGACAACGTCTGACAATATGCGTCAGCGCATTGTCAATACATGTGCGAACATTACGGAAGGCGAACTACTCGTTGTTGAATGGAATGTCGTTACACAAATTGGCAAATGCATTGAGGTCGACGGACATCATTTTGAGCATTTATTGCATTAATGTGGTATTTACAGGTAGTCACGCTGTAACAGCATGCGTTCTCAGAAATGATAAGGTCACAAAGTTACATGTATCACATTGGATCGACCGAAATAAAATGTTCAAACGTACGTACGTTCTGTATTTTAATATAAAAAACCTACCTGTTACCAACTGTTCGTCTAAAATTGCGAGCCATATGTTTATGACTATTACAGCGCCATCTATCACAAAGCGAAAGAAGTGGTCCAACTAAAACGTTCGTATTTCTTTACATAGTACACGAATCTGTAATAAAAAAATCGGGGTTCCTATTATAAACAACGCAGTTAATATCCGTTTGACCTATGGCAGCGCCATCTGGGGGGCCAACCATAGCGCCATGTGGTTTCCCCCTTCAAACTAGACGAATTTCGTTCTGTGTAGTTTTTTCGTTTGACGCTTATTTCGTGAGATATTTGGCCAGGTCACTATGAATGGACCGCCCTGTATACACTGAAGAGCTAAGAAAACTGGTATATCTGCCTAATATCCTGCAGGATACCCCGACAGCATGCAGAAATGCCGCAACTCGACGTAGCACGAACTCGACTAATGTCGGAGGTAGTGCTGGCGGGAACTGACAACATAAATCCTCCAAGGCTGTCCATAAATCCGTAAGAGTGAATAGCACGTTGCAAGGCAGACATGCTCAATAATGTTCATGTCTGGGGAGTCTGCTGGCCATCGGAAGTGTTTAAACTCAGAAGACTGTTCCTGGAGCCGCTCTGTATTGATTCTGGACGTGTGGTGTGTTGCTTTGTCCTGCTGGAATTGCCCAAGCCCGGCAGAATGCGCAGTGGACATGAATGGATACAGGTGATCAGACAGGATGCTTACATATATGTCACCCGTGAGAGTCGTATCTAAACGTGTGAGGGGTCCCATATCACTCCAACTGCACAAGCCCCAAACCGTTACATAGTCTCCACCATCTTAAACAGCCCCTGATGACATTCAGGGTCAATGGATTCATGAGGTTGTCTCCATGCCCGTGCGTGTCCATGCGCTCTATACTATTTCAAACGACACTCGTCCGACCAGGCAACTTGTTTCCAGTCAACAACAGTCCAAAGTCGGTGTTGACGGGCCCAGGCGAGGGGTAAAGCATTGTGTCTGAAGTCATCAAGGCTACACGATTCAGCCTTCGGTTCGAAAAGCCCATATCGATGATGTTTGGTTCAATGGTACGCACGCTGACACTGCAGAAATTTTCGAAAGGGTTTCTCTTCTGTTACGTTGAACGATTCTCTTCAGTCGTCGTTGATCTTGTTCTTGCAGGATGGTTTTCCGGCCGCAGCGATGTCGGAAATTTGATGTTTTACCGCATTCCTGATATTCACGATATACCTGTGAAATTGCCGTACGGGAAAATCCCCTCTTCATCGCTACTTCGGAGATGGTGTGTCCCATCACTAGTGCGCCGACTATAACACCACATTGAAACTCATTCAAATCTTGATAACCTGCCATTGTAGCAGCAGTAACAGATCTAACAACTGCGCCAGACACTTATTGTCTTATATAGGCGTTACCGACCGCAGCGCCATATTCAGCCTTTTTACGTATCTCTGTATTTCAGTGCGCATGCCTATACCAGTTTCTTTGCCGCATCAGTGTATATCTCCAAAAAAATTACAGACAATGCAGCAAAATTTGAGATTATTCTTAACTTAATTCTTGATACTCTGCGCAATTTTTGTATGAAAATACCCATCGACATACATTTTATAACGATTCGAATTTTTAATTACCATTGTATCTATAATGTTCTCGTAAATTAATCAAGCAATAAAACTAATTTCACTGTTTACATTTGTAAAAGACGCTAACAAAACGTGCGAAACAGATTTTTGTCGCTTTGAAATTAACTTTGCCCAGAGAAAAGATAACGGAAAAGTGCTGCACTGGATTATTCAATAAATATTTCTTAAGAACTATGCCGAATTTCAGAATGTAGTTTTATAGCATCAGAGAAAAGCTATGTCATAGCTCAAGAAATTAATTCGCATTAAAAGTTTATATTTCAGTGTTTGACAGTATTGCTATAAGCCTAGTGACTAAAGCTGTCCATATCCATAATCTTTATTCTCTTCCTCGTCTTCCTGGAGTAATCTCTTCCTTGCTTTCTTTGCCTAGCCAACTTTTGCCTTTTTTCTTCTGCTGCCTGAGCTTTGCCTAGTCGAGCTTCATCGATGGTCAGTGTGAATGCAGCTAGGTGCAGCCTTAGTCTCTTCAGGCACTTATTCCTACCTACTATTCCACTCGAGAGGCATCACATCCAGCTACCTTCACGGCAAGTGGGGACAAAAATACTGTTATTGGACAACGCATCCATATAAGGTGATTGTACAGGGTGTTTCAAAAATGACCGGTATATTTGAAACGGCAATAAAAACTAAACGAGCAGCGATAGAAATACACAGTTTGTTGCAATATGCTTGGGACAACAGTACATTTTCAGGCGGACAAACTTTCGAAATTACAGTAGTTACAATTTTCAACAACAGATGGCGCTGCAAGTGATGTGAAAGATATAGAAGACAACGCAGTCTGTGGGTGCGCCATTCTGTACGTCGTCTTTCTGCTGTAAGCGTGTGCTGTTCACAACGTGCAAGTGTGCTGTAGACAACATGGTTTATTCCTTAGAACAGAGGACTTTTTCTGGTGTTGGATTTCCACCGCCTAGAACACAGTGTTGTTGCAACAAGACGAAGTTTTCAACGGAGGTTTAATGTAACCAAAGGACCGAAAAGCGATACAATAAAGGATCTGTTTGAAAAATTTCAACGGACTGGGAACGTGACGCATGAACGTGCTGGAAAGGTAGGGCGACCGCGTACGGCAACCACAGAGGGCAACGCGCAGCTACTGCAGCAGGTGATCCAACAGCGGCCTCGGGTTTCCGTTCGCCGTGTTGCAGCTGCGGTCCAAATGACGCCAACGTCCACGTATCGTCTCATGCGCCAGAGTTTACACCTCTATCCATACAAAATTCAAATGCGGCAACCCCTCATTGCCGCTACCATTGCTGCACGAGAGACATTCGCTAACGATATAGTGCACAGGATTGATGACGGCGATATGCATGTGGGCAGCATTTGGTTTACTGACGAAGCTTATTTTTACCTGGACGGCTTCGTCAATAAACAGAACTGGCGCATATGGGGAACCGAAAAGCCCCATGTTGCAGTCCCATCGTCCCAGCGTCCTCAAAAAGTACTGGTCTGGGCCGCCATTTCTTCCAAAGGAATCATTGGCCCATTTTTCAGATCCGAAACGATTACTGCATCACGCTATCTGGTCATTGTTCGTGAATTTGTGGCGGTACAAACTGCCTTAGACGACACTGCGAACACCTCGTGGTTTATGCAAGATGGTGCCCGGCCACTTCGCACGGCCGACGTCTTTAATTTCCTGAATGAATATTTCGATGATCGTGTGATTGCTTTGGGCTATCCGAAACATACAGGAGGCGGCGTGGATTGGCCTCCCTATTCGCCAGACATGAACCCCTGTGACTTCTCTCTGTGGGGACACTTGAAAGACCAGGTGTACCGCCAGAATCCAGAAACAATTGAACAGCTGAAGCAGTACATCTCATCTGCATGTGAAGCCATTCCGCCAGACACGTTGTCAAAGGTTTCGGGTAATTTCATTCAGAGACTACGCCATATTATTGCTACGCATGGTGGATAAAAATATCGTACTATAGAGTTTCCCAGACCGCAGCGCCATCTGTTGTTGAAAATTGTAACTACTGTAATTTCGAAAGTTTGTCTGCCTGAAAATGTACTGTTGTCCCAAGCATATTGCAACAAACGGTGTATTTCTGTCGCTGCTCGTTTAGTTTTTATTGCCGTTTCAAATATACCGGTCATTTTTGAAACACCCTGTAGCTATCATTTGTATTCTGTTTTTCCCTATCTTCACATTTTTTCGGCGGTTAAGGACAGGCTACGTGCGTGAAAGTTGGGACATTTCTTCTTTTGAGTTCAATAAAGGGTTGACAGCAGCGAAGGCAATCAGAAACATTTTCGCCATGTATGAAGATAAAGTCACTGGACAGAGTTCGGAATGAAAATGGTTTTCTTGTACCTTTTACACGTTAAACCAAATACTTCCTCACTTTCTTTTGAATGTGCGTCCACTGTTACGACCCATTTCGAGCGAAACACGTTGATATATGTAAACTAAAAACTGAAATAATTTTGTACTATATGCTGTGATCGACACCTTCTCTACGCTAGATAGAAAATACGTTGTAAACAAAGAAACAAGCACAGATAATCTTTCTTATAGCCTTGACTGGAATACTCTCTTTCAGATTCCGAAGGTGGCAGGGGTAAAATACAGGGAGCGAAAGGCTATTTACAATTTGTACAGAAACCAGATGGCAGTTATACGAGTCGAGGGGCATGAAAGGGATGCAGTGGTTGGGAAGGGAGTGACACAGGGTTGCAGCCTATCCCCGATGTTATGCAATCTGTATATTGAACAAGCAGTAAACGAAACAAAAGAAAAATTCGGAGTCGGTATTAAAATCCATGGAGAAGAAATAAAAGCTTTGAGGTTCGCCGATGACATTGCAAAGGAGGATATAAGATGAACATCAACAAAAGCAAAACGAGGATAATGAAATGTAGTTGAATTAAATTGGGTGATGCTGCGGGAATTAGATTAGGAAATGGGACGCTTAAATTAGTAAATGAGTTTTGCTATTTGGTTAGCAAAATAACTGATGACGGTCGAGGTAGAGAAATTTGTTAACATCCAGTATTGATTTAAGTGTCAGCAAGTCGTTTCTGAAAGTATTTGTATGGAGTATTGCCATGTATGGAAGCGAAACGTAGACGATAAATAGTTTAGACAAGAAGAGAATAGAAGCTTTCGAAATGTGGTGCTACAGAAGAATGCTGAATATTGGATGGGTAGATAACGTAACTGATGAGGAGGTATTGAATAGAATTGGAGAGAAGTGAAATTGGTGGCCCAACTTGATTAGAAGAAGGGATCGGTTGGTAAGGCATATTCTGAGGCATCAGCATGGAGGGTAAAAGCCGTAGAGAGAGACCAAGAGATGAATACACTAAACAGATTCAGAAGGATGGAGGTTGCAGCAGGTACTGGGAGATGAAGAAGCTTGCACAGGATAGAGTAGCATGGAGAGCTGCATCAAACCAGTCTCAGGACTGAAGACCACAACAACAACAACAACAACAACAACAACAACAGCCTTATAGACTCACTTGCAGCTCGTTTCGATTCCGTGGACGAAAAATTAACTCTCAACAAGTTTCTAGCGTAGAGAAGGTGTCGGTCACCGCATAGAAAGAGGAGGCTTGGCAGGTGTTGACGCCCAAACAAACTTTTGTAACTATATTTCTAGCTAGAATTCGATTAT
Organism: Schistocerca americana; assembly: GCF_021461395.2. Classification (NCBI taxonomy): domain Eukaryota; kingdom Metazoa; phylum Arthropoda; class Insecta; order Orthoptera; family Acrididae; genus Schistocerca; species Schistocerca americana. The sequence continues at coordinate 142,251,765 of NC_060128.1, read as the reverse complement.
GAAAATTTGTAATGTTATTCTTAAAGAATCAATCTAATGAATTACAGAACAAAAATTTCAAACTTTTTGTAATTTTGCCCTATACAGGGTGTTACAAAAAGGTACGGCCAAACTTTCAGGAAACATTCCTCACACGCAAAGAAAGAAAATATGTTATGTGGACATGTGTCCGGAAACGCTTACTTTCCATGTTAGAGCTCATTTTATTAGTTCTCTTCAAATCACATTAGTCATGGAATGGAAACACAGCAACAGAACGTACCAGCGTGACTTCAAACACTTTGCTACAGGAAATGTTCAAAATGTCCTCCGTTACCGAGGATACATGCATCCACCCTCCGTCGCATGGAATCCCTGATGTGCTGATGCAGCCCTGGAGAATGGCGTATTTTATCACAGCCGTCCACAATACGAGCACGAAGAGTCTCTACATTTGGTACCGGGGTTGCGTAGACAAGAGCTTTCAAATGCCCCCATAAATGAAAGTCAAGAGGGTTGAGGTCAGGAGAGCGCGGAGGCCATGGAATTGGTCCGCCTCTACCAATCCATCGGTCACCGAATCTGTTGTTGAGAAGCGTACGAACACTTCGATTGACATGTGCAGGAGCTCCATCGTGCATGAACCACATGTTGTGTCGTACTTGTAAAGGAACATGTTCTAGCAGCGCAGGTAGAGTATCCCGTATGAAATCATGGCGGTGAATCGAGGAAGTGCAGTACATACTGACGAAACTAAAATGAGCTCTAACATGGAAATTAAGCGTTTCCGGACACATGTCCACATAACATCTTTTCTTTATTTGTGTGTGAGGAATGTTTCCTGAAAGTTTGGCCGTACCTTTTTGTAACACCCTGTATATGCCCTTAACGATTTACGGCACTGCAAGAGCACATGCTGCCATTGTGTGTGTCTGCTACAGTATTAGAGGCTGCTTATGAGGATAGGAACCACACGATTATAAGTAGAGCAGTAAACACCACTCTACTACCGTGTAAGACCGTTTAAAAGGCCAATATTGGCCTCATTTCTGTGAGGAACGTAGTCCACAATATTTTTCAAGTGTGCCATATCCGACCCTATTTAACAGTTACTTGGAGGAAATAGTGAAAAGTAGTTTGGATGGAAAAAGAGGCGCCAGGATAAGTGGACGTAAAACAGAATGCAAAAGATTCGGAGGATGGCCTGGCGATTCTTGCAGGAAACGAAAAGCCACTGATTCAAGTGATAAATGACCTGAATGAAGCATATGGTATGAAAATAAATAAAAAGAGGGCTGACAACTCTGAGGAGGTCTTGCACTCTGTGGGTTTAGTACAAACTTAATTACGCCTGTCGATAGTTCTTCTATGAAGAATGAGTTAGAGAGTATCAAAGTATCGACACATCTACCTATGTGATTACTCTGCTATTCACAGTGCCTGGCAGAGGGCTCAATGAACCACCTTCAAGCTGTCTCTGTACCGTTCCACTCTAGAAAGGCGCGGGAAAAACGAGCACTTAAATTTTTCTGTGCGAGCCCTGATTTCTCTTATTTTTATCGTGATGATCATTTCTCCCTATGTAGGTGGGCGCCAACAGAATTTTTTCGCAATCTGAGGATAAAACTGGTGACTGAAATTTCATGAGAAGATGCCGTCGAAACGGAAAACGCCATTGTTTTAATGATTGCCACTCCAATTCACGTATCATGTCTGTGACACTATCTCTCCTATTTCGCGATAATACAAAACGAGCTGCCCTTCTTTGTACTTTTTTGATGTCATCCGTCAGTCCCACCTGATGCGAGTTCCACAACGCACAACAATACTCCAGAATAGGGCGGACAAGTGTAGTGTAAGCAGTCCCTTTATTACACCTGTTGCACCTTTTAAGTGTTCTGCCAATGAATCTCAGTCTTTGTTTTGCTCTACTCACAACACTTTCTATGTGTTCGTTCCAATTTAGGTTATTTGTAATTGTAGTCCCTAAGTATTTAATTGAATTTACAGCCTTAAGATTTGTGTGACTTAACGCGTAATCGAAATTTAGCTGATTTCTTTCAGTACTCAAGTGAATAACTACACACTTTTCCTTATTCTGGGTCAATTGCCACCTTTCGCACCATACAGATATCTTATCTAAATCATTTTGCAAGTCGTTTTGATCATCTGATGACTTTACAAGACGATAAATGACAGCATCTCAGATTGTCTTCTATGTCGTTAAAATAGATCAGGAACAGTAGAGGGCCTATAACACTTCCTTGGGGGACGCCGGATATTACTTCTGTTTTACTCGATGACTTTCCGTCTATTACTAAGGACCTTTCTGACAGGAAATCACGAATCCGGTTGCATAACTGAGGCGATACTCCGTAGGCACGCAGTTTGGTTAGAAGACACTTGAGAGGAACGGTGTCGAAAGCCTCCTGGAAATCTAAAAATATGGATTCAATTTGACATCCGCTGTCGATAGCACTTATTACTTCATGAGTATAAAGAGCTAGTAGTGTTTCACAAGAACGATATTTTCTGAAACCGTGCTGACTACGTGTCAATAAATCGTTTTCTTCGAGGTACCTCATAATGTTCGAATACAAAATATGTTCCAAAACCCTACTGCAAATCGACGTTAGTGATATAGGCCAGTAATTCAGCGGATTACTCCTACTTCCCTTTTTGGGTATTGGTGTGACTTGAGCAATTTTCCAGTCTTTAGATACGGATCTTTCTGTGAGCGAGTGGTTGTATATAATTGCTGAATATGGAGTTATTTTATCAGCATACTCTGAGAGGAACCTGACTGGTATACAACCTGGACCGGAGGCCTTGCCTTTATTAAGTTATTTAAGCTGCTTCGTGACTCCGAGGATATCTACTTCTATGTTTCTCAGCTTGGCGGTTGTCCTTGATTGGAATTAAGGAATATTTACTTCGTCTTCTTTGGTGAGGGAGTTTCGGAAAACCGTGTTTAATAACTCTGGTTTAGTGGCACTGTCATCAGTGACTTCGCCGTTGTTATCGCGCAGTGAAGGTATTGTTGTGTCTTGCCACTGGTGTGCTTTATGTATGACCAGAATCTCTTTCAGTTTCGAGACAGATTTCGAGATACGTGACATATAAAGCTATATCTTTTGTGTTCATTAACTTAGAACCATACATTTTGTACACCGCCAAGAGACCGTAGAACTTAGTACCTGACATAAGCTTCGCCTTAAATTCTCCACCTGTTTTTATGAAAAAGACGGACAGACAGACACCCGGTCAACAAATGGCAAAAAAATAAAATAAAATAACATAGTAAAAATGTGATATAATTACAAATTAACAATTTTCGGATTTTTTTTGCCTGTACAGTGAAACCTACTTCTTTTAACTTTTTTTGTTTCTAGGTCAACGCGAATTACCCTACATAATTTGATGAGGGAGTCTGCGAATATCAAACTTCGTGACATTAATGGCCGTATCTTTTGGTGTTATTGATTTAGAAGCCTAAATTTTTTTACATCGCCAAGAGTCCGTAGACCTTAGTACTTGACTTAAGCTTCAGTCCGGAACCACATGGCTGCTGCGGGCGCAGGTTCGAATCCTGCCTCGGGCATAGATGTGTGTGATGTCCTTAGGTTAGTTAGGTTTAAGTAGCTCTAAGTCTAGGGGACTGACGACCTCAGGTGTTAAGTCCGATAATGCTTAGAGCTGTTTGAACTAATTTGGACGTGACATAAATTCCAACTTGATGTCTCTACGCTTTCCTGAGGTAAAGGGATCTTAATAGACGTGCAGAAGACGAACAAAAAAAAAAAAAATATTTTTTATGTGCTATAAATACACATTAGCAATTTTTCGGATTTTTCTTTACTTGTACTGCGAAACCTTGCTTCGTGACAAATTTCATGATTCTAGGTCAACAGGCTTTTGATTGAGTTTTCAAGTATCGAAATATGAGACACAAATGGCCGTATCTACTGACGTAGAAGCTTACATTTTTCTCACTACCAAGGGACTATAGACCTTAATTTGTGACACAAATTTCAACATGATACCTCAATGCGTTCCTGAGGAAAGAGGGTTATTAACAGTCAGACAGAGAGGCATACAGACAGACAACAAGTGAGCGGATAAAGGTTTTGCTTTTACCGATTGAGATATGGTCAACCTAAACACGAAGGGCATGGTTGTGGGATTAAAGAAAAAAAGAGTGAAACATAACTTAGAATCTGAAACCATAGAACAGGTGAGAGTATTAAAGTATTTGGAAAGTTGGTTCAGGGAAGATACGCATTTTGAACAGGTTCAAATGGTTGAAATGGCTCTGAGCCCTATGGGACTTAACATCTGAGGTCATCAGTCCCCTAGAACTTAGAACCACTTAAACCTAACTAACCTAAGGACATCACACACAGCCATGCCCGAGGCTGGATTCGAACCTGCGATCGTAGCTGTCACGCGGTTCTAGACTGAAGCGCCTAGAACCGCTCGGCCACACCGGGCGGCTCATTATGAACAGGAGATCAAAGTCAGAATGGCGCTGGAGACGTGCTCTTGTAAGTAGCTGAAACGTGGGCATTGAGAAAGCAGGAACAGAGGAGAGTTGAAGGTTGTCAAATATGGATATGGCGCAGAACTGACGAGATGAGCTGGGCTCATAAATTCAGGAATGAGGGGATACTCAGGAGAGTTGGAGAAGATCTGAGGATGTTGCTGACAGCGAGGAACAGAATGCTGAACTGGACAGGACAAAATTTGAGACAGGACTGTCTTCTTGTGGAGGCTATTGTAGGTTTTAGGCTGGGGAAGAGATGGAAATTGAGAAGAGGATACTAGAAGGTGGATGATGTCGGTAGACCGCAAGGAGGGCACCAAAGAATGAACAGGAAAACAGAGGACAGAGAAGTACGGGGTTATGGAGTGTAAACTTGCCGCAAGGAAAATAATAATTATTTCAGCTGATCCATTAGTTGACGACTAGATCCCCTACAGTCATGGAATTGAGGGAATGTTGATTGCTGTGTCTCACTGCTGTTCCAAATAGTCAAAGACGTTTCCTATGGGATTCAGATCGGATGATTTATTGGAGCAGTCAAGGTGCGGCAGGATGCCTGAATGTTCGTCAAGCGACGATCGCCTACATCTACATCCATAAATTTTTAGACAACATAGTTGTATGGAGATAAACAGCGGTTAGTTTACTTATAATCAATTATTCAAAATGACAGTCATAATCGCATTATTTATTTTGCAGCCAATTGGTTTCAATCCGCGATGGGGTCATCTTCAGGGCAATTTACACCATTTGGTCGCTCGCTGGGGCCAGGCAGAGTGACGACTCCAGCGAGCGACCAGATGGTGTAAACTGAGGCACCGCAGAGCATTTGTAAAGTGCCGCCATCGTACAACCAGCGATATATTTCAATATTTTGAAATTAGTCTCAGTTTTTTTAGCGTATTATACGGGGTGATCCAAAAAGAATACCACAACCTTACGAAATTAAAACTCTGCAACGACAAAAGGCAGAGCTAAGCACTATCTGTCGGCGAATTAAGGGAGCTATAAAGTTTTATTTAGTTGTACATTTGTTCGCTTGAGGCGCTGTTGACTAGGCGTCAGCGTCAGTTGATGCTAAGATGGCGACCGCTCAACAGAAAGCTTTTTGTGTTATTGAGTACGGCAGAAGTGAATCGACGACAGTTGTTCAGCGTGCATTTCGAACGAAGTATGGTGTTAAACCTCCTGATAGGTGGTGTATTAAACGTTGGTATAAACAGTTTACAGAGAATGGGTGTTTGTGCAAAGGGAAAAGTTCTGGACGGCCGAGAACGAGTGATGAAAATGTAGCACGCATCCAGCAAGCATTTGTTCGCAGCCCAGGAAAATCGACTCGCAGAGCTAGCAGAGAGCTGCAAATTCCACAATCAACTGTATGGAGAGTCCTACGAAAAAGGTTAGTTATGAAACCTTATCGTCTGAAATTGGTTCAAGCACCGTCTGCAGCTGATAAGATTAAAAGAATCGATTTCTGTGATTTTATCCTTGCTCAAATGGAAACAGATGAATCTTTCGTTTTAAAGATTGTGTTTAGTGATGAAGCAACTTTCCACACTAACGGGAAAGTCAACCGTCACAATGTCTGTATATGGGGCACTGAGAATCCGCGGGAAACAACTCAGTATGAACGTGACTCGCCTAAGGTGAACGTTTTCTGTGCCATTGCAGCCAATAAAGTTTTTGGTCCCTTTTTCTTCGAAGGTGCTACTGTAACTGGACTACAGTATCTGGAGATGTTAGAGAATTGGCTGTTCCCTCAGCTCGAACAAGAAGCACAACAATTCATATTTCAGCAGGATGGAGCGCCACCACATTGGCACTTATCTGTCCGTAACTACCTGAACGTCAACTACCCGAGGCGATGGATCGGCCGCCAGGCAGCCCGTGACAGAGCACTTCATCACTGGCCTCCAAGAAGCCCTGGTCTTACCCCTGCGATTTTTTCTTATGGGGGTATGTTAAGGATATGGTGTTTCGGCCACCTCTCCCAGCCACCACTGATGATTTGAAACGAGAAATAACAGCAGCTATCCAAACTGTTACGCCTGATAAGCTACAGAGAGTGTGGATCGAGTTGGAGTATCGGGTTGATATTGCTCGAGTGTCTGGAGGGGGCCATATTGAACATCTCTGAACTTGTTTTGAGTGAAAAAAAAACCTTTTTAAATACTCTTTGTAATGATGTACAACAGAAGGTTATATTATGTTTCTTTCATTAAATACACATTTTTAAAGTTGTGGTATTCTTTTTGAATCACCCTGTATACTATATGCGTGTGTCAAAGACAGTGCGCTCTTATACTGTACTCGGATTACAGCCGACAATATGAGGGAATCGTGCCGTAAAGGTGGAGGGATTTCTCGACATCTGCGACTGTAATTCGGTAACGCTATGAATAATCCGCAGAAACAGGGAAGTCCGAATGCAGAGCCGGCAATCAGTCAAACGGATGCCAATATGGATGCCCCCCCTCCCGGGCGCGGCGCCAAACAGCGATAATTTGCTGTAATCCGCGCGGCCGCCATAAAACTCTTAAAGCCAGACGTATCGCATTCCATATTATTGCGCCGCGCGGCAAATCCTCAGGAGGCGATTGCCCGCGGTGTGTCGCAACGAGTCACCGGCATAAATCAGGGGCGCAGCTCATAACGCACGGCAGACGGCAGCGGCGGCTGGTGCACGGTATTCCGCTGTTTGCATCCGGACCGTAAACGTAGCTGTCAGCTTCGGCGCGATGAAAGGCGCGCGGTAAAGCCGTGTATTCAGAGGGTTTCCCCCTCACACAGGTGGCGGGATTTTCTGTTGATTTCAGGTACGGTGTTCCCTCAGAAAATGGGATTCGCGATATTAAAGATATATGAGTGTAGTCATAAATTTTTAAGTAAATTAAATGTCGCATGGCATTGTTGGCGTGGCAAAGGCCTTGCCGCGGTGGATACACCGGTTCCCGTGAGATCACCGAAGTTAAGCGCTGTCGGGCGTGGCCGGCACTTGGATGGGTGACCGTCCAGCTGCCATGCGCTGTTGCCATTTTTCGGGGTGCACTCAGCCTCGTGATGCCAATTGAGGAGCTACTCGACCGAATAGTAGCGGCTTCGGTCAAGAATAACACCATAACGACCGGGAGAGCGGTCCCCTCACAAAATGGGATTCGCAATATCAAAGATATGTGAGTGTAGTCATAAATTTTTAAGTAAATTAAATGTCGTATGGCATTGTTGGCCTGGCAACGGCCTTGCCGCAGTGGATACACCGATTCCCGTGAGATCACCGAAATTAAGCGCTGTCGGGCGTGGCCGGCACTTGGATGGGTGACCATCCAGCCGCCATGCGCTGTTGCCATTTTTCGGGGTGCACTCAGCCTCGTGATGCCAGTTGAGGAGCTACTCGACCGAATAGTAGCGGCTTCTGTCAAGAATACCGTCTTAACGACCGGGAGAGCGGTGTGCTGGCCCCACGCCCCTCCTAACCGCATCCTCCTGTGAGGATGACACGGCGGTCGGATGGTCCCGGTAGGCCACTCGTGGCCTGAAGACGGAGTACATTCATGGCATTGTTGGCTGGCATATGCCACAGGGCAGGTACTGCCGATCAGCGGAAAAGGTGTTATTTCTCCGCGCACATTGGCCTATTTCTTTGCGGGTATGAGAGAATTGCGTCGTGTGAGCTTTTATGCAGTGCGAATGAGTCTAGAGTAAAATGGAAATGTGTGACTAGGGCCTCCTATCCAGTAGACCGTTCGCCGGGTGCAAGTCTTTCGATTTGTTGACGCCACTTCGGTGACTTACGCGCCGATGGGGATGAAATGATGATGATTGGGACAACACAACACCCAGTACCTGAGAGGAGAAAATCTCCAACCCAGCCGGGAATCGAACCCGGGCCCTTAGGATGGACATTCTGTCGCACTGAACACTCAGCTACTGGGGGGGCGGAGAGTCTAGAGTCATTCAAAGGAAGCCTAGATTGCTGGGGAGAACCCCCCCTTTTTTTTTTAATTTTCTGAATCTTCAATCTTCTGACTGGTTTGGCGCGGCCCGCCACGAATTCTTCTCTCGTACCAACCTCTTCACCTCGGGGTAGCAGTTGCAACCTACGTCGTCAAGTATTTGTTGGATGTATTCCAACCTCTGTCTTCCTCTGCAGTTTTTGTCCTCTACAGCTCCCTCTATTACCATGGAAGTCATTCCCTCCTGTCATTACAGATGTCCTATCATCCTGTCCCTTCTCCTTATCAGTGTTTTCCACATATTCCTTTCCTCTCCGATTCTGTGTAGAACCTCCTCTTTTCCTACCTAATCAGTCCACTTAATTTTCAACATTCGTCTGTAGCACCACATCTCAAAAACTTCTATTCTCTTCGGTTCCGGTTTTACCACATTCCATGTTTCGCTACCGTACAATGCTGTGATCCAGACGTACATTCTCAGAAATTCACTCCTCAAATTAAAGCCGTGTTTGATACTAGTAGACTTCTATTCGCCAGGAATGCCTTTTTTTGCGTGTGCCAGTCTGCTTTTCATGTTCTCCTTGCTCCGCCCGTCATTAGTTATTTTGCCGCCTACGTAGGGGAATTCCTCAACTTCATTCACTTCGTGACCATCAACCCTGATGTTAAGTTTTTCGTTGTTTTTATTTCTGCTACTTTTCATTACTTTCGTTTTTCTGGAATTTACTCTGATTCCATATTCTGTACTCATCAGACTGTTCGTTCCATTCAGCAGATCACGTAATTCTTCTTGACTTTCACTCAGGATAGCAATGTGATCAGCGAATCGTATGATTGATATGATCTTTCACCTTGAATTTAATTCCACTCTTGAAGCTTTCTTTCGTTTCCAATCATTGCTTCTTCGGTATACAGATTGAACAGTAGGGGCGAAAGACTACTTCCCTGTCTTATAACCTTTCTACCCCGAGCACTTAGTTCCTGGTCGCCCACTCTCATTATTCTCTCTCGTACATATTGTGTATTAACCGTCTCTCCCTATAGCTTACCCCTATTTTTCTCAGAATTTCGAACGTCTTATATCATTTTACATTGTCTAACGCATTTTCCAGGTCGACAGATCCTATGAACGTGTCTTGATTTTTCTTTAGCGTTGTTTCCATTATCAACCGCAACGTCAGAATTGCCTCTCTGGTGCCTTTATCTTTACTAAAGGCAAACCGATCGTCATCTAACACATCCTCAATTGATATAATGCTAATTGGAGGCGATTTTATGCTACAGAGAGTAGGCTGGGACGATTATGTATTCACTGCAGACGGAGAAAGCCAGTCAGTATTGCAAAGTAATTTTGAACACGTTTTCCGAGAACTGTTCACCAGACGACGTACATTGGAAATATCTTAGACCTTGTAGCTACAAAAAACGTACGTTAATATGGATGGGCGTGGAAAACAAACACGTAATATTCGGACATAATATTAGTAGTGTCCTGCTGGATACAGTCAAGTCGATTAAATATCTGAGGGTAGCACTGCAAAGCGATATGAAATGAAACTAGCATGTGAGGAATCTAGAAGGAAGGGCGATTGCTTGACTTCGGTTTATTGGGAGAATTTTAGGAAAGTATGGTTCATCTGTGAAGGAGACAGCCACTGCGACCTATTCTTGAGTACCACTCAAGTGTTTGGCACCCACACCTGGTTGGAATAAAGATGCCATCGAAGCAATTCAGAGGCGGACTGCTAGATTTGTTACCGGTAGGTTCGAACAACGCGGTAGCACTACGGAGATGCTTCAGGAACTCAAATAGGAATCCCTGCACAGAAGGCGAAGTACTTTGCGAGAAACACTATTGAGAAAATTTAGGGAACTGCCATTTGAGACTGACTGCAGAACGATTCCCCTGCTGACAGCGTATAACCGCAGGAGGATTACAACGGTCAGAAATTTGAGCTCCGTTGCTCTATTTGCGAGTGGAACGGGAAATGAAATCTACATCGACATCCATACTTCGCAAGCCACCTGACGGTGTGTGGCGGGGGTACTTTGAGTACCTCTATCGGTTCACCCTTCTATTCCAGTCTCGTGTTGTTCGTGGAAACAAAGGTTGTCGGTATGCCTCTGTGTGGGCTCTAATCTCTCTGATTTTATCCTCACGGTCTCTTCGCGAGATATACGTAGGAGGGAGCAATATACTGCTTGACTCCTCTGTGAAGGTATGTTCTCGAAACTTCAACAAAAGCCCGTACCGAGCTACTGAGCGTCTCTCTTGCAGAGTCTTCCACTCGAGTTTATCTATCATCTCCGTAACGCTCTCACGATTATTAAACGATCCCGTAAGTAACCTACTTCCTTTGTTTTCGGATTGCAATTTCTTAGGATTCTTCCAACGAATTTCAGTCTGGCATCTGCTTCACCGACGATCAACTTTATATGATCATTCCATTTTAAATCATTCCTAATGGCTACTCCCAGATAATTTATTGAATTAACTGCTTCCAGTTGCTGACCTGCTATACTGTAGCTAAATGATAAAGGATCTTTCTTTCAACGTATTCGCAGCACATTACACTAGTATACATTGAGATTCAATTGCCATTCCCTGCATCATGCGTCAATTCGTTGCTGATCCTCCTGCGTTTCAGCAGATAGTAGTATAGGGTACCCTCTGCCACGCAACATACAGTGGCTTGTGCAGCATGCACGTATGTGGTCTAATCGATGCACGCACGGTATAGTGCTCCAGGGGTTGCACAAAAATATATAAACATATCAACAGATGTACGTTTGAACATAAATGCAGATCGCAGCCAAGCCTGCAGGTTGTGCTGCAACAGTCGAACCGAAAGTCGCCCTTGCGGGCTTTCAAAAAATTTTGATGTATCGAGATTCATCTGCCTACTATTAATTTCTATACGAACTGTGAACTGTCTTTAAGGGTTTCACAAAGTCCGTCAGCCGCCCGGTGTGGCCGTGCGGTTCTAGGCGCTTCAGTCTGGAACCGCGTGACCGCTATGGTCGCAGGTTCGAATCCTGCCTCGGGCATGGATGTCTGTGATGTCCTTAGGTTGGTTAGGTTTAAGTAGTTCTAAATTCTAGGTGACTGATGACCTCAGAAGTTAAGTCCCATAGGGCTCAGAGCCATTTTTTTTTGAAAGTCCGCCATCTTTGGCACTCCAGGAAAGTGTCCTTCATCGACACAGCGTCACCATGGAATTCCCAGCCACGCAGTCGCTGGACCACGCGCTGGGGCTACCCCTGACGTCCGACACCATGCGGTCGGCCCTCCGAGCGGCCTGCGCGGCCACGCCTACTCCGAACTTACAAGGGAACCTCCCCATCACACCCCCCCTCGGATTTAGTTATAAGTTGGCACAGTGGATAGGCCTTGAAAAACTGAACACAGATCAATCGAGAAAACAGGAAGAAGTTGTGTGGAACTATGAAAAAAATAAGAAAAATATACAAACTGAGTAGTCCATGCACAACATAGGTAACATAGGTAACATCAAGGATAGTCTGAACCCAGGAGCGCCGTGGTCTCGTGCTAAGTGTGGGCAGTTGCGGATCTAGAGGTCTTTGGTTCAAGTCTTCCCTCGAGTGAAAAGTTTACATACTTTATTTTCGCAAAGTTATGATCCGTCCGTTCGTTCATTGATGTCTCTGTTCACTGTAATAAGTTTAGTGCCTGTGTTTTGCGACCGCACAGCAAAACCGTGTGATTAGTAGACGAAAGGACGTGCCTCTCCAATGGGAACCGAAAACATTTGATCGGAAGGTCATAGGTCAACCGGTTCCTCCACAGGAAAACACGTCTGATATATTCTATACGACACTGGTGACGGCATGTGCGTCACATGACAGGAATATGTTGTCGACCCATCTAACTTGTACACTTGGCGAATGGGTATAAAGATTCTTCTACCTTGCCCGATTTAGGTTTTCTTGTGGATGTGATAATGAATCCCAAAAAAGTGATGAAAACATAAGAGTTTGTCACATAAACTGCAACAAATGAATGCAATAGTTTCACAGTCGCACAGTTTTCCCCGTGCTCTGTCAAAACATATGTTTTTAACGTCTTCAAATTTTTCCGTTTAGGTGTAGCGTTCCCATACTACGGCACAGTTACCTCGCATCGGACGGACGGACGGACAGATAATACGTGTCTGGAAATAAAAAAATTAAACTTTTCACTCGAGGGAAGACTTGAACCGAGGACCTCTCATTCCGCAGCTGCTCACGCTAACCACGGGGCCACGGCGCTCTTGTGCTCACACTATCCTTGATGTTACCTATCTTGCGCATGGACTAATCGGTTTGTATATTTTGCTTATTTTTTTCATAGTTCCACACAACTTCTTCCTGTTTTCTCGATTGATCTGTGTTCAGTTTTTCAAGGCCTATCCGCTGTGCCAACTTATAACTAAATCTGAAGGGGGTGTGATGGGGAGGTTCCCTTGTTAGAATATTTTCAGGGCGCCAAAACTCGCCCGTTACCTCACACCCTGTGTAATGCCCTAAGTGCATTGCACGTATCAGTCGTGTAAGAACAGTGTTCCGTGTAGTTGCGATTGCGTTATGTCGGATCTGAGTAAATTCGAACGTGGGAACATTGTTGGTGCTCATGTGATGGGTGTTTCCGTAACCAATGGATACCATGTGTTTGGCGTTTCAAGAGGCATCGCTCGATAATGAATACCCTTAGATGCATACATGCGTTGATATGCGTCAACGGGGACAGTTGAAAATGTGTGCCCCGACTGGGACTCGAAGCCGGGATCTCCTGCTTACATGGCAGACGCTATATCCATCTGAACCACCGATGACACTGCAGAGACTTACACTCCTGGAAATTGAAATAAGAACACCGTGAATTCATTGTCCCAGGAAGGGGAAACTTTATTGACACATTCCTGGGGTCAGATACATCACATGATCACACTGACAGAACCACAGGCACATAGACACAGGCAACAGAGCATGCACAATGTCGGCACTAGTACAGTGTATATCCACCTTTCGCAGCAATGCAGGCTGCTATTCTCCCATGGAGACGATCGTAGAGATGCTGGATGTAGTCCTGTGGAACGGCTTGCCATGCCATTTCCACCTGGCGCCTCAGTTGGACCAGCGTTCGTGCTGGACGTGCAGACCGCGTGAGATGACGCTTCATCCAGTCCCAAACATGCTCAATGGGGGACAGATCCGGAGATCTTGCTGGCCAGGGTAGTTGACTTACACCTTCTAGAGCACGTTGGGTGGCACGGGATACATGCGGACGTGCATTGTCCTGTTGGAACAGCAAGTTCCCTTGCCGGTCTAGGAATGGTAGAACGATGGGTTCGATGACGGTTTGGATGTACCGTGCACTATTCAGTGTCCCCTCGACGATCACCAGTGGTGTACGGCCAGTGTAGGAGATCGCTCCCCACACCATGATGCCGGGTTTTGGCCCTGTGTGCCTCGTTCGTATGCAGTCCTGATTGTGGCGCTCAGCTGCACGGCGCCAAACACGCATACGACCATCATTGGCACCAAGGCAGAAGCGACTCTCATCGCTGAAGACGACACGTCTCCATTCGTCCCTCCATTCACGCCTGTCGCGACACCACTGGAGGCGGGCTGCACGATGTTGGGGCGTGAGCGGAAGACGGCCTAACGGTGTGCGGGACCGTAGCCCAGCTTCATGGAGACGGTTGCGAATGGTCCTCGCCGATACCCCAGGAGCAACAGTGTCCCTAATTTGCTGGGAAGTGGCGGTGCGGTCCCCTACGGCACTGCGTAGGATCCTACGGTCTTGGCGTGCAACCGTGCGTCGCTGCGGTCCGGTCCCAGGTCGACAGGCACGTGCACCTTCCGCCGACCACTGGCGACAACATCGATGTACTGTGGAGACCTCACGCCCCACGTGTTGAGCAATTCGGCGGTACGTCCACCCGGCCTCCCGCATGCCCACTATACGCCCTCGCTCAAAGTCCGTCAACTGCACATACGGTTCACGTCCACGCTGTCGCGGCATGCTACCAGTGTTAAAGACTGCGATGGAGCTCCGTATGCCACGGCAAACTGGCTGACACTGACGGCGGCGGTGCACGAATGCTGCGCAGCTAGCGCCATTCGACGGCTAACACCGCGGTTCCTGGTGTGTCCGCTGTGCCGTGCGTGTGATCATTGCTTGTACAGCCCTCTCGCAGTGTCCGGAGCAAGTATGGTGGGCCTGACACACCGGTGTCAATGTGTTCTTTTTTCCATTTCCAGGAGTGTATCTGTAAATGGCTCTGAGCACAATGGGATTTAACATCTGAGGTCATCAGTCCCCTAGAACTTAGAACTACTTAAACCTAACTAACCTAAGGACATCACACACATCCATGCCCGAGTCAGGATTCGAACCTGCGACCGTAGCAGTCTTGCGGTTCCGGACTGAAGCGCCTAGAACCGCACGGCCACCGCGGGCGGCAGACTTATCTCTGGCACGCCTCCCGTGAGACCACATTCTCAACTTATTGTCCCGCACTATATTCGTAGTGCCCCTGCCCATTACACTCATTACTCGTGGCTTTATCGGTTTCCGGAAGAGTTGGGGCAATGTGTGTGCATCCGCACAGAAGATGGTCAAATGGCTGATGAGCCTTAACTATGTATATGAAAATGGTATCTTTTCTTTCGGACACACGCATATCGGCCATTTGACCATCTTTTGTGCGGATGCACACACACACACACACACACACACACACACACACACACACTCACGCTCTCTCTCTCTCTCTCTCTCTCTCTCTCCGAACTCTTACGGGATTCGGTAAAGCTGCGAGTATTGAGTGTAATGGGCAGAGACACTACGAATATAGTGAGGGCTACGGATATAGTGAGGGACAATAAGTTGAGAATGTGGGTCTCACGGGAGGCGTGCAAGAGATAAGTTACTGCAGTCGCACTATCCTCTGTGTCCTCGGTGGCTCAGATGGATAGAGCGTCTTCCATGTAAGCAGGAGATCCCGCATTCGAGTCCCAGTCAGGGCACACGTTTTCAACTGTCCCCGTTGACGTATATCAACGCCTGTGTGCAGCTGAGGGTATTCATTTCATTGTACTGATTTAATTGTAATTTCATTGTAACGGGCTGCACGGTCACCGATGGTGCCTGTTCTTTCGGACATGTCCGAAAGTACAGATACCATCTTCATATATATCGTTTGCTAAGTTATAACGCCGACGTAAGCTTGTGCTGAGTGATCGTAACATAAGGTCACTGAACAGCATTCAGACAAAAATTAGAGGAAGACTTCAGCAAAAGTCACTTCATAACTGAATGTCGCACTCGCGAACCCTGTCTGCACCAAAACATCACGAAGGGAGGTCCAAAGAGCACTGCGGGGCGAGGTGATATTCCAGAACGGCTTATCTGTTAACTTAAATGCCCATAAGAGGAAAACGTGGTCCTGAAGTCCTAAAACCTGGGCTATGGAGCAATGGAAGAAAGTCATTAGGTCGGATCAGTCTCGTATCACATTTTTTTCCAACTTCTGGTCGAAATTATGTGCCAAAAGTGAAACAAAGTGGGGTTCGGTGATGGTTTGGACAGTCATATTGTGCTCTTTTTTGGGCCCCATGGGCTGTACGACCATTTTGGCTTATCACGTCCATCCTGTGGTATAATGTTTGCTCCCCAATGGTGACGCCGTGTTCCAACAATATTGAGCCCCTGTTCATAGAGCTCGCATCGTCCACGGCTGGTATTGTGAACACGAGGATCAATTGTCGTATCTCTCCTGACTACCATAGCTACGGGATCTAAGTCTTATTGAGCACTTGCGGTCTAATTTGGAGGGAAGGATGCTTCATCATCAGCCACCTCCAACATCGTTTCCTCAACTGGCCACTGTATCGCAGGAAGAATGGTATATGATCCTCTTGAAAACTATACAGGACCTCAATTTTTCCATTCGGAGACGACTAAAGGCTGTTTTGAATGCCAACGGTTTTCCTATACCGTATTAGGCATGGTAGCACCAATGGCGTCGGCGAGCTTAAGGGGGAGCGACAGGGTGACGGTCGAAAAACCTTGAAATTTTTTATTACGGAATTCTAGTGTATGTATAATGAAGAATTTGTCCCCAAAATACAGGGTGATTCAAAAAGAATACCACAACCTTAGGAATTTAAAACTCTGCAACGACAAAAGGCAGAGCTAAGCACTATCTGTCGGCGAATTAAGGGAGCTATAAAGTTTCATTTAGTTGTACATTTGTTCGCTTGAGGCGCTGTTGACTAGGCGTCAGCGTCAGTTGATGCTAAGATGGCGACCGCTCAACAGAAAGCTTTTTGTGTTATTGAGTACGGCAGAAGTGAATCGACGACAGTTTTCAGCGTGCATTTCGAACGAAGTATGGTGTTAAACCTCCTGATAGGTGGTGTATTAAACGTTGGTATAAACAGTTTACAGAGAATGGGTGTTTGTGCAAAGGGAAAAGTTCTGGACGGCCGAGAACGAGTGATGAAAATGTAGCACGCATCCAGCAAGCATTTGTTCGCAGCCCAGGAAAATCGGCTCGCAGAGCTAGCAGAGAGCTGCACATTCCACAATCAACTGTATGGAGAGTCCTACGAAACAGGTTAGTTATGAAACCTTATCGTCTGAAATTGGTTCAAGCACTGTCTGCAGCTGATAAGATTAAAAGAATCGATTTCTGTGATTTTATCCTTGCTCAAATGGAAACAGACGAATCTTTCGTTTCAAAGATTGTGTTTAGTGATGAAGCAACTTTCCACACTAACGGGAAAGTCAACCGTCACAATGTCTGTATATGGGGCGCTGAGAATCCGCGGGAAACAACTCAGTATGAACGTGACTCGCCTAAGGTGAACGTTTTCTGTGCCATTGCAGCCAATAAAGTTTTTGGTCCCTTTTTCTTCGAAGGTGCTACTGTAACTGGACTACAGTATCTGGAGATGTTAGAGAATTGGCTGTTCCCTCAGCTCGAACAAGAAGCACAACAATTCATATTTCAGCAGGATGGAGCGCCACCACATTGGCAACTGTCCGTAACTACCTGAACGTCAACTACCCGAGGCGATGGATCGGCCCCCAGACAGCCCGTGACAGAGCACTTCATCACTGGCCTCCAAGAAGCCCTGATCTTACCCACTGCGATTTTTTCTTATGGGGGTATGTTAAGGATATGGTGTTTCGGCCACCTCTCCCAGCCACCATTGATGATTTGAAACGAGAAATAACAGCAGCTATTCAAACTGTTACGCCTGATATGCTACAGAGAGTGTGGAACGAGTTGGAGTATTGGGTTGATATTGCTCGTGTATCTGGAGGGGGCCATATTGAACATATCTGAACTTGTTTTTGAGTGAAAAAAAACCTTTTTAAATACTCTTTGTAATGATGTATAACAGAAGGTTGTATTATGTTTCTTTCATTAAATACACATTTTTAAAGTTGTGGTATTCTTTTTCAATCACCCTGTAGTATGCCCGAACTCGATAAAGAAACGATTCTGTGATCGTTTCAAGTCGCCATTAGGGAACCGGTTGCCACAAGTCTTTATCGATGCCATCACTCCTGTTTATACCAATTTGAGTAAACCTGATATGCCGGAGCGTTGTTTTGGGCAGTTTTACTCAAAATGTGAACGTAAGTTTCAATAGTCTCATTTGGAGGTACGTTCGAAAGATAACAACCAGCCGAAAATAAGCTGTCAACATTGCTTCAAATTTGGCCGTATGTCTGTTCATTGTAGGCCATACTGCATTAATGCATGTGACAAATACCCTTCAAATCAGCGATGGAAGGCTTAGATTCTGTGAAGATGGGGACGTCAGCGGCGATGCGCTGAGTGAGGAAAATGGCTTTCAGGACGAAAATGAGGGCTTATCAGGTCAAAATAGCAGTAAGCGGCCATCCACTGGTCGGGGAGATACTGATTATGGACCAGGGATCGAGATATCCCGTAAGTTTCAAGCTTTGTCCCTTTTTTTATAAGGTAAATACTTATGAAACTTTAAACGCTTTTTTCTCAAAACTATGTTTTTCGGCATGATTGTCGTCACCCAAGCTACAATTTTCATCCCATATTAATGTTTTTTGGTATCCCTTGAAAGAAACCGTATTATTTTCAGTTCATCGTAGAAGATTTCTTTTTTCATGTTGATGTTTAGCAGTTTTTTCGGCCAGAAACGAGGGGTCCAAAAATGGCATTGCAGGTTGAGGCAGGAGGAGAAATCGGCCGTGGCAGAGCACGCGCTGAGTGAGACCGACCACGTGGTAAAATTCGCCGACACGGAAGTTCTGGCTGTAGAAAAGCACTATCACACGCGCGTGTTCAGAGAAGCTGTAGAAATACAAAAAACACGCAAACAGCTTCAACAAGAAAGAGAAAAGCCATAAGGTAAACGGATCCTGGCTTCCCGTACTGCAGCGAACGACCGTCGCAGGTAGCAAGAGGAGAACCGCACCGGAAATGACCGCGGAGAAGCCCTCGGACGTTGGCGCGCCAGGTACATATAGTCTGCGGCCGTGAGCTCGGCTCCAGTTCACCACCGGCAATGGAGGGTGAAGCTCTGACAATACCAGCCACTAGTGTTGGCGAAACGTCAGTAAAATCATTGGATGAACGTCGGTCGAAGACCCCGAGACAGAAGTCAATACGCAGTTTTGCCATGAAGTATTGAATATTCAAATGCTAACGGACTTTTGGGCACCCTGCATATTATATTGCTTGATAATTTTAGGAAACAGCCTATAGTATTAGACTCCAATCGACACTGGCATACATTCAAGGGAATTATGTAGCCAATGGAGTTCCCCACTGAAATGACAAAAGCCATGTGATCTCGTAATGACATGTCGGACCTTCTTTTGCTTGGCGCAGTGCTGTAACTCGACGTGACATGGACACAACATGTCGCTGGAAGTCCAGTGTAGAAATATTCAGCCATACTGTTTCTATGGCCGTTCAAAATTGCGCAAGTGTTTGCCGATGCAGGATTTTGTGCACGATATGACCTCTTGATTATGTCCCATAAATGTTCGATGGGATTCATATGGGCCGATCTGTGGAAATCATTCGCTCATTGTCCAATCGCAATCAATGGTGGGCCGGTGACATGGCGCATTGTCATTCATAAAAATTCCATCGTCGTTTGGCAACGTAAAGTTCATGAATGGGTGTAAATGGTCTCCAAGTAGACGAACATGACTATTTCTGGTCAGTTTCACCAGAGGACACAGTCCATATAGTGTAAACACAGACCACACCATTATGGAGTCACCAACAGCTTGCCTGCCGGGGTGGCGAGCGGTTCTAGGCGCTACAGTCTGGAACCGCGCGACCGCTGCGGTCGCAGGTTCGAATCCAGCCTCGGGCATGGATGTGTGTGATGCCCTTAGGTTAGTTAGGTTTAAGTTCTAGGGGACTGATGGCCTCAAAAGTCAAGTCCCATAGTGCTCAGAGCCATTTGAACCATTTTGAACCACCAGCTTGCACAGTCCTTCTTGACAACTTTGACAACTTGGGTCAATGGCTTCGTGGAGTCTACGTCACACTCAAACCCTACAATCAGCTCTTACCCACAATC
Organism: Schistocerca americana; assembly: GCF_021461395.2. Taxonomy (NCBI): domain Eukaryota; kingdom Metazoa; phylum Arthropoda; class Insecta; order Orthoptera; family Acrididae; genus Schistocerca; species Schistocerca americana. The sequence goes on along the minus strand of NC_060128.1, from coordinate 142,231,692 downwards.
GGGGCTCATCTGACACGCCACAGTTTTCCTGTCATCAAGGGTACCACCGACATGGTCACGAGACCAGGATGTGGTGGTGGTTAGTGTTTAACGTCGACAACGAGGTCATTAGAGACGGAGCGCAAGCTCGGGTTAGGGAAGGATTGGGAAGGAAATCGGCCGTGCCCATTCAAAGGAACCATCCCGGCATGTGCCTGAAACGATTTAGGGAAATCATGGAAAACCTAAATCAGGATGGCCGGAGACGGGATTGAACCGTCGTCCTCCCGAATGCGAGTCCAGTGTGCTAACCATTGCGCCACCTCGCTCGGTACGAGACCAGGAGAGGTGCTGCAGGCGATGTCGTACTGTGCACGCCATTAACGCCAATTTTTGCCGCACTGTTGCATCGGATATGTTCGTTGTAGGTCCCACATTGATTTCTGCGGTTATTTCACACAGTGTTGCTTGTCTGTTAGCACTGACACTTCTACGCAAACGACGCTGCTCTCGGTCGTTAAGTGAAGATCGTCGGCCACTGCGTTGTCCGTGGTGAGAGGTAATGTCTGAAATGTGGTATCCTCGGCACGCTCTTGACAATATGGATCTCGGAATATTGAATTCCCTAACGATATCCGAAATGGAATATTTCATGCCTCTGGCTCCAGGTACCATTCCGCGATCGAAGTCTGGTAACTCCCATCACGTCGGATACCTTTTCACGCGAATCACTTGAGTACAAACGACCGTTCCGCTAATGCACTTGTGTACGTGATATTATCGCCATATGTATATGCGCATGTCGCTGTTCCCCTCTGTACGACACTCTTCTGGACAACTGAAAAGTGTGTGATAGGCCACAATGCCTCACTGTTACCTTCAAGGTCCATATGTGGAACATCTCCCTAAAACAATCGTCTCTCCTCACTATCAGGACAGCTATCGGGCAGTGGTGCAATAAGATATTGCACGTTACTCCTAAGGTGTGTTGCATAAATGTGTAATCCGTTTTGTAACATCTTCTTATCTGTTTCAGCTATAGTGTTATTACATTCATCAACATGTAATGCGCAGATGATGGATTCCTTTTTAAGATGAAAATCCACCTGACACGCTTCAAGTCTTAACGGTTCGACATCAAGTTATTCTGTAGTGAGCGTACAGGCTACGAAAAAGATAGATCAGTGGGGCTGGATTTAGCAGAAAGATTAGCATTGCGTGGAAAACTTTAGGAAGGAAGGAAGGGAGGGTTTAACAACGCACCGACAGGAAGATCACTAGGGACGGAGCACTAGGGCGAGCAGAGTCCACCTTTAAGCGACCAATCCGAGAAACTGGGCATTGTGTGATGTCCTTAGGTTAGTTAGGTTTAAGTAGTTCTAAGTTCCAGGGGACTGATGACCGTAGATATTAAGTCCCATAGTGCTCAGATCCATTTGAAAGCCAAATCCGGGAACCCGGGCAGGCCGAAGTGGCCGAACGGTTCTAGACGCTTCAGTCTGGAACCGCGCAACCGCTACGGTTGCAGGTTCAAATCCTGCCTCGGACATGGATGTGTGTGCTTTCCTTAGGTTAGTTAGGTTTAAGTAGTTCTAAGTTCTAGGGGACTGATGGTCTCAAATGTTAAGTCCCATAGTGCTCAGAGCCATTTGAACCGGAACCCGGAATCCGATGCCAATTGCAAGTTGCCTAACTAAGAACTAGCAGGGGCAACTAAAATTTGCTTTTCAATATTTCGCGTAATTACTGGCCATATTTAAAAATTTAAATTGATGTAATCTACTCGTAGTCTTATGTAGATAGTTTAACCAAATAAGAATTATTACAAACATAAATTGTGCTTTAGTCTCGAGGCAGCACGAATACCCGGATTTATCTATAGGGTTACGCTCTACGGTATGGTAGTTCTGGACACTACACAAATTACGTAGTGAAAGGTAGAACTACCGGTACTATTAGCAGAAGTGGTAGGGAAAGAGATATAAATGAATATGTAAGAGAGAAAATGAGAACCGGCGACTACTGTTTGTTTTCTTGTTTTGCTTGTTTGGTTATTTGTTTTGTACATAATTAAATCCGCACGTCATTCGCTGTTAGTACACTGCGTATTTTATATGTGTAAATAATATTAACTGCAATTACAAGTAATAAAAATTATTTCATCGTTTAACTTCTGCGCTTTTATGTTACCAAGGCAATTACTTTTGTTGCAAGTACATTTTACATGCACAAACATGCACATTGTTTTATGCTCAGTACAACGTTCAATCATCATGCCCAAAGGCAGGAATTTCCTAATATTACTGAAAAATGAGAAAGTTGTTTATGAATAACAGAACATGGTTTATACAAGTAAAAATGGTAAATCTGTATTGTTTTCTTTATTTTTACTACAACACTCTCCGTTTCGCGTTACAAATCAACAGTTGCCGTATGAAACCTGAATTTGGACTTTTTTTGTGAAAAAAAATTGGGGCACGAGGGAGATTGGAACACAGATCTCCCCCGCTGCAGTCCAACACTGTGACCACATAACCACGACTCCCCGGCTATTCTAATCCGCACGATGTTGCACATACTGAGCTTGGGCCGTTCACTGTTTCTATTTTGCTTCTTTTTTCAGATTTCAGTACACCTTTTTTCTGTTGCAATGCTTCATCTGTGTTCACTTTTAGACGGGTTATCATTGGGAAATCTTACAGCTGAGTCTGAGGTGGGGGGCGACGGGGACTTTCATCTGTTAGCAAGTATCAGTTGTTCCGTAACAACAGTCAAGCAGTGCATAATGTGCAGCCAGACAGCTCTTTCAAATTTATACGATTTATGGTACCATAAACTAGTTTTCAATCCACCGCAGGCACATGATAATATGGAGGTGGTACAGAAGCATTATTTTCTGGACCGCGCCCAGCTACACGGAAGACTCATCGTGTTATAGGAAACAGCGGTAGTGCGGTTACGTTAACGAAATGTTTACGAGACGAAAACATTTTTGTGTTTTCAGATACTTAAATTTCGCGTTCATGTGTAACTCTTGTACAAACTCGCCAGTGTAATACACTGACAAACCACAATCAGGCTCATAAACAACATGCTATCTGAGAGATACTACCAAGGAGTCCTTGGCAACCAACTAAGCAGACAGAAGAAACTTAATAATGGTCTTCCTCAAGGCTCAGTTTTGGCGCCAATCCTGTTCAACTTGTATACATCTAACCTCCCTGAAACAGAGTCAAGTAAGTTCATCTATGCAAACGATCTGGCCTTGGCCACCCAGCAGAAAACTCTTGAAGATGGTGAGGAGATCCTATCCGCAGATCTAAGCACATTAGATGAATACTACTAAAAGTGGAGACTGATACCAAATCCAACGAAGTCAGCTGCTTTCACCTTGACAACAGAATGGCAAATGCAAAGTTGAATGTCACCTTTAATGGTCACGTCCTTCACCTCCAAGACTCTCCTAAATATCTAGGAGTGACTCTTGATAGAATCCTCTCTTACAGGAAGCACATAGAAAACACCGCATCAAAGCTGATATCACGTAATAACAGCAGCTGAGTGGTACCTCATGGGCCTCAAGAGCTACGACACTGCGATGGCCTTAGGGCTGGTCTATTCTGTCGCTGAATACTGTGCCCCAGTGTGGCTCAACAGCACACACGTGAGAAAAATTGACATGGAGCTAAATGCAGCAATGAGGACAATAACCGGCTGCATCAGATCTACTCCTGTATACTGGTTACCACCCCTAAGCAACATTGCGCCACCAGACCTCCGAAGACAGAACGCCCTCCTAAAGGAATACAAAAAATAACTTAAAATCCCCGAGCTTCCAATGCACTCTGGCGTTCCTGCACTCCGAATGAACTGATTAAAATCTAGACAGCCATCTGTCCTAATGGCAGAATCACCACAGACAGCTACTTTCAGTATCAACAAAAAGTGGGCAGAAATGTGGAACACTGCTTCCCATGAGGAACATCAGACCCTCCAGCGACCTGACACAAGACTAGCCGGCATGGAACTAACGCGACGTGCCTGGAAAACAATTAATCGGATCCGCACAGGCCACGGCATCTGCGCTGAAAACCTCTACCGATGGGGAAGGGCTTCATCTTTTCAGTGTGACTGTGGAAATGAACGCCAGACGATCCATCACATTGTAACAAGCTGTAGCAGAAGAGCCTTCCATGGGAACTTTACTTTGAAGTGACAGATGCAGCCCTTGAATGAATCGACAAATTAGACATTAATTTATAGACTTATTTTGTAAATTAAAACTTACGAAATTAATATATTTTTGTAAAATTTTGTGAAACTATGTAATCCACAATTGCTAGTAGCTGTTCATATGTACTGCCATATGCTAAATAAACAAATAAATGTTTAGGAGCATTTGCTTTCACAGTAAACAAAACATTCAACGTATGGAACCGAGCGAGGTGGTTAGCACAGTGGACTCGTATTCGGGAGGACGATGGTTCAAACCCGCGTTCGCCATTTTGATCTAGGTTTTCCGTAATTTCCCTAAATCGCTTCAGGCAAATTCTAGGATGATTCCCTTGAAAGGGCACGGGCAATTTCCTTCCCCCACCTTTCCCTAATCCGATGGGACCGATGACCTCGCTGCTTGGTCCACTCTCCCAAACTCAACTAGCCAACGTATGGACAAAAGGAATGTGAAGATACTAGCTATCACACTCCCCTAGATCGTGGTCCTTAACGCAAAATGCACTGAATTACAGAAAACTACTCTACTGCCCATTAAAATTGCTACACCACGAAGTAGACGTGCAACAGACGCGAAATTTTACCGGCAGGAAGAAGATGCTGTGATATACAAATGATTAGCTTTTCAGAGCATTCACACAAGGTTGGGGCTGGTGGCGACACCTACAACGTGCTGACATGGGGAAAGTTTCCAATCGATTTCTCATACACAAACAGCAGTAGACCGGCGTTGCCTGGTGAAACGTTGTGATGCCTCGTGTAAGGAGGAGAAATGCGTACCATCTGATTGTAGCCTATCGCGATTGCGGTTTATCGTATCGCGACACTGCTGCTCGCGTTGGTCGATATCCAATGACTGTTAGCAGAATATGGAATCGGTGGGTTTAGGAGGGTAATACGGAACGCCGTGCTGGATCCCAACGGCCTCTTATCACTAGCAGTCGAGATGACAGGCATCTTATCTGCATGGATTTAACGAATGGTACAGCCACGTCTCGATCAGCGAGTCAACAGATGGGGACGTTTGCAAGACAACAACAATCTGCACGTACAGTTCGATGACGTTTGCAGCAGCATGGACCAACAGCTCGGAGACAACGGCTGCGGTTATCCTTGACGCTGCATCACAGACAGGAGCGCCTGTCATGGTGTAATCAACGACGAACCTGGGTGTACGAATGGCAAAACGTCATTTTTTTCGGATTAATCCAGGTTCTGTTTACAGCATCATGATGATCGCATCCACGTTCGGTGACATCGCGGTGAACGCACATTGGAAGCGTGTATTCGTCTTCCCCATACTGGCGTATCATCCGGCGTGATGGTATGGGGTGCCATTGGTTACACGTCTTGGTCACCTCTTGTTCGCGTTGACGGCAATTTGAACAGTGGACGTTACATTTCAGATGTGTTACGACCCGTGGCCCTACCCATTCGATCCCTGCGAAACACTACATTTCAGCAGGATAATGCACGACCGCATGTTGCAGGTCCTTTACGGGCTTTCTGGATACAGAAAATGTTCGACTGCCGCCCTGGCCAGCAGATCCTCCAGATCTCTCAAAAATTGAAAACGTCCGGTCAATGGCGGCCGAGGAACTGGCTCGTCACAATACGCCAGTCACTACTCTTGATGATCTGTGGTATCGTGTTGAAGCTGCCTGGCCAGCTGTACCTATACACGCCATCCAAGGTCTGTTTGACTCAATGTCCAGGCGTATCAAGGCCGCTATTACGGCCAGAGGTGGTTGTTCTGGGCACTGATTGCTCAGGATCTATGCACCCAAATTGCGTGAAAACGTAATCACATGTCAGTTCTAGTATAATATACCCGTTTGTCATCTGCATTTCTTCTTGGTGTAGCAATTTTAATGGCCAGTAGTGTATTTAATAATGCAGTAAATATACTTGTGTGAAAAACTCAAGGAGGTAAATAATTTTCGCATAATGGTCTCTGCCAAGCAACGATGACACTTGGACACAGGGCCGTTTCTATCATTAGGCAAGACTAGGTGGCCGCCGAGCGCGGCAAAGTTTCAGGGCCGGGCAAGGGCAGAAAAAACTAATTTCAAATGAAACCGCAAAAAAATTGAGCAAATAAAGAGAAAAAATGAAATACCGAACTGTTTTCAGAAGCATGCGGAACAGTTACTTATTAAGTGTTGACATTCTTTGACGAAAGTAATCACATTGCCTGTGCCCACCAAAAAAGTAAAGCGGCCGCTACAGAAACAAACATCTCCCCGACTCATTTGTGTCGAGCGCCTATGCGTGGCACGTGCGGTGGCTTGCGTTCACGTTGCGACCTAATGCAGTAACTCCCTCAGTCCCCCTTTTTGTTTTTCTCGCTGCAGATCATTTGTCAAACGCCACTTGTATTGAATGGTTCTGTTGATGTTTCTAGTTCTGCTGTTATTTCCTGCGTTTTCACAAATTAGGTTTTGCACTTCCCTTTCAACATACCTGTAGACAAAAAGAACATCCATGTCTCATCGGGATTCGAAACCGTACCCATCTCGGACGAATAATCAGAAACAAATCGCTTATATCACTGTGCCAGAGGGCCAGCTAATATAAGTTCTAGAACTATCGATAGAAAATGCATAGAAGGCGTCATTCATTTATTTAATTTCAAGAAAATGGAAGCTGAATAAGATGAGATTTATTCCTCATTCTAAAAATATTTCTTTTAAAACAGAAATGAAATAACACCATAATTATCCAGCTGACCTGTATTGATGCTTCGGCATGTCTTCGATTAGTGTATCATAATTTATGAATTCAAGGAAAATTTCATTTGCACCAGAAAGTAGTTCTATACCTTTATTAGTCTATTTGCTCCCAATTAAATAAAATAACTGATGCTAAATTTGGCGGGCTCTCGTTTGAGTTCTAGTTTAAAATGTTCAGCACATTCTTCCTTTTGCAATTATTTTGGTAAATTTCTAAAACTGAGTACAAAAAGCGAGAAATTGCGGACATTTATTGTCCTCAATCAGTTTTAAAGGAATTGAGGGTGTGACGTGTGGTGTAATTGTGCGTGTGTTGTGTTGTAGAAGCTCAGCAAGTATACAATAAGCAACATAAAGTTTTATTTAATCACTGCTTTTCCCGGCTAATGAACATTATTTTCTTAAGGAAATCTCCACTTGGGAACGTGTAGCAATGATGTCTGTCAAGCAGTGTAAACGTCGCTAAGTTCATTCAGTAAAGAAATCATTTGTAACGAACAAACGAGCTAAATGTATGATAAGTAATTTGAACTAGAGAAGATTAATGATTTTTAGTAATTTCACTGCTTTTACTTAAAAGAAATTTTGCTAACTGCAGATCGTTTATCAAAATTAACGTTACTGATATCTCGATGTGGCAACACTTTTCTTTAAGAAAAATGAACAGTTTTGTCACACAATGCCACGCTTACACAACAGTAATTTATTTACCTGTCAAAATATTTCATAAGAGTTGTTACGAAATTACCAGGCTTCATACATCAGCAGATAAGAATTTATATCACGTAAGATGCTGTTTGCATTTATAGATGTTCGATGTATTCACAGTCTAACTGGAATTTATTACGTCAGAGTGGGTCATCGGCCACCAGCAAACAAATATTATTGCAATTATAACCAACAACATTTAAGTCTACAGAGAAAATCAGTTTGAAACTGCCGCTGCAATATTTCACTAATATGGCAGCTAACATAAGACAATCATAGATTATGCTTCAGGCTGAGTTTTACTCGTAGTAAGTATTATGTATTAAATCTTTTCTCACCTTCACCATACGGATTAACATTTGGAAATATTTCTCAATGTTACAAGACACATTAATATTCAGCATTTACCAATAAACTGCGCTACAGATCAATAGCGCCTATGGCAGCTCTCTTTGGTAGCTGAGCCAAAAACTTAACATTTATATAGGACGAGAATTACATTGAAATAAAAATCGAAACAAAGGATATTTATTTCAATAACACATGAGCTCTATTTTCTAAAATCGGTTAGTAACATACCAATATTTTAGTACAGTATTTTACAGACCTCTGTGTTATGTAACACAGCCGGCCGGTGTGGCCGTGCGGTTCTAGGCGCTTCAGTCTGGAACCACCCGATCACTATGGTCGCAGGTTCGAATCCTGCCTCAGGCATGGTTGTGTGTGATGTCGTTAGGTTATTTAGGTTTAAGTAGTTCCAAGTTCTAGGGGACTAATGACCTCAGATGTTAAGTCACATAGTGCTCAGAGCCATTTTTTTTTTTTTTTTTTTTTTTTGTTACGAGACATCAATCACATCCTATGAGTACTACAGTTTTAACAAGAAGAACAAGGATTTTTCTACAAAATCATAGATAACAAAAGATTAAGATTTTCATTATCTTTTTATGTGAGTATTACCTGAGATACAATTTTTTTAGAAAATATTAAATTATGTCGTTGACAATAATTATTTATTACTTTACTAACGATGAAGTCTTTTTATTAGTATTACGATAATATGATCAAAACTCAGTGACATTACACTTACAATGCTGTCGTGAGTATTATTTTGAACAAAATATAGGCGTGGATATCACAAGGAGAAACTTTGAAAACTAAGAAATGTCCTCAGAAAATGAGAACCTTAGTTCAGTCATTAAAAGTATTATAGGAGACTTGCATAGTTGTGGCACTGGATGTTGGTGGTGACGGAAGGGAGGGGGTATCAAAAAATGCCTCTGAGCACTATGGGAAACATATGAGGTCATCAGTCCCCTAGAACTTAGAACTACATAACCCTAACTAACCTAAGGATATCATATACATCCATTCCCGAGGCAGGATTCGAACCTGCGACCGTAGCAGCAGCGCGGTTCCGGACTGAAGCGCCTAGAACCGCTCGGCCAGATCGGTCGGCCACAGGGAGTATCGGGGAGACCAATGGCAGTAAAAAGGGGGGGGGGGCACCGTAATATAGACAAATGTAATGTACTGCGAATTCATAGAAAGAAGGATCCTTTATTGTATGATTATATGATAGCGGAACAAACACTGGTAGCAGTTACTTCTGTAAAATATCTGGGAGTATGCGTACGGTACGATTTGAAGTAGAATGATCATATAAAATTAATTGTTGGTAAGCCGGGTGCCAGGTTGAGATTCATTGGGAGAGTCCTCAGAAATTAGTCCATCAACAAAGGAGGTGGCTTACAAAACACTCGTTCGACCTGTACTTGAGTATTGCTCGTCAGTATGGGATCCGTATCAGGTCGGGTTGACAGAGGAGATAGAGAAGATCGAAAGAAGAGCGGCGCGTTTCGAAATAAGTACCCAGAACAACCACCTCTGGCCGTAATAACGACCTTGATACGCCTGGGCATTGAGTCAAACAGAGCTTGGATGGCGCGTACAGGTACAGCTTCCCATGCAGCTTCAAGAGAATACCACAGTTCATCAAGACTAGCGACTGGCGTATTGTGACGAGCCAGTTGCTCGGCCACCATTGACCAGACGTTTTCAATTGGTGAGAGATCTGGAGAATGTGGTGGCCAGGGCAGCAGTCGAACATTTTCTGTACCCAGAAAGTCCCGTACAGGACCTGCAATATGCGGTCGTGCATTATCCTGCTGAAATGTGGGGTTTCGCAGGGATCGAATGAAGGGTAGAGCCACGGGTCCTAACACATCTGAAATGTAACGTCCACTGTTCAAAGTGCCGTCAATGCGAACGAGAGGTGACCGAGACGCGTAACCAATGGCACCTTATACCATCACGCCGGGTGATACGCCAGTATGGCGATGACGAAGACACGCTTCCAATGTGCGTTCACCGCGATGTCACCAAACACGGATGCGACGGTGCTGTAAACAGAACCTGGATTCATGCGAAAAAATGACGTGCATCCAGGTTCGTCGTTGAGTACACCATTGCAGGCACTCCTGGTTGTGATGCAGCGTCAAGTGTAACCGCAGCCACGGTCTCCGAGCTGATAGTCCATGCTGCTGCAAACGTCGTCGAACTGTTCGTGCAGATGGTTGTTGTCTTGCAAACGTCCCCATCTGTTGACTCAGGGGTCGAGACGTGGCTGCACGATCCGTTACAGCAATGCGGATAAGATGCCTGTCATCTCGACTGCTAGTGATACGAGGCCGTTGGGGTCCAGCACGGCGTTCCGTATTACCCTCCTGAACCCACCGATTCCATATTGTGCTAACAGTCGTTGGATCTCGACCAACGCGAGCAGCAATGTCGCGATACGATAAACCTTTATCAAAGTCCTTACACGACGCATCACAACAGCGTTTCACCAGGAAACGCCGGTCAACTGCTGTTTGTGTGTGAGAAATCGGTTGGAAACTTTCCTCATGTCAGCACGTTGTAGGTGCCGCCACCGGCGCTAACCTTGTGTGAATGCTCTGAAAAGCTAATCATTTGCATATCACAGCAACTTCTTCCTTCCAGTTAAATTTCGCGCCTGTAGTACCTCATCTTCGTGAGGTAGCAATTTTAATGGCCAGTAGTGTATGAAGGGCTTATTTCAATAGCGTTACAAGTCCATTACTTCAACTTTTCTGCCTATAATGCTTCTGAAATTTATGATCCAAACAGACAGAAAGAAAGGTTCATCTCTAGCAAGAAGTCATATGCTTGAATATTTCTGGTACCTCACCTTCAGATTTTTCAGCGCTTATTTAACATTAGGACTCTGTATCTTAAAATGAACAAAAATGGACCTGTACCACTTTTTAAATAAGCCCTTCATATATGGGACACTACCGTCTAGTGAGCAAGATGTATGAGACAGGCGAAATACCCTCAGACTTCAAGAAGAATATAATAATTCCAATCCCAAAGAAAGCAGGTTGTGACAGATGTGAAAATTACCGAACTATCAGTTTAATAAGGATGGCTGCAAAATACTAACACGAATTCTTTACAGACGAATGGAAAAACTGGTAGAAGCCGACCTAGGGGATGATCAGTTTGGATTTCGTAGAAATGTTGGAACACGTGAGGCAATACTGACCCTACGACTTATCTTAGAAGAAAGATTAAGGAAAGGCAAACCTACGTTTCTAGCATTTGTAGACTTAGCTTTTGACAATGTTGACTGGAATAGTCTCTTTCAAATTCTGAAGGTGGCAGGGGTAAAATACAGGGAACGAAAGGCTATTTACAATTTGTACAGAAACCAGTTGGCAGTTATGAGAGTCGAGGGGCATGAAAGGAAAGCAGTGATTGGGAAGGGAGTGAGACAGGGTTGTAGCCTCTCGCCGATGTTATTCAATCTGTTTATTGAGCAAGCAGTAAAGGAAACAAACGAAAAATTCGGAGTAGGTACTAAAATCCATGGAGAAGAAATAAAAACTTTGAGGTTCTCCGATGACATTTTAATTCTGTCAGAGACAGCAAAGGACCTGGAAGAGCAGCTGAACGCTATGGACAGTGTCTTGATAGCAGGATATGAGACGAACATCAACAAAAGCAAAACGAGGATAATGGAATGTAGTCGAATTAAATCGGGCGATATTGCGGGAATTAGGTTAGGAAATGAGACGCTTAAAGTAGTAAATGAGTTTTGCTATTTGGGGAGCAAAATAACTGATGATAGGATATAAAAAATGCTTCAAATGGCTCTGAGCACTATGGGACGTAACTTCTAAGGTCATCAGTCCCCTAGAACTTAGAACTACTTAAACCTAACCAACCTAAGGACATCACATACATCCATGCCCGAGGCAGTATTCGAACCTGCGACCGTAGCGGTGACGCGGTTCCAGACTGTAGCGAGAGAGGATATAAAATGTAGACTGCCAATGACAAGGAAAGCGTTTCTGAAGAAGAGAAATTTGTTAACATCGAGTGTAGATTTAAGTCTCAGGAAGTCGTTTCTGAAAGTATTTGTATGGAGTGTAGCGTGGTGCTACAGAAGAATGCTGAAGATTAGATGGGTAGATCACATAACTAATGAGGAGGTATTGAATAGAATCGGAGAGAAGAGAAATTTGTGGCACAACTTGACTAGAAGATGGGAGAGGTTGGTAGGACATGTTCTGAGGCATCAAGGGATCACCAATTTAGTACTGGAGGGTAGCGTGGAGGTTAAAACTGGTAGAGGGAGGCCAAGGGATGAACACACTAAACAGATTCAGAGGGATGTCGGTTGCAGTAGGTACTGGGAGATGAAGAAGCTTGCACAGGATAGAGTAGCATGGAGAGCTGCATCAAACCAGTCTCAGGACTGAAGACCACAAAAACAACATATGGGACATAATCGAGGGGTCAGTTTGTTCATTTTCCGGCAACACTTTCGCAATTATGGACGGCTATAGAGGCAGCACGGCTCAATATTTCTGCAGGGGACTTGTAACGACTTGCTGAGTCCATGCCCCGTCGAGTTGCTGCCCTACGCCAGGGAAAATGGAGGTCCGACACGATACGATTCCATAACTTTTGTCCTGACAGTACGTAGCCTCCGGACATGGTCAGTAACTGCAGTACGGTAGGAATGAGTCAGTTGGAGAGCAGACGGCTAAAGCGCCAGCAGGAGACGAGAGTTGCCGTGTGCCCGCAGACAGCTGGTGGGGACCTGACAGCTGATTGGCTTGCCGGCGTGCTCGCGCTACCCCAGTGACTAGGGGATGCTGTAATCCAGATAGGGGTAGCAGGGAGCACGTGTAAACGTCACGCCGGGGTTTGCCGGCGCATTACCGCAACCCTTCACTCCCCCAGGAAGCCAACCCCTCCGCGCCGACACCGAGCCCCAAGAGCCCTGGCAGGAGCTTGGCACGACTTCCGCTTGTTACCGCTGAACACACATTTTTTTTTTTTTTTTTTTTTTTACATCTTTGTCTCCACAATCATCGTACAAATATGAAACGTATCGGGTGGTTGTATGTAAAGCAACACACAGAGGTCCAGTGTGGGCTGTAATTATCATATGGTTCCGAACCTTGGTATACGTTCTAATGTCTTGCTTTTCACAATATATATAAATGACCTAGTAGATAGTGTCGGAAATTCCATGCGGCTTTTCGCGGATGATGCTGTAGTATACAGAGAAGTTGCAGCATTGGAAAATTGCAGCGAAATGCAGGAACATCTGCAGCGGATAGGCGCTTGGTGCAGGGAGTGGCATCAGACCCTTAACATAGACAAATGTGATCTATTGCGAATACATAGAAAGAAGGATCCTTCACTGTATGATTATATGATAGCGGGACAAACACTGGTAGCAGTTACTTCTCTAAAATATCTGGGAGTATGCGTACGGAACGATTTGAAGTGGAATGATCATATAAAATTAATTGTTGGTAAGGCGGGTGCCAGGTTGACATTAATTGGGAGAGTCCTTAGAAAATGTAGTCCATCAACAAAGGAGATGGCTTACAAAACACTCGTTCGACCTATACTTGAATATTGCTCATCAGTGTGGGATCCGTACCAGGTCGGGTTGACAGAGAAGATAGAGAAGATCCAAAGAAGAGCGGCGCGTTTCGTCACAGGGTTATTTGGTAAGCGTGATAGCGTTACGGAGATGTTTAGCACAGTCGAGTGGCAGACTCTGCAAGAGAGGTGCTCAGCATCGCGGTGTAGCATGCTGTCAAGGTTTCGAGAGGGTGCGTTTCTGGATGAGGTATCGAATATATTACCTCCCCATACTTATACCTCCGGAGGAGATCACGACTGTAAAATTAGAAAGATTCGAGCGGGCACGGAGGCTTTCCAGCAGTTGTTCTTCCCGCGAACCATACGCGACTGGAACAGATAAGGGAGATAATGACAGTGGCACGTAAAGTGCCCTCCGCCACACACCGTTGGGTGGCTTGCGGAGTATAAATGTAGATGTAGAATCGATATACGGTGAAAAAAAAATCCATCTGTGGGCACCACCTGCAAATTTAACACTGTGCACAGTTTCTTCTTCTTGCGTTACGGCCTCTATAGGCCCACGGGTAGCCGCTCCGTGGACTGGATTTTACTCTTCTTCTCCCAGAACCTCTTCATTCTTTCTCTTCTTCCCTCCCATTCTTCTTCCGGAATCTTCAGTGTCCTTTCCTCCCGTAGGCTCCACTGGTGACAGTCTAATCTGTCGTTGATCTCCGCCATTTTGTTCGGTGTATATTTGTTCCTCCAATTTTGTTTTCCTTCGACCTTGATCCTTAATTCCAAGCAGTCCTTCCGAAGTTCAACAACCCACTTGGTTCCTGTCTTTCGACTTGTCCTCCCTGTTGTTTCCTACAATCGCTTCGTCATTCTGTCCACTGTTCACAGTTTGTATGACAGTATGGCATCTACGTTGTCATTTGATGAGCCACAGCGCAAGTCAGCCATATGGCTATCGAAAAGAGAGGCCGTCCGCCACTGGTGAAGCTGTTTCATGTGAACGTCAGCAATTACAGTGCTGAATCAGGAGAGTATCGCCGACTGAGAGGCCTGACCAGAGAACCAATGTCATTAAATGGTTTAAAGACGATGACAGTCAAATTCTTAAACAAGGTTGAGCCTGGCGTGGCACCTGGAAGAGGAAGGCTTCCTAACCCGGTCGAAATGATTGATTATGTTGCTGTTGCTGTAACTGACCACGCAGCACGTGCCCCGGATTGCACTAGTGCTCGTGCAGTGTCACGACAACTGTCCATCCAATGGTCAACAGTACGGAATGTCTTGCCGTCTACTTTATACTGTTAATGATGATGATGAGTCCCATACTCCGCCATGGAGCGTAGGGGAACGACCCGCACCGCCGTACTAGGCAAGGTCTTGGCGGAGGTGGTTTGCCATTGCCTTCCTCCGACCGTAATGGGGATGAATGATGATGATGGTGACGACGCAACAACACCCAGTCATCTCGAGGCAGGGAAAATCCTTGACCCCGCCGGGAATCGAACGCGGGACTTCGTGCTCGGAAAGCGAGAACGCTACCGCGAGACCACGAGCAGCAGACCTTATACTTTATACTGTTATTGGTGTCCAAACGAGCTCCAGACAGTGCGGTAGCTGAAACCTCATGATCTGCAGCAACTTTCTGAAGCTGCTCTTCGGTTTCTGGCACAGATCAAAGTTGATGAAATATGGCTGGTCAATAGTCTACGGAGCGACGAGGCACAGCTGTATGAACAGGTGCCATGTCGTTTTGGAGCACGCGTCACCACTAGGGAACAAACACTATACCATTGGATCGACCTTACCAGCTAAAATTATCACGTAATCCTTGGTAGTTATGAGATCTTGCAGAGTAACAATGGGGTCAATGGAACACGACTATATGGTTACATCGCCTAAGCGCCAGCATGATTCACTCTTGGGACATAAACTCCGCCAGAAATTGTAAACACTGTCAAAGAAGACACAACCGGCCAGATGACTTTCTTCGATTGCTCCATAGTAACGTTCTATTGCTGCAACACCACTTTTCCAGTTACCTGCCTTTCCATCACGGATGAAAAGTTTTTAGAATTTCAGCTCGCCTTGAAACTGCTCGCTTGTGAGACTCCCTTCGTATTGTTTTGGTGCTGACAGGCTCCGAGAGTGCGACATCCAACTCAGCAGTGAGTTTCGAAGCTGTTGTCCTCTCATTTTGCGTCTCTCTTCCCTTGAATGACCGTTCAAAAATGTTGAAATGGCTCTGAGCACTATGGGACTTAACATCTGAGGTCATCAGTCCCCTAGAACTTAGAACTACTTAAACCTAACTAACCTAAGGACATCACACACATCCATGCCCGAGGCAGGATTCGAACCTGCGACCGTAGCAGTCGCGCGGTTCCGGACTGAGCGCCTAGAACAGCGAGACCACCGCGGCCGGCCTGAATGACCGTCTGACGGCATAGAACATAGTTTCGTGCGCTTTGTGGCTTAGTGGATGCTATTCCTCCGCTTAACCCGCACGCGGTATAAATCTTCGATACGATGCCTCTTGAAACACCAAAGATTTAGACTTCCTTGGTTATGGATGCATCCAGCATAGGAACTCCAACAATTTGCTCACATCCGACTTCACTTAGCTCCGATACAATGCAGTCACCACTACACGGAAAACTGTTATGTACAAGACAGACACTTGGAAGGTATTGAAGACACTGCACACAAGACGTTCGTGGTCAAATACAATTGCGCAACCTGCCAGCTTGGCTAACATCGGCATTCCACATATTTGTCCAGCCCCCGTACCTGCTGAGTTGCTTACTTCCTGCGATGCTACATGTAGAAAAATAGCTATGGTCCTGGGATGAATAGGCACAACACATACACTACTGGCCGTTAAAACTGCTACACCACGAAGAAAAGACATACACTACTGGTCATTAGAATTGCTACACCACGAAGATGACGTGCTACAGACGCGAAATTTAACCGACAGGAAGAAGATGCTGTGGTATGCAAACGATTAGCTTTTCAGAGCGTTCATACAAGATTGGCGCTGGTGGCGACACCTACAACGTGCTGACATCAGGAAAATTTCCAAGCGATTTCTCATACACAAACAGCAGTTGACCGGCGTTGCCTGGTGAAACATTGTTGTGATGCCTCGTGTAAGGAGGAGAAATGCGTACCATCACGTTTCCGACTTTGATAAAGGTCGGATTATAGCCTATCGCGAATGCGGTTAATCGTATCGCGACGAGTTTTCAATGGAGTGACTGGTGCGCAAAGTCGGCCGACAGTCGGTGAGAGTGGTCCCCACTTGGAGAAGGACAACCGGCGCATGTATATGAGCGGAAAAACCGCAACACACCTCCCGTGGCGGAGGGGAGCGTCAACCCTTTCGCCAATGGCTTTGAAGCGGAGGGTGCGTTTTGAATAGCGACTGTTAAATGGGGCGAGCAGATGGAGCCGACCGCGGCCTTTCCGTCTACGGGCGTCCAATGGGGCAGAGGCGACGCCCTTTGTCCGCCGTGATTGGCTGCAGGGAGCAAAGAGGGTCTTCAGTGCGTAGAGTTCACAGAGCCTTCAATCTGGCCGCCTAACCATGTACACTTCCAGACTTCCCCCCTAAACATTGGGCCAATGTAACTTCATCGTCATGAACAGCAACAGCAGTGATTTGACACAAATTCTGAATAAAGCCTCCTGTATGTAAGATGAAATTAAAATCCACTGACTGCATGTTGGATCTTAATGCTAATTTACTTACCATCTCTTTGAACTTGATGGTTTCTAAAATTATCTAAGAACATTCCCATAGAGGATGTTCCACAATTCACGTTACAGCCTTCTAGAGGGAGTAGAGGGGACACAGAAGATTAAGTTTTCCACAGGAACCCATGTCCGGAAACGTTATCCAACGACGCTTCAGAACATCAAAGTTATAGGCTCTGGCGCCTGTAAATGTATGTAATATACAGTATGATTCTGTGACGGTGTTACAAACTTCCTAGGATGTTTCCAGAATGAGATTTTCACTCTGCAGCGGAGTGTGTGCTGATATGAAACTTCCTGGCAGATTAAAACTTTGTGCCCGACCGAGACTGGAACTCGGGACCTTTGCCTTTCGCGGGCAAGTGCTCTACCATCTGAGCTACCCAAGCACGACTCACGCCCCGTCCTCAGAGCTCTACTTCTGCCAGTACCTCGTCACCTACCCTCCAAACTTTACAGAAGCTCTCCGGTTCGCAGGAGAGCTTCTGTAAAGTTTGGAAGGTAGGAGACGAGGTACTGGCAGAAGTAGAGCTCTGAGGACGGGGCGTGAGTCGTGCTTGGTAGAGCACTTGCCCGCGAAAGGCAAAGGTCCCGAGTTCGAGTCTCGGTCTGGCACACAGTTTTAATCAGCCAGGAAGTTTCCTAGGATGATGGAGAAGGATAGATGTACCAATTTGAGGTAAGGGTTCCTGTACCGAAAACAAAAGAGTCCAAAGTTGTAAGCAAAAACTGTTCTGATACTTCTGACAGTGGAATGCATGAACCGGTACTGTTGTTGCTAAGATCGCATTGTAGGCAGCTTTCAGAGGTAGTAGTACGGAACAAAACAAGAAAAAAATGTCTAATGAACATGGTATCTAAAATGCGTGCATTGAGTGTTACGAGCACTTGTTCAACAGAGGAGATCTATTCAAAATATGGAAGATGAAGTTCTTATAGGCCGTCAGGTACTAATTTTAATGCGAATGGGACTGGGAAGTACTGTATCATCCACCATACTCCCCAGACGTAAGTCCTTGTGACTTTGATTCCTGAAGATGAAGGAACCACATCGTGGCATTCGCTTCAGAATTGCTTCAGAGATTCGACAGGCAGTAGACCGCTCCATTCGTACCATCTACAGAACAGGCTCTGCTATCGGTATACTACGCCTTCCACATTGCTGGCAACGGTTTCTACACAACGCCGGTGACTACTATGAAGGACAGCAACAGCTGCAAACATGTAACTCTTTTGTATCGGTTGTGAATAAATAGTTGCCACTGTTTAAGTTCCAACCCTCGTATTTTTGGCTCTATGCATTATCTTTGTAATATATGTGTCTCTGGATAGCTGTTTGTGTCTATCTGTTATCATCGGTTAGGAATTTTTACGAAATGTTTATTTTTTTTTTACAGTGTCATCAGGGCGTTGTATTGTGTGTATGTGGATTCCGACATCTTCATGTACGTTCATTGTTAATCTTTAAGGTAGTTTGTGTGAAATTTTCATTGCTAGCTCCATTCGTTCTGCATTTTTATTATCGTTCTTTAGGGCTTTGAATATCGTAGATGGTTTATTTTCGCTAGTTATCGATATATTATGCTGACGTTGCATCCTGTCTGTCCTGTACAAAAATTATTGCAGTCCTGGACTGCAATCAGTTTTAAATTCAACAGACAGGGCGCAACTTCAGTATAAGATACTGAGAGTACACCAGAATTTAGGAAAATAACCCATCTATATTCTCCATCCACTTGAAGAACGATAGGCAAACGATAACCACTTGAACTTTTACAACAAAAGCAAATAGTAATTTGGAAAAAAGAATCAAAAACTAATTTTTAAAATGGCAGTTTAGAAGTAATAAGAATAAGGCAAACTGCCGCACTGTGGTTTTCTTCGGCTCATCATTCTTGCAGTGCAGCCAGAACAAAGTCAAGTTATCCATTGCAAGGTAAGAATTTGTTGTAGGGTCTAAATGAACATTTTGACAGAAAATGAGTAACAGTTTTCGAGTGGTGAAGTTCCATGTAGGTTGAGCAGATCCACTTTTTTTAATAGGGCACATATAAATTGCGTGACAGTTAGTCATTCTGAGTATTCTTGTGAATCATTCTCTTTCTTGGAATGTAATTTATAGACAGTTACATGCATTTCAGTTTAATGAAAATAGCATTTCTAGACAGTGATTTCCGTAAATAAGTTCACCTTTAGATGTAGAGTAGCTACTTTGATTCTAGACCTGAGTTTTTATCCGTAATTTAGAAGTTTTCAGATTGTTAGTGACCAATTCAATTACACACAGTTTCAGTGTACAACTTGCAACACACATAGAACTTTCCAACTTACAG
Source organism: Schistocerca americana (assembly GCF_021461395.2). Taxonomy (NCBI): domain Eukaryota; kingdom Metazoa; phylum Arthropoda; class Insecta; order Orthoptera; family Acrididae; genus Schistocerca; species Schistocerca americana. The sequence goes on along the minus strand of NC_060128.1, from coordinate 142,212,023 downwards.
AGTATCGGTCATGGATCTACCTACGAACTGGGATAATACTGCTCGATGTCAGTACTGCAATTGCCTGTTCATATTGGAGATATCGATCCGGAAACTGTCTTACCATCAAAAACGTATGGTAGCAGTGTGATAGATGGAATGACAGAGTGATATCTTGCATTGTTCTGCATGAAAAAGCTGTAACTATTTTCGTTACGCCCCTTGAAAAAGTTGGCGATTGGAAGTAATGGTTTAGTGGAAAAATGTTGGTCAATTAATTGGTGCTGCACTAATTGAATTAGACACTTCAACTTGTACACAATGCTGGGTCTCCTGTCCCCCTAATATATAAGTTGATTGATCTTCTAACGCTGTGTTTCTTTCTGGTGAAGCATGGCTGCATTTATCTCGGTATGTGAACTCGCCGAACCATCTATGTTGTAGTGATGAAAATCCTCATCATTTACATTACAAACCTCTGCATGATGTGAAAACAGAAGTGTAGCGTGCAGTTAGTGCAACACAAATTATTTTACTGATATTTTTCCAACAAACCATAACTTTTGATAAGTATGCGAAGAAGATGTGTCCAGTAATTCATGTTGTGCTTATTGCGCATCCATCATATTGGTATCCCAGTGGCTCCAATGCCGTTTTTCTACCAGTTTAATGAGACTGGTTCGTATACACAAGGAGATAGTTTGAAAAAATTACCAATTTTCTAAATAGTGTAATTCAAAGAATAAGATAACTTAAAAACAGATTAAAAACAGTCTTGACCACAATAAGACACTGATTTACAATGGTTACCGGTGACCATTTATACCACGATGCTAGCGGATGGAGGTGAATGGGACAGGTGTTTCGAATCTACGAACGTCGTCGCTGAACTATGACCAGCTGACGTTCGTGGAGTCATAACACCTGCCCCATTCACCTCGTAGCATCGTGGTATATATGGTCTGAAGGTGGTCACCGGTAACCACTGTAAATCGATGTTTTATTGCATTTAAGACTGTTTTTAGTCTATTTTTAAAGTATTTCAGTCAGACCGCTATTTTTCTCCACGAGATGATCTCAAAAATTACAGAGAATAAGACTTGCAAGAATGTGTAATGCTTATCATCTTTTAGCTGATCTTTTGGTAACATTTTGATGTATGAACCACCGGTTTTGGTCTCACACTATTTTCTCACTTGTATTTCTGTGCTGCAACTGAAATAAAGCACGTTTATTGTTTCTGTACAGTATAGTAGGCATATCTCGAAATAACAACAACGTAGAAGCTTGATTTTTCTAGAGTTCCTTTACATTCTCATCTTTACAGCAGACTTTTAAAAAGATGTTGCTGTCATAAAAAAATGGCGCAAAAACTTTTTAATAATGATTGTTAAAGATTTCAGTAATTAATACATGATTTTTCTTTAAAAAGTATTTAATTTTCAAATTTAAATAATAGGAGTAGTCTATCTTTTAGTTAAATATGTTTTAATTCCTGTATCTTTAATAGTTTTTAATCACTGTGCACCCGAATATAAAAAAAAGTGAAGAAGAGGGAAATTCAAGATAAAACTTGTTTCCCATCTGACGGGCATAACACAAATTGATCCCAAGTCCATACTCCTGTTGTTTCTGGTGTTGAGATTCCTCCCTTTTATTTTTCGGTCTTCTTCTTTTTTCTCTTATTTCTTTGTTGGATTCCGACGCTGATTTATCTGCTTCAAAAAGTCTCCTGTGCTCAGTGGCAATTAAAGCTCTTCGAATACTTACTCCACCAGGAACTCCGGTCAATTACATAAGCTTAAACCTCGACACTGCACCATCACTGAAACACAACAGAACATCCAGCACAAGTATTTTCAAAGTACGTAGGACTGTCAGAACAGCTTTTGGTATCTGTCCCCATACACAGTCGCTGAAACTCTCCTCGGGGTTTTGAGTCCAACCATGTAAAGACTTCTCTACTAATATTCTGTCGCTAAGGAGTTATGCTATTTAGGGAGTAAAATAACTGATGATGGTCGAAGTAGAGAGGATATAAAATGTAGACTGGCAATGGCAAGGAAAGCGTTTATCAAGAAGAGAAATTTGTTAACATCGAGTATAGATTTAAGTGTCAGGAAGTCGTTTCCGAAAGTATTTGTATGGTGTGTAGCCATGTATGGAAGTGAAACAAGGACGATAACTAGTTTGGACAAGAAGAGAATAGAAGCTTTCGAAATGCGGTGCTACAGAAGAATGCTGAAGATAAGGTGGGTAGATCACGTAACTAATGAGGAGGGGAGAAGAGAAGTTTGTGGCACAACTTGACTAGAAGAAGGGATCGGTTGGTAGGACATGTTTTGAGGCATCAAGGGATCACAAATTTAGCATTGGAGGGCACCGTGGAGGGTAAAAATCGTAGAGGGAGACCAAGAGATGAATACACTAAGCAGATTCAGAAGGATGTAGGTTGCAGTAGGTACTGGGAGATGAAGAAGCTTGCACAGGATAGAGTAGCATGGAGAGCTGCATCAAACCAGTCTCAGGACTGAAGACCACAACAACAACAACAACAACAAGATCCCTATCTACAGCGTATCTTTCCTAAGAGGGGAATATTCCTTCGTGTTTCGACAGATATTTGCAACTTCGTTTTTTTCAATTTGTAGCTAGATTCAGTCGTTCATGTGAAGTCAAGAGCGGACGGAAAAAGTCGGTTTGTTTCCTTCTACGAACAAGATGATTTTTAAACTGGAATTTGACGTGCCTGTACGATATAGCAGTCCCAGATTAGTCTAGTGCGATATTCGTCTTAACGCTATGTATTGAAGGGGACAGTAAAACACGATGAATAACTAGTACTCCAGAAGCGATTGAGCAGCGCTGCGAGTGTATGGCGGGAGGAGTCAGCATGGGCCAGGGCTGTGCTATCGCTGCTGCAGTACTGGTATTCTTCCAGTTTTACTGTACCTGCTGATCTACACTCGTGCTCATAAATTAAGGACAATGCTGATACATGTTGAAACAACGCTCTGGTGGGCGGTTTGAGGGTTTAAATCACCTCGGGGTATGACCATGCGGTGCATTTGACCTGCGGTCGTCGCACGGTGGCACATACGCACGGGTGTTGGTGCATGTCAGATTACGGTGCTGCGAGTAAGTGTGCAGACGTTTTCAGACGATCGAATGGTAACTGTGTGTTGAAAATGGCTCAAAGAAATATTGATGACGTCATGAGGGGTAGAATGCTAGGGCGACTGGAGGCTGGTGAAACACAGCAGATCGTAGCACCGGCCCTCCGTGTGCCACAAAGCGTGATCTCAAGGTTATGGCAACGATTCCAGCAGACAGGAACCGTGTCCAGGCGTTATAGTACGGGACGTCCACATTGTACAACACCACAAGAAGAGCGATATCTTACCATCAGTGCCCGCAGATTGCCACGGAGTGCTGCAGATAGCCTTGCTCGGGACGTTACCGCAGACACTGGAATAGTTGTCTCCAGACACAGAGTCTACAGACGACTGAACAGACATGGTTTATTCGCCCGGAGACCTGCAAGGTGCATTCCACTCAGCCCTGGTCACAGGAGATCCCGTAAAGCCTGGTGTCAAGAACAAAGTACAAGGTCATTGGAACAGTGGTCCCAGGTTATGTTCACGGACGAGTCCAGGTATAATCTGAACAGTGTTTCTCGCCGGGTTATCCTCTGGCGTAAACCAGATACCAACACCTCAATCTCCTTGAAAGGGACCTGTATCGAGGTCGTGGTTTGATGGTGTGGCGTGGGCTTATGATTGGTGGACGTACACCCCTGCATGTGAAACTTCCTGGCAGATTAAAACTGTGTGCCGGACCGAGAGTCGAACTCGGGACCTTTGCCTTCCGCGGGCAAGTGCTCTACCAACTGAGCTACCCAAGCACGACTCACGCCCCGTCCTCACAGCTTTACTTCCGCCAGTACCTCGTCTCCTACCTTCCAAACTTTACAGAAGCTCTCCTGCGAACCTTTCAGAACTAGCACTCCTTAAAGAAAGGATACTGCGGAGACATGGCTTAGCCACAGCCTGGCGGATGCTTCCAGAATATTTTCACTCTGCAGCGGAGTGTGCGCTGATGTGAAACTTTCTGGCAGATTAAAGCTGTGTGCCGGACCGAGACTCGAACTTGGGACCTTTGCCTTTCTCGGGCAAGTGCTCTACCAACGCAGACTGAAAATCTCATTCTGGAAACATCCCCCAGGCTGTGGCTAAGCCATGTCTCCGCAATATTTTTTCTTGCAGGAGTGCTAGTTCTGCAAGGTTCGCATGAGAGCTTCTGTAACGTTTGGAAGGTAGGAGACGAGGTACTGGTGGAAGTAAAGCTGTGAGGACGGGGCGTGAGTCGTGCTTGGGTAGCTCAGTTGGAAGAGAAATTGCCTGCGAAAGGCAAAGGTCCCGAGTTCGAGTCTCGGTCCGGCACACGGTTTTAATCTGCCAGGAAGGTTCATATCAGCGCTCACTCCACTGCAGAGTGAAAATCTCATTCTGGACCCCTGCATGTCTTTGACAGAGGAACTGTAACAGGTCAGGTGTATCGGGACGTTTATTTTGCACCAGTGTGTCCGCCTTTACAGGGGTGCAGTGGGTCCCACCTTCCTCCTGATGGATGACAACGCACGGCCCCACCGAGCTGCCATCGTGGAGGAGTACCTTGGAACAGAAGATATCAGGCGAATGGAGTGGCCTGCCTGCTCTCCAGACCTAAACCCCATCGAGCACGTCTGGGATGCTCTCGGTCGACGTATCGCTACACGTCTTCAGACCCCTAAAACACTTCAGGAGCTCCGACATGCACTGGTGCAAGAATGGGAGGCTATACCCCAGGAGCTGCTCGACCACCTGACCCAGAGTATGCCAACCCGTGTGTACGTGTGCATGGTAATAATATCCCATATTGATGTCGGGGTACATGCGCAGGAAACAGTGGCGTTTTGTAGCACATGTGTTTCGCAACGGTTTTCTCAACTTATCACCAACACCGTGGACTTACAGATCTGTGTCGTGTGTGTTCCGTGTGCCTATCCTATTAGCGCCAGTTTTGTGTAGTGACACGTAGTGTGGCACCACATTCTGCAATTATCCTTAATTTAAGAGCATGAGTGTATATCGATATCACGAATATCACACTAGACTAATTTGGGACCGCTCTATCAAGTGGGCACTTAAAATGAAGTTTTATAATTGATATCTCTTGTAACGGGAAAGAAGCCGAGGCCTTCCGTCCACATTTGGTGTACATGAAAGACGAGGTGAGCAGCATTTGTTTGCGATGTCTCCAGCTAGACAGGGCAGAAACAAAACTGCGAATATCAACCGAAACATCTGAGAAAACGAGCCTTATGACTCTTGGGAGAGACAGAGCCTGTATAGGTTTTACAATTTCCATTGTAGAAAATGGCGAAAAATGCATATAATGAGAACAAAATTCTGTTTTTAACACAGCTGTTTGCGTGACACTAGAGTGTCATGTGTGCAGCCAGTTTTAAATTATTCTGATTTTGGGGCTCTTTTCTGTAGTTTCCTCGAAATAAACTTTTTCATCAGACAATATAGCCTTTCACTGCCGGTGTTTTCTTCAGTTGAAACGTCCGGGCTGAGAGGCCGTGGTCGATGTATAAAATTTCCACCAGACGTTTCGTCTCCATCTGCGGGAGACATCTTCTGAGGTCGTCCGGCTACTGCCACTGAGGCTCCAGGTACTCTCGCATTTACAGAGCGCATAGAGGGCACCACCGTTCATCACGCGATGCCGACGGTATCCATATCTTTGGAAGGCGTCATCATTCTCGATTAAGAGTAATCGATTGTCATTCTGCTGCCGCAACGTCGACATCCATATTTTGTCTAACTTTAAAACTTACTATGGTGTTTTGTGAATCTCTATTGCTTCTCTATACATGCGCGCATGATAATGGGATGTTCGTGCTCGAACGCTTGTCTCATTAAATTTACAAGATGAACTAAATTACTTACGGTCAGCCTTCATAAAAAACGGATATACCATCAAGGAAATTGATTGAGCCCTCCATCAAAGAAGGAAAGGAGCCAGAAGTCCAGATCAACAACGGTCACCCACTGGACAAGTTTTCCTACCGTTCATTAATAAAGTCACGCACCGTATCGGGAAAGTTCTGGGCAAGTATGGGGTCGAAACAATCTTGAGACCCATATTTAAGAACTGCAAAAGACGCCCGACACCCCCTAGCAACACCTGGGGTACACAAAATTCCATGCAGTTGTGGACAAGTAGATACTGGAACAACGAAAAGAAGTGTAAACACCTGCTTAGCCGAACGTAAAAGAAACTGTCATTTAGGACACATCGAAAAATTGGCCGTAGCTGAGCATGTTTTTCGAGATGGGAACAACGAAATTAAATTTAATGAGACAAGCGCTCTAGCACGAACATCTCATTATTATGCGCGCATGTATAGAGAAGCAATAGAGATTCACAAACACCGTAACATTTTTAACGGAAAAGAGGAAGTTTTAAAGTTGGAAAAAATATGGATGTCGACGTTGCGCCTGCAGAATGACAATCGATTACTCTTAATCGAGAATGATGACGCCTTCCAAAGATAGGGATACCGTCGACATCACGTGACTAATGGTGGTGCCCTCTATGCGCTCTGTAAATGCGAGAGTACCTGGAGCCTCAGTGGCAGTAGCCGGACGACCTCAGAAGATGTCTCCCGCAGATGGAGACGAAACGTCTGGTGGAAATTTTATACATCGACCACGGCCTCTCAGCCCGGAAGTTTCAACTGAAGTAAACTTTTTCATGTTCAGAAAACTACAGAGGACTTTTTAAGACAAAAATTAAAAAAATCGAGTTCTTGACACATTCACTCGGTGGTCCCCTTAACGCCTTCCAGCGCTCACCTAATTCCTCACAGACACCACCCGAACAATCAAGAGCGAAAACTTACTTGCGCAGTTGATCGCTAACTCGTTCGCCGGTGGGGTAATAGCAGAGTGTTTCCAGGCGAGCAGAACATTCGCCGCCTCTAAGCGTGAACGCAAGCCCTCGACGCGGGCAATCCTGCGGTAATTAACTGTTTGCGGGGAGGGTCGGTGATTCGCGGCGTATCGCCGTGGGCGTTATCTGGGCGTCAGCTCCGGCTGGCACCTGTCACAGCGCAGCTCTGGCGCGGGCGTCACTGCGGGGGCGGATATACACGTCCGGCTGGCCGTTCCCGAGGACGCCCGGAGCGCAACTGGCCGAAACGATCTCACACTCAGGTGACAAAAGTCATGCAGCAGCGATATCCACATACACTACTGGCCATTAAAATTGCTACACCACGAAGATGACGTGCTACAGACGCGAAAATTTTACCAACAGGAAGAAGATGCTGTGATATGCAAATGATTAGCTTTTCAGAGCATTCACATAAGGCTGGCGCCGGTGGCGATACCTACAACGTGCTAACAAAAGCAAAGTGTCCAACTGATTTCTCATACACTAAAAGCAGTTGACCGGCGTTGGCTGGTGAAACGTTGTTGTGATGCCTCGTGTAAGGCGGAGAAATGCGTACCATCACGTTTCCGACTTTGATAAAGGTCGAATTGTAGCCTATCGCCATTGCGGTTTATCGTATCGCGACATTGCTGCTCGCGTTGGTCGAGATCCAATGACTTTTAGCAGAATATCGAATCGGTGGGTTCAGGAGGGAAACACGGAACGCCGTACTGGATCCCAACGGCCTCGTATCACTAGCAGTCGAGATGACAGGCATCTTATCCGCATGGCTGTAACGGATAGTGCAGCCACGTCTCGATCCCTGAGTGGACAGATCGGGACGTCTGCAAGACAACAACCATCTGCACGAACAGTTCGACGACGTTTGCAGCAGCACGGAATATCAGCTCTGAGACCATGGCTGCGGTTACCCTTGACGATGCATCACAGACAGGAGCGCCTGCGATGGTGTACTGAGGGACGGACCTCGGTGCACGAACGGCAAAACGTCATTTTTTCGGATGTATCCAGGTTCTGTTTACAGCATCATGATGGTCGCATCCGTGTTTGGCGACGTCGCTGTGAACGCACATTGGAAGGGGGTATTCGTCATCGTCATTCTGGCGTATCACCCGGCGTGATGGTATGGTGTGCCACTGGTTACACGTCTCGGTCACCTTTTGTTCGCATTGAAGGCACTTTGAACAGTATACGTTACATTTCAGATGTGTTACGACCCGTGGCTCTACCCTTCATTCGATACCTGCGAAACCCTACATTTTCGCAGGATAATGCACGACCGCATTTTTCACGTCCTGTACGGGCCTTTCTAGATACAGAAAATGTTCGACTGCTGTCCTGGCCAGCACATTCTCTAGATCTCTCACCAATTGAAAACGTCTGGTCAATGGTGGCCGAGCTACTCGCTCGTCACAATACGCCAGTCACTACTCTTGATAAACTGTGGTATCGTGTTGAAGCTGCATGGGCAGCTGTACCTGTACACGCCATCCAAGCTCTGTTTGACTCAATGCTCAGGCGTAGCAAGGCAGTTATTACGACCAGAGGTGGTTGTTCAGGTACTAATTTCTCAGGATCTATGCACCCAAATTGCGTGAAAATGTAATCACATGTCAGTTCTAGTATAGTATATTTGTCCAATGAATACCCGTTCATCATCTGCATTTCGTCTTGGTGTAGCAATTTTAATGGCCAGTGGTGTATAAAGTCGGCGGTAATGTCGCGCCCCCAACCTCTAACAGGGCAGTACATTGGCGGTACTGTTATTTATACTCAGGTGATTCATATGAAATGGTTTCCCGATGTCATTTTCGCCACACGATTGGACTTAACAGACTTTGAACACAGAATGGCAGCTGGAGCTGTGGGACAATTTCAGAAATCGTTAGGGAACTCAATACTGTGGCATACACAGTGTCAACTGTGTGCTGAGAATACCAAATTTCAGACATTACCTTTCAACATGGACAATGCAGTGGGCGACGGCCTTCACTTAACGGCCGAGAGCAGCGGCGTTGTCAGTGCTAACAGACAAGCAACATTGTATCAAATAACCGCAACAATCAATGTGACGAACGCCATGGACCCAAGTTGTCAACAAAACATTGGCAAGCTGATGGTGGCTCTATGACGGTGTGGGCTGTGTTTACATCTACATCTGCGTGATTCCTCTGCTATTCACAATAAAGACCCCGACAGAGGCTTCAATGGACCATCTTCAATCTGTCTCTTTTCCATTCCTCTCCCGAACGTCACGCTGGAAAAATTAACAGTTAACTTTTTCTGTGTGAGCCCTGATTTCTCTTATTTTATCGTGATGATCATTTCTCCCTATGCAGGTGGGTGCTAAGAATATGTTTTCGCAATCGGAGGAGAAAACTGGTGATTGAAATTTCATCAGAAGATCCCGTCACAATGAAAAACGCCTTTGTTTTAATGATTGCCACTCCAATTCACGTATCATATCTACGGCACTATCTCGCGATAATATAAAACGAGCTGCCCTTCTTTGTACTTTTTCGATGTCATCCGTCAGTTCCACCCGATGAGGATTCCACAATGCACAGCAATATTCCAGGATAGGGTGGTCAAGTGTGGTGTAAGCAGTCTTTTTAGTAGACCTGTTGCACCTTCTAAGTGTTCTGTCAATGAATCGCAGTCTTTGGTTTGCTCTACCCACAACATTATCTATGTGATAGTTCCAATTTAGGTTATTTGTATCGTAATCCTTAAGTATTTAGTTGAATTTACAGCTTTCAGATTTGTGTGACTAATCGCGTAACCGAAATTTAGCGCATTTATTTTAGTACTCATGTGAAAAACTTCGCACTTTTCTCTAAACGGGGTCAATTGACAATTTTCGCAGCATACAGATATCTCATCTAAACATTTTGCAATTTGTTTCGATCATCTGTTGACTTTACAAGACGGCGAGGAGCCATCGGGTATGATTTGAGGTCACGGGGCCGGCCGTTGTGACCGAGCGGTTCTAGGCGCTTCAGTCTGGAACCGCGCGACCGCTACGGTCGCAGGTTCGAATCCTGCTTCGGGCATGGATGTGTGTGATGTCCTTAGTTTAGTCAGGTTTAAGTAGTTCTAAGTTCTACGGGACTGATGACCTCAGATGTTAAGTCCCATAGTGCGCAGAGCCATGTGAACCATTTGAGGTCACAGCTGGCACTGACTGAGGTAAGTCTGTCGGCACGACATTAAGTCTTGGACATCCTACATCCTCACGTGTTATCTTTCATGCAACAGTATCCTGGTTCCATTTTCCAACAGGACAATGCTTGTCTAGACATGTGACAAGTCTCTATGAAGTGTATGCCGGCGACAGTTGCGTCCCTGTGCGGCTATACAGCGTATCAGGGACCAGTTACACCTGTTGCCGTCCTGCTTACCTCAGGAGAAGATAGAAGCTTCCTGTCACTCTTTCTATTACGATAACTATTGTCGTTCAACCAAGCTCTTTGTAAACGCGACTCCAGTTTGTAATCACTTAAATAACATCACATGGCCACTCAACCTGTGAAGTTCCATTTCGTTTTCTCCTCCCCTTCTAGGAGCATCACATTTTTGTCGGGAAGTGCGTTTCTGTAAGGAAAATCAAAGTAGAAAGGAATGGATACTTTCTTGATTATTATCGAAAAAGAGATTATAAGAAGAACATCAACGAAAGTCAAACAACAGTAGTGGAGTGTAGTTGAATTAAATCAGTCGACGTTGAGACAGATTACAATGACACACTAAAAATACTAGAAGATTTCTTGTACTTAGGCAGCAAAATAAAAGAAAATGGTCAGAGTAGAGACGACATTAAATACACATTAATAACAGGAAGGAAATCGTTTTTGGAAAAGATGAATATTTTAACACCTAATATAAATGTAAATTTTGAAAACTGTCTTCTGAGTGTAGGGTTGTTTGATAGTGAAATGTAGTCTATTAACAATACAGATAATAAGTAAACTGAAGATTGGGAAATTTGGTGCTGTAGAGAAATGCAAAATATTAGGTATTAACATTGGATAGAAAAACAGATGCTGAATGAAATCAGGGAGGAAATTTAATGGCAGAAGTTGGCAAAAAGAAGGGGTCGGTTTACAGGCGACAATCTGAGGCCTCAATGAATCATATTTTGATATGGAGAAAAGTGTGTGTCTGTGTGTGGCGGGAGAGGGAGGCGGGGGGGGGGGGGGTTACAATAATGGAAGACCAAGACTAGAACTTGGTAAACAAGTTCAGAACTGTTTAGCCTGGAGTAATAAATGATGAGACGAAAATTGCAGTGGATAACGTAGTACGGAGAGATGCATCAGACAAGTCTATCTACATCTACATCTAAATCTACATCCATACTCCGCAAGCCACCTGACGGTGTGTAGCGGAGGGTACTTTGAGTACCTCTATCGGTTCTCCAGTCTCGTACTGTTCGTGAAAAGAAAGATTGTCGGTATGCCTCTGCGTGGACTCTAATCTGACTTTATCCTCATGGTCTCTTCGCGAGATATACGTAGGAGGGAGCAATATACTGCTTGACTCCTCAGTGAAGGTATGTTCTCGAAACTTCAACAAAAGCCCGTACCGAGGCACTGAGCGTCTCTCCTGCAGAGTCTTCCACTGGAGTTTATCTATCATGTCCGTAACGCTTTCGTGATAACTAAAAGATCCTGTAACGAAGCGCGCTGCTCTCCGTTAGATCTTCTCTATCTCTTCTGTAACCCTATCTGGTTCAGATCGCACACCGGTGAGCAGTGATCAAGCAGTAGGCGAACAAGTGTACTGTAACCTACTTCCTCCGTTTTCGGGCTGCATTTCCTTAGGATTCTTCCAATGAATCTCAGTCTGGCATCTGCTTTACCGACGATCAACTTTATATGATAATTCTATTTTAAATCACCCCTGATGCCTACTCCCAGATAATTTATGGAATTAACTGTTTCCAGTTACTGACCTGCTATATTGTAGCTAAATGATAAAGGATCTTTCTTTCTATGTATTCGCAGCACATTACACTTGTCTACATTGTGATTCAATTGCCATTCTCTGCACCATGCGTCAATTCGTTGCAGATCCTCCTGCATTTCAGTACAATTCTCCATTGTTACAATCTCTCGATATACTACAGCATCATCCGCAAAAAGCCTAAATGAACTTTCGATATTATCCACAAGGTCATTTATGTATATTGTGAATAGCAACGGTCCTATGACACTCCCCTGCGGCACACCTGAAATCACTCTTACTTCGGAAGACTTCTCTCCATTGAGAATGACATGCTGCGTTCTGCCATCCAGGAACTCCTCAATCCAGTCACACAATTGGTCTGATAGTCCATACGCTCTTACTTTGTTCATTAAACGACTGTGGGAAGCTGTAGACACTGAAGACTACAAAAAAACACGAAGAAGTAGGAAGATAGAAATTTTAATTTGGTGGCGTCGATAGCGATGTGATACGGATCTTTCAGCAGGAAAGTTTTCCTCGTGATGTGGCATATCATTCAGGTAATATCGGAAATTCATAAAATATATCAGCTGCATAATGGAACGATGACGATAAAAATTTGTGCCGGACCGGGCTTCGAACCCGCTGCTTCGGCTATCCGTGCACAAATCATGGGCTGACCCAAACTTCCGTATGTCGTCATTCATGTGTCACAACCTGCATTCTCACACGCATTACGTGTTTCCTGTACAGGGCATGCATGCATGCGTGTCGGAAGGAACATTGCGTCGTACTTCTAAACAACGCGGCCACTGCAGTATCGTATTTATCCGCTGATACCAGGCAGCGACTTTCAATTAAAATTTCCCCTCCCTTTACTGGAGTTACACAACGTGTGCCCGCCCTGTAGGTCGTGTGGTCTCACGCACGGCCTTCCGGGAGGGAAGGAGCGCCGGTCCCCGGCACGAATCCACCCGGCGAATTTGTGTCGAGGTCCGGTGAGCCGGCCAGTCTGTGGATGGTTTTCAGGCGGTTTTCCATCTGCCTCGGCGAATGCGGGCTGGTTCCCCTTATTCCGCCTCAGTTACACTACGTCGGCGATTGCTGCGCAAACAAGTTCTCCACGTATGCGTACACAACCATTACTCTACCTCGCAAACATAGGGGTTACACTCGTCTGGAGTGAGATGTTCCCTGGGGGGTCCACCGGGGGCCGAACCGCACAATAACTCTGGGTTCGGTGTGGGGCGCCGGAGGGGTGAAGTGGACTGCGGTAGTCGTCGTGGGGTTGTGGACCACTGCGGCGGGGACGGAGCCTCTCCGTCGTTTCTACGTCCCCGTTTAACGTAACATACACAACGTGTACGAGTGTGTGTGTCTGGCCGTCGGTCATACACGGATAGCTAAATCCGTCAAAGCCACCGCTGGTGTAAAGAGAGAAATCCCGGTTCGAGTCCCGGTCAGGCTCAAATTTCATAATGGCTGCAGTCGCCGCAGTGCCTGTTTCTTCGGACATGCACGCATCTATTGAGGAACATTGCATCATACTCCTTAACAACAGGCGCTGCAACATCGTGTATTGGAAGTCGTTTGTTTGTTTATTTATTGCAAATTTAAAGCCCTGTTACCGGATATTTTAAAACTGGTCGTAGATATTTCGTTTGTCACCTGTTTTGTAGTTTTTCTTTTGTTTCTTTTTCGCAAAATTTGACACGGAATAAATACTTTTTAAAAATAAGAAGTATTTTGAGGTTAAAATATATTTTTATTTTATTTTAAGAAGAATGTAACAAGATGGTAGGATAAAGGGGAGATTTCACTGGCGGTGAATACTTGGGAATGGTTTCTCCGAACTGTTGACCGGCAGTCACAACAAAATAGTTCCCAGTTAATAGCATAAATATTAGGTATTCATTCATGTAGAACATTGGCTGCTTTCTCGGGTGGACTGCCAGCACCTTACACTGCATTCACTCTAGGATTCCCTATTCTTATCATATCGTTTGACTGATACGTACAATTTGTCAGCAGTTTTGTGTGTTATGTCTGATTCATAATTCTGTATGTTTCACTTGATGCTACATCTCATCTTCCTTCTCCTCCTCCTCAACCTCTTCATTGTCACTGTTATCGCTGCCACTGTGGGTTTCTGCTGTCCATCCACTGAAGGTTGCTGTTACATTGCGTATAGGCTTATCTGTTATGTTGTGTCCGCAGCTACTCATCCACGTGTTGTTTCTGGAATACTCTCTGATAATGTGCCCATTGTTCTTGGAAGCTTGTTTTTGTGTAATACACTGGAGAGCCAAAGAAACTGGTGCACCTGTCTAATGTCGTGTAGGGCCCCCGAGAGCACGCTGAAGTGCCGCAACACGACGTGGCATGGACTCGACTAATGTGTGAAGTAGCGCTGAGGGGGGGGGGGGGGAATTTACGCCATGAATCCGAAAGAGTACGAGGGGGTGTAGATCTCTTCTGAACAGCACGTTACAAGGCATCCCATATATGCTCAATAATGTTCATGGCTGGGAGGTTTGGGGGCCAGCGGAAGTGTTTAAACATAGAAGAGATGAAACGTCCCCTTAGAAAAATTAATGAATTACTATGCTGATAAGCCTCTACGCTATTTGATTTTCAAACAGGTGAGCAAAACTGAACGTACTCAAACATTACTCTCTTTACTTATTCTGATCAATGCTAAACTGACACACGATATTTCCAGAATGAGATTTTCACTCTGCCGCGGAGTGTGCGCTGATATAAAACTTTCTGGCAGATTATAACTGCGTGCCCGACCGAGACTCGAACTCGGGACCTTTGCCTTTCGCGTGCAAGTGCTCTACCAACTGAGCTACCGAAGGACGACTCACGCCCGGTACTCACAGCTTTACTTCTGCCAGTATCTCGTCTCCCACCTTCCAAACTTTACAGAAGCTCTCCTGCGAACTTTGCAGAACTAGCACTCCTGAAAGAAAGGATATTGCGGAGACATGGCTTAGCCACAGCCTGGGGGATGTTTCCAGAATGAGATTTTCACTCTATATCCCTTCTTTCAGGAGTGCTAGTTCTGCAAGGTTCGCAGGAGAGCTTCTGTAAAGTTTGGAAGTAGGAGACGAGGTACTGGCAGAAATGAAGCTGTGAGTACCGGGCGTGAGTCGTGCTTCGGTAGCTCAGTTGGTAGAGCACTTGCCCACGAAAGGCAAAGGTCCCGAGTTCGAGTCTCGGTCGGGCACGCAGTTTTAATCTGCCAGAAAGTTTGACACACGATATTTTTAGCGCAACGCGATCTGACTTTCAATAATGCCTACAAAAGAATGGCCCCGGCTAACAATAACCTATACCTTTCATGAATCACTTACGTCACAAAAATCTTCGTTACCCAAACTACTCCAATACAGCGTGCGCCAATACTGCCAGCTGAATAAAAGATTCTAACTACTGAAGGCACTAACTACTGATAGGCGAGCTAGCAAATGAAAGATTTTGATAGAGAACAAAAAATGTATTTACGTTAATAGTGTTCAAAAGTCATAATATATACATATATATATCAGTCCATGATATCCAGTATTACAAATTTCTGGCGGACAAACGTCCAGATCGTCCGCTCTCAAAATTCTGCCATCTCTCTCCCCACATCTACCACCGCTGGCGGCTCACCTCCAACTGCGCAACGCCACGTACTGTTAACAGCCAACTGCCCAACACTGCCATAGCATATACTCCAACAATGCAAACCAACCACAGCCTTCACACAGTACAGTTAGTGATTTTCATACAGAGCGCTACGTGGCGTTACCAACATAAAAACCTAAACAGCCTACTTACAGAGTGTTTCACCAGCTGCGACGTAGTCGGATATGTGAACAGTGATCCAATACTGTCAAATGTTTTTTATTCCAGTCTTTGATCACAATATCAATTCTTTTGACGATGACCGGTTTCAGTCAGTAATGACCACACTCAGATCTTTACTACACCATGTCATTATCACATTAGGACATGGTGTAGAAAAGATATGAGGATGGTCATTACTGACTGAAACCGGTCATCGTCAAAAGAATTGATATTGTGATCAAAGACTGGAATAAAAAACATTTACATTAGAATATTGTTCCTGTTGTCACTCTTCAACAATTCAGGACATTTGGAATGTCGCATTGTCCTGCTGGAATTGCCCAAGGCTGTATGAATGTACAATGGGCACGAATGGATGCAGGTGATCAGACGGGGTGCTTACGAACGTGTCACTTGTCAGAGTCGTGTCTAGAGGTACCAGGCGTCACGTATCACCCGAACTGCACACGTCCCACACCATTATAGAGCCTCTACCAGCTTGAACAGCCTCTGCTGACAGGCAGGGTCCATGGATTCTTGAGTTTGTCTCCTTAGCCGTACACATCCATCCGCTCGATACAGTTCGAAACGAGACTCGTCCGAGCAGGCAACATGTTTCCAGTCATCGACAGTCCAATGTCGGTGCTGACGGGCCCAGGCGAGGTGTAGAGCTCAGTGTCGTGGAGTCATCAAGGGTACACGAGTGGGCCTTCGGCTCCGAAAGCCCATATCGATTGTTTCTCACACGCTGACACTTGTTGATGGCCAAGCATTGAAGTCCGCAGCAATTTGCGGAAGGGTTGCACTTCTGTCACGTTGAAAGGTTCTTTCAGTCGTCGTTGGTCAGTTCCTTGCAAGATCTTTTTCAGGCCGCAGCGATGTTGGAAATCTGACGTTTTAGCGATTCCTGATATTCACCGTATACTCGTGAAATGATCGTACGGGAAAATCCCCACTTCAACTCTACCTCGGAGACGCTGTGTCCCATCGCACGTGCGTCGACTATAACACCACGTTCAAACCCACTTAAATTTAGATGGCCTAGTATTGTAGCAGCAGGAACCTATGTAACAACTGCGGCAGACACCTGTCGCCTTATATAGGCGTTACCGACCGCAGCGCCGTATCTCCCTGTTTACATATCTCTGTATTTGAACACGCATGCCTATATCAGTTTTTCTGGCGCTTCAGTGTACATGTATTTCCGCTGATGTGTAGTCTAAGCGTAATGTGTGTCTACTTTTTACGTACTGGCCACAAAAGAAGGCAGAGTGTTCTGGCAAATCTTCTTCCCCACTTGTGCATGTAGGTGTCTGTCTCAGACTGACACAGTTTAAGTGCGTTGGATGAAGAATTTCACTGGAAGTCCTGAAGAAGCACACACACACACACACACACACACACACACACACACACACACACACACACACACACACACACATACAGATGCCAAGGCCTTAGCTTCCTGGCTAATGACCGACTCCTGCACACACCCACGCACTACCCACAGAAGAAGATATTGTGTTCTCGGGAACTTCTTCTCCGCTTGTACGTGTAATTGTCTGCCTCAGACTCATGTTGTGTAATTGCATAGGATAAGGATGTACAGTTAAAGTACTGAAGAAGTAATTTAACAGTGGACCTAATACACAACCTTGTGGTAGCTACTGTGTCTGACCAAGGCAACTTAGCAGTGGCCTCTCTCTCTCTCTCTCTCTCTCTCTCACACACACACACACACACACACACACACACACACACAGAAGCCAAGGCCCTACCTTCCTGGCTAATGGCCGACTCCTCCACACTCCCATGCACTACCCACAGAAGAAGATATTGTGTTCTCGGGAACGTCTTCTCCACTTGTACATGTAAGTCCCTGCCTCAGACCCATGTGGTGTAATTGCATAGGATAAGGAAGAACTCTGGAAGTATTGAAGCTTATTTAACAGTGGACCTAATACACAACCTTGTGGTAGCTAGTGCCTCTGACCAAGGCAGCTTAGCAGTGGCCTCTCTCTCTCTCTCTCTCTCTCTCTCTCTCTCTCTCTCTCTGACACACACACACACACACACACACACACACACACACACACACACACAAAGCCAAGGCTCTGCCTTCCTGGCTAGCGAGCGCCTACTCCACGCTTCCGCGCGCAAAGCTTTTCCGCCGTGCTCCCAGGCCGCGTCCGCACGTCACTCGGTTCTACCTTAACAGCTCAGCACTTCGACCGCCCGCCAGTCCGCCTTCTTGACGTTTCCTGCGCCATCGACGGCGGGTCAAAGTTGCTGACGCGCCACCGAGAGCAAAGTTTCGTCCACCGCCCCGAACGTCTTCCCTCGGAGCGCCCCTGTCACGCTCTTGCTTCCGCTCCCCTCAACTTCCCAGCCCTGGGCGGTACGCTTATCAGTAATGTTATGTCCTATTGACAACATCTACATCTACATGGTTACTCTGCAAGTGCCTGGCAGAGGGTTCATCGATCCATTTTCATACTACTACTCTGCCATCCCAATCTCTATTTTATTATGATGATCATATCTCCCTACGCAGGTGGGTGTCAACAAAATATTTTCGCATTCGGAAGATAAAGTTGTTGATTGAAATTTCGTGCCCGCATCTCGTGGTCGTGCGGTAGCGTTCTCGCTTCCCACGCCCGGGTTCCCGGGTTCGATTCCCGGCGGGGTCAGGGATTTTCTCTGCCTCGTGATGGCTGGGTGTTGTGTGCTGTCCTTAGGTTAGTTAGGTTTAAGTAGTTCTAAGTTCTAGGGGACTGATGACCATAGATGTTAAGTCCCATAGTGCTCTGAGCCATTTGAACCATTTGAAATTTCGTAAATAGATCTCGCCCCAAAGAAAACCGCCTTTGTTTCAGTGACTGCCACCCCAACTCGCGTATCATATCAGTGACACACTCACCCCTATTGCGAGATAACACGAAACGATCTATCCTTCTTTGCACTTTTTCGATGTACTCCGTCAATCCTACCTGGAAAGGATCCCATACCGTGCAGCAATATTCCAGCAGAGGACGGACAAGTGTAATGTAGGCTGCCTCTTTAGTGGGTTTGGCTCAAATGGCTCTGAGCACTATGCGACTTAACTTCCGAGGCCATCAGTCGCCTAGAACTTAGAACTAATTAAACCTAACTAACCCAAGGACATCACACACATCCATGCCCCAGGCAGGACTCGAACCTACGACCGTAGCGGTCGCTCGGTTCCAGACTGCAGCGCCCAGAACCGCGCGGCCACTCCGGCCGGCTTTAGTGGGTTTGTCTCATCCTCTAAGTGTTCTCCCAACAAAGTGCAGTCTTTGTTTCGCCTTCCCCACAGTATTATCTACGTGGTCCTTCCAATTTAAGTTGCTCGTAATTGTAATTCCTAGGTATTTAGTCGAATTGACAGCCCTTAGAGTTGTGCGATTTATCGAATACCCAAAATTAATCGGATTTCATTTAGTACCCATGTGGATGACCTCTCACTTTTCTTTGTTTAGTGCTGATTGCCACTTTTCGTACCATACAGAAACTCTCCCTAGATCATTTTGTAATTGGAATTGATCGTCTGATGATTTTACTAGACGGTAAATTACAGCGACATCTGCAAACAATCTAAGGGGGCTGCTCAGATTATCCCCTAGATCATTTATATAAATCAGGGCCTATGACACTACCTTGCGGAACGCCAGATATCACTTCTGTTCCACCCGATGTTACCGTTTATCACTACGAACTGTGACCTCTCTGAGAGGAAGTCACGAATCCAGTCACAGAACTGAGACGATTCTCCATATGCACGTAATTTGATTAGTAGTCGCTTCTGAGGAACGGTATGAAAAGCCTTCGGGAAATTCCGGAATATCAAATTGATCTGAGATCCCTTGTCGACAGCACTCATTACTTCATGGGAATAAAGAGCTAGCTGTGTTGCACAAGAACGATATTTTCTGAATCCGTGTTGGTTACGCATCAATAAGTCATTTTCTTCAAGGTAATTCATAATGTTCGAGTAGAGTATATGCTCCAAAATCCTACTGCAAATTGAGGTCAGTGATATGGGTCTGTAATTCAATGGGATACTCCTATTTCCCTCCTTGAAGATTGGTGTGACCTGTGCTATTTTCCAGTCTTTAGGAACAGACCTTCCATCAATTGAGCGGTTGTATATGATTGCTAAGAAGGGCGCTATTGTGTCGGTATACCCTGAGAGGAACCTAACTGGTATACCATCTGGACCAGAAGACTTGTCTTTCTTAAGTGATTGGAGGACGAATACTGGAAACAATTAAGTGAAGACAGGAAATCGGCTAGGGCACTACATGCGCAGAGGGTGCATAAGAAACGATGTACGAGAGGGAATGATGACTGGAAAGAAAGTTAGAGGAAGAAGAAGATATCAGCTAATTGACGAAATGGAGATAAACTCATTATTCGCTGCTACAAGAAAGATGACCAGATGTACCGGAGAAAGTTGAACGCGCAGTGATGCAAATTTTAAATCACCAGCGTGAGCATCATCATTATCAGGAAGAATGCATCTCACAAGGAGCCCACTGAGTGCGAAGTCGAAACTTCAGGCTTTAGTAGGGTTGATTTGAAAGTGTTAACCATTATGAGAGGAAAAATATTACCTTCTAGTGACTCACTATGTGCATCAAAAGGGAGACCGAAAATGGCTGTCCAAGAGGTGCAGAGATAGCTTCTATGGAATGGCAAAAGACAGTCAATATCGTGACTGCGCGATAGCGATGCAAATGTTACCAATGATAGTGCCACTAAAGCGGAGTTACTAAATACAGTTTTCCGTAATTTCTTCACAGAAGAAGACGAGCCGGTCGAGATGGCCGAGCGGTTCTAGGCGCTACAGTCTGGAACCGCGCGACCGCTACGGTCGCGGGTTCGAATCCTGCCTCGGGCATGGATGTGTGTGATGTTCTTAGGATAGTTAGGTTTAAGTAGTTCTAAGTTCAAGTGGACTGATGACCTCAGAAGTTAAGTCCAATAGTGCTCAGAGCCATTTGAACCATTTGAAAGAAGACGAAGTAAATATTCCATATTTCGAAACCTGAACAACTGTTAGCATGAGTGACATGAAAGTAGATATCTTAGGTGTTGCAAAACAACTCAAATCACTTAAGAAAGGTAAGTCTTCCGGTCCAGATGGTATACCAATCAGGTTCCTTTCAGAGTATGCAGACACAATAGCGCCTTTCTTAGCAATCATATACAACCGCTCACTTCACGAGAGGTCTGTTCCTAAAGACTGGAAAGTACCACAGGTCACACCAATATTCGAGAAAGGAAATAGGAGTAACCAATTGAATTACAGACCCATATTACTGGCCTCAATTTGCAGTAGGATTTTGGAGCATATACTCTACTCGAACATTATGAATCACGTTGAAGAAAATGACTTATTGATACATAGCCAACACGGATTCAGAAAATATCGGTCTTGTGCAACACAGCTAACTCATTATTCCCATGAAGTAATGAGTGCTGTCACAAGGGATCTAATATAGATTCCATATTCCTAGATTTCCAGAAGGCTTTTGATACCGTTCCTCACAAGCGACTATTAAACAAATTGCTTGCATTTGATCGTCTCAATTGTGTGACTGGATTCGTGATTTCGTCTGAGAGAGGTCACAGTTCGTAGTTACAGACGGTAAATCATCGAGTAGAACAGAAGCAATATTTGGCATTCCGCGAGGTAATGTCACAGGCCCTCTGCTGTTCCTGATTTACGTATATGATTTAGATGATAATCTGAGCAGCCGCCTTAGACTGTTTGCAGATGACACTGTAGTTTCCTGTCTGCTAAAATCATCACACGATCAATTCCAATTACAAAATGATCTAGAGAATATTTCTGTATGGTGCGAAAAGTGGCAATTGGCACTAAACAAAGAAAGGTGCGAGGTCATCCACATGGGTACTAAGGGAAATCCGATAAATTTTGTGTATACGATAAATCGCACAAATCTAAGGGCTGTCAGTTCCACTAAATACTAGTAATTACAATTACAAGCAACTTAAATTGGAAAGACTACATAGATAATGTTGTGGGGAAGGCGAAACAAAGACTGCGCTTTGTTGGCAGAACACTTAGAAGATGCGACAAACCCACTAAAGAGACAGCGTAGATTACACTTGTCCATCCTCTGTTGGAAAATTGCTGCGCGGTGTGCGATCCTTACCAGGTAGGATTGACGGAGGATATCGAAAAAGTACAAAGAAGGGCAGCTCGTTTCGTGTTATCGCGCAATAGGGGTGATAGTGTCACTGATATGATACGCGAGTTGGGGTGGCAGTCACAGAAACAAAGGCGGGTTTCTTTGCGGCGAGATCTATTTACGAAATTTCAATCACCAACTTTCTCTTCCGAATGCGAAATATATTGTTGACACCCACCTACGCAGGGAGAAATGATCATCATAATAAAATAAGAGAAAACAGAGCTCGTACGGAAAGATTTAGGTGTTCCTATTTCCCAAGGGCCATTCGAGAGTGGAATGGTAGAGAAGTGGTATGAAAATGATTAGATGAACCCTCCGCCAGGCACTTACGTGTGAATTGCAGAGTAACCATGTAGATGCAGATATATATTACACTTCAGAAAATGGATACCACCGACGTTCAAGAAATCTTCCAAACAAACCATTAACTTGCACCATGAACACCGAATGGAAAATAGCGCGCACAGTGATCACAAAAGTTTGCACCATCAAGATCGAAGGCGAACTACTTGCGAGTTGCGAATCGCGCAGAACGTTTATCTAGGAATTCACTCGTTAAGAACGTATATACAATGAAGAGCCAAAGAAACTGGTACACCTGCCTAACATCGTGTAGAGCCACCGCGAGCACGCAGAAGTGCCGCAACACGACGTGGCAAGGACTAGACTAATGTCTGAAGTAGTGCTGGACGGAACTGGCACCATTAATCGTGCAGTGCTGTCCATAATTCCGTAAGAGTACCACGGGGTGATCTTTTCTGAATAGTACGTTGCAAGGCATCCCAGATATGATCAATAATGTTCATGTCTGCCAAGTTTGGTGGTCAGCAAAAGTGTTTAAAACTCAGAAGAGTGTTCCTGGAGTTACTCTGTAGCAATCCCGGACGTGTGGGGTGTTACATTGTCGTGCTGGAATTGTCCAAGTCCGTCGGAATGCACAATGGACATGAATGGATGTACATGATTAGACAGGATGCTTACATATGTGTCACCTGACAGAGTCGTATCTAGACTTATCAGGGTCCCATATCACTCCAACTGCACACGCCCCACTCCATTACAGAGCTTCCACCAGCTTGAATAGTCCCCTGCTGACATGCAGGGTCCGTGGTTTCATGAGGTTGTCTCCACACCCGTACCCGCCCACCCACTCGATACAATTTGAAACGAGACTCGTCCGTCCAGGCAACATGTTTCCAGTCATCAGCAGTCCAGTGTCGGTGTTGACGGGCCCAGGTGAGGCGTAAAGCTTTGTGTCGTGCAGTCATCAAGGATACAACAGTGGGCCTTCGGTTACGAAAGCCCATATCGGTGATGTTTCGTTCAATGGTTAGCACGCTAGCATTTGTTGTTGGCCCGGCAATGAAATCTACAGTAATATGCGTAAGGGTTACACTTCTGTCACGTTGAACTATTCCCTTCAGTCGTCGTTGGTCCCGTTCTTGCTGGATCTTTTTGCGGCCGCAGCGATGTCGGAGATTTGATGTTTTATCGGATCCCTTGTATTCACAGTAGACTCGTGAAATGGTCGTGTGGGAAAATCCCCACCTCATCGCTCCCTCTATAATGCGCCGACTATTAACACCACGTTCAAACTCATTCACATCTTGATAACCCGCCATTGTAACAGGAGTAACCGATCTAACAATTGCGCCAGACACTTGTTGTCTTATATAGGCGACGGCCTGTTTACGTATCTCTGTATTTGAATACGCATGCCTATACCAGTTTCTTTGGCGCTTCAGTATTGGTGTGATGGCGTCATGAGAACTGATGGCCTTTACCCAGGATAGAGAGGCTGCCACACGGTATTAGCATGTCGTCTCTCGCGGTGATTAATTTGTCTTTGGTGTGCCTGTTTTTAAACGTAAGGATGGTCAGTGAGTGGGCCGGCAGCCTTATTTCAGGTCCTCTCCTCACATTTTATCCTGTCTGCATACTGAATTTGCATTACTTACTTTCTGATTCGGTTTTTATTTGTCGATTTCTCACTTTTGTGTGTGCTGATTACACTTGTTAGGGCGTAGCTTGGAGCACTGCAAATAACTCATCTCTTTGTACCTAATCTATCAGTTTTTCTTACAGTAATTTCTCTCTTTAATGTACCTGGTATCGGTCAAGTGACCTCTTCACAGGCGACAGAAACAGGTGGAACATTTCGCACAATCTAGAGAAGCTGTCACGCAAAGTGCTGGTTTCATGTTAGCTGATCGGACGGGTAGCCAAGGAAGTCTTCCAGGTATTATCCTTCAGGTACCTCCAGCAATGGACGGTGGAACTGTCGACCGCTGTCCTATATTGCAGAACGGGAAGCAGTGTGGAAGAGGGTGGTAATTCCGCCTTGTTGACAAACAATCGGTAGGATTTAGAGCTGTCCATTTACCATTATCCCCCTGGGTTTTGGTCTGAGACACCATTCCTATAAGCTACGTATGCAGTCGCACGTGGGTCGGGAAGATTCCCAAATTCTGCCCTTTCCCTGGGAACACACTGTGAAGTTCTACAAAATTTCCTGAATTTCCGACAAACAAGTCAGGTGACCCTTGGTCCTTCTTTCCAGAAACACGGATTTATATGTTGGTGGGAACGAACTTCCAGATCCCTCATTAGAGGAGCACTTACGCCCTCTTTGGGATTAGCTAGAAAGACTTTGCCAGGTACCTTTGCAAGGGATGAAGGGAAGATGTCAAAATTTGGAGATGCACTCTATTTTGGATTATCATTCAGATGCAGGCTGAAGCGACCTATGAAAATTTGTGCCATGGCCGGAATTTGAACCCGGGCTCGTGGTCACTGGGCAGATGCAGTATCCATTACACCGCCCTGGCACAGTGGCACCGGACAGCTACATGGAATATCCTAGCAACCTTTCCCCCTCGGTCCAAATTTACATTTACGCCTCAGTGCACTTGGTATTCCCCCTAAACTCAAAAAGCATTGCAGAGGATCTCCAACTTTACTGGAATAGCATCTCAGTGTCGAACGAAATGAGGGATCCTGCCTGAAACAAAGACTTAGGTACTGTAATCAAATGAAACAATATCGTTCCAGGTACCTTCCTAAGTCTCAAACATCTACGATGTACAGAGGATGTTTCCGTAAGAGCGTGCTAAAATTTAACAAGGCAGAGGATGCTCCACTGAACAATTTGAGGTAGGGAACCCGGGGTCGGAGAAGTCAGCTTAAGGAGATGCTACGAATAAAACCACATTACGGTGTACTTTTTTATTTACACTAGTTGCAGTTCACTGCAGATGCCATCACTGACACAATGAACGTATCTTACAACATATACTGCAACTGACGGCCATCAACCTCAATACACGCATTATATCGGAGAGCAAGATTCTGATGCACTCTGAAAAATATCCCTGGTGTCTTTCGAATCACATGACAGGCAACTACAGTTCTGGAAAGTAATTTCATATCAATATCCACTGGGGTCTCATACATAAGTGACGTCGAAATATTTTACTCCGCAGATACCATACAACCGAGGGCACACACATACTGTTTCAATGTTTCGGCTTGCGTCAGCTGTGGAAGGCCACACGACCACCTTGTGCCAGTTCTGTACTGTCTACACGCTGGCGTGTAGAATGTATGAGTCTGGCGATATACCGTCTGACTTTCGGAAAAAAAACATCATCCATACAATTCCGAAGATTTAAAGAGCCGACGAGTGCAAGAATTATCCCACTATCAGCTTACCAGAGCATGCATCCATGTTGTTGACAAGAATAGTAAAAAGTGGTTCAAATGGCTCTGAGCACTATGGGACTTAACTTCTGAGGTCATCAGTCCCCTAGAACTTAGAACTACTTAAACCTAACTAACCTAAGGACATCACACACATCCATGCCCGAGGCAGGATTCGAACCTGCGACCGTAGCGGTCGCGCGGTTCCAGACTGTAGCGCCTAGAACCGGTCGGCCACACCGGCCGGCGACAAGAATAGTAAAGGCGCCGGAGAGGCAGTTCTAAATGTTTAAATGAGTGTGAATTTCTAGGGGACCAAACTGCTGAGGTCATCGGTCCCTAGACTTACACACTACTCAAACTAACTTAAAGTAACTTCCGCTAAGGACAACACGCACACCCATGCCTGAGGGAGGACTCGAACCTTCGGCGGGAGGGGCCGCGCAATTCGTGACATGGCGCCTCCAACCGCACGGCCTCTCCGCGCGGCGAGGCAGTTCTGACGTTGGGGTTGATAATGGGAGCAGGAGCAAAGAAAAATCACGACACCTGCAGTGGATTTGTTGACCTGGTAAAACCATTCGATAATGTAAAATGGTGCTGATGTTCGAAATTCTGTGAACATAGGATACCGTTTAAGAACAACACGATATATACAGTGTGCCCAAGAATCAAGAGAGCGCAATAAGTGTGGAAGACCAACAACGAAAAGCTCGGATAAAAAAGGGTGTAAGGCAGGGGTGTAGTCTTTCGCCCCTACTGTTCAATCTGTACGTCGAAGAAGCAATGACGAAAATTAAAAGAAAGGTTCAACAGCGGGACTAATATTCAAGGTGCAAGGATATCAATGATAAGATTCGCTGGGGACATTTATATCCTCAATGAAAGGGAATTACAGGGTCTGTGAACGGAAGCAACAGTCTAAACAGTTCAGAATATGGATAGAGAGGAAATCGAAGAAAGACTAAAGTGATGAGAAGTAACAGAAGCGAGAATAACGAGAAACCGAATATCAGTATTGGTGATCACGAACTAGATGAAGTTAAGGAATTCTGTTTCCTAGGCAGCAAACTAAACCTTGACGGACGGACCAAAGATGACATAAAAAGCAGACTTGCATTGTCAAAAAGGCATTCCTGGGCAAGAAAGTCTGCTTTGTTGTGAGGAAGAAGTTTCTGAGAATGAACATTTCGAGCACAGATTTTTATGGTAGTGAAACACAGACCGTGGAAAAAAACAGAAAAAAAGAGAAGGATTTGACATGTGGTGCTACAGGAGAATGCTGAAAATTAGGTGGACTGAGAGGGTTAGGAACGTGGAGGTTCTCTGGAGAAGAGGAAAGGAATATATGGAAAACACTGATAAGAAGAAGGGACAGGAGGACAGAACTGTGCAACATCCAGCAAATGATTGAGGACGTAGGCTTCAATTCTACTCTGATACGAAGGGGAAAAAAAAGAGTCTAAATCGACCAGTTCGGAGATGACTAATGTGACAGGTGAGCTAATGGCTTTCGATGAAGCGAGAGAGAGAGACCTTGTTGCTGCTGTTTGTTTAATTCCCCGGCGGTGCGTTCGTGTTGACGACATTTTAGCGTGCCTCGGGTGAAGAACAACTCTTATCATATTAATTAAGAAGCAGATAAATGCACCGTTACTCAACTCAGTCCGTATTTATGCACTGTGCTCACGGTAGATAGGTATTACGGAGTTCCACTTTCATGTAGTCACTAACTGCGAATAAATAAGCGAGATCCTTAACAGAGATTAGAGATTAAGCGGCAGAACGGCTTGTGGTGCACCACATGCATAATTACATGTCGCTCCTGTGTTTAAGAATTTGCACGTAGGAGGTAGGCTGGTACACAGTTGTGCTCTGAAAAATTTACATACACAGTGTAGGCACTCATATATTTGGCTGACAAGGCATGCCCTCGAGTGCAAGGTCGCAAAATGCCAATGATGTTTACGGCAATCGACGCCCCAAATAGTATCTACCACGCAACCATTATATTAGTCGCTGATGGCAACAGAAGGTGCGACGGGAGGTATCCACTACTGAGTACAGCATGAGGCAACGGAGCAATGTTTAACTGCTTAGTCGATAAGTGATTCACCGCAATGCTGAATCGCTAGTGATATTGAAACAAAGCAGAACAATCGTAAAGATAAACAAAGCAAACATATTACATCTACAACTACTTTGCCGAAGACGACATTTCGTCAGAAAGGAACTCCTTATGAGTAAGAAGATGATGACACGTGCTTAACAAGTGAAAGTAATACTGAAACGCCGCGCGGTTTGAGGCGCCATGTCATGGATTGCGCGGCACCTGTAAGTCTAGGGGCCGATGACCTCAGCAGTTTGCTCCCTTAGGAATACACACACACACACACACACACACACACACACACACACACAACACTGAAACAGGTGTCGAGCCACGTATACATCATCCTTGTCGTACAGGTTACCACAGAACACGTCTGCAGTGAAACGTAGTAATAGACGATCGTTGACCAAGGGGCGGGTACTACACGTAATTATGTACATGGAAGACCATCCGGAGCATAGTAAAAGAAACAATTTTGAACATCCAGGGTATCCAGAAAAGGGCTCCCTGATTTCAAAATTAAATATCTCGAAAACAAAGATCGATAGAGGAATGCAGTAAACGGTATGTTTATTGTGAAAGCTGTAAGAAGTTTATACAGCAGTTTCAAATAATAGTTACAAAAGCTGCTAACAGATGGCACTGTAATCGCCATACGTAATGCCTAGTATAAATAGTGATCCGAAGCCCAGAGCGATCAAGCGATCACTTCCACTATTAAAACGTGAAAGGAGGTTAGCGTACCGAAGGAAGAGATTAAAACCATGTACTCCATTGAACAACGCGTTTTTCTGGTGCTAGAGTACCACAGGTTAGAAGAGAGTCCTACGGCAACAAAGCGAAGTTTTCAAGCACGATTTACTGTTCCAAAAGGACCGATGCGAAAACCATTCGTACGCTCTTCGCAAAATTTCAACGAACAGGCAGCGTAACTGATGATCTAGTGGGGCATGTTGGCCGCAAGCAAACCGCAGTTAGGCCTGAAAATATCGCCACAGTTTCTGGAATTATTCAGCGAAATCCAATGTCATCCGTCCGTAGGATTGCATCTGAGACTGGTTTGAAGCGTTCCAGCACGCAGAAAGTACTGGGAAAGAGCCTACACATGTTTCCATTCAAAATTCAAATGCACCAGGCCATACCCGTACGAGCTGTGCAACAAAGGGTTGTCTTTGCTGATCAGCTGCTCGCAATGATTGATAGTGAAGGATTTGATGTTGGCTGCATCTGGTTTACAGATGAAGCACACTTCCACCTGAATGGATACGTGAATAAGCAGAAATGGCGATTTTGGGTTTCCGAAAAGCCATATTGGCGTGAAGCGAAACCCCCGTATTCTCCTAAAGTTACTGTGTGGGCTGCAGTATGCAGCAGAGGCATTATTGGACCTTTTTTCATTCGAGAAACGATCACTGGTGCACGTTACGTTGCAATTTTGGAACAATTTGTCGCCATACAGCAAGCGTTAGAGGATCGACCAGGTACTGAATGGTTTATGCAACATGGAGCCCGACCACATCGGTCCGAATAAGTGTTTCGCTTTCTTGAGGAATACTTCGGGAACCGAGTCATTGCTTTGGAATATCCCAAATTTACTGGTGCAGGCATGGATTGGCCTCCATATTCGACGGATTTGACTCCCTGTGACTTTTTTTTGTGGGGCACAGTGAAAGATATGGTCTACCCGAAACATTCCGCCACGCTGGAAGAGCTTGAATCGGCGATCTCTGTGGCATGTGAATCCATTTCGGTTGAGTCACTGTGAAATGTGATGGCGAATTTCATTCTTCGTTTGCGCCACCTCTGAAGTGCCAATGGTGAACATTTTGAAAACATTGTGATGTGATTGTTTGCAAAGATTGTTTTCATACGATTATTTCACTTATGTATGCAGATATGAGCTGTACAGCGTACAGCGCCATCTGTTAGCAGCTTTTGTAACTATTATTTCAAACTGCTGTATAAACTTCTTACAGCTTTCACAATAAACATACCGTTTACTGCATTCCTCTATCGATCTTTGTTTTCGAGATATTTAATTTTGAAATCAGGGAGCCCTTTTCTGGACACCCTGTGTATCTAATACGTCCACAGCAATATCACCGTGTAGTGCATAAAGAAAACTACGGATATTCAAAGGAGGACAAGGCGCACTTGTTACACAAACTGGTTTTTGCTTGATACAATTTACAGAATGTGCACGTTAGTGACCTAATACGTTACGCACGTGAAATTGCGTGCGACATAGATTACAGTGATTTCATGGAAACAGTGGATGGTTGCATAGCTTCAAACAGTGCTACAGATTTGAAAGATCTAGGATGACGAGATTTCAAACAAAGCGTCAAACTGAAGATGCACAGAAAACTGCAGTTCGTCCCGAAAATTTGTAGATGAGATAAACAAACTTATCCCGTCGTTCAATGCGGAATTTGTTTGCAACTACGACCATTCGCGATATGAAAACGAAATGCATATGAAAGGAACTCTGGAAATTAGAGGTACCAATAGCTGTATCAAGATCAACTGACATCAATGCCTTTACGCAGTCGGATATAATTATATCGGCTGTTAATCGGGATGGTAAGTTGACTGGAAAGTTATTTATTTTGCTTCTAGAAGTTTCGAGGTGCTCTGCCCCTATGATTCTTTCTCGCGTGCGTGATTCTGCAGTGGCAGTGTGATCACCTCACAGCAATCAAGAACGGGAAAAAGGGTGTAAAAGTATTACAACCATGGTATGACCACGGCGTTTGAACAACAGCTGATCAAGCTAATCAAAATAGCTTGATTTTGTGGTGTCACCGCCAGACACCACACTTGCTAGGTGGTAGCCTTTAAATCGGCCGCGGTCCGTTAGTATACGTCGGATCCGCGTGTCGCCACTATCAGTGATTGCAGACCGAGCGCCGCCACACGGCAGGTCTAGAGACTTCCTAGCACTCGCCCCAGTTGTACAGCCGACTTTGCTAGCGATGGTTCACCGACAAAATACGTTCTCATTTGCCGAGACGATAGTTAGCATAGCCTTCAGCTACGACATTTGCTACGACCTAGCAAGGCGCCATTTTCAGTTGCTATTGATCTTGTTAATCATGTACCGTCAGACCGACGTTCACCTTTAACGGATTAAAGTTAAGTATTCCACCAGCTACGTCCGTTTTTCTAAATTCTAATTTCCTTGTCCTGTTCCAGACCTCATGCCAGCCTGCGTGAGCTAAAACGCGTGCCTTTCGGCTTCCTCTAGATCCCTGGGACGGCTCTCCTGCCAATCCACAACAGATTTTGCTTGATTCCTGGTTTGTGTATATTAGCTCTCCTGAAAAGCGTGTGATAGTGCAGTTCATACCACCTGGAACCACTGGACAGCCTCAGGATATTTGTTCTTTCTGTACCGACCGATAAGACGTATTATCGTATTATCTGTGAGCACGCCTTAAAGGACAGGACAGCCTGTTTCACGATGAGCTCCACTACACACTGTTTCGCATCCGGTTGCATGCCATCACAGATGTGGATCTGTAGTCATCCGCTGGCTCATTTACCAGAGAAATAAGAATACACGCCGTGTCCAGTTTGGAGCGTGGAAACAGCGCCAGTGTTGGCGACTGTGATACTGTGTTGCTCTCACACACTTGGACAACTCCGGCCGTGGAGCGTATCTGGCGACCGTGACAGGACGGGAGACCCCGAGCTGTTGGTGGTCACGCAAACGCCCCATTTCTCACTGTGCTTCCCGCACTCGAGGGACTCGGGACAACCACTTTGCGTCTGCCAGGAGTGAGAAAGATTTGTGCTCTACGGTGATGAATTCATGCCGAGGAGATCCATTCAGAATAAGCGGATTGTCAGTGTTGTTAGCAACTTCGACGCAGAAGATGCTAGACTCCTATTCGTCTGTGAATGCTAATTGCGGTAGTATCACGTACACAAAGTATAAAAGGGCAGTCCATTCACGGAGCTGTCATTTTCACTCAAGTGATTCATGTGAAAAGGTTTCCGACATGATTGGACCGCATATTAACAGACTTTGAATGCGGAGTGGTAGTTGAAGCTAGACGCATGGGACATTCCGTTCCAGAAATGGTTAGCGAATTCAGTATTCCAAGATCCACAGTGTCAAGAGTGCGCCGACAGTACCAGATTTCAGGCATTACCTCTCACCATAGACATCGCAGTGACTAACGGCCTTCACTTAACGTCTGAGAGCAGCGACGTCTGCGTAAAGTTGTCAGTGCTAACAGACAAGCAACACTGCGTGAAGTAACCGCAGAAATCAATGTGGGATGTACAACGAACGTAGCCGTTAGAGTTGTTGTTGTTGTGGTCTTCAGTCCTGAGACTGGTTTGATGCAGCTCTCCACGGTACTCTATCCTGTGCAAGCTTCTTCATCTCCCTGTACCTACTGCAGCCTTCATCCTTCTGAATCTGCTTAGTGCATTCATCTCTTGGTCTCCCTCTACGATTTTTACCCTCCACGCTGCCCTCCAGTACTAAATTGGTGATCCCTTGATGCCTCAGAACATGTCCTACCAACTGATCCCTTCTTCTAGTCAAGTTTTGCCACAAACTCCACTTCTCCCCAATTCTATTCAATACCTCATCATTAGTTATGTGATCTACCCATCTAATCTTCAGCTTTCTTCTGTAGCACCACATTTAGAAAGCTTCTATTCTCTTCTTGTCCAAACTATTTATCGTCCACGTTTCACTTCCATACATGGCTACACTCCATACAAATACTTTCAGAAACGACTTCCTGACACTTAAATCTATACTCGATGTTAACAAATTTCTCTTCTTCAGAAACGCTTCCTTGCCATTGCCAGTGTACATTTTATATCCTCTCTACTTCGACTATCATCAGTTATTTTGCTCCCCAAATACCAAAAATCCTTTACTACTTTAAGTGTCTCATTTCCTAATCTAATTCCCTCAGCATCACTCGACTTAATCCGACTTCATTCCATTATCCTCGTTTTGCTTTTGTTGATGTTCATCTTATACCCTCCTTTCAAGACACTGTCCATTCCGCTCAACTGCTCTTCCAAGTCCTTTGCTGTCTCTGATAGAATTACTATGTCATCGGCGAACCTCAAAGTTTTTATTTCTTCTCCATGGATTTTAATTCTTACTCCGAACTTTTCATTTGTTTCTTTTACTGCTTGCTCAATATACAGACCGAATAGCATCGGGGCCGGCCGAAGTGGCCGTGCGGTTAAAGGCGCTGCAGTCTGGAACCGCAGGACCGCTACGGTCGCAGGTTCGAATCCTGCCTCGGGCATGGATGTTTGTGATGTCCTTAGGTTAGTTAGGTTTAACTAGTTCTAAGTTCTAGGGGACTAATGACCTCAGCAGTTGAGTCCCATAGTGCTCAGAGCCATTTGAACCAATAGCATCGGGGAGAGGCTACAACCCTGTCTCACTCCCTTCCCAACCACCGCTTCCCTTTTATGCCCCTCGACTCTTATAAGTACCATCTGGTTTCTGTTCGAATTGTAAGTAGCCTGTCGCTCCCTGTATTTTACCCCTGCCACGTTCAGAATTTGAAAGAGAGTATTCCAGTCAACATTGTCAAAAGCTTTCTCTAGAAACGTAGGTTTGCCTTTCCTTAATCTTTCTTCTAAGATAAGTCGTAGGGTCAGTATTGGCTCACGTGTTCCAACATTTCTACGGAATCCAAACTGATCTTCCCCGAGGTCGGCTTCTACCAGTTTTTCCATTCGTCTGTAAAGAATTTGCGTTAGAATTTTGCAGCTGTGACTTAGAGAAGTACGACTAAATGTGGCATTAATGGGCTATGGGGCTGACGATTGACGCGATCGCCTTTGCTAACAGCCTCTCCTGAGCTGGTGACCTTGTCGGCAGGATCCTAGACGATTGGAAAATCGTGGCCTAGTCGAATGAGTCCCTATTTAAGTTTGTAAGAGCTGATGGTAGGGTTCGAGTACCGCGCAGACCCCGAGAAGCCATGGGCTCAAGTTGTCAATAAGGCACCGTGTAAGCTGGTGGTGGCTCCATGCTGGTGTGGGCAGTGTTTACATGGAATGGACTGCGTCCTCTGGTCGAACTGATCCGATTATTGACCGGAAATGGTTAGGTTCGGGTACTTGGAGACCATTTTCAACTATTCATGGAATTTTTAAGGATGAAGGTGCGCCATGTCTCCGCCCACAGTTGATCGCAATTGGTTTGAAGAGCATTTTGGACAATTCGAGCGAATCATTTGGCCACTCACATGGCTCGTCATTAATTCCTTTGCAAATTTATGGTACATTATCTGGATGTCAGTTCGTGCACAAAATCCTGCACCGGCTACACTTTCGCAGTTATGGACGGCGACAGAGGCAGCATAGCTCAATAACTCTAGGGGGACTTCCAGCGATTTGTTGAGTCCATGCCACGTCGAGTGTCTGCCATACGCGGGACAAAAGGAGGTCCGGCACGGTCTTTGGAGGTATCTTATGACTCTTGTCAGCACAATGTACATCGCTTATCGTGTGATACTAGCAGCAATCTCGGGTTTCTTCCAGTTAATACACTGTTATATGGGGAATTTCTATCCGCTTAAGCCGGCCGGAGTGGCCGAGCGGTTCTAGGCGCTACAGTCTGGAACCGTGCAACCGCTGCGGTCGCAGGTTCGAACCCTGCCTCGTGCATGGATATGTGTGATGTCCCTAGGTTAGTTAGGTTTAAGTAGTTCTAAGTTCTAGGGGACTGATGAGCTCAGAAGTTAATTCCCATAGTGCTCAGAGCCATTTTTTTCTATCCGCTTATAGTCGTATCTTAGTAAAAAAGCAACTGATTTAAAGTTGAGATGCGTAAAGTTGTACTTTTTTCATGTAGGGGAAGATATGTATAGATGGACCACACAAAGACAACGTTTGATAAATCCTCAGATATTGTAATAAATCTTTCATTTTCAGTGTAACTTGAAAATCGTCTTTTGCATTTCAATGTAGTCTCATTACAGAGCGCGCTA
The DNA here is from genome assembly GCF_021461395.2 of Schistocerca americana. NCBI lineage: Eukaryota > Metazoa > Arthropoda > Insecta > Orthoptera > Acrididae > Schistocerca > Schistocerca americana. The sequence continues at coordinate 142,177,218 of NC_060128.1, read as the reverse complement.
TGAATCAACGACAGACCCATTCATTACTCAGTGCTATTGAGAGGGATACAGTACAATACGATGGAGTATGTAAGGGGTCCGTAGGCCCTTACTATAAGTTTTGCGACAGCACAGGTCGACAGGACAAACAATCGATAGTGTGTGTCGGGTTGCGAGAGCGAGAGCGAGTGTTGAGGCAGTAGTGTGGTACGCGCTGCGGGCCTAGCCGGGTGGAGGTCTGTTGCTGGAATGCAAGACCGTACCGACAAAGGGAGTGGCCATCGCCGCGGTTTAACCCCTTTGTGTCAGAAATATACGGGAAAGTGTAAAAGTATAATTAATAGCGTGATCAGTGAGATTTCTGTGCCGATATTTGTAATTACGCGTCTACCGCGTCGGCATCATCTGGATTGCAGTGTTGGATTGCAGTGTTGGATTACAGTGATTGAAATTACGTGTGACGATAATAAATAACGAAGAGGCCTGTGCTGTGATTAGCCGTTATTAATTCTGTACGACGAAGGCAGTGGCTGTCTCCTTACGTTGTGTTTTTGGTTATAAATATAGGTTGTTGATTAATGAAGCTGTGTTGTTGTTCTTCTTGGCACTAGACATATCATTATTACAGCATTTGAGAAGGACAAAATGGAATGTAACAACTCCGTAGCAGTCCAATCCGATTGCCAGCCCCATTAGGTACACGGTCACATTAATTAGTATTTATTTGGGCTGCTATCAGATTCCGATTGAGCGGGATAAGTCAGTAAGATTAAACTGGAGTGTTACAAGTAGCACCGGTACAGTTTCGCAGAACTCACTGACATGCTCCTTGTGTATGGGGAAGTACGTTCCAGTGCCTTCGCTGCTGAAAGGCTGTACAGCGAACGATTTCCTAACAGGCATCATCCATCACGATGTGTGTTTATTTTTCTAGATCGACGAATGCGGAAGACTTGTTCATTGGAAAGAAGACACGCTGGACCTAGCACAACCGATTTTGAAGAGGATGCGTTGCAGCGGCTCCGCTGCAGATACTCGTCGTATTGCACACGAAAAAGGCGCTGCGCATACTAGCGGATTACCCCTATATCACCCACTAAGAGTCCATATAATGCTTGTGACTGACTTTGCACCACGGTTCGCATTGTGTCTGTGGTTGCTCCAACAATGGACTGATCGGTTACATTTCGTCCAGATCGTGCAGTTTACTGGCGAGGCCTCATTAGATAGTGATGGTATTTCGAACAGCAGGAACAGCCATGTGTGGGATGAGGAAAATCCTCAGGCTGTAGTAGTCACACAGTAAAGTACGTTTTGCTGTGAATATCTGGGTCGGCACTGTAGGGGACTATCTCACTGCGTCATATCTTCTACATAGCCGTTGAATGGCCCCCTGTACTTGAGGTTCGCGCAACGTATTCTGCCTGATCTTATAGTTAAATTTTCACCGAAGTTTTCTACATGCGATAGGCTTGAGTCGAAATGGAGCCTAAAACCCGCACAGCTGAACAGAAGGACAATCGAAGAAATGTGTGCATTGAACTTAATGGGAGGACTGCCAATGACCACGAATGGTTCAGTGGTGTGATCACAGGTGATGAATCCTGGATTTCTGAGTACGATTCTGAGAGAAAGAGGCAAAGAGTGGCACACTGAGACATTTCGTCAACTAAAAGAAGGTCAAAAAGAAGGTCAAAAAGGACGTATAAAATAAGGTCAAAAAGGAGGTCAAAAAGAAAATCAGATCAAAACAATGCTGATTTGCTTTTTTGACAGTAGGGGTGTAGTGCATAAAGAATTTGTTCCTCCAAAACCAAGTATTTTATACAGATGAAGTTGGAAGGCTAGCAGAAGGGTGAATCGAGTGAGACCGGACGCTGCAGACAAGTGGATGCTACGTGATGACGACGCCCCAATGTCACGCGAACACTTCCTTCACGGAACTTGTGACACCAAATGGCATTCCTGTCGTTCCACAGATGATCCGAGTCCTTATGCCTTTTTTCGTTTCCTGAAACTAAGTACCGTCTTAAAAGGACCTCATTTTGGGATTCTGAAGAACTTTCAGGCGAATGTGTCGGACATGTTAAAAGCTGTATTAGCTCAAACCTGGACTGTGATTGACTGTAGGCTTGTAGCCGAAGTGGCCGAGCGGTTCTAGGCGCTACAGTCTGGAACCGCGCGATCGCTACGGTCGCAGGTTCGAATTCTACCTCGGGCATGATGTGTGTGATGTCCTTAGGTTAGTTAGGTTTAAGTAGCTCTAAGTTCTAGGGGACTAACGACCTCAGCAGTTAAGTCCCATAGTGATCAGAGCCATTTGAGCCATTTTACTGTGCTGATAAACCTCTTACGTTATTTGATTTTCAAGCAACTGAGCAAAACTGAACGTACTCGGACATTACTCTCTTCACTTATTCTGATCAACACTAAACTGACTCATACTATTTTTAGCGCAACGCAATCTGAATTTCAATAATCCCTACAAAAGAGTGGCCCTGACTAACATTAACCTATACCTTTCATGAATCACTTACCTCACAAAAATCTTCGTTACTCGAGCTATTGCAATACAGCGAGCGCCACTACTGCCAGATAAATAAAAGATTCTAACTACTGAAGGTGCTAAGTACTGATAGGCATACTTAGCAAATGAAAGATTTTGATAGAGAACTAACAACGTATTTACTTTAATAGTGTTCAAAAGTCATCATATATACATCTATCAATTCATGACATCCATCTTTACAAATTTCCTTTTTCTGACCGACACACGTCCAGATCGTCCGCTCTCAAAACTCCGCCATCTCTCTCCCCACATCCACCACTGCCGGCGGCTCACCTCCAACTGCTCAACGATACGCGCTGTTCACATCCAACTGCCCAACACTACAATAGCGAATGTTCCAGCAATGCCAACCAGCCACAGACTGCACACAGCACAGCCAGTGATTTTCATACAGAGCGCTACGTGGCGTTACAACCATAAAAACCTAATCAGCCCACTTACAAGTGCACCACGGCACAATACGACGTTCAACTTGTAGCGTGGGCAGGCTGCATTTCAAGCTTGGTAAGGATTTGGGATGTTTCGGGGGGGTGTTTTTAGTACCGTGTGTTGGGCCCTCTCATTCAGGGTACTGTGAGCATGAGCCAGGATGGAAAAACACCAATGTGAAATTTTAGTTATACAGGCTGTTACAAAAAAGGTACGGCCAAACTTTCAGGAAACATTCCTCACACACAAATAAAGAAAAGATGTTATGTGGACAAGTGTCCGAAAACGCTTAATTTCCATGTCAGAGCTCATTTTAGTTTCGTCAGTATGTACTGTACGTCCTCGATTCACCGCCAGTTGGCCCAACTGAAGGAAGGTAATGTTGATCTCGGTGCTTGTGTTGACATGCGACTCATTGCTCTACAGTACTACCATCAAGCACATCAGTACGTAGCATCAACAGGTTAGTGTTCATCACGAACGTGGTTTTGCAGTCAGTGCAATGTTTACAAATGCGGAATTGGCAGATGCCCATTTGATGTATGGATTAGCAAGGGGCAATAGCCGCGGCGCGGTACGTTTGTATCGAGACAGATTTCCAGAACGAAGGTGTCCCGACAGGAAGACGTTCGAAGCAATTGATCGGCTTCTTAGGGAGCACGGAACATTCCAGCCTATGACTCGCGACTGGGGAAGACCTAGAACGACGAGGACACCTGCAATGGACGAGGCAATTCTTCGTGCAGTTGACGATAACCCTAATGTCAGCGTCAGAGAAGTTGCTGCTGTACAAGGTAACGGTGACCACGTTTGTATGGAGAGTGCTACGGGAGAACCAGTTGTTTCCGTACCATGTACAGCGTGTGCAAGCACTGTCAGCAGCTGATTGGCCTCCACGGGTACACTATTGCGAATGGTTCATCCAACAATGTGTCAATCCTCATTTCAGTGCAAATGTTCTCTTTACGGATGAGGCTTCATTCCAACGTGATCAAATTGTAAATTTTCACAATCAAGATGTGTGGGCTAACGAGAATCGGCACGCAATTGTGCAATCACATCTTCAACACAGATTTTCTGTGGACGTTTGGGCAGGCATTGTTGGTGATGTCTTGATTGGGCCCAATGTTCTTCCATCTACGCTCAATGGAGCACGTTATCATGATTTCATACGGGATACTCTACCTGTGCTGCTAGAACATGTGCCTTTACAAGTACGACACAACATGTGGTTCATGCACGATGGAGCTCCTGCACATTTCAGTCGAGGTGTTCGTACGCTTCTCAACAACAGATTCGGTGACCGATGGATTGGTAGAGGCGGACCAATTCCACGGCCTCCACGCTCTCCTGACCTCAACCCTCTTGACTTTCATTTATGGGGGCATTTGAAAGCTCTTTTCTACGCAACCCCGTACCAAATGTAGAGACTCTTCGTGTCGTATTGTGGAGGGCTGTGATACAATACGCCATTCTCTAGGGCTGCATCAGCGCATCAGGGATTCCATGCGACGGAGGGTGGATGCATGTATCCTCGCTAAAGCCCGTCTCACACGGAGCAAGATTCGCTGTAAGTTTCCGAGCTGGCTCGCGCGACGGCTACCTTGCGGGCTCCGTCGTCTGCTAGCGGGCTACCTTGCTGGGAACCTTGTAAGATTTCCAGGATAGGTCCGGTGCTATTTTTCTTGTAAGGTTCCCTGCGTGCAACCTGCGTTGGCCAATCATGAGACGTTTCGCTTGTGACGTCAGTCGTGGAAAGCTTGGGCGGGAAGCCTTTGTTGATAGTCGCTTTTCTGCTGTTGTGAGGTGAGGTAGGAAGTTCGTATAATTATTAAATAATGGCACCGCAGTGGTCCAAGGAAGCGACTAAAGCATTGATATCAGGCGCGGCTCGTGGTTTCTATACGGGGGAAGGCTGTGGCATTTATTGATCAGAGCCAACATAGACCTCGGGTTACGCTACAGATTAGTCTGACGTAAACAACTAAGAATTCAGGGGGAGGGGGTGGGCAGATCACGCTCTACCCATAATTTTACGTACTGTATCTTCTATAATCAGGTATTAAATATCATTAGAAGCTAACTTCGTGTTAAAATCTTTGGTTACTGTTTTTATACGTCATTATTGCATTTTCTGACACTTTGCAGCAAATCATATGAAAAGACGCGTTTCGGAGAGATCTTTAATGCGGGTCTGGAAGCACCAAGTTCTTTCACTTTCATCCTATGGCCGTGTTCCAAGTTTTTACCTATTAATTTGCACACTGAATTCATATTGCGCTTGTTTCACACTCGCGGTATGTTGCAGGTATTCACCAGCAAGTAAAACTCACTAAAATCCTGCAAAATATACTCCGAAAAAGAAACTTGCTAATATCACACGGTATCAACAAAAGCAGTCAGCATCAGCAAGCAAGGAAGGTAAAGTAACGGGATGGCAGTACTGGTACGTTACTGTAGTGTAGTGCACTCTGGCGGGATATTTGCAAACTTATTCTAAATGTGGATAAAATAGCCAATAGCAGAAACAAAACAACTATGTAAAACATTATCAAAACAATAATACTAAATGTCGATTAATGACGCATCGAAGCGTAGTAGAGATATGCAGAGACAGAGATTGGATAGCGAAGTTTCGGCCACTCTACATTCCTTTATTACATAGATAGTGGAACCTGAAAAATATGTGGTGGTTGGTACGACACCCTTAGGCTGCAAGCCCTGAGCCTTCGGGTCGCCCATAAAGAGCAGTACTTTGTAGAAGCCACGCCCCCAAACCGCTACTACATGCAGCTTACGGACGTTTCAAGGCGCAGCCTAAACACTACTAACCATTCGGAAAACATCTATCGATACAAACAGTTCCAAAAATGTTGACCGTCGTTATTTTAATCGGAACGGGAAATATGCGAAATTTGTCCTGATAATTTAAATAATGTAATACGTTCTTGCGAAATTTACTTTAACATATATTTTGGGGCGGCTCCGCCTCAGAGCCTTTAATTACGAGCCGCGCCTGATTGATATGTACTTATAGGGAAGAACAGTGTCCGTACGTCATGAAAAGCGCAAACTACTATAATAAACACTTGCGTACAGAAGCACTCGGAAGAGTTGCAAGTGACGTGTGTCTACTTCGACCATATCCATACGTATAAAATTTGCAAAGGATGTACGATCTTCTATCCTATAAAATAAAGTCGTATATAAAAGTTATTATTGGTATATTTATAAAGTCAAATAGTAATGAAATGGTGATACTTTTCAAACAAAAGTAGGTGTTATGTGAACTAACCTCAACTCTTTATGAAGCATGGAGACCACACCTTTTCCAGCGTTTCTCCTCTTAATACAGTTTTTCGTCAATTCTTTCTGTCTTCTTCTCTCATTAGCATGCATTTCTGCATCGTTTAGCACCAAAACAGCTAATAATGGCAGTTTGCTCTGAACATCTGTACCTGAAGCAGCCATCTTCGTTCGATACAACATGCAGCCGATCACAAGACAACTAGCTGCCGATCTTGCACCGTGGGAGAGCTTCGACATGGAAGATAGCCGGCTCCCTTCCCTGCAAGCCGGCGAGCATGCACGCCATCTCGCAAACTTGCGGCGAACCTTGCTCCGTGTGAGACGGGCTTAACGGAGGACATTTTGAACATTTCCTGTAACAAAGTGTTTGAAGTCACGCTGGTACGTTCTGTTTCCATTGCATGATTAATGTGATTTGAAGAGAAGTAATAAAACGAGCTCTAACATGGAAAGTAAGTGTTTCCGGACACATGTCCACATAACATATTTTCTTTCTTTGTGTGTGAGGAATGTTTCCTGAAAGTTTGGCCGTGCCTTTTCGTAACACCCTGTATATGTTTATGGGATATAAAATGTAGACTGGCAATGGCAAGGAAAGCGTTTCTGAAGAAGAGAAATTTGTTAACATCGAATATAGATAGATACAGGTACTCAAAGTACCCTCCGCCACAGACCGTCAAGTGGCTTGCGGAGTATGAATGTAGATGTGGATTAACAGCCGCAGTAACAAGATGCGATATGGACAAAATAATCAATTTTTTTTAAGTACAGTAATATATGGGAATTGTTCAGATTGTGACGGTGTGACCAAAAGAAAGGCGTGGGGTGTGGGCTGAGCGGGAGTTTCTCTGGAGCTCCCCCGCGGCCTGGCTGGGCCTGCCGTGGCGCCGCCTTGCCGGCGACCTGTCGCATTCCTGGCGGCAGCGCCCGTGGGACGGGACGGGACGGCTCGCCCCATGGGAAAGGCAGGTGAGTCGCGCCTCCTACACAGCCTGCGCGTCGGAATTCCGGACTCCCGCGGGACACCGCGACAGCGACACGGCTCCGGGCAGGCAAGGGGGGGGGGAGGTAAGGGATACAGCAGGACGCCGGCACGCGGGGTGTAGGGGCAGGCTGCGAAACCACGAGGAGCTCTGCACTACGGTGGGGCGGGAGTGAGGGGGTGGGGGGGGTGGGGGGGGGGGAGCGCAGTCCAGGACAACCACCGGACAGGGCTAACACCTTCTGGGCCGAAAGGTTTGCAAAGTGTCTGAACGCGTCCGGGAGCGGAGAAGCGAGAACCAAAGTAGTATCCACGGCGAGGTTGGTTGGTTGGTTTGGGGAAGGAGACCAGACAGTGTGGTCATCGGTCTCATCGGATTAGGGAAGGATGGGGAAGGAAGTCGGCCGTGCCCTTTCAGAGGAACCATTCCGGCATTTGCCTGGAGTGATTTAGGGAAATCACGGAAAACCTAAATCAGGATGGCCGGACGCGGGATAGAACCGTCGTCCTCCACGGCGAGGTGGAGCCTCTTAACCCTCCGTCACCGTGGAAGGATTATCGTAGGAGTCGGCCGGTTTTTTCACATCAGCACGCCTAGAGTTGCAAAACTACTGTAGACTACGGTAAAGAGTGTTCGTAGCTCGTGGTGCCGGGTTTTCAGGGCCCAACGTAAAATGCTTCCCAACACTAGATTTAATAAGAAAATAGTTAATATACAACATCATTGTAAAATGGATAGAAAACATCCACAATTATATATATATATATATATATATATATATATATATATATATATATATATATATAATAACCCAACTAGTAATAAGTAAAAAGACCTTAAAATAAGTTTTATTTCTCAATTATTCTGTGTAACTAACTAGATCTTGCAATCAATGCTTTCTTCCAAATTCCCTCTGCCACATGTACATATGTAGTGTATCAAGACTCAGAAAACGCCAAACGGAAATAATAAACAGCGTAAGATACTACTAACGAACTGAATCTGACAGACACTCGAAAAATATAGAAGACCAAAGGAAACAATTACCTGGGCAGTAACAGAAGAAAAAAAGCACAGAACGGATTGTCTTATCAGAACAAGTGAAACGCAAACTGCTTTTGTAAAAGGAAAATTGTTATTTTGTAAATAAAAGTTAATAAACGTTTAAAAAAAAAGGTTCGATTCCCGGCGGCGTCAGTGTTTTTCACCTCCCTTCAGATGACTGGGTCTTTGTGTTGTCCTCAGCGTTTCCTCGTCGTTCATGAAAGTGGCCAGATTGGACTGAGCAAAGGTTAGGAATTTGTACGGGCGCTGATAACCACGCAGTTGAGAGCCCCAAAAAGCAAACATCATCATCATCTCCTAGGAGCTCTTGTCACTTAGGACGTACCCGCGTTACCTCTACGTTAAGCGTGTTGCGTACCTAGCAGGCGTTACCTCATAACGATCGCTTTCTTTACGTATCTAAGTAGGTTCCCCTAAAAACCGGAAGTGATAAACCCTCTAGAAACTGAGAATATATAAAGGGCCTTAAATATCTTCAACATTTCGTGGCCCTGTCAGCAACTGTATAAATATTAATTTTAAATTTAATAATGAACAGCCTCAGTTCCAGTACAGCACTTGTGACTGCCGCATCGCAGTCGCGAAGTGGGGCTGAGGCAGTGCCAGGTAAGTTTTTACAGTTTGACGATAATTTATGGATTTGTAGTTTTAGCTTGACGATGTCCACTATGGACATACTGTTATTCTGAAGAAGGTTGGGTTATCCTGACTGAAACGTAGGTAAATTCTAGGTAAACGGTGCAACTGAGGCTGTTCATTATTAAAATTAAAATTAATATAAAAGGCCACCTAACCTTCATAAATTTTTGTTCTATATTGAAGAGCCAAAAAGACTGGTACACACGTACAATATCGTATAGGGACCCCACGACCACGCAGATGTGCTGCAATATGATGTGGCATGGACTAACGGCTGAAGTAGTGCTGGACTCAATTGACACAATGAATCCTGCAGGGCTGTCCATAAGAGTACAACGAGATGGAGACCTGCCGAACAACACGTTGCAAAGCATCTCAGATATGCTCAATAATGTAAATGAGGTTCATGTCTTCGTTGTTTGGTGGCCAATGGAAGTGTTTGAACTCAGAAGATTGTTCTTGTAACCACTCTATAGCAATTCTGGACGTGTGGAGTGTCGCAATGTCCTGCTGAAATTGCCCAACTCCGTCGGAAACACAGTGGATATGAGTGAATGCAAGTGATCAGACAGGATGCTTACATACGTGTCACCTGTCAGAGTCGTATCTAGATCTATCAGGGGTCCCATATCACTAAGACTGCACACGCCCCACAGTTTTACAGAGTCTCGACCAGCTTCAACAGTTCCCTGGTAGCGTCCATGAATTCACGAGGTTGTCTCCATATCCTTACACGTCCATCCACTCGACAAAATTTGAAACGAGACTCGTCTAACCAGGCAACAGTCCAATGTCGATGTTGACGGGCCCAGGCAAGTTATAAAGCTTTGTGTCATGCAGTCATCAAGGGTACACAAGTGGGCATTGGGATCCGAAAGCCCATATCGATGATGTATCGCTGAAAGGCTCGCAAGCTGACACTCGTTGATAGCACAGCATTAAAAAATGCAGCTATTTGGGGAAGGGATGCATTTCTGTCTCGTTGAACGATTATCTTCAGTCGTCGTTGGTCCTGTTCTTGCAGGATTTTTATCCGGCAGCAACGATGTGTGAGATTTGATGTTTTAAAGGACTCCTGGTATTCATGGTATACTCGTCAAATGGTAGTGCGGGAAAATCTTCACTTTATCGCTACCTGGAAGATGCTTTGGTCCATCGCTGGTGCGCCGACTATAAAACCACTTTCAAACTCACTTAAATCTTCATAACCTGCCATTGCAGCAACAGTAACCGATGTAAAAACTGCGCGACACTTGTCTTATACAGGCGTTGCCGACCACAGCGCCGTATTCTGCTTGTTTACATATCTCTGTATTTGAATACGCATGCCTATACCAGTATCTTTGGCACTTCAGTGTGTCACTTAAAAATAAACAGCATTTATAGCGAAATTGTCAGTGTTTAATTCTGACTTTATTTGAAGATTGTTGAATTTTATCGTGAAATGGAGAGCTGTTGTAGCAAAAGTAAAGAAAACAGTACAGTTTTATCATATACCGCTAGGAAACGCTAGTTCGTCACCAAAGAGGTGAAATAAAAAGACTGCAAAATAACAACATATCAAACACTGCTTCTGTACCTCGTCGCACCTGTATATAACATGTTTCTGTCATTCATAAACAACTTTTGCATTTATCATTAATAACAAGGAACTCTGGTCTTAGATCATGATGAAGTGAGTTCTATTGCGTACAAAGTAACAACAAAAATTATATATATTATTTACATTTGCGCATGCAAACTGCACTTGCACCAAAAGCAATTACTCTGGTTACATGAAAGCTCTGAAGGTACGCAATCGACTAATTTCAATTCCTTATAAAATGTAGTTCACATTCTGTAAGGACGTGAGATACACAATGGACTAACACTGATTGATGGACCGTACCAATTACGTGCAAAACTGACAACCAAACAGACAATAAAAACAAAGAGAAAACGTCGGCTCTCAGTTTCTCTGTTGAACTTTCGTTTATGTTTGTTTTCCTTCCAAAGCTACCACAACTACCGGTTGTTGCTGTTGTGGTCTTCAGTCCTGAGACTGGTTTGATGCAGCTCTGCATGCTACTCTATCCTGTGCAAGCTTCTTTATCTCCCAGTACCTACTGCAGCCTACATCCTTCTGAATCTGCTTAGTGTATTCATCTCTTGGTCTCCCTCTACGATTTTTACCCTCCATGCTGCCCTCCAATACTAAATTGGTGATTCCTTGATGCCTCAGAACATGTCCTACCAACCGGTCCCCTCTCCAAGCCAAGTTTTGCCACACCTCTTCTCCCCAATTCTATTCAATACCTCCTCATTAGTTATGTGATCTACCCATCTCATCTTCAGCATTCTTCTGTAGCACCTCATTTCGATAGCTTCTACTATCTTCTTGTCTAAACTATTTATCGTCCACGTTTCACTTCCATACATGGCTACACTGCATACAAATACTTTCAGAAACGACTTCCTGACACTTAAATCTATACTCGATGTTAACAAATTTCTCTTCTTCAGAAACGCTTCCCTTGCCATTGGCAGTCTACATTTTGTATCCTCTCTTCTTCGACCATCATCAGTTATTTTGCTCCCCAAATAACAAACCTCTTCACTACTTTAAGTGTCTCATTTCCTAATCTAATTCCCTCAGCATCACCCGATTTATTTCGACTACATTCCATTATCCTCGTTTTGCTTTTGTTTATGTTCATCTTATATCCTCCCTTCAAGACACTGTCCATTCCATTCAACTGCTCTTCCAAGTCCTTAGCTGTCTCCGACAGAACTACAATGTCATCGGCGAACCTCAAAGTTTTTATTTCTTCTCCATAGATTTTAATACCTACTCCGAATTTTTCTTTTGTTTCCTTTACTGCTTGCTCAATATACAGATTGAATAACATCGGGAGAGGCTACAACCCTGTCTCACTCGCTTCCCAACCACTGCTTCCCTTTCATGTCCCTCTACTCTTATAACTGCCATCTGCTTTCTGTTCAAATTGTAAATAGCCTTTCGCTCCCTGTATTTTACCCCTGCCACCTTCAGAATTTGAAAGAGATTATTCCAGTCAACATTGTCAAAAGCTTTCTCCAAGTCTACAAATGCTAGAAACGTAGGTTTGCCTTTTCTTAATCTAGCTTCTAAGATAAGTCGTAGGGTCAGTATTGCCTCACGTGTTCCAATATTTCTACGGAATCCAAACTGATCTTCCCCGAGGTCGGCTCCTACCAGTTTTTCCATTCGTATGTACAGAATTCGCGTTAGTATTTTGCAGCTGTGACTTATTAAACTGATAGTTCGGTAATTTTCATATCTGTCAACGCCTGCTCAAATACATAGGAATTACAATCACGAACAACTTGAAAAGAACACATGGAAAATGTCGTGGGAAAGGTGAACCAAGGACTGCGATTTATTGGCAGAATTCTTAGAAGATGCAAAAGATCAACTGCCTCCACTACGCTTGACCGTCTTCTTTCAGAGTACTGCTGCTCGACCTCGGATCCTTACCAGATAGGATTAACGGAGCACATCAAGAAAGTTCAAAGAAGAGCAGCACGTTTTATATTATTGAGAAATAGGGGAGAAAGTGTCACGGACTTGATACAGGATTTGTGGTGAACATCGTTGAAACAAAGGCGTTTCTCGTTGCTACGGGATCTTCTCAAGAAATTCCAATTACCAACTTTTTCCTCCGAATGCGTAAATATTTTGTTGACGTCGACCTAGATAGGGAGAAACGATCATCATAATAAAATAAGGGAAACCAGAGCTCGCACGGAAAGCTGCATGTGCTCGTTTTTTCCGCTCGCTGTTCCAGAGTGGAACAATAGAGAATTATTGTGAAGCTGGTTCGATGAACCCTCTGCCAGGCACTTATGTGTGATTTGCAGTGTAACCATGTAGATGTAAGGAAAATGTCTATCGAAAATTTTATGCTTAAATTATAACCCCTAAACAAATGCACTAGTGAGAAGGGTAAAGTATCTTAGTTACCGAAGTGGATCTTTTTTTGCTTGTGGTTGGTGGGCAATAGCTGTTACTGCTTATTGGTGGTTTTATTCCAGTAGGGTGGTGACTCTGTTATACGAGGTAATTTTCAAATGCGTTTTAAGTATTTCTACGTTTCAGTGCTTTAGGTGTTCCGAGTACTTTATTCTAAAGTTATTATTGTCTTCCACACGTGTGCCTGCGCATGTCTTAAAATAGCAGTAAAAGTACTCTTTTTGATGAAGATGCAGGTAGATAACGGACTAGAACACTAACGCATCCACATGTCAAAATTAAAACAGCTATATACACAGTCATTCGCCAGATACAGTCTTAAGTGACTCACAACACAGTACATCGTTGGCACCATTCCATTGCCGCCCTGGCCCCAACAATGTACTGAATTGTCAGTGACGAATACAGATGTAAATGATAATTAATTGAAACCCTCAGCTGCCGACAGGTGTTGTTGATATACCTCGATGGGGACAGCTGAAAATGTGTGCCCCGACCAAGATTCGAACTCGGGATCTCCTGCTTACATGGCAGACGCTCTATCCATCTGAGCCACCGAGGACACAGATGAATAGCGCTACTGCAGGGACTTGAACCTTGCACGCTTCCCTTGAGACCCATATTCCCAACCGTCCACAATTCTACATATGTAATGTACCTAATAGATATTTGCCCATCCACTGATTACTCGCGCACACTTTGGCCATTCCCGTAAAATTTCGGGCAACCTGTGCGCATTCGCACAGACGAAGGTCAATGGCTGGGTAGCCTTTAACTATATATATGAAGATAGTAACTGTTTTCGAAAGAACAGATAACATTGATGACCGTGCAGCTTCTCTAGAAGAAATGGTAATTAACTGAAACCCTCAGCTGCGTAATTCTTTCTTACCATTAATTATTAACGGATAATATTTTGACATTTACTGCTACGCTTATTTTAGTTGTCACTTGTAACATTTCAAACATTTTACGTTTACAATTGCTGCGAGTGTCATTTTTGCTCATTTCTGCTGTTAGGATAACGGTGATAGTTGAGGTTTACTTTAATACAGTCTGGTAATTACTATGCCCAATTTTTCTGTTTGTACTAAGCTTTTATGAGAAAACTGGTTATATCTGGTTAGGTAAATATGTTGTCAGACATTTCAATTCTCATATTCCAATCATTTTCCTTCGCCTTATACGTCTTATTCAGTCTTTGTTTGTAAAGAACGTTGTGTTATGTTTCATGTTAGCTTTCTTGCCAGGGAGATAATCATTTTCATCAAAGTGCACGCACACCTGTTTTGAACGATATGAACATTTGCAATGCAAATACTATACTGTTGATACTATTGCAAATGTACAAATGGATGGCACAACGTGTCAGTTAATATATCAGTATCCTACCGTGCTGTCATAGGAAAGGAACTAAACATTCATGGCATTGTAACACTCGTCTGGTGATTCAAATGAACCATCAATAGATGCATGGGTACAACTCGATTTGTGGGCTGTCACTGATGAACACATTCTCCCGGTCTTGCTGTGGCTTTTTGATCGTATGGTTCTCAAGGTGTGGGTACAGCTGTAGATAATGCTTAACACTAAAAGTATCTGACTTCGCCGTATCCCTTGAAGTACCACATAGGTCATTTTCGACCCACAGTAGGAAACCTCCGTTTTGCTGGTATTTGGGTAGACTTTTGGATGTTGCCATGTTAACAATACGCTCAGGAAGACTCTAAAATGTAAGAAAATGGTAATTTATTCTGCAAAATCAATAGTAGATTGTCAAAAATAAAGTTTCAGAAATAAACTTTTTTTATATATATTTTACCGAAGAAACTTCACAGTCTTTCATCGAACATAATTAGAACAAGAAAGAAAAGCAATGTTACACGGTTTTGATCTATAAAGAGATTGAAACAGAATCAAAATACACTCTTTGTATGAGTTCTAATAGTATTTTTACTTTAGCAGAAAAATAAACTAAATACCGAGTATTTTCAAAAGATTTTGAAATGCGCCGGCCGGGATGGCCGAGCGGTCCTAGGCGCTACAGTCTGGAGCCGCGCAACCGCTACGGTCGCAGGTTCGAATCCTGCCTCGGGAATGGATGTGTGTGATGTAGAACAATTTTTTTCTGAAATGCAGCATGTGGCTAAAATCCTCTGCGAGTTTTTTTGCTTATTGCAATCAAGGAGCAAAAACGTAAGAACAAACAATTTCACTCTAGAAATATAAATACGGGGGTAGGTCGAAAAGTTTCTAGCCCGAGATAGTCACCGTAATGTCTCGCACAAACAACACCACCACCTACTTTTATAGTGACCCTTTGTGGGTATGCAAGCCAAATTTCGCGGCTCCTGCTTCGTTTCTTTTGCCGCTAGAATGTGTTGCATACCGTAGTGTAAGCAAAATGGCGAATATCGAGAGGATCAAAAACCGTGCTGGTATGCATTGTTGTGAAGAAATCGTCAGCCAATTTGAAGCGGATGAAGGCGGCTTATTTGCAAGGTATGTGACAATGGACGAAACGTGGGTTCATCACATCGGTCCTGAGACAAAACAACAGTTACAACAGTGGAAACATCCTTCATCCCCTACCCCAAAAAAATTCCGCTTGCAAAAATCAGCCAGTAAGGTGATTTGATCGGTCGTCTGGGATGTAAAAGGGGTAATTATGATTAATTACTTGCAAAAGGGCGTAACTATCAATGCATCATACTATTGCACCCTCCTGCGCCATTTGAGAGAGAAAGAAAAAAAAAAGGCGCGGAAAATTGACGCGAGATGTTCTCTTGCGTCAAGTCAACGCACCAGCGCACAAAGCCCTCGCAACACGGGAAACTCTGCATTACTGCGGGTTCGAATTGTTACGTCACCCGCCATACTCTCCAGATTTGGCTCCATCAGACTTTTTTCTTTTCCCAAACCTAAAAAAAGACCTCAAAGGACGGCGATTTTCCAGGTTGTCCAGCCCGGTACCGATTGCCTGCAAGGGAAAACTGGCTCCACTCCGCAGTTTGTAGGAGCCAGCAAGCTTATCTGCTACAATTAGCATAAAGTCCCGCTGTGAAATCTTCTTAGAGATAGGCAACTTAAAAACTGTGCGAGCAGTGATCATGGCAACGTCAAGAACATTGTAGAAGACACGCACAGGCCATCAATGGATACCAACTCGGATATGTCCGAAAGAACAGACACCTTATCCATATAAGTATATAGTTCTGGCAATACCGGCCATGACCTTCTTCTTCTGTGCGGATGCACGCATATTACCCGAACTCTTACGGGA
Source organism: Schistocerca americana (assembly GCF_021461395.2). Taxonomy (NCBI): domain Eukaryota; kingdom Metazoa; phylum Arthropoda; class Insecta; order Orthoptera; family Acrididae; genus Schistocerca; species Schistocerca americana. Next base: position 142,160,971 of record NC_060128.1, on the reverse strand, counting down.
CTTGGTAAGAATGTCTTCCACGAGTAATGAGTGTGTTGGGTAGGGACACTACGAGTGTAGTGTGTGGATATACAAGGAGAGAATGTGGGTTTCGCGGGAGGCGTGCGCGAGATAGTCCCTGCAGTCGCACCATCCTCTGTGCCCTCGGTGGCTCAGATGGATAGAGCGTCTGCCATGTAAGCAAGAGATCCCGGGTTCGAGTCCCGGTCGGGGTAAACACTTTCGACTGTCCCCGTCAGCAGTTGTAGGTATTAATATATAATTCTAATTTCGCTGTAGAGTCCAGTCATTTAGTGCCGTCGGTGGCTCAGATGGATAGAGCGTCTGCCATGTAAGCAGGAGATCCCGGGTTCGAGTCCCTGTCGGGGTAAACACTTCCGACTGTCCCCGTCAGCAGTTGGAGGTATTAAAAATTAACTCTAATTTCGCTGTAGAGCCTAGTCATTTAGTCAAGCATATAGACTCCACACTTAGCTTCACTATAAAATTTCCCAGGTTCTTGAAGTTCCTTCTCAGCATTTTCGTTGACCTGACTTCCAGCATGCATCTTACTCGGGATAAGGACTTTTTTTTCTTTTTCCCTTGGTATAATGAGAAGACTGTCGACCAACTGGTACAAGTGTGTTACGTACAAGGTGTCATCTCCACTTCGCGCAGCAGGAGGGATGTCTTTGAGTGAGTGCCAACTAAACTTGTTCCTTTTTGTTTCAGCTCATCCGCCAGTTTCACGGAGACGAAGAAGCTGTCAGTCGTGATATTGTGACTGCGGTTGAGCAATGGCTGTGCCAACTTCATAACGACGTGGTGATCAAGACCGTTGCTCGGATCATGGTGCACGTTTGGCACGTTTAAGATGAATCCGTTCAGCATGCAGCGCTTGTCAGCATCACAAAAAAGCCGTAATTTTATTCCATACTTAACAGCTTTGCTCGGTATGTATTGTATGAACAGGCACCTGAATTTGCAAGGATACAGTTGCTCGTCGACAGCCGTGTTCTCGCATGGATTGGAGCAGGCAATACGGTTGTCATTAAATAAATTTCAGACTTCTGAAGCGATACAAAATCTGCCAGTTCCCTTGTCTCCTTGATGAAACGGAAAATCCATGGAGAAGAAATAAAAACTTTGAGGTTCGCCGATGACATTGTAATTCTGTCAGAGACAGCAAAGGACCTGGAAGAGCAGCTGAACGGAATGGACAGTATCTTGAAAGGAGGATATAAGATGAACATCAACAAAAGAAAAACGAGGATAATGGAATGTAGTCGAATTAAATCGGGTGATGCTGAGGGAATTAGATTAGGAAATGAGACACTTAAAGCAGTAAATGAGTTTTGCTATTTGGGGGGGGGGGGGGGGGCAAAATATCTGAGGGTGGTCGAAGTAGAGAGGATATAAAATGTAGACTGGCAATGGCAAGGAAAGCGTTTCTGAAGAAGAGAAATTTGTTAACATCGAGTATTGATTGAAGTGTCAGGAAGTCGTTTCTGAAAGTATTTGTATGGAGTGTAGCCATGTATGGAAGTGAAACATGGAGCATAAATAGTTTAGACAAGAAGAGAATAGAAGCTACCGAAATGTGGCGCTACAGAAGAATGCTGAAGATTAGATGGGTAGATTACATAACTAATGATGAGGTATTGAATAGAATTGGGGAGAAGAGGAGTTTGTGGCACAACTTGACTAGAAGAAGGGACCGGATAGTAGGGCGTATTCTGAGGCATCAAGGGATGACAAATTTAGTACTGGAGGGCAGCGTGGAGGTTAAAAATCGCAGATGGAGACCAAGAGATGAATACACTAAACAAATTCAGAAGGATGTAGGTTGCAGGAGGTACTGGGAGATGAAGAAGCTTGGACAGGATAGAGTAGCATGGAGAGCTGCATCAAACCAGTCTCTGGTCTGAAGACCACAACAAGAACATATGGTTTTATTCACAAAATATTCACCCAGCAGTGATTAAGCTGTATTCTTTTGCGTGTTTACACTCATTGAGTGACTTGTTAATTAATCCTGTCTCTTCGTGATAGTTAATATGATCGATGATATTTATCAGATACCGCGAAGTAGCACAGAAAAAGCTACAAGTAAAACCAACTCTACACGAATTGCTAGTGGCAACGGGTAATTGCTCGCGATCCCAATCTACCCGCTGTGTAGAGAACCAATTACGCTTACAAGATTGGTGCGAACGATAGAGTGTCATGCAAAATTCTAATCAGGGCTTTCCCCAAAAGCAGCCTCGACGTTCAGAAGCAGTCTATAAAATAGAAGTTCTCATTGTGTGGTCTTTGCATGCGAGTAGATAGGAAGAAAGTAGACAGCGGTGAACATTTGGATATGTATGTCGCAATTAAAAATAACTACGACTGACATTTGATCGTGTTTAGATGCTTATTTTTCAGCTAATTTTCCCACCTATAACTTCGAACGTAGGAAGACATCTAAAGGGGTGGAGATTTTAATATAACGGTTCGCTAACATTCAGGGATACGTTATTAAATTGAAAAGCGAAGTTTTGTTTAGCAGGTACGTTTTTACCGTTAATTGGATATTCTGTTGGGTCATGATAGATTCCGTTATACATTATACGCGACAGTTGTGTAATATCCTACAGTATTTATTATAACAGCAGAACAGACCTGAAATTTGTATCTCTTTTCTGTTTCCGAGGCGAGAAATACTACATTATTTGTAAGATTTTATTTTTCATATTAATCCATTCAGTATATAACATCACAATGGGAATCCAGGTCTGACTATTATGCATATAACTGTTCTGTTTAATGCCCAAACATGTTACAGTACCTTCGTGTCAATTATACGCGAAATATTTTTGCAAAACAAAATTACGTTTGTGGGTAAAGTGATGCAACTCACCAACCAAGTCGGCCGGTGTGGCCGAGCGTTTCTAGGCGCTTCAGTCTGGAACCGCGTGACCCCTACGGTCTCAGGTTCGAATCCTGCCTCAGGCATGGATGTGTGTGATGTCCTTAGGTTAGTTAGGTTTAAGGAGTTCTAAGTTCTAGGGGACTGATGACCTCAGGTGTTAAGCCCCATAGTGCTCAGAGCCATTTGAACCATTTCACCAACCAAACTCATAGTACCACCATATCGTTACAAATGACAAGTTATACGATAGTGTAACGGAAATCCTACAGAAACTATCATTATAGAAAATAAGCTAATAATCACAACAGACATAAAATACTCTGAGGCCTATAAAGCGCCCTAATTAAAAATTGACAGGGATGTTCAGTCCGAAGAAGCAATGATGGAAATAAAAGAAAGGCTCAAGAGTGGGATTAAAATTGAGGGAGGAAGGATATCAATGACAAAATTTGCTGATGTCGTTGCTATCCTCAGTGAAAGTGAAGAAGAATTACAAAACGTGTTGGATGGAATGAACAGTCAAATGAGTACAGAATTTTGACTGAGGGTAAAGCGAATAAAAGCCATAGTAATGAGGAATATCACAAACGCAAATAGCCAGAAATTTAACATCAAAATTGGGTCGCTGAAGCAGATAAAGTTTGGAACCATAATAACAAATGACGAACGAAAAATTCAAGATAAGTCTCCTTGTATCAAACATCGTACTGTGCTCCTCAGAAATTGCTTCCTCGGATTAAGGCCGATGGGACTTGTCTTGAACCGAGCACGTACGGGACATCTTCGGACAATACCTCCACCATCATCCGCAACCAGGATTAGCCGTTCCCATATTGACCGACCAAGTGCGTCTGGTGTGCAACTCTGTCCGAAAAAAACCGACATCTGCCTCCTGTACACCACAATGCATACACGTTTCCATGATTGCATTCAACATTCTAGCGATTACGCCCGTCATTAATGTACCAGCATTACACTTTTGCAATGGCTTTTCTCGTGTTTCCATTAACCTGTTAACATCCAACGTTAATCAGCTGAATACGTTACCTAGACGAATGCATTACAAAATTTAATTGCTCTACAATAGTTACACTACTGGCCATTAAAATTGCTACACCACGAAGATGACGAGCTACAGACGCAAAATTTAACCAACAGGAAAAAGATGCTGTGATATGCAAATTCACACAAGGTTGGCGCCGGTGACGACACCTACAACGTGCTGACATGAGGAAAGTTTCCAACCGATTTCTCATACACAAACAGCAGTTGACCGGCGTTGCCTGGTGAAACGTTGTTGTGATACCTCGTGTAAGGAGCAGAAATGCGTACCATCACGTTTCCGACTTTGATAAAGGTCGGATTGTACCCTATGGCGATTGCGGTTTATCGTATCGCGACGTTGCTGCTCGCGTTGGTCGAGATCCAATGACCGTTAGCAGAATATGGAATCGGTAGCTTCAGGAGGGTAATACGGAACGCCGTACTGGATCCCAACGGCCTCGCATCACTAGCAGTCGAGATGACAGACATCTTATGCGCATGGATGTAACGGATCGTGCAGCCACGTCTCGATCCCTGAGTCAACAGATGGGGACATCTGCAAGACAACAACCATCTGCACGAACAGTTCGACGACTTTTGCAGCAGCATGGCTGCGGTTACCCTTGACGCTGCATCACAGACAGGAGCGCCTGCGATGGTGTACTCAACGAGGAACCTGGGTGCACGAATCGCAAAACTTCATTTTTTCGGATGAATCCAGGTCACATGATGATCGCATCCGTGTCTGGCGACATCGCGCTGAACCCATATTGGAAGCGTGTCTTCGTAATCGCCATATTGGGGTATCACCCGGCATGATGGTAGGGGGTGCCATTGGTTACACGTCTCGGTCACCTCTTGTTCGCATTGACGGCACTTTGAACACTGGACGTTACATTTCAGATGTGTTACGACCCGTGGCTCTACCCTTCATTCGAACCCCGAAAAACCCTACATTTCAGCAGGATAATGCACGACCCATGTTGCAGGTCTTGTACGGGCCTTTCTGGATACAGAAAATGTTTACTGCTGCCCTGGCCGACACATTCTCCAGATCTGTCACCAATAGAAAACGTCTGGTCAATGGTGGCCGAACAACTGGCTCGTCACGATACGCCAGTCACTACTCCTGATGAACTGTGGTATCGTGTTGGAGCTGCATGGGCAGCTGTACCTGTACACGCCATCCAAACTCTGTTTGACTCAATGCCCAGGCGTATCAAGGCCGTTATTACGGCCAGAGGTGGTTGTTCTGGGTACTGATTTCTGAGGATCTATGCACCCAAATCGCTTGAAAATGTAGTCACATGTCAGTTCTAGTATGATAAATTTGTCCAATGAATATCAACTTCATTTCTTCTTGGTGTGGCAATTTTAATGGCCAGTAGTGTATTTCTTGGCGCCAGGATCGTTTTTCTTTTCATCAATGCATTGGGGAGACTATTTCTTTGCGCTTGGATTTTTTTTTTTCCATCAGTGCATTGGGGAGAGTGTTAGATGCCGTTGTGACCTAGCTGTTCGTCTCTACGTGCAGTTAAACAGCACGCCACTGATGGAGTCGTCACGCTCTGGGCTGCAGCAGCTGCAACAGAGGCGTCCGAGCGCGTAGTGTGTCCACACGATGGTCTGTAACGATTCGTCACTGACCAGAAACAAATGCCGTTCCGATGTAAATTTTAAACAAGCAAATTAGCGCCGGCTTAGGCGGACGGGCGCGTAATCCCATGATTGATGCGTATTCCGCTGCGCGCGTGACAGCGCGTCACGCACTGACGTATTTCGGACGGGTCTCCACCCCTACCAACCCTCACCTCGCACATCCTCCCCCTCTGACGCTAAGAGGGGAGACACTTCCGCGCCATTAAAAAAAATCCGGCTCGGCATTCGATTCACACACGCAACAGCGATGGACTGCAGTACTGGGATTAGGCAACATGGTATTCTGCGGTCTCGGGTCGCTCTTTCTTACCTAGGACAAGAGATTACATCTCCACCTCTGAGCAGTTCCCAGCCTGGTGGATATTATCCCCTGATGGGTAAAATGAAATTTTATGACAGATAAAAACAAAAGGGTACGATTGTGTTTCGGTCACGAAGCTAAACTATTTTGAAAAGATCATTACTATTATCCTAATTTCGTATAGCTGCAATACTGACTACGTAGGTTACCAACAATTACACTGTTTTCAAGTGAGCATCAACGTGCGACGCAATACAGTGGAGGTTGTGGTTAATGAAACGAATGTCTAGCAACATCTTCAAAAAATGTTCAAATGTGTGTGAAATCTCATGGGACTTAACTGCTAAGGTCATCAGTCCATAACCTTACACACTACTTAACCTAAATTATCCTAAGGACAAACACACACACCCATGCCCGAGGTAGGACTCGAACCTCCGCCGGGATCAGCTGCACAATCCATAACTCCAGCACCCTCGACCGCTCGGCTAATCCCGCGCCGCAACAACATCTTCCTCACATAATTCACCCAATACACATACGCCTTGTATTTTTACCACACATCTGTGACATACAGCCAACACTGATTCAGAAAATATCGCTCTTGTAAAACACAACTAGCTCTTTCCTCTCACGAAGTAATGAGTGGCAAAGTAGGGGGATCTCAAATAGATTCCGTATCTCTAGATTTCCAGAAAGCTTTTCACACCGTTCCTCGGCCGGCCGAAGTGGCCGAGCGGTTTTGGGCGCTACAGTCTGGAGCCGCGCGACCGCTACGGTCACAGGTTCGAATCCTGCCTCGGGCATGGATGTGTGTGATGTCCTTACGTTAGTTAGGTTTAAGTAGTTCTAAGTTCTAGGGGACTGATGACCTCAGAAGTTGAGTCCCTTAGTGCTCAGAGCCATTTGAACCATTTGAACACCGTTCCTCACAAGAGACTTCTAATCAGACTGCGTGGCTATGGAGTATCCTCTCAGTTGTACGGCTTAATTCGTTATTTCCTGTCAGAAAGGACAAAGTTCTTCGTAACTGACAGAAAGTGTGCGAGTAAAACAGAAGTAATATCTGCCATTCCCACGAAAGCGTTATAAGCCCTCTGCTGGCCCTTAGCTACATAAACATTTCAAATGGCTTTGAGCACTATGAGACTTAAATTCTGAGGTCGTCAGTGCCGTAGAACTCAGGACTACTTAAACCTAACTAACCTAAGGACATCACACAAATCCATGCCCGAGGCAGGATTCGAATCTGCGACCGTAGCAGCAGCGCGGTTCCGGATTGAAGCGCCTAAAACCGCTCGGCCACAGCTGCCGACAGAATCAAGTCTTCCGGTCCCGACTGTACACCAGTTAGGTTCATCTAAGAGTATCCTGATGCAAAAGTTGCATACATATAAATCATATACAACCAATCGCTCGACAAATTATCCGTTCCCAAATACTGGAAAGGTGCACAGGTCACACCAATATCCAAGAAAGCAGTAAGAGTCGTTACAGCCCCATATCATTAACGCCGATAACAGCAGGATTTTTGAACAAGCGGTTTGTAATCAGATTGCGTGCTTATGGAATATCGTCTCAGTTAAGTGACTGGATACGCTAATTTCCTGTCAGAGAGGTCACAGTCCGTAGTAACTGACGGAAAGTCATCGAGTGAAACACAAGTGGTTTCTGGCTTTTCCCAAGGTAGTGTAATAGGTCCTCTACTATATACAAGATTCAGGAGACAAACTGAACAGCCGTCTTAGGTTGTTTGCAGATGATGTTGCTGTTTATCGTCTAGTAAAGTCATCAGAAGATCAAAACAAATCGCACAACGATTTAGAAAAGACGTCTGTATTGTACTAAAATTAGCAATTGACCCTAAATACTGAAAAGTGTGTGTTATCCATATGAATGAGGAAAGGAATGCTTTTAAGTTCGGGTACACGAGAAATCAATCAAATTTAAACGTCGTAAATTCAACTAAATGCCTAGGAATTACAATTAATAACAACTTAAATTGGAATGAAAACATAGAAAATATTGTGAGGAAGACGAATCAAGGACTGCGTTTTATTGGCAGAAAACTTAGAAGAGGCAACAGATCTACTAAAGAGACTGCCTACACTACGCTTGTCCGTCCTCTTTTGAGTATTGCTGCTCGCTCTCGGATCCTTACCAGATAGGATTAACGGAGTTCATCGCGAAAGTTCAAAGAAGAGCAGCACGTTTTGCAGTATCTAAAAATAGGGGAGGGAGCGTCACGGGCATGACATAGGATTTGGGTGGACATCATTGAAACAAGGTGTTTCTCGTTGCAGCTGGACATTATCACAAAATTTTAATTACCAACTTTCTCCTCCGAAAGCGAAAATTTTTGTTGACACCGATCTACATAGAGAGGGACGATCATCATAATAAAATAAGAGAAATCAGAGCTCGCAATGAAATATATAGGTGTTCGTTTTTTTTCCGTGCGTTTTTCGAGAGTGAAATAGTAGAGAATTATTGTGAAGATGGTTTGATATACCCTCTGCCAGGCACTTACGTGTGATCTGTATGACAATGCACCCTGTTGTCTCTGACCTCGAAGTTTTTATCTCCTCCACCAAAACGCATAGATCTCTTTGGCTTCGTTTACTTGTTGCTCTTCGTATAGACTGATTAAACTTCGAGACACCCTAAAAACCTGTATTACTCCCTTATCAATTAGTGTCTTCCTTTCACTTGTTCAAAACGCCGAATAAACGAAGCTATTCTGCAGCTCGACCCTTGAATTACGTTATTACGCAGCAAATATCGACGTTACAGACGCAAAATTGCGTTAATACAATCGGCATGCTCTCACCATTGTTACAAAAATGCTCAGAGAATCGTTGGAAGAAGAAAATGGCTCTCCTTCGGGAACGGGTGTTTTGGAGTCAGCGGCCAGGTAGGACAGACAAATGACTCGCTCCCGCCATCAAACTATTCGCAGAGGGACCAAAAGATAAGATTAGGGCAAGAGGCGGTTTTTCCATATGGCGCATGCTGACATAATGCGGGCCATGCGCTTATGAGGGGTCCGACAGTTACACTGTTCAGTTTTCGGGGAGAAATTAACTGATAACGGTTCTGAATTGAAAAATACATTGTGTGTTATGGCGGTGGACATTGTCCTATACTTCGGTGTAAAAAATGTAATTTATGATAAATTAGCAATGTCTCATTTAATTAGATACAGAGTATACACCTACCACTGTATTATGCTAAAATAAAATTTCCCTTCACTGATTCAGTAGTGACTCTACTATACAGTCTCGTATTACAGTGGTCCCAAGTTTTTTGTACGCATTTACAACGAATGAAATAAAATTTCAACAAATTCAGATTTGAACCACAGAGTACTAGCAATAACAACCATCTCTTCTATTTTCATTTTTTAATATTGGGTATTTAAAACTTTTTCGTCAATTTATCCTTTTTCCATCGTTCTTTAGTTGCTTCAAAATTCATGGAGGTCTGTTAGGTCTCTGCAGCTAAATAAAAGGCAGTGTGTTCTTTGCCTTACGCGTTTCGCATCGTTTTCTGCCCCGTAATACGCATTTGTTTGACGAATACAATGAATGTTTTATGTAGTAGTTCGGAATATGTTACTATAACACGTTTTCTCTTGTTATTTTCTTGTTTTTAAAGTTAGAAACCACTACCAGAAAAGCGATTGACAAAAGGGGTAGTAGACTATGTAACATCGCTTAAGTCTCAACACCTAGGCTGAACGAAATTCGAAAGGACGTCAAAAACGGAAACAAAAGATTAACCGAAATTTTAGAAAGAGACAGCCTCAGACACAAAATTGACAAATGGGAAGATACGTCACAGTAACAAAACAGAATCAGTACAAACCAAAATGGTCAGAACACAGTCATCAAACCTTCTCTAAAAGAAGGAAAGCGTATTGGAACAAGAGAAAGCTAAAGAAAAGTTGACTGAGTTATTTGCTTAACATCTTTCATTTATTGGAAGCATTCGCTAATAATAATAATAATAATAATAATAATAATAATAAAACTAGAGCTAATAATTATAAATTATGGGCCACAGGTCCAAGTGACGGTTGACAGGTGTTTTCATTTTATCTATCAGATTTCCTGCAAATTTGGAGGAAAATATTATCAGATAACTGGATTCTCAGTCTACTTTACCGTGAAGATGAAAGTGATGCTCTAGGAGGAGACGAATACTGAGTTAATGAAATAGACGGAGATTGGTGCAGTATTGATGATAATCTTGGGAAGGTCGTTATAGACGATGAAGAAGTGAAATTTTGGGGAAAGAACCTCAAGCTACACCCCTGCGAACCAAAAAGAGAATACGGCCAGAGTAGGATGTCGTGGTGACGTAGTGTTTGTTCCAAGCAGAGCGACAGAAAAACAGTGGTCGAGTGGTAAAAACATAACAGACTTATCTGCAATAAACGAAGTTCATCAATGCTCTGATTACATGTAACTTGCTATGTGGAAACTGATTACAGTATCCACTGGATTGTCGTTGCAATTACTCACGATTTCCAGAATGAGATGTTCACTCTGCAGCGAAGTGTGCGCTCATATGAAACTTCCTGGCGGATTAAAACTGTGTGCCCGACCGAGACTCGAACTTGGGACCTTTGCCTTTCGCGGGCAAGTGCTCTACCAACTGAGCTACCGAAGCACGACTCACGCCCGGTACCCACAGCTTTACTTCTGCCCGTATCTCGTCTGCTACCTTCCAAACTTTACAGAAGTTCTCCTGCGAACCTTGCAGAACTATTTCCCACCACTGGAAAACTGATTTTCATTATTCTGGTGACTGTAGTATAAAATTACCCAGTAGATGTCACGGATATTGCGTATATATTGCAGGGTTAATACACTTCGTCATATTTAACCAGCTTTCCGTTATAAAAACTAAAGTTTCAATGTAAATTTAAGACAAGTCTCCGACGAGTATTTTGGTGTATACATTTTTTTTTACGTAAATGCAAGTGGCGAAGGGCGGGGGTCACATTACGTATCTTTCACTAATATAAATTATGCTCCAGAGACATCGTACTAAATTTCAGGCGGTATTAATTTTTAGATATTAGTTTTGAACTACTTCTCATAAAAATATCCATATGTCGATAAACTGAAAGAATATTCAGATCCCGCTCAGAAAATAATACCGAACAATATTATTTCATTCTTGTGAAATACCACTTTTTTAGGCTCTGTTCATAACATTTCACTGAATAGTGAGCGTTATGTTGAGAATTTGCTGGCTACTTACATTCATTGTTGCTTTGTGTTCCGTTCACTGTTAGGTTTGCCAAAGACAACGCAGCGGTATAAACGTTGACGCCTTAGTCTTGAAATGAATTGCACTAGAGATATAGTAAGTGGGATGATACAGGTCTATCTTTGGATCATCGTTTTACTAGAGACAGCTTCCGCATTAATGAAAATTCGAACTTTCATTTTTACGTCAGCCGGCGTAAGTGAGTCTTAAAGTAACTTCTGTTTCCAGACATCACTTTTACACTCTAGACATAATTAAAAAATCTAAAATAGTGTAAAAATATAAATTTGAATCTGTCTGAAAATAAAAATTATTTTTACAGACATAACAATCACGATCGTGTCCGCGCGTTAAAAATGTGGCACTTCACGAAGCACTTAAGTGTGTTATACTAATATTCTTAAATTAGGTAAATGTTCAAGATAGTTCTTAAGACAAAATTATATGTTAGTCTACGTTTTATCTTCTTTTATTAGGGAAGCCATTAGTAAACGAAACAAATCCTCTCGACGTCCATTCAAAGCACAAATCTTCTACGTTCATTTAAATTCGATGAGGTGAGATAATAATTTCTCTACAATTAATAATCGATCATAATACATCACAGAAGCAAAATAAACAGGATTAATTGAAAAAAAATCGCACTGGATGTGTAACACGGGTGTGCACTTTCTTATAATTTGCTCATGGAATTTTAGATAGGCCTATCCTCACGATGTTACGCTTAATTTGAAGATGGCATGTGTACATTACTAACACAGAAAATTTCGAGTCTACTGTGAATATCATTACATGTAAATAAATCTGACTGTATATGAAGTAAATTGATCACTGATTTCATCGTTTCAATTTGCCGAATTAAGTAATTCAGAAAAATTGAGGAAACTCGTAGACAGTTTAGCGCGTTGCTTCTGTCACAGTAAAATAACAAGAAATTTTCGTTTTCTTATGCTCTTTCAGTACACAAAACTCCTTGACCAGAACGCAAAATTTCAATTTTGTATTCCTAATGTTTGTATGTTCACTTGTACAATGGGAGAAAAATGCTTAAGGAACTGTTTCTGCTAGTAGAACAGTTAATCAATGAAGAAGTAAGGAACCGGCTTATGCACGATTGTACCAAGCACAGTCGTGTACCCGTTCTAAATAGAAAAACGCATGAATCTTTTTTAAAGTGTTCTTTGGATTCGTTTGAAATACAACTTTCGTTTGTTTGTTGTTCAGGGTTATTTTAGCAACAGGGTAATCTTTTTTAAGAAATTTCTTAATTTCTTAAAATTCTTAATGCCGCAGGTGGAAACGATTGTTCATACTGGTAGCCGTAAAATATTCCAAAAAAAAGCAAGTGGGCGGGAAATTCGTTCAGTTTATAAGTCTTTTAATATTGCTTACAACAAAAATACTGGTCACGGCTGATTGTCTCCTGGTTAATGTCAGTTTAGCGATTACCCTCAAACAAAAATACATATGCTGTTATATACGCGTTATCAATAAGGAATATTTCATAAGGGGGAGAGAGATGGTTACTCTTCCAATAATCCTATATTTCAGTGTTTGTGCCTGTAGCCCAAAATTGTACGTAGACCATTATTTCGGCGGGTTCTTCGAAAATATCGCGAGCACAGGAGACAATCTCACAATCTTGAAATATAAAAACACACACACACACACACACACACATATATATATATATATATATATATATATATATATATATATATATATATATATATTCTCTTCAACAGTGCCTGTTCCTATTAACACTGGCTAAAGCAGCAAAGAAAAGAACTGTCCAAAATGTTTTATAGTTACATCAGTAAGGCATTCTCAACAGTCTGAATATGTAAACGGCTCAACTCAGTAACTCTGCGTATTTCCGTGTACCTAGCGTCTGTAAGGCTTTTTTTATGATAGATCTGTAACTATTGCCGTTTCTGTCATATCCCTCCACATGAGTCTGTAATTATAAACAAATAACGAAAAGTATCTCATTGGTATATTATCTGACCATGTCTCGGCCTTTGTTCATGTAGAGCAGGATACTTGGTCGGGAAATGAAAATTTTGTGGTATTAACATCAACGCTAGTAATACCAATTCATTTTTCATAACGTGCATTATCAAACGAGGAGGGGGGAGGGAGGGGGGGAGGGAAAAGTACTTAACATCAAAAAATTTGAAAATAAACTAAATTTGTTAGTTCTTGTTGACATATAATAGGAACATACTGCTAAATTTCATTAATTGTTATTGGCGTTTAATCACAACAGACTTTTTAAAGAGATACCGATGTGTAAGTAATGTCCTGAACCTGAAACTAGTGAATATGGGGAAAGTGAAATCTACTTCGGAGACTTAAATTTTTGGGTTACGTTTAACGGAAAAATTTAAAACTTTAATGGAATCAGGTAGAAAAATCATTAAGAACAAGAAATATTTTTTTCAGAATTTTGAAATACGAGTATAAAGTAACTGCCTAGACTAAAATATTTTCAAAACCTGGTCACAAAATACTTTCTTCCTCCCCGTGTTGGTGTTGCGAGCGTTAATGTATTTTATTTAAAAACCAAGAAATCGTTCTGTCGTAAGCAGAGCGTCTCGTTGAGAAACTGTACAACAGAAATAATAATCCGAATGGGAGAACGTGGAATGTGGAGTCCCACAAGTTCAATGTCAGGTCTATTCACATTCTTAATTTACACAAATGGCCGTTCGACGATTTTCGAGGACTGTTTAAGGTAGTGTTTTCCAGTGCCGCTAGCATAGAAATAAGTGTCCCAAACGCAGTCATGCCAAACAAAGTTCAGATAATAGATAAAGAGGCCTATAACTGATCCACTGCATTTGTAAGTCTTAACCTGACAATGAGCTACGTTATGTGAAACAAGCAAAATCGACCTGTAGTACCACAGATAGATACTGATGATCATGCAATAAGAGACATATTATCCGTAAAATTTCTTGAGATTCAGCTAGATAACAATCTAAAACGATATACAGATAAACCTTATCAAGAAGATGATTTCGGCACATTTTTGCATGACGTATCTCCAGTTGACTTGAGCGAATTAAGTTACATATAATATTAACAGGCAAAAGTTGCCACCGGATGTAACCACTGTAAGATATGTCAACAACAAGTAATATTTATGTATTCACACTAAAAATCAGGGGGCTGGAGAAAAGGTGGTGCTTTGGAAAAATGTTCTGCTCTGCCTCTTACATTACTCAGCCGCTGATATTATCTACAAATTAATTCTAAACATCCACGTAACTTTGCTGATTTCAGACAATACCATCACCTGTCTGAATCTGGGGAACTTGAAAACGTGCTTACGAAGAGCATCAGTGTTAACTGGAATCTACATTCACGAGTCGAAATATTGCGAAAAATTACAGAAGCGATGGATAATGAGAAGCCTTGGGGTTATTCAGTTTTTTGGCCTGGTATCTGTAGTTTTGCCCGAAAATATGAAATTTAAGTGTGTATCCCAGACAGCGAAGCAAAGTCTACATGGAAATTACTTTTACTTCTAATTTAGTGGTTGCGAATCGCACAGTTCGGTTTTTTTATTAACCACAAAAACTATTTAGGAGTAAATGTAATGCCATGTGAGTGTGAAGAAGTTAAAGCCCCTGAAATGGTTTTTGTAAGATGTCGGGATGCTGTTCTGTGTATAATATTCTTACTTCACGCTTCCGTAGAAAGAAGGAAAATTAACGTCCCGTCGACATCGAGGTCATTAGAGATGGAGCACAAACTTGGCCTGTGTCAAGGAGGTAGAAGGAAATCGTCCGTGCCATTGCAAAGGAACCATCCCAGCGTTTGCCTGGAGCGATTTACGGAAATCGCGGAAAATAAATCTGAATGACCGGAAGCGGGTTTGAACAGTCGTCCTCCCGAATGCGAGTCCAGTGTGCTAACCATTGTGTCACCTCGCTCGGTCTTTTGCAGAATAAATTCATCAAAGACTAGTTGACCCTGCGAACTCTGTTCCGCCTTGAAGCCAATAAATAATCAGATTTTGGATGTTAAGTTCAATTTTTTATTAGGAAATACAAATAAAAAAATTAAGTATTTTAATGATTCTTTATTCTTTATGTTTTTTGGTGCATAGCTTCCACTCTTCAATTAAGTACCTTGTGATACACGACATTTTTTTTATTTTATTATCAGGCGCAAGAACAAACAACGCAGATGGTCTTCCGACCCGTGAACTTGCCACATATAACTGACCATGTGAAAAACATGGATATTCCAGATTTAAACCACAAACTTTCAAGGGCTGGCCTTGTGATTTGTTAATGGTCATGGCGAATGCAAGACGGATCGGAAATTGAAGTCTTTTAAACTCAAACGGCATATCGGTTGGGATCATCGGAATCCTCGGAATGAGAACTTCCTCGCCTTTCAATTTTCCTTTGAGTATTGTAGCGTAAGTAATATTGTTCATCAATTTACTTACCACCAAACGCGTACCGTTGCACAGTTTTGGTTGGTTTATGTTTCGAAGCATTACGGCTTTGTCGAGAAATATTCGATCGTCTTGGTCGCGGCATTGTTAATGATGATTCAAAGAAAATACAAATTATTTCTTTAAATTTTTAATTAATGATATATACTGATACTTAACCATAGGCGTTTAGCTGTCATTTGCGTTTTGTTGTTCCATGTCAGATGTGTTTTTGTTATGCCACGTTTTATAGTGACATTTAGCTGCGTTTTGTTATTCCATGCCATATGCGTTTTTCTTATACCACGTATTATAGCAGTCTAACGCGATAAAAAGTACCCTATGTCCGTCTCCTGGTTCTAAGCTACCTCTCCACCAATTTTCAGCCATATCGGTCCAGCCGTCGTTTAGCTGACATTTGCGTTTTGTTAGTCCATGCCAGATGCGTTTTTGTTATACCACGTTTTATAGCGGTCTAAAGGGATAAAAGTATCCTATGTGCGTCTCCTGGTTCTAAATTACCTCTCCACCAATTTTCGGCCAAATCGGTGCAGCCGTTCTTGAGTTATAAATAGTGTAACCAACACGACTTTCTTTTATATACATAAAAGATATCGTGAATTCGCCTTCCACACAGAACAATGTCAAGACAGTTTCTCACGCAAAAAGTTTTAACACATGGGTACGCATGGAAATTGATATTATTTTCCTTGAAGATGTACAAGAGCTGCATGAAACTGGATGTTTAAGCAAGTGTTATTTGTTATTGGAAGCTAACTACATAATTCACTTTTAGAAAGAAACTTGCAGAAGCATGTGTTTCTTGAATACCAGAAATAAATTGTGAATTAGACATAATACACTGCTGAAGATGAGATACGGTAAGATAAAAGCGAGTATTAAAAATTTCAGGGAGTCTGAGAGTTTCTATCGCAAAAAAATCAAGCTAGTGAACTAGATGGCGCGGAGGCACGTCCAAGTAAAGTTTTGTATAACAATAATATGAAAGATGTGAATGAGATTAGTATCATTTGCGAAACTTCGATATGATATTAGATCGTGCGTCAAAGATTACATAAAAACTTACATTCGTTAGTAAATAGTTTAGAAAACATTATTGGCGGGTTGCTGCTGAAGAAAAAAATCAGCACAGGCGAATTTGCAAATTCTGTGCAAGCGTCAGATTGTCACAAGGCAAAGTGTGACGAAAAGTAATTCTTCGTTTACTGTCAATGCGGGAATCATGTGAACATATTCGTTTCGTGCGCATTATTGCAACAAAGGCTTCAAATTTGTATGTATGTATATCTCTTGTTGTAGAGGCATTTCAAAAATTCAAAAATTACCAGTGATTTCTTTAATAAATCGTGGAATCTTATTTTTAGTATGTACCATAAAACGACATGAATGTATTAACTACTCACGTATCGTGCGTCACAAACATCGCTTCCACACTGCGATTGCACGGAGTATATGTCTCAATTTATATTATTGTCAGCTATCTGCATTAAAATTGTTATGCTTTATAATATCATTTTTAAATACTGGTTTTTGATCTTCATGTAGGCTTTGTAAACATTTGTCAAGTGCATTTTGGCAGAAGGTAAACAAATAACCTTAAACTCAACTCGAAGATGCTCTTTTAATTTCTGGATCTATTGTGGTAGAAGGATTACAAGTTCGCTTGAAAAAGTGAAGTAATTAACACTCTACGCAATGTTTCTGTTAAGGAAAAAGTGTGCTATAAAAGTTACTGATTTCGTGAAGCTTCTTGCAAGTTTTAATGTAGAACTTTTTTTCAGATTAGCATCACTAATTAACTCAAGCAACAAACTCGAAAATTCGGAAATTTATGGCAAATGCAGACAATATACTCTGTTGCTGAAAGGGGAAAACCAAACGTTACACGAAGTTATCATGAACAGTAAGCGCAGGACGCAGTATAAGCCCTAACACTCGATTACGTGAAAGATATGTTTACGTCGCGATCATAAATTATCACACATTTTCTTAAATCGCTATGGTCAACGGGTGGAAGACTGTGGAAATATAGCACTATTCGCATAACTAACTACACTCCGATTAAGGAGAAACGATTTTACAAACAAGATATAGATGCTGAAATTCATAGAATGTACAACTGCAGCGTGAAACTGTAGATTTACTACGAAATATTTTACACACAACTGTCAGAAACTTCCGAAAATCGTCAACAAAACGCCTTTATTCACAAAACTCCCGACATCTTTCTGAAGCCATTCTTACGCTAAAATGGCAAAACATTTATTCCGAAATGGTATTTGGAGTTGATAATGATACTGAACTTTGCAGTTCATAACCAGAAAATTAGAAGTAAAAGTAATTTCCATGTAGACTGTGCTTCGCTGTCTAGGATAAACAATGAATTTCATATTCTGGCACAAAACTATGGACAACAGGCAAAAGAACTAGAAATCCCCACATTTACACAGAACTTTATAAAAGACATCATATTTACGCCAGTGACTAACATTTTCTTTATTTAACGATTGCAATTTCGGCCTTGGGCCATTATCAAGTGCAGATTTTTGTGGCTTTACGCTATATCAACTTAAAATCAGCTGACACATTTATATGTCAGCTCATTTTAAGTCGACATGGCGTAAAGCCACAAAAATCTGCACTTGATAATGGCCTAAGGCCGAAATTGCAATCGTTAAATAAAGAAAGTGTTACAGTCACTGGCGTAAATACGATGTCTTTTATAAAGTTCTATATGACTGTGAATCCCAGGTATAAAAAGTTAATTAATTTACACAGAAGTTTGCGGGCGCGAATTTCTGAACATGACTACTATTGCCAGAATTGTATCAAGCGTTAATATAGGTTACAGTAGAAGCGATAACACGTAATACGTTTCACTCGAGACTCTGTTCAAAAATGCACAATCTCTCACGACACAAGAACGAATTTTCATAAAATCAACACGAAGATTATGTTTAAATTTTATGTAGAGTTTTAGGACATCAACTGTCGAAGCGAATTTATCCAACAGCTGATTTCACTCCTTCACACATAAAATGCTGGACGCTAGGTTATATATGTAAATAAACGCATGCGGCGGCTAACAGTAGAATTTTCTCTTATTTGAAATTTCTGGCAACAATTAGCAGGCCAACAATATTTGCTGTAACAGTTCGCTTTGTGCTTCATTGTTTCTAAAATGCCTCCGTTACATAAGCGCAATGGTGATCTGCTGTCTTTCGCTCGTTTCCATATTCCTCGTAACGAATCAAAATAAAATAATGAAATATATTTTAAAACTCTCACAGAAACTTTTTTTTCGTTTGGTGCACAGTCCAGCAGTCCAGAGTATACGCGCAGCACAGATTTTCCTTGTTCTTGCTGACTGTAATTAATACGTGTATAACCGTGTTCTGTCAAAGATGACAAAGCATCTGAAAAATCCTCTTGATCCACTAGGATTCCGCCTGATAATTCCGATCACCGCTGAAAATCTCCACCTAGCCTTGTAGACAGTCACTTTGCGAGTAGGGTGTAACGCACCGGACCACTGAATTTTCACAATCTCCCAGTTCTGCAATCGTCACGGTGATAGTGATGTACTGACCACGAACAAAGAACGTTAACTTTTAACAGTGTAGATATTCTGGTACTTTGCAGGTGAGTACATTCACAATCAGAATTAATTTCCGCTCTTGCATCATATCACAGAAGTTACCCGCGCAATAAAGTTCTTTAAGAATACGTGTTCTCTTTTTGAGGCAGTCTTTGTTCTTCTCTAAAGTTTTGGTTTAAAGGTTGAAAAAATGATCGCAAAGCGCTCAATCTGAAGAGATAATTATGTGGCACTACTAATGAGGGACACAATATTGAGAAGGCAATCATGGCACCGATAAGATAAGAGCGATTTCACGCAGGGCCCGTGAACGTTCGAGTACGTGGAAAACTACTCTTCAGCTAAATTTCTGTTTTTTTATTTCTTAATATTCTTTATGTACTCGCTCGTGTATTTATATCTTAATAATATTTTGAGCCACTAATATTGGTAGATAACTGACTTGTTCGTTTGCAGCTTTAACATACCTTATATCTCATCCTTCTTTTGCAGTATCCGTTTTAATACGACAAGATTCTTAATCCTTCTCATCCGTAATAAAATAGTAACACGGAACCACATACCACTGTTACTAAGTGTCCATTTATCCTAAAAGTCATCTATCGGCTTGAGGTATATGTGCCTATACGTAACTGCAAATATCCGAAGTTACGGTTGTGTCCCAAATTATGTATACATGTAACTACAAAATCAACTCTCACAGTATTTACTGGTTTAGTGAAAATCCTTTCGCACACTACTCGGGATTCAGTCTAATGATTTCGCATTATAAGAAGCATTCAGCTCATAAAGTTCATAAAATGATTCGTCGCTTTTTTATGTCCCATACCGTATAAAACAAAATACTTTCTCAGTTATTGTTTGTAGGTGACATATTTGCAACAGATTTGCAGTTAATCAAGAGTGATGCTGCGCAGTTAATTGATTGCCTATTAGGTATTAATATTTTACTTATTTGTTAAAATTACTGGGCTTCTTGGGTCAGAATGCAAAAAAAAAAAAAAAAAAAAAAAAAAAAAATATGCAGTAGCACTGAATTTATGAGCTACAGAGTTCTACGGTTCCTCAGTCTTCAAATGAAAAGGAAACGTAAGATTCAAACGATTTGTGATACGTCAGAAATTCAGAATCATGTCAAAATTTTATGATCAGCTAGAAAAGGAATATGAGTATCTTCTCTAGAAAAGGTAATAAGTATTTACGCTCCTCTGACGCTATTACCATGGACGTTATCACTTTTCACTTCAGTTTCATATCGAAATGAAAAATTAAGACATCACAATTTGCTGGAACCTATTGCAACATATTGCGTAAACCATGGAGTTAAGGATGGAAACATAGTGTTTCTCCAGTCTTCATACTTTTGCCACAGCGAAGATATTTACGTGGCTGTTTCGCCATTCCCTTTGGAACAAATCCGACTTTAATTTCCTATTTCCGAATAACCTTTTACGGTAGGTTTCCACTGGTCGTTATTAATATATATTGAAAATAAAAAGTAGAATACCTCTGGTTTTTTCTCTTTTAGATGTTCCTTATGAATTAGCGAAAATATTCAAATGTGACATTATTACCAGTTCACTGAACATAGCAATGTCGAATACGGCATCACCGGGAATGTCAAATATTGCCTGTATGTCTTAAAAATTCTAATTGGCAAGCCAAACGCTTTGTTCTCTGCAAAACTAATGGAATAAGGAGAAAGTATTACAAAATACTTTTTTCATATTTGTAGTTCATTTTCACGCATGCTACGTCCGAATGAGAAAAATACAGTTTTACAGAATATCGTCTTCGCGAGGCATATGTAGTCATGGTTTTCCCATGTAACAGTCAAGCGAATAATTTTTCCACGGTCTTGATGTTGACGCCGTTCTGTGATACATTTTTTCCATATCCTAGGTATCATGAATGCATTTTCTTCCCTTCACTTTTCTGAGTACAAAAAGTACTAACGTCGAAATGAAAAAAAAGAATTTTTTTCTATTTTCCACTGCGAAAAGAAACTAATGCAACAGCTAGCGAAGAGTATTCATTCTTACGAGTAAACGTCAGCTTTGTTGCTGAAACGACTATTTCTTACAGTGAGTATACGTGGAATATTAGAAGACTGTGTGAAGCAATCTTTTTTGTAGTTTTACAGATAGGAAGTGTGAACTGAACTGTCTTACGTAACAATTTACGACAGCAGATTCCTTTCTCACTGTTGCTACATAAATAGCAATTACAGTACAGTGAGGGCCAATCGTAGGCGTGAAAAGAGTGGGCTTCTAAATATAGGTATAATCAGTTTGTCTTCACCCACCAGTTCACGTGTTGAATGAAAGTTACACGCTTAGTGTTTTTGCGTATCATAAAGTCTGTTACCATGTGTCTCACATTTATACGCAGCACAAAGTATATAGTAAACATTTGTCGCCATACTATGAGCGTCTGACATTTATTTCCAGCCTCGACTGTATGTACAAAAATAGCACGCATCCAACGATTTCAACACTAATAGAAGTCCACAGGTAAGAAGAATAGCCGTTAAAGACCGCGTGTGACTACGGTACAGATTCAGAAGCGATGACAGAGATTCAGCAGCAAGGCCGTAGTAAACAATAGCAAATGAAAATGTATACAATGTAGAGAGCAAAATTTCAGCTGAGAGTAAAGTCATACAGTTTGTAACGGATAGAAAATAAAATGCGCAAAATGATAAGGTATTCAAGGATTCAAAAAATTTAAATCAATGAAAGTAAAAAATCTGAAAGACTTAAATTTCCTGATAGATTAAAATTATGTACCACAGCGGTATTCGAGCCCGGAAACTTTGTCTTTTGCGACCAGATGGTACTGCCGTAATGTATTCGAGAGAACTTTTGTGAAGATAGGAAGGTTTGAGAGAGGTACTGGCTCAAGTGAATTTATCAGCCGATCCTGGATAAGTCAGTCGGTAGAAAACTGACTTGATATTCAAAGGTGCCATTCCTGGTCTGGAATACAGGAAATTCCAAATTAGGACACACTTCGCTGCAAAGTGAAAAATAATTCTGGATATTTTAAGGCTGATTTTCGTTAGATTGAGCCACTATAAAATGAATAGTTATCTACCTGATGTGAGGGAGGATGGAAGGAAGGAAGGAAGGAAGGAAGGAAGGAAGGAAGAAAGAAAGAAAGAAAGAAAGAACTACGAGTTTACAATTTCTAAACACGAAACTTCTTCATCTAATAAATATTATGGATTTTATTGCGACGTATGGCTTTTTTGCCCTTACGTTAACAAGAAGACATTTCCTTTTCTCTACTAACATTTTTTCGGTTTGTAGTACCTCCGACGGACTATTCGTCGCCCGGCGTTTACACTACTCCAGTCTAAGCTTTAGCAAGTATATTTTAAGGTTTGACGGCCCATGTGACTTCCTCTGTTTTACCAGTACTCTTTATCGTCATCCGCAAAGGCACATAACGTTGTATATTATGCATCTCTAAGACAGTTACTAATGATCATCTACATGGCTTTGGATATGCTAACTTGCAAGGAAAAGAAATGTCAGTTCAATCAGTCGTTAGTTTTAAAATACGCCATTGGCGGAACACTGCAAGCGACTGTCCGAGAACCAATGGTTTCCTCGATAAGATTAATGCCCGATTGCAATCATGTCATTGTTACAACACAATTGACGGTGTTCCAGGTTCCGGGTGGTAAAATTAAAGTGTGACTATTCAGAGGTTCACTGTGGGCTGTACGACAACGTAATGACAACGTAAGTTGGTAGATATTCTAATGGGTTAATGCGGATCCGATTTACGCTGGCAAAAGTTAGTTTCTTTTTTTGACCACCAGGTGCAAATCTGGCGTTGTGAATACAAGAAAGACCTATAGAAATGTTTCCATGTGTAATGTATTAGGAATGGGGCGTAGCCAGAAAAGATCGAACAGCTGAGAAAGGCATAATATTGATTATATTATTAACCACCGCTTACACGGTCTGTTCAGTACGAGCACCAAAATATCAACGAGATGCTATAGAGCGCCACATTTGGACCTGGTGGCCAAAATTGAAACTAACTTTTTTGCAGCGTAAATCGGTTCTAATAACACATTAACGTATCCACTGAGGTCCACAGCTCGTGGTCTAGTGGCTTAGCGTTGCTGCCTCTGGATCACAGGGTCCCAGGTTCGGTTCCTGGCCAGGTTGAGGATTTTCTCTGCTAGGTGTTTGTGTTGCCCTCATCATTTCATCACCACCATCATCATTCGTGACAGTGGCTCGATTGGATTACGTGAAAAATTAGACTGTGTAAAAATTGGTACAGGCGCTGATGACCGAGCAGTTGAGTGCCCCATTAATCAATCATCGTCATCGCCGTATCCACTAAGTCTCGCTGCAATACGATAATTACAGCCCACACTGGACCTCCATGAGTACATGTACTTTCATTATAACCGCTTGGTACAGGTGAATTAGGATTATTTGCGTGTTTCATTATCCTCTACATGCTGCTCCCATCTGTCGTTTACACCTATAGGCCTAATAGTCAAACATTTTTAATCTCTTCACGCATACTCTGTGTTAACTATATTATCTAGATGCAGCAAATAAAAAATACTTTAAAATGGACACAAACAGTCTCGACCGACAAAACATTTATTTCGATGGTAACAGTTTTCGGTCAGGTTTTGACCGTCCTCAGACACTAATACTATAAGAGTGGACGGTGGTGATGAATGGAGCGGGTATTGGAACTCCTGCAACGTCAACTGCAGTTTGTGGATTTACAACACCCACACCATTCACCGCCACCACCCACTAACATGGTATCAGGGTCTGAGGACGGTCAAAAATTGACCGAAACCAGTTACCCTTGAAATAAAAGGTTTTGCACTCTAGATTGATTGTGTCCATTTTCAAACTACGTTTAGCCAGACCGATGTTTCTGCAGGAGAAATTTTCTCAAAAATTAAATTAAAAGCAATTTTGAATTTGACAATAAGGAACCTTCCTTCTACTTCACGTTGTGCAACCCATGATTATCTGTTAAATACAATGGTTCGCATGTAATGTTTGTTATATATTTTCGTGCAAGTGTAGACGTCTTCCAGGTAGTTGCGTCACTAAAATAGGTTGTGTGTGAATAAATATATATAACAACAGATTTAGTTGTTTCCACGATGTCACCCTTTAAGGGGGGTAGGAGAGGCACCACAGGACATTTTAATTTCCACTGTCTATACTTTTACAAATAAGATCATAAAACTTTGTGAGCATCACCAGGAAGGATTCAGGATTCAGACTCATTGCAGTGGAGGTTCGAAAACATAACAAAAAAAAATGATGAAATTTCACATGTAACAAAAATCATTTCGTAATGTTTTCGAACTTCCACTGCTATGAGTGTGAATTGTGAATCCTTCCTGGTCATGCTGACAAAGTTTTATGAATTTATTTGTAAAAGTATAGACAATGGAAATTAAAATGTCCTGTGGTGCCTCCCCTGCTCCAAGTCGGCCCGTTTGACGTCCTACCCCCGTTAAATCAAGAATATGTACCACATTATGCTAATGAAAAATGGTGTCTTATCAAGGAACATTATCAAGGAACATTATTGTAGAAATACAATGTCTTGGAGTAAAGACAAATGTGTACTCACCAGCTGGCTTGGGTACGTTCCGCTTGACTTGCATCCACTTGTACGTGGGCACCACAGTCTGCTGCGGTGGCTGCTGCTGCTGTTGCTGTTGGTGCTGCTGCTGGTGCTGCTGGTGGTGATGTTGCTGCATGGCGTGGTGCGCGTGGTGCACCATGGGGTGCTGGTGCTGCTGTTGCTGGTGGTACGGCTGGTAGTGGTGGTGGTGCAGGCACGCCTGTTGGTGCTGTGCCGGCGCCGGGGTCTCCTCTTTGTAAATTCGCGGCTGGTACTCGGCCAGTGGTGCTGCCGCCTGGTGCTGGTGCGCGTGGTGCAGGTGGCCGTGGTGCTGGTGGTAGTCGTCGGAGGTGGCCGGCCAGGTGGCAGCACTGGGCGCGGTGAAGGCCACGGGCGCCGCAGCTACCGGCGACTGGTGGGTTTCGGGTTGTTGCTGGTGCACCACCGTCCCCGTGACGGATACCGCCGGATCGGGCGGCTGGTGATCGGCGTGCACAGGGTACTGGAACGGAGGTGCCGACGCCGGTAGTGCACCCGAAGCGTAGTCCAGGTTGGTGTAGCTGAGTCCGTTGTCGGAGGTGATGATGTCCTCGGGA
Source organism: Schistocerca americana (assembly GCF_021461395.2). Lineage (NCBI taxonomy): Eukaryota > Metazoa > Arthropoda > Insecta > Orthoptera > Acrididae > Schistocerca > Schistocerca americana. The sequence goes on along the minus strand of NC_060128.1, from coordinate 142,135,495 downwards.
GCGGGTTCCGGGCCGGTGTGGACGTGCGTGTAGAAACCTCCCTGGTGGTCGGAGGGGTACGCGGCCACTGCCACGTCTGTGGTGTGGTACTGGTGATGCGCGGCGTGGTGGTGATGGTGGTGGTGGTGGTGATGTCCGGACGCCACTTCGCTGCCGTAGAGAGTGGCGGCGGCGGTGGGTACCGTTCCGGCCCCTGCCGCTGCTGCCGTGGCTTGGTGGTGGTGGTGATGGAACCCCTCGTTGCACACGCCGTACATCCCCATATTCATCATCATCATCCTTGCTCTCGTCGGGCACTTCACTGGGCGTCCGATTCACACGTCCCTGGCAACCACTTATTCACTGACCGACAGTCACGACTACCTCTCCCAATTTTGCAATCCTCAGAGACACAACTGTGGCCAGGTGATGTACTACAACTGAACAATTTTATCACATAACTCGTCAGGCCCCTTCGAAACTGGCACAAACGTCACTATAACGAAACAGAGATGTTGTCAGTTTAATGTAGCACACACTTTCTCCATCTGGAAGCGAACCAGCGTTTACAAAACTCGCTTGGTTGCGAGAATGACTAGTCAGTGCTTACAGCAATAAGCGAAATCTCTAATGAATGACACAAATGACACTTTATAAACAGTCTGTGTAGAACTACGAAATGCGGCGATTCAGTTACATCGTGTTCAAACTACGGTCACTGTATGACGCTTGTGCACCATGGAATATATATTTGTCACACCCAACACTTCACGCACACCGTGAACTGGGATGCGTGTCACTTTTTAGCGGATGTGGTCTCACACGGTTACGAGTCTGTATGTCCTTCCACTCTTCTGGCGGTTGAATGTGAGGGGGGCAGGTCCCCTGTAGAGATCTCGCGAACAGGCGTCCCTCTCGCAACAGACGGTGAGCGGACTTGGAGGTGCAGGCAGTCGGGTCACCTGTAACAGGGGGCAGCGAATTAGCTGGCGGCAGGCGTTAGCAGGGAAGAGTGCGGGGCGACATTGCGTACTGAAGAGGCGGCCGGGTGCGGACGCGAGGTTCGCCGTGGCCGGTGCGAGAGCGCGCCGTGTCGTGGGGACAACAGACACGGCAGATAACGCGGCCCGCTCGATTAGATACGGCCGACAGCTACTGTCGGGACTTCCTCCCCGTCTCCTTACACTCTCTGCACACAGGAAGCTGCCCAAGAACCCTCATTACTGGCCAGTTGATCTACATCTACAGCACATTTAAGTGCCTGGCAGAGGCCAATCGAGGCACCTTCTCAGTAATTCTCTATTGTTCCAATCTCGCACAGCGCGCGGGAGAAACGAACAGCTATACCACGCCGTGCGAGCTCTGATTTCCCTTATTTTATTCTGAAGATCATGTCACCCTATGTAGATCGGCGTCAACAAAGTACACTACTGGCCATTAAAATTGCTACACCAAGAAGAAAGACAGATGATAAGCGGGTATTCATTGGACAAATATATTATACTAGAACTGGCATGTGATTACATTTTCACGCAATTTGGGAGCGCCGGCCGGGGTGGCCGAGCGGTTCTGGGCGCTACAGTCTGGAACCGCGCGACCGCTACGGTCGCAGGTACGAATCCTGCCTCGGGCATGGATGTGTGTGATGTCCTTAGGTTAAATAGGTTTAAGTAGTTCTCAGTTCTAGGGGACTGATGACCTCCGATGTTAAGTCCCATAGTGCTCAGAGCCATTTTAATTCGGGAGCATAGAGCCTGAGAAATCAGTACCCAGAACAACCACCTCTGGCCGTAATAACGGCCCTGATACGCCTGGGCATTGAGTCAAACAGAGCTTGGGTGGCGTGCACAGGTACAGCTGCCCATGCAGCTTCAACACGATACCACAGTTAATCAAGAGTAGTGACTGGCGTATTGTGACGAGCCAATTGGTTCAAATGGCTCTGAGCACTATGCGACTTAACTTCTGAGGTCATCAGTCGCCTAGAACTTAGAGCTACTTAAACCTAACTAACCTAAGGACATCACACACATCCATGCCCGAGGCAGGATTCGAACCTGCTCGGCCACCATTGACCAGACGTTCTCAATTGGTGAGAGATCTGGAGAATCTGCTGGCCAGGGCAGCAGTCGAACATTTTCTGTATCCAGAAAGGCCCGTACAGGACCTGCAAGATGCGCTCGTGCATTATCCTGCTGAAATGTAGTGTTTCGCACGGATCGCAGGGACGAATGAAGGGTAGAGCCACGGGTCGTAGTACATCTGAAATGTAACGTTCACTGTTTAAAATGAGGTCAATGCGAACAAGAGGTGACCGAGACGTCTAACCAATGCTACCCCATACCCATCACGCCTGGTGATCTAGTATGGCGATGACGAATACACGCTTCCAATGTACGTTCACCGCAATGTCGCCAAACATGGATGCGACCATCATGATGCTGTCAACAGAACCTGAATTCATTGCCATTCGTGCACCCAGGTTCGTTGTTGAGTACACCATCGCAGGCGCTCATGTCTGTGATGCAGCGTCAAGGGTAACCGCAGCCATGGTCTCCGAGCTGATAGTCCATGCTGCTGCAAACGTCGCCGAACTGTTCGTGCAGATGGTTGTTGTCTTTCAAATGTCCCCATCTGTTGACTCAGGGATCGAGACGTGGCTGTACGATCCGTTACAGCCATGCGGATAAGATGGCTGTCATCTCGACTGCTAGTGATACGAGGCCGTTGGGATCCGGCACGGCGTTCCGTATTACCCTCCTGAACCCACCGATTCCATATTCTGCTAACAGTCATTGCATCTCCACCAACGCGAGCAGCAATATCGCGATACGATAAACCGCAATCACGATACGCTACAATCCGACCTTTATCGAAGTCGGAGACGTGATGGTACGCATTTTCTCGTCCTTACACGAGGCATCACAACAACGTTTCACCAGGCAACGCAGATCAACTGCTGATTGTCTATGAGAAATCGCTTGGAAACTTTTCTCATGTCAGCACGTTGTAGGTGACGCCACCGGCGCCAACCTTGTGTGAATGCTCTCAAAAGCTTATCATTTGCATATCACAGCATCTTCTTCCTGTCGGTTAAATTTCGCGTCTGTAGCACGTCATCTTCGTGGTGTAGCAATTTTAATGGCCAGCAGTGTATTTTCGCATTCGGGGGAAAAAGGCGGTGATTGAAATTTTGTGAGAAGATTCTGTCGCAACGAAAGAAGGCTATGTTTTAATGCGATGCACCCCAAATCCAATCCTGTATCATTTCAGCGTCACTCTCACCTCTATTTCGCTTTGAACGTTCTCGGCCGGCTGTTGTGGCCGAGTGGTTCTAGGCGCTTCAGTCCGGAGCGGCGCTGCTGCTGCGGTCGCAAGTTCGAAACCTGCCTCGGGCATCGGATGTGTATGATGTGCTTAGGTTAGTTAGGTTTAAGTAGTTCTAAGTCTAGGGGACTGATGACCTCAGATGGTAAGTCCCATAGTGCTCAGAGCCATTTTTTGTACTTTCTCGACGTACACCGTCAATCCCATCTGGTAAGGATCCCAAACGGCGCAGCAGTATCCTAACAGAGGACGGACAGGCGTAGTGTAAGCATTCTCTCTAGTAGATCTGATACATTTTCTAAGCGTCCTGCTAATAAAACGCAGTCTTTAGTTAGCCTTCCCCACAACATTTTCTATGTGTTCCTTCCAATTTAAGTTGTTCGTTATTGTAATTCCTGAGTGTTTAGTTGATTTTATTGCCTTTAGCTTTCATTGTTTTGCCATGTAACCGAAGTTTAACGGATTCCTTTTATCACTCATGTGGAAGACCTCACACTTTTCATTATTTAGGGTCAATTTCCAGCTTTAGAACCACACAGATGTCTTTCCTAAATCGTTTTGCGATTGGTTTTGATCTTCTGATGACTTTACTAGTCGATAAATGACGGCGTCATCTGCAAACAGTCTAAGACGGCTGATCAGATTGTCTCCTAAATCATTTATGTACATAAGGAACAGTAGAAGGTCTATAAACTACCCTCAGAAATGTAAGAAACCACTTCTGTTTTACTCGATGACTTTCCGTCAATTACTACGAACTGTGACATCTCTGAGAGGAAATCACGAATCCAGTGACATAACTGAGACGATATTCCATAAGCACGCAATTTCACTATAAGCCACTTGTGTGGTACAGTAAAAACCTTCTAGAAACCTAGAACCACGGAATCAATTTGAAATCATTGTCAGTAGCGCTCAACATTTCATGTGAGTAAAGAGCTAGTTGTGTTTCGCAAGAACGAACCTACCAATAATACGTGTCATTTATCACACCACACTGTATGATGTGACTTGTGATGCGTGTGCAGAATGAGACAGAACAGAACACCGTTTATTTGACCATAATTTTGTCCACTGTTGTCAGGGTTTCGCCGGGAGTGTATCTCCATCCTCAGTAGAAGGCGAATGAGTAGCTTTGAGGTATGAAATAGTGAAGGCAGCAGAGCATCAGATAGGTAAGGAGACAGAGCCTAATAGAAATCTTTGGATAACAGAAGAGTTACTGAATTTAACTAATGAAAGGAGAAAATATAAAAAAATGCAGCGAGAGAAGCAGTCGAAAGGGAATACAAACGTTTAAAAAAATTAGATTGACAAGAAATGCAAAAAAAATTGTTAGAGGACAAACGTAAGGATACAGAAGCATATATCACTAGGAAAAATATACATACCGACGAAAGGAAAATTAGAGAGACCTTTGGCAGTTATATCAATACCAAGAGCTCAGATGGAAAACATCTTAATAAAAGAAGTGAAACCCGAAAGGTGGAAGAAGTATATAGAGAATCTATATAATGGACATGAACTTGTAGGCAGTAGTTAGAAATGGAAGATATCGTAGATGAAGGTGAGATAGGAGATGTGATACTACCAGGAGCATTTGATATAAGACTGAAATTACCTAAGTCGAAAAAAGGACCCTGGATTAGATGACATTCTGTCAGGACAACTGATAGCGTTGGGAGAGCCAACTATGGCAAAACTCTTCCATCTGGTGTGTGAGATGTATGACACAGGCGAAATACCTTTTACTTCAAGAAGAATGTAATCATTCCAGTGCCAAGCAAAGCAGATGTTGACATGAAACTTCCTGGCAGATTAAAACTGTGTGCCCGACCCTAGACTCGAACTCGGGACCTTTGCCTTTCGCGGGCAAGTGCTCTACCAACTGAGCTACCGAAGCACGACTCACGCCCGGTACTCACAGCTTTACTTCTGGCAGTACCTCGTCTCCTACCTTCCAAACTTTACAGAAGCTCTCCTGCGAACCTGCAGAATTAGCACTCCTGAAAGAAAGGATATTGCGGAGACATGGCTTTGCCACAGCCTGGGGGATGTTTCCAGAATGAGACTTTCATATCAGCGCACACTCCGCTGCAGAGTGAAAGTCTCATTCTGGAAACATCCCCCAGGCTGTGGCTAAGCCATGTCTCCGCAATATCCTTTCTTGCAGGAGTGCTAGTTCTGCAAGGTTCGCAGGAGAGCTTCTGTAAAGTTTGGAAGGTAGGAGACGAGGTACTGCCAGAAGTAAAGCTGTGAGTACCGGGCGTGAGTCGTGCTTCGGTAGCTCAATTGGTAGAGCACTTGCCCGCGAAAGACAAAGGTCCCGAGTTCGAGTCTCGGTCGGGGACACAGTTTTAATCTGCCAGGAAGTTTCATATCAGCGCACACTCCGCTGCAGAGTGAAAGTCTCATTCTGGAGATGTTGAAATGTGTGAATATTACCGAACTGTCAATTTAATAAATCATGGTTGCAGAACACTAACACGAATTCTTGCAGAAGAATGGAAAAACTGGTAGAAGCCAACAGCTGGGAAGATCAGTTCGGATTCCGGAGAAATGTGGGAACACTCGAGACAATACTGGCTCTACCACGTATCTTAGAAGAGAGATTAAGGAAAGTCAAACCTACCTTTATTGCATTTGTAGACTTAAAGAAAGCTTTTGACAATGTTAACTGAAGTACTGTCATTGAAATTCTGAACTTATCAGGGGTAAAATACAGGGAAAGAAAGACTGTTTTCAACTTTTACAGAAACCAGACTGTAGTTATAGGAGTCGAGAAGCATGAAAGCAAAGATGTAGCGGGGAAGGGAGTGAGACTGGATGTTGTGTTACTCGGTCTGTACACTGAGCAGGCGGTAAAGGAAACCAAAGAAAAACTGGAGTTGGAATTAAAGTTGATGGAGAAGATTTCCCGAATACACTGTAATTCTGTCAGATATAGCAAAGGAATTGGAAGACCAGTTGAACGGAATGGACAGTGCCTTGAATGTAGGTCATAACATGGACATCAGCAAAAGCAAGATAAGGATAAATTAAATCAGTTTATGTTGAGGGAATTGGATTAGGGAACGAGACACTTAAAGTAGAATATGATTTTTTTTTATTTGCGAACAAAACTAGTTGATCATGCCCGAAGTAGAGTGGATATAAAACGCAGACTGGAAATGCAACAAAGGCGTTTCTGAAGAATAGAAATTTGTTAATGTCAAATGTAGATTTAAGTGTTACGAAGTCTTTTGTGAAAGTATTTGTATGGAATGTAGCCACGTACAGATTTTTACAAAACTAAGACAAAAAAGAGAATTTCCTGCTTTTACCAAGAATAGTTAAATAGTTTTTAGGTAGAGCACGTATAAACATATTTTAATGCGTATAAACACTTTAATCTCAGAGAACATTTTCATTTGTTTAAATTTTGTCCAAATTTTCTGTAAAACAAAGTATTTGTATGAATGTAAATATGTTTACACATCCAGAATTAGATTTTCACTCTGCAGCGGAGTGTGCGCTGATATGAAACTTCTGGCAGATTAAAACCGTGTGCCGGACCTCGAACTCGGGACCTTTGCCTTTCACGGGCCAGTGGTAGAGCACCTGCTCGCGAAAGGCAAAGGTCCCGAGTTCGAGTCTCGATCCGGCACACAGTTTGAATCTGCCAGAAAGTTTCATGTTTACACATGCTGTAACCACTGCTGACAACAGTAAGTGAATCTGAGTTTTGTGTTAGTTTTGTAAAAATTGTAGTTTTCTGACAACATATTGTATCGCCTAGTACTTACCTAAGTACTCTTAACATGACCAGCACAAAATGGTTTCAAAAAATGATTAGTAAGGTTTCTGAAGATGAATTCCCAGGACTCGAAAAGCGTCGTGTACTCGAACTGATATAAAAATCACAATTAGTGACTGTGAGCGATGTGTTTGTCACTTATTCCGCATCTATGTCATTTTGCCAAGTGGAGGTTGTGATGACAGAATTACGTGTTGCACAACTCATAATCTAGGTTAAGCTGAAAAGTGACTGGTTGTGAACCACCACATTTGAGGTATGTGATGGCATGAGAATAACTATAACTCCAGTTATGGCGCATATTGGCCGAGTATTGGATTTATATTCGTATTTTGCGGGTGCCATTTTTATAATGAGATGAGCTGTATCGCCAGTTTCAGTTTTGTACTTGTTATCCAGCCACTCTTCATTTTTGTCATGCAATTACTTTCTTTTAGTTCTCGTACTGCTCAGTGGGTGCAGGTAACATAAAAAACTGACCCAGCCCTGATTAATCTTTGAATAAAATTAGTTCTCTCGAGCAGGCGATCCATAAACTGCAGAAATGGCTTTCAGTAAGGACCCAGGCAGGTCAGAGAAGAAGCCCGAATAATTCATCGCATTACAAGTTTTTTTCTTTTTTTCTTTTTTTGAGATATCCAACTTCTCACTGGCGTCGTGCTGCCTGTCAGGACTTCTGTACCTGTGCCAAATTATCTTCATCTCAGAGTGCCACATACACTCAACATCTTCAGTTTGTTTTGTTTATATTCCAGTCTCTGTCTTCCCCTACAGTTTTTGCTGTCTACAGATCCCTCCAGTGCCGTGGAAGCTATTAGCTGATGTCTTAACTAGGGCTGCTCTCTACAAAAACTACGGTTCCGTAGTTTTGATACACAACATAACTGACGTGTTAGATAGTAGAACTACCGGAAGTATTGGTAGAATTGGTAGCGAAACGTAAATGAATGTGTAAGAGAGAAAATGGGAGCCGGCGACTACTCTTTGTTTTTTTATTTGTTTGCACAGTCAACATAATTAGAACCGCAAATCATTCAGTGTTAGTTCAAATGGTTCAAATGGCTCTGGGCACTATGGGACTTAACTGCTGTGGTCATCAGTCCCCTAGAACTTAGAACTACTTAAACCTAACTAATCTAAGGACATCACACACATCCATGCCCGAGGCAGGATTCGAACCTGCGACCGTAGCGGTCACGCGGTTCCAGACTGGAGCGCCTAGAACCGCACGGCCACTCCGGCCGGCTTCAGTGTTAGTCCACTGTGTACTTCATGTCCTGGCAAAATATTAATTGCATTTTGTAAGTAATACAAATTAGTTCATCACGTAACTTCCGTGTTTTATGCAGCAAAAGCAGCATTAGAAAATTGCAGCGAAATGCAGGAAGATCTGCAGCGGACAGGCACTTGGTGCAGGGAGTGGCAACTGACGCTTAACATAGACAAATGTAATGTATTGCGAATACATAGAAAGAAGTCTCCTTTATTGTATGATTATACGTTAGCGGAACAAACACTGGTAGCAGTTACTTCTGTAAAATATCTGGGAGTATGCGTGCGGAACGATTTGAAGTGGAATGATCATATAAAATTAATTGTTGGTAAGCCGGCCGAAGTGGCCGTGCGGTTAAAGGCGCTGCAGTCTGGAACCGCAAGACCGGTACGGTCGCAGGTTCGAATCCTGCCTCGGGCATGGATGTTTGTGATGTCCTTAGGTTAGTTAGGTTTAACTAGTTCTAAGTTCTAGGGGACTGATGACCATAGATGTTAAGTCCCATAGTGCTCAGAGCCATTTGAACCATTTTTTGAATTGTTGGTAAGGCGGGTGCCAGGTTGAGATTCATTGGGAGAGTCCTTAGAAAATGTAGTCCGTCAACAAAGGAGGTGGCTTACAAAACACTCGTTAGACCTATACTTGATTATTGCTCATCAGTGTGGGATCCGTACCAGGTCGGGTTGAGAGAGGAGATAGAGAAGATCGAAAGAAGAGCGGCGCGTTTCGTCACAGGGTTATTTGGTAAGTGTGATAGCGTTAAGGAGATGTTTAGCAAACTCAAGTGGCAGACTCTGCAAGAGAGGCGCTCTGCATCGCGGTGTAAATTGATGTCCAGGTTTCGAGAAGGTGCGTTTCTGGATGAGGTAACGAATATAATGTTTCCCCCTACTTATACCTGCCGAGGAGATCATGAATGTAAAATTATAGAGATTCGAGCGCGCACGGAGGCTTTCCGGCAGTCGTTCTTCCCGTGAACCATACGTGACTGGAACAGAAAAGGGAGGTAATGACAGTGGCACGTAAAGTGCCCTCCGCCACACACCGTTGGGCGGCTTGCGAAGTATAAATGTAGATGTAAAAGCAATTTCTTATGATACACTTATAGTTTACATACACAACCATAAAAAATATATATAATTATTGTTGTTATTTTGCATTCATTGTGATCAAAGGAAAGGATTTCCTGTTATCGATAAATGCGGAAGTTGTTTATGAATAAGAGAAACATGTTTTCTATAACTTCCATGAAGTATTGAAGCGATGTTTGATATATTTTACGCACTTTTTTTAATTTTATTTTTTCTGTTGAGAAAATTGCGTTTACTAGCGCTATATGATAATTCTGCGTTGCTTTCTTTATTTTTTGCTACAACATTCCTCCGTTTCACTTTCAGGTCAACAAAATTTTCGAATTAACCCTGAATTAAACACTGACAATTCCAGTTTTTCTGTAAATACCGCTCATTCTTAAGTAACAGGCAGGAGGATAACCATGTGGAACAGAAACGTTCCGTAGGTTACCTAGCGCTTTATATGTCGTCACTCAGTTTCTAGACGATTCACCACTTCCTGTTTTTAGGGGAAATTAATAAGACTCTGGTTGCATATGTAAAGAGAGCGAATCTTATGAGATAACGCCCGATAGGTATGGAACACACCAAATGTACAGGTAACGCAGGTATGATCATAACTGACAAAAGCTACTAGGAAAACTACCATAAAACGTTTACTTAATGGTATCCTATGGCAGTTTTACATCTCTAGCCTTAACATACGTCCCATCATCCTATCCCTTGTGTTTGACACACGTCCCGTACCCCAAACTGAGGCTATTATGGAGACGGCAGAGGATTTTTCACGGGATTAGCTTGATGTCTCCTGAGAGTGAACATTTCTTTGTACACCTTTCTTACTATCGTGTAATGTATTACTCTTAAAGAATGAGTGATGTTTTAACTATCATTTGTCCAGATATCATTTCAGTATGTTGAACCATTAAAGCAATAAAGCAAGTGAAACGCTTTGGTTTTGACGATCGCCATCCCATCATGCATATCATATCCATGACACTTCCTCCCCAATTTCGCGATAGTAGAAAACGAACTTTACATCTTTTTCGGATTCCTCCGTCAATCCTATCTGGAAAGAATCGCATATCGCACAGCAGTGCCCTAGCAGAGGACGGACAAGCATAGGGAGGGCAGTCTCTATAGGGGATTTGCCGACAACATTATGTATGTGATCGTTCTAAATCAAAATGTTCCAAACTGTAATCCCTAGGTATTTAGTGAACTCAGTCATTACACGTATGTGATATATCGTGTAATGGAAATTTAACGGGCTTCATTTAGTACTCATGTTGATGACCTCACACTTTTTCTCCTTCATATTCAATACAGATATCTTCTCTAAAACATTTTGCAGTTAGTTTTGATCACCTGATGAGTTTACAAGACGGTATGTGACAGCATCATCTGCAGACTGTCTACGAGGAAGGCACAGATTTTCTCCTAAATCGATTATACAGGGTGTTACAAAAAGGTACGGCCAGACTTTCAGGAAACATTCCTCACACACAAATAAAGAAAAGATTTCATGTGGACGTGTGTCCGGAAACGCTTAATTTCCATGTTAGAGCTCATTTTAGTTTCGTCCACCTACGCTCAATGGAGCACGTTATCATGATTTCATACGGGATACTCTACCTGTGCTGCTAGAACATGTGCCTTTACGAGTACGACACAACATTTCAGTCCATTGCCTCCACGCTCTGCTGACCTCAACCCTCTTGACTTTCATTTATGGGGGCATTTGAAAGCTCTTGTCTACGCAACCCCGGTACCAAATGTAGAGACTCTTCGTGCTCGTATTGTGGACGGCTGTGATAAAATACGCCATTCTCCAGGGCTGCATCAGCGCATCAGGGATTCCATGCGACGGAGTGTGGATGCATGTATCCTCGCTACATTTCCTGTAACAAAGTGTTTGAAGTCACGCTGGTACGTTCTGTTTCTGTGTGTTTCCATTCCATGACTAATGTGATTTGAAGAGAAGTAATAAAATGAGCTCTAACATGGAAAGTAAGCGTTTCCGGGCACATGTCCTCATAACATATTTTCTTTCTTTGTGTGTGAGGAATGTTTCCTGAAGGTTTGGCCGTACCTTTTTGTAACACCCTGTATAGATCAGGAACAGAAGAGGGCCTGTAACACTTCATTGGGGAAAGCCAGATATTACTTCCGTTTTACTCGATGGCTTAAGTACCTACGAACTGTGACCTTTCTGACTGGAGCTCAAGAATCCAGTCACACAACTGAGACGATACTCCACAGGCACGCAATTTGATTGCCGCTTGTGAGGACTGGTGTGAAAAACGTTCCAGAAATCTAGAGTTATGGAATAAATTTGAGATCCCCTGTCGATAGCACTCATTACTTCATGGGAATAAAGAGATGTAGTTGGAGTCACGAACAATGACGGTAGAGTTTAAGCTCGTTCTGCGCATCTACGTCACGCATTCTCCGACACCCAATGAGCGTTCAGCAGTATTTCTAGCGCTCTACTGCAAATGTCATAACCTGTGCTAGCATACGAAGTGATATTAGCGTTGTGATCGTTTCTCATATTTGGTTACTGATAATAACTTGACACCAGTACCTATGAGTTTCATTTGTACACCACAGCACTGAAGACGATCACTATGTGATTGAAAATCGATTTTGCTATCAATAAAACATCAATATTAGGCCAAGCGCTGACCTTCCTTCTAATGATCGTAGCGAGTTATTTAATGAATTCTTATGCCATTTGTTGCGAGCTGTCATGGCGTTTGGTGGTGGTAAGAGACGAGTTCTATAAAAGCAAGCAGGAGACATTTGCAGGATGCACACTTTCTTCAAGCGCAAAGCACTTTTAGGCCCGTACCGCTACTGTCACTTGGAACCGCCAGCAATTCAATCCGGTCCATGCGTCGTCCTACGCTAACTGCAAATGTTCGTGAATCGGACTATAGTTGGGTTGGACACGACCGATATTTTCTGACTCTGGCTTCCGAGGGACGTGGCACGATATGTTCTCGCACTTTTGGTGCAGACTGCTATGCTGAATGACACCCTTCCCGCTGCGAAAGGTTCGCCTCACTTTCTCTACAACCAAAGAGTGACAGGACTGGTGCTTACCTAGACTAAAGCCTCACTAAATGGGCGGTCACACGCGGGATTAGCCGAGCGGTCTCGGGCGCTGCAGTTACGGACTGTGCGGCTGGTCCCGGCGGAGGTTCTAATCCTACCTCGGGCATGGGTGTGTTTGTCCATAGGATAATTTAGGTTAAGTAATGTGTAACCTTAGGGACTGATGACCTTAGCAGTTAAGTCCCGTAAGATTTCACACACATTTTAACATTTTTTTGGGCTGTCACAGCAAGTCTACATCTTCATAGATACTCCACATACCACCGTACGATGCGTGGCGGAGGGGTACCGAGGGAAAAACTACTATATATATACCCCCGTATGAGCTCTAGTTCCTCGTATCTTCGTGGCCCTTGCATGTTGCCGGGAGTACAATCGTTCGGCAGTCGGTCTCAAATAGTGTTTCTCGAAAAGAACGCTATCTTCCCTCCAGGAATTCCCATTTTAGTTCCCGAAGCATCTCCGTAAAACTTACGTGCTGAAATTTACTGACAGATTGAATTTGTGTGCCGTACCGAAACTCTAACTCGGGACCTTTGCCTTCCGCGGACAAGTGCTACCCAAGGACGACTCACGCCTCGTCCTCACAGCTTTACATCTGCCACTGCCTCGTCTCCTACCTTCCAAACTTCGCAGAAGCTCTCCTGCGAACCTTGCAGAACTAGCACTCCTGCGAACCTTGCAGAACTCATTCTAGAAACATCCCCCAGGCTGTGGCTAAGCCATGTCTCCGCAATATCCTTTCTTTCAGGAGTGCTAGTTCTGTTAGGTTCGCAGGAGAGCTTCTGTACAGTTTGGAAGTTAGGAGACGAGGTACTGGCGGAACTAAAGCTGTGAGGACGGCTCGACAGTCGTGCTTGGGTAGCTCAGTCGGCAGAGCACTTGTCCGCAAAAGGCAAAGATCCCGAGTTCGAGTCTCGGCCCGGCACACAGATTTAATTTGCCAGGAAGTTTCATATCAGCGCTCATTGTGGACTTACGTATTGTTCGAACCTGCCGGTAACATACCTAGCAGTAAGCCTCTGAATTGCTTCAATGTCTTTCTTCAATCCTGATACGGATCCCAAAAACTCGAGCGGTACTCAAGAATAGGTCGTACCAGCGTCCTATATGCAACTCCTTTATAGATGAACCACTCTCTCATAAAATTCTCCCAATAAAACGAAAACAGCCATACGCCTTGGCTACCACAGTTCTCACATGCTAGCTCAAAAATGGTTCAAATGGCTCTGAGCACTATGGGACTTAACTTCTGAGGTCATCAGTGCCCTAGAATTTAGAACTACTTAAACCTAACTAATCTAAGGACATCACACACACCCATGCCCGAGGCAGGAATCGAACCTGCGACCGTAGCGGTCGCGCGGTTGCAGACTGTAGCGCCTAGAACCGCCCGGCCACCCCGGCCGGCTGGTAGTTCCATATCATACCGTTTTCAAACGTTACGCCCAGATAGCAGGACAGTAGTTATACTGCACCCGAACATTAAATTTCTTCCTACTCACCTGCAGTAAGTCGCAATTTTTCACATTTAGAGCTAACTGCCATTCAACACGTGAACTAGAAATTTTATCTAGGGATACACCTAAAACTCGAATTTGGGAAGCACGGGTAGGAAATCGGCCATGCCCTTTCGAGGGAACGCACCCGGCATTCGCCTTAAACGGCGTAGGGAAACAACGGAAAACTTAAATCCGGCTGGCTGGAAGATATGAACTAGACTGCAGTCGAACGCGAGTCCAGCACAGAATAGGTCGCTGGTGATCAGTTACGAGTAAGATGAAAGGACGAAGCTAATTGTCTTACTGTGACAAAAGAAGGAAAAACAATAGACCAAATCCGGCCTCGCGCCGCCCACCCACCTCGTGCGTTAGGTAATCAGCACGCCAGACGGCTTAGTGTTTTTTTTTTCTTCCCCCCCCCCCCCCCCCCCCCACCGCCCCTCTCCTCTCAGTATCCCTTGCTCGCCTGCCGTGTGTCAGCGAGCTGGGCCACAGATTTTACGGCCAGTCCATCAATCATAGGATTACCGCACCGTTTAACGCGGCGGTAGAGTCAAATGAAGCGGAAAATTTAGCGCGCTCTCGATCACTTTCAAACAGCAGCACTTCTCAGTCGCTGGGCAATTGCTTAGCCCCACCTCCCAGTCAACAGAACCCGTGTAATTTCAGGTGGCATATGTTTCAATTGTTAGCCTTCTTAAGCGCCGTTGATGTTTTATAATTTGCAACAGACGGAGCCCGTGAAAACTATTACGATTCTGCTATAACAGATTTTTACTATCCCACTCCCCCTGAGATGTTAAATGAAGGATTCAGAAACAAAGGAGTATATCTCTGGTAGTTTTGAGAAAACTGAAACTGAAGTTCACAAGGTTTCAGAACTGTCTTTAGATTGCAAAATGCAACTTCAAAATTTTTTTGTATATAGCGCATGAAAATAATTTTTATGGTTTTCCATACCCATGTCGTAATAATAGGTTTATAAAAATGATTAGATTTATATCCGCCATGGTAGCCGAGAGCACTAACGCCCTGCTTCCTGGACTCGGGTAGGCGCGCCGGCCCCGGAACAAATCCGCCCGGCGGATTAACGATGGAGGGCCGGTGTGCCGGCCATCCTGGATGTGGTTTTTAGGCGGTTTTCCACATCCTCCTAGGTGAATACCAGGCTGGTCCCCACGTCCCACCTTAGTTACACGACTCGTAGACATTTGAAACACATTCACGCTATCTCACGATTTACACTAGACCAGACAGCTGGGGTACACTAATTCCTTCCCGGGGGGGTGGGGGGGGGGGGGGTATGGGGTGGTGGAAGGGCATCTGGCCACACCTTAAAATTAACATGCCAACGACGATTAACCATGGCCGACCCTATGTCATCGTGGGACAAGGCGCAACCGATAGATAGAAAAATGATTAGTTTTATATCAGAATTCTTATAAGTCTGTGTACATTTGTATTTCTTTACTTCCAGAATATTTTTTACTCTACAATGCTTTATTATTGCTTGTTATGTATTCAGTTATCACTAAATTGCTATTTTGAGCTGTAACAAAACATTTATGCCATGCTTCATGAATGCCATGCCTTTTGTGGGCTACAATAGCGAAACAAAATAAGAAAATACACTGTTCAATGTATTATTCCATTACTGAAAATATTTTGCACGATCTGGAATACCTCCCTCTTCTCCTGTATCACAAAAAGGTGATTCTGATAATATAGTCATTAAAGATCAGTATAACCCTCTATGAATATAAAGCATTTTGTTGATACTAAACTTGGTGGGATGTTCCACATATTTTGTAGCCAAAATTTGAAAATAAGTAATTTAGTTGCGTGGAGGTGAAATCTCATACTAATTTTGAATAAAAAAGGACAAGCTTTATTAGCAGAATTATATGAATTTTTGTTATCCAGAATAATCGTTCCAAATATGAAGTTTTAATTATTAGTAAGAACATTTATTGGGGGACAAGTCCTGCTTTGTGTATTTCATTATTTGCATAAGGTATTCCGCTTCGTCTCCGTGCCGTTCCGAGAGAGTTGAAGACGTATTTCGAGTCTTGACGGACAAAGTAGTCAAAGGTGGCAAAGAGTCTTCTGTAGAGGAACACCAATGACCAGAAAAATGGTTCAAATGGCTCTGAGCACTATGGGACTTAACGTCTGAGGTCATCAGTCCGCTAGAACTACTTAAACCTAACTAACCTAAGGACATCACACACATCCATGCCCGAGGCAGGATTCGAACCTGCGACCGCAGCGGTATGTGTTGTACATTGAAGAGCCAAGGAAACTGGTACGCCTGTCCAATGTCCTGTAGAGCCCCAACGAGCACACAGAAGTGCCGCAACAAGACGTAGCATGGATTCGACTAATGTTTGAAGCAGTGCCAGAGGGAATTTTAACCATGAATCGTGCAGGTCTGTCCATAAATCGGTAAGGTTACGAGCGAGTGGATATCTCTTCTGAACAGCGCGTTCCAAAGCAACCCAGATATGCTAAATAACGATCATGCCTGAGGCGTTTGGTGGACAGGGGAAGTGTTTAAATTCAGAAGAGTGTTCCTGGAGCCACTCTGTAGCAATTCTGGACGTGTGTGGTCTCGCATTGTCCTGCTGGAGTAGTCCAAATCCATCGGAATGCACAGTGGACATGAATGAATGTAGGTGATGAGACAGGATGCTTACGCACGTGTCACCTGTCAGAGTCGTATCTAGACGTATCAGGGTCACATACCATTCCAACTGCACATGCCCCACACCATTACAGAGCCTCCACCAGCTTTAAAAGTCACCTGTTGACATGCAGAGTCCGTGCATTCATGAGGTTGTTCGACCGGGCGTCACGTTTCCATCATCATGTCAGTGTTGATGGACCCAGGCGAGGCTTAAAACTTTGCTTCGTGGAGTCATCATGGATACACTAGTGGGCCTTCGTGTTCGAAAGCCCATATCGGTGATGTTTCATTGATTGGTTCTTACGCTTACACTTGTTTACGGCCCAGCACTGAAATCTGCAGCAAGTTGCGAAAGGGTTGCACTTCTGTCAGGTTGAACGATTCTCTTCGGTCGTCATTGGTCCCGTTCTTGCAGGAAATTTCTCAGGCAGCATCGATGTCGGAGATTTGATGTTTTAACGGGATTCCCGATATTCACGGTACACTCGTAAAATGGTCGTACGGCAAAATTCCCACTTCATCGTTACGTCGGAGACGCTGTATCCCATCAAATGGTTCAAATGGCTCTGAGAACTGTGCGACTTAACTTCTGAGGTCATCAGTCGCCTAGAACTTAGGACTAATTAAACCTAACTAACCTAAGGACATCACAGACATCCATGCCCGAGACAGGATTCGAACCTGCGACCGTAGCGGTCGCCTGGCTCCAGACTGTAGCGCCTATAACCGCACGGCCACTCCGGCAGGCTTATCCCATCGATCGTTCGCTGACTATAACACCACGTCGAAACTCACTTAAATCTATAACCTGCCATTGTAGCCGCAGTAAACGATCTAATAACTGCGCCAGACACTTGTTACCTTATAAAGGCGTCGCCGACCACAGTGCCGTATTCTGGGTGTTCATGTATTTCTGTACCAGTTTCTCTGGCACTTCAGTGTATTTAAATTCGTAAAAAAAAGCCTTAAAGATGGTAGTTGTCAAGTTCTGATTTTCAGTAAAAAGTTATTCTACAAATGAGAATAATATTAACAAGTAGGGGGTTCGCAGACTACTTCGAGCTTAAGATCACAACGAGGTAACTCAAAATGTAAGTAACCTGTTTCTACAACGTCTTTCTGATCATCTGTTTAAGTTCTTCAAGTGTGTCATCCCTAGCTGTTCGTCTTGGTTGCCTTTCTTTATACGGAAGCGAGATGAAGAATTATTGATGGATAATATGGGTAAATGGATGGAAGTCCAGAAGACTTTTTCATTTACGAAGGTTAAACTTTGGAGAGTGGTTGTACTAAAATGAGATGACGGCATTCGTTGGAGCTGTCTTTTCTGTCATGTTTTGTTAGACAAAAGTGGACTTATATCTCCTTGGTGCCAACTGTTTCGTGACATCTTATAATCAGTTTTCTTTTCGTTGACCTTCTGCCACAACAACTGTTCGTGCTTTGTCGGCCGCGATGCCCAAGCCGTTCTAGATGCTTCAGTCAGGAACCGCGCGACTGGTACGGTCGCAGGTTCGAATTATGCCTCGGGCATGGATGTGTGTGATGTCCTTAGGTTAGTTAGGTTTAAGTAGTTCTGAGTTCTAGGAGACTGATGACTTCAGATGTTAAGTCCCATAGTGTTCAGAGCCATTTGAATCATTCAGAACTGTTCGTGCTTTACCTTGCTCCAGATGGACTTCTCATTTTTTTGGAAAATGTCTCTTGTACTCATGTGCTTCTGACCTCTGGGTTCCAAGTGTAAGATATACTAATAAACTGAATGATTGCTTAGTGATGGGATGAGAGCGACAAGTGGGAAAAACATATGTTTACTGATCATTTTGTGAAAAATCCGTTTCATATTATCTTTAACTAAGAGTTTCCGAGGCATCATCCAGCTTCGAAGTCTATGGAAAAGCTGTGAAGGATGTGAAGGTATTGTAGGCATCAAACAGTAAACTAACAGCTCGTTGCCCACAACTCGCTGTTGCCGTGACGAAGACAAGAAAAAGATCTGCTGAAATGTATTCCGACTATCGTTGTTTTGTATGACTTACCAACATATACATTATCTGATCAAAATTATCTGGACGACTGTTACACTGAGCGAGATGGAGCAGTGCTTAGCACATTGGTCTCTCTTTCGGGAGGACGACGGTTCAAACCCGCGTCCGGCCATCATGATTTAGGTTTCCCGTGATTTTGCTAAATCGCTACAGCCAAATGCTGGGATGGTTCCTTTGAAAGGACACGACCGACTTCCTTCCTCATTCTTCCTTCATCCGATGGGACCGACAACCTCGGTGTTTCGTCCCCTCCCCGGAAATCAACAAACCAACACCTCAGTAATTAAAACTTCCGGGCTAAGAGGCCGTGGTCCAATAGTAGAATTACTTCTCCCTGACGTTTCGTTGCCAGCTGCGGGCAACATCATCTGAGTCGTAGACTCACCTCAGATGATGTTGCCCGCAGCTGGCAACGAAACGTCAGGGAGAAGTAATTCTACTATTGGACCACGGCCTCTTAGCCCGGAAGTTTTAATTACTGAAGACGCCGGCCGTGCAAGCCTACACGCTATGATTAAACCAACACCTGTTAGAGGACGTTAATACCGGTTGTGTCCGCCAATCGCCTTTATTACAGCTTGAACTCTCTCCAGTGATATCTCAGAATGTCTGTGGAGGAGTGGGCAGCCCATTCTGCTGGAGAACCAAGTCATGTTGAACGCTGGAATCTGGAGAGAAGTCGACTTTCTAACTCATCGTACAGCAAAAATGATCGATTCGGTGCAATTTGGGAAGTTGTGCAGGCGAGTCCACGTTATTGTCCACAAACCATTGCCTCACTGAAGCTGCTTTATGACAGTGTGCATTGTCATGCTGAAACAACGATTGTCTCCGAACTGTTCCTATAGAATATGAAGTAAACAAGACCGTTAAATTTTTGCGTATTCTTCCGCATTTAGCGTGTTTTTAAGTACAGCATAGCCACGAGAAACATCTCCTTCATACTTTGCTGTTGGCACTACGCATTATGCCAGATGTTCTCCAGGCACACACCAAAGCCAGAAGCTTCTGTCAGTCTGCTACAGTGCATAGAATGGTACATTATTCCAATACTTTCTAGTCGTCCATTGTCCAGTTCGCTATAATAGACATTCAGCTGCGTCAGTAACAGACATTTCTCCACGGAGGTTGACTGTTGGCTATTGTTTACCCAGCATCTACGTACCCAGCTGTCATGGTATATCTACAACAGACCCTGAAAGCGTATACCTAGCAGTTTATCGATTTTACTCATTCGCAACGTTGTAGTCAACACTTAGACCTAACTGGATGCGCTTTTCAAACGTTTCCGAGTAATTGAGATTGAAACTTCCCTGATTCTGGTGAATGGCACGCGAGAGCGCCAGCACCCAAATAGCGGCGTCAGCGCGACTGGATAATGCGGCAAGCTTAATGTCTGACCCTATGTAAGTAGGCTGTTTAGGTTTTTATGTTGGTAACGTCACATAGCGCTCTGTGTGAAAATCACTGACTGTGCTGTGTGGAGTCTGTGACTGGTTGGATTCATTGTTGGAATATTCGTTTGTGTAGTGTTGGGCAGTTGCATGTGAACAGCGCGTAGCGTTGCGCAGTTGGAGGTGAGCCGCCAGCAGTAGTGGATGTGGGGAGAGAGATGGCAGAATTTTGAGAGCGGACGGTCTGGACGTGTGTCCATCAGATGATGGAAATTTGTTTAATTGGATGTCACAATATTATGTATAAATTATGACTTTTGAACGCTATTAGCCGGCCGGAGTGGCCGAGCGGTTAAAGGCGCTACAGTCTGGAACCGCACGACCGCTACGGTCGCAGATTCGAATCCTGCCTCGGGCATGGATGTGTGTGATGTCCTTAGGTTAGTTAGGTTTAAGTAGTTCTAAGTTCTAGGGGACTTATGACCACAGCAGTTGAGTCCCATAGTGCTCAGAGCCATTTGAACCATTTTTTTTTTTTTGAACGCTATTAAGCTAAATACATTGTTTTCTACCAAAATCTTTCATTTTCTAAATGTGCATATCAGTAGTTAGTGCCTTAAGTAGTTAGAATCTTTTATTTAGCTGTCAGTAGTGGCGCTCGCTGTATTGCAGTAGTTCGAGTAACGAAGATTTTTGTGAGTAAGTGATTCGTGAAAGGTATAGGTTATTGTTGGTCAGGGCCATTCTTTTGTAGGGATTATTGAAAGTCAGATTGCGTTGCGCTAAAAATATTCTGTGTCAGTTTAGTGTTGATCAGAATAGGTAAAGAGAAAACTATTTGAGTACGTTTTGCTCAGCTGTTTGAAAATCAAATAACGTAGAAGGTTACCATCACAGTCATTCATAATTTATCAAAGGGGACGTTTCACCTGCTGCGTCTTTGTGTCACCTTTTACTCTTAATCTCCTACCAAATACTTGTACCGCTACAATGAATCACGTTTCTTGGGAAAGGAACAATAACAACAATGATAATCGGCGTAGTACATTTGTGGCGAGATATAATAACTAATCTTGACAACAAACGTTTGTTTATCAACACATTAATGCGCATATCACATTGAAGTGATAACGGACTATAGCCACTGACAGTGTATACTTTTATCACAAACTCAAAAAGCGACTGATTCAAATTAGCTTGACTGACATCGAGGAACAACTGTAATTGCTAGAATTGAAAAAAGTGTCAGCGTCCGATGGAATCTCTCTGAGAGTCTACACCGACTTTTGGGATTGAATTAGTCCCTGTAGTAACTGTAATCTTCTGTAGATTCTTCGGAAAAAAAAATTCCCAGTAGTTGGAAGAAGGGGGAGGGCAGACTGGTCTGCAAGAAAAGGCAGCAATAGTGATCTACAAAACTGGCATCCAATTGCCTTGACATATATTTGTTACAGTGTCTTATAACATGTTCTGAGCTCAAATTTAATGATATATACCGAATAGAAAGACCTCCATGCGAACCAGCATTGATTGTGTAAACATCGTTCATGCGAAACCCGACTCGCACTTTTCTCACATGACATACTGAAAGGCAGTCAGGTAGATGCAGCATTTATCGATACCTGTAAAGCATTTGACTCAGTACCACAGCTACGTTTACTACCAAGAGAATGAACGTCTGGGATATCAAGCGAAATTTGTGAGTGGATTGAGGATTTCTAGGTACAGAGGACGCAGATGGTTATCTTGGGCAAAGTCATCGACAGACGTAGAAGTAACTTCGGCAGGGCCCCAGAGACGTGTGTTGTGATAAATGATTTCCATGCTGTGTATTAATGACCTTGCACATGATCCTAACAATAACCTCCGACTTTTCCAAGATGAGGTAGTTATTAGTTCCGAAGTAGCGTCTGAAATATGGTGCACCAATATTCAGAAGGAACCGGATAGGATTCCAAAGTAATGCAAAAACTGTTTTGAATTTTTAAAAACGTAAAATTTTTTGTTTCAAAAAACGAAAAACAGCATCCCACGGCCATAGTATCAACTAGTCGCTATTTGTACGGTTCAGCTCCTAAAAATACGTGGGTGTAAACTGAGGACGGATATGGAATAAAACAATCACATAGGCTTAATCGTAAGTAACGCGAGTGGAACATTTCGATTCATTAGTAGACCAACGGGGAAATGCAATCAGTCTACAAAGGAATTGGCTTACGAAACACTTGAGCGAGCGACCCTAGAATATCGCTGTTGTGTGTTATAGCCGTACTGAATAGAACGGTTGATACTGAACGTTTGCTGAGAAGGGCAACACAAAGTTCGTATGTTTGTTCGATCCATTAGAGTCAAACAGATGCTGAATAAACTAAATTGGCAGATACGTGAAGACAGACCAGACGCAATATCTCGAGAAAGCCCTCTTACAAAGTTTTACGAGCCAGTGTACTTCAACTCATTACGTACCGCTCCCGTAGGTATTGTGAGGACAACATCATATTAATTACAGTGCCCGTGGAGTCATTTAAGCCGTCATCCTTCTCTGACTCCATACGTAAATGGGAGAGGAAGAAACACTAGTAACTGGTGTAATTGGAAATACCCTCTGCCATTTACGCCACAGAGTCTGCGAAGTATAGATGTGGATGTAGATTTCCTGAAGCGATTTCAAAATCTTTCTACGAGTGTGATTTGATAAGTCTGGTAAAAAAGCAAGAAAAAAATGTTTGTTTCGTAAACAATTAAAGTTCCCCTCGACATAGTCTCCCTTGCGGGATATACACTTGTCCAGCGATCCTCCAGCTTTTCCATCCCATCGGAAAAGTAGGTTGTGTCAAACTCTGCAAAATATGATTAAGATTTCTCCCCAGCAAGCGAAAGTTTCAAGTTAGGGAACAGGAAGGAGTGACTTGCGGCTAAGGCGGGTGAAAAGGGTAGATAAAGAGCCAATTCAAAGCGCAGTTCACGAACTTTCGCCATTGCTATAGCTTATATGTGGGATGGTGGATTATCTTGGTGAAACAGCACATTTTTGCGTGCGGTCCTTGGTCTTTTATTAGCCAATGCAAGTTTCATATTATCCAGCAATGAAGCATTGTAGGGTGCAGTTTCGGGTCTGCCTTTCTGTAAGTAATCTATGAGGATTATTCCTTGGGTATCCCAAAAAGTAGCCATCATCTTTACCATCTGTCAAGACGGTCTTTGCCTTCTTCGGTTTACCAGCCTTTGTCCACTGTTTTGTCTGTCGTTTTCATTTTGGTGTGTAATGATGGATCCAGGCTTCATCAACAGTCACAAATCGGCCTTGCAGACTGCGACTAAACATCGCCAGACATCGTGTTGAAATGTTGTACCAGATGCGCCTTTGGCCTACAGTCTCAGAAATCTCACACACTTTCAATCGGCGGTCTTGCATTACCACATCATTTTGTCGATGGGTTCCTTTATCGTGATCTCAGCTGGACAGCCGATTTTAAATTCATTAATCCAAAAATAAGTGATCTTCAGTGACAGGGCAGAGTCCACGCGAACTTCATCCAATTGTGATTGATTTGTGCGGTAGTCCAAGCCTTGTATGTATAATAATATAATGTATAATAACAGCACGAATCAGTGGGACTGCCTCGGGCATGGATGTGTGTGATGTCCTTAGGTTAGGTTCTAGGTGACCGATGACCTAAGATGTTAAGTCCCATAGTGCTCAGAGCCATTTGAACCATTTTTTGAGCACGAATCTCGGTTTTCTCCAACTTCAATCGGAGTCGACACACTGACCAATTCAGACGGCTGTCAACAATGAACTGTACACTTAACAGTGTCGAAAGTATTTACACGATCCTTAGAGTAATCAAGCTTACCAACAACGAAGGCACAGCAACAACGTTCCAGTATTTCCCAGAAATTTAACAGGTTTCAAAAATGGTTCAAATGGCACTAAGCACTACGGGACTTAACATTTGAGATCATCAGTCCCCTAGACTTAGAACTACTTAAACCTAACTAATCTAAGGACATAACACTCATTCATGTCCGAGGCAGAATTCGAACCTGCGACCGTCGCAGCAGCGCGGTTACAGACTGAAGCGCCTAGAACCGATCGGCCACAACGGCCGGCTTTAACAGGTTTGAAACTTCCTGGCAGATTAAAACTGTGTGCCGGACCGAGACTCGGGACCTTTTCATTTCGCGGGCAAGTGCTCTACCATCTGAGCTACCCAAGCACGACTCACGCCCCGCCCTCACAGCTTTACTTCTGCCAGTACTTCGTCTCCTACCTTGCAAACGTTACAGAAGCTCTCCTGCTGCTTGCATAAGAGCCAGAGGTGGTCCAAGAAATTAGTGACTTGCTCAATTTGTATGGCTCCTTGTCGTGAGTAGATCATTCAATTTTTTCTGAAACTGTTGTTAGTCTGCACGTGTACGGCATATCCATCTATTTCCATTCCATTCCATTCGAATACTTTCTTCGTGGTGCTTCGTTTTTATTTTTATTGTTATTTATTTATGATTTTTGTTACAGTGTATAATGAAAGAAATGATTCAAGGCAACAGAGGAAACCATAGACTGCAGTACTCCAAACAGATCGGAGGTCATTAGGGAGAAGGATAGCAGGGGGCCATGAAGAGATTGATAGGAAATATAGACTGGAGAAGAGGAGCTGTTGGCAAGCATTCTTCTGATGGAGAGTTAAAAGAGACGGTGCTAACGTTTTAGGGAGAGCTTATAGAAATGGTCAGTCTCTCGTGAAACCGCGTAGCTTCATAGTCATTAGCGCGGTTACGAA
This sequence comes from Schistocerca americana, assembly GCF_021461395.2. Classification (NCBI taxonomy): domain Eukaryota; kingdom Metazoa; phylum Arthropoda; class Insecta; order Orthoptera; family Acrididae; genus Schistocerca; species Schistocerca americana. The sequence goes on along the minus strand of NC_060128.1, from coordinate 142,110,513 downwards.
ATATGGCGCACGATTTTGGAGAGTACCGACTGGTAGTACGTAATCCGCCCACCATATGGTAGGATAAATCTTGCGGGAACGTCGTCCTGTGTTATCCGACAGGGGTCAATAAATCCCAAAAGTGGCGCAGATTATAGACCGAACACGCTCCAGATAATAGCTCCCCGTCCGCCTACAGGCGAACATCGGTGTTGGATTTGCTTCGCGAGCGAGGAGCCTAGTAAAAATTAAACCATCCTCTCCTACATAATTTCCCATTATCTCTTTATTTCTTTACGTTTTTACCATGAATTTCATTATAATTACTTGTGCGCTTCTATTCATCTACTTGCTTGTCGATGTCAGTGGCGCTTTCATATCACATTACGATCGTTTCTCCGCCACCATAGGCTCTACCGAGTCCAGTCACATCTCCATCATCACTGCTACCTTCCCTCTCAATCTCCGCTGTTAAAATAGCTCATATCGTGTTTCTGTTTCTGATACCCGCTCTAAACTTGTTTAGCCCATTCCTAGATACTCTGAAGCGACAGAAGTCATCGGATCCATCCTAATATCGTGTCGGGCCTCCTTTTGCCCGGCTTAGGGCAGCACCACGACGTGGCAAGGACTCAACAAGTCGTTGGGAGTCCCCTGCAGAGATACCGAGCCGTGCTGCCTCTACAGCCGACCATGATTGCGAAACTGTTGCCGATGCATAATTTTTGCACACGAACTGACCTCTAGTTTGAGTCCCATAAATATTCGATGGGATTCATGATGGGCGAGCTGGTGGATCAAACCATTCTACATCTACATATACACTGCTGGCCACCGTAAATGCAACACCCTGAAGGAAGCATCCGAATCAAGTGAAATTTACACCATGAGTTTGCAGCGATGAGATATGCAACTGATTAGAATTTCAGCGCAGACGCACATCACACGCGCCTGGGGCGCCACCTCATAGCGCCATTTAAGGCTTGGCGATTTCGACGAGTGTACATTCGGCACGTGTGTTTACCTTGTGGTTGTTTCACAAGACGATCAGTTATGCTTCGTAGACAACAGCGAACATCTTTTGATCAAGTATCCGAGATGTAGCTGTAGATGTAGCTATAGACCTATATCTCTAACGTCGATCAGTTGTAGGATTTAGGAACACGTATTATGTTCGAGTATAATGACTTTTCTGGACACTAGAAATCTACTCTGTAGGAACCAGCATGGGTTACCTTCAGGGCTCGGCCACAGCCATATTTCAACAGGATATTGCGCGACCACACGTGGCACACATTGTCCAAAGGTTCTTCGTCAATAACCAGATTGAATTGCTTCCCTGGCCGGCTCGCTCTCCGGATCTTTCGCCGATAGAAAACATGTGGTCCATGGTTGCTCAACGAGTGACCCAGATTACATCCCCAGCTGCCACACCAGATGATCTTTGGCAACGTGTGGAAGCTGCTTGGGCTGCTGTACTCCAGGAACACATCCAACGTCTCTTTGACTCAATGCCGAGACGTGTGGCAGCGGTGATCTCCAACAATGGCGGCTACTCTGGCTACTGATTCTGGCAGGAACCACATTTCACAGACGTCTGTAAACGTAATCATTTGATACTTGGTCAACATGTTATCTACAAAATAAATTTTGTTGTGCTACCTCTTGTCTTTGTTGATGTTGCATTTACGGTGGCCAGCAGTGTAGATCTACATCTACATGGATACTCTGCAAATCACATTTAAGTGCCTGGCAGAGGGTTCATCGAACCACCTTCACAATTCTCTATTAGTCCAATCTCGTACAGCGCGCGAAAAGAACGACCACCTATATCTTTCCGTACAAGCTCTGATTTCCCTTATTTTATCGTGGTGATCGTTCCTCTCTATGTAGGTCGGTGTCAACAAAACATTTTCGCATTCGGAAGAGAAAGTTAGTGACTGCAATGTCGTGAGAAGATTCCGTCGCAACGGGAAACGCCTTTCTTTTAACGATTTCCAGCCCAAATTCTGTATCATTTCTGTGACACTCTCTCCCATATTTCGCGATAATACAAAACGTGCTGCCTTTCTTTGAACTTTTTCGATGTACTCCGTCAGTCCTATCTGGTAAGGATCCCACACCAACCAGCAGTATTCTAAAAGAGGACGAACAGGCGTAGTTAGGCTGTCTCCTTAGTAAGTCTGATAATTTTCTACGTGTCCTGCCAATAAAACGCAGCCTTTGGTTAGCCTTCCCCACAACATCTGCTGTGTGTTCCTTCCAATTTAAGTTGTTCGTAATTGTAATACCTAGGTATTTAGTTGAATTTACGGCTTTTAGATTAGACTGATTTATCATGTAACCGAAGTTTAACGAGTTCCTTTTAGCACTCATGTGGATGGCCTCACACTTTTCGTTATTGTGTCAGCTGTCACTTTTCGCACCATTCAGATATTTTATCTTCTGATGACTTTATTAGTCGATAAACGAGAGGCCTGTAACAACACCTTGGGGAACGCCTGAAATCACTTCTCTTTTACTCGATGACTTTCCGTCAATTACTACGAACTGTGACCTCTCTGACAGGAAATCACAAATCCAGTCAGGTAACGGAGACAATATTCCATAAGAACGCAATTTCACTACGAGCCGCTTGTGTAGTACAGTGTCAAAAGCCTTCCGGAAATCCAGAAATACGGAATCGATCTGAAATCCCTTGTCAATAGCACTCAACACTTTATGTGAATAAAGAGCTAGTTGTGTTTCACAGAAACGATGTTTTCTATACCCATGTTGACTGTGTGTCAATAGACCGTTTCTTTCGAGGTAATTCATAACGTTCGAACACAATATATGTTCTAAGATCCTGCTGCATATGGACCTTAACGATACGGGCCTGTAATTTAGTGGATTACTCCTACTACCTTTCTTGAATATTGGTGTCACCTGTTCAACTTTCCAGTCTTTGGGTACGGATCTTAGGTCGAGCGAATGGTTGCACATGATTGTTAAGTATGGAGCTAATACATCAGCATATTCCGAAAGGAACCTAATTGGTATACAGTCTGAATGAGAAGACTTGCTTTTATTACGTGATTTAAGTTGCTTCACTACTCCGAGGATATTTACTTCTACGTTACTTATGTTGTCAGCTGTTCTCGATTCGAATTCTGGAATATTTACTTCGTCTTCTTTCGTGAAGGCATTCCGGAAGGCAGTGCTTAGTAACTCTGCTTTGGCAGCACTGTCTTCCATAGTATTTCCATTGCTATCGTCGGAACTGTCAAGAATGTTCAAACCAGTCGTGAACAGTTCTGGCGTGGCGACATGGAGCATTGTCAGCCATAATAATTCCGTCGTTGCTTGGGAACAAGAAGTCCATGAATTGCTGCAAATGGTCTTGAAGTAGCCGAACGTAAATATTTCCAGTCAATGATAGCACAGTCCAACCATTATGGAGCCACCACCATTTTGCACAGTTCCTTGTTGACAATCTGGCTGGCTGGTTCAAATGTCTCTGAGCACTATGGGACTTAACATCTGTGGTCATCAGTCCCCTAGAACTTAGAACTACTTAAACCTAACTAACCTAAAGACATCACAAACATCCATGCCCGAGGCAGGATTCGAACCTGCGACCGTAGCAGTCGCGCGGTTCCGGACTGAGCGCCTAGAACCGCTAGACCACCGCGGCCGGCGACAATCTGGTTCTATGGCTTCATACGTTCTGCCCCGCACTTCAACCCAGCTCTTACCAACTGAAATCGGTACTCGTCTGATGAAACCACGGTTTTCCAGTCGTCTACGGTCCAACCGATATGGTCACGAACTCAGGACAGGCGTTGAAGACGATGTCACCCCGTTAGCAAAGGCACTCGCATCGGTCATTTGCTGCCATAGCCCATTAACGCCAAATTTCGCCGAACTGTCCTACCGGATACTTTAGCCGTACGTCCCAGATTGATTCCTGCGGCTGATTTACGCAGTGTTGCTTGTCTGTCAGCACTAACAACTATACGCAAACGCCGCTGCCGACGATCGTTAAGTGAAGGTCATCGGCCACTGTCCATGGTGGACAAATCCGTTGTTCTTGGCACATTCTTGGCACTGTGGATCTCGGAATACTGAGTTCCCTAGCGATTTCCGAAATGGAATGTATCCTATCCAGCTGCGATGCTGCGTTCAGAGTCTGTTAATAGCCGTCGTGCGGCCATAATCATGTCGGAAACCGTTTCAGATGAACAACCTGGGTACTAATGACAGCTCTGCTAAAGCACTGTTCCTTTATACACTACTGCCCATTAAAATTGCTACACCACGAAGATGGCGAGCTACAGACGCGAAATTTAACCGACAGCAAGAAAATGCTGTGATATGCAAATGATTAGCTTTTCAGGGCATTCACACAAGGTTGGAGCCGGTGGTGACACCTACAACGTGCTGACATGAGGAAAGTTTACAACCGATTTCTCATACACAAACAGCAGTTGACCGGCGTTGCCTGGTGAAACGTTGTTGTGATGCCTCGTGTAAGCAGAGGAAATGTGTACCATCACGTTTCTGACTTTGATAAAGGTCGGATTCTAACCTACCGCGATTGCGGTTTATCGTATCGCGACATTGCTGCTCGGGTTGGTCGAGATCCAATGACTGTTAGCAGAATATGGACTCGGTGGTTTCAGGAGGGTAATACGGAACGCCGTGCTGGATCCCAATGGCCTCGTATCACTAGCAGCCGAGATGACAGGCATCTTATCCGCATCGCTGTAACGGTTCGTGCAGCCACGTCTCGATCCCTAAGTCAGCAGATGGGGACGTTGGCAACACAACAACCATCTGCACGAACAGTTCGACGACGTTTACAGCATCATGGACTATCAGCTCGGAGACCATGGCTGCCGTTAAACTTGATGCTGCATCACAGACAGGAGCGCCTGCGATGGTGTACTCAACGATGAACCTGGGTGCACGAATGGTAAAACGTCATTTTTTCGGATGAATCCAGGTTCTGTTTACAGCATCATGATGGTGGCATCCGTGTTTGGCGACATCGCGGTGAACGCAAATTGGAAGCGTGTATTCGTCATCGCCATACTGGCATACCACCCGGCGTGATGGTATGGGGTGCCATTGGTTACACGTCGTGGTCACCTCTTGTTTTCATTGACGGCACTTTGAACAGAGGACGTTACATTTCAGATGTGTTACGACCCGTGGCTCAACCCTTCATTCGATCCCTGCGAAACCCTACATTTCAGCAGGATAATGCACGACCGCTTGTTGCAGGTCCTGTACGGGCCTTTCTGGATACAGAAAATGTTCGACTGCTGTCCTGGCCAGCACATTCTCCAGATCTCCCACCAATTGAAAACGTCTGGTCAATGGTGGCCGAGCTACTGGCTCGTCACAATACGCCAGTCACTACTCTCGATGAACTGTGGTATCGTGTTGAATCTGCATGGGCAGCTGTACCTGTACAGACCATCCAAGCTCTGTTTGACTCAATGCCCAGGCGTATCAGAGGTGGCTGTTCTGGGTACTGATTTCTCAGGATCCATGCATCCAAATTGCGTGAAAATGTAATCACATGTCAGTTCTAGTGTAATATATTTGTCCAATGAATACCCGTTTATTATCTGCATTTCTTCTTGGTGTAGCAATTTTAATGGCCAGTAGTGTACCTTGTGTACGCGACATTACCTCCATCTGTATATCTCCATACCCCAACCCTTTTGTCACCTCACTGTACTTCCATTTAAACGAGTACACGTATTCATCCCTAGGTTTCAGAGTACAATTTTTATCCCCTAAACTTTACTTCCTTACCAAATTGACAATTCCTTCGTGTTTTAGGATGTGTCACACTAATCGATCTCAGCTTTTTGTAATACTGTTTCATGAATTTCTTTTTTCCTCGGTTCCATTTAATACCACTTCATTAGTTAGACGATCTACCCATCCAACTGTCAGCATTTCTCTGTAGCTGCACATTTCAGTCGCCTGTATTCTCTTCCTATCCGAACTGCTTATCGGCCATTTCCCAGAAGGACGTCGGGTACTGATCGTACCATACGCGGATGATGTAATGTTTCTGACTGCAAGAGAGAAGTGACTGACAGAATAGTTGAGCGGGATTAAGATACCTATCACAGCGTGTTGGATGGGCTGAGTATAAACAGTGCGAAAACCGAACTGATGTTTCGTAGTAAAAAGAAAAACTTGCACTTACACATCTAAACTGAGTAAGTCGCTCGGGCAGAAAAATATTACTGGCATAGGGTCAATGTTGAGACACACAGCTGACGAAAGCCTTCTTCTGCAAAAGAGCGCCCCTGGTATTTAACAATGGCACAGAATTGAGAAAAATGAGATTTTCACTCTGCAGCGGAGTGTGCGCTGATATGAAACTTCCTGGCAGATTAAAACTATGTGCCGGACCGAGACTCGAACTCGGGACCCCAGGCAGTGGCTGAGCCATGTCTCCGCAATATCCTTTCTTTCAGCGGTGCTAGTTCTGCAAGGTTCGCAGGAGAGCTTCTGTAAAGTTTGGAAGGTAGGAGACGAGGTACTGGCAGAAGTAAAGCTGTGAGGACGGGGCGTGAGTCGTGCTTCGGTAGCTCAGTGGTAGAGCACTTGCCCGCGAAAGGCAAAGGTCTTGAGAAAAATGTGTATCTGTGGCACAAAATTGCGTGCAAGTTGAAAAATGGACCATACGAAAACAGTCATGAAGGACTGAGTGCATTTTGTATGTTTTACAGGAAAATTATACGAGGTGTGGTCAAAAAGTAACGCGATTTTTTTTAATTCCGCGGGCTTCGTTCTCCCGATTGAAATAAAAATAATTGTCTTGTTGGTACACAACTTCCTGATGTATGTGTGCTTTTTCAGCTGTTTTGAATATTTAGTTTTTTGTTGTCAGTCCAGAAGGTTATACGTGTCTTCAAGTGTTCAGCGAATTTTTACTTTCTAGAATAGGATCAAAGAATTTGGGTTCAGTTTTGCTCGAAAACGGAATTATGTGAGGCACCGCGTTCAAAAGGCTAACTGAATTTCGGCAAATGTGCTTGTAGGAAGACAGGAGATAACGAGTAGTATAAATGTTTCAAAGAGGCCCGAGATGAAGACGACGATCGCACTGGACGTCCTAACAGAACAGTTACTGACGACAGTGTGGAGGAAGTAAAGATAATGGTTTTGGAAAATCGCCAAGTTATTGTCGGAGAAGTTGGTGATAGTGTCGGAATATTCGATCAGTAAATTTCCGTGCTCCTTTGAAATCAGATTGTTAATTTCCCTGTTTGGGTTCATTTCCTCTTCTCTTCACCACGAATTTTGGTTTGAAGACAACAGGAAGGGACACGTTGGTGGTGCTCTGCCTACATCTTCCTCTGACCTAGCCAGTATGAAGTAGGTTAAGCGCTAAGGAAAAGTACGCGGATAAGCTTTTGACCACATAATTAGTGAACTACGAAATAAAACATATCATATCACCCATTTCCTGATATCAGACGGAAGACATGTCGCATTTGTAAAGCGATTAATTTTCCATTCATTCTGTCTAGCACCAATCATGAGTGATCACATTGTATCTACAAAACCAGTGTGCTAATCGCAGTCCAAGTAGTTAACGCGCTTCCTGAGCATCTGCCAGATTCTGAAAAAGTTTTGAACGGAAAGTCCTTACCTCATTACCGTCAGGCAGACCTGGCAATATGCACTGATTGCAAACTTTCTGTTTCAAGCTCATAGGAATTGCTGAAATTGACAAGAACTCATTAACTGATTCTCAGCTTGCCTTTTCTACACAGAAAGCAATACAAAACCTCCACCGAGCGAGGTGGCGCAGTGGTTAGACACGCATTCGGGAGGACGACGGTTCAATCCCGCGTCCGGCCATCCTGATTTAGGTTTTCCGTGATTTCCCTAAATCGCTCCAGGCAAATGCAGGGATGGTTCCTTTGAAAGGGCACGGCCGACTTCCTTCCCCATCCTTCTCTAACCCGATGAGACCGATGACCACGCTGTCTGGTCTCCTTCCCCAAACAACCAACCAACCAACAAAACCTCCCAAATGTAGTGGTATCAGAGCTAAACAATAAAAACGATCCTGATTGTTTATTCCGTGAATTTGCCAAAGTCTTCGAGTGTGTGGAGCACAAAATTCTACTTAGCAAACTAAAGTATTATGGCATTAATGACATCCCTTATCCATGGATGGAATCTTACATCCGTAACAGAGAATCTGACTAACAGACTCTATCTGAGGTATGAGAATAATCTCAGAATGTGGAAACATAACACGTAGTGTGCCATAGTGATCAGTACTGAGCCCACTCTTGTTTGTAACCTGCACGAATGACATTATAATAAAAAAAATGGCTCTAAGCACTATGGGACTTAACATCTGAGGTCATCAGTCCCGTAGACTTAGAACTACTTAAACCTAACTAACCTAAGGACAGCACACACATCCATGCCCGAGGCAGGATTCGAACCTGCGAACGTAGCAGCAGCGCGGTTCCCTATTGAAGCGCCTAGAACCGCTCGGCCACACCGGCTGGTGAATTATAATGACTTAGAATGAGAGTTCAGGTACTATAATATTTGCTGTTGACAGAAGAATTCTAATCATGGGTCCTAACAAAAAAAAAAATGGTTCAAATGGCTCTGAGCACTATGGGACTTAACATCTATGGTCATCAGTCCTCTAGAACTTAGAACTACTTAAACCTAACTAACCTAAGGACATCACACAACACCCAGTCGTCACGAGACAGAGAAAATCCCTGATCGCACCGGGAATCGAACCCGGGAACCCGGGCGCGGGAAGCGAGAACGCTACCGCACGACCACGAGCTGCGGACTGGGTCCTAACAGAATCCTATCAGACACAGCCTCATATGATAGCTGAAATTGCTTGCAAGTTATTCATAACTTGCAGTCTAAGTCTTAATCTCACAAAGACTGACGTTAAGGAATTTCGGTCAAAAATTACTTTTGTCCAGGTTGTGGCTGGCGTTGTCAAAGCTTCACCCTCCATCGCCGGTGTTGAAGCATTGACAATGCCAGCCAATCATGCTGGCGAAACGTCAGTAAAATCATTAGATGAACGTCGTCCGAAGAACCCGAGACAGACGCCAGTAGGCAGTTGGTCAACAAGTGGCTACGAAAGCCCTAACAATTTTGTATAAAACAAGAAACAGGAAATCTCTATCAGTACAATAGAAAATTAAAAACGTACTTCAACAGCCCCTCTAGATTCAGCCCCTCTAGATTCAGGGATGTAAAAGTACTGGCAACTATGTGGTAAGTAGATAAGTGTTTATTATAAATCTGTATGACAAATAATTATATACTATCAATAATATTTTTAGATCTAAAAATATATTCTTTAAAATGATCATGCTCATCACAGAATGAAGGCTTTCACGACCGGATGACATAGTTGCTGCTAAACCTTTCGGATCGAACGAGGTAGCGCTAGCACACTGGACTCGCATTCGGGAGGACGACGGTTCAATCCCGCGCCCGAGCATCCTGATTTAGTTTTGAATGCATTATGGGAACAGCAGTTATCAATGTCTTATAAATAATTACTATTAAAAACAGTCTTGATCACGATTTATTTGACAAGGTGACCGGTTTCGACCACTACTGTGGTCATCTTCAGACCATTGAGTAGGAACCTCTTTCTGAGTGATTCTCCAACAGAAAGAGGTTCCTACTCAATGGTCTGAAGATGACCACAGTAGTGGTCGAAACCGGTCACCTTGTTAAATAAATCGTGATCAAGACTGTTTTTAACAGTAATTATCGTGATTTAGGTTTCCCGTGATTTCCATAAACCGCTCCAGGCAAATGCCGAGATGGTTCCTTTGAAAGGGTTCGGCCGACTTCCTTCCCCGTCCTTGCTTAGTCCGATTAGACCGATGATGTCGCTGTCTGGTCTCCTCCCCCAAACAATCCAGTCAAATCCAATCCTTTCTGCGTGTGAGGTCATGGTCCAAGATCCTGTTCTGTTCCTGGCGTTTCGTCCAGAACTGCGCTGGACATCTTCTGAGGCGCTCCTCCACTGAGTCTTGCCTACGTCGGCAAGACTCAGGGAAGGACCGCCTCTGATGATGTCCGGCGCAGTTCTGGACGAAACGCCAGGAACAGAAGAGGTTCTTGGACCCACGACTTCACCTAACGAAAGGTTTACCAGCAACTGGATCATGCTCTTGTTGACCATCAGAGTTGAGATACTAATGTATCGACCTGGAATCTCATTCACTGGAGAAGAAATATATTCAGTTACGAGTGCCGTATCGAACTGAGCCCTAATGACCAGCGAGGACGTGTCTGGCGACGCCCATAACAATAGTGGTGTACCAAGCTCACTGCCGCCCACGGCGCGGTCCGACATCTACACTACTGGCCATTAAAATTGCTACACCAAGAAGAAATGCAGATGATAAACGGGTATTCATTGCACAAATATATTATACTAGAACTGATATGTGATTACTTTTTCACGCAATTTGGGTGCATAGATAATGAGAAATCAGTATCCAGAACAACCACTTCTGGCCCTAATAACGGCCTTGATACGCCTGGACATTGAGTCAAACAGAGCTTGGATGGCGTCTACAGGTACAGCTGCCCATGCAGCTTCAACACGATACCACAGTTCATCAAGAGTAGTGACTGGCGTATTGTGGCGAGCCAGTTGCTCGGCCACCATTCACCAGATGTTGTCAATTGGTGAGAGATCTGGAGAATGTGCTGGCCAGGGCAGCAGTCGAAGATTTTGTGTATCCAGAAAGGCCCGTACAGGACCTGCAACGGATGCGACCATCAGGATGCTGTAAACAGAACCTGGATACATCCGAAAAAATGACGTTGTGCCATTCGTGCACCCAGGTTCGTCGTTGAGTACACCATCGCAGGCGCTCCCGTCTGTGATGCAGCGTCAACGGTAACCGCAGCCATGGTCTCCGAGCTGATAGTCCATGCTGCTGCAAACGTCGTCGAACTGTTCGTGCAGATCGTTGTTGTCTTGCAAACGTCCCCATCTGTTGAATCAGGGATCGAGATGTGGCTGCACGATCCGTTACAGCCATGCATATAAGATGCGTGTCATCTCGACTGCTAGTGATACGAGGCCGTTGGGATCCAGCACGGCGTTCCGTATTACCCTCCTGAACCCACCGATTCCATATTCTGCTAACAGTCATTGGATCTCGACCAACGCGAGCAGCACTGTCGCGAAACGATAAACAGCAATCGCGATAGGCTACAATCCGACCTTTATCAAAGTCGGAAACGTGATGGTAGGCATTTCTACTCTTTACACGAGGCATCACAACAACGTTTCACCAGGCAACGCCGGTCAGCTGCTGTTTGTCTATGAGAAATCGGTTGGAAGTTTTCCTCATGTCAGCACGTTGTAGGTGTCGCCATCGGCACCAGCCTTGTGTGAATGCTCTAAAAAGCTAATCATTTGCAACCACAGCATCTTCCTGTCGGTTAAATTTCGCGTTTGTAGCACGTCATCTTCGTGGGGTAGCAATTTTAATGGCCAGTGGTGTAGGACTGTTAGTATGGAGTGTCGTTTCATTTCACAGCAGGACCCCTTCGGTTGTCATGCGTGGCACCCTTACAGCTCAGCAGTACGTCGAAGATATTCTACGCACTGTTTTGTTGCCCTTGATGGCAAGCCATGCTGGACCTACATTTCAGCAAGATAATGCCCGCCCGCACACAAGATCTTCTACTGCTTGTTTTCGTGCTTGCCAAAGCCTACATCGGCCAGCAATGTTGTCGTATCTCTCCCGAACTGAGAAGGTTTGGAGCATTATGGGGAGAGCCATCAAAGCAGCTCGAAATTTTGGCGACCTAACGCGTCAGTAGCACAGAAATTGGCACATCCCTCAGGAGGACACCCAACAACTGTATCAGAAATGCTTCAAATGGCTCTGAGCACTATGGGACTTAACATGTGAGGTCATCAGTCCCCTAGAACTTAGAACTACTTAAACCTAACTAACCTAAGAACATCACACACATCCATGCCCGAGGGAGCATTCGAACCTGCGACCGTAGCAGTCGCGTGGTTCCGGACTGAAGCGCCTAGAACCGCTCGGCCACAGCGGCCGGCAACAGCTCTATCAATCAGTGCCAAGCTGAATAAATGCTTGGATAATGGCCAGAGGTGCACCAACGTGTTATTGGACTACTGAATTTATGAAGCTCTCTCTGTTGAATAAATCAACCAAACTACTGTTTGTAATATTTGTTTGTCTTTACATGTGCATTACATATACCGATATCCGTCCCATTCGGATAATTCCTTCGTGGTGCGTGGCTCCTTTTGTCTTAGAGCAGTATGATCACAAAAAGTCCGTATCACAGACAATTTTTCAACACTAATGTACAATATTAAAAATATATTTTTAACAATTGCAGTGATGTGTATAGTTCGTCTATTATTTCAGTCAATAATAATATTAGTGTACGAGACAATAGGGCACTAGACTAGCACTGACCCAGAGTAAAGTGGTCAACAATAAAATCTTTGTAGCTCGAGAAGAACGTGTTTCGCTGTGGAGGAAAAATTAAAAATAAAAATAGAAAAGAACTAAAGACAAAATATTGTGATCTCTACACATTAAGTTTGTGAAAAGTTACCTAGAAATGGGGGAGTATCCTTATCTATCAGGAACGAAATTGAAAGAAGGCGTGTTTCTTCGACCTGGCATTCGAGAAATTAGATCCAACTATGATTAAAAAATGGCTGTGAGTGAGAGCAAGCCTTTTACTGATTTGTAAAATGCCTTCACTCAAAGAGGCTGTTACTGAATATTTCAGCAAACCAGGAACGATATAATACTTCAGTCGTAAGCAACATGCTCGAAAGTTGAGGTCAGGCTGTTTGACGAGCTTGAAAACACAGTTTTAGAGCAGTGACCTCGATATTTTCCCGTTTCATAAGGACATAAGAGTGATGGAGGGAGGGCATGAGCGCCACCGGCATTGCAGTATGATGAAACACTACTTGTAGTCACTTCACCGAGACTGGCAACAGGCCATTCATCGGAGAAAAAGCTGTGTTGAATGCTTTACGGAGAAGGGAGGAAGAGATTCAAGTGTAACAAAGAGAAGCAATCATTTCTTAGTTTAATAAAGCCTTCTTTCAAATAGAACAATTACAGCACCTTTTGTTACAATTACAAGTGCTAGTTTGTAACGAGGCGTCATTATGACAAAGCCCTACATGACACAAAAGACAAACAATGCTAGGTACGGATACAGTGCCCAAAGACCCAGGATATTAAAGCTATTACCTAAGAGAAAGGTCACAAAACATTTTGTCGTTGGCGTGTGGTATTGTTCGATCTACATCTACATCTTTACTCTGCAATTCACCCTTAAGTGCCTGGCAGAGGGTTCATCGAACCATTCTCATACTACTTCTCCACCATTCCACTCTCGAATGGCGCGTGGGAAAAAGGAACACCTAAATCTTTCCGTTCGAGCTCTGATTTCCCTTATTTTATTATGATGATCATTTCTCCCTACGTAGGTGGGTGTCAACAAAATATTTACGCATTCAGAAGAGAACGTTGGTGATTGAAATTTCGTAAATAGATCTCGCAGCAAAGAAAACGATCTTTGTTTGAGTGACTGCCACACCAACTCGCGTATCATATCAGTGACACTCTCACCCCTATTGCGTGAGAACACGAAACGAGCTGCCCTTCTTTGCACTTTTTCGATGTCCTCCGTCAATCTTACCAGGCAAGGATCCCATACTGCGCAGCAATATTACATCAGAGGACGGACAAGTGTAATGCAGGCTCTCTCTTTAATGGGTTTGTCGCACCTTCTAAGTGTTCCTCCAACAAAGCGCAGTCTTCGTTTCGCCTTCCCCAAAATATTATCCATGTGGTCTTTCCAATTTAAGTTGCTTGTAATTGTAATTCCTAGGTATTTAGTCGAACTGACAGCCCTTAAATTTGTACGATTTATCGTATACCCAAAAGTTATCGGTTTTCTTTTAGTACCCCTGTGGATGACCTCGCATTTTTCTTTGTTTAGTGCCAATTGCCACTTTTCGCTCCATACAGAAATTTACTCTAGATCACTATGTAATTGGATTTTACCAGACGGCAAACTACAGCGTCATCTGCAAACAATATAAGGGGCCTTCTCAGATTATCACCTAGATCATTTATATAAATCAAGAACAGCAGAGGGCCTATGACACTACCTTGCGGAACGCCAGATATCACTTCTGTTCTACTCGATGATTTACCGTGTATCACTACGAACTGTGACCTCTCTGAGACGAAATTACGAATCCAGTCACACACCTGAGACGATACTCCATATGCATGCACTTTGATTAATAGTTGCTTGCGAGGAACGGTATCAAAAGCCTTCTAGAAATTTAGGAATATGGAATCGATCTGAGGTCCCTTGTCGACAGCACTTCATGGGAATAAAGAGCTAGCTGTGTTGCACAAGAACGATATTTTCTGAATCCGTGTTGGTTATGTATCAATAAATCATTTTCTTGAAGGTGATTCATAATGTTCGAGTGTGATCTGTCAGGTTTTCCTGGTGTTTTCTCCTGTGACTCTAAATTTTGGTCTCACCATTCACGTGAATCATCTTTATTTGAAATCATTTCTTTCACTCAATTGTTCCTAGCTGCTGAAAATGAAGCAGCGGACAGCTTACATGCCTGAAACAACTTGAGATTGTAATAAAGCAAGGTAGGGGTTTCCTACTTCCTTTTATACTCCCTCAAAAACAAAGATATTTTTCCCTTCTTTTTGGTCTCTTTAAATACGTGATAAATATACTTTGTGTATCTACAATCTTCATATTCTTATCCGTGATGTTGCTATCTAAAATTTACTATCCGCTAAGTAGCTTAAATGCCCCTAATGCTAATGGCGTAATTACTTCAGGTACACATCTTTTATTTGAATGCATTTTCAACACATAAGACATCCATAAAAAACATGTACTAGAAAATTCAATCCCGCTAATATTTGTTTTAAGATGACATGCCGTCTCTGAGAAGCCTCATACTACTCTTTCTTCAAAACACCATCTTTTCGAAAAACATAATATTTCAATAGTTACTTTTACCTAGAATGTTTTAATGTATAAATGGCACTTTTCCCTAAATTCGCTGCCATAGTTTTGAGCCCCGATATTTCTGATACCAAACGTGTATGCTTTCGCTAAAAAATGGTAGTTTACGAAATATTCAAATTATATTGGCAGGCTGGGATGGTCAAATTGCACATTCAAAATAGTGCATCACAAAACAGTACGAGTAATTTTTGCCATTTTTAGATCACAGAGTGTTCAGCACGAAGCTAGGGACACTCGAGATTTGGCAGTCATTGAATACACTTACTTTGTGCGTCTGAGATTTGCATCATCCAGTGAGGGTAGTCGATATTACAGCTATTAACTGCCATTTGTAGCGGTACGTTAGGCTAAATGGAGCATGCATATATATATATGGTACTGACCAGGTGTTGAGACCCTTATAATTTTAAACTAATACTCCAGCTATTCATCGTAAATGTGCTTGAGATACAATAAATTTAAACGAAGTAACACTGAAATTCAACTTTGTTGTTTCAAGTTATTTGATGACTGTTTATAACATTTATTTAGTTATCACCAACTAATGCCTGCCGCGGTTTCCGAGCGGCTCTAGGCGCCTCAGTTCAGGACAGCGCGACCGCTACGGTCGGAGGTTCGAATCCTGCCTCGGGCATGGATGTGTGTGCCGTCCTTAGGTTAGTTAGGTTTAAGTAGTTCTAAGTTCTAGGGGACTGATGACCACAGATGTTAAGTCCCATAGCGCTCAGAGCCATTTGAACCATTTTCAACCAACTAATGAGGGCGATCTGAATGACTTAATGAGGCGTCGAAATAAACAGGTCAGTAATCTTCGAATACGAGCTATCAAGATAACAATTTTAATTTCAATAGTAACTAGCTTTTGCCATTATCATATCGTGTTAAAATGTGAAATGAATAGATAAATTTTTGAAAAGCATACTGGATCTGTACGATGCAACATATGGTACGGTGTTACGTAATGTTGGATGTAGTAGTTTTCGAAAATAATGTATTTTCTTTCTAATGTTCTGTTTTCAGTTTATGTTTTAGAAGAATCTGATGATGGCACAGCCGAAACTAGTTACTAATGAAAATAAAATTACGATTCTGACGGATCATCCTAATTTAAAAATTAGGAGTGACACTCTCAAGGTTCCGTACAAACTTAATCATGTATATAGACAGTTCATCCATTCCGGGACTTAGGAATATAGGCGATTTTGGCCTGTTATGACATTGATTGTTGCAGGATAACGATCCCAGCTATGCTAAGGTCGGTCTGAAGTCGGATAACAAGTGACAAAAGGAATATTTTCTTTCGTGTGCTGTAATTATAAATTAACAGCTTCCTGTTTTTTTTTTCTTTTTTTGTTTTACTCGTACTGTGAAACATTGCGTTTTGTCAAATTTCATGATTCCACGTCAGGGGGAAGTACTCCATAGGTTATAATGAGTGCGTTTGCGATTATCAAATTATATGACATAAATGGCCGTATCATTTGATTTCGTTGACTTAGAAGCTTAAATTTTTTTATATCGTCAAAGAACTATAGACCCCAGTGTGTGACGTAAATTTCAACTTTATATGTTTACCCGTTCCTAAGAAAAATGGTCTTAACATACGGAGGACCGGACAGACAATGTTAAGAGAAATGACAAAAATAGTTTATCTTGGAGTATATAACTGCAAATCAACAATTTCGGATTTTTTTCTATTTTGTTGTACTGTGAAACCTTGCTTTTTCGGAAATTTTAAGATTCCAAGTCAATGGGAAGTACGCTGTAGATTTACGTTTATTAAAATGTGCGACATAAATGGCCCTCTATTTTGACTGCATTGACTTCGAAGCTTCACTTGGTACACCGCCAAGGCACGATAGACTTTAGTATGTGACATGAATTTCAAGTTGATGCGTTTACCCGTTCCTGAAGAAAAGGGGTCTTAACAGACGGAGGGAAAGAAACACAGGAGGATAACAAATAACAAAAAAAAAAAAATTATTTTCAGCCATAATGGCCATGTTTTTGCACCGTGACTGTGAGGGATAATTATTTAAGTTTCTGCCACCACTCACTTTTTATTTTATGCTTAACCTAATATAATGCAACGCGTTTCGAACATGTTCTGTTCATCTTCAGGCGTTTATACAAACATACATACATACATATAGAGAAATGTTACTTAAAAATAAAAAACAATGGACAAAGAGTTCTAGATTAATCTAGTTTAAGACTGTTTATTTTTAAGTATCATTTATCTATATGTATGTATGTATGTATGTATGTACAAACGCCTGAAGATGAACAGAACATGTCCGAAACGCGTTGCATTATATTAGATTAAGCATAAAATAAAAAGTGAATGGGACCAAAAAAATGTTTTTTTGGAGTGATATAACTACAAGTTACAAGTCAGCTACTTTTTTTTTTTTCGTTGGACATATAGTTCAAGAAATAGGACACCATAAACACAGAAATACCCGAAAAATACCGCATCACGCATGAAATTTTAATCCATTTATTCGTCACTACTAAGACAGTCCTACAGTCGAGACAACTGAAGGAAATTTCTGACACCTGGCAACGCCTTTGGTACTTTTCAAATGCCAAGCGCAAAAAGGTGTAGGCGAAATCAATTGCCGTCTATAGAGCTATGAAGAGACATTGCCACAGACGCGTCTACAAAATCGCGTCGTAGACACGCGAAGCGGCTGCGCCCAACGTACGGAAATTGTCTAGGATATTACACTGAAAACATTTTTTACTTTCGTTTCTAATAGAAAATTGCCAAAATGAGTAGCTGGGTAACGCCGGTTTGTCAGCTAGTATTCAATATAATAGTTGATAACATGATCTAGGAGGGCATTGTAACCGAGACAAACTGGCACGCAGAAGGAATAGGAACCAATCAAAACAGAATGCGAGAAACCGACAACAATTAATTTACCGTGGATTGTAATGAAATTAAAAGGTATTTTGCATTATTCATAATACTGAATAAGGTGAAAAAGCAACAATTCAACAGAATTTGTTGTAAAAACACGCATATTTAAGAAAACAATGTGGATAAATAGATATCTGAAAATTACTAGATGTTTCCCCTTTGCAAACGATATCTGGTTTCTAATACAGGCAAACTGAGCAAAATAGGACCTGTGATCAAGTACTTGAATCAAAAATTTGAAGAAGTGTACACAGTGACACAGGAGATTACTATCGACGGGTCGCTAATGAAGTTTAAGGGACGCATATCTTGGAAGCAATTCAGTCCATCAAGAAGGCCACGATTCGGCGTTAAATTTTACAAATTATGCGAGTCACATTCAGGTTACTGCTATGACTTTAAAATATATACAGACTACGATAAGATAAATTGTAATGATAGTTCCTCCGAGACTGCTGTCAAAGAGGTATCATGGTCGCTGTTACACAGAGGCCACACTTTATATCTAGAGAATTGGTACTGTAAGTAGGCTGTTTAGGTTTTTTTATTGGTAACGCCACGTAGCGCTCTGTATGAAAATCACTGGCTGTGCTGTGTGCAGTCTGTGGCTGGTGGACATTGTTGTAATATTCGCTATTGTAGTGTTGGGCAGTTGGCTGTTAACAGCGCGTAGCGTTGCGCAGTTGGAGGTGAGCCGCCGGCAGTGGTGGATGTGGGGAAGTGAGATGGCGGAGTTTTGAGATCGGATGATCTGGACGTGTGTCCATCAGAGACAGTAAATTTTTAAGACTGGGTGTCATGAACTGATATATATATTATGACTTTTGAACACTATTAAGGTAAATACATTGTTTGTTCTTTATCAAAATCTTTCATTTGCTAACTATGCCTATCAGTAGTTAGTGCCTTCAGTAGTTAGAATCTTTTATTTAGCTGGCAGTATTGGCGCTCGCTGTACTGCAGTAGTTCGAGTAACGAAAATTTTTGCGAGGTAAATGATTCATGAAAGGTATAGGTTATTGTTAGTCAGGGCTATTCTTTTGTAGAGATAATTGAAAGTCAGATTGCGTTGCGCTAAAAATATTGTGTGTCAGTTTAAGCACAGTCATTTATAATTTTTCTAAGGGTACGTTTCAGTACTACTCACCAAAATTATTTATGACACTATCTAAGAATTATGAAATAAACGTCATTGGCAGTAGAAAGAATATGCCAAAAGATTTCTGTAAAGCAAAATTAAAGAGGAGGTAATATAGAATGAGGAGCTGTAACCGAATACTCGCTGTAAAGTAGAAAGAGAGCGATATGTTTATATTATGACGACAAAACCCGATTACAGAAATGCGCAGTCGTATTTCGAAACAGAAGTGTTTTACTGAGTACAAGAAAGGAACGATAGGAATTTATAGGCAAGACCAAACACTAGCATGCTTCCGAAACATGAGAAAATGTTTGAAAGGATATGGAAACATTTTAATTTATCTGGCCGATATCGGTCTTTTCAGTTGAAAGGAGATCGAAAAATTTTCTTTTATCTGTTCAATATCGGTCTTTTCAGTGCTTAAATTTTGTTCAGCAAAATAAGTAACAGGAAAAAACGGAGTTACGTTGATTATAGGATTGAAATAACCAAATAATTACTGAAGAATATATGAAAACCAGATTCCAAAGGACGGATGTTTACCAGAGAGGACTGCGCGCGAAACACTGGGGCCATTTTCCTAAGCATACTGATACAACTGCATCAAAATCGAGGCACTCAAGACTGTGTGAAGTTTGCACGAAAAATAAATAACGTAGTGAAATAGGGGGAGGAAGAGATGCAAAGCAGTGTTTTTCGAATTTTGAAGAGTACTGATTTATGTTGTTGCTTTTTGTAAGAGTGCTAATTATGTCGATTTTGAATATATTCAGGCATTTGAGGTAAATACTATTCGTTTACATTATACGATGTCGACTGATATTAAATCTTTTGTGGTATTTGTAACACAATTATTAAATGAGCTTGTAATTTCTTATCAAATATTTCACTAAATTAGACCAGTTGGATCTGAAACATGTGCTTACATGCTGTAGGTTGTGCGCGGTTGGTACAACTTCGGGCCGATTATCGAACCGTGGAATGGCTCGAAGGCCGTACCACGGTGTTTATATTTTGGACCCAGGCCGGTGGAACTTAAACCGTAGGTTAAGCGGATAGAATAGTCAATATTCCTGTACCACTAATCAATGGCTTGGAGCAATACATTTCCAGAAGACTCTCGCATCCGAGCACTGGATTCGAAAACCAGTCCCGAAAACGGTCATTATATCCCACCGGTTTCTAGCATCTCCCCTATACACAACGCAGGATCACAGTCTAAGAGTCGAAAATGCTAAGGACACGCCTAAGAACTCCAAACTTTCCACTGCAGAAAAATGCAATTTATTTCTTCTAGTAATTCTCTACATGTCGGCTTAATTCGTTAAAAGACATATCCAGCTAGCTGCTGGCGGCCGGCCAGAGTAACCGAGCGGTTCTAGGCGCTACAGTTTGGAACCGCGCGACCGCTACGGTCGCAGTTCGAATCTTGCCTCGGGCATGGATGTGTGTGATGTCCTTAGGTTAGTTAGGTTTAAGTAGTTGTAAGTTCTACGGGACTGATGACCTCAGCAGTTAAGTCCCATAGCGCTCAGAGCAATTTGAACCATTTTTGAGCTGCTGGCTCCAAGCTGCGCGATGCGGTCTCTCCTTCCACAGTAAGGTGTACGCCCTCTATACAACAACACGTGGCTTCGAAACATGACAGAATATTTGTTAATTAACATTCCATTTTGTTAATAACTATGGAACTGAATAAAGGCGGTAAAGAATTTGTTATCAAAGAGATACGAAGCAAAAACTTTACGATATGACTTTCACGCTACGGATTATTTTTCCGTTAACAGACGCTTTATTGACATTTCATTTCAGTTGTATATAAACAACCTATTCGTAGTATAATGAAACGAAAATAAACTGAGGTGCTGGGAATCATAAGGGCCCAAAGCACCGGCATAAAGTTTTGCGAAGCCGGCCGGTGTGGTCGAGAGGTTCTAGGCGCTTCAGTCCGGAACCGCGCTGCCGCTACGGTCGCAGGTTCGAATCCTGCCTCGGGCATGAATGTGTGTGCTGTCCTTAGGTTGGTTAGGTTTAAGTAGTTCTAAGTTCTAGGGGACTGATGACATCAGATGTTAAATCCCATAGTGCTTAGAACCATTTGTAACATTTTTGAAAGTTTTGAGAAAAATAGATGTTCGTGAAAATCAAATTTGCAGCCAAATCACCACGATCACGTGTTTGACTATTTTTTAACCATTCTCAACATCCTATGCTTCCTACAAAAACAAAGTACGCGCTTTATGTTATACAGGGCGTAAATTTTAAGTTGACGAACCAGAATAACACGAAAAATAAGCTTCACACGAAAAAATGTGTAGAATCCAAAGTTGATTATTTTAAACCAGAATAACACGAAAAATAAGCTTCACACGAAAAAATGTGTAGAATCCAAAGTTGATTATTTTAAACGAGAATAACACGAAAAATAAGCTTCACACGAAAAAATGTGTAGAATACAAAGTTGATTATTTTCGAGGGGGACATCGGCTGGCGCTAAAATTAGCCCGCCTCCCCAGCACCCTGGGGGTGGGGCGGGAGGCAACTTTAAAATTTCAAGTGGGAACCCTCATTTTTATTGCAGAAACAGATACTCAAAAAATCCATGTTCACATTTTTGCGTGGAAAACGGTTACGGATAAATAAAATATACTTATTTACTTCGCTAAAACTAAAATTCTCCCTCTCTCCCCATAGGGTGGGGTTTGGGAGAGAGGAATTAGAATTTTACTAATACTGTGTTATTTTTTTCCGCAGATTCGGTATGTTTTGTTTGTTTCGTGGTCATGAGGCCACACAACTTTTAATCAAACAAATCATCTGACTAGCTAACTAACTAACCAAACATCCTACTTACTAATGAGTGAACTCATTTTTTATTTATCCGTAACCATTTTCCACCCAAAAATGAGAACATGAATTTTATTGATTTACAACGCCAACTACCAAGAATCAAAAGAAATGTTTAAGACAAAATGTACGTAGTTTTGTAAGCAGAATCTGATTCTGCAATAAAAAATGGGGGTTCCCATTTGAAATTTTAAAGTTACCTCCCGCCCCACCCCCAGGGGGCTGGGGTGGCGGGCTAATTTTAGCACCAGCACATGTCCCCCTCAAAATAATCAACTTTGGATTCTACACACATTTTCGTGTGAAGCTTATTTTTCGAGTTATTCTGGTTCGTCATCTTATGATTTACACCCTGTATAATTGTAATTATTATTACTAATGTTAATTTAAAAAAAAAATCATATAAAGGTGTTTCGTAAGAGAGTGCAAAAATGTAACAAGACACAGAGAATGCTCCACTGAACAATTTGAGGTAGGGAACCTGGGGTCGGAGAAGACAGATTAAGGAGATATGGACGTAAACTTGTCCACGCCTTTGTATAGCATTACTATTTTCCAGCTTATTTACAAGTAACATGAGTACAAGTTAACACGTACCGTGATGTTTATTTACATGTATGTTTTTTATTTCCTGCAAGGAAACAAGGAGGACGGGTATGATTACTAGGAACTATTACCTCGCCGTCTGGATGTCCACCAGTATTTGAGGTTCGCGCACAGAAACATTACTAGTATTATCCTGAACCTTTTACAAATTGTAATGAGTCTCCCATGTCATTTAATATTCGTTTACGTAGGCAGGCGAAACGTACCAAGAAGTTCGATTATACCGACCCGTTTTTGGTTAGTCACTGGTCTCGTGCGAAATTTATTGAGAAGTATTGGGAAGCGTTTCAGCAAAATCGGAAGGAACGTCGTGAGTTATCGAATTGTGATTTGTTTTATTCCAGTTGGGCTATAGATGCTGTAGTCTGGTACAATGCGCCCCTTCAGTCTACGAAGGTGAGGAAACCCCACTTATATTTGTTTGGTGACACAAATGCAGAGAAGTCGACATTGATTGAAAAAGTCGTAGGCCGTAAACAGGAGGTCTACATGCCTTATTGTTCTGAATTCGGATTTGGGGGGTATAATTCATCTATTCATTCTGTAATTTTGTTTGATGAATTTGAGTGGTATAGATGGAAGCATTTTGCAGGGATTTTGAAGAGAATAAGGTAGGCCGGTAACAGCAAATGTTAAAAATAAGCCCGGCCTAACAATTACTCATTCGGGTAGTTGTTGGAGAACGTATCCTTGGCCGTTCGTGAGAGGATGTGGATACAACGTGACGTTCCGCCACTTCACCTCAGTGTGGAATGTCCGCAAACATCTCAATGTTGTATTTCCTGGTCGCTGGATTGTAACTTAAGGTCCTATTCCATGGCCTGCAAAGTCACTTAACCTGAGTCCCCTTAATTTTTTCGTATGGTGATATATAAAGTCACTTATGTATGAGACGCCACTGGATACGGAGTGGGAATTAGTTGCCAGAGTTGTAGCTGCCTGTGATGTGATTCAAAACAAGCCAGGGATATTCGTCAGGGTCAGTCAGAATCTTGTTCTCCGATGTCACGCTTGCATTGAGGTTGATAGCCGTCAGTTTCAGTACATTTTGCAAAATACAACTACAAATGGTACTTTCAATGTGTCAGTGATAGTATTTGCTGTTAACTGTAAAAATGGTTCAAATGACTCTGATCACTATGGGACTTAACATCGGAGATCATCAGTCCCCTAGAGCTTAGAAGTACTTAAACCTAACTAATCTAAGGACATCACACACATCCATGCCCGAGGCACGATCCGAGCCTGCGACCGTAGCGGTCGCGTGGTTCCGGACTGAAGCGCTTAGTACCTCTCGGCCACTTCGGCCGGCACAAATCACTTTCAATTGAAGTTCACTACCACCGTAAGACTGTAATGACGCGTCATAGGCTAGACAGCTGTTCTGGGTTTCTGATGACGTGGCGGGAGGGAGACAGTGTTGTCAGGCTTGTGAATGCCCGCAACTCACGTTCGTCGCATCGGTGCACTGCTGCTCCCAGTTGAATCCAAAGTTGCCAGATAAATGGCTCAGAGCACTATGGGACTCAACTTCTGAGGTCAACAGTCCCCTAGAACTTAGAACTACTTAAACCTAACTAACCTAAGGACATCACACACATCCATGCCCGAGGCAGGATTCGAACCTGCGACCGTAGCGGTCTCGCGATTCCAGACTGTAGCGCCTAGAACCGCGCGGCCACTCCGGCCGGCAAAGTTGCCAGGTAGAAATAGGTCTCCCGCAGCATCGAATATATGGTCATTTTGAATCAAACACTGGACATTTTATATTAATTTCGAGTATAAGACGCTCCTTCATTTTGGACGCAATTTTTAGAAGAAGAAAATGCCTCTTATAGTGCACAAAATACAGTACATAACACAATCTTAAAATCGATGACAGTGTGCTATACGTCCTTATGATCCCCAGCGCCTCAATTTAAATACCACACTCAGCTGCTCGAAAGTACATTAATAAGCCATAAATGTTTTATAGTTAACAGCAGTCGCAAATCTTCTAATTTTTAAAGATGTTTCTTTTCCTGTTGCGTCTTATTGCTTGATGAAACCTATGTCCGGGCGCTGATCTCCAAATCCTATAAAATCATCGAAGAGTACCAGTCTGTAAGTTCACTCTATTAATTTCTTCCATTCTCTATTGAAATTAATCTGATTAATTTGAGCTAGAGGCAAACAACACACTACCATAATCGTTATTATATAATCGTTTGTTTTTCTGGTTACCAGTTTTAGAGTAACTATTCCACACATCTGCAGGATACAAAATCAGCACTATCGTTGTGAGTTAGAAGGTCTGTCTCATGTGTAGTAGAATATCAGTTTAAGACATTCCGGTGCGTTTTGCTTAAAGGTCTCTTCTAGGTGCTCTAACTTAGCATTAGAACACTTAAGATTTTCGTAAAAAAAACCAAACGACCGTGAAGCACCTGTCGCAAATGAGTTCTTTGCCTCTTTGATTTCTGGGAATTATTTTTTACTATTCTTTAATAGCATATTCTGTGTTGACGAACAGTACAAAAGATAGATGGTAGAGCACTTGCCTGCGAAAGACAAAGGTCCGGCACACAGTTTTAATCTACCATGAAGTTTCAGCACAAAAGATAGTAGAAAGGAAACATTTTTCTCGATTAAAAACCATTCCAAAAGCCAAGGTCGCTCATTGGTTTATTCAAGATAACCGGTTTCGACAGTCTTAGCTCTCATTCCAATCTACTAGTATCAAACACAGGCCTTAATCTGAGGAATAAATTTCTGAGAATGTACGTTTGGAGCACAAGATTGTATGGTAGTGAAACATGGACTGTGGGAAAAACGGAACAGAAGAGAGTCGAAGCATTTGAGACGTGGTGCTACAGTGTAGAAAAGTAGGTGGACTGATAAGGTAGATAATGAGGAGGTTCTGCGCAGAATCGGAGAGGAAAGGAATATGTGGAAAACACTGACAAGGAGAAGGGACAGGATGATAGGACATCTGTTGCGACATGAGGGAATGACTTCCATGGTACTAGAGGGGGCTGTGGAGGGCAAAAACTGTAGAGGATGACAGACTGGAATACATCCAGCGTATCACTGAAGACGTAGGTTGCAAGTGCTACTCTGAGGTGAAGAGGATGGCACAGGGCAGGAATTTGTGGCGGGCCGCACGGAACTAGAAGACTGATGACTCAAAAAGAAAGAAAAAACGAAGGAAAAGAAAAGCTGTCATCTTCAGGTCTGTAAGAAAATGCAATACATGGAATATGTCTCACTTGATATAAAACTTTTGTTTGGTATAAAAAGAACAACTTTTATCTCAAGTGAGACCTGAAGATAACAGCTAAGACTGTTGAAACCGGGCCGCCCGTAAGGTTCTAGGCGCTTCAGTCTGGAACCGCGTGACCGCTACGGTCGCAGGTTCGAATCCTGCCTCGGGCATGGATGTGTGTGATGTCCTTAGGTTAGTTAGGTTTAAGTAGTTCTAAGTTCTAGGGGACTGATGACCACAGATGTTAAGTCCCATAGTGCTCAGAGCCATTTGAACCATGTTTTTCTTGAAACCGGTTGTCTTGAATAAAAAATATTTTGTTTGATCTTGCCTGTTTGAATGATTTTTAACAATTGAAACAGATCGCTCTTCAGTACTCTCGTAATGAGAAAATTCAATATTTTTGTCGACATCAGGATAGTGCAGTAGTTAATATGAATATATAAGTTTTTTGTGGCAGCGTATTAATTAGAAACTTCCTGCCGAGCCTATCGATACTCGTCCCTGAGGCCTTCGTTGCAAGCACGACACACGATCCATCCTCACAGCTTTGCTTTCACCAGTATCCCATCTCCCACCTTCCAAACTTCATTCAAGTTCTCCTGCATACCTTGCACAACTAGCGCTCCTGGAAGAAAGGATATAGCGGAGAAATGGCTCAGTCACAGACTAGCGATCGGTTTATATTGAACTCAGTACAAAGGAAGTATAAGCAGAACAACTGGAAGAGCAGTGAAGAAACGCTAAAAGCCCCATATTTAAATCTGAAGCCAGCTCATAGTCGAACGACGCCACCAACCAAGTCCCTACAAAAGCCAGTGTGCGAACGATGCAGCTTGGTGCAATTGTGCTAAAAAGTTTTAAAAATTCTAGATGAAGCAGCCTGGTTGAGTTACATCTGTTTTCTTTCCTCTTTTTAATTGTGATAAAAACTTCTAAAAATTCTAGAGTCCGCATGCAACTGTTAATCCTCTTTTATCGTGGAATCAAGGTAGAACCGCTTTAATGAATAGCATCTTGTAAATGGGACACCCTTTTCTGACACTACCTTTCTTTATAGAAATAGCCGCTATCAGGGATATTTTCGAATCTCGTATAGGTGAACATTATCTCGGCTGTTTCGCTGGAAGAATTTCATATGTAGTATTTCATGTGTATTATTTCAGGCTAAAATGTATAGAAAGATAATAATCTCTTACAGTAGTTATTTACTAGCTCTGTTTGGATATCTGAAATTATTCTTCTTTTAGAAATATTTGAAATTACGAAATATCTGGCATACTTAAAATTCATATGATTAATTGCACAAACTAACGCTAATTATTAAATTTCTTTCTTGATTCACTTAGAAAATAATGATATATCTTGGTGATAATTCTTCTTTTGTCAAGGAAGTTTGTAACTTCTTTTGTTTTGTAAACTCTTTGGAATGCGTTAGTACCGAACATTGAGTTGCTAGTAGTGGGAATGCCTCTGATGGAAACAGACGTGTTTCTTATTTTGGCGATAACAATGTAATTTTCGGTTTTATGAAAATGGAGATAGTGAAGTAAGTGCGATATAGAAGAACGGGATAAAATAAAAAAAGTCATAGAAACAGATAGTATTTCATCAATTATTATGTCAACTGGAACCCACAAAGTCAAAATTGCAGCCTCAAGAATCTACCCCTAGACGCACTGCAGACAACAGCGAGAAAATGAAGATAAGTAAATAAAAAAAAAAGAAATGTATATCTTACGCCTCTCGAAGGTTTTGAAGCTAAGGAAGAGACGGAAAATTTACTGGTGATGTGTGGGAGGGTAAGATTATAATCTTCAGGATAAATCTACAATATACACACAAAATTGAGGTCTTAAGTGGAAGAACTAATACCGCCTACTATGAAGGTGATCTACTGATGTAGCTGAATTACATTAAAACAATGCGATTTCCCAGCGTTTTACAAGGCACATATCCTGACATCATCAAGTGCAATGGATCTACATCTAAATCTACGTGTGTAGCTACTAATCATACTCGACAAGCCATCGTACGGAGCGTGGCGGAGGGTACGCTGTACTGAGGGTACACTAGTGATTTCCTTTCCTGGTCCACTCACAAGTACAGCGAGGAGAAAACAAGTCTACATGCCTCCAAATGAGCCCCAAATTCTCTATATTTTCTTCGTGGTCGTACGCAAAAAGTACGTTACAGGCAGCAGAATCATTCTTCAAATGCCGGGTTCTCTAATTTTTTTCAACAGTGTTCTTCGAAATGAAAGTCGTCTTCTCTCCATGGATTCCTATATGAGTTCCCGAAGCATCTCCGTAAAACTTGCGCGTTGTTCCGAAACTACCGGTAACAAATCTAGCAGCCTGCCTTTGATCTGACCTGGTGCGGATCCCAAACACTCGAGCGGTACTCAAGAATTGGTCGCGCTATCATCCTATATTGAGTCTCATTTAGAGGTGAACCACACTTCCCCAAAATTCTCTTAGTAAACCGAAGTCGACCATTCGCCTTTGCTGCCACAATCCGTACAGGCCCCTTGAATCTCATATCTCTTTGCAACGTTATGCCCAGCTATTTAAACTGCTTGACTGCGTTAAGATTGACACTACTAATATTGTACCCGAACATTACAGGTTTTTTTTCTGTTCATCCGCATAACCTACATTTTCTTACATTTAGAGATAGCTGCCATTCATCACAACAATTACAAATTTTGTCTAAGGCTTTTTGTATCCTCCTACAATCACTCAACTTCGACAAACAACCGCATATTGCTGCCTACACCGTCCGCCGAATCATTTATGTATACAAAAATTAACTGTGGCCTGTTACACTGCCCTGGGCAACTCGTGACGATACCCTAGTCTCTGATGAACACTCGACGTCGAGGACAACATACTAACAAGGGAACCTCCCCATCGCACCCCCTTCAGATTTAGTTATAAATTGACACAGTGGATAGGCCTTGAAAAACTGAACACAGATCAATCGAGGAAACAGGAAGAAGTTGTGTGGAACTATGAAAAAAATAAGCAAAATATACAAACGGAGTAGTCCATGCGCAAGATAGGCAACATCAAGGACAATGTGAGCTGAGGAGCGCCGTGGTCCCGTGGTTAGCGTGATCAGCTGCGGAACGAAAGGTCCTCGGTTCGAGTCTTCCCTCGGGTGAAAACTTTACTTTTTTTATTTTCGCAAAGTTACGATCTGTCCGTTCATTCACTGACGTCTCTGTTCACTGTAATAAGTTTAGTGTCTCTGTTTTGCGACCGCACCGCAAAACCGTGCGATTAGTAGACGAAAGGACGTGCCTCTCCAATGGGAACCGAAAACATTTGATCGCAAGGTCATAGGTCAATCGATTCCTCCACAGGAAAACACGTCTGATATATTCTATACGACACTGGTGACGGCATGTGCGTCACATGACAGGAATATGTTGTCGGCCCACCTAACTTGCACACCTGGCGAATGGTAAAAAGATTCTTCTACCTTGCCCGATTTAGGTTTTCTTGTGGGTGTGATAATCACTCCCAAAAAAGTGATGAAAACATGAGTTTGTCACATAAACTGCAACAAATGACTTTAACAGTTTCACAGTCGCATAGTTTTCCCTGTGCCCTGTCAAAACATATGTTTTTTTTTTACGTTTTCAAATGTTTCCGTGTTTAGGCCGTCAAATCCTGCATATGTCCAAGCAAACCTGAACATGTCCTGGAATTTTGGAGAGCGAAGTTGATTATGTGTGAGTGCCTGAACTTTGATAATTGTCTGAAAATAAAAAATTAAACTTTTCACTCGAGAGAAGACTTGAACCAAGGAGCTCTCGTTCCGCAGCTGCTCACGCTAACCACGGGACCACGGCGCTCGTACGCTCACATTCTCCTTCATGTTGCTTACTTTGCACATGGACTACTCAGTTTGTATATTTTTCTTATTTTTTTCATAGTTCCACACAACTTCTTCCTGTTTTCTCGATTGATCTGTGTTCAGTTTTACAAGGCCTATCCCTGTGCCAACGTATAACTAAATCTGAGGGGGGTGCGATGGGGAGGTTCCCTTGTAAGTTCTATTAAGAAGTGTTCGAGCCACTCACATATATGAGAGCCTATTCCACATGTTCGTACCTTCGTTAATAGTCTGCAGTGTGGCATTCTGCCAAATGTTTTCCGGAAATCTATAAAGATCCGTGCATAATCCCCGATGATTACAGGGCGTCACTCAGAGACATACTAATCTGGACCTGAAAAATAGCGCAGATAAGCGGAAGAACACGAAACTGCAGCACCAGAATCCCGCAGATATAATACGGCAACAACTTACCAGTGTTGAGCGCCTGACAATACTTAGAAAAACAGCTATGTAGGCAGCGATCAAGAAATGATAACATGGCGTGCAGACACAGCCGCTAGCGAGTCGCAGCGGGCAGTGGGCCATCCCTACTCTACAAGTTCTAGTAGATGCCGGCAGAGGGCATGGCGATTGGTTAAGAGCGTAGTACCTTATTTATCGAAGATCGGAGGTCATTTTACAAACGAAATTGACAAGTGCAGATAAATTATACAATAACAACAGCTCTTCGTTGTCGTTGGTAACGTTACTAAAACTTTTAACACACAGGAAAAATTCTGTGTAGCATACTTTCTTTTAGTTTCTGTATCAAACTCATTAATTAAAAATTAAAACTGATTAAAAAATGAGTTATTAAAATTAGCTTTCGATCGAAAGAACAACTTGTTTCAGTCACATTAGTGTTTTACGATTGTGAGGTACTCTAATAATTGAACTAAAAATGGCTCTGAGCACTACGGGACTTAACATCTGAGGTCATCAGCCTCCTACACTTAGAACTATTTAAACCTCACTAACCTAAGGACATCGCACACATCCACGCCCAAGGCAGGATTCGAACCTGCGACCGTAGCAGCAGCGCCGTTCCAGACTGAAGTTCCTAGAACCTCTCGGCCACAGCGGCCGGCAATAGTTGAACTAACTTAAACTAATTGTTCCTGGGACGGAAAGCCAATTTTAATAACTCATATTTTAACCATTTTTTAACAAGCTGGTAAGATGCTGCCGAAATGTATTTACAGGATTCTGATGCCACAGTTTCGTGTCCTTTCCCTACTCCACCCTATTTTTCAGATCCAAATTAGTATGTCCCTCAGTGATGACTCGTAATTATCGATGATTATCAATGGACTTTTCAACATCCATTGCATTTGACGATGCAAGGATATGTGCCTTACAGAACGTTGGGAGACAGTTTTGGTTTAAGGGATTACGTAATCCATCCGCGTGAGTTGTTCATTAAACAACTTTAAGTTACAGTTACGTTTTTCTTTACAATAATGAAGTTTGGGCAGTACGGTAAATAAGCAAGCATTTATTTCAAAAAACGTAAAAGAATACACTACATACAGTTTTAAGTGAATTTCATGTAAGCTGCGTTAGACTGTACTCGAATGTGATTTTCTTATACTGTTAAGAAGCGTTTCCTTGTGCTCATTTATTTTACAAAAATTTATAAATTATTGAGCGCAGCAATCACTCGTCCTTTTTTAGATTTTGTTACGCAAATACAGATTTCGGCTAGTGGCTAGCCATTCTCAATGCACAATTTTCTATTCTCGATGCATATAAGCAAGCCCCTGTTCGGGCGTCAGTCACATTTCTTTGAATGAGTATTCAAAGAGCTGTGACCGACGCCCGAACAACAGGCACTTACATGCATCGAGAATAAAAAAAATATCACAATGGTTCAAACGGCTCTGAGCAGTATGGGACTTAACATCTGAGGTCATCAGTCCCCCAGAACTTAGAACTACTTAAACCTAGCTAACCTAAGGACATCACACACATCCATGCTCGAGCCAGGATTCGAACCTGCGACCGTAGCGGTCGCTTGGTTCCAGACTGAGGCGCCTAGAAACGCTCGGCCACACCGGCCGGCGAAAGAATGGTTAGCCACTAGCCTAAATCTAGATTTGCGTAATAAAATGTACAAAAGGACGACTGATTGCTACCCTCTATAATGTATAAGCCACACAACAGTCGCTGAGTGGACCCACTTTCCGAATGGAAGGTAACCTGGTTTACAAAAATTGTTATTCAGTTCCTTCACGGGGTCCCTTATCTGAAAGTAAAGTAAATTCGTATGGCATGATTTTCTGCGTGTCCCTCAGATGGGATGTTCAGCCACCTGTATGCAAGTTGTTCCAATTGGACGCCACTTCGCTGCTTTACACTACCTGGACAGCCCAATCGGGTCATAGTGACTTACGGTTTAACATGGAATTGCAAGGGCGTGTCGTTGATGACATATTTTCACATTACTGAGAGATGAAGAATAGCACAAAGGTAGGCTGAAGAATTCATCCCGCGTCCTAGGGCGTCCCAGAAAAACACCGAAAAAGTTCCTTACAGCAAAACAAGAAAAAAAGTATTGTAAACATGCGATCTAAAATGCATACCTTAAGGGCTATGAGCACTTGTTCAATAGGAGAGATGTGTTTCACGTTAGCGAAGATGAACAAGTGCCCACAGTATCAACAAGCGCTAATAGTACTTAAACTACGCATTTTAGACCCCACGTGTGCTGTACAATTTTTTTCTTAGGTTGGTCCACACTACCTTCTCCCAAAATACGGAAAGCAAGGTACTTGCAGTAGAACACGTCTGTTTCATAGAATCGAATATGAGCCCGCATCTCGTGGTCGTGCGGTAGCGTTCTCGCTTCCCACGCCCGGGTTTCCGGGTTCGATTCCCGGCGGGGTCAGGGATTTGCCTCGTGATGGCTGGATGTTGTGTGCTGTCCTTAGGTTAGTTAGGTTTAAGTAGTTCTAAGTTCTAGGGGACTGATGACCATAGATGTTGAGTCCCATAATGCTCAGAGCCATTTGAATCATTTTATCGAATATGAACGAGTGGTTATAGCTTTTACGGTATGCATTTAGAGCCAATATATCCTTGGAATTTTTTCTTGTTTTGGTGTAAGGAACCTGTCCCTAAAGCATGTTGGTGATATATGTTTTTAGGGGTATCCGCATAATTATCCAGACACCCCCAAAAACATACGATTTTCATAGTAGGTGCATTGTGCTGCCACCTAATGCCAGGTACTCCATATCAGCGACCTCAGTAGTCATTAGACGTCGTGAGAGAGCAGAATGGGTCGCTCCGCGGAACTCACGGACTTCGAACGTGGTCAGGTCATTGGGTGTTACTTGTGTCGTACGTCTGTACGCGAGATTTCCACACTCCTAAACATCCCAAGGTCTACTGTCTCCGATGTGATAGTGAAGTGGAAACGTGAAGTGAGACGCACAGCTCAAAAGCGCACAGGCCGACCTCGTCTGCTAGCTGACAGAGACCGCCGACAGTTGAAGAAGGTCTTAATGTGTAATAGGCAGACATCTATCCATACCAACACACAGGAATTCCAAACTGCATCAGGATCCACTGGAAGTACTGTAACAGTTAGGCGGGAGGTGAGGCAAAATGGATTTCATGGTCGAGCTGCTGCTCATAAGCCACACAGCACGCCGGTAAATGCCAAACGACGCCTCGCTTGGTGTATGGGGCGTAAGCATTGGACGATTGAACAGTGGAAAAACGTTATGTGGAGTGACGAATCACGGTACACAATGTGGCAATCCGATGGCAGGGTGTGGGTATGGCGAATGCCCGCTGAACGTCATCTGCCAGCGTGTGTAGTGTCAACAGTAAAATGCGGAGGTGGTGGTGTTATGTTGTATTTGTGTTTTTCATGGGGGGGGGGGGGGGGGGAGGGGCTTGCAACCCATGTTCTTTCGCGTGGCACTATCACAGCACAGTCCTACATTGATGTTTTAAGGACCTTCGTGCTTCCCACTGTTGGACAGCAATTCGGGGATGGCGACTGCATCTATCAACACGATCGAGCACCTGTTCGTAATGCACGGAATGTGCCGGAGTGGTTCCACGACAATAACATCTCTGTAATGTACTGGCCTGCACAGAGTGCTGACCTGAATCGTATAGAACAACTTTAGGAGGCTTTCTAACGCCGACTTCGTGCCAGGCCTCGCCGACCGACATCGACACCTCTGCTCAGCGCAGCACTCCGTGAAGAATGGGCTGCCATTCCCAAAGAAACCTTCCAGCACCTGATTGAACATATGCCTGCGAGAGTGGAAGCTGACTGAGGGTGGGCCAACACCATATTGAATTCCAGCATTACCGATGGGGGGCGCCACGAATATGTAAGTCATTTTCAGCCAGGTGTCCGGGTATATATATATATATATATATATATATATATATATATTTTGTGTGTGTGTGTACCACATCTCCTCCTTAACCACTGGACCAATAGTACGTATTAGGTAGTGGTTTATTAGGGAATGTGGTACATATACACATCATTAGCTGTGCAGGTAAGAACCACCTACCCCGTCAAAGGGGTGGGGGCGAAAAGATTAGCATATTCCAAGACGCGTAAACTCCTAGAACCTATTGCCGGCTGGTGAGGCCGGGCGGTTCTAGGCGCTTCAGTCTGGTACCGCGCGAACGCTACGGTCGCAAGTTCGAGTCCTGCCTCGGGGATGGATGTGTGTTATGTACTTAGGTTAGTTAGGTTTAAGTAGTTCTAAGTTCTAGGGGACTGATGACATCAGATGTTACGTCCCGTAGTGCTGAGAGCCATTTGAGACATTTGAACCGAGAACTTACTACTCCAGTATTTCAGAATTAGAGAACTTAGCGAGATGTAACAAATTTTACACATAGTTTCAAACCATTACTAATGTCTTTTTTTCCCGCAGATAACCCCTACAAAGTGGTGGAAGAAAAATATTTATCGCTTATCACATTGCCGTTGTCCACACAGTAAGGGAACCGCGTGAGGAATGACGTTATAATTTATTACTTCTTTACTACTAACAGTATTCACGAAACGATCTGCAGACAATATACATACATACCTACCATTGAATGTAAGTGCAATATTATATGATTGTACGACACATAGTTGAAGAGAGATGACGTCATAAATACTGAGTTACGTAATAAACTGTCGCATCATGCATGATCTTTAAATTTGTTACTTCCTTGCTACTAATTTTATTCACAATAAATTTCGCAGACAGTATCCACCTTTGCAGCTGAATGTACCTACAAAATTATATCATAGTGCCACACATAGTTCAGGCGATATGATGCCATAAACATTAATCACAGAGGGTATATATACTGGAAAATGCATTATCGGAAAATAGGAAATTAACTTATTCGCAAGAAAAGGTACAGTTTTAGTTGTAAATTTATACATTAACGAAATCTCTGAGATTACAAATTTTTAGTATTCGACGTTTTTAGGACTACACACGGACTGCCAATAAACAAAAAGATTATTTCAGCAGGAGCATTCGTCAAGTCCACCAGAAACACTAGCATATCCTCTATGATTTAAGTTTTGTATTTAAAGAAAATTGAACAAGTCATTTCCCAAGAACTTTCAATTTTCAAAAGAATTAATGTTTTGTTTCTATTTTCAGGTATACAAGTATCTTTATTCATTTATTTTCCTTTATAATTTTAAGAAGGTCTTAGAGTGTTCCAAGATTAGTAAAGTTTTGCAAAATACATTTTGCTTTTAATTATTTAGCGATATCGAAGAAATACGACGATTTAACAGACTGAAAAATAGGTCGGCAGAGCACTTGGCTCTAAAATCGCGCCGGCCGCGGTGGCCGAGCGGTTCTAGGCGCTTCTCTCCGGAACCGCGCGACTGCTACAGTCGCAGGTTCGAATCCTGCCTAGGGCATGGATGTGTGTGGTGTCCTTAGGTTAGTTAGGTTTAAGTAGTTCTAAGTTCTAGGGGACTGATGACCTCAGATGTTAAGTCCCATAGTGCTCAGAGCCATCTAAAATCGCAAAGGTCCCGTGTTCGAGTTCCGGTCCATCACACAGTTTTAGTCTGCCAGGAAGTTTCAAATCAGCGCATTCCCCGATGCAGAGTCAAGATTCGTCCTGGAAGCTTATACTCAGCAATTTTCGAAACGAATAGGATTAAATGAACTAAAAAAAAAAAAAGGAAAAACAGACACACACGCACACACTCCTACACACACAATTTTGTGGGGAGGAAGCCAAGTTATCGTTTTACGACTTAAACTAATAATTTTCTTTCGGCATTTCCTACATCTGACTACGAGAGGAGTACGCTGCAATATGCGGCAAGGCAAAAAGGGAAATAATAAGCAAAAATAAATTCGTTCAGTAGATGGTAATTCTCAACATATATCTACGACATCCACAGTATATTTGTCTTTGAGTTCCTATTACATCAACAAATATTGGATCAGTTGGTTTTATTTACATGGAATTTTTTTTTTTCGAAATATTGAGACTAATGGCGAAGTCCTTCTGCACTATTACAACAACCGTTTCGATACTATTTCGGCTACGTGACTGCCAAAAAAAGAGTTTAGATTATTATCCAACTTACCTTAAAATATACTATCATTGCGAGAAGCATTCTTAAGAGCTCTCTTGGTAGAGATAAAAAGATTGGGAAGGCTACTTTCTGCTTGGACGTTTTATTATTTTAATTTACTTGTTGGTTAATTGGATTTTAAGTCTGATCTTTGATAGCATTTTCTTGACTAAAACACAAATTATTTCTTTAATAAAGATGAGTCAACTGTGAAACTGTAATTAGTGATATATCCTTCATACCTCAACGATTTTATTTTCATATCCGCACATTTAAAAAATCCGATTTAAACTAAAAACAGTCGTTTATGATTGCTTTTCTGCCTTTCCAATTCGAGAACTTCTATTAGAAACAGTAAACGGTTAATTTGTATTGTTAAATTATAATAGGTACCTGTAAACATACGTAATATTGCTATTTTGTCTAAAATTGACATGGTGAGACCGTGGCTGTGTACAATTAATGTAGGCTGATTCTTTGTAAGAATCAACCTAGCATACGTAAAATTTGTTTGATGCCGTGTTTTCTCAAGCTTGCAGAAGCGACATTAGCGTAAGGAGAGAGAGAGAGAGAGAGAGAGAGAGAGAGAGAGAGAATTCTAAACATTAACGAAAGAAGTTAATATATCCAAAAAGGGATTTACACTTTACGAAAGCAACAGATATGCGCAACAGAAAATGTGACACATCACAAACCACAGTTGCCGAATAAAAGGGATTCTTTTCGAAAATTAATGCGAAACGGTTAAATGAGGACCATTAGAAAGAATTATCTGTTTATCAATTGCGTGCGAGGCGATGTCCACAAACACAACGAATTTCTCATCTTCTGTATCGGTGTAGAGCGTCTCGCGGCAATTAAATTTCAGCTGACTCAGATTGGTAAGTGGGAAATCGCATCAGTACGACAGGACAGTTCTACGGATAGGAAATAAAAAATTGACTCTTAAATTCTCACAAGTACGCTCTGAATAAACATGGTTGAAATTATATTCGTTGCAACAATCTGGAAAATCGCTAAAAACCCGTACGAACACAATGTGGCAAGTGTAATATTTATGGATGTAGCAGTATATATTATGATCAAGAGTAACGGGTTCATCAATATCATCTTCAACTGATGAAAACGAGAATCGAAACACGCGCATAAAATAAACAATCAAGAAGCACTGCGTAATATACGTAAAACCGGAAATGGGGCTGAAATAGAAATATTCGTTCTCCAGTACTCTTTAGTGTTTACTAAGAGCATAT
This sequence comes from Schistocerca americana, assembly GCF_021461395.2. NCBI lineage: Eukaryota > Metazoa > Arthropoda > Insecta > Orthoptera > Acrididae > Schistocerca > Schistocerca americana. The sequence goes on along the minus strand of NC_060128.1, from coordinate 142,072,914 downwards.
ACAATTTTAAGAACTCTATGTGTGAGATGGAGGATGGAAGTACTTCTATAGGGCGGCAGCAGCTCAATTATTTTAAGTGTGCGGATGACATAGTTTTATGTCTTTAAAGTGTGTTGCAACATGTGATAACGATGTTACTTAATAAATAAATACAAGGGTTAAGTAAAAATAGCGTATGGTAAACTTGATTGAGTAGTAGGAGTTACTAGTAAGAAAGAATGGATTTGTAGGGGGAATTTACATGGTGAATAGACACAATCTATACTGGATACAATAACGTTATATATTATAGCTATGAAATATATGAATGCGTCAGTTTTTTCTTTGTGAAATACTTCAGATTATTAAAATCAGACTTTATGAGGTTTCGCACGAGACTTTTGCTGAAGGCGCCAAACGTAAAGTAACTCTGTATCTTTTTCTGAGAAAAAAATTAAGTAGTGTGCTTCCTTTATTCGTGATACTTAGGCGTCTTTTATCGTCTGGTAGTTGTAACGTAAGCGACCATATTTCTACGTTCCATGATTCTGACTTAAATAGAACGCGTTGTCATAACTGTGTATATGGAATTCATTTCAAATATTAGACCTGATGATCTCTCGTGCTAATAACCATAATTTTGTTTGAGATTTTGGATTCTTTATCTTTCAGAGGATGTAAAGGAAGGATTAGTGGCGAATTTTTCGACGGTATAACGACCGAACACATTACGTGTTGTTTCATTATTTATACTGTCTCGCTAAGCAATACCTCCCTAAGATTAATCTGCCGATGATTTGCTTTAATTCCTGGCGTATATTTTTACATTAGAACCTGCCTTCTAACAACGACGCCGGCAGTCGCTTCAACGGCCTGATGGAACCTATCAATAGGCGGCAACCTGATATATTACCTAAATGCGCAACTATCATCTTTTAATAGCAATCATTAATTCCGCTTATCTCGAGTTCTGGATCAGGTCTGTCGTCTTCGGACGTTTCTCTCTCTTCTCACGATATTATTATATAATAAGTACTTCCGTAATCACACTGTATTCATGCCGTGACTTACTGGAAAAATTTTCGTTTTAAAAATTCTTAGGCTTTTTTTGGTAGTAAATTTAAGACGGAAACGCCTCAAAACTAAAGAAGTTTCGGAAGACTACAAAACACCACAGGAAATGAGTGGTCCAAGAACATAATGTTAACGGAATAACGTTTTCAAGGAATGAAGATGCAGACAAAAGCTCGGTTTATGACCAATTCAGTATCAAAAAGATCCGTCTGTTATAAGTAAAAAAATGAGATTTATGTTCATTAAATTAATTAAATTTCGGGCTTGCAGCAATGCAAATTATGATTCTTCCACTCCTCCTAAAGAAAAGAAACTGAGATGTTTTAAATTAACTTACTCTCAGGGCGACCGGAAAATGCTCAGCCATATCCATGGAAGACATGAAATCTGTATGGCCTCATGCTCGAAATTTAATGGATTGTTCATTGCGTCTCGAAAAGCTGAAAATGGACAAACTCTCGCTTCTGCGTGCAGAAACACAGAAGTGATGAAATCGCAGAACGCATCAAGTGAGATACAATAATATCACAAATTGTGTCCGCCTTGATTTAAAAGACCTTGTTATTCGATTATTTCTTTATTTTCCCAAACTAGTTTCGGCGACAAATATCACCATCATCAGTGGGTTTATTTGATCTAAAACACGCAGACAATAGCATGGTTATACAAACACAGTAGCACATTATTACATTTTAATATTCGTTTTTTGAAATATTGTTTTCTATGGATACTTTCATACTACCTTATTTGTTGTAAGTTACAGCGGGTGTTTTGCATCAAGGCGGACTCAGTTACTGAATATTGTTGTTTTTCTATGCAAACACAGACCTAATGGAAGAGTTTCAAGATAAAATTATTATCAAGTGAGATGTACAGTTAACTTCCAAGTAGAACGTCGTCCAGTACATTAGCTATAGCTGCTTCTTGCACTCCAAAATTGCTAAGCCATTTACGTAGTACGATAAAGAGAAATGCATGAAAAGATTTCTTTTCTCGAGGCATGTCACCACATTTTTCTCTGTGCGGGTAAGATAGGAAGGATTACGTTGATATTCACTTGGCTAAAATTACCATAAAGTCTTAAAGGATACGGAGCTAGGAACAAAATGTAAACAACGGTATTTCACTTCCTGAAGTTCAAGCATAAGATAACAAAACAAATTTTCGTGGTTAAATGTACAGCACCTGTTAAATACGAAAGCATGAAATATTTCGTTTTCTAATATATCAACAGAAAATGAAAAAGTAGCAGAGAACCTTGTAAATTATTTTCTTCGAAATTATAATGGGTTTAAGTATTTGTGCAGAAGTTAAAAAACAATACTGTAACTCTTCTGAAATTAAATTGAGTTCATTTTACCTAAAGAATAATCGGCAGTTTTGGGAGCACGTGCACTAGTAATTAAATTTACAGGTCGTACTTTCAGTCATTTGTGACCTGCCGTGAAGTCTTTGGCAGTATCGATAGATCGTCGCTTGGCCGTATGTGTTCGTTGCATAAGAAAATTACGTAATATAATCAGGTGTCGTTTTCAAAAGCCTCTAGGGAAGCACATTTTTTCATATATTGTTTGTTATCAACTATAAATTCTTGGTTACAGACAACAAGTAGCCTACATTCTAAAATTATGAAGCAGGCGTCGTTGTCTAAGGAAGCGAATTTAAATTTGGGAGAGAGAGGAGTACATTGCATTACTTATCCTTCTGTATCAAAATGCTTTGACAGCATAACGAAGTACGTTGAAACTCAACAGGATTTTCCATTAGCAAGAACGATATACCATCATACACCGAACACTTCGACGCTTAGCAATGTATAAGATTCAATATTATTCAGTCACCCATCTATAATGGCTGTAATTTGCAATACGTAAATTGAACAACTACTGGGATAATGACGTGGACCACATGGGAATTATTTTAGCGCTTCGTGTATATGTAAGCTCAAAATATCTAGACGATGTAACAAATAATTTTCACATCATACTCTAGAAGACTCTTTACACAACCTAGAATAGGCCTATTGCCGTAGAGAAAAACAGAGACCAGTCAGTGAGTTACTCATTATATATTTCAGTCGTAGCTCACTTAAATTGGATAATTGTCGGTTTAGACTTATTATCAAGTCTTCATCACATGATCTGCTTAAATAAAAAAAGAGAGGGATAAACTACAATTCAAACTAACGTCTACATGCAACTACACGCACCTGAATACGTTATAGGCTATACGGCTTACGAACTCGTTAACTGAAGATGCCTATAAAGGCATTCATTAATGTTACCAAGTGCCTGTAGTTGTGGGTAAAAGTTAATTTCATTTGTCGTATAGTTCTCTGGTATATTAGTAACCCTCATTTTATTTCTGTTTAACCAGAACATGTGATTATAATTTTGTGATAAGCCTGTAGTTGCTTATCCAAGATGGTTTGATTTGTAGTTTAGTTTTCTGGCATTACAGTATCGCTCTTTTTTATTTTTAGCAAATCATCGGAAGATGACTCGAAGATAAGCTGAAACCGATAGTTGTCACGTTTTCGCGTACAGAGGGTAAAATGTTGTAAAAAAGGTTTCATTAATCTTTTTCGGACTGCAAACGCCGATGAGTTTAAATATCATAGGAAAAATTGTGAGAATTCTGTAATGCCCGCCAGTCTTAGCGAAAATACAGCGAAAACAGTAAACATTTTTCAGAGCATTGTTTTAGTTGTACAAACTGACTTTATTTCATTAATCATATGGTAGCTTTTACGAAACAATGTGAGCGCCTGACCGCCGCATGTTGCTGAAATTCTGCGTAAAACATTTTTCTGTATTAGACTCGCAATATTTTGTTCTGATAAAAGGCACCATTGTATTAATAGAAACCTTTAATCAGCAGCTACGAAACAAAAAAAAAACTTTGAATTTTTAAGGTGAGGTGTGTTTTGTAACGAAGACCTGTATTAAATCAAGGAAAAGTCTGTGCAGCTTCTTTCTTTATTACTAGATCCACCTTATAACCAGCTCTCATAGTATTTCATGGCTCACTTTTATAACCGTTCCTTTATACGCAACAACAAACGAAATAACTAATTATCTCCTTTTAGGTAAGAAAAACCGCAAGGCTGAAAGTTCTCTTAGAAAATATTTGTAAAGAGAATTTAGTAATATTTTTCAAGCGACAGACTGGCTCACACCAAAAAAAAGGAAAGTTAGAGAATGCTTATGTAACACGACTGGAATTCGCGTTTTTTCCCGGCGGCCTCTTTCTGTTTTTGCCGAATTTATCCCTAGAGCAAATCTGTTTACCGGTTTAATTCTAGCAATGAGCGGGAAAAAATTTATTTGATGACTGATCATTTGTGTTAGCCTATATTACACTGTAGTCTATTGATGGACGATACACACGAATCTGAGAGGCTGCGAGTGTACTGTAGTTGCTTATAATGTTAGAATTACAGCTGAACACCGACTAGGTTACCAATGATAATGTAGAGTATTTAATATTTTATACTTCTCTGGACGATCGGGCTTATTATATAATTTTATATGTCTTGTAGTTTCATGGAACCAGCGTTAAATTAGTCATCTAAGAATATACTACAACCCTCAATATAGGTGTCTGTCGCTCCCGTAGTAGCATCGAAGAGAAGATTAGAATCATTATACGGTGCACACAGGCATTTAAATAATAATCCCATGTGCTGTACCGGGCCGGCCGCGGTGGCCGAGCGGTTCTAGACGCTTCAGTCCGGAACCGTGCGACTGCTACGGTCGCAGGTTCGAATCCTGCCTCGGGCATGGATGTGGGTAATGTCCTTAGGTTAGTTAGGTTTAAGTAGTTCTAAGTTCTAGGGGACTGATGACCTCAGATGTTAAGTCCCATAGTGCTCAGAGCCATTTTTTTGCTGTACCGGTACGCCATTGGAATGTATAGTAGAATGTGGAGTACCCTCTGCCAGACACTTCATAATCATTTGCAAAGTGTAGGTGCAGACGCAGATTTACGAGCCACGCGAAAATATCACGGTTACACAATACCTCTAAATACTTTCTACGCTCCGTACGCCAATGGAATGGTAAAAAACCCTAGAAGGTGCTGGAATGGAAAGTATCCTCTGCCAGGCACTTCATAGTGATTTGCAAAGCATAGGTGTACATGCATATATACCAGTCACGCGCAAATATCACAGTTACATAAAACCTCGGAAATACTACATCACAGAAGCTACGCATCTATTACATCACACAAAACTATTTTCACAACGCAGTTAATCCCATTCCAGATCAAAATACAACTGCCTTACCGTAGCTTCCTAGGAATCTTTCAACCCGGTACTGTGTGGAAAAGATAAGATTAATTAGATCGACTTTTGTACTAGGATTACTGGGGCAAGGCAAAGGGGTCCATCAGCGATGCGATAAGATGTATCTCTCACTGCTCGAAATGAAAGTGAATGTGGCAGACACATGTATTATGACGCTGTGCATTAATCCAAAAGCACGCATTTCGACAAATCCGTCCGGCGCGTAATTACCTGAATGTATCCTCGCGGAGCGGCGAGGCGGCGGTATTTCGGTCGACGCAACAACGCACGTTCACACTCGATCTATCGTAACTCGCGACTGAGCCCCGCCCCTATCCTGCATCTCGGAGGCTGCGGCCGTGACGTCACGCGGCTGTCCGCGCTCGCGAAGCAGCGGTGGTGGGGCGCCGCCGGGTGGGCGTGGCCGACTCGCCGGCGGCGACCAATGGCGCACGCTACATCCGCGGGATCGTCTCTTATTGGCCAGCGCTGGCGGGATAAGGCGGGCTGCGGCGCGGGCTCTGGAAGCTGCGCTGCCGGGTACAGCTCGAGAGACGCCGTCTGGGCGGGCAGCAGTACAGTCTGTTCCGCAACACGCGGTTGGCAGCATGGGGAGTGACACTGATGTAGGGACTTCCGGTAACACGACCTTGGTTCGCTGCCAGACTACTTGGAGCGCTCAAAGTCTATCACTCCATCATCTTTCTTATTGGCTGATTTTACGTCTTCCATAGGGACTTACGGTACACGACCTTGGTTCGCTGCCAGGCCACTAGGAGCGCTGCTACTTTAACAGTCCATTATCTTGCTTTCTTATTAGCCGATTTTTTGTCTTCCATGTTTGTTTTTGTTTCGTAGTAAACAGGAGCTGGTTCCACCCCATTTTGCTTCTGATTACGAATTCCCGTGTGTATTGCACTGCAGTGTAAATATGTTGCTCATATTCTACTTATATTCTCCTCGCATCCGTAATATGGGGTGGGGTAACTAATTCCATATATGTTTCATACAAAACAGAAGCTGCTTTCGTTGCTTGGTGTTCGGTGACTTACTTGTATCTGCTAGTGCTTACGAATTTGCGAATCTGTGTGCGGACTGCTCTATTTAAGTGCATTATAAGGATATCGCTCGTATTCTAAATTATTTTTGTTTGCGTGTGTTTTCCGTACTTTCTCGCATTTTATACAGAACTCGACGTTATCACGTTTTGACAGTACTAGTATTCACTTTTATGACGTCTTGTCACGGTATGAGTATGAAATTCTGCTACTGAGTGACATGCATTTGACAGTGCCTTGCAGAGTACGGATGTAGATGCAGATGAGTGTATACTTTGTAGTTACGGTGACGAGAACATTCTTCCTTGCAAATACTAAAAATGCAACTTTACTGACGCGAAGGTTTCACATGTTATTGACAAGTACTACAAACAGCTCATTTTAAATGAAGTCATTAAAAATTTCGGTGGCCTCCATTAAATGCGAGAGTACGAAAATCGGATGGAAACAAAAACAACGTAGAATGCAAACAATATACTTACAATCCATTTAAATCGAGCAGTTCACACGTGGATTCGTAAGCAGTAACAAATAGACATGAGTCCACAGAATACCATGTGACGAAATGAGTATATTGCACCCTTTGAAATGCATTTTAAAAATTTGTTCGTCAATACACTCAAGAGGGTCGTCATAGGAACATAATTTCCACTAGATAACAGCCACACAACCGAAATTTCAGTACTGGGTTTTACAAATAAATACAGTTTACCAAACACATGCCAATATTATCATCTCATATTCAAATTCGCAAAGCAAGAGTACAGATATTTTCCGAAATTAGAATTTCACTGCTAGGCCACGAAGAACGCTACTGTCGGTATCTTGTTTCTGTGCCGTAAAATTGCCCGTGCACTTATATTCTGATGTTCTGAGGTCGGCACAACACAGATGTACGTAATAGACGCCAGCATCTGGTATAAAGTATTCGGGAGAGATTCTGTTACTATGGCTTACAGTCATCTTCACACCGTATAACCACTTTAATCTCTGTCCTCCGTGACATATTTATTGTTCTTGAGTCTGCCATAGTGCCGCTTTCGTCATCATTAAAGGGGCAGTTTTTGGATATAGGCTTTCGCCTGTATTGTCACGCTTACGATATGGATGATTAGGAAATGGATATATATGTGCGAAACTAGACACCATCAAGAAATAAAAATAAAGATACTTCTTAATCCAAGTTATGACGGAACTGCAAGCATTTATTTCAATGTATGCATTATGTTGATGTTTGATTGTCCTTCCACCTACATAATTTTGCTAGAGTTTTGCATCGACACCCTGTCATCGTTCATTGTAGCCAAATACCCGAACGCCAATTTTCTTTTGCGCATTGTGTGTATTAAGTGCTCTTCAGATTTGCTTTTTTGGGTGGTGGCATGTTGAATTCTGTTTCTGTTGTCCTTGGACAACATATGCTTCTGATCAGCCTTCGTCCTATTTTCATGATTTCATTTATGCCACCTTTCCGCTCTAGTTTTATTGCTTTTGTACCATACTTACTGTACTTTGATGTATAATTTTGGTGTTCCCCAATAAAGCGTCTTCTTGTTAATGTTTTTTGGTTTAATTTTATCCATATTTCGCAGCTTCAAACGTGACTCTTCAGTACACTGGAGGTATGAATTAAAAACGTTTCTAGTCACAACTTTTCGAGTTTTATTAAATGCACGATGCATTTCCGACCTTGTGGGTCCATCATCAGGTATAACTTAATTTGTCTTAATACACGCTTTGTTTTTTCTCTTAAATAAGGTGGAATGCATATTCTTGTCACGAAATGTTTCATCTTTTCCACTATTTCGCACATATTTTCCGCATTTGACTACATTTGTGCCAGAAATTCATAAGCTAATATCAAACATTTTCGGGACAGGAATATATATTTCACCTCATTCAAGAGAAAAAATAAAGCGTGTATTAAGAAAAATTACACCTGATGGTGGATCCACATGATCCGAACTGCATAGTGCACTTAATAAAACACGAAAAGTTGTGACTGAAGGCGTCTTTCAATTCATACCTCCCATGTTTTCGGTGTACCGGGACATAGCGCGGATCTTACCTGCTCTTATTTCTAGCCTGTTCTTGGCATTGTTTATGTTTATCCACTGTGTTAAATATTTACATTGGCTGATTTTCTCGATTTTTTTTTGTTTATGAGTAATTTCGGTGCACGATTTTTAACTTCTGTAAGTGATTATATCTTTGGGGAAGACATTTGTTGCCCAGTTTTCCTGCTTGCACAATCAGAATTTCTGTTTGGATTTTGTAATATTCTGGCGTCTCTACTATCAAGGCAATGTCATCTGCGAATGCCAGGCTGTCGAAGTAGATGTTATCTCTTTGGTCTGCTAATTTGATGACTTTCGTATCGGGTTCTCGCCAGTCTCTAGTCACCTTCTCCAGGGCATAGCTGCAAACCAAAGCTGACAATCCACCCCCTGCCTGATTCCTATTCTTGTTTTTGGGAAATTCTCCACAGAATGTGACACTGGATAAAGTGCCTTGGATAATGTGTGAAGTTTTGGGATCCACCCAAATTATTTAATAATATTAACCCAGTATTTTCTGTTAAGTAAATCATACGCTTTCTACATATGTAACAATTGTTTCTTTGTATCTCAGTCGTCTCATTTACATAACAGTTTTTAGATTCCAGATCTGTTAGGTGCACGATATATTTTTCCGAAATCCACCTGAATATTTTCCTGTTTAGATGCGATTCTACACGACTGAGCAGTGCTGTAGTTAAATTTTATATATCACTGGCACAAGTGATATGTCCCTATAATTATTTGGGTTAATTTGATGTCCTTTCTCGTACACAGGCTGCATTATGGGTGCTTTCTAGTTCTCGGTATTTCTTCTTTCTCCCAGACATTACATACTACATTTTTAAATTTAAGAATGATATCATCATTCAGGGCTGTCCACAACTCTGCTTTAATTCCACCCTCACTGTCCGCCTTATTGTTTTTAATTAGCATATAATCTCTTCCAAACCTGGGACTGTTGAATAGTCGTTTTGAATACAGTTTTTACTAATAACTAAAATTACATCGGTATGTTTCTTAACAGTTTGCGGTTAAACGTAATTAATTACATGTTCTCCGCTGTTGAGCTGTCACAATACAATTTTAATAACGAAACTTTCCTGTACTTCTGTGGTTAATTATTGGTTATTAAGACACCTTCACAGGTCTTGTAGACCTCGTAAAAGTGTTTGACCAACCTAGAATGGTGCAAGATGTTCGAAGCTCTGAGAAAAAGAGGAGTAAGCTATAGAGCAAGGTGGATAATGTAATACGTACAAGAAACGGGAGAGAACAAGAAGTATCGAAGATCAAGAACCGAGTGCGCTAACTAAAGAATGTGTAAGACAAGGCTGCAGTCTTTCGCCCTGACTGTCCTATCTACATGTAGAAGGGGCAATGACGGAAATAAAGAAAATTTCATCGGGACTAAAATTCTGGATGAAATGATATCAATGATGACATTGCTGTCCTAAGTGAAAGTGAAGAAGAACTACAGGATCTGTTGGATGGAAGGAGAAGTCTAACGAGTACAGAATATGGAGTGAATAAACCAAACAAATGACGAAAGTAATGAGGAGTAGCATAAATAAAATTATCGATGAACTTAACATTAAAGTTGGGGACAACGAAGTACACGAAGTTAAGGAGGTCTGCTACACTGGAAGCAAATTAACAAACGACGGACGAAGCAAGGAGAACATTAAAATCCGACTAAATCTGGCAAAGAGGACATTTCTGGTCAAGAGAAATCTGGTGGTATCAATCTGAGGAGGAAATTCCTGAGCACGCTCGTTTGGCGCACAGCTTTGTATGATAGTGAACCACGGACGGTGGGAAAACTGGAACAGAAGAGATTTCTTTGTCTCAGTGTCAATGTGCAAATTATTTTCTTTTCAGCCTATTCTATTAGTAGTTCACTTTGTTAGATTACTATTTCTAGTAAATCTGCCGGTATTTCTAGATCATATGCAGAGACGAAGCAATATATTGACAGGTTTATCTTTTTGGTATTACAGTTTCGTTTTTCTGTTTATTTGTTTTTTGTCTAACGATTTACTGCATATTCTTAAGTTTTTTATTTATATATATTTTTTTATTGGCATTGGCTGTGGAATCTTTCAGTGGTACAATCATTCTCAAACGGTTTTACAGAAACTATTCGGCAAAAACATAATTCTCTCGTATTTCATAGCGTCATTCGTCACCTCCACATTTGAGCGTCGGTGCTTCAGAAGATTGTTGGAAATTCGGCGGAGTTATAAGATGAGGAGTGACAGGGCTCTCCGCACAATCAGCGAGGCAAGGAACATACGGAAAACACTGACAAGAAGAAGGGACAGATGAAAGGACATCTGTTAAACCATCTGGGAATATTTTCCAGGGTGCTTGAGGGCGCTGCAGAGGTTAAAAACTGTAGAAGAAGGTGGGCCGCTGCAAAACAGTCAGAAGACTGATGACCCAAAAAATGTAATACATTTATTTCAACTGTTCTTTTTTCATCCCTTCTCCTCTACAATTCCTTAATTATCTCACGGTATTGCTACCTTCTTTCTCAATTAACGTTGCAAAAATTTTCTTCTTTGGGCCTTTTCTATAAACTAGCACAATTTTACAATTTTTGTATAAGTGATGCAGCATACTGTGCAACTTACATCGTTTCCTTGTAATTTTCAAGTTTCTTTGAACCAGAATTAGTCTTTTTCAATTTGCAAAATAATTACATAATTTTCATGAGTACAAAAGCGCGCGCGTGTGTGAGAAGAGCAACTCTTCTTTTCATGAACATAACTGTCTATTTTTCGTATCTGTATAAAGGACGTTTTCTATATCATTCTGCGTCTTTAAAGAATTATAATAATTGTCATAGTATTACGTCGGTGCCTAAGTGCGTAGCGTTTTTCTTTTGCACGTTGGTTTTCCGGTTGCTATGGCTTTATTTATCGATTGTTACTATCTGAGTTTACGTATTGTCATTTAGAGATAGTTCAAATAGTTCAAATGGTTCAAATGGCTCTAAGCACTGTGGGACTTAACATCTGAAATCATCAGTTCCCTAGACTTAGACTTTGACCTAACTAACCTAAGGACATCACATACATCCATGCCCGAGGCAGGATTCGAACCTGCGACCGTAGCAGCAGCGCGGTTCCAGACTGAAGCGCCTAGAACCGCTCGGCCACACCGGCCGGCCGTCCATTATCACTTTATTACTGAGTTTCAGACGTATGCATAATAAATTGCTCCTATGTGAAACAATGTTTTCGGATATTGATATCTTGTTGCAGTCAGGCTAGGCGGTACGCTATATTCCTTTTGGCAGCTCCTGACTACTTCTGACACATTTTCTTCGGGTACTTCTCCTAGATACTTGAATTTATTGATTTGATTCATTTGCCCATAATTAGCTATCATTTCCTCGTGGATTGTCTCAATATTTGTATAGATTTCTTGGTTTCAGTTGCAATGTGCAAATTATTATTTTTTTTCAGATTGTTCTTTAGTTTTTTAGAGTGCTATTTCTAGTAAATCTGCGAGGATTTCTAGATCATATACGGAGACGAAGCAGTATATTGACAGGTTTATTGTTTAGGTATTACAGTTTAATTTTTCTGTTTATTTGCTTTTTGTCTAACGATTTACCACATATTCTTATTTTTATATTTTTTACTGGCATTGGCTGTGGAATCTTTCAGCGGCGCAAGCTACCCTCTCTACAATCATTCTCAAACGATTTTACAGAAACTATTCGGTCAAAACATAATTCCTTCGTATTTCATAGCTGCATTCGTCACCTCCACAACGGGCTCCCTACCATTTCGTTAATAGCCATAGTTATTGCGATATTTCGATTCTGAGGAGCACGCTGGACGAAAAACAAATTGCATGCAATGAAAAATAGTGTCTGTATGAGTTTTCATGTAATGCATGTTAGGTCTTACATGCTGAACACGAAATGTAGATAACATACTGAAATTTTCATTTTACTTGAGAGGAGATATGTATTATCTTCAGTCTCGAGAAAATTGATTTTATGTAATGTACTCACTTTTGCCCAAGATCACAGATGATAGACTGAGCTTGAAGTATTCATTAACATCCATTGGAGCTCGGATTGAGAGATCGAAACGAGATTTCGACAAATAATAACACAGAAGGAGTATAGTACTTTGCCATATCGTTAGTATGTGCCTTATCTTCTGCAATAAACAAGTAATGACAGACATTTTTCAATGTAATTCTGCAATTTATTAAGGGCAATCAATAGCTGATGAATTGAGAATTGCTGTCGGGTTTGCAGCGTCATAAGTGAGTTGTGCTGAGAATGTGCTTTTACCATTAAGTATTGACCCATCTTCCCTGAGTTGCTAGTTTAATAGCACACGATTTCAGGATTCTGTCGCAGTTTCAACCGCGTAAAAATGTAAGTGAAGTGAATCATTGTGGACTCTGCTGTGTTTTGGCAAAGGAAGCGAATTTTAACATGGCAACAAGAGAAGTGTATGTGTCGCACACGAAAATGAGTAAGAAGTGTGGTAAAATAGCCGCGCGGGATTAGCCGAGCGGTCTTGGCGCTGCAGTCGTGGACTGTGCGGCTGATCCCGGTGGAGGTTCGAGTCCTCCCTCGGGCATGTGTGTGTGTGTGTGTGTGTGTGTGTTTGTCCTTAGGATAATTTAGGTTAAGTAGTGTGTAAGCTTAGGGACTGATGACCTTAGCAATTAAGTCCCATAAGATTTCACACACAATTGAACATTTTTTTGTGGTAAAATAAATCGCCACTTCTGTTGAAATTTCCCGTAATCCTGTAACCCACTGCGTTTTTAATACTGACGGCTGGAACTGAGATCTATCGAAAGATTTTCTTTCTCTTCCTCACAAATCTGAGGAATATGGAAAAAAATTCACATCAAATAGTATACCATACTTATATTCGTATTCCTGTAAAGAATGGAGAAATGAACACTCCATCTCAAACATCTTTTAGTTCGTCAACGATACTGATGATCTGGTTTCGCATTAACTGGTATTCGACAGGGCTGTGCAAGTCGTGAGAGCGTTCACAGCCACTGATTAGTTTTTGCATGAAAAATAATTAGGAAAAATAGGATTTCATACAATGGACTGACACTTCGTTGCCACGCCTTCCGTCAGCCACAAGACAACCTGGTAGAGTAAGAGACCACGAACACGGTTGTCGTTCGTGTAGCTCGAGAAACGGACGGGAATTGCATTGTTGCCAGTTATTCTTGCCATTTCCAAGCGATAGCTGCAGTACGCACACACACGAATGTTTTGTGTTTTATCTAAGCGTGTATACTGCAAATTATGTCTCTCATTTGCCTGTGTAGAATCTGCTCTCAGCCACGACAGGTCGCAACAAATGGAACAAAATCGCACTGAATAACTCGCTACGATCAGGTTTAATGCTCGCATTGTGTACGACATTCTACATCTACATCTGCATGGATACTCGGCAAATCACACCTAAAGTGCCTGGCAGAGGGTTCATCGAACCACCTTCACGATTCTCTATTATTCCAATCTCGTACAGCGTGCGGGAAGAATGAACACCTATATCTTTCCGTACGAGCTCTAATTTCCCTTATTTTATCTTGGTGATCGTTCCTCCCTATGTAAGTCGGTGTCAGCAAAATATTTTCGCATTCGGAGGAGAAACTTGGTGATTGGAATTTCGTGAGAAAATTTCGTCGCAACGGAAAACGCCTTTCTTTTAATGATTTCCAGCACAAATCCTGTATCATTTCTGTGATACTCTCTCCCATATTTCGCGATAATACAAAACGTGCTGCCTTTCTTTGAACTTTTTCGATGTACTCAGTCACTCCAATCTGGTAAGGATCCCACACCGCGCAACAGTATTCTAGAAGAGGACGAACAAGCGTAGTGTAGGCAGTCTGCTTAGTAGGTCTGTTGCATTTTCTAAGTGTCCTGCCAATAAAACGCAGTCCTTGGTTAGCCTTTCCCACAACATTTTCTATGTGCTCCTTTCAATTTAAATTGTTCGTAATTGTAATATCTAGGTATTTAGTTGAATTTACGGCTTTTCGATTAGACTGATTTATCGTGTAACCGAAGTTTAGCGCGTTCCTTTTAGCACCCATGTGGATGACCTCACACTTTTCGTTATTTAAGGTCAATTCACAGCAAAGCGTTCAGAACACTAGAGAACGCTGATGGGTTGTCGGAGAATGTCGGAGAATGCGTCACGTATGTGTGCAGAACGAGCCTAAACTCGACAAGCATCGTTTGTGATTCCAATTGAGCAGCTTCAAAGAGACTTAAGAATCTTAAGTTGGGTAGGACGTCAAACGCGCCGACTTGGAGCACGAAAGGCACCACAGGACATTTTAACTTACACTGTCTACACTTCTACAAATAAATTTATAAAACTTTATCGCCCTGACCAGGAAGGACTCAGGATTCTCACTCATAGCAGTAGAACTTCAAACACAAAAGAAAATAACTTTTTTTACATGTGCAATCTCATCCTTTTTTTTTCACTTACTATTGGCTGCATTTGTTGCTATAGGTACACTTTTCTCCACAAGTAAGAGGATTCTTCGATGGATTTTGCACAGCATGCAATCCATAGTTACAGGTGTATAAAACTCTAGAATTTATTTTATTTCTGAAAAAATTAATGAGCTGTTACAATTTTAAACTTCATATTTAGAAAAAACTCAAATTTTATAGTTATTTACCTCAATTTTTACCACAGTTTTTAATAAATCTGGAAAATTCTAGAGTTTCATACACCTGTAAGTATGGTTGTATGCTGTGCAAAATTCATCGAAGAATCTCTCTTACTTGTGAAGAAAAGTGTACCTACAGCGACAAATGCAGCCAATAATAAGTAAAAGAATGATGAAATTTCACATGTGAAAAAAATTATTTTGTTATGTTTTTTGAACTTCCACTGCTACGAGTGTGAATCCTGAATCCTTCCTTTCCTGGTCATGCTGACAAAGTTTTATAAATTTGTATGTAAAAGTGTAGACAGTGGAAATTAAAATGTCCTGTGGTGCCTCTCCTGCTCCAAATCGGTCCGTTTCACGTCCTACCCGCGGAGGTGTCCGTAGCGCTTACTGTGCTGATAGAATCTCATCACTGGTCGAACAGTTCCTGCAGCCTTCAAGAACGTGCCCCACAAATGCTTTATCTCACAACATCTGCGTGTGATGTTTGTGTTGTCTGCAACGTTTTACTGGACATCGTATGCGGAACATAAATGTAATATTAGGTGTAGTCCAAGGAAGCGTTATAGGACTTGTATTCGCCATATAGTTACCAATAGGGTCAGCCGTTGGGGGACCTGCAGGGGTGTATTGGAAACTGCGACCACTAAAATTTGCGCTCAGAAAGGGTCCAGAAAGGATCCACTAATCCATTTGTCCGGCAAGTAGAAGAGGTAAGCTGCGCTACCGCAAGGTTCCCGAGCTCGTATTTTCAGGTCATACTATACAGAACGCTGTGAACTAGGAAATCCAATTTTAAGAGCGCATTGACATTTTCCTGCAAGAAATCGATACACGTTGCAAAACAATGGAGCGTATATCAGATGCTGTTTCAGATCCTAGTCATTTGATTCAAAATCCAGAGACGAAACTTCCCACGATCGCACAAAAATCGGTTGACGGTTATTATGAGATTCCTGACGACGGTATCCTTGAAGGCATTTCACGACTAAGAAATGACTCAAGCATGATTTATTTATCAGTTAGTCAATAAAAAATGGGCTGGTTAAAGACATCGGTACTGATGAGGCAATTTCAAAATTTTGCAGCCGAGAAAGAAGGAAGAAGTTCTAAGCTACGTGAGATGATGATTGGTTTATGGGGAGCTCAACTGCGCGGTTATCAGCGCCCGTACAAATTCCCAACCTTTGCTCAGTCCAATCTCGCCACTTTCAGGAATGATGAGGACAACGCGAGCACCCAGTCATCTCGAGGCAGGTGAAAATCCCTGACACCGCCAGTAATCGAACCCGGGACCCCCTGATCGGGAGGCGAGAACGTGACCGCGAGACCACGAGCTGCTGACTCTAAGCTACGTGCTGATCATCTATCACTAAGGAGATCTTCGGTTACTTGTTCTGCTTCCTTAGTAATCGGTAAAACTGTGTGTGTATGTTTTTTAAAATGAGTTTTACTTATTTGTTTTCATCCATACGAACTTTAGTTAACTTTATACTTTCATTACTTAATCACGCATGTGAAAAAAGGCCTATAGCTACATAAATGCTTTATTTTATGCTTTTGCGAGATTGGCAATTTGGGGAACCAAACTACCTAGCTGCACCACAGTATAAACGTCAGTCTGAATGGCCATTGAAACTTCTATATCGGAACTGTCGTGACAGAAATGCACAAGTCGCACGATGTCAACTCTACGACAGCTAGAGTGGTACTAAGGCCGTTTGTTCAGACCGTAGGCTACTGTGGTAGAGATCTATAGGGTTGCAGTTCGAACGTGTCTGGAACGCGGGTAGTCTAGGGTGATTACGACGGAACGGTAGCGGATAAGCCGTGGCACAAAGGGAGCACGTACTGGACGCAGATTTCACTGGGCGCAATTTTCATGCATTCGCCGACAGATGCTGGGGGTCTGCGGAGGGGTGGGGGAGGGGGGGAGGGGGGGAGAAGGAGGAATTGTGCGAAGGGGGCAGGGCAACCACACAAGTGAGAATCCAGTTACCTTGCGTACACAGAAAAGAACCAACAAACAGCGGGATCCGATTTTTGTGACCTAAAATACACTACTGGCCATTAAAATTGCTACACCAAGAAGAAATGCAGATGATAAACGGGCATTCATTGGACAAATATATTATACTAGTACTGACATGTGATTACATTTTCACGCAATTTGGGTGCATAGGACCTGAGAAATCAGTACCCAGAACAACCACCTCTGGCCGTAATAACCGCATTGATACGCCTGTGCATTGAGTCAAGCAGAGCTTGGATGGCGTGTACAGGTAGAGCTGCCCATGCAGCTTCAACACGATACCACAGTTCGTCACGAGTAGTGACTGGCGTATTGTGACGAGCCAGTTGCTCGGCCACCATTGAACAGACGTTTTCAGTTGGTGAGAGATCTGAAGAATGTGCTGGCCAGGGCAGCAATCGAACATTTTCTGTATCCAGAAAGCCCCGTACAGGACTTGCAACATGCGGTCTTGCATTATCCTGCTGAAATGTAGGGTTTCGCAGGGATCGAATGAAGGGTAGATTCAAATGGTTCAAATGGCTCTGAGCACTATGGGACTCAACATCTTAGGTAATAAGTCCCCTAGAACTTAGAACTACTTAAACCTAACTAACCTAAGGACATCACACGCACCCATGCCCGAGGCAGGATTCGAACCTGCGACCGTAGCAGTCGCGCGGTTCCGGACTGCGCGCCTAGAACCGCGAGACCACCGCGGCCGGCATGAAGGCTACAGCCACGCGTCGTAACACATCTGAAATGTAACGTCCACTGTTCAAAGTGCCGTCAATGCGAGCAAGAGGTGACAGACACGTGTAACCAATGTCATCCCATACCATCACGCCGGGTGATACGCCAGTATGGCGATGACGAATACACGCTTCCAATGTGCGTTCATCGCGATGTCGCCAAACACGGATGCGACCATCATGATGCTGTAAACAGAACCTGGATTCATCTGAAAAAATGACGTTTTGCCATTCGTGCATCCCGGTTCGTCGTTGAGTACACCATCGCAGGCGCTCCTGTCTATGATGCAGCGTCAAGGGTAACCGCAACCACGGTCTCCGAGCTGATAGTCCATGCCGCTGCAAACGTCGTCGAACTGTTGGTGCAGATGGTTGTTGTCTTGCAAACGTCCCCATCTGATGACTCAGGGATCGAGACGTGGCTGCACGATCCGATACAGCCATGCGGATAAGATGCCTGTCATCTCGACTGCTAGTGATACGAGGCCGTTGGGATCCAGCACGGCGTTCCGTATTACCCTCCTGAACCCACCGATTCCATATTCTGCTAACAGTCATTGCATCTCGACCAACGCGAGCAGCAATGTCGCGATACGATAAGCCGCAATCGCGATAGGCTACAAGCCTACCTTTATCAAAGTCGAAAACGTGATGGTACGCATTTCTCCTGCTTACACGAGGCATCACAACAACGTTTCACCAGGAAACGCCGGTCAACTGCCGTTTGTGTATGAGAAATCTGTTGGAAACTTTCTTCATGTCAGCACGTTATAGGTGTCGCCACCGGCGGTAACCTTGTGTGAATGCTCTGAAAAGCTAATCATTTGCATATCAGAGCATCTTCTTCCTGTCGGTTAAATTTCGCGTCTGTAGCACGTCATCTTCGAGGTGTAGCATTTTAATGGCCAGTAGTGTACTTGGAAAATTATCGCTATACTGAAATGAAAGTTTCAAGAAAATGGCGGAAAAATTACATGTTGTGTGATAAAGTTCACTCGAGCTTCCAGCCACATCAAGAGGCGACTACATCAGCTGTCTACGGAGCTGTGACAACACTGTCTCGTTGCGGTAGAGATGTTTACAAAATCGCGTTACGCTATTGGTTGAGGAAGGAGAGCGAAACTGCCGCACTGAAACTGTCAGGGATCCACTTACACTAACTCAGGTACACTAACGTGAGGTAACTTTTAGCAGTACATATCGGTACGAACTAGAGGTTTAGAACTTCTGTAGGCTCTCGGAGACTACCATAAGTAAGCTTTGGTTCGTTAAGGTCGTACCCACGTTACCTGTACATAAGGTGAGTTGCAAACCAATAGTACATTACCTCATAACGACTGCTTTCTTTAGGTACATAATCAGTGTATCATTGGGCTCATCTAAATATAGGAAGCTGTGAACTGTCTAGAAACTGAGTGACGAGATATAAAAGGCCAGGTAAACAACAGAACATATTTGACCCACATAGTTATGCTCCTGTCTGTTACTTAATAGTATACAGCATATATAGCAAAAATTAAATTTTCAAAATTCAGATTTTATTCGAAAATTGTTGACTTGTAACGTCAAACGGAGGGATGTTGTGGTAAAAACAACGATACAGAATTATCACATAGCGCTAGAAAACGCAATTTCCTCAACAAAAAGTGAAATAAAACAAGCCTACAAAACAAAAATATATCAAACATCGCTTCAGTATTTCGTGGAACTTTTATAAAACACGTTTTCGTTATTCCGAAACAACTTTCGCATTTAGCAGAAATAACCCGAAACTCTTGCCTTTCATCACGATGGAAAACGTCCTACTGAGTACAAAATAACAATTATAGATATATTTTTTATGTTTGTGCATGTAAACTGTACTTGCATCAGAAATAATTGCTTTCGTTACATAAATGTGCAGAAGTTACACGAGCAACCAATTTTCAATACTTATAAAATGAGATTAATATTCTGTAACGACATAAAGTACACATTGGACTAACACTGCCTAATGTGCGGTTCTACACTCATGCTCATAAATTCATGATAATAGCAGAATGTGGTGCCACACAACGTGGCACTACACAAAACTGGCGCTAATAGCATAGGCACATAGGGAACACACACGACATAGGTCTGTAAGTCCACGATATTCGTGATAAGTTGAGAAAACCGGCTCAAAACACATGTGCTACAAAACGCCACTGTTTCCTGCACATGTACCCCGACATCAATACGGGATATTATTATCATGCACACGTACACAGGCCACACAACGGGTTGGCATACTCTGGATCAGGTGGTCGAGCAGCTGCTGGGGTACAGCCTCCCATTCTTGCACCAGTGCCTGTCGGAGCTCCTGAAGTGTCGCAGGGGTTTGAAGACGTGCAGCGATACGTCGACCAATACCATCCCAGACGTGCTCTATTGGGTTTAGGCCTGGAGAACAGGCAGGCCACTCCATTCACCTGATATCTTCTGTTTCAAGGTATTCCTCCACGATGGGAGCTCGGTGGGGCAAAATGACGTCCCGATTACGTGACCTGTTACAGTTCCTCCGTCAAAGACATGCAGGGGTGTACGTGTACCAATCATAATCTCACCCCACTTCATAAAACCATACAGGTCCCTCTCAAGGACATTATGCGGTTGGTATCTGGTTCCTGGTTCACGGCAGATTCAAACCCGGCGAGAATCACTGTTTAGACTATACCTGGACTCGTCAGTGAACATAACCTGGGACCACTGTTCCAATGACCATGTACTGTGTCCTTAACAGCAGGCTTTACGGGCTCTCCTGTGACCAGGGGTCAGTGGAATGTACCTTGCAGGTCTCTGGGCGAATGAACCATGTCTGTTCAGTCGCCTGTAGACTGTGTGTCTGGAGAAAACTGTTCCAGTGGCTGCGGTAAGGTCCCGAGCAAGGCTACCTGTAGTACTCCGTGGTCGTCTGCGGTCACTGATGGTGAGATATCGGTCTTCTTGTGGTGTTGTACACTGTGGACGTCCCGTACTATAGCGTCTGGACACGTTTCCTGTCTGCTGGAATCGTTGCCATAATCTTGAGATCACCCTTCGTGGCACACAGAGGGCCTGCGCTACGACCTGCTGTCTTTGGCCAGCCTCCAGTCGCCCTAGTATTCTACCCCTCATAACGTCATCAATATGTGTTCTTTGAGCCATTTTCAACGCACAGTCACCAGCAGCACGTCTGAAAACGTCTCGCTGCACCGTACTCTCACATGCGCTAATACCCCTCTGCGTGTGTGAACTGCTGCCGGCCGGTCGGGGTGGCCGAGCGGTTCTAGGCGCTACAGTCTGGAACCTCGCGACCGCTACGATCGCAGGTTCGAATCCTGCCTTGGGCATGGATGTGTGTGATCTCCTTAGGTAAGTTAGGTTTAATTAGTTCTAAGTTCTAGGGGGACTCATGACCTCAGAAGTTGAGTCCCATTGTGCTCAGAGCCATTTGAACTATTTGACTGCTGCCGGCGCCACCGTGCGACGACCGCAGGTGAAATGCACCGCATGGTCATACCCCGAAGTGATTTAAACCCGCAAGCCACACACCAGAGCGTTTTTTCACCATGTATCAGCATTAGCCTTCATTTATGAGCATCAGTGTACCACCCTTTGAAACCATATTGGTAAAGCGACCAATTTTACAAGTAATTGATTACGTGTGGTCCAATACATCACTTGTTTCAAAGTGCTCCTTATTACATGCAAAGAAGCACTCGTTGAAGGGTTCTCTTCAACGTGATCCTGTGTGACTTCTTACAGTTAGTCTGTATGGTGCCTCCTTGGAGGATCACAGTCACACCCGCTGATGGCGAAGGTAACCCTTTCTGGAAGCCGTTGCCTAATTGTGTCGAAAAGGGTATGCGACAGAATCTGACGCGTTAATAAACGCGATTACTGTGAGCTTGGCCACTCGTAACGATCATTCCCCAAACGTGTACTCAACCACGTTGCTCTAAGACTCACATACACTAGAATGAGCCTCGAACCAGATCAGAGACGTAGGACCGACACCAAATAAGGCGATCCGACTTAACCACCTCTCACCATGACTACACTATTCCATACCTAGTCACAAAACATGTTTTCAACGGGTTCCTTTTCAGAATACATTCGCCTTCAGAAAAGAACAGCTCGAACGACCAGCGGTAGGAGGTTCGTATTCGTATGACATGCATAATTAATATGTTCTTCAGAAATGATAAGCATTTGTACAATGTCAGTTCGCGGGTTGAAGGTCAACATCGATATCGCAGTGCAAAACCACGTACCAGTAAAATGTGCCCGCGGCTATCGTCGTCCCTATAACCCGAAGGTAATGGATCAGCCTGGCTTGAGCAGGCGTGCAGGAAGCCCTGCAGAGCTATGCGCGAACCGTACCGTCAAATCAGTGAGTTTGGAAGAGGGCGCTGAGACGGCCGCTAGATCCGCTGAGCAGAACAGGTGATTAGGATTGTGGAAAGGGCCAAATAAGGTGTCGCTCAGGTTCACTCAAAATTGTAATTTATTGTAATTTAATAACACCTTTAAACCAAAGCGGCACAAAGCCGGACCTTTAGAACTACGAGTTTCAAAAGGCATCATTTCACGGCTGAAGGCCACCAAAAAAGAAATCTTAAAGCAATAAGATAACTCTCAAGTGGTAAAAACATGCAGTAAAAATTGCAAATAAAATAATTAATACACACATTATATATATATATATATATATATATATATATATATATATATATATATATATATATATATATATAGCGTGGCTGAGAGCCTCAAGGCAAATAGAAACAATACAAATATATACAATATGCAATAGAAATGGCTGAAGGGCCACAATAAAATTTTCAAGATTTAAAAATAAATTACTATAACGTTTCAAACGCAGAAAGCCACAAAGTTTTTTTTTTTATTTTTTATTTTTTTAGAATAAGGGTTCAAGTGGCTGAAGGCCCACAATTCATTTTCCAAAATTCAAAAATACATAAAATCCAGTAAAAGCAAGATTTTTTACATCATTGGCTATCATAGATTATAAATAGACAATTAAACACTGGTGAGAAGAAAAATAAAGAGCCGGCCGCGGTGGTCTCGCGGTTCTAGGCGCGCAGTCCGGAACCGTGTGACTGCTACGGTCGCAGGTTCGAATCCTGCCTCGGGCAAGGATGTGTGTGATGTCCTTAGGTTAGTTAGGTTTAAGTAGTTCTAAGTTCTAGGGGACTGATGACCACAGCTGTTAAGTCCCATAGTGCTCAGAGCCATTTGAACCATTTTGAAAATAAAGAAAACAGCACTCAGAAGCCTCCAGGGAGGTCGGTCTGCCCTCGTTCACTTAGGTGAGACAGGTGGTGAGCCCGACTACACTCGATCCGATGGAACCCAACCAGGGGACAGCCACGAACTGTCCAACAAAACGACTTGCTTGCCACCGGTCAGTACATGAGAACTCAAACACCAAAAGCTAAGAATGTGCTTATCCACAATGAAATATGTATTAAGCTGTGAAAACTACACACCATGTTGGGCAGCGGCAACAGGTGAGGAAAGGACACTGCCTGAAATTACGTTAGTGGCCGGGGCAGGTAACCGGAACACTAACGGCCACAAGGCAGAAAATTCCGCTGGTGCACTTGAATTGTTTTTTTTTTTAGTCATCAGTCTACTGACTGGTTTGATGCGGCCCGCCACGAATTCCTTTCCTGTGCTAACCTCTTCATCTCAGAGTAGCACTTGCAACCTACGTCGTCAATTATTTGCTTGACGTATTCCAATCTCTGTCTTCCTCTACAGTTTTTGCCCTCTACAGCTCCCTCTAGTACCATGGAAGTCATTCCCTCATGTCTTAGCAGATGTCCTATCATCCTGTCCCTTCTCCTTATCAGTGTTTTCCACATATTCCTTTCCTCTCCGACTCTGCGTAGAAGCTCCTCATTCCTTACCTTATCAGCCCACCTAATTTTCAACATTCGTCTATAGCACCACATCTCAAATGCTTCGATTCTCTTCTGTTCCGGTTTTCCCACAGTCCATGTTTCACTACCATACAATGCTGTACTCCAGACGTACATCATCAGAAATTTCTTCCTCAAATTAAGGCCGGTATTTGATATTAGTAGACTTCTCTTGGCCAGAAATGCCTTTTTTGCCATAGCGAGTCTGCTTTTGATGTCCTCCTTGCTCCGTCCGTCATTGGTTATTTTACTGCCTAGGTAGCAGCATTCCTTAACTTCATTGACTTCGTGACCATCAATCCTGAAGTTAAGTTTCTCGCTGTTCACATTTCTACTACATCTCATTACCTTCGTCTTTCTCCGATTCACTCTCAAACCATACTGTGTACTCATTAGACTGTTCATTCCGTTCAGCAGATCATTTAATTCTTCTTCACTTTCACTCAGGATAGCAATGTCATCAGCGAATCGTATCATTGATGTCCTTTCACCTTGTATTTTAACTCCACTCCTGAACCTTTCTTTTATTTCCATCATTGCTTCCTCGATGTACAGGTTGAAGAATTGTAGTCAACCAATATACTTAATTCCACCGTATGGTGGCTGAATTTCAGCAATACAGACACTCGGTGTTTCTCACAGGAAAACCTCCCCAACAGTGAACCACCGAAACGAACCACGCAACACGAATGGACGTGGCTTGGGTACTTGAAACCACTACTCAACTTTGACGTCCTGGGTCGGTGAACCACGAAGCTCGTAGCGATCGGACAGCTCCACACATGCTCCGACACTGCGCAGGGACCGCCAACGGACCCAGCCGACTGCACCGCGCGGAGATACCTTCCCTGGTCCGCAGCAACCGACCGTCCACCCGCTGATCCGTCCGCGTCTGCTGCTCCGTCGCGACTGCCCCGCTGGTGCGTCTCCCACTCACTTCCAGACACACGACTGCGGAAATACTGGCTCGGACCCAACCGTGCAGAGGAAACACGCACGCTGGCTAAGCGAGATCCCTGTACCATATAACGACCGATGGTAGCTGAAGGGGACCAGAAGCGCTCAGAGAACCAGTTACACGTCGCGCGATGAGACGGACCACTGCCCTCACAATACCGACAACATCTAAAATAGTCATCAGTGGAAATAACAGCAACTACACACGCAACCTGACAAACAGTTGCACGAAGACCTGAACGATACCCAGCAGTCACTAAGCGCGCACGAAGACAAATCGGGAGTTGATGCTCACACACACGGCTGACTCATGAACGATCGGCGAGCCAAAACGGGTCGTCCGGTAGGACGACCAACCGACGATCCACCAAGACCGTGGTCCGGCTCAAGTGATGCGTGGCGGCAACGGTCGGGCGAGCCATGTCGACGCAGACCTCACTGCTCCAACCTGACTGCACCAGTGCCGCATAGCAAATCCCCGACTGCCAGGCCCGGACTGCGCTCCAGACACGTTCCAACTGACAGGCAGACCCGAACTCACGACCCGAACTGACTTACAACAGACAACGATCGGGAAGTAATAGCAGCCGAGCAAAGATACTGCGAGAGGAGGCGCATTATTGGCATGAGGGAATGTGATGCATCCATCTGGTAAATTGCTGCCCGTGTGGGGCGATGTACACTCCTGGAAATTGAAATAAGAACACCGTGAATTCATTGTCCCAGGAAGGGGAAACTTTATTGACACATTCCTGGGGTCAGATACATCACATGATCACACTGACAGAACCACAGGCACATAGACACAGGCAACAGAGCATGCACAATGTCGGCACTAGTACAGTGTATATCCACCTTTCGCAGCTGGATGTAGTCCTGTGGAACGGCTTGCCATGCCATTTCCACCTGGCGCCTCAGTTGGACCAGCGTTCGTGCTGGACGTGCAGACCGCGTGAGACGACGCTTCATCCAGTCCCAAACATGCTCAATGGGGGACAGATCCGGAGATCTTGCTGGCCAGGGTAGTTGACTTACACCTTCTAGAGCACGTTGGGTGGTACGGGATACATGCGGACGTGCATTGTCCTGTTGGAACAGCAAGTTCCCTTGCCGGTCTAGGAATGGTAGAACGATGGGTTCGATGACGGTTTAGATGTACCGTGCACTATTCAGTGTCCCCTCGACGATCACCAGTGGTGTACGGCCAGTGTAGGAGATCGCTCCCCACACCATGATGCCGGGTGTTGGCCCTGTGTGCCTCGGTCGTATGCAGTCCTGATTGTGGCGCTCACCTGCACGGCGCCAAACACGCATACGACCATCATTGGCATCAAGGCAGAAGCGACTCTCATCGCTGAAGACGACACGTCTCCATTCGTCCCTCCATTCACGCCTGTCGTGACACCACTGGAGGCGGGCTGCACGATGTTGGGGCGTGAGCGGAAGACGGCCTAACGGTGTGCGGGACCGTAGCCCAGCTTCATGGAGACGGTTGCGAATGGTCCTCGCCGATACCCCAGGAGCAACAGTGTCCCTAATTTGCTGGGAAGTGGCGGTGAGGTCCCCTACGGCACTGCGTAGGATCCTACGGTCTTGGCGTGCATCCGTGCGTCGCTGCGGTCCGGTCCCAGGTCGACGGGCACGTGCACCTTCCGCCGACCACTGGCGACAACATCGATGTACTGTGGAGACCTCACGCCCCACGTGTTGAGCAATTCGGCGGTACGTCCACCCGGCCCCCCGCATGCCCACTATACGCCCTCGCTCAAAGTCCGTCAACTGCACATACGGTTCACGTCCACGCTGTCGCGGCATGCTACCAGTGTTAAAGACTGCGATGGAGCTCCGTATGCCACGGCAAACTGGCTGACACTGACGGCGGCGGTGCACAAATGCTGCGCAGCTAGCGCCATTCGACGGCCAACACCGCGGTTCCTGGTGTGTCCGCTGTGCCGTGCGTGTGATCATTGCTTGTACAGCCCTCTCGCAGTGTCCGGAGCAAGTATGGTGGGTCTGACACACCGGTGTCAATGTGTTCTTTTTTCCATTTCCAGGAGTGTATTTTGGTAGTGCGACGGGTGTGTGCAGAATGGTTCACGGAAGGCTGTAGAATAAGACCAGATGGGTCAGGTCGCACAACCTAGACCACCATCCAATAAGATGGCATCCTAATGGCATGCGAATGGCCCTGCAGGACAGATCTGCGTCCTCCAAGGCTCCGGCGCAACAGTGAAAGAGTGTATCACAACATACACTATGAGAGATGACAGTCGCGGCATGGGTTACCTACGCGTCGTCCACTTCACTGCCTACCTTTGATCAATGTGCAGAAACATGACGCACGGCAATAGTGTATGGAACGACGTTACTGAGGACGATAATGGCATCAGATAGTGTTTTCGGTCGAATCCTGGTTCTGTTGGTTTGTACGCTACTCGCCATTAAAATTGCTACATCACGAAGATGACGTGCTACAGACGTGAAATTTAACCGGCAGGAAGAAGATGCTGTGATATGCAAATGATTAGCTTTTCAGAGCATTCACACAAGCTTGGCGCCGGTGGGGACACCTACTACGTGCTGACATGAGGAAAGTTTCCAACCGATTTCTCATACACAAACAGCAGTTGACCGGCATTTCCTGGTGAAACGTTGTTGTGATGTCTCATGTAAGGAGGAGAAATGCGTTCCAACACGTTTCCGACTTTGATAAAGGTCGGATTGTAGCCTATCGCGTTGCGGTTTATCGTAGCGCGACATTGCTGCTGGCGTTGGTCGAGATCCAATGACTGTTAGCAGAATATGGAATCGGTGGATTCAGGAGGGTAATACGGAACGCCGTGCTGGATCCCAACAACCTCGTAGCACTAGGAGTCGAGATGACAGGCATCTTATCCGCATGGTTGTAATGGATCGTACAGCCACGTCTCGAACCCTGAGTCAACAGATGGGGACGTTTGCAAGACAACAACCATCTGCACCAACAGTTCGACGACGTTTGCAGCAGCATGGAATATCAGCTCTGAGACCGTGGCTGCGGTTAGACTTGACGCTGCATCACAGACAGGAGCGCCTGCGATGGTGTACTCAACGACGAACCTGGATGCACGAATGGCAAAACGTCATTTATTCGGATGAATCCAGGTTCCGTTTACAGCATCATGATGGTCGCATCCGTGTTTGGCGACATCGCGGTGAACTCACATTGGAAGCGTGTATTCGTCATCGCCATACTGGCGTATCACGCTGCGTGATGGTATGGGGTGCCATTGGTTTCACGTGTCGGTCACCTCTTGTTCGCACTGACGGCACTTTGAACAGTGGACGTTACATTTCAGATGTGTTACGACCCGTGGCTCTACCCTTCATTCGATCCCTACATTTCACCAGGATAATGAATGACCGCATGTTGCACGTCCTGTACGGGCCTTTCTGGATACATAAAACGTTCGACTGCTGCTCTTGCCAGCACATTCTCCACATCTCTCACCAATGGAAAACCTCTGATCAATGGTGGCCGAGCAACTGGCTCGTCACAATACTCCACTCACTACTCTTGATGAACTGTGGTATCGTGTTGAAGCTGCATGGGCAGCTGTACCTGTACACGCCAACCAAGCTCTGTTTGACTCGATGCCCAGGCGTATCAAGGTCGTTATTACGGCCAGAGGTTGTTGTTCTGGGTACTGATTTCTCAGGATCTATGCACCCAAATTGCGTGAAAATGTAATCTCATGTCAGTTCTAGTATAATATATTTGTCAAATAAATACCCATTTATCATCTGCATTTCTTCTTGGTGTAGCAATTTTAATGACCAGTAGTGTAATTGGTGGATGGATTTCGTTTCGTCGCAGACAGGGGGAACGACTTGATAGTGACTGGATTTGCGCAAGACAAACAGCGCAAGTCAAGAACTTGTTGTGTGAGAGGCTATTGAGTACAACCCAAATCGCAGTTGGTGCGTACAAATGGCTCTGAGCACTATGCGACTTAACTTCTGAGGTCATCAGTCGCCTAGAACTTAGAACTAATTAAACCTAACTAATCCAAGGACATCACACACATCCATGCCCGAGGCAGGATTCGAACCTGCTACCGTAGCGGTCGCTCGTCTCCAGACTGTAGCGCCTAGAGCCGCACGGCCACTGCGGCCGGCGCAGTTGATGAATGTCCAGGGCACTGTGACCTACGTGAATGGCATCCTACAACCTGTAGCCATAGCCTGTCTGCACGACACCCCAGACGCAATTTTTCAGCAAGACAATGCACTACCCCATGTTGCTACACAAACAAGTGCCTTCTTGCTGTTACATGATGACTGCCTACTGCCGTGGTCCGTCAGAACACCAGACTTGTCGCCAACACAAAATGTATGAGATATGATGAAACGGCAGGAGCAGCACTGTGACCTAATACCAACCACAGATGAACTTTGGAACCAGGTGAATGCGGCATGGATGGCCACACCACAGGACGGCATTCGCGCCTTATACACGTCGATGCTATCATGTGTGGAACAAGATATCAGAGCCCATGAGGATCCTTTGCCCCCTAGGCAACAGGGCACATGCTGAACCGAGGTGACTGGAATGCTAATCATTTCCGTAGAACATAAAAATGTATGTGTCCTGTGGATATGAACGTCCTGTCTCGTCCTATCTCGGGTCGTGAGTACTGCTTGGGTAGTTCAGTTGGTTACCGGCACGGTAGCTCAGCGTGTTCGGTCAGAGGGCGAGCTGCCCTGTATAATAAAAAAAGGAGTAAATGTATCAACGATGATCTTGAACGAGTGATGTGGGACGTCCACCCGGCACAAATGGAATCAACTGTAACGCACAAAACTGAGAGAACTACAAAGAAATGTTGGTAGAGCATTTGCCGGTAAAAGGTACCGAGGATGTCCTTTTTCATAAGCTACTGACCTCACTTTTCCTCAGTTCCTCGTTTAATAAAGCACTTTTCAGAAATCTCTCACAATTGCGTCTGCACAACAACTTAATGAGGTTATATTGTGTGAACTCCGCTGTGTTTGGCAACAGAAGCAAATTTCAACGTGGAAACAAGAGAAATGTGTAGTTGAGACCTTGTACTTAGGGAAAGGCAAGATTCAGTGTGGACGGGGCCGTAATCAGTTACCACTGGTTACTCAGTTTTTTAAAAAAAGGTCATGTACACTTTATTTGGAAACAATTCCAAATAAAGTTAACAATAAGGAACAATTATCAAATTTGACTGTTAAGACAAAATGTGTAATTAAAAAAATTCTTAAGCAAGTTGCACTCACAGCTGAAGGTTTTATTGACCAGAAATTCAAATTATTTGTTGGCTGAAGGCCCAAACAGTAATAATTCAAAATATATATATATATATATATATATATATATATATATATATATATATTCAAAAACCATCACAATCCAAATCCAGAGAGAGAAGTGGGGCCTCAGACAGTGCTCCAAAGACCGACCTGGGAAAGTCGCTCAACTTCGTAAACGATGAGACAGGCGGCCAAGAGTTGTATTCACTTAACCGGATGGCAACTCAGTGACAGTTTAAACGCAGACCAACACTCTTGCTAAATCTCCCTAACGTCTGTTAACCAACACAACGATGGAATAACCCAGGCAAGGCTGAACTGGCGCTCAGCACTTCGTCTTCAGAATCCGGTGTTTAGAACGCTGAGAAGCAGAAGGAACTACTATGACCAAAGTAGTCCAAAAGAAACAGAATATACGAACCACAATCAAGGAGGCTGTAGAACTACTCGACTTAATGGACAGCAGCAGCAAGGGGAGGACGTTAACTTCCAAGGCAGGTAACTGGGGCGTTAGCGGCCACTAGGCAGAGAAATACCGCTGGTTGTACATCATCAATAAACACAAGGAATTCAATGATTAATAATAAGAAATGGAGGATTCCTAATATTTCGTTAACTCCAAACACTCCACTCGTTGCTCTTCGCCTCAGCGACCCTGCGAGCAGCAACGCGCGAACAGACGGCGTGATCTCAAAATAGTGGAGGTCCCACTACTGGGTTAATGTTCGCTCAACTCACACGTTCTGTGTCCGGTGGACAACGAGGTTGTGGCCCTCGCAACTACAGCCCCTCGATCCGGCAGTGCCTGCGTGCCGCCAGCAGTCCCGGCATTTTTTCGCGGTGCCGGACCTCACTGCTGCTCTACCAAACCGAACTGCACCACACACTCCGACCTGGAAAACACCTTGACGTCCCTCCAAAGATAGTACCACCGTACTAGACATCGATAACCGCTGCTGCTGCCACTCGCGGATAGTGGCGCTACTATCCCTATTACACGATGCCGACCTACCAATGGCACCAACGCGAGCCGCAACACGGCTCAGTAGAGTTACGCAAATTTAGCCACTTGCGATGATTCTATGAAAGTTACAAGCAGTTAAAAAGTCATGCGAAAATAAATCGCTGTTTTTGGGGCATCTTCAGGGGAATTCTTTTTGGATACTAGCCAAAGCAGAGGTGACTGTAGAATTTTTCGAATGATCATCAAGCAAGTGGGAGCAAGGTAGGGCTCCGCTAAATAGTTACAAAAAATATGAGCACAGGCTTCAGTTTCAAATGGCACTTGCCCTGATGTGCTCAGCACAGTGACTGCCTGCAACCCCCACCAGTAGCACCCCCCCCCCCCCCCCCCACACACACACACACTCCCTCACAATTGCACATCTACTGGCCAAGTTATTCTGCGCACACTCTGTGACTGCAGCTCTCGACTGATAGTGACTGAACGAATTCTGATATCAAAACGGTATGTCACAGACATCCTGTGCCCTCGTGTCTTACCTCTCGTTAGTATCGAGATGCTATTTTGCAATGGGACAATGCCCATCGAGACATGGCATGTGTCTCTGCGAACA
This sequence comes from Schistocerca americana, assembly GCF_021461395.2. Lineage (NCBI taxonomy): Eukaryota > Metazoa > Arthropoda > Insecta > Orthoptera > Acrididae > Schistocerca > Schistocerca americana. Next base: position 142,041,195 of record NC_060128.1, on the reverse strand, counting down.
GCCAATGTGACGCTGAGGTACTCCTGTGGCTACCAAGATCCCCAGTTCTGTTCCCAATAGAAGATATGTGTGGGACCACCTCGGACGTCATCTCTGCCGCACTGCCAGTATCTGGGATATCAGGGACCAAATATAGCAATTGTGAGTCAGCTTGCCTCGGAGAGGATATGACAGCTTTATGGCAACATTCCCAATCGAATAAATGAATACATACAGGATAGAAAGGTGCGACTCTGTGCTGAGAAAGGTGGTCGTAATGCCAAGTTCTCTGTAAATATGATTCAGCTTTGTAATCGCTGAAATAACATCACAGACCGTCTCAGACGATTAATTTTCATTTCTCTCTTTCCTGCTCTCATGAGGGTCTTATCATCAGGCAGTGTATAAGGTTAAAAAATGTCAGAATAGGGCAAGATCATCTTTATAAGCAGACAATTATAGTGAAGCTACAGCCAGGATGTGTAAGCGCAGTGCAAGCGTTGAGCGGGAATGTGTGTCACAGGGGGCATGCAGGAGCGTCGCATGGCGCTCTGGCCCATTGCTCAGGCTTTGTGGCAGGTGATGAATCGCTTTAAACGAGAGTTATACGAGGTGCATTCAAGTTCTAAGGCCTCCGATTTTTTTTTCTCCGGACTGGAAAGAGATAGAAACATGCGCATTGTTTTAAAACGAGGCCGCGTTCATTGTCAATACGGCCCAGAGATGGCAGCACCGTACGGCAGATGGAATTTTACCGCCAGCGGCGAGAATGAGAACTGTTTTAAATACTTAAAATGGCGACGTTTTCCTTACTTGTACAGTGTGCAATCATTCGTTTTCTGAATTTGCGTGGTGTGAAACCAACTGAAATTCGTCGACAGTTGAAGGAGACATGTGGTGATGGAGTTATGGATGTGTCGAAAGTGCGTTCGTAGGTGCGACAGTTTAATAAAGGCAGAACATCATGTGACAACAAACCGAAATAACCTCGGGCTCGCACGAGCCGGTCTGACGACATGATCGAGAAAGTGGAGAGAATTGTTTTGGGTGATCGCCGAATGACTGTTGAACAGATCGCCTCCAGAGTTGGCATTTCTGTGGGTTCTGTGCACACAATCCTGCACGACGACCTGAAAATGCGAAAAGTGTCATTCAGGCGGGTGCCACGAATGCTGACGGACGACCACATGGCTGCCCGTGTTGCATGTTGTCGAGCAATGTTGCTGCGCAACGACACTTGAATGGGACTTTCTTTTCGTCGGTTGTGACAATGGATGAGACGTGGATGCCATTTTTCAATCCAGAAACAAAGCGCCAGTCAGCTCAATGGAAGCACACAGATTCACCGCCACCAAAAAAATTTCGGGTAACCGCCAGTGCTGAAAAAATGATGGTGTCCATGTTCTGGGACAGCGAGGGCGTAATCCTTACCCGTTGCGTCCCAAAGGGCACTACGATAACAGGTGCATCCTACGAAAATGTTTTGAAGAACAAATTCCTTCCTGCACTGCAACAAAACCGTCCGGGAAGGGCTGCGCGTGTGCTGTTTCACCGAGACAACGCACCCGCACATCGAGCTAACGTTACGCAACAGTTTCTTCGTGATAACAACTTTGAAGTGATTCCTCATGCTCCCTACTCACCTGACCTGGCTCCTAGTGACTTTTGGCTTTTTCCAACAATGAAAGACACTCTCCGTGGCCGCACATTCACCAGCCGTGCTGCTATTGCCTCAGTGATTTTCCAGTGGTCGAAACAGACTCCTAAAGAAGCCTTCGCCGCTGCCATGGAATCATGGCGTCAGCGTTGTGAAAAATGTGTACGTCTGCAGGGTGATTACGTCGAGAAGTAACGCCAGTTTCATCGATTTCGGGTGAGTAGTTAATTAGAAAAAAAAAATCGGAGGCCTTAGAACTTGAATACACCTCGTACTAATGAATTACTAGCGGCAGAAAAAAAATTGACACTTCAGAACGGTGTAATAGTACCATCTGCTGACAGTCCGCCCCCAGTTAGCAGAACTACACCCAACGCCGTTACGCCAGCTGAATTTTTAAACCCCGACAGTATACCTTACCCTAAAGCAAAACGAAACGCAATCAACTGGTTGAAAGGTCAAACGATGCATTACATCCTAACAAAAGAATCAAGTAATAGGGAGGACTTCTGGGTATACCTTACAACTGAGCACCAAAAGTTGATGTGTACTAAAAAATACAAAGAAAACTACGCAAATTTTTTAACTAAAGCAATACTGTAACCAATAGAAATGCGTAATTTACATTATCCATCGAAGCATTCCGTATATTAGACGAATGCTTTGTGGTACAAGGTTGCACTTCACGTAGCAAGAGGAGGATATCCAACAGCAAGTAATCAGAGAAGATCATAAATATAAACCAGTTAAGTCCATATGTATATATCACTTTGTTTTGAGGGAAGCATACGACACAGTGATGAAACTGGTATCTTCCTTTTATTTAGTTTCTTTCTTTCATTCCTTCTTTTCACAGAAAGACATATTTATATTATTTATGTGTAAAATCAGGCAGCAGAAGCCTACTTTAATTCATTACCATTCTGAAGAAGGGAATTTTACTTATCAGCAATAATGAGTTTGCTTCTTTCCGTTTTTCCACGCAAGGAGAAAGAAAATTGTAGATGCAGTTACGTTTCCATAACAATTATGTGAAAGCCTTCTCAATGGAATTTACGTTTATTTTTATTCAAGCCGTGTTGCAAACAAAGGCAACAGAAGGGGCATACTAGTTTGTCGGTCAGCAGAAGCGCGTTTCCACATCATTAAGTTACATTCTCTCTTTAAAGGCGGAGAAGCCGGGCCGAGAAGGCAAAAATTGGAGAGCGTAAAGGACGGGTTGAAGGGGAGGAAGGAAACCCGGCAAAAAAAAAAAAAAAAAAAAAAAAAAAAAAAAAAAAAAAAAAAAAAAAAAAAAAAAGTGGTCAGCGCGACAGAATGTCAGCACTAAGGGCCGGGGTTCGATTCCTGGCTGGATCGGAGATTTTCTCCACTCAGGGACTGGATGTTGTGTTGTCCTAATCATCACCATTTCATCCCCATCGACGCGCCAAGTCGACGAAGTGGCGTCAACTCGAAAGACTTGCACCCGGCGAACGGTCTACCCGACGGGAGGCCCTAGTCACATTTACACTTTCATCTGCTGAAAAGGTGTAATATCACATTCTATTACGGAAACAACTGTGTCAGATACTGTGCTGTTTGCAGAAATCATCCGAATCAAACATTATCATTTCATTATCTCTTAGTTTTATCATCTCTGTTGTCGAATGTTATGTTAAGGGCTCCGATTTTGTTCTCGCGCTAACAAAGACGAAGAGAAGTTATAACTGTGAATGTTACGTATTAGAACTCGAGAGTGAGAGTAAAAGTTTTATTCAAGGAAGAACGAGTGCTCATCTCTGATAAATAAATAGGCGAGACTCGAACGTAAATATTTCTCTTTTCAGTCATTTTAATTACCACAGAAAGTTTCAGGTACACTACGTAGACGTGGAGTTGCAGAGACGCTGGGGAGTTTGGTAAACGAGCCTGCAGATAAACATGGTGACTTTCAACGGACTGAAGAGCACGCAACAAGAAATCTGCCACAACTCTTTACCAACATATTACCACGCGACACAACACACACAAGCCGAGCATAATTTCAATGAACATTTCAATGCACCATTTGAAAACCAAGAATACATACTACTCTTGTCTATAAAACCATAAAATACAATAAAAGAACAATGTGAGGGCTGCACACATAACCTTATACAGTAAACAGTGACGTATCGTTTCACCAAATCGGTGACAGTTGCTCGACGGCTATGCTGCAGCTAGTTACTGCAGTCTCAGCTTGTTGGAGAAGTTGACCCGAAAATGCTCTCGTTTTCAATCAGGGTACGTGAACTCGTTTAACAATAGACATTGGAGCTCTGGAAAAGACTAGAGGAGGTAATCATCTCATGTGGCTTCACGGTAGAAGAAAAGAAAACAGAATCCACGTGCAAAAATTAAAACTGCGATAATGAAAAACAAATTTTCTTTTACTTATGTAGAACAACTGTAAACAAAGTGACAGCAGGAGGAACGATGACAAGCTGTTTACAGTACGTTGCGTATTACACTGTAATATGCACCTTGTTCTTGTACCTCTTACAATGATTCTACAATCGATTCATTTGACTTGGTATCATACGTGGCCTCTTCTGAATGTAAGTCCCGATCGGTCACTAAATGGAAACAACTGTGAAAATCCGATGAAACTTTTCTCAGATGTGTTGGGTAGTGTCTGTAGTGCGCCCATCGTTTGCGTCACGTTTCTTCCTTTCAGTTCTGAGAGAACAGTCAGCACGTAAAGATACATAGGAAAAAGAGTCTCCGCCCAGTGTGAGGGTCTGGTGAGTGATTTCGCCTGATGCCATGCAGCCCACATAACACACCTGTCATGCGGTTGCTTCTTCACGACAGTTCTCGGCCGCGCTGTGCAGGGGCAATGGAGATGGTCCTGCGACTTTTCGATGGAAATTATTTGCTCACGCAAGATACAACCCGTAATTGGCTGCCCCTGAGTTTCATCTCAGCTCACACGAACTGTGGGCTACGAAGACAACATTTTGCCACAGACAACAAGTTATAGAGCAGTGTAGAGTACTGGCGGAAAGCACAGGCGGCGGCCTGTATGACGAAGGTATGGGAAAGTTGGAAAATTACTAGGATAAATGTCTAAGTCAGAGCGGTGACTATGTAGAGAAGTAGCTGGGAGGTGTGGTTATTGCAAATAAAACATTTTTGATTTTCGAAGTGGTTTCCATTTCGAGGCCGATCGGAACTTACTTTCCGAACAACGCTCGTATTTTTGCTTGTTTTCAACCATGTGGAGAAGTAGCGATGCCCATACGAAGTGTCGGCGTAAACCTGCGTTTTATTATGGTTCTGAGGTACTCTTTCTGATCAGCAAATCTCAACTGCGTGCTGGTTCACCGTTATGCATGGGTATGTAAGTTTAGCTGAGTTTTTTGAGGAATTTTTGCTCTAAATCAGCGACGGACCACAAGGACACAATGGCGCGGGAGACACGCTAAATAACTACACGAACGCCCAATGACTTACGTGACTCAGCTGACGTGTGCCGATGTCGAAGCAGACATTCCCGCCAAATTTCCTGGTGAGGCGTGTTGCAGAGTATCTATGTAGATCTAGATGAAAATTAGCTTGCCAAATTAAGGGGAGGAAAGAGGGGGTAGGACGTCAAACGCGCCGACTTGGAGAAGGAGATGCTCCACGAGACATTTTAATTTCCACTGTCTATTCTTTTACAAATAAATTCATAAAACTTTGTCAGCATGACCAGGAACGATTCAGGATCCACGTTTATAGCAGTGGAAGTTCAAAAACATAACAATATAAATTTTTTTACGTGTTAAATTTTATCATTTTTTTCCTCTTACTATTGGCTGCATTTGTTGCTATAGGTACACTTTTCGTCAGATGTATGAGAGATTCTTCGATGAATTTTGCACAGCATACAAACTATACTTACAGGTGTATGAAACTCTAGAATTTAATTTAATTTAAGAAAAAAACGAATGAGCTGATACATTTTAAACTTCTTGGCTAGAAAATGTTATAGTTAATTACCTCAATTTTTACAACAGTTTTTAATAGATGTGGAAAATTCTAGAGTTTCATACACCTGTAAGTATGGTTTGCGTGCTGTGCAAAATTCATCGTAGAATCTCTCTTACTTATGAAGGAAAGTGTACCTGTAACAACGAATGCAAGCAATATTAACTGAAAAAATGATGAAATGTCACAAGGAAAAAAAAATATTTTGTTATGTTTTTTAACTTCCATTGCTATGAGTGTGAATCCTGAATCCTTCCTGGTCATGCTGACGCCAAATTTTTATGAATTTATTTGTAAAAATATAAACGGTTGTAACTGAAGTGTCCTGTGGTGCCCCTCCTGCTCCAAGTCGACCTGTTTTTCGTCCTACCCCCTTAAGAAAAATAACGGACGCTAGGAAGGAGGGTATGGGCTGATTCCATCACCGAGAAACTTGTTTATCTAAATTTACAACTGTACTCTGGAAGTCACCTTCCGGTGTGTGGCGGAGTTTTCTTTCTGTACCACTGTCATTACCAACCTTTCCTTTTCCAGTCATAAACGATTCGTTAGTAAGCCTCAGTATGAAATCTCTCTCTCTCTGATTTTGCCTTCACGATCTTTTTGCGAGATACACATGGATGGAATCAATATATTGTGTTGTATTGTATGTCAACCGGGGGCCTAGAAACGACGGAGAGGCTCCGTCCCCGCCGCAGCCGCAGTGGTCCACAACCCCACGACGACTACCGCAGTCCACTTCACCCCTCCGCCGCCCCATACCGAACCCAGTGTTATTGTGCAGTTCGGCCCCCGGTGGACCCCCCAGGGAACTTCTCACACCAGATGGGTGTAACCCCTGTGTTTTTTGTGGTAGAGTAATGGTGGTGTACGCGCACGTCGAGAAGTTGTTTGCGCAGCAATCGCCGACATAGTGTAACTGAGGCGGAATAAGGGGAACCAGCCAGCATTCGCCGAGGCGGATGGATAACCGCCAAAAAACCATTCACAGACTGGCCGGCTCACCGGGCCTCGACACAGATCCGCCGGGTGGATTCGTGCCGGGGACCAGGCGCTCCTTCCTGCCCGGAAAGCCGTGCGTTAGACCGCATGGCCAACCTGGCGGGCTAATCAGTATATTAGTTCACCCGTCTAGCGACGTACGTTGCCGCAATTTTAGCAGTGAACAATGCCGCGATGCTGCCTTGTTTTGCATCGTATGCCCTGCACTTTGTTGAGCATCTTTGTGACGCTTTCACTCTTACTAAAGGAATTTGTGAAGAAACACACAGCTCTTCTTTGGATCTTCCCTATTTCATCTACGGAGTGGTCAGAAACAATTTGAAAAACTTCCAAGGGCGCCGTAAGGTAGGTTGCGTTAAGAAATAATTGTACCACAAAAAAAAAAAAAAAAAAAAAAAAAAAAAAATTCGATACGTTGGCGCTGTTTCCGAGTTAATTAGCATCGAAGTTAGCCAGCTAGGTAGTTGCGTGTGGACATTCAAGGTTCCTGCCAGAGACGGTATCCTCGAATGTGTGCTTCGTTTGGGTTCCTGAAATAGAAAAAGAGAGCGATACAAAAATTGGACGTGGGACGGTAGTAAGAATCGAACGCGATCCAAAGGCTGAGCATTCTCGTGCGCTATCGTCTACGCTGGGAGAACAACAGATAATAATTCTATCTGACGGGCCGCTTGAATTTGCACCCCTCAATGCTAACGACGGAAACGTTGAAATGTATTGAATTTTTGGCTTAACAATCATATCTCAGCACATCCCACCCTGCAACACCCTTACCAGCATTTCAGACTGTTTCTGATCACCCTGTACAAATCATATCTGATACGGATCCCGAACTGAAGAGCAATATTCAAGAACTGGTCGAACAAGGGCTTTGTTAGGTAGCTATATCTCGGTGGACTACACTTCCTGGCTATTCTTCCAATGAATCTCTGTCTAGCGTCTACCTTATTGGCGAGTTGTTTTGTGTGGTGGCTACATTCTTTTTACTCCTGGGTGTATAATGGATGTGACTGCTTCCAGAGATTGTTCTGCAATCGTGTCATCATGCAGCAATGTGTCTTTCGGCCTTTTAATGTACTTTTGAGAAAAACAGTGGTAGCTATATGGAAAGGGGGCTAATATATAATATGTACAAGAACCAAGACGGAATTATAAGAGTTGAAGACCAAGAACGAAGTTCTCGGATCAAAATGGATATAAGATAGGTACAAAAAGTTTGTAAGACAGTCACGTAGTCGTCTGCCCTACTCTTCACTCTATGCATTGAAAAGCAATGAAGGAATAAAAGAAACGTTCAAGAGTGGGATTAAAATTCAGGTTGAAAGGACATATGAAAAGAAATCCACTACTGTACAGATACACTATTGATGGCAAACAGCTGGAGACAGCGTCTGTCGTAAAATATCTAGGCGTAACTATCCGGAGCGACATTAAGTGGAATGACCTTATAATACAGATAGTGGGAAAAACAGACACCAGACTCAGATTCTTCGGAAGAAGCTTGAGGAAATGTAACTCACCAGCGAAAGAAGTAGCTTATAAGGCGCTTGTTCGTCCGATTCTTGAGTGTTGTTCACCTAGCTGGGATCCCTATCAAGTAGGGCTGATTAAGAAGCTAGAGAAGATCCAACGAAGAGCGGCGCGTTTCGTTACGGGATCGTTTAGCTGGCGAGAGAGCCTTACGGAGATGCTAAACATACTCCACTGGCAGACGTTACAAGAGAGACGTCGTGCATCACAGAGAGTTTTAAAACTGAAATTTCGGGACAGCAGTTTTTAGGAGGAGTCAGACAACATATTACTTCCCCCCACATACATCTGGCGTACTGGCCACGAGGAGAAAATTCGAGAAATTAGAGCCAATATAGAGGCTTACCGACAATCATTCTTCCCACGCACTATTCGCGAGTGGAGCGGGGTTGGAGGGATCAGATGATAGTGCCGAAAGTACCCTCCGCCACAAACCATTAGGTGGCTTGTAGATATCAATGGTAAGATTCGCTGATGACATTGCTATCATCACTCAAATTGAAGAAGAACTAAAGGATGTTGTGGATGGAATGAGTAGTTTAATGAGTACGAAACATAAGAGTAAATCTAGAAAGATGAAAATAATGAGAAGTAGCAGAAATGACAACAGCGACAGACTTAACATCGGGTTCGATGGCCACGAAGTAGATGAAGTTAAGGAATTCTGCTACCTAGGCAGCAAAATATCCAGTGACGTACGGAGAAAGGAGGACATCAAAAGTAGACTAGTAATGGCAAAAAGATCGTTCCGGGCCAATAGAAGCCTACTAGTAACAAACATAGACTCTAACTTGAGGAATAAATTTCTGAGAATGTACGTTTGGAGCACATCGTTGTATGGTAGTGAAAGATGGACTGTGGGAAAACTGGGAAAGCAGAGAATTGAAGCATTTGAGATGTGGTGCTACAGAAGAATATTGAAAATTAGGTGGACTGATGAGGTAAGGGATGAGGAGGTTCTCAGCAGAACCGACGAGGAAAGGAATATGTGGAAAACACTGATAAGGGACAGGGTGATAGGACATCTGTCAAGACATGAAGGAATGACTTTCAAGGTACTAGAGGGAACTGTAGAGGGTAAAAGCTGTAGAGGAAGGCGGAGACTGGAATACATCCAGCAAATAATTGCAGACGTAGGTTGCAAGTGCTACTCTGGATTAAGAGGTTGGCACAGGAGAGAGGAATTCCTGGCGGGCAGCATGAAACCCTCAGAAGACTGATGGCTCGGAAAAGAAATGTCCTTTACGTTACGTTTATTTTGAGCATCGAATGTGAAATCCTGCGAAAAGTGTCCATTCTCTGCAGCATTTGTGGCATTTCGTAACAACTTTCTAGCTTCAGGGATAACCGTTCGAGTTCCCCTTGTTGTTGTTGTGGTCTTCAGTCCTGAGACTGGTTGATGCAGCTCTCCATGCTACTCTATCCTGTGGAAGCTTCTTCATCTCCCAGTACCTACTGCAACCTACATCCTTCTGAATCTGCTTAGTGTATTCATCTCTTGGTCTCCCTATACGATTTTTACCCTCCACGCTGCCCTACAATGCTAAATTTGTGATCCCTTGATGCCTCAAAACTTGTCCTACCAACCGATCCCTTCTTCTCGTCAAGCTGCGCCACAAACTCCTCTTCTCCCCAGTCGTATTCAATACCTCCTCATTAGTTATGTGATCTACCCATCTAATCTTCAGCATTCTTCTGTAGCACCACATTTCGAAAGCTTCTATTCTCTTCTTGTCCAAATTATTTATGTCCATGTTTCACTTGCATACATGGATACGCTCCATACAAATACTTTCAGAGACGTTTTCCTGACACTTAAATCTATACTCGATGTTAACAAATTTTTCTTCTTCAGAAACGCTTCCCTTGCCATTGCCAGTCTACATTTTATATCCTCTCTACTTCGACCATCATCAGTTATTTTGCTACCCAAATAGCAAAACTCATTTACTACTTTAAGTGTCTAATTTCCTACTCTAATTCCCTCAGCATCACCCGACTTAATTCGACTAGATTCGGCACGGCCATCTGTACCGCTGAGGCACGGAAGCCTCCCCACCAACCGCAAGGTCCATGGTTCATGGGTGGGAGGGGAGGTCCCCTTAAACTTACATTAGTCGAACCTACTGGTAACAAAATCTAGCAGCCTGCTTCTAAAGTGCTTCAAAATTTCCTTCAATCCGACCTGGTACGGATCTCAAACACTCGAGTAGTGCTCAAGAATAGGTCGCAGCAGCGTCCTATACACGTTGTCCGTCACAGGTGAACCACGATTTCCTAAAATTCTCCCGATAAACTGAAACCGACCATTGGCCTTCCCTACTACAATTCTCATATTCTCGTTTCATTTGATATCGGTTCGCAACGTTACGCCCAAATATTTAAACGACTTGACTGCGTCTAGCAGGACACTAGTAATACTATATCGCTACATTACGAGTTTGTTGTTCCAACTCATCCGCATCAACCTATATTTTTTCACATTTAGGGCTAGCTGCCATTCATCACACCAACTGGAAAGTTTGTCTAACTCGTCTTGTATCTTCCTACAGTCACTCAACTTCGACACCTTACCGTACACGACGGTGGTATCAGCAAACAGCTGCATTTTGTTGCCCGCCCTGACCATAAAATCGTTTATGTACACTGCTGGCCGCCGTAAATGCAACACCAAGAAAGACAAGAGGTAGCACAACAAAATTTATTTTGTAGATAACATGTTGACCAAGTATCAAATGATTACGTTTACAGACGTCTGTGACATGTGGTTCATGCCAGAATCAATAGCCAGAGTAGCCGCCATTGTTGGAGATTACCGCTGCCACACGTCTCGGCATTGAGTCAAAGAGACGTTGGATGTGTTCCTGAGGTACAGCAGCCCAAGCAGCTTCCACACGTTGCCAAAGATCATCTGGTGTGGCAGCTGGGGATGTAATCTGGGTCACTCGTTGAGCAACCATGGACCACATGTTTTCTATCGGCGAAAGATCCGGAGAGCGAGCCGGCCAGGGAAGCAATTCAATCTGGTTATTGACGAAGAACCTTTGGACAATGTGTGCCACGTGTGGTCGCGCATTATCCTGTTGAAATATGGCTGTAGCCGAGCCCCGAAGGTAAGGAAGGACAACTGGCTCCAGAACCTCGGATATGTAGCGCCGGCTATTTAAAGTACCCGCAATGCGTACTAGAGGCGTGCGAGAGTAATATCCAATACCGCCCCATACCATAATACCCGGTGCAAGACCAGAGTGGCGGTGCATAATGCAGCTGTCCAGCATCCTCCCTCCACGGTGTCTCCACACTCGAAGCCGACCATCGTGGTGCTGCAGACAGAAGCGTGCCTCGTAAGTAAGGACAACGTCATTCCATTCTGCCGTCCACATCCGTCTGTCATCACACCATTGGCGACGGAGACGTCTGTGGTTCTGCGTCAATGGTAGACGAAGCAATGGACGTCTTGCGGACAGACCACTCTGCTGTAAACGGCGTCGAATGGTACGCGCAGACACTGGATGATGCGTTACAGACGCAATGTGCTGTGCTATGGTTCGGGATGTCACTGAGCGATCCGTCACTGCCATGAGCACAATTTGCCTATCAGCACGTGCAGTGGTGCACCGAGGTGAATGCGATCGACCACGTCGGTCCGTCGTACCCTCCTGCATCCAATGGTCACATATCCGCGTTACAGTTGTTTGGTTTCGTCCAACACGACTAGCGATTTCTCTGTATGATAATCCACAATCTCGGTAAGCCACTATCCTTCCTCTGTCGAACTCGGATACTTGATCAAACGATGTTCGCTGTTGTCTACGAGGCATAACTGATCGCCTTGTGAAACAACCACAAGGCAAACACACGTGCCGAACGTACACTCGTCGAAATCGCCAAGCCTTAAATGGCGCTATGAGGCGGTGCCACAGGCGCGCGTGATGTGCGTATGCGCTGAAATTCTAATCAGTTGCATATCTCATCGCTGCAAACCCATGGTGTAAATTTCACTCGATTCGGATGCTTCCTTCAGGGCGTTGCATTTACGGTGGCCAGCAGTGTATATACACTCCTGGAAATGGAAAAAAGAACACATTGACACCGGTGTGTCAGACCCACCATACTTGCTCCGGACACTGCGAGAGGGCTGTACAAGCAATGATCACACGCACGGCACAGCGGACACACCAGGAACCGCGGTGTTGGCCGTCGAATGGCGCTAGCTGCGCAGCATTTGTGCACCGCCGCCGTCAGTGTCAGCCAGTTTGCCGTGGCATACGGAGCTCCATCGCAGTCTTTAACACTGGTAGCATGCCGCGACAGCGTGGACGTGAACCGTATGTGCAGTTGACGGACTTTGAGCGAGGGCGTATAGTGGGCATGCGGGAGGCCGGGTAGACGTACCACCGAATTGCTCAACACGTTGGGCGTGAGATCTCCACAGTACATCGATGTTGTCGCCAGTGGTCGGCGGAAGGTGCACATGCCCGTCGACCTGGGACCGGACCGCAGCGACGCACGGATGCACGCCAAGACCGTAGGATCCTACGCAGTGCCGTAGGGGACCGCACCGCCACTTCCCAGCAAATTAGGGACACTGTTGCTCCTGTGGTATCGGCGAGGACCATTCGCCACCGTCTCCATGAAGCTGGGCTACGGTCCCGCACACCGTTAGGCCGTCTTCCGCTCACGCCCCAACATCGTGCAGCCCGCCTCCAGTGGTGTCGCGACAGGTGTGAATGGAGGGACGAATGGAGACGTGTCGTCTTCAGCGATGAGAGTCGCTTCTGCCTTGGTGCCGATGATGGTCGTATGCGTGTTTGGCGCCGTGCAGGTGAGCGCCACAATCAGGACTGCATACGACCGAGGCACACAGGGCCAACACCCGGCATCATGGTGTGGGGAGCGATCTCGTACACTGGCCGTACACCACTGGTGATCGTCTAGGGGACACTGAATAGTGCACGGTACATCCAAACCGTCATCGAACCCATCGTTCTACCATTCCTAGACCGGCAAGGGAACTTGCTGTTCCAACAGGACAATGCACGTCCGCATGTATCCCGTGCCACCCAACGTGCTCTAGAAGGTGTAAGTCAACTACCCTGGCCAGCAAGATCTCCGGATCTGTCCCCCATTGAGCATGTTTGGGACTGGATGAAGCGTTGTCTCACGCGGTCTGCACGTCCAGCACGAACGCTGGTCCAACTGAGGCGCCAGGTGGAAATGGCATGGCAAGCCGTTCCACAGGACTACATCCAGCATCTCTACGATCGTCTCCATGGGAGAATAGCAGCCTGCATTGCTGCGAAAGGTGGATATACACTGTACTAGTGCCGACATTGTGCATGCTCTGTTGCCTGTGTCTATGTGCCTGTGGTTCTGTCAGTGTGATCATGTGATGTATCTGACCCCAGGAATGTGTCAATAAAGTTTCCCCTTCCTGGGACAATGAATTCACGGTGTTCTTATTTCAATTTCCAGGAGTGTATAAAACAACAGCGGCCCTATCACACTTGCCTGGGGCACTCCTGACAATACTCTTGTCTCCCATCAACGCTGGCCATCGAGGACAACGTACTGCGTTCTATTATGTAAAAAGTCTTCGACCCACTCACGTATCTATGAACGTATTCCATATGTTCGTACCTTCGTTTACAGCCTGCAATGGGGCACCGTGTCAAATGCTTTCCGAAAATCTAAAAATATGGAATCAGCCTGTTGCCCTTCATCCAGAGTTCGCAGTATATCATGTGAGAAAAGGGCAAGATGAGTTTCGCACGAGCTCTCTTGGGGCACGCCCGAAGATTTCTCTCCGCTGAGAACGCCGTTTCCAGAAATTCTTCAGTGCAGTTACACAGTTGGTCTGATATTTAGTATGCTGGTATTTTGTTCATTAGGCGGCAGTGTGGAACTGTATTGACGCCTTCTGAGATTTAGGAATACGGTATCTACCTGTTCGTCTGTATCTACTGTTTTCTGGATCTCGTGGACGAGTAGAGGGAGATGGGTTCCACGAACGTTTTCATTGGAGTCCATGTTTATTCCTGCAGAGGAGAATATCGATATCCGTGAACGTCATGTACGTATGCTGTTTATGTTTTTTTTATTGGTAATGCCACGTAGCGCTCTGTATGAAAATCCCTGACTGCGCTGTGTGCAGTCTGTGGCTGGTTCAAAATGGTTCAAATGGCTCTGAGCACTATGGGACTTAACATCTGAGGTTATCAGTCCCCTAGAACTTAGAACTAATTAAACCTAACTAGCCTAAGGACATCACACACATCCATGCCCGAGGCAGGATTCGAACCTGCGACCGTAGCGGTCGCTTGGTTCCAGATTGTAGCGCCTAGAACCTCTCGGTCACCGCGGCCGGCTGTGGCTGGTTGGACTCATTGTTGGAATATTCGCTTGTGTAGTGTTGGGCAGTTGCATGTGAACAGCGCGTAGCGTTGTTTAGTTGGAGGTGAGCCGCCAGCAGTGGTAGATGTGGAGAGAAAGATGTCGGAGTTTTGAGAGGTTACTACAAGCGGACGATATGGATGTTTGTCTCGCAGAAAAAGGAAATTTGTTTAATTGCACATCATATATATATATATATAACGACTTTTTAACACTGTTAAGGTAAATACATTGTTTGTTCTCTATCAAAATCTTTCATATGCTAACTAAGCCTATCAGTAGTTAGTGCCTTCAGTAGTTAGAATCCTTTATTTAGCTGGCGGTATTGGCGCTCGCTGTATTGCTGTAGTTCGAGTAACGAAGATTTCTAGATTTCTGTGAGGTAAGTGATTCATGAAAGGTATAGGTTATTTTTAGTCAGTGCCATTCTTTTGTAGGGATTATTGAAAGTCAGTTTGCGTTGCGCTACAAATATTATGTGTCAGTTTAGTGATGATCAGAATAAGTAAAGAGAGAACTGTCTGAGTACGTTGTGTATTACTCAGCTGTTTCTGTATCAAATAACGTAAGAGTTTTTCCAGCACTGTCATTCCTAATTTTTCTAAGGGGACGTTTCAGTCATAACACGCGAAAATAAAGTATATCCCAAAATTCTACAACAGACGGACGTCAGAGTCACAGGCCTACAGTTTTCTACGTCTGTCCGACTGCACTTCTTGAAAATGGGAAGATCTGTGTTTTCTCCCAATCACTAGGAAGTCTTCGCTTCGCTAGAAACTTACAGTACACTTCTTCTTGAAGAGGGACAAGTTTTTTGCATACTCTATGTAGAATAGTGTTGGTATTCCATTAGGTCCAGTGGCCTTTTGTCTGTTGACTGATTTAACTTGTGTTTCTATACCATGGTCAGTTATTACGATATCTGTCATTTTGATATCTGTACGACAATTTAGAGGAGGAACAACTGTGCGATCTTGCTCAGTGAAACAGTTTCGCAAAAAGAGGTTTAGTATTTCGGCCTTCTCTGTATTATCCACTGTTTCCGTGAGATTACGGCCACACAGTGCCAGGACAGATGGCTTCCGTCGTTTCACTGATATAACGTTGGACCAAAAAGTTCTTAGGATTTTCTGTGAGGCCGGCCGGTGTGGCCAAGCTGTTCTAGGCGCTTCAGTCTGAAACAGCGCGACCGCTACGGTCGCAGGTTCGAATCCTGCCTCGGGCATGGATGTGTGTGCTGCCCTTAGGTTACTTAGGTTTAAGTAGTTCTAAGTTCTAGGGGGCTGATAACCTCAGATGTTAAGTCCCATAGTGCTCAGACCCATTTTAACCAATTTTTTTCTGTTAAGTCGAGAGACAAAGTTTTAATACCAAATTCGCTGAATGCTTCACGTATGGATTGCCTTGCTCTGATTGTGTCTTCCTCCAGTTTCCAATTGTCTGTGATGCTTTGGCTACGTTTCAATTTGCAGCGGAGCTCTCTTTGATTTAGTAGCAGCTTTCTGAACTTCCCTTTTCCCCCCTTTCGAAGCGCTAATCCGTGGTTAATTCGCGCACCTGATTCCGGCCTGTTTAAACACTGCACACTCAAAGGCTGCCGCAGTATTAGTAATCACCCTAAGCCGGACGAGCCGCCGTAATTCACACAGTGCTCTTTTTCCATCGCCCTCGACGGCGTGGCAGACAAAAGAAAATAATTACCAGTAATTTGAATAATGGAGACGTGGAGTCGCTCACGAAAAACGCTGCTTGTTTCATAGTTCCTGCCTGTGTCTCCTCTCTCCCTTCTCCCCCACTCCCTCCCCCCCCTCCACCTGCAGCCAAATACCTCTTTATTAACTCCCCCCCTTCCACCCCCCCCCCCCTCACAATCCCCTGTCGCAGCAAGAGAGGGTCATTTGCTGATAAGCATCCGACATCACGCCAGCTATTTTGCCACGACAGCGTTCCGTCTAATTTTTTTCACTCTGCCCTGGCACTGTTGTTACTTTATTCTTCTATTTTTTTTTTGCTATTATTTTCGTGTTACTCTGGTTCGCATGCTGTCGGACTTCCCTCGGCGCCGCATTTTCTCCCACGCATTTGTTCCCGTTGATCTTTAATCTGGCAGTCGCTGATCATTACTTGGAAGTGGACTAATTGTATATAAAAAGGTCAGTGCGCACGAACAAGCACCCCTCCCCCCTCCCCCCTCCCCCCCCCCCCCACACACAAAGACATACACATCAAGGCTTCCAGAATCAACCTAGTACACGCGAAATATTAATTATTCTAAGCGACCGTACCACTACTGGCGTGTTTTTCCCCTCACAGTCATATCTACAGATACTTGACAAGGTAGCACGTGCCATCTAAAATCATATAGCGCACTTGGGAAACTGTGTTTGCACTCCGGGGGCAACACAACCAACTCTCCACGGCCACTAATGGGCTACGGAATGGTATTGACCATTAAGAGCAGAAGTCCACATACACGTTGTCTGAGTAGGAAACGTGCCGGCCGCTGTGGCCGAGCGGTTCTAGACGCTTCAGTTTGGAACCACGCGGATGCTACGGTCGCAGGTTTGAATCCTGCCTCGAGCAGGGATACGTGTGTTGTCCTTAGGTAAGTTAGGTTCAAGTAGTCCTAAGTCTAGGGGGCTGATGACCTCAGATCGTAAGTCCCATAGCGCTTAGAGCCATTTGAACCATTTGAGTAGGAAACGTAAATACAGGTTATTTACACTAATGAGCCAAAACATTGTGATCACTGCCCACCGCGAAGTTGAATGCCTTCAGGTAGTCTTGCGGGCATGTGACGCTGTAAAGAATGAATGTAGGCGGAAGAGAGACGAATAGCCATTACAGCGAAGATACGGTCCGCAAATGCAGACATCCACTGACATAGGCGGTTTTGACAAAGGTAACATTGTTGAGGCGCTGCAGAGGGAAACAAGAATGTTTGAAACGGCGAAGCTGGTCGTCTGTCGGCGAACCTAAGGAAAGTGGCTGAAGGATGGTGGAACAAGGCGAAGGGCGTATGGTACTGGATGACCACGATTCCGTAATTCTGGATTTCCGGAAGGCTTTCGACACTGAACCACACAAGCGGCTCGTACTGAAATTGCATGCTTATGCAATATCGTCTCAGTTATGTGATTGGATTTGTGATTTCCTGTCAGAGAGGTCACAGTTCGTAGTAATTGACGGAAAGTCATGGAATAAAAGTGATTTCTGGCGTTCCCCAAGGTAGTGTTACAGGCCCTTTGCTGTTCCTTATCTATATAAACGATTTTGGGGACGCCTGAGCAGGCGTCTTCGGTTGTTTGCAGTTGACGCTGTCGTTTATCGACTAATAAAGTCATCAGAAGATCAAAACAAACTGCAAAACGATTTAGAAAAGATATCTGAATGGTGCTAAAAGTGGCAGTTGACCCTAAATAACGAACAGTGTGAGGTCATCCACATGAGTGCTAAAAGGATCTCGTTAATCTTCGGTTACACGATAAATCAGTCTAATCTAAAAGCCGTAAATCCAACTAAATACCTAGGTATTACAGTTACGAACAACTTAAATTGGAAAGAACACATAGAAAATGTTGTGCGGAAGGCTAACCAAAGACTGCGTTTTATTGGCAGGACACATAGAAAATGTAACAGACCTACTAAGGAGACTGCCTACACTACGCTTGTCCGTCCTCTTTTAGAATACTGCTGTGCGGTGTGGGATCCTTACCAGACAGGACTGACGGAGTGCATCGAAAAAGTTCAAAGAAAGGAGCACGTTTTGTATTAGCGCGAAATATGGGAGAGAGTGTCACTGAAATGATATAGGATTTGGGCTGGACATCATTAAAAGAAAGGCGTTTTTCGTTGCGACAGAATATTCTCACGAAATTCCAATTACCAGCTTTCTCCTCCTAATGCGAAAATATTTTGTTGTCACTGACCAACATAGGGAGGAACGATCACCACGATAAAATAAGGGAAATTAGAGCTCGTACTGAAAGATGTAGGTGTTCATTCTTTCCGCGCTTTACGAGACTGGAATAATAGAGAATAGTGAAGGTGGTTCGATGAACCTTCTGCCAGGCAGTTGAATGTGATTTGCAGATTAACCATGTAGATGTAGATGTCTCACAGCAAAACGTAGAGGTCGGACGATTCACCACTTTGTAATCCAGAGTAGGCAGTGACAGAGTACGATGCTTTTGCAGGCAACAGTTTCGCAGCACACCATTCTGACGTCATTGTTGAACACGGAGCTCCACATCACACTACCCCTACGTGCTCCTGTGTTGACCCAGCGACATAGTCAGCTGTGATTGCAGAGGGCATAGCATCACTGAGTTTTCACCGTGGGTCAATAGAAACGTGTCGCCTGTTGAATGAACCGCATTTCTTGCTACACCAGGTCGATGATTGGGTCATTACACTCCGTCATCCAGGCGAACGGTTTCTTGAAACGTGCATCATGCCACAGGTGCAGGCCGGTGAGGGCAGGATTATGCCATGCGGTACACTGAATTGGACTTCCGTGGGATCTGTGGTGGTAATCGAAGGCATCATGAAGACAGTAAACATTATTGACGACCACTTACATCTTTTCGCCAACGGCCTTGCCGCAATGGATACACCGGTTCCCGTCAGATCTGCGAAGTTAAGCGCTTTCGGGCTGGGCTAGCACTTGGATGGGTGACCATCCGGTCTGCCGAGCGCTGTCGGCAAGCGGCGTGCACACAGCCCTTCTGAGGCAAACTGAGGAGCTACTTGACTGAGAAGTAGCGGCTCCAGTCTCGTTAACTGACATACAGCCGGGGGAGCGGTGTGCTGACCCTACATATACGCAGCCAGTGACGCCTGTGGTCTGAGGATGACACGGCGGCCGGTCAGTACCTTTGGGCTTTCATGGCCTGTGCGGGAGGAGTTTTACTTACATCTTTTCATGCCTGAAGTCTTCCCCTACAGCGGTGACATCTTCCAGTATGATAATTGTCCGCGTTGGAAGGTCAGAAACGTGCTACAGTGGATTGAGTGGCGTTATAGTGAATTCACATTGATGTCTTGGCCAGCAATTGTTCCTGATCTGTACCCATCAGAACACATATCGGCAGGTTGCCCATAAACCACCATTCCGTAATTTGCGGATATTCCTTGAATACTACTGGTGATTCTGAACAAAAAAAAAAATTCTAATAAACATTTGCCCTTTTGTTAACCGTTAACGGGAAAGGTGCAGGTGACGGTAAATTAACTCTCTGCCGTCCGGTGACACCACAGTGGTGTGGTGTGCATAGTATCGCTCAGTGGCCAAAAACCAAAGAAAGGAACAACAAACTTAATGTGCAAGCCTTGTGGAGTTGCGTTACATCTTGGAGACTGTTTTGCTGCAAATTATATGAAACACAAATACCAAAGGCAATGTGAAACGCCCTCCTTAAGTCCGCAGCGCAGAATAGAAAGTTGGAATTGTGGAAAGGGGCCAAAAGGGGCTGTAAGTTACACTCAAACACATATAACTTTATTTACTCGTCCAAACAATACAGCAGAAATTTCTGGAATTTAGTTATCGGCTGAATATGCCACACTATCTTAAGCCTTAAGGGCACAACCACTTAAATTTAAAAACGGCTGAAAGCCATTAACTTAAAATTCAGACTCAAAGCAGAATATTTAGAAGGCATAAGGCCTCACGTAACTAAGTTCTATAACTTGGCTGAAGGTCCAACAAATCTAACACTTGAAAAGCAAACAAGTTCAATTTAAGACTGCAGTTAATATTAATTAAAAAACACACACACACACAAGGCAGAAGGCCTTACCTACAATTAGGCTGAAGGCCCCACACAGTCTGATACTTGAAAGACAAGAACTTTAATTTAAAAACGGCTGAAGGCCGATTACTTACAACAACTAAAATAATTTTTAGTAGGCAGAAGGCCCAAAGCTTTATCTTTAAACAATATTTTACACAAGCTGAAGGCTCATACAATCTAAGAGTTAACAAGTAAGGAATTCAAATTTTAAAGTGGTTGAAGGCCCATTATTGAAAAACACAACTACAATAAATTTTCAAATGGCAGAAGGCCGAACGCTTTACCAAAAAAAACAATTTTAAATGAGGCTGAAGGCCCAAACAATGCAAGACTTGAGAAGTAACGACCTTTCAATTTTAAATTGGCTGAAGGCCCATTATTTAAAACCCAACTAAAAGCATACAAATTCAAACCATCGGGTATGTGGCATTAAAATGCACAATCAAACACCAATAAGAAAAGGCAGTACAGCCAGCGGCGCTGAGACGTTTCCGTGGGTCGGTCTGCACTTGAAAGATTAACGTTCGCTTAGGGGAGACAGGTAGTCGGGCCAACTATATCCGATCTGCCGGCAACCCAACCAAGAGACAGTCAACGGACCCACCGACAAGACGACTCGCTTTCCACCCGACCAGTACACAAGGCACTCCAATGCCAAAACGTAAAAGGTGTAGCCGCCCACAACCAAGGATGCATAAGCTGTCAAAACTACACACACGTGTTGGACAGCGACAGCACGGTGAGGAAAGGACACTGCCTGAATTTTACGTCAGCGGCGAGGGCAGGCAACCGGAACGCTAACGGCCACAAGGCAGAAAATTCCGTTGGTGCACTTGAATTTCAAATAACCAAAATACAGTTAAACTCCACCGGATGGTGGCCAAACTTTCGCCAACTCGAACACTCGCTGTTGCTCATGGAAATACCCCCAACAGCCTACCATGAAAATCAACGGCACAATGTGAACAGACTGGCTTCGGTAATTAAATCACCTCTCAACCTTGATGTCCTGGGTCGGTGAGCCACGAACCTCGTAGCAATCAGAACATCTGCCACACACTCCGACACTGCGTAGAGACCGCCAGCGGGCCCGGCCCACTGCGCCGGGCGGAGATTTCCTGGCTGATCCACACCAGCCGACCGACCGCCGCACACCGGCTAGCCGGAAACTATAAGCACCAGACCAAAGGCAGTAAAAGGTGCGAATATCGATACACACCGCTGCTGCCACACGTAGAAAGAGGAAGAACCACGGCATAACCGCAATAACCGCGGGAAACCAAACGCACAGTAACAGTCAAGGTGTAAACCAACACATAAGCCGGGTCCAGCACGGCTCACAATGCAAATAAACAATTATATGAAACGAAAAAATTTATATTTATTTACGTATATTTAGCTTCGAAATTTCATGACAGTTGGGGAACACAGTTGAGAACTTAAGAGAACTAACGATGAGATTAGTAAAACGTAACAATTTATAATCTCCCGATAATGTCAAGCACGGCAGGCGACAAGCCAAATAATCCGAATTAGCGCTGTCGGCTCCAAGCGAATAAATTTGTACGAGACGCGCGGACGGCAAACTGTTAAGATACTGTTATGTTACGGTTGGTTGGTTGGTTGGTTTGGGGAAGGAGACCAGACAGCGTGGTCATCGGTCTCATCGGATTAGGGAAGGATTGGGAAGGAAGTCGGCCGTGCCCTTTCAGAGGAACCATCCCGGCATTTGCCTGGAGTGATTTAGGGAAATCACGGAAAACCTAAATCAGGATGGCCGGACGCGGGATTGAACCGTCGTCCTCCCGAATGCGAGTCCAGTGTCTAACCACTGCGCCACCCCGCTCGGTGTTATGTTACGGTTTCTTTACTTGTTTACGTTTCCTCACAGAAGCTGTTCAAACTCTCCACTGTTAACTTCAATGCACGTTGCTGCTCTTGTAAACAGATGTTGTGTCGCCGATCGGAGCTCAGTTTTGCATTACTTTACCTGGGCACAAACATGTACCAGTTGTATCGGTATGAGATGAGCATTTTTTTGTGAAAATTAAACACTAATTTTGAATTGAAAAGTAAAAACATTTTATTCATAGTACTGACCATTGCTTTCTATACATTTTGACCACCTTTCTGGCAATTTGCGGACAGCACGCCAATATAAATGTTCGTCTTTTGCAGCAAACCAACCATACACCCAATTTTCGACTTCTTCGTAGGAATCGAAGTGTTCCTCAGCCAATGCGTGTCCCATTGATGAAAAAAAATGGTAGTCGGAAGGGGCCAAGTCTGGTGGATACGGCGGGTGGGGAAGCAGCTCCCAGCCAAATGTTTTGATTGTATCCTGAACCAGTTTTCCTTTGTGTGCAGGTGCATTGTCGTGTAAAAAAATCACTTTGCCACTTCTTCTGGCCCATTCTGCTCTTTTTTCGATCAATGCACAGTTCAAATTGATCATTTGTCGTCTGTAGCGATTAATACTCACAGTTTCACCGGGTTTTAGAAGGTCATGATACAGCACACCTTTCTGATCCCACCAAACACAGAGCATTGTCTTCTTGCCAAATCGATCTGGCTCAAAATGGTTCAAATGGCTCTGAGCACTATGGGACTTCTGAGGTCATCAGTCCCCTAGAACTTAGAACTACTTAAACCTAACTAACCTAACGACATCACACACATCCATGCCCGAGGCAGGATTCGAACCTGCGACCGTAGCGATCGCGCGGTTCCAGACTATAGCGCCTAGAACCGCTCGGCCACCCCAGCCAGCAATCGATCTGGTTTTGCAGTCGATGTTAATGGTTTTTCCGGATTAACCCATGATTTTTCCCGTTTAGGATTCTTAAAATAATTCCATTTTTCATCTCCAGTAACAATTCGATGCAAAATTGATTTTCTTTCATGTCTTTGAAGCAAAATTTGACAAATGGTTTTTCGGTTTTCCATCTGTCTTTCATTCAATTCATGTGGCACCCATTTTCCACACTTTTGGATCTTTCCCATAGCTTTCAAACGGTGACATTGTTTGTTGTGCAACATTTAGAATTGCTGCCATTTGCTTCTGACTCAAAGTACCATCTTCATCCAATATTGCTTGCAATTCGGCGTCTTCGAACTTTTTGGTGGTCTTCCACGTACTTCATTTCTTACATCAAAATCATTATTTCTGAACCGTTGAAACCATCTTTTGCATGTTGCTTCTGATAGAGCATGATGACCATATGCCTCGACAATGATTCGATGCGACACGCAGCACTTTTTTTCAAATGAAAACAAAAAATTAATGCTTTCCCCAAATCATCTCTTTCTGGTAGAAATTCGACATTGTTAACACGATGAAAACATATGATGTTGTTTGTTCCATACTAAATACTAAATATCTTTGACAGATGTCATACCAACCAAACAAAAAAAAAATTAAGGCTCGTTGACAACAAATGTTCCTTAACGACACATTCGTATCTTAACGCTCATTTCATACCGGTGCACCTGGTCAAATATAGCGAGAAGTTCCTCTCTTGTGTCCACTCTGCGCTTGTAGACGTCGCTTTTTAGCCACCCCCACAAACAGTAATCCAATGGGGTAGCATCGGATGACCTCGGTGTCCAAGCAATGACTTCACGGCGACCGATCGAACGACGAGGATACGTTGTGTTGAGATACTGTGTCAATGGCCGTACTAAATGTGTAGGAGCTCCATCATGCTGACAGTATATACGAGCTCGTGTTCCGAAAGGGATATCCCCCACGTATTCTGGTAACAAATGGTTCAAATGGCTCTGAGCACTATGCAACTTAACGTCTGAGGTCATCAGTCCCCTAAAATTACTTAAACCTAACTAACCTAAGGACATCACACACATCCATGCCCGAGGCAGGATTCGAACCTGCGACCGTAGCTGTCGCGCATTTCCAGACTGAACCGCCTCTAGCCGCTCGGCCACAACGGCCGGCATTGTGGTAACACATCTTGAAGGAACTCAAGGCAGTAAGACGGTTATCTAAAACAACTGGACCGATGAGTTGGTCATCAATAATACCGCACCACGCGTTGACAGAAAAACGTCGTCCAAAATTCGTTTCCACAGTAGCGTGCACATTTTCATTCGCCCATACATGAGAGATGCGCGTGTTGTTGATTCCGTTGCGGGTAAATGTTGACTCGACAGTGAACAGAATACGTTGAATTAATCGCTCATTGGCAGTGATCCACTAACAGAATTCTTGCCGGGTGGCAGCATCCCGTTCACGCAAATGTTGTACACTCTGCCGAAAGGGACACAGACCGTGCTCCTGTACTTTGCGTATCACTCATGTTTGTGGAATACCAAAAATAGTTCAAATGGCTCTGAGTACTATGGGACTTAACATCTGACGTCATCAGTCCCCTAGACCTTTGAAGTACTTAAACCTAACTAACCTAAGGACTGAAGCGCCTAGAACCGCTCGGCCTTGTGGAATACCAACTTGGGCAGCAATTCTTCTAGAGCTAGTAGTAGGGTTGCGTTCCACTACTTGAAGAATGTTCTCAACTTCATTCAGAGTTTGTTGTACTGGACGTTCAGAGACAACATTTACGCTGGGAAGCGTACCACGCTCACGCAAACCGTGAAACACCATGCTGAACACCCTGCTATCTGGCACTCTGCGATTCGGAAATCTTTGTTGGCATTGTCGCACAGCAGCTGTAGAATTCCCATTGGACAAACCATAGACAAACATCATATCGCCGGCTGCGGTGACCGACCGGTTCTAGGCGCTTCAGTCCGGAACCGCGCGACTGCTACGCGCTTCAGTCCGGAACCGCGCGACTGCTACGGTCGAAGGTTCGAATCCTGCCTCGGGCATGCATGTGTGTGATGTCCTTAGATTAGTTAGGTTTAAGTAGTTCTGATTACTTCCGATGTTAAGTCGCCTAGTGCTCAAAGCCATTTGAACCGTTTTTAAACACCACGTCAACATAATCTGCATGTGTGAAGATCCGTGGAATTTTCACTATACACAACTGTATTCGTTGTCCACGTAACAACACCGTAGTACCGTGCACTACGACAAGCACTGTCGGACTGAGATGTGAGGTAAACAACTGCACCATGCGCAAGTGAACTGCGTACTGACTTGGTTAGTAAGGACGACGCTACACGTTTCCCGTTCCTAGTTGTTTTCGATAGTTTACCCGGAAACGGTTAAGAAAAGGGAGTCAGCTTATCAGGAGTTTTTTGTTCAGATTCACCACCAGTATCACTCCTCAAAGCATATACCTTTCCTCCTGACTTACTCTCTATTTCTGGAATCCTATCAAGGACTTATAGAATCCATGCCAAGCAGAATCTCCGTTGTACTGTGTCTGGGCAGTGAGACAACACGTTATTGAACAGGTGGTCATCATAATTTTGCTCACTGGTGTGTATATTTGTTATACAAAAGTAACATTTAATTGTGAAAAGGGTAAATAACTTACGAGGGTCACTCCAAAAGAAATGAACACTATTTTTTTTTTTTTAAATCCGTCTTTTACTCTACATGTTTGAAAGTTTGACAGTGTGTAGATACGTCCTTTAGGAACAATATTTTCATTTCTCCACATAATTTCCATCCCTCTCAAATGCCTTACGCCATCTTGGAACCAGCGCCTGTATACCCGTGCGGTAAAATTCTGGACCAACCTGTTGGAGCCACTGTTTGGCAGCGTGCACAAGGGAGTCATCATCTTCAAACCTTGTTCCATGAAGAGGGTCTTTCAGTTTCCCAAAGAGATGATAGTCACATGGAGCCAGGTCAGGACTGTAAGGCTGGTGTTTCAGTGGTGTCCATCCGAGTTTTGTGATCGCTTCCATGGTTTTTTGACTGACATGTGGCCGTGCATTGTCGTGCAACAGCATAACATCCTGCTTTTGCCGATGTGGTCGAACACGACTCAGTCGAGCTTGAACTTTCTTCAGTGTCGTCACATATTCTTCAGAATTTATGGTGGTTCCATTTGACATGATCTCCACAAGCAAGAGTCCTTCGGAATCGAAAAACACCGTAGTCATAACTTTTCCAGCAGAAGTTGTGGTTTTGAATTTTTTTTCTTGGGTGAATTTGCATGATGCCACTCCATTGATTGCCTCTTCGTCTCTGGTGAAAAATGATGGAGCCATATTTCATCACCTGTCACAATTCTTCCAAGAAATTCATCTCCACCATTCTCGTACTGTTCCAGAAGTTCGCTGCATACCGTTTTTCTTGTTTCTTTGCGAGCCACTGTCAACATCCTGGGAACTCCCCCCAGCACAAACCATTTTTAACGCCAACACTTTCAGTATTCTGCAAACACTTCCTTCCCCTATCCCAACGTAGCGTGATGCGTCTGTCAGCAGTCACCAATTCGTTAACTCTCTGCACATTGTCTGGAGTGTGTGCAGTACGAGGCCTGCCGCTGCGAGGACAATCCTCAATATTGCCGCGCCCGCTTTCATCACGTAACCTGCTTGCCCACCGACTAACTGTACTGCGATCGACAGCAGAATCTCCATACACCTTTTTCAACCTCTTGTGGATGTTCCCTACTGTCTCGTTTTCACAGCCCATGAATTCTATGACAGCACGTTGGTTCTGACGAACGTCAAGTGTAGCAGCCATCTTGAAGACATGCTGTGACGGTGCCACTAACGAGAACAGGTTGAATTAAGTTTGAAAACAAGGGGGAAGGATGTATCTACACACTGTAAAACTTTCACACATGCAGAATGAAAACTGTATTTTTATAAAAATAGTGTGCATTTCTTTTGGAGTGACCCTCGTACATGTTAGATATAGCTCTGAATTATCTTCAAGTTTTACTTACAAGTGTTCAGTGGGGCTGTCTTATGCAACACGATAAGTGTCCCACCTGCAATCGATGTCCTGCCAAATCCTATTGAGCCAGTCTTGTTGTGTGGTGGCAACTGTTTGTGTTATCCACTTTCGCAGCTCACCGACGTTTCCTGGAGGCGGAGGAGAAAAAGCTCTGTTTTTAACGAAACCCCACACACAGAAATCAATGGGGGGCTAAATCATGTGATCGAGGTGGCCAATATTGTTCCGCGATATGAATGTCCGTCATTCTTGTGGATCTGGGACAGCGGCTGACAATATAAATACGGAAGTGGAACACCACAGTCGTATTTCCTAAGAGGAGGCGGGACGCTATTAGGGCAACCAGGTTCAAGAACTTCCTGCTGGCGCTTTCGGGTGCCACTAAAACAGAAATAATAGACAAGGCCATACAAACAGAGCCTTATATGGTTGACATAAGTATACAAACAGATTTTCCCGTACAGAACATAGATCCCGCCCCTCAACGCCGGGAAACAAAGCCGACAATCCACCTGAAACGGCAAGGGCATCCTATGACTGCAATATCCCAGACAAAACCCAAAGAAAACCGACCCATCCAAGATAGTGCTATTACCAGTACAAGCCTAAAGTCCACAATGCAGAACACTACAGTGGTCAGATTGCCACCCGTGGACCGAGTAAGGGTATACCCCAACATCGAGTACACGATGCAGCTGGCCAGGCTGGAAGAGCCGATCACCCTGGCCACTGCCTTACGGCATGTGGTCCGTGTAGGACACGAAGAGAGTAAAAAGGTAACCTTCTCGGTAATGGAGGCTGTGGACAGAATACAGCTCAAGTCAGTGAATCTCCCCACTGATTTCGGAGCCCTGCGGGACTTACTGAAAAAAGTTTTTGAGAGACGTGGCGAAAAGTTTGACCTCCAGAACATTTACGAACAGGCCGTACTGGCAAACGGACGAATTGCTTTCGACTGGAATAGGACCTGGCCGGACGACAACATACATACATACTTCCCATGACGACTGAGATAATAATTGGACAGTTAAATACGCACAACAGTCGACTTGTTATGCAGGAGCTCCGTAAAGAGGTGGAGGAGAGGAGACTGGACGTGCTCTGCCTACAGGAGCCGTACTCCCAAGCTGGGAAACTAGATTTTGTTGCCACTACTTGGCAAATTATCAGCAGAGGTGAGGACCCTAGAGCAGCAATAGTAATAACAAACAAACTTTTGAGGGTAACTACGCTCACACAATTCGCAACACGTCACTGCAACGTCGTGGAGCTTCAGTCCCCGATGGGAGTAATTATTCTCATAAATATGTATTTTCAATACGGAGATGAGATAGAACAACACTTAGAACATCTAGCAAGAGTTACCACGGCGTTGCGGGGACGAAAGATAATCATAACAGCTGATATCAATGCAAAATCCCCCCTGTGGTACAGTGGCACCAGAGACGCAAACGGCGAGAAAGTGGAAGAATTTCTTATGGCTTCGCAGCTCGTGGTGGCCAACAGGCCGGGCAATCCTCCTACATACACAGCAGGAGGAGGACAAGGCACGAATATAGACGTGACCCTTACATCACACAATGCAGCTAACCTAATAAAAAATTGGATAGTCGTAAGCAATGCCACCACGAGTGACCACAACTTGATAACCTTCACTCTAAGTGAAAGAGAATGCCGCTGGACCATAGGGTGGGAGGTGCAATTTAACTATAACAAAGCAAATTGGGAACTTTTAGCAAGGGAGTGCGACATTTCTGCCTTACCAGAAGGTGACGCACATCAAGACCTAGACGTAGACGACAGTGCCGAGGAACTGGTGGGTGCAGTACATAGAGCGGTGAGGGTCGCTGTACCAACCAGGAGGAAGGCCGTGGCGGCCTCGCCATCACCATGGTCGCCTGAATTAGAGGAGTTACGGCAATCTGTCAGAAGGCTAAGGAGAAACTACCAGCGCAGTGTCGTCTGGCTGGAAAGACAAAGATGGCAGTTGCAATACAGGGAGGCCAAACAAAGACTCCAGAAGGAGTTACGTGAAGTGAGAATGCGTAGCTGGGAAACCTACGTGCTGCACCAGTTAGCCTTAGATCCATGGGGTCTCCCTTATAAACTACACTCCTGGAAATTGAAATAAGAACACCGTGAATTCATTGTCCCAGGAAGGGGAAAATTTATTGACACATTCCTGGGGTCAGATACATCACATGATCACACTGACAGAACCACAGGCACATAGACACAGGCAACAGAGCATGCACAATGTCGGCACTAGTACAGTGTATATCCACCTTTCGCAGCAATCCAGGCTGCTATTCTCCCATGGAGACAATCGTAGAGATGCTGGATGTAGTCCTGTGGAACGGCTTGCCATGCCATTTCCACCTGGCGCCTCAGTTGGACCAGCGTTCGTGCTGGACGTGCAGACCGCGTGAGACGACGCTTCATCCAGTCCCAAACATGCTCAATGGGGGACAGATCCGGAGATCTTGCTGGCCAGGGTAGTTGACTTACACCTTCTAGAGCACATTGGGTGGCACGGGATACATGCGGACGTGCATTGTCCTGTTGGAACAGCAAGTTCCCTTGCCGGTCTAGGAATGGTAGAACGATGGGTTCGATGACGGTTTGGATGTACCGTGCACTATTCAGTGTCCCCTCGACGATCACCAGTGGTGTACGGCCAGTGTAGGAGATCGCTCCCCACACCATGATGCCGGGTGTTGGCCCTGTGTGCAGTCCTGATTGTGGCGCTCACCTGCACGGCGCCAAACACGCATACGACCATCATTGGCACCAAGGCAGAAGCGACTCTCATCGCTGAAGACGACACGTCTCCATTCGTCCCTCCATTCACGCCTGTCGCGACACCACTGGAGGCGGGCTGCACGATGTTGGGGCGTGAGCGGAAGACGGCCTAACGGTGTGCGGGACCGTAGCCCAGCTTCATGGAGACGGTTGCGAATGGTCCTCGCCGATTCCCCAGGAGCAACAGTGTCCCTAATTTGCTGGGAAGTGGCGGTGCGGTCCCCTACGGCACTGCGTAGGATCCTACGGTCTTGGCGTGCATCCGTGCGTCGCTGCGGTCCGGTCCCAGGTCGACGGGCACGTGCACCTTCCGCCGACCACTGGCGACAACATCGATGTACTGTGGAGACCTCACGTCCCACGTGTTGAGCAATTCGGCGGTACGTCCACCCGGCCTCCGGCATGCCCACTATACGCCCTCGCTCAAAGTCCGTCAACTGCACATACGGTTCACGTCATGCTGTCGCGGCACGCTACCAGTGTTAAAAACTGCGATGGAGCCCCGTATGCCACGGCAAACTGGCTGACACTGACGGCGGCGGTGCACAAATGCTGCGCAGCTAGCGCCATTCGACGGCCAACACCGCGGTTCCTGGTGTGTCCGCTGTGCCGTGCGTGTGATCATTGCTTGTACAGCCCTCTCGCAGTGTCCGGAGCAAGTATGGTGGGTCTGACACACCGGTGTCAATGTGTTCTTTTTTCCATTTCCAGGAGTGTAGTAAGGGAAAAAATCCGCTCTCCCCTGGAGTTATCAACAGTCAGGCGAGGGGACGGGATGACGGAGTCTTGGCAGGAAACTGCTGAAGTCCTTCTCCAGTCCCTGCTGCCTGACGACAATGCGGATGAAGAAACTGAAGTCCAGAAGCAACTGCGTGACGCATATCTAGTGGACTATAACAACAACACGGCAGTCTACCCATTCTCGGAAGAGGAGGTAGCTGCACAAATAACATCCCTAAAAAGAGGGAAAGCTCCGGGACCAGACGGCATTGTGGCTGAGGTGGTGCAATTCCTGGCACCCCAGTTAGTCGCGCCGTTGACCCACCTTTTCAACGAATGTCTAAGACAAAGAAGGTTTCCCAAGAGGTGGAAAACCGCGAACTTGATAATAATTAAAAAAGGACCGGAGAAAGATCCAACTGAAGCTAAATCTTACAGGCCAATCTGCCTATTGGACCTATTCGGGAAGCTCCTAGAGAAACTGCTGGCTGACAGATTGACGGCCCACCGGGTACTGTGGGGGATGAGCAGCAGGCAGTTCGGCTTCAGGCCGGGGCGGTCAGCATCTGATGCCATCGCTCTGGCGGTTGAGGTCTGTGGCTCGACCCCGCATAAGAACGTCGTCGGCATCATGGTGGATATTAGTGGCTCCTTTGACAACCTGTGGTGGCCTTCGCTCTTCTCCTGCTTAGGGGAGAAAGAGTGTCCAGGGCCGCTTTATGGATGTCTGAGGAGCTATTGTAAAGACAGGGAGGTTTGGCTATCATCCCCTAGCGGGAGAATTAGAAAAGCAATCACAAAGGGATGTCCCCAAGGCTCTGTTCTGGGGCCCCTGTTCCGGGATATCCACATGGAACCACTACTGGACGAACTGCAACAAAGTGAGGAAGTGCTAGAGATGATAGCCTACGCAGACGACCTCCTCCTGCTGGTCGGCGGTCGTAGCCGAGAGGACATCGAGCCAAAGATTGAAAGGGCCATTGAAAAACTGCACCAATGGTGCCTAAAAACGAAGATGAAAATATCTCCTACCAAATCCACTTACTTACTGCTGAAAGGGCAGCTTGTCAGGAATCCCACGGTCAGAATTGAAGGCTCACCAGTTCTTCGGAGACGAGAGGCGCGATATCTGGGAGTTATAATTGACGAGAGATGGAACTTTGGAAAACACATAGAAGCCGTGACTCAGAGAGCCCTCCAGCTACTAAATAATCTCATTTCCATTGGACATAAACGATTTCATCTCCCCCCTCGCCTCATCAGACTATATCACAATAGCATCTTGACTTCAGTAGTGGGTTACGGCTCGGGAGTCTGGGCGCACAGGCTCACGCGGGTCGTGCCCGCCATGACAGTGAGAAGAGTCCAAAGGAATATGATTCTAAGATCAGTAGGGGCCTACAGGACATCACCAGGGGGAGCCCTGTTAGTCATAATGGGGCTCTGCCCGTTAGACATTAAAATACGCGAACAAGCGGCATGGTATTGGGCCAAAAAATGGAATGGGGAAAAAATAACAGATATCATGGGTGTGAGAGTAGAGGATAAAAGGGGAATAAGGAACAGAGGGGAGGAATTGTGGCAGAGGATATGGGAGGAATATGAAACGGGGAGAAGAACATTTCAGTTTCTACCTGATGTTAAAGAACGCGGGACCATGGCATATTTTGAACCCACACGAGGACTCATCCACTTTCTCACTGGTCATGGACCCTATCCGACATATTTATGTCGGTTTGGGAAAAGGGCAACCCCCGAGTGTGACTGTGGCGCGGCAGAGGGAACTCCTGATCATGTGGTTTTCGAGTGCCCTCTCTTCAATGACGTGGCTATGACACTCAGAGACAGACTTCCAAACAACGAGACATATAATCTTCTCAGACAAGAAGACACATTCCATACCCTAAACGCTCTGGCAGAAGAGGTATCACGAAAGGTCTTAATAGAATACCTGAGGGATCAAGAATAAACACCGAACTCTTTAACCAACCGATAATGACCTGATCCCAATCCCATTCCGCCTGTGCGTGGAATGGCCGACTTCCATTAGTTGGAAACCGCCACGTATGGGATTAGGGGGGTGGGATCAATCACACCGATTACGACAAGCACCAACTATGACGTAGGTTAAGCTAGTAGTAGTAGGACGTAGTTTAGAATACTAACATAGGAAACTGCAGCGATTACTAACCTTGGCCGGCCCGGTGCCTGGGGCATGCTCCCCGGGGTTAGCTCGAGGAGCCTGGCCACTCCAAGTAGGTTTATATTTTACTGGCACACCTGTGACGCTGCAGTTAGTAGTCATTTCTAGGTTAGAAGTAGGTAAAACTAAACTGCCCATTGTTGTGGTAGGAATCTAACACTACCTTAGGAACTTAACAGTAGCTCACTAACAACAAAACTGTAATGTAAGCTGCAAAAAACTTAGATTTATGTAACAATTAATGGTCCACTAATCATGTTAGGAGGTGGGCCACGTATGTATAATTATTATTGTATTATTGTTATGTCAATAAAGAATTAAAAAAAATAAAAATAAAAAAGTGCGAGTATTAGCTTTCAGCAGAAATTCGTGTCCGCCGCCGTAGCCGAGTGGACAGACAGCCGGATTGTCATGCTGGAGAATCTGGGTTCGATTCCTGGCTGGGTTGCAAATTTTCTTCGCTGAGGGACTGGATATTTGTGTCTTCTTCATCATTTCATCCTCATCAACGCGCAAGTCGTCGAAGTGACGTCGCCTCAAAGGACTTGCACCGGCGATCGTGTCTACCCGCCGGCAGGCCCTCGCCACACGACATTTAATTTCAGCATAAGTTCGTAAAGTTTTTGAAACTTCCTGGCAGATTAAAACTGTGTGCCGGACCGAGACTCGAACTCGTGACCTTTACCTTTCGTGGGGAAGTGCTCTACCATCAGTTGTGAGGACGAGACGTGAGTCGTGCTTGGGTAGCTCAGTTGGTAGAGCACTTAACCACGAAAGGCAAAGGTCCCGAGTTCGAGTCTCGGTCCGGCACACAGTTTCAATCTGACACGAAGTTTCATATCAGCGCACACTCCGTTGCAGAGTGAAAATCTCATTCCGTAACGATTCTGTTTTGCCTGTTGATATTGCGGTTGCTATTGATTTGTTTATCGATTGTCATTTTTTGTTTGTAGCTCATTGTTGCTATTTGAGGTTACATATCCTTATTACATCATTTAGAGATGATGGAAATGTGGGCGCTAGAGGAAGAAGTACCAAGTGGAGGAATCTGAACATTTGCGACTTCTTCACTTAAAACTTCCGGGCTGATAGGTCGTGGTCGAAGTGTAAAACTCTTTCCTGACGTTTCGTCTCCGACTGCGGAAGACATCCTCGGAGGTAAAGCTTTACCTCCGAGGATGTCTCCTGCAGTCGGAGACGAAACGTCAGGAGAGACGGCCTATCTGCCCGGAAGTTTTAAGTGAAGACAATACCGGCCGTGAAAGCTTACATGGTATGATCATTTGCGACTTATTCGTCCGTTCGAGTTCAGTAGAGTGGTGACAGTAGCGAAGGTAGCCAGAAACACTTGCTTCGTGTATGGGGGTAATGTCACTGCACACAGTACGGCTACGAAATGGTTTTCTCGTTTTAAGGAGGGTGGTTCTGACATTCTGAAAGTGTCAGGGGTAAAAGACGGAGAGAGATAGGTTCTTTACAGTATGTACAAAAATCGTAATGCAGTTATTAAGAGTCGAAGGCATAAAAGCGAAGCAGTAGTTGAGAAGGGAGTGAGGCAGGCTTATAGCTTCTACTCGATGAGTTTTGCTATTTCAGCAGCACAATAAATGATTTCAGCAGATGGAGAAAGGATGTGAAATGCAGACTGGCAATAGCAAACAAAGCCGTCCGGGGTGGCCGACTGGTTCTAGGCGCTACAGTCTGGATCCGCGCGACCGTTACGGTCGCAGGTTCGAATCCTGTCCCGGGCATGGATGTGTGTAATGTCCTTAGGTTAGTTAGGTTTAAGTAGTTCTAAGTTCTAGGGGACTGATGACCTCAGATGATAGGTCCTATAGTGCTCAGAGCCATTTGAACCAATAGCAAAGAAAGCAATTCTGACAAAGAGGAAACTGCTAACAAGACTCGCATTGGGGAAGACGATGGTTCAAACCCGCGTCCGGCCTTCCTGGTTTAGGTTTTACCTGGTTACCCTAATTCGCTTCAGGAAAATTCCGGGATGGTTCCTTTGAAAGGTCACGGCCGACTTCCTTCCCTGTCCTTCCCTAATCCGATGGGATTGATGACCTCGCTATTTGGTCCCCTCCTCCAAAGCAACCAACCCGTCAACTGCTAACATGTTACATTTGATTCGTTATTTATTCGCTGACTGCCAATTCCCTGATATCATCTGTGATAGGTATAGATCTACTATCCCAGTTCAGAACAAATTTTCATATGTCGCTACTGGGTAGTAGATCTGTACCTAATACAGCTGATAACAATGTAGTGGCAGTCAGAGAATATATTTTGAACTGCTCTGGATCGTCAACAGTGTCTGTTCTTCCAGACGTGCGTGTAAGGATTTTAGATGGTGGTGTTGGTAGGTTTATACAGGACTAAACTGCTGAGGTCATCAGTCGCTAAGCTTATACACTACTTAATCTAATTTACACTAAGGATAACATACATACCCATGCCCGAGGGAGGACTCGAGCCTCCGACAGGGGGCAGCCTAGGGATTTTACACTGAGATGGTAGAAAGTCTTTCCTGAAAGTATCAGGTGGTTATAGAGTACTGGCCATTAAAATGGCTACACCACGAAGATGACGTGCTACAGACGCGAAATTTGACAGGCAGGAAGAAGATGATGTGATATGCAAATGATTAGCTTTTCAGAGCATTCACCCAAGGTTGGCGCCAGTAGCGACACCTACAACGAGCTGGCATGAGGAAAGTTTCCAACCGATTTCTCATACACAAACAGCAGTTGACCGGCATTGCCTGGTGAAACGTTGTTGTGATGCCTCGTGTAAGGAGGAGAAATGCGTACCATCACGTTTCCGACTTTGATAAAGGTCGGATTGTAGCCTATCGCGATTGCGGTTAATCGTATCGCGACGTTGCTGCTCGCGTTGGTCGAGATCCAATGAATGTTAGCAGAATATGGAATCGGTGGGTTCAGGTGGGTAATACGGAACGCCGTGCTGAATCCCAGCGGCCTCGTATCACCACCGGTCGAGATGACAGGCATCTTATCCGCATGGCTGTAACGGAACGTGCAGCCACGTCTCGATCCCTGAGTCAACAGATGGGGACGTTTGCAAGACAACAACCATCTGCACGAACAGTTCGACGACGTTTGCAGCAGCATGGACTATCAGCTCGGAAACCACGGCTGCGGTTACTCTTGACGCTGCATGACAGACAGTAGCGCCTGCGATGGTGTACTCGACGACGAACCTGGGTGCACGAATGGCAAAATGTCATTTTTTCGGATGAATCCAGGTTCTGTTTACAGCACCATGATGGTCACATCCATGTTTGGCGACATCGCGGTGAACGCAGATTGCAAGCGTGTATTCGTCATCGCCATACTGGCGTATGACCCGGCGTGGTGGTATGGGGTGCCATTGGTTACACCTCTCGGTCACATCTTGTTCGCGTTGACGGCACTTTGAACAGTGGACGTTACATTTCAGATGTTTTACGAACCGTGGGTCGGCCCTTCATTCGATCCCTGCGAAACCCTACATTTCAGCAGGATAATGCACGACCGCATGTTGCAGGTCCTGTACAGGCCTTTCTGTATACAGAAAATGATCGACTGCTGCCCTGTCCAGCATATTCTCCAGATCTCTCACAAATTGAAAACGTGTAGTCAATGGTGGCCGAACAACTGGCTCGTCAGAATGCGCCAGTCACTACTCTTGATGAACTGTGGTAGCGTGTTGAAGCTGCGTGGGCAGCTGTACCTGTGCACGCCATCCAAGCACTGTTTGACTCAATGCCCAGGCCGTATCAAGGCCGTTATTACGGCCAGAGGTGGTTGTTCTGGGTAGTCGTTTCTCAGGATCTATGCACCAAAATTGCGAGAAAATGCAATCACATGTCAGTTCTAGTATAATATATTTGTCCAATGAATACTTGATTATCATTTGCATTTCTTCTTGGTGTAGCAATTGTAATGACCAGTAGTGCAATTAAAATGAACCTATTCACAGAGGTCCAGTATGGGCTGTAATTATCGTACGACAGCGAAACTTGGTAACTGTTCTAAAGCGTTAATGCGGAGCCGATGTATGCAGGAAAACGTCTTGGTTCCTATTTAGGTCACCAGGTGAAAATCTGACGGTGTACACTCTTGGTATGACGGTATGACATCCACGCTGTCATTTGACAAGCGATAACGCGCATGAACAGTATGGCTGTCGAAAAGAGACAACGTGCACTTTTAGGAAAACTGTATGTGAACGACAGCAATTACAGTACTTCATTGAGGTGTGTGACGAGAGAACCTATGTCATTAAATGGTAATGATAATGAAATTCGTGAACGTGAATGAGTTAGGTGTATCACCTGAAGAGGAAGGCATCCTGTCCCGGTGGAAGTTATTGACGAGTTTGCCTGCGCTGTAACTGACCACGGAACACGTGCTAATGCTCGTGCTGCGCCACGAGAATTGTTCATCTCATGGTCAACAATGAGGAAAGTTTCGCGGTCTACTTCACACTGGTTCCCGTACGAGATCCAGACGACGCAGCTACTGAAACCTCATGATCCGCGCCTATCTTGTGAATTCGGTCTTTGTTTTCTGACAAGGACCGAAATTAATGGCATGCGACTGGGCAATATTCTATGGCGTGACGGCGCACATATTACACGACAGGCTGCAGTGAACACACAGAACTGGCAGATTTGGGTTACTGTTAAACCGCGTATTGTGCGAGAAGACCCATTGCACTCACCGTATGCAGCGTGGTCCATTGATCGTGACCGGGCCAAATATCTCGCGTAATAAACATCAAACGAAAAAACTTGTCTAGCTCGAAGGGGGAAACCAGATGGAGCTACGGTTGGCCCGCTAGATGGGGCTGCCACAGGTCAAACGGATATCAACTGCGTTTTTTTAAAAATGGGAACCCCCATTTTTATTACATATTCGTGTAGTACGTAAAGAAATATGAATGTTTTAGTTGTGATAGATGGCGCTGTAATAGTCACAAACGTATGTGGTATCACGTAACATTCCGCCAGCGCGGACGGTATTTGCTTCGTGATACATTACCCGTGTTAAAATGGACCGTCTTCCAATTGCAGAAAAGGTCGATATCGTGTTGATGTATGGCTATTGTGATCAAAATGCCCAACGGGGGTGTGCTATGTATGCTGCTCGGTATCCTGGACGACATCATCCAAGTGTCCGGACCGTTCGCCGGATAGTTACGTTATTTAAGGAAACAGGAAGTGTTCAGCCACATGTGAAACGTCAACCACGACCTGCAACAAATGATGATGCCCAAGTAGGTGCTTTAGCTGCTGTCGCGGCTAATCCGCACATCAGTAGCAGACAAATTGCGCGAGAATCGGGAATCTGGAAAACGTCGGTGTTGAGAATGCTACATGAACATCGATTGCACCCGTACCATATTTTTATGAACCAGGAACGAAGCATCATTCGCCAACAGCGGTAACGTAAACCGGCATAATATGCACTATTAGACAACGGTAAATCCACGATGGCTGCGACAAGTGGAACATCAGCGACATTGGCGGGTTAATGTATGATGCAGCATTATGGGAGGAAGGATAATTGGCCCCCATTTTATCGATGCCAATCTAAATGGTGGAATGTATGCTGCTTTCCTACGTAATGTTCTACCGATGTTACTACAAGATGTCTCACTGGATGACAGAATGGCGATGATGGATATCCGACACATGGCTCGTTTGCGGTTGAAGCATATTTCATGACAGGTGGATTGGTCATCGAAGCGCCATACCATGCCCTTCACTTCCACTGGATCTGACGTCCCCGCATTTCTTTCTGTGGGGAAAGTTGAAGGATATTTGCTATCGTGATCCAACGACAACGCCTGACAACATGCGTCAGCGCATTGTCAATGCATGTGCGAAGATTACGAAAGGCGAACTACTCGCTGTTGAGAGGAATGTCGTTACACGTATACCGAAATACATTGAGTTTGACAGACATAATTTTGAGCATTTATTGCATTAGTGTGGTCTTTACAGGTAATCACGCTGTAACAGCATGCGTTCTCAGAAATGATAACTTCACAAAGGATCGTGTATCACAGTGGAACAACCGAAATAAAATGTTCAGACGTACCTACGTTCTGTATTTTAATTTAAAAAACCTACCTGTTACCAACAGTTCGTCTAAAATTGTGAGCCATATGTTTGTGACTATTACAAAGCCATCTATTACAAAGCGAAAAAAGTGGCCCAACTAAAACATTCATATTTCTTTACGTACTATACGAATATGTAGTATAAAATGGGTGTTCCCATTTTAAAAAATGCAGTTGATATCCGTTTGACCTATGGCAGCGCCATCTAGCGGGCCAACCATAACGCCATCTGGTTTCCCCCTTCAAGCTAGACATGTTTCGTTCTT
Source organism: Schistocerca americana (assembly GCF_021461395.2). Classification (NCBI taxonomy): domain Eukaryota; kingdom Metazoa; phylum Arthropoda; class Insecta; order Orthoptera; family Acrididae; genus Schistocerca; species Schistocerca americana. The sequence goes on along the minus strand of NC_060128.1, from coordinate 142,001,882 downwards.
TGTAGTTTTTTCGTTTGACTCTTATTTCGTGAGATATTTGGCCCGGTCAGGATCAATGGACCACCCTGTATGTCTGTATGGTGTGGATCCATAAGCCCTTTTACTGTCGGTCCGTTCTTCTTCGACGAGAATACTCCAAAAGGGCTTGTCAGCTGTACCATGGGGACTCCACATTATCAAGACCTCCTTGTACAGCTTCTGACTCCTGCTTTGGAAGAGCGCATCTGTATGGAAGCCACTGTTTTCGTGAATGATGGGGCGACACCTCATGTCTCTCGCCCAGTGACAGATCTGCTAAATGCAGCTTTCTACGAGAGCGTTATCTCGAGGGATTTTCCAGATGCGTGGCCCGCAAAATCACCTGATCTGAATCCATACGGCTTTTGGCTCTGGAGATATCTAAGAGAGCGACACGTTCAGCCTCTACGTGATCGGAAGGCCGGTACACAGTAACACTTTGCTCAGATTACACTGGAACTACTGCGATTAACTGTTGATCACTTCATTTTACGTACTCAGCATCTCGCCGACATGTCCGGTGCGCAGATTGAACAAATTGGGTACGTGGCGGTAAACAATAATATCGACATTATGGCTTCCTCACTTGTTTGACCTGTTCTGTCCCTGTCCCGTTCCTAACCCATCAAATACAGAAACATCCTTATACGTCTTTCTTGCATTCACGCTGCTAGAATAGCACCTGGTGATCAAGACTAGAACTAATTTTTTTTTTTCCAGCGCAAATGGGTTCCGCATTAATGCATTAGAGTATCTGCCAAGGTTCGCTACCATACGATAATTACAGTCCACACCTGACATCTGTGAGTTGATGCACTTTAATTATAAAACACCCAGTGTTTGTCCAAACCGTAGCCTTATACTGAAATGAAACTTGAAGTGTGGTGTTATAGAGGTGCGCAGAAGATTAGATTGGTCGAGCGGATAACTGATGAGGATTTGTTGGACTGAACTGAAAAAAAAAAAAAAATCTATTGTTGAGAGGACACATCCTGCGACATCATGCGAACGCCAGTTTGCAAATGGAGGGAGGTGTGGAGTGTACAAAAAATTACGTAGGCAGATGTAGGCATGAATACAGGAAGCCAGTTCAAATGGATTTAAGTTGCGTTAGTTATGCAGAGATGAAGAGGTTTGCACAGGATAGACTAGCTAGTTAGTTAGTTTGTTTCATGATCCATGGATTATTTTGCACCACAAAACGTAACGATGTGGAACGAGCCATTATACATTCACATTACAAATTAATTTGCACATATGACTGCATGCTGAGCATTTGTATAGTTTTCTGTTTTTAGAAACAAGATATACATATATCTTTTAGTAATTTCGACCCCCCAACCTTTCACACTTTACAATAACAGAAGAGGAGGAACTGTCAAGGAGAAACTTCTCCACTTTGTTTTCAAATTTTCCTCTGCTGTCTGTCAGACATTTTATACCACTCAAAAATCACACATTTTAGTTGCGCCATTTCGCATCTCTTTTTGTATTAAAGACAACGTTAACGTGAAGTAGTGAATGTCATATTTCATTCTGGTATTGTAATTATATACACCATCGTTCGTTTCGTGCTGAAGTCGATCACTTGGAACAAATTTCGTGAGGGAACAAATATACTGTGAAGCAGTAATCACAATGCCCAGTTCCTTAAACAGATGTTTTCAAGTTGATCGTGTGTGACCACATGTTATTCTTACGGCATGTTTTTGAGCAGCGAAAACCTTCTTTCTTTTCTATGAGCTACCCCAGTAGATTAATATCATATGGCATTACTGAATGAAAACATGCAAAATATGTCAGATTACTGATTTGTCTCTCTCTCTCTCTCTCTCTCTCTCTCTCTCTCTCTCTCTCTCCAAAATTTGCAATGATTCTAAGTACAAACGTGGGTGAAATAAGTTGTTATATGAGTTCCAAAGTATCGTTTTCCGGCTTAAATTCTCATCGATAAGGACACCTAAGAATTTTGAATTTACCACTGTGTTTATTATTTCCTCACCATGTGTCACACTTATCATTTGTATAGTGCCCCTAGATGCGCAGAACTGAATACGCTGTCTCTTTTCAAAAACTGAGGGTGAGAAAATTCGCAGAAAACCAGTCATTAATACATTTAAGAACTTTGTTTACGATATATATAAATGACCTAGTAGATAGTGTCGGAAGTTCCATGCGGCTTTTCACGGATGATGCTGCAGTATACAGAGAAGTTGCAGCATTAGAAAATTGCAGCGAAATGCAGGAAGATCTGCAGCGGATAGGCACTTGGTGCAAGGAGTGGCAACTGAGCCTTAACATAGACAAATGTAATGTATTGCGAATACATAGAAAGAAGGATCCGGCTATATGATAGCGGAACAAACACTGGTAGCAGTTACTTCTGTAAAATATCTGGGAGTATGCGTATGAAACGATTTGAAGTGGAATGATCATATAAAATTAATTGTTGGTAAGACGGGTGCCAGGTTGAGATTCATTGGGAGAGTCCTTAGAAAATGTTGTCCATCAACAAAGGAGGTGGCTTACAAAACATTCGTTCGACCTATACTTGAGTATTGCTCATCAGTGTGGGATCCGTACCAGGTCGGGTTGACGGAGGAGATAGAGAAGATCCAAAGAAGTGCGGCGCGTTTCGTCACAGTGTTATTTGGTAAGCGTGATGGCGTTCCGGAGATGTTTAGCAAACTCAAGTGGCAGACTCTGCAAGAGAGGCGCTCTGCATCGCGGTGTAGGTTGCTGTCCAGGTTTCGAGAGGGTGCGTTTCTGGATGAGGTATAGAATATATTGCTTCCCCCTACTTATACCTACCGAGGAGATCACGAGTGTAAAATTAGAGAGATTAGAGCGCGCACGGAGGTTTTCCGGCAGTCGTTCTTCCCGCGAACCATACGCAACTGGAACCGGAAAGGGAGGTAATGACAGTAGCACGTAAAGTGCCCTCCGCCACACACCGTTGGGTGGCTTGTGGAGTATAAATGTAGATGTAGACGTTCTTCTGTTTCTGTATGTTTCCTTGGATTGATTGCATTACTAGTGTCATCTGCAAAAAGAACTAATTCTTCTTGTCGTCTATCAGACAGAAGATTGTTTACATATGCGAGAAACAATAGTGGACCTAAGATTGAGCCTTGGGGAAACACATAAGTGGTTCCTTCCCAGCCAGAATTCGTCTCCTGTCAACACCGGTAAAATTACTAAGTTCAACTTTCTGCATTGTTGTGGTCAGAAATGACATTATCCATTGGTTAGCTATACAATCAGTCCTATAAAACTTCAATTTATCTAGGAGAAGACAGTCCAGACTATTGTGATTCATGTAGTCAAATGCTTTTAGTCGCAGAAAATACCAGTCGACGCTATTTTATTATTTAATGCCTACAAAATTTGCTGAGCGAACATGTAGACACGTGGACAGCTGCTTGAATAGCAGTCTCCGGAGTGAAGATCAACAACTTGAATGATGTGCAGAGATAAGTGGTGAAGTAATGTTGGGCCTTACCTCAGGAAAGTATCAAGTGCGCGTGGGCGCGATGTTTACATCCGACACGTTGGTATCTCAGGCTGCTCGCAGGTTCTCCCAGCTACTCTCCACGGAGCGGCCTTATCTGACACGTCAGCCGATGACAGGAGGCTGGGGTTGTCAGCGGAACCACAGCTAATGTCCAGTATCGCTGCCCTTCTGGGCTGTTATCCACGAGTCAGCCAAAAAGTCGGACCACTTCTCAAAATAACGGCAGTGCGTGTACAGCATCACATTCAGAGACATACAACGTTCGTAGACCAACACTGTCAATTTTTGATCTCACATCTTCAGGCACTAACTGAAAAATCTGATGGCGAGAAGCAGGAATTGCGCACCTGATTTAATTTCTAATACCAGTACGAAAGGCTGTCATGTGGTGCAGAATGTTAGATTGGTTCCGTGTCGATTGGTTTCGTCACAAATAGCAGACAACCGGGAGACAGCTGACACGAATTTCTTGTAATGTTATCGCAGTTGTTAGCGTTCCAGTTCTGAAGACCTCCTGCTGCTGACGTAACAGACGGTGTATTTACGCCGACCTATTGTCACGGTCAGCGCTGACTGTTTTGAGAGGCAACGGAAAGGCACTGATAGATTCCCGAGCTGTGGCGTGACAGTTTAGGCGGTCAGCGAAGCAGAAGCGGGCGCGCACGCCACCGCTGGCCGATATTCGTGAGCAGCTGGAGGCGCGACCGCCACTTGGCGACACCAGCGCTCCTCGCGGCAGACTGGCGACTCTCGCGGCGCCAGGCCACGCCGAGCGGCGACCATCGCGCGGCGCCGCTGCCGGTTCAAGGTTATGCGCATGCGCGGACTGGCAGTCGGTAACGTGCCAATCGCGAGACTGCGAACGAGAGCGCTAGCTGCCAAATGCGCGAGGAAGAGCGAACGTACTAAAAATAAATGGATAAAAAACCTGTCATCTTAAATGGACAAAGTTGTTGTGGTCTCCAGTCCAAGGCTTGGTTTGATGCTGTTCCCCATGCTACTCTATCACCTGCAAGCCTCTTCGGCTCACTACTGGCCATTAAAATTGCTACACCAAGAAGAAACGCAGATGATAAACGGGTATTCATTGGACAAATACACTAGAACTGACATGTGATTACATTTTCACGCAATTTGGGTGCATAGATTCTGAGAAATCAGTACCCAGAACAACCACCTCTGGCCGTAATGACGGCATCGACACGCATGGGCATTGCGTCAAACAGAGCTTCGATGGCGTGTACAGGTACAGTTGCCCATGCTGCTTCAACACGATACCACAGTTCATCAAGAGTAGTGACTGGCGTATTGTGACGAGCCAGTTGCTCGGCCACCATTGCCCAGACGTCTTCAGTTGGTGAGACATCTGGAGAATGTGCTGGCCAGGGCAGCAGTCGAACATTTTCTGTATCCAGAAAGCCCTGTACAGGACCTGCAACATGCGGTCGTGCATTATCCTGCTGAGATGTGGGGTTTTGCACGGATCGAATGAAGGCTAGAGCCATGGGTCGTAACACATCTGAAATGTAACGTCCACTAATCAAAGTGCCGTCCAAGCCAACAAGAGGTGACGGAGACGTGTAACCAATGGCACCCCATACCATCACGCCGGATGATACGCCAGTATGGCGATGACGAATACACGTTTCCAATGTGCGTTCACGGCGATGTCGCCAAACACGGATGCGACCATCACGATGCTGTAAACAGAACCTGGATCCATCCGAAAAAATGGCGTTTTGCCATTCGTGGACCTTGGTTCGTCGTTGAGTAAACCATCGCAGGCGCTCCTGTCTGTGATGCAGCGTCAAGGGTAACCGCAGTCGTGGTCTCCGAGATGATAGTCCGTGCTGCTGCAAACGTCGTCGAACTGTTCATGCAGATGGTTGTTGTCTTGCAAACGTCCCCATCTGTTGACTCAGGGATCGAGACGTGGCTGCACGATCTGTTACAGCCATGCGGATAAGATGCCTGTCATCTCGACTGCTAGTGATACGAGGCCGTTAGGATCCAGCACGGCTTTCCGTATTACCCTCCTGAACCCACCGATTCCATATTCTGCTAACAGTCATTGGATCTCGACCAACGCAAGCAGCAATGTCGCGATACGATAAACCGCAATCGCGATAGGCTACAATCCGACCTTTACTAAAGTCGGAAACGTGATTGTACGCATTTCTCCTCCTTACACGAGGCATCCCAACAAAGTTTCACCAGGCAACGCCGGTCAACTGCTGTTTGTGTATTAGAAATCAGTTGGAAACTTTCCTCATGTCATCACGTTGTAGGTGTCGCCACCGGCGCCAACCTTGTGTGAATCGTCTGAAAAGCTAATCATTTGCATATCGCATTGTCTTCTTCCTGTCGGTTAAATTTCGTGTCTGTAGCACGTCATCTTCGTGGTGTAGCAATTTCAATGGCCAGTAGTGTACTTCGTATATCCTCCTCAATCTACTTGCTGCATTAATCTGTAGGTCTCTCTCTACAATTTCTACTCCCTACAACTCCATCGAATACCAAACTGGGGATCCCTTGATGTCTCAGAATGTGTCCTATAAACCGACCCCTTCTTCCAATCAAGTTCTGCCACAATCTTCGTCTTCCCAGTTTTATTCAGTACCTCATCATTAATTGCGTGATCTATCCATCTAATCTTCGGCACTCTTCAGTAGCATCTCATTTCAAAAGCTTTTATTCTCTTCTTCTCTGAACTGTTTATCGTTCATGGCAATTTGGAAATGGAAGTTCCTATGGGACCAAATTGCTGAGGTCAACGGTCCCTAGGCTTACACACTTTCTAACACATAAGTCTATATTCGATGTTAACAAATATTTCGTCTTCGGAAACGCTTTCTTGCCATTGGCACTCTACATTTTACATCCTCTCTGCTTCGGCCGTCATCAGTTACTTTGCTGCCCAATCAGGAAAACCTGTATACTACTTCAAGGGTCTCGTTTCCTAATCTAGTTCCCTCAGCATCATGTGATTTATTTCCACTACGTTCCATTACCTTGTCTTGCTTTCGTTGATGTTCATCTTATATCCTCCTTTCAAGGCATTGTCCGATCCGTTCCATTGCTCTTCCAGGTCTTTTGCTGTCTCTGAAACACTGTCATCAGAAAACATCAAAGTTTTTATTTCTTCTTCCTGATCTTTAATTCCTACTCCAAATGTTTCTTTGGTTTCCTTACTGATTGTTCGATGTACAGACTGAATAACGTCAGGGATACCCTGTAACCTTGTCTCACTCCCTTTTCAGCCACTGCTTCCCTTTCATGCCCCTCGACTCTTGTAACTGCCGTCTGGTTTCTATACAAGTTGTAAATAGCCTTTCGCTCCCTCTATTTTACACTTGCCTCCTTCACAGTTTCAGAGAGAGTATTCCAGTCAACATTACCAAAAGCTTACTCTACGTCCAAAATTGATATAAATGTAGGTTTACCTTTCCTTAACGTATCTTCTAAGGTAAGTCGTAGCTTCAGTACTGCCTCTCATATTTCCAGACTTCTCCGAAATCCAAATTGATCTTCCCCGAGGTCGTATTCTATCACTATTTTTCATTCTTCTGTAGAGAATTCGTGTTAGTATTTTGCAACCATGCCTTATTAAACTGATACTTCGGTAATTTTCACACCTGCGAGCACCTGCTTTGTTTGTAACTGGAGTTGTTACACTCTTCTTGAAGTCTGAGGGTATTTGGCCTGTCTAATACATGATGCACATCAGACGGACGACTTTTGGCAATAGCCCTAATACAGCAAACACGTCTGCAGCTATATTCCGCAAGCAAAACTACTACGGCTAGGTTGAGCACTAGGCCATCTAACTTCAGCACCAGGCCATTACGAAATACTGCTACCTAGACAACACCGAACGTTTTGAGTCTGGAAAAACAAATCTTTGCACAATGTAAGACCCGCCAGCATTCACTCATGTAAATAAATTAAAAGTTAGAGACACCAAAAGGTGACAACACAGAACACCTAATAGGTAGGAGAAAGAGATAAAGAGAGAATGTGTAAAGCCGCAAGATTTTTATTTATTTCAAGTTTCTGCTACCAGTCACTTTTTATTTTATGCTTAATCTAACATAATACAACGCGTTTCGAACATGTTCTATTCATCTTTAGGCATTTATGCTTACATACATACATAGAGAAATGTTACTTAAAAATAAACAGTCTTAAACTAGATTAATCTAGAGCACTCTGTCCACAATGGACAAAATGTTCTAGAGGTTTCTCATGGAGGGATGGATTCAGAATAGCATATCTTGGAAAGCGGAAGCGATGAAAGAAAGCGAAAGTATATCATTTTAGTGTGAAGAAATTCCCAGTCACAAACGATGGTCATGAAATGTTCTGCAAGCAATCTTCTTACAGGAAATGTCGGGGCACACTTCCTGCCGAAAAGCAAAGACGTGTCTTTGATTGGCGTAGTGCTAAGGAAGTAAGAGAGCAAATGGAACATTCCAGAATGTCTTATGAATGGAGAATGAGGTTCTGGCATTGGCTGGCAGATTCATTACCCATGTAGGGGGTGTACTGTTTTTGTAATGACCACTGGGTTTCGTGATCGTACAAACGCAGATGCCGCGAGTCCAGGAAAAAGTGGGGTATGACGTGATTGAGGATTTCCCTGTGGGGATCAATCGAGAGCACTTCCTGCTGGTAGTAATCGGAGTCAGTTTCGTCCTGGTATCGAACTGGTGATTTTGTTAGAGAGAGCCACAGTGGACATTTTGGTGGTTAGGTTTCCAGAAGCGTTGCTATCCACACAGGGAGTGGGTCAAATCACTCCTCTGCGAACTGAGTCGTTATTCTCTTACTCAAGTGAAGGTTCTTCAGCTGTCAGTGGAGTCTTTGACTCACAGTAAAGCCCTTCTTTACTTGAGTCGAATTTCTGTTCCTGGCTAGTGCGAAAACAGAATTCTTGGCTCGTGTTCTGTCTTGTACTGAGTTATTTTCAGCCCTTGGAGTCGGCAGACGGCGTTCTGCGTGCATAAAGTAGGTAGAGGTGGTGGTGGTGGTGGTTAGTGCTTAACGTCCCGTCGACAACGAGGTCATTAGAGACGGAGCGCAAGCTCGGGTTAGGGAAGGATTGGGAAGGAAATCGGCGGTGCCCTTTCGAAAGAACCATCCCGGCATTTGCCTGAAACGATTTAGGGAAATCACGGAAAACCTAAATGAGGATGGCCGGAGACGGGATTGAACCGTCGTCTTCCCGAATGGGGTAGGCAGAGGACTCCAGCTATGCCACGTACGTGTCATCTGCACAGCGGCCAAGACCCTGAAGAGCGGATCATCGCTGCAGTAAAACTTCCATCCGAACTTCAGTAGGTGACATGCGCACTCCAGTCTGGTGGATAGGGGAACACTCATAGTAAATTTGTTGAGTTCCATTTGTGAAACCTGGTAGTCAAGGGGAGGCAGGATTCGGTTTCGATTGTGGACGGGGCCGTAATCAGTTACTATTGGTTGCCTTTTACAGTTACACACAATTTATTTCAAGACTCAACAATAAGTAAAAAATACCAGACGGTATTAATGAAGGAATAAACAACTGTGTAAATAGTAGTGCTTTCAGTGAGTTACAATTTAGCAAATCACCATTAAATACAGATACAACAGACAATGTTTTAAAAGCAGGCCACTGTGATCTGGCCAGAAAGCCTTACACGCCAGGAATGGCAAAAAATTAAGAATTGTTTAAGAATTCGCTGAAATTTACAACTTACAGGTATTGAAATATTAAAGACAAGTCGCCACAAACACAGCAGCCATCAAACCCCAGGAATGGCAGTAAATAAGATTTTAAAATCTTACTGCGTGAATACAAATACCAAATTAGAATTTTAAGGCAAGCGACCACAATCAAGGCGAAGGCCTTACATGCGAGGAACGGCAATAATATAAAAAAAATTGAAACCTGCTGTGAAACAGCAAATACAATAGCAAAAGTTAATTTAAAAAAACAATTGATCCAGACGGTGTTCCAGGAATCGACGTCTGAGGAGGTCACGCAACAAACACTTTCGCGAGTGATGAGATGGGCAGCCAAGAGTTGCATTCACTTCACAAGATGGTAACTCAGACTAGTGGCCGTCTAACGAATGACTAATGATAATGTTGCTGACGCTACCTGATGTCCGATAAACCAAATGCAACGATGGAACAATACGCCAAAGCTGGAACCGGTGGTCTGCACTTCGTCTCCAGAATACTGTGTTTAGAGCGCCCGGAACGAGAAAGGAATCACTACCACCAGAGTAGAAGAATCACCAAACGGGCTACAATGAAGAGAGCTGTCAAAACTACACGCCTTACTGGACAGCAGCGGCAAGGCGAAGAAACGTACACTGTCGTTACATACACTAACCCCCAGGGCAGGTAACTGGGGCGTTAGCGGCCACCAGGCAAGAAAAATTACCGCTGGTTGAACTCAACAAATTGTAACAAGTTGAACGCAGTAAATAGTAATAAGAAGTCGAGGAAAGCTAATCTGATCCGCCTTCCCCAAGCACTCCACTCGGCGACACTACGAGCAGCAAGAGAACCCAAGTCGCTGGAGAATCCCGAGGTATCACAATGAGGGAGGTTTCTCTACATGGACTCATCTTAAAGTTTACTGGATCCGGTTTACGACGAGGTTGTGCACCCTCGTGACCACAGCCCTTCCATCTGGCAGTCCGTGCTCGCCGCCAGCAATCCCGGCGTGTTCTCGCACTGCGCGGACCTGGCTGCTCCTGAGTCCTTTAAGGAACCATTTTCACTCGAGCACAGTCAATATTTAATTTAGTTAACTTTCGATCCAGTTCCACGCTGCCACGTAATGAACAAAATACGATACGCTGGAACATCAGACCAGCTGACTGCACTGAAGAGTTCCTAGGAACACATTATGTGATTCTTAACGGAGAGGTATCTCCAGACCTAAAGCTATCATCGGGAGCATCACAATATAAGAAAATGAACTGAGCCGTGGCGAGCTGGCGCCAGTCTTATTTTTTTCATGTATCGTTGGGATCGATTGTGGTTGAGGCAAGCTATCTTTGCGTTCCGCGTGTCTTATCTTGCGGCTTCGCAGCCGAAGCGAGTTGGCTGTTAGCCCTCGACGGGGATCCTGGAGATCTCGTGTCATTCGCGGGGGAGTCGAGTGACAACGGCTGCCGAACGAGTGTGATAACAGTTACACGTTGTGGTGTGAAATTGGTTGGGCGTTTTGCCGACATGAGCAACTTGCAGATGCACGTTCTGTGACTTCGCTGGGAACAAAATTTGAAGGGAAGCGGTGGAGCTGTGGAATCCGCTCCCTCGTATTGTGTACCTGATATGGAGTAAGTCGTCGTAATTGTTTGTTCACCGACCCACTCAGAGATTTTAAAATTTGTTATTATTATGAGCATCTTTCTAGGCCTAGTTAAGTGGTCGCCGTTATTTGACAATTATCTCAGAAGTTTTTTTGTGTTTCTTGCAATCAAATGATTTTATGTTGCAGTTTTTAAAGCCTGCACTCTATTAATACAGTTGTCCACGTGTAAAATGCTTAAGCTCAAAGTTGCGAATTTGTCAGTACTGTAACGTGTTCCTTTACACGCATACCCGTATATCGAGTCAAAGGTTCTGCCGAGTGTTTCTATGTTTCAGTGTTACTGCAATGTCTTTGTGATTCGGGCTGAAGCTTCTAATTGTGCCAGCGCCTTGGCCGGAAGTGAAATGTCATCCGAGGTCTGGGACAGGCAGTGTTGAAGAACCTGGCCACTACCGGTATTGGTCACATTATCCTCTTCCAAACTTTAATATTTATCTTCTTTCCGTCAAGGCGGGTTAATATGGTAGACATATATTTTGTATGAAACCTGTTTCTATATACTTGTTTTCTTAAATATTACGGACAGCAAACTGGCTAAACCTTAAACTGCATAGCATCCGCTGAGTTCCTCGTGCAACTGTTTCTAGTAATTTTTTATTAACACCTCTGAGCGCATAAACATTTATTTTTTTAACATCAGTGTCTCTGTTATAGTTTTTTTTAAATTAGTGATAATATCATGTTATTTAATGACATCTTAGTTTGGCACTAGTCATCAAGTGTTATTAAGTCACCCTTTACCTGTAATTATTTTCATTATATCTATTTTGAGGGAAGTCCTAAATGAGAGTTTGAAGCTCTCAAGTTCGTCAGTAACCCCCATTTCTTAATATGGAATTGCTTATTAGAGTACTGAGTACGTTGCGTTTCTAATTGTATTTGCAAAGTTTTATCTAGTGGCTGCTCCACAATTTGAAATTTTAAAATTTTTTTTTAAAGGCGTAATACCAATAACCCCCCCCCCCCCCCCCCAATGAACCATGGACCTTGCCGTTGGTGGGGAGGCTTGCGTGCCTCAGCGATACAGATAGCCGTACCGTAGGTGCAACCACAACGGAGGGGTATCTGTTGAGAGGCCAGACAAATGTGTGGTTCCTGAAGAGGGGCAGCAGCCTTTTCAGTAGTTGCAGGGGCAACAGTCTGGCTGGTTGACTGATCTGGCCTTGTAACACTAATCTAAACGACCTTCCTGTGCTGGTACTGCGAACGGCTGAAAGCAAGGGGAAACTACAGCCGTAATTTTTCCCGAGGGCAAGCAGCTTTTCTGTAAGCGTGGAGAGCTGCATCAAACCAGTCTCTGGACGGAACACCACAACAACAACAATGCAAATAAAGTATCTTAATTATAAAGTGTGACTACCAACCATGATTCCATTCCGCTTCCTCTTTTACGGTATTTAAGATACACTGTGCAGGTGTGGTACAACTAAGGAAATACGTATCAGAACTAGTGTGTAATGTTGGAATTTCTACGAAGCTTTTTGGATAACGCCGTTGTATACATGGATACTGCAACGGAGAAAATCGTAGTGAGACGCAGGAAGAGTGCTGAAACGATGGTCGTGTGAAGCAGTCGTTATGCGGACCCAGATGTGGGGGTGGAAGGTAAATCGTCCACGATGTGAGATTCAGCAGTTGTGGTGAAATGATGAGGACAGCTGACCAGAAATGGAAAGCAGCATAAAGTGAACCTCACTGAAACTGCAACTACGACAGACGTTCAATAAGTAATGGAACAATTTTTTTTCTGAGAGCAGGCTGGTTTTATTCAGGATTCCAATACATCATATTATTCCCCACCTTTTTATCAACAAAACCCTAGTTTTCAACATAATCTCCGTTCACTGCGATGGCCTTACGTCAGTCACCTTACTGCGAAGTCCTGTAGGCCCGCATGGTAACGCTCTACTGCTTGAAGTCGGAGACAACATTTTCGTGCATCAGTAACCTCCCCCATCATTCTCGTACTGCGTCTTGCGGAGTGCATCCCTCATTTGGCCAAACAGATAGAAGGTGTGAGATCCGGCTGTAAGGTGGATGAGGAAGGACAGTCCAATGCAGTATTGTGAGCTCCTCTCGGGTGCGCAGACATATGTGTGTGGTCTTGTGTTGTCTTGGAGAAGGAGAATTTCGTTTGCATTTTTGTGGCGGCGAACACGCTAAAGTCGTTTCTTCACCTTCGCTCAAATGGTTCAAATGGCTCTGAACTTAACATCTGCGGTCATCAGTCCCCTAGACTACTTAAACCTAAGTAACCTTGAAAGAAGATTAGGGTTAATGAAGTAAAATGAATGATGCAGAAGTACCAAAGAGAATATTAGAAGGAAAGCCAGGAGGGCAGAGAGGATGTGGTCGACCAAGAGCCGGATGGGAAGATGAAGTAATTGAAGATCTTAGGAAGATGGGGTATACAAACTGGAGAGTATTGGCAAAGGACCGAGAGAGATGGAAGGAAATTGTAGAAGAGGCCAAGGCTCATCATGAGGTGTAGAGCCAAGAAAGAAGAAGAAGAAGAAGAAGAAGTTGAAAGATCCAGGCAGTGGACACCAAGCGAAAAAGCTACTCCTTATGTTTCTGATCTAGACTGCCATAAAAATGCGAAGGAACTGTTAACGCGACAAGTTGTAGTCTAATTCACAATCGATTTATTGATCTTAAACAAGACAAGACAACAAAATTATTAAAGATACATCATATAAAAAAATAAATGTTTAACAAAATCCTTACTAAAATGGGATCTATGGTGGACAAAGAGATCTGCTGGGGATCGACACACGACACTAACCAGAACACTACTCTCTTTATCTCACTTCATACACATGAATCCAGGTAATGGCATCAAACTACGCAACCACCAGGCATCTATATTCTACCATGCCAAAAAAAAAAAAGGAAAAATATGGTTCGAAAGAACAGGGTGCTGAGAAATACACTCCTGGAAATTGAAATAAGAACACCGTGAATTCATTGTCCCAGGAAGGGGAAACTTTATTGACACATTCCTGGGGTCAGATACATCACATGATCACACTGACAGAACCAGAGGCACATAGACACAGGCAACAGAGCATGCACAATGTCGGCACTAGTACAGTGTATATCCACCTTTCGCAGCAATGCAGGCTGCTATTCTCCCATGGAGACTATCGTAGAGATGCTGGATGTAGTCCTGTGGAACGGCTTGCCATGCCATTTCCACCTGGCGCCTCAGTTGGACCAGCGTTCGTGCTGCACGTGCAGACCGCGTGAGACGACGCTTCATCCAGTCCCAAACATGCTCAATGGGGGACAGATCCGGAGATCTTGCTGGCCAGGGTAGTTGACTTACACCTTCTAGAGCACGTTGGGTGGCACGGGATACATGCGGACGTGCATTGTCCTGTTGGAACAGCAAGTTCCCTTGCCGGTCTAGGAATGGTAGAACGATGGGTTCGATGACGGTTTGGATGTACCGTGCACTATTCAGTGTCCCCTCGACGATCACCAGTGGTGTACGGCCAGTGTAGGAGATCGCTCCCCACACCATGATGCCGGGTGTTGGCCCTGTGTGCCTCGGTCGTATGCAGTCCTGATTGTGGCGCTCACCTGCACGGCGCCAAACACGCATACGACCATCATTGGCACCAAGGCAGAAGCGACTCTCATCGCTGAAGACGACACGTCTCCATTCGTCCCTCCATTCACGCCTGTCGCGACACCACTGGAGGCGGGCTGCACGATGTTGGGGCGTGAGCGGAAGACGGCCTAACGGTGTGCGGGACCGTAGCCCAGCTTCATGGAGACGGTTGCGAATGGTCCTCGCCGATACCCCAGGAGCAACAGTGTCCATAATTTGCTGGGAAGTGGCGGTGCGGTCCCCTACGGCACTGCGTAGGATCCTACGGTCTTGGCGTGCATCCGTGCGTCGCTGCGGTCCGGTCCCAGGTCGACGGGCACGTGCACCTTCCGCTGACCACTGGCGACAACATCGATGTCCTGTGGAGACCTCACGCCCCACGTGTTGAGCAATTCGGCGGTACGTCCACCCGGCCTCCCGCATGCCCACTATACGCCCTCGCTCAAAGTCCGTCAACTGCACATACGGTTCACGTCCACGCTGTCGCGGCATGCTACCAGTGTTAAAGACTGCGATGGAGCTCCGTATGCCACGGCAAACTGGCTGACACTGACGGCGGCGGTGCACAAATGCTGCGCAGCTAGCGCCATTCGACGGCCATCACCGCGGTTCCTGGTGTGTCCGCTGTGCCGTGCGTGTGATCATTGCTTGTACAGCCCTCTCGCAGTGTCCGAAGCAAGTATGGTGGGTCTGACACACCGGTGTCAATGTGTTCTTTTTTCCATTTCCAGGAGTGTATTATAGCCCTACGTCGCAGCAGCGAATATTTTACCATCCTACTGGCCAAGGCGGCACACTACGATGCGTTCGGCGACTGAAGTCGTGGACGTCGGAAATCTGTTACTAAATGCGCGTTCCCGAAAAATGCAAGTACGCGGTGTCGCGTTTGGTTAATTCAGAACGCAGTTACTTCCCTAAGAGCCTCTGAAACCCTGATGGGTTCCAGTGTGCAGGTGGACCCGTTTGCTGGTCTGCCAAACCAATTTGACACCGTGCCACGACTGTGCATGTCGGAATACTTCAGATGTTTAGATGGCCGACTCAAGACAAATAAGTACACCCATGCGTCACTCGTTGTGACCGTGATGATATAAGGAGTACCTCAGATGGTTCAGAAGGTGACTGGCACAGGCTCTAAGTCGCGCCCTATTCCGTTTAGGTAGAGACCTGCAGTTCTTTACTAGCAAAGCACCAGTAGAAGAGACTTGTACAAGAGAGACGATCTCCCTTTCTCCATGTTGCCTCCTCAACTCGGTTCCAAAAGCACATTTCTCTTTTTTGACTTCCCCCAATTTCGCACAAGCCAATCACGAGCTGGAGCCTGGCATTCTAAGCTCGGTGAAAGGTCTTTGCACTGCAAACTGATTTGACCAGTCACAGACTTAAAGTTAATTGGCAGAAAACGGAAGAAAAATTGAGCTTTGCGGCCTCTTTTCCACACATTTGCCATGTCTTTTGCTAATACAGGGTGGAAGCACAGCCCTTCATAAACAGCTTGTTATCTCCCCTGTTGCGTCCATTTCAAAGTATGCAAAGAACGACCATAAACTCGCATTGACAAAATATATTTTGAAACAGAGTCTGCATGTCTGGGTGCCAGCTTTCCTGTCCCACGAACATTTGCAGAACGTTTACATTTCTTTTGCCAGCTTGCTGGCTAACAAGGCCTACAATGCGCTGTAGGCGACTTTTCGGCGCTAGGCCGTATACCTGGACGTCTGGCGCCAAAGCTAATATGTTTTGTACAAAGCGACTGCTGCACGTGGCCGTCTGGAAATGTCTCTCCATCGTTCCCCCGAAAAAACGCTCTTTGTCGCCCCACCAACACCATGCTTTTACTGCAGTCATTAGTCGGCACCCTCTTCCTTTGAACACAGGTAAAGCTTACCATATTTCTTTCCCTAGAGCACGCAAACAAGACCATAAACTGCTGCCCACCACTCCATCACAATGTCTGAAGTCAAATCGCCGTAGATCGTATTACCTACACTGAATCAGAAGTGAGAGTGCCGTGCAATCTCTCAACCTAAGGAGATCACACACATCCATGCCTGGGGCAGGATTCGAACCATAGCAGCAGCACCTAGAACCGATCTGCCACAGCGGCCGACTTCAGTTTCGTGAGGGGAGTGCAACACACCTCCGGGTTGATCATTGCACTGTGAGGTAGGACAACAAACAGAATAATCACTTCAGAATTCCAGAAGACTGTCGCATTGGTTTTACTGGCTGAGGGTTGGGCTTTGAAATTTTTCTTTGAGGGAGAGGCTGTGTGGCGCCACTCCACTTCTGTTTTCGGTTCGAAGTGATGAAACCATGTTTCATTGCCTGTGATAGTATTCAACAAAAAATTGTCACCATCAGCTTAGTAACACACACATGGTTATCCATTGCTCCTTATGGTCTTAGGCGGCGAGGAACCCAGCGGCCACACACCTTTGAGCACTCCAACTGGTGGACAAGCGTGTCAGCATTATCAACAGAGACGTCTAGTTGTACTGCTAGGTGTTAAATTCTGATCCATCGATCATCTCGAATGAGAGTGTCCACATGTTACATAGTCGAAGTCTCTGTTGTGCGCAGCCGGCTGGCGCGTCGAACATCGGAGAG
The DNA here is from genome assembly GCF_021461395.2 of Schistocerca americana. Classification (NCBI taxonomy): domain Eukaryota; kingdom Metazoa; phylum Arthropoda; class Insecta; order Orthoptera; family Acrididae; genus Schistocerca; species Schistocerca americana. Next base: position 141,984,752 of record NC_060128.1, on the reverse strand, counting down.
GTTTGGCGACTTTGTTGCGTTGATGACAGCCGCTTCACACAACGACTCGTCGTGCTTTTGTTCACTGCCAGGGCTCTGTACATAATCTGCAGACGCTTATGAATATCTGGGATGCTCTAGTTCTCCGCTCGGAACGCAGCTCATCTACATGGATACTCTGCGAATCACATTTAAGTGCATGGCAGAGGGTTCGTCGAACCATCTTCACAATTCTCTATTATTCCGATCTCGTATAGCGCGCGGAAAGAATGAACACCTGTATCTTTACGTACGAGCTCCGATTTCCCTTATTTTATCTTGGAGATCGTTCCTCCGTGTGTAAGTCGGTGTCAACGAAATACACTCCTGGAAATTGAAATAAGAACACCGTGAATTCATTGTTCCAGGAAGGGGAAACTTTATTGACACATTCCTGGGGTCAGATACATCACATGATCACACTGACAGAACCACAGGCACATAGACACAGCAACAGAGCATGCACAATGTCGGCACTAGTACAGTGTATATCCACCTTTCGCAGCAATGCAGGCTGCTATTCTCCCGTGGAGACGATCGTAGAGATGCTGGATGTAGTTCTGTGGAACGGCTTGCCATGCCATTTCCACCTGGCGCCTCAGTTGGACCAGCGTTCGTGCTGGACGTGCCAACCGCGTGAGACGACGCTTCATCCAGTCCCAAACATGCTCAATGGGGGACAGATCCGGAGATCTTGCTGGCCAGGGTAGTTGACTTACACCTTCTAGAGCACGTTGGGTGGCACGGGATACATGCGGACGTGCATTGTCCTGTTGGAACAGTAAGTTCCCTTGCCGGTCTAGGAATGCTAGAACGATGGGTTCGATGACGGTTTGGATGTACCGTGCACTATTCAGTGTCCCCTCGACGATCACCAGTGGTGTACGGCCAGTGTAGGAGATCGCTCCCCACACCATGATGCCGGGTGTTGGCCTTGTGTGACTCGGTCGTATGCAGTCCTGATTGTGGCGCTCACCTGCACGGCGCCAAACACGCATACGACCATCATTGGCACCAAGGCAGAAGCGACTCTCATCGCTGAAGACGACACGTCTCCATTCGTCCCTCCATTCACGCCTGTCGCGACACGACTGGAGGCGGGCTGCACGATGTTGGGGCGTGAGCGGAAGACGGCCTAACGGTGTGCGGGACCGTAGCCCAGCTTCATGGAGACGGTTGCGAATGGTCCTCGCCGATACCCCAGGAGCAACAGTGTCCCTAATTTGCTGGAAAGTGGCAGTGCGGTCCCCTACGGCACTGCGTAGGATCCTACGGGCTTGGCGTGCATCCGTGCGTCGCTGCGGTCCGGTCCCAGGTCGACGGGCACGTGCACCTTCCGCCGACCACTGGCGACAACATCGATGTACTGTGGAGACCTCACGTCCCACGTGTTGAGCAATCCGGCGGTACGTCCACCCGGCCTCCCGCATGCCCACTATACGCCCTCGCTCAAAGTCCGTCAACTGCACATACGGTTCACGTCCACACTGTCGCGGCATGCTACCAGTGTTAAAGACTGCGATGGAGCTCCGTATGCCACGGCAAACTGGCTGACACTGACGGCGGCGGTGCACAAATGCTGCGCAGCTAGCGCCATTCGACGGCCAACACCGCGGTTCCTGGTGTGTCCGCTGTGCCGTGCGTGTGATCATTGCTTGTACAGCCCTCTCGCAGTGTCCGGAGCAAGTATGGTGGGTCTGACACACCGGTGTCAATGTGTTCTTTTTTCCATTTCCAGGAGTGTATTTTCGCATTCGGAGGGGAAAGTTGGTGATTGGAATTTCGTGACAAGATTCCGTCGCAACGAAAGTCGTCTTTCTTTTAATTATGTCCAATCCAAACCCTGTATCGTTTCTGTGACTCTCCCCTATTTCACTATAATACAAAACGTGCTGCTAGTCTTAGAACTTTTTCGATGTACTCCGTCAATCCTATCTGGTAAGGATCCCACACCGCACAGCAGTATTCTAAAAGAGGACGGACAAGCGTAGTGTAGGCAGTCTCCTTAGTGGATATGTTGCATTTTCTAAGTGTCGTGCCAATAAAACGCCTTCTTTGGTTAGCCTTCCCCACAACATTTTCTATGTGAAGCATCCTGGCAGATTAAAACTGTGTGCCGGACCGAGACTCGAACTCGGGACATTTGCCTTTCGCGGGCAAGTGCTCTACCAACAGAGCTACCCAAGCACGACTTACGCCCCGTCCTCACAGCTTTACTTCTGACAGTACCTCGTCTACTACCTTTTCTGTGTGTTCCTTCCAATTTAAGTTGTTCGTAATTGTAATACCTACGTATTTAGTTGAATTTACGGCTTTTTAGATTAGACTGATTTCTCGTATAACCGAAGTGTAACGAGTGTCTTTTAGCACTCATGTGGATCATCTCACACTTTTCGTTTTTTAGGGTCAACTGCCATCTTTCGCACCATTCATATACCTTTTCCAAATCGTTTTGCAACTGATTTTGCTCTTCTGATGACTTTATTAGTCGATAAACGACCGCGTCATCTGCAAACAACCGAAGACGGCTGCTCAGATTGTCTCCCAAATCGTTTATATAGATAAGCAACAGCAAAGGGTCTATAACACTACCTTGGGGAACGCCAGAAGTCACTTCTGTTTTACTCGATGACTTTCCGTCAATTACTAAGAACTGCGACCTCTCTGACAGTAAATCACAGATCCAGTCACATAACTGAGACGATATTCCAGAAGCACTCAATTTCACTACGAGCTGCTTCTGTGGTACAGTGTCAAAAGCCTTCCGGAAATCCAGAAATGCGGAAACGATCTGAAATTCCTTGTCAATAGCACTCAGCACTTCATGTGAATAAAGAGCTAGTTGTGTTAACAGGAACGATGTTTTCTAAACCCATGTTGATTGTGTGTCAATAGACCGTTTTCTTCGAGGTAATTCATAATGTTCGAAAGCAATGTATGTTCCAAAATCCTGCTGCATATCGCCGTTAACGATATGGGCCTGTTATTTAGTGGATTACTCCTACTACCTTTCTTGAATATTGGTGTGCCCTGTGCAACTTTCCAGTTTTTGGGTACGGATCTTTCGTCGAGCGAACGGTTGCATATGATTGTTAAGTATGGAGCTAATGCATCAGCATACTTCGAAAGGAACCTAATTGGTGTACAGTCTGGACCAGAAGACTTGCTTTTATTAAGTGATTTGAGTTGCTTCACTAGTCCGAGGATATTTACTTCTACGTTGCTCATGTTGCCAGCTGTTCTCGATTCGAATTCTGGAATATTTACTTCGTCTTCTTTTGTGAAGGAATTCCGGAAGGCTGTGTTTAGTAACTCTGCTTTGGCAGCAATGTCTTCGATAGCATCTCCACTGCTATCGGGCAGAGAAGGCATTGATTGTTTGTTGCCGCTAACATACTTCACATACGACCAGAATTACTAAGGATTTTCTGCCAGGTTTCGAGACAATGTTTCGTTGCGGAAACTGTTATAAGCATCTCGTATTGAAGTCCACGCAAAATTTCAAGCTTCTGTAAAAGATCGCCAATCTAGGGGATTTTGTGTCTGTTTAAATTTGGCATGTTTGTTTTGTTCTTTCTGCAACAGTGTTCTAACCCGTTTTGTGTACCAAAAAGGATCAGCTCCGTCGTTTGTTAATTTATTTGGTATAAATCTCTCAATTGCTGCCGATACTATTTCTTTGAGTTCAAGTCACATGTGGTCTACACTTATATTACAATAGTGGCCACTAAAATTGCCACACCACGAAGAAATGCAGATGATAAACGGGTATTCATTGGACAAATATATTATACTAGAACTGACATGTGATTACACTTTCACGCAATTTGGGTGCGTAGATCCTGAGACATCAGTACCCAGAACAACCACCTCTGGTCGTAATAACGGCCTTGATACGCCTGGGCATTGACACAAACAGAGCTTGGATGGCGTGTACAGGACTGGTGTATCGTGACGAACCAGTTACTCGGGCACTATTGACCAGACGTTTTCAATTGGTGAGAGATCTGGAGAGAGTGCTGGACAGGGCAGCAGTCGAACATTTTCTGTATCCAGAAAGGCCTGTACAGGACCTACAACATGGGGTAGTGCACTATCCTGTTGAAATGTAGGGTTTCGCACGGATCGAATGAAGAGTAGAGCCACGGGGCGCAACACATCTTAAATGTAACGTCCACTGTTCAAAGTGCCGTCCAAGCCAACAAGAGGTGACCGAGACGTGTAACCAATGGCATCCCATCCGGGTGATACGCCAGTATGGCGATGAGGAATTCACGCTTCCAATGTGCGTTCACCACGATGTCGCCAAACACGGATGCGACCATCATGATGCTGTAAACAGAACCTGGATTCATCCGAAAAAATGACGTTTTGCCTTTCGTGCACCCAGGTTCTTCGTTGAGTACACCATCGCAGGCGCTCCTGTCTGTGATGCAGCGTCAAGGGAAACCGCAGCCACGGTCTTCGAGCTGATAGTCCACGCTGCTGCAAACGTCCTCGAAGTGTTCGTGCATATGGTTGTTGTCTTGCAAACGTCCCCATCTATTGACAAAGGAATCTAGACGAGGCTGCATGATCCGTTACAACCATGCGGATAAGATGCCTGTCATCTCGACTGCTAGCGATACGAGGCCTTTGGGATCCAGCACGGCGTTCCGTATTACCCTCCTGAACCCATCGATTCCATATTCTGCTAAGTCATTGCATCTCGACCAACGCGAGCAGCAATGTCGCGATGCGATAAACGGCAATCGCGATAGGCTACAATCCGACCTTTATCAAAGTCGGAAACGTGATGGTACGTATTTCTCCTCCTTACACGAGGCATCACAATAACGTTTCACCAGGCAACGCCGGTCAACTGCTGTTTGTGTTTGAGAAATCGGTTAGAAACTTTCCTCGTGTCAGCACGTTGTAGGTGTCGCCACCGGCGATGACCTTGTATGAATGCTCTGAAAAGCTAATCATTTGCATATCGCAGCATCTTCTTCCTGTCTGTTAAATTTCGCGTCTGTAGCACGTCATCTTCGTGGTGTAGCACTTTTAATGGCCAGTAGTGTACTTTGTGTGGGACAATATTGTTGTTTTGAAGAAAATAGTAACTTTTGTACATCAACAATCGGACTGATTAGTTTTGTCACAGAGGTCGTACATTAAAAAGTTTTTTTTATTTAAATACTATTTTTTCTCCTTTTTTTCGGGCAGTATATCGAAGAGGCAGAGTCGCCCGCCCTTGAATCCGGTGGACGCCACCGACTAGAGGGTGGCGCCCTGTGACTGGGGTGTGAGGTGGCGATAAATAATCCATTAGGGCCGGCAGGTCGCTCTGCGCTGTACGCCAGTGCGGCGTGGCGTGGCGTGCCGGTTTGATTAGCACCGCTGCTGCTGGCGCCAGTTATCGCGGGGACACATCTAGCGCTGCCAGGGGTTGCCGCCTGATGCCTGCTGCGTCACACAGTCAGGTGCCGTGGGAGGGGGTGCGGGGGGGGGGGGGGGGGGAGGAGGGGTCGCCACGACGACCGCCAACAGAGGTACTCCTCGCACAGTACGACCTACCTCCACTCCAGTCTGTTTGGTAGCGCAGGTCCCCATCTGACCATCCATTTATTTTTTAAAGCTAGCTCCTGCAGCAAATATCACCTAGCGTCGGAGAAATGTTGTAAAAACACGAGGGGCATTCAATTAATAACGCAACATTATTTTTCCTCGGCAAGTTTCGTGTGAAAAAATGCGGAATTTGTTACGCGACATCGTGGGATATTCCCGTTTCAGACCCTGAAGTTTCATAATGCTCCTGGGATGGAGGTGCAGATAAAAATTCACTTGATGCTTTCCTGAGAGACAGTCTCCACTCATTCCAAATTACTACACTACTGGCCATTAAAATTGCTGCACCACGAGCATGATATGCTACAGACGCGAAATTTAACCGACAGGAAGAATATGCGGTGCTATGCAAATGATTAGCTTTTCAGAGCATTCATATAAGGTTATCGCCGGTGGCGACACCTACAGCGTGCTGACATGAGAAAAGTTTCCAACCGATTTCTCATACACAAACAGCAGTTGACCGGCGTTGCCTGGTCAAACGTTGTTGCGATGCCTCGTGTAAGGAGGAGAAATGCGTACCATCACGTTTCCTACTTTGATCAAGGTCGGATCGTAGCCTATCGCGATTGCGGTTTATCGTATCGCGACATTGCTGCTGCAGATCCAATGACTGTTAGCAGAATATGGAATCGGTGGGATCAGGAGGGTAATACGGAACGCCGTGCTGGATCCCAACGGCCTCGTATCACTAGTAGTCGAGATGACAGGCATCCTATCCGCATGGCTGTAAAGGATCGTGCAGCCACGTCTCGATCCCTGAGTCAACAGATCGGGACGTTTGCAAGACAACAACCGTGTGCACGCACAGTTCGAGGACGTTTGCAGCAGCATGGACTATCAGCTCGGAGACCGTGGCTGCGGTTACCCTTGACGCTGCATCACAGACAGGAGCGCCTGCGATGGTGTACTCAACGACGAACCTGGGTGCACGAATGGTGAAACGTCATTTTTTCGGATGAATCCAGGTTCTGTTTACAGCATCACGATCGTCGCATCCGTGTTTGGCGACATCGCGGTGAACGCACATTGGTAGTGTGTATTCGTCATCGCCATACCGGCGTACCACCCGACGGGATGGTATGGGGTACCATTGGTGACACGTCTCGGTCACCTCTTGTTCGCATTGACGGCTCTTTGAGCAGTGGACGTTACATTTCAGGTGTGTTACGATCCGTGGCTCTACTCTTCATTCGATCCGTGCGAAACCATACATTTCACCAGGATAACGCACGACCCCATGTTCCAGGTCCGGTACGGGCCTTTCTGGATATAGAAAATGTTCGACTGCCCTGGCCAGCACATTCTCCAGATCTCTCACCAATCCAAAACGTCTGGTCGATGGTGGCCGAGCAACTGGCTCGTTACAATACACAAGTCACTACTCTTGATGAACTGTGGTATCGTGTTGAAGCTGCATGGGCAGCTGCATAGAACCCACTACATCAGTAGCGTGTATTTCAGTCACACGTGAGTAGCTGCATGTTATCTGTTGTGTGAATGTAGTTTCAGTTTAGTTTGGTTTAACCTGCTAAATCCCTCATAATTATTCCGTTGCACTATGAGAAAGTTTGGCCGCTTCGAAATTTAGAAACAAAATGAATTAGACTGCGTTTATTCACTTATGCGTCAGACGGCATGTTAAGGGTTAATGCCTGAGCAGGGTAAAAACCCGGGTCTTAGTGTCTTATAGAATAAAATATAAGGGACTGTCACATGAAAACGAGACGAATGGAAAAAAAGGAACTGTTTATTATTCCACAATTAATCGCCACAACTATTAATACATTTATCTCACTGTGGGACAAGACGGCCAATAACTTACTGTAAAAAGTTTGCGGTTGCCTATGGAACCATTATTGTACCCAGGGGTGCGGGGGTGCACCTCTTCGTCCGAAGCGAAGTAGCGGTCACGAATGTCTCTCTTCAGGGTACAAAAAATGTGAAAAATGTGGAAATCGCATCGGGACTGTATGCTGGAGGATGCGTAAGGGCTTTTGTTTTATGTCTTGATGACTTGGCGAATTACTTTCGTAACAAGACATTGGTTCCAATGAAAATTCGTTACTGTCGATATCAGTGAAATGTCATGAATCCACATGTTTTGAGAAGAGCAACCTTTTTTTTTTGTTTCTCAAGATATATCACGTCTTTCAGATTGACAGTGTCAAATTTATTCATCAGCAGGTATTGGTGGACCCACCAGGGTAGCCGAGAGCGCTAATGCGCTGCTTCCTGGACTCGGGTAGACGCGCCGGCCCCGGATCGGATCAGCCCGGCGGATTAACAGCGAGGGCCGGTATGCCGGCCAGCGTGGATGTGGTTTTTAGGCGGTTTTCCACATCACCCTAGGTGAATACCGGGCTGGTCCCCAAGTTCGGGTCTCAGTTACACGACTCACAGGCATTTGGAAACGTTCGCACTATTTCATGCCATACACTAGACGCAGATAGTTGGGGTACACTGATTCCGGCCACCCTCTGCCATTAACACTGCCAAATGCGTGATAACAAAGCAGACCCCACGTTGGAGTGGGACAAAGGTCCCGAGAAAGAAAGAAAGAAAGATCTGCAGGTATCCGTGATTTCTGTAAGACATGGTTGGGAAGATGTAGGGAGAGACAGGGCGGGTTCTCCTTCATCGATCGTGGCCCAGTCCTGTACCGTGCTGTACAGAGCGGAGTTATTCCCGAGGTAAGTGGCCCGGCCGAGCAGAGCCGGCGGCGGAGATGGCCGCCGCGATAGGAGCGCCACAGTGCTAATCTGGGCAGCAGCGTCGCCGCGAAGCTTTTAGGGTAATTCCGGCCACTCGGCGAGAGGCGGCCAAGAGGCGGACGCTATCGGGCCGCCTGCGTACGCGGGGGCGCAGTAGCGGGGGCGGAGTAGGACGGCGGGGGCGGGGGGCGGCGGCCGCGCGCGACGTGACGTGACGTGACGTGGCCCGGGAGTGGCGGCGGGGGGCGGGGGGCGGCACGCGACGCGGCTAGGCGAGGCGGCGCTCAGCTGATAAAGGCTGCGTGGCGCACGCACGCCCAGGTCGGCCGGCACTGCACGCACCGCGCCCCAGAGGTTTCAATTTTTGCGTCGACAAGAGTACTCCAGTGCGTCTACCCTCGCACTACGACTACGTGGTCCTCCAGATCAGCTTCTCATCAAACCGTTTCCCGTACACTGCTTTTGCTTGACCAGGTGAACACTGAGGCATCTACATATAGAACGTCTGGGGTGTTTGGTGGCCACCGGAAGTGTTTAGACTCAGAAGAGTGTTCCTGCAGCCACTCTGTAGAAATTATTTACGTGCGGAGTATCGACTTGTCGTGCTGGAATTGCTCAAGTCCGTCGGAATGTGGAATGCAGAGTGCATGTGATCAGACAGGATGCTTACATACGTGTCACATGACGCAGTCGTATCTACAGGGTGAAAAGTATTTAAACCGACAAACTCTGTGAGCTTGTAGGGGACATCAAAACAAATATTATTCCCTAAAGTCATTTTTTCCTATGACGATTATTTAAACCGGTGGAGGCCATATTACTCTCTTCAGTCGTTAGAGGCCGTATTACGCTCTTCAGTTGTTAGAGGGCGTATTACGCTCTTCAGTTGTAGGAAACTGCTGCCCACCAGTGTAGTAGTGCATTGTCTCTGTTTACTAACGGAGCGATACACCTGGAGTGAGTACACTGATATGCTTGATGCGTATTACGTAGCGCACCACAACGGACGAGCTCCACAACGGGTTTATCAACAAAAATATCCTAATCGCCGTATCCCGCATCGTACGACCTTTGCTGCTGTGTACCAACGTCTGCGTGAGACCGGGTCATTTAGCAGATTACCTGGACTGGGACGCCGTCGCACGGTAAGATCGCTGCAATTTGAGGAAGCTGTCTTGCAGCATGTGGAGCGGGATCCTTCAATCAGCACTCGTGCAATTCACGTGACATGGGGACGAATCAGACGAATGTAAGAACAGTCCTTCGAGAGCAATTTTTACGTCCATTTCACTTAGAGCCTGTCCACAACCTGGAACCAGTTGATTATCCACCCAGAGCACAGTTTTTGCAGTGGTACCTGGAAAAGTGTGAAATGCATCCTACACTTCCAGCCTGTTTGTTGTTTAGAGATGAAGCAACGTTCGGGCGTGATGCGGCCTTCAACACGCACAATTCGCATGTTTGGAGTGGGGATAACCCACATGCCACAGTTACTAGCGCTCATCAAGTGCGGTTCTTCGTTAATGTGTGGGTCGGTGTTGTTGGGGGCTGTTTAATTGGACCGTATCTGCTACCTAGGCCATTAAATGACAGGCACTTTACAGTTTTCTCGCCAGAGCACTGACAGAATTGCTGGAAGACGTCCCGCTCCTTACAAGACAACGCATGTGGTTCCAACATGACGGGGCACCAGCACATTTCAGCCGCCGTGTGCGTCGATTCCTGGACCGACGGTTCCCAGAAACGTGGATTGGCGGAGGTGGTCCTGTACCATGGCCTGCTCGATCCCTAAATATGTCCCCTCTGGACTTTTTTGTGCGGGGAGAGAAGCGCAACCTTGTTTACGCAACTCCTGTTGCATCAGAAGAGGATCTGGTTGCCCTGATAGTAGCAGCAGCAGGAACAATTCAGGATACTCCTGGGCTTTTTGCCCGTGTCAGATAGAACATGATCCGACGGTGTAACCTTCGTTTACGTTTCAATGGAGTCATTTTTGAAAATCTACTGTAACTGAAATTGGGTTGTGTTAATATGTTGTCTCCTGGTCATAAAAAAATGGAAAAGTGTTTGTTGGTTTAATTAATTTGCGCCAGAGAAATGTTTCTTTGAATGGTTCGCATGCAGACACTCGTTAATGGTCCAGCATTAAAATCTGGAGCAATTTGCGGAAGGATTGCACTTCTTTCAAAAATAGTTCAAATACCTCCGAGCACTATGGTACTTAACATCTGAGGTCATCAGTCACCTACAACTTAGAACTACTTCAACCTAACTAACCTAAGGACATCACACACAATCATACCCGAGGCAGGATTCGAACCTGCGACCGTAGCGGTCGCGCGGTTCCAGACTGAAGCGCCTAGAACCGCTCAGCCACACCGTTCATGTTGAACGTTTTTCTTCAGTCATCGTTAGTCCCGTTCTTGCAGGATCTTTTTTCGGACGCAGCAATAGAGGGTGGTCCATTGATAGTGAGCGGGCCAAATATCTCACGAAATAACCACCAAACGAAAAACTACAAAGAACGAAACTCATCTAGCTTGAAGGGGGAAACCAGATGGCGCTGTGGTTGGCCAGCTAGATGGCGCTGCCATAGGTCAAACGGATATCAACTGCGGTTTTTTTTTTGGTAGGAACCCCCATTTTTATTACATATTCGTGTAGTACGTAAAGAAATATGAATCTTTTAGTTGGACCACGTTTTTCGCTTTGTGATAGATGGGGCTCTAATAGTCACAAACTCATAAGTACGTGGTATCACGTAACATTCCGCCAGTGTGAACGGTATTTGCTTCGTGATTCATTACCCGTGTTAAAAAGGACCGTTTATCACTTGCAGAAAAGGTCGATATCGTGTTGATGTATGGCTATTGTGGTCAAAATGCCCAACGGGCGGGTGCTATGTAGGGTATCCTGGACGAGATCTTCCAAGTGTCCGGACCGTTCGATATTTAAGGAAAGAGGAGGTGTTCAGCCACATGTGAAACGTCAACCACGACCTGCAACAAATGATGATGCTCAAGTAGGTGTTTTAGCTTCTGCCGCGGCAATTCCGCACATCAGTTGCAGACAAATTGCGGGAGAATCGGGAATCTCAAAAACGTCGGTGTTGAGAATGCTACATCAACATCGATTGCACCCGTACCATATTTCTATGCACCATGAATTGCCTGGCGACGACTTTCAACGTCGTGTACAGTTCTGCCACAGGGCACAAGAGAAATTACGGGACGATGAAGGATTTTTTGCACGCGTTCTATTTAGGGACGAAGCGTCATTCACCAACAGCGGTAACGTAAACCGGCATAATATGATTGGGCAACGGAAAATCTACGATGGCTGCGACAAGTGGAACATCAGCGACCTTGGCGGGTTAATGTATGGTGCGGCATTATGGGAGCAAGGATAATTGGCCCCCATTTTATCGATGGCAATCTAAATGGTGCAATGTATGATGATTTCCTACGTAATGTTCTACCGATGTTACTAGAAGATGTTTCACTGCATGACAGAACGGCGATGTACTTCCAACACGATGGATGTCCGGCACATAGCACGCGTGCGGTTGAAGCGGTATCGAATAGCATATTTCATGACAGGTGGATTGGTCGTCGAAGCACCATACCGTGGCCCGCGCGTTCACCGAATGTGACATCACCGGATTTGAAGGACATTTGCTATCGTGATCCACCATCAACGCCTGACAATATGCGTCAGCGCATTGTCAATACATGTGCGAACATTACGGAAGGCGAACTACTCACTGTTGAGAGGAATGTCATTACACGTATTGCCAAATGCATTGAGGTTGACGGATATGGTTCAAATGGCTCTGAGCACTATGAGACTTAACTTCTGAGGTCATCAGTCCCCTAGAACTTAGAACTACTTAAACCTAACTAACCTAAGGACATCACACACATCTAGACTGTATCGCCTAGAACCGCTCGGCAACCCCGACCGGCTTGACCGATATCATTTTGAGCATTTATTGCATTAATGTGGTATTTACAGGTAATCACGCTGTAACAGCATGCGTTCTCAGAAATGGTAAGTTCACAGAGGTACATGTATCACATTGGAACAACGGAAATAAAATGTTCAAACGTACCTACGTTCTTTATTTTAATTTAAAAATTCTACCTGTTACCAACTGTTCGTCTAAAATTGTGAGCCATATGTTTGTGACTACTACAGCGCCATCTATCACAAAGCGAAATTGTGGTCCAACTAAAACATTCATATTTCTCTACGTACTACACGAATATGTAATAAAAAATTGGGGTTTCTATTTAAAAAAAAAAAACGTAGTTGATATCCGTTTGACCTGCGGCAGCGCCATCTAGCTGGCCAACCATAGCGCCATCTGGTTTCCCCCTTCAAGCTAGACGAGTTTCGTTCTTAGTAGTTTTTTCGTTTGACGCTTATTTCATAAGATATTTGACCCGGTCACGATCAATGGACCACTCTGTACAGGCGTTGCCGACCGGACGCCGTAATCTGCGTGTTTACATATCTCTGTATTTGAACACGCATACCGATACCCGTTTCTTTGGCTCTTCAGTGTAAAAAGAGCAATATTTTCAGTACATTAATACCGGTGTCTCAATGTAGTAATGGTGTAGATTTTTCATATCCGACGAGCACGTCTGGAGTGAGTCGTAGTCACTTCAAAAATAGTCTCTACCGCGACTTGTGGACTGTAGGTATAGGATTCGGGCTGCCATTCAGTTCCGCATGCAACAGAGCGCCAACGGCAGCTGAAGACGTACCGGTCAGAGAATTGCCGGTGTGAGGGACCCATTGAGCCTCTGAGGCAGCCGGCTCCTGCGTGACCGGCGTCTTCATCGTGGAGGGACGGACGAGACGTGGAACGCCCGTGCTGGCCAGCGGGTGGTCTGCGACACAATGTCCCGGCTGGCACGGTAGCCGCCCCACACAAAAGACGCTGTCTGGGGGACCGGTACACCTGACACCTGACTCCTGTCTCGTCCTGCCGTGTTTGGGGACTCCTCTGCCGCCAACAACGCGGGGAATGCGGACGTGTGACACCTCCAGCCACGTCCATTCTGTGCGGCTTCCACCGGTCTCTGATCGGCGTGTGTAGCGATACGCTTTCCACCTCTACACTTTTATTTTGCGTACTTTTTAGGTTCTGGCCGAACAGCCATGTCAGTGTTTTGCATCAACACTGAAGCGCCAGAGAATCTTCTATAGGCAAGCGTATTCAGCTTCCTGGCAGATTAAAACTGTGTGCCCGACCGAGACTCGAACTCTGGACCTCTGCCTTTCGCGGGCAAGTGCTCTACCATCTGAGCTACCGAAGCACGACTCACGCCCCGTCCTCACAGCTTCACTTCTGCCCGTATCTCGTCTCTTACCTTCCAAATTTTACAGAGGCTCTCCTGCGAACCTCGCAGAACTAGCACTCCTGGAAGAAAGGAGCATTTGCCCACAAAAGGCATAGGTCCCGAGTCTCGGTCGGGAACACAGTTTTAATCTAGCAGGAAGTTTCATATCAGCGCACACTCCGCTGCAGAGTAAAAATCTCATTCTGAAAACATCCCCCAGGTTGTGGCGAAGCCATGTCTCCGCAGTATCCTATCCTTCAGGAGTGCTAGTTGTGCAAGGTTCACAGGAGAGCTTCTGTTAAGTTTGGAAGGTAGGAGACGAGATACTGCCGCGCGGTTCTAGACGCTGCAGTCCGGAACCGCGCGACTGCTACGGTCGCAGGTTCGAATCCTGCCTCGGGCATGGATGTGTGTGATGTCCTTAGGTTAGTTAGGTTTAAGTAGTTCTAAGTTCTCGGGGACTGATGACCTAAGATGTTAAGTCCCATAGTGCTCAGAGCCATTTGAGACGAGATAATGGCAGAAGTAAAGCTGTTAGGACGGGGCGTGAGTCGTGCTTCGGTAGCTCAGATAGTAGAGCACTTGCCCGCGAAAGGCAAAGGTCCCGAGTTCGAGTCTCGGTCGGGCACACAGTTTTAATCTGCCAGGTAGTTTCATATCAGCGCACACTCCGCTGCAGAGTGAAAATCTCATTCTGGAAGCGTATTCAAATTCGGAGCTATGTGAACAGAATACGGCGCTGCGGTCGGCAAAGCCTATCTAGGGCAACAAGTGTCTGGCACAGTTGTTAGATCGGTTACTTCTGCTACAATTGCAGTTTATCAAGATTTGAATGCGTCTGAACGTGGAGTTACAGTCGGCACAAGAGCGATGGGACAAAGCATCTCCGAGGTAGCTATGAAGTGCGGATTTTCCCTTAAGACCATTTCACGAGTTTACCGTGAATATCAGGAATCGGGTGAAACATCATGAAATCTACGACATCGCTGTGAATGCAAAAAAACTCCTGCAACAACGGGACCAACGACGCTGAGCATGGCAGTACCATTTGCCACACGGCAGACATCTAGTCTACAGCCGAGTTCTTCCCAAACGTTGATAAGTGTGTCTTCACTGATTGTAGCAACAGCAGCTTCGACCCGGTTTCCTAATTCAGGGAGGTCTGCTGGTAGCGGAGGCACGTACACACTATCCTTGATGAAGCGCCAAAGGAAAAAATCGCATGGCGTTAGGTCGGGTGAACGTGGAGGCTATGCAAAGCAAGCCCTGTCATTGGGCCCCTTGCGGCCTATCCAGCGGTTCGGTACAGTGAAGTTCAAACAATCGCGTACTTCCCTATGCCAGTGCTCACATTGAACATTTTTAAGGTTCTTCTGTTTGAGTTGGTCTTTCATTTGACATATCATTTATAACTGTAAGTTTAACGTAATTGACGTACCGTGGTCTTGCGGTAGCATTCTTGCGGGATTAGGGACTTTTCCCTGCCTCGAGATGACTCGGTATTGCGTCGTCTTCATCATCATTCACCCCCATTACGGACGGAGGAAGGCAACGGCAAACCGCCTCCGCTAGGACCTTACCTAGTCGGCGGTGCGGGTCTCCCGCATCGTCCCCTACGCTCCTCGAAGTATGGGACCTCATCATCATCAAGTTTAACGTAATAAATAATATGAAGTGTTAAAACCCAGATATTCATTTATAAACACTAAGCAGATTCAGAAGGATGTATGTCGCAGTAGGTACTGGGAGATGAAGAAGCTTGCACAGGATAGAGTAGCATGGAGAGCTGCATCAAACCAGTCTCAGGACTGAAGACGACAACAACAACAACAACAAACATCGTGTACTTGCATTCACAGACAGCAGCAATTCCTGCGAGTTAGAACCGATTGTCATTATTAAGAGGGTGGCACTAATCTCCTATCCCTGTCGGTTAGGGTCATTTATATCTACTTTTCTTATGCTCTCCTGTATTCATGCGCTTAATTTTGATGTTTTCTGTGTATGACAATGCCCATGTCCTCCTGAAAACGCGTGCTTTTAGGTACAATATATTGCGATAGCAGATGATAGTGACGTATCGTATGTTGTTAGGATTGCTAGCAGCCACCGAAACTGCTCAAAGCCGTGACAACAGACT
Organism: Schistocerca americana; assembly: GCF_021461395.2. Lineage (NCBI taxonomy): Eukaryota > Metazoa > Arthropoda > Insecta > Orthoptera > Acrididae > Schistocerca > Schistocerca americana. The sequence goes on along the minus strand of NC_060128.1, from coordinate 141,968,922 downwards.
TCAGTAAAAATATTACAGGCTGTACATTCTTTAAGAAAGCAGTACTGTCCTAAATCATAAGAGCGAAGAGATGGCATCCATGACGTTAAATTAAAGAATAATATATTTTAAGTCAGCGCTAAGCTTTCTGACAAGTCCTTTGCTCGGCTGGTTGTCTGTAGGTACGGTGATTGTCGGCGAAACATTCAGATTTCGGTTGTGCTGTTTTTTTCTCACGCCAGTTTAACGTGAGTGTTAAAACCGTTCCAAATAACCGGTTTCTGAAATAACCAATTTTCAGCTTTGTTCCAAGTATTTCCCGCAATAAACACAGAAGTCAAACAAAGATTGAAAAATTTTGACCCTTTTAGTTTCAGAATTCATAGAATGAAAGCATTAAATTAAGCAGAGAAATAAAAGGAAACTCAATCCTTCTACCGTTCGCTGCTTTTATCGAAAACTGGTAAGTGGTTGAATACTACAAAAAATAAGCAGTATTCTCATACTGATTCGCTGTTTTTATCGAAAACAAATAAATGGTTGAATACGGAAAAAAATTACGATTATAATCCTATTAATTCTACGAGGGTGAGTTAAATGAAAACCTTAAATTTGTAATAACAAATCGAAATTTCGCGCCGTTATCCTGTAAGTTGGTAAGCGTGCTACAAACAGCGTGCAGAATGGCCTGTAGGTGGCAGCATAGTGCAGATGCACACATACCGTCGCAGTATCAGTATAAAGATTGCCGACCCACTTGCGACTTGCGCCAGGGAAGAACAGCGTTCTGTTATTCGGTTTTTGCGTAGTGAAGGTGTGCAACCTATTGAAATTCATCGACGAATGAAGGTACAGTACGGTGATGCATGTTTGTCACAGCAGCAAGTCTACGAATGGAGTAGGAAGTTCGCAAATGGTGTGACTTCAGTGGAAGGTGCTTCTCGTCCAGGTCAGGCACAACGAGTTGTGACTCCACAGAACATCGCAGCAGTTGAAGCCATAGTGAAGGAAAGCCGTCGAGTGACATTGAATGACATTGCAGCATGTTTACAGATTAGTCATGGGTCAGCACACCACATTGTGCATGATGTGCTCCAGTTTCACAAAGTGTCTGCAAGATGGCTGCCACGGCAGCTGACTCCTGAAACGAGAGAACGACGAGTTGATGCTTGTGAAGAACTACTTCCGTGCTTTGAACGAGAAGATGATGGCTTCCTTGCAAGAATCGTTACTGGGGACGCAACCTGGGTTCACTTCCACCAACCGGAAACGAAGAGAGCGAGCAAGGAATGGCGCCATTCCTCATCACCAAAACCAAAGAAGTTTCGAACAGAACCATCAGCAGGGTAGGTTATGCTGACTCTTTCTTGGGGACCACTCACAGAAAGAAATTGCATTCTGATGAAGAGGTACACTACACGGTGTATGAGTTGTTGCGCGGACTACCAAAAGATTTTTTTTCTAAAGGAATTTATGCACTTTGTAAGTGTTGGAGGTCTTGCATTGAGCGGGGGGAGGGGGGGGGGAGATTATGTTGGAAAGTGATAAAGCTTTGTACCACTTCCGCACAATAAATAATATAAAAGAAATTAAGGTTTTCATTTGACTCACCCTCGTAATTTTTTGAAAATCTGTTCAAAAATAATGTTGTATCGAAGATCGTAGTACTGTTTGGGTATTATGCATTGTAAGTGTAAAAACTGAGATTGAAGAACCTTATTTTTCGTGTTAATTTGTCCGTTTTCAAGGAGTGCAATCAGATAATGGCATTTTGTGTAGATGCAGCCAGGAGATCAGTTATTTTCTATATTCATTGAGTACCGTGAATAAATTATTGTCAAGCTTATAATTTATTGGGCAACGGCCTTGACGCAGTGGATACACCGGTTCCCGTCAGATCACCCCCGTTAAGCACTGTCTGGCGTGGCTGGTACTTGGATGGGTGACCATCCGGGCCGTCATGCGCTGTTGCAATTTTCCGGGATGCACTCAGCTTCGTGATGCCAACTGAGGTGCTACTTGACCGAATAGTAGCGGCTCTGGTCAAAGAAAACCATCGTAACGACCGGGAGAGCGGTGTGCTGACCACACGCCCCTCCTATCCGTACCCTCATCTGAGGATGACTAGGCGGTCGGATGGTCCCAATGGGCCACTTGTGGCCCGAAGACGGAGTGCTTATAATTCATTAGTGTTACCATAATTTCGTTCCTCTTTTATTATTTCACAGAAATGGCAGACAAATCTTCAACCTTTCAAAGCAAATGAAGCATTCAGAATGAGATTTTCACTCTGCAGCGGAGCGTTCGCTGATATGAAACTTCCTGGCAGATTAAAACTGTGTGCCGGACCGAGACTCGAACTCGGGACCTTTGCCTTTCGCGGGCAAGTGCTCTACCAACTGAGCTACCCAATCACGACTCACGCCCCGTCCTCACAGCTTTACTTCTGCCAGCACTTGCCCGCGAAAGGCAAAGGTCCCCAGTTCGAGTCTCGGTCCGGCACACAGTTTTAATCTGCCAGGAAGTTTCAAATGAAGCATTGTCTTTCATTGGTACATCACTTCGCAAAAATGCTTCCAGACTAGAGTTGGTGCCATTCTGCACTCAAACGGATGTTCGGCGACGACAGCGAGGAACTACCGTGGAGTCCAGGTGGGGGAAGCCACGTACACATAATATAAATTCAAATTCATACCATGCAGGGGGCAAGAACTACACGGTAGCAGGTACACGACTGTCTTAGCAACACTATGGCAATTCTTATACCACATGTTTCTTGCTCATTTCCGCCGACATTGTTATTAAAATAGCGCTGATCGCTTTTCCCCTTTTATGTGAAAACGCAATATTTGAAACCTATGTAAATTGTACGAATGAAGTTACTCATTTTTTCAGAAGAGGTTTATTTAAAAACCAAAAATTTTTAGCACTGCTGCTGTGGCTCAGTTATACAGGGTGTATCAAAAAGAATCATCCTGTTTGACACGTCTATATTTCTGAAACTAATAAACATATACAATGAATTCTGTTTTTTGATGAACGGGAAACTCAAAAAGTTTTTTTTTTCATACCCTTTCATAGGTGTTCAACATGCCCCCCCTTGAGATCACAGTATATGTCAATGCGGTATCAAATTGTTCCCACACTGTAGCGAGCATGTCTTCAGTTACAGCTTCGACATCTGCTATTATGCGATATCTCAGTTCACTGATTGCTGTTCGTAACGGAGGCATATAAATAGAGTGTTTTATAAACCTCCATAAGAAATGATCACATAGTCAGGTCCGATGACCTTGGAGGTCAGTAATGTAAGGCTGAATCATTTGGTCCAGTGCGACCGATCCATCTTTCAGTAGTTCTTTGATTTAAAAATTCCCGTACTTCCAGATGCCAGTGTGGCGGTATCCAATCCTGTTGGCAATTAGTCTCCAATTGTAGGAAAAGTAAGTTCTCAAGCATATCGAGGTAGGTGCTTCATGTAAACAGTGTTCTCGCCAAGGAAAAATAGACCGACTCCTTTTCCCGTGAAACTGCACAAAACACATTAAATTTTGGAGAGTCCCTCTCATGCTGTACAACTTCATATCGTTTCTCCGTACTCCATATTCCCACATTATGACGTTTCACCTTTCCATTTAAATGGAATGTTGCCTCATCACTAAACACTAAACGTTCCTGTGGAACACAATTAGCTCTTTACGAACATGAAGTGTTGATTGCTATTGACAAGGGATTTCAGATCGATTCCGTATTTCTGGATTTCTGGAAGGCTTTTGACACTGTACCACACAAGCGGCTCGTAGGGAAATTGCGTGCTTATGGAATATCGTCTCAGTTATATGACTGGATTTCGTAGTAACTGACGGAAAGTCATCGAGTAAAACAGAAGTGATTTCTGGCGTTCCCCAAGGTAGTGTTATAGGCCCTTTGCTGTTCATTATCTGTATAAACGATTTGGGAGACAATCTGAGCAGCTGTCTTCGGTTGTTTGCAGATGACGCTGATAAAGTCATCAGAAGATCAAGACAAACTGCAAAACGATTTAGAAAAAAATATCTGAATGGTGCGAAAAGTGGCAGTTAACCACAAATAACGAAAAGTGTGAAGTCATCCACATGAGTGCTAAAACAAACTCGTTAATCTTCGGTTACACGACAAATGAGTCTCATCTAAAAGCCATAAATTCAACTGAATACCTAGGTATTACAATTACGAACAGCTTAAATAGGAAGGAACACACAGAAAATGTTGTGGGGAAGGCTAACTAAAGACTGCGTTTTATTGGCAGGACACTTAGCAAATGTAACAGACCTACTAAGGAGACTGCCTACAGCCGGCCGGTGTGGCCGTGCGGTTAAAGGCGCTTCAGCCTGGAACCGCGTGACCGCTACGGTCGCAGGTTCGAATCCTGCCTCGGGCATGGATGTGTGTGATGTCCTTAGGTTAGTTAGGTTTAAGTAGTTCTAAGTTACAGGGGACTGATGACCACAGCAGTTAAGTCCCATAGTGCTCAGAGCCATTTGAACCATTTTTGAGACTGCCTACACTACGCTTGTCCGTCCACTTTTAGAATACTGCTGCGCGGTGTGGGATCCTTACCAGATAGGACTGACGGAGTACATCGAAAAAGTTCAAAGAAAGGCAGCACGTTTTGTATTATGGCGAAATATGGGAGAGAGTGTCACAGAAACGATACAGAATTTGGGCTCGCATTCATTAAGCCTAGCATTACCAACGGGGGGGCCTCGTAGGCCCACTGACTCAGTTTTTCTATGTTGTATCCACACCCTTTGATATATGACCTTGAAAGCAAAGGTAATTGTTCGTAATTGAATGTACTATTGAGTCATTACAGAATTTCGGAATAAAAATGTAATTAAAATTCATTTACTTGATTTAATTCTCTGTGGGCCTTAGAAGCCCACCCGTTGGTAATAGCAAGGAAAGATTTACGGGGTTGAGTCTCTCGTTTCAAATTCTTACCATGAAACGAATTTTGGCATTGTTGCCTTCAGACATATTATTATGAAGCGGACCATTGTTATTTTCAGTGTTTCTGTTGCTGTTGAACCAGCAACATGAGTAGACATCGTTTATGTGATAGTTCCATTGAAAGAGTGCTAGAAGAAGTTTTGAACGAATCAGATTTACAGGAAAGTGAAGTGGATGATGATGTGGAAGAAATTAGAACTGATTCATCGTCTGAGAATGAAGATGAGGTTGAAGCCAATCCACCAGATGATAATGATACGGAATGTGATAAATTCATTGCAAAAAGTGGACGAGAGTATATTACGAAGCCATCTCGACAATATCGGCGTTCTGTACAAAATATAGTGCGAGAAAGAATGGGGCTAGGACAACAAGGAAGAATTGCGTCTCCGAAAGAGGCTATAGAGCTCTTTTTTACACCTCAAAATATGAATCTAATAAAACTACACTCAAATGAAGAGGCTTCTCGACTAGGTATTCAGCACACAGATGAAGATGAGTTATTTTGTTATATAGGACTTTTGCTAATCATGGGTTTAAATCATGACAATAAGATACCTGTCCAAGATTTATGGTCTTTGCTTCAGGGCCGACAAGTGTACTATGGATCAATGAGTCGGACCCGATTTTTCGAATTGACTAAAATATTGAGGTTTGATGATAAGAACACAAGAGAAATTCGTCGCCAGACTGACAAGTTTGCTCCAATGAGGGAAATTTTTGAAAGCTTCAATTCTTCACTTCCATTGTATTTCACTCCTGGTCTAAATACAACAGTGGATGAGATGTTGTCTTTGTTCCGTGGTCGCTGTCCATTCAAGGTGTTTCTAAAAGAAAAACCTGGAAAATACGGCATTCTAATTCGAATGCTGTCTGATTCTGGGACTAGATATGTGATCAGCATGGACATCTATACAGGCAAGTCAGGAAATACACAGCATTCAAATGGACCGATGGAAATTGTAAAGAGACTAATAAAACCTATTGAAAAATCAGGCCGTAATGTTACCACAGATCGGTACTATACTTCAGTGGAGCTGGCTGAGACTCTATGGAATGATTTTCACCTCACACTTGTCGGCACCCTACAGTCTAACAGACGACACATACCTGAAGAGCTGAAGACTACAACTGGCCGCAGTTTACACTCTTCCATCTTTGCTTATACTGACCCTCAGACACAGAGGCCACCAGTTACTCTTGCATCAACGCTAGTCCGCGAGAAGCCAAAACGACTGCTGTTGATGCTTTCAACTTATCACTCAGAAGGGGTGTTGAATGAAGACTCAAAAAAGACTAACATAAATCTTTTTTATAATTCTACAAAGGGAGGCGTGGACACCATAGACCAGATGGCAAGACACTACAGCACAAAGAGAGGAACAAGAAGATGGCCTTTGTCCCTCTTCTACACACTCATTGACATAGCAGCAATAAATGCATATTCACTCTTCCTCCTCAACTTTCCGAATTGGAAAAAGAATTTGCTAAACCGCAGAAGAGTTTTTATCACTAACTTAGGCCTCGAACTAATAAGATCTCAAATAGATAAACGGGCACAAAATTTGTATGGACTTCAGAAGCCAGTAATAATGGCAATGGAAAGCATCACACAACGGAAGCTCAGCTGCCCTGTAGAACCATCATCCTCAACAGCAGAACCAGGAACACGTGGACGGTGCCACCTATGCTGCCAAGAAGCTGCATCTAAAAAGATCAAGTACAACAAGCTGGGAAAGTCAACTGTTACCTGCTCTCAGTGCCACAAACACGTTTGTGGGAAACACTGCAGGAAGACGGTGTTGTGTGAAAAATGCGTTGCAGAATGAGACAGTAAATTTTGTTTGCTTCATGTAGTGTATCGAATTAAAAAAGTCGTTTTTATAAGAAAACACTATTTTGAAACATTATTCCAAAAAATATATAAACTGAATCTCGTGATTTGTTCATTTTATTCCTATTATAATAACCTCTGTTATTATCCAGTATACAAAAACAATGTCTAAGCATTTTGAATTGTTATTAGAGGTATCAGAAGTAAATAAACTTGATTTATGATAAAATAAATTGTGGTATTCTTTATGGGCCTTTGAGGCCCCCCCGTTGGTATTACATGTAACAAAAAATACGTTGGTAATGCTAGGGTTAAAAGAAAGGCGTTTTTCGTTGCGACGGAATCTTCTCACTAAATTGCAATCACCAACTTTCTTCTCCGATTGCGAAAATATTTTGTTGATACCAAGCTACATAGGAAGGAACGACCAACATGGTGAAATAAGGGAAATCAGAGCTCGTACGGAAGCATATAGGTGTTCGTTCTTTCCGCGCGCTATACGAGATTGGAATAATAGAGAATTGTGAAGGTGGTTCGATGAACCCTCTGCCAGGCACTTAAATGTGATTTGCACAGTATTCATGTAGATCTAGAAGCGTGGAAGAAAACTATCATCCCCCATATTGACACCTTAGGGAAAAGCTTTCAGTAGCTAATTTTGTATTACTTTTGAATGCATTATGGGAACAGCAGTGATCAATGTCTTATAAATAATTACTATTAAAAACAGTCTTGACCACAATTTATTTAATAAGGTGACCGGTTTCGACCACTACTGTGGTCATCTTCAGACCATTGAGTAGGAACCTCTTTGTTGGAGAATCACTAGTAGTGATTCTCCAACAAAGAGGTTCCTACTCAATGGTCTGAAGATGACCACAGTAGTGGTCGAAACCGGTCACCTTATTAAATAAATTGTGGTCAAGACTGTTTTTAATAGTAATTAGCTAATTTTGTGTTGTTTCATGTGTAAACGTCGACTCAACACAAGCCAGATGGACATGGGGGGGGGGGGGGGGGGGCATGCTGAGCTGTCGAGCTGCACGGCGAACGGATTTCTGCGGACTCCTCGTGAAACTGTGGGGGATGCCTTCGACGTCTGTGTCTGACACTCAGGGACGGCTGGGCTAATTGCCTTTAAACAAACATCCTATGTGGTGTCACCGCCGGACACCACACTTGCTAGGTGGTAGCCTTTAAATCAGCCACGGTCCGGTAGTATACGTCGGACCCGCGTGTCGCCACTATCAGTGATTGCAGACCGAGCGCCGCCACACGGCAGGTCTAGTGTAGAGAGACTCCCTAGCACTCGCCCCAGTTGCACAGCCGACTTCGCTAGCGATGGTTCACTGTCTACATACGCTCTCATTTGCAGAGACGACAGTTTAGCATAGCTTTCAGCTACGTCATTTGCTACGACCTAGCAAGGCGCCATATTCAGTTACTATAATCTGAACTGAAAATATTGTGAATCATGTACCGTCAAGAGCGACGTTCATCATTAATGGATTAAAGTTAAGTATCAAACTAATTACGTCCGCTTTCTGAATTCTCATTCCTTGACATGTTCCAGACCTCACGTCAGTATAGTCCTTCCCTCCTCACGCCAGCCTGCGTGAACTAAAACGCGTGCATTGCGGCCTCCTCTAGTAACACGGTGTTGGCTTTTGTGCCAACACAACAACCTGTTTCTCAGAAGTGTTCATGCTTCCGTCTAATGCTCTGTGCTGTAGGAGGATCTACGCTATACCTTGAAAGGTCTCTGTTGGATTCCTTTCATGTTTTATTTCTTAAATCTGTTGTCATTTATGGCATAAAATCCTCCTCTAAATTTACTGTGGCGTTTCTGACTATCAGGGAGGAGACTGAGTAGTGGAACGTGTTACTTTTACACATAAACAAGAACGATCTGTCACACTACTACACTTTGAAACACAGTTTATATGTAATTCATGTCACACAGTCTCATACGGAACCTACATCCGCTTTCTTTTATATACTGTATATGATAAGATACTGTCATCCCCCTTCCCTTCTGTGTGAGCGGATGAATGAGCAAATGTATTTCTAGTTGCATGCTTGAGGGTAGCAGACAAGGCTGTCTGCTAGAGAACAGTAGGACCAACGTCGGAACAGGTAGCTACGCTTTCTAAAAGCAAAGAGGTTTCTATCCTTAATATGGTCCTGTCCGTCCGTTGTCATGTTGGTATAGGAAGCTGCCCCTCTGGCCACTTCCGTTTGTATCTGTGAAGCACCCCTCAGGAAGGGACCAGCCAGTCTGTCCGTGGCGAGCGTCTGAAGTGGTAAGATCTCCGGCTAAGCGCGTGTCTGCTAAGTCTGTTGGACAATGGATTTCTTAAGTTCAGCTTAACTGAAAATTTAATCACTTTTATTTCAGGTTTAGCTCTAAAATATCTAATGTTATCTTAAATTGCAACGCAGTATGTTTCGAGTGTGAAGTTCAGAATATTTTCCAGTAGTTGCTTTGTCACTACTTTGTGAGTAGAGTGGAATCACGTGTTGATCAGTAAATCTAACTAGGATCATCAATCTTAAATGCTAGTGTGCGTGAGATTATAACATCTCGTCTTGACAATATTTTTCAATACAGCAACTTTTCTTTATGTTCAACCCACGTGGGGTGTACTTTGTGAGACCACTACCACGTGCTTATATAATTGTTTGACCCATCAGGTTAATAGAAAGACGTTAGTAACCAGTTCAAGGTTTTTCTTTTGTAAATTGCTTTTCGATCTAATTTATTTTAATTATCAAAATTATTGCGGAGTTACACGCTTTGTGTAAAGCAAGTTGACCACGTGAAGCATGTGGTGTAATCATCAAAGTAGCCCTCAGCTATTCTTTTTGCTCTCGGAACGATTTTTCTGATTTCTCTGCGTTTTCTTTATTTTGTTGCAATAAGGCTTTCATGAGTTCTGCCAAATCAATTTGGTTAGTATGAGGCAAGTTAATTTCTGGCTCTGGTGTAAGCCCGTTTGTCCTGTTTTGCATTTCGTCTGAAGTATTCCCCACTGCATTTTCGGAACCGACCGACGCGTTAATATTCGAAATCAAATTATCCCCTTGTTCCATGTTGCTTAAGTTGTTGGACCGCCTACTTTTAGCTTGGTTACGTGTCTGCATTAGTTCAATTTATACCCGGTACGCAACACGCTAATCAGAATAAACGCATTCCCCAAAAATTACGACAGCCACACGAAAGGTACCCAACCTAGTACGCACTTTTTCACACGCAAAACAAATTTTTATCTTTGATCGAAACAGTGGAATTTACAAGCGAGAAAAAAAACACACACACATATAAAACACACAAATATAGAAAACAAAACAAGACAAACAACACAACGCCGCTCACAACGCCGTGAATCTTTTGAAAGTCTGCTCAGAAACAACGCAGAAGTTGTTTGAGCGCTGCAGGGAAAAAAAATTAAGATTATATAACACTCGTAATCTTACGTTTCAGAGATTCCAGAGTCTAGCGGAATCACACAACAGGGTCGCCATGTGTAACGTTGTTACTTTAATTTGTGGTGCATGCGGAACTGATAGACAAGACCATAAAAGTGGGTTAAAAGCTGTGAGCTGTCTGGGGAAGTTAACCTTGCATTACTGAGAAACTGTTTCACCAGGTATCCAGTCTAGCTTACCAAATTCCAACCAGACTAATATTAATTATAATCTTTTAATAGTCATACGACAACCGGTGATATATATATATATATATATATATATATATATATATATAAGAGAATTTAAATAAAAAGAAATAAATCAATTTATATTTGGAAATTTATTTTAACATTGATCATTGAAATTTCAGCATATTAAACTAAGCTGGTGCCTTATTTAGGATTGTGAAAATGTGAGTTTGTAATCTTACAGAACACATCAAATATGGAGCCAAGATTGGGAGACTGCATACAACACTGCATTCATAAAATAACACACGAAGAACGTTGAAACATATGCAAGAGGAAATTAACCACAACCAAGCGATTCAATTTTCACCCAAAGAAGTTACGTTCGTAGCGCAATCCTGTCCGTCATGAAATTACCACACACTGGTATACTAAATTCATACTAACTCTCTGTGAAATCTACCCGAAAAGAATAGCTGAGGGCTACTTTGATGATTACACCACATGCTTCACGTGGTCAACTTGCTTTACACAAAGCGTGTAACTCCACAATAATTTTGATAATTAAAATAAATTAGATCGAAAAGCAATTTACAAAAGAAAAACCTCGAACTGGTTACTAACGTCTTACTATTAACCTGATGGGTCAAACAATTATATAAGCACGTGGTAGTGGTCTCATAAAGTACACCCCACGTGGGTTGAACATAAAGAAAAGTTGCTATATTGAAAAATATTGTCAAGACGAGATGTTATAATCTCACGCACACTCGCATTTAAGATTGATGATCTTAGTTAGATTTACTGATCAACACGTGGTTCCACTCTACTCACAAAGTAGTGACAAAGCAACTACTGGAAAATATTCTGAACTTCACACTCGAAATATACTGCGTTGCAATTTAAGATAACATTAGATATTTTAGAGCTAAACCTGAAATAAAAGTGATTAAATTTTCAGTTATGCTGAACTTATGAAATCCATTGTCCTACGGACTTAGCAGACACGCGCTTAGCCGGAGATTTTACCACTTCAGACGCTCGCCACGGACAGACTGCCGTGGGTCCCTTCCTGAGGGGTGCTTCACAAATACAAACGGAAGTGGCCAGAGGGGCAGCTTCCTATACCAACATGACAACGGACGGACAGGACCATATTAAGGATAGAAACCTCTTTGCTTTTAGAAAGCGTAGCTACCTGTTCCGACGTTGGTCCTACTGTTCTCTAGCAGACAGCCTTGTCTGCTACCCTCAAGCATGCAACTAGAAATACATTTGCTCATTCATCCTCTCACACAGAAGGGAAGGGGGATGACAGTATCTTATCATATACAGTATATAAAAGAAAGCGGATGTAGGTTCCGTATGAGACTGTGTGACATGAATTACATATAAACTGTGTTTCAAAGTGTAGTAGTGTGACAGATCGTTCTTGTTTATGTGTAAAAGTAACACGTTCCACTACTCAGTCTCCTCCCAGATAGTCAGAAACGCCACAGTAAATTTAGAAGAGGAATTTATGCCGTAAATGACAACAGATTTAAGAAATTAAACATGAAAGTAATCCAGCAGACACCTTTCAACCTAACACGATAATGACGCTAAACCGTAGAACACAAACCGGTTTCTGTTGTCCCGACACCATTTTTACTAAACTCAACACTGCTGCTACCGAGCGAGAACCATACAAAACTCGAAAGTTTACTCTTTCCAGCAGTACGTTGTTCACGCACTTTTCTCAAATAATATAATAGTTATGAATTTTTTAAATCGGATGTTTCTTTCTGACACGTATTTTGAAACTTACTGGCAGATTAAAACTGTGTGCCGAACCGAGACTCGAACTGGCGACCTTTGCCTTTCGCGGGCAAGTGCTCTACCAACTGAGCTACCCAACCACGACTCACGCCCCGTCCTCACAGCTTTACTTCGGCCAGTACCTGGTCTCCCACCTTCCAAACTTTACACAAGCTCTCCTGCGAACCTTGCAGAACTAGCACTGAGCCGGCCGGTGTGACCGAGCGGTTCTAGGCGCTTCAGTCTGGAACCGCGAGACCGCTACGGTCGCAGGTTTGAATCCTGCCGCGGGCATGGATGTGTGTGATACCCTTAGGTTAGTTAGGTTTAAGTAGTTCTAAGGTCTATGGGACTGATGACCTTAGATGTTAAGTCCCATAGTGCTCAGAGCCATTTGAACCATTTGAACCATTTTTGAACTATCACTGAAAGAAAGCTGTGAGGACGGGGCTTGAGTCGTGCTTGGGTAGCTCAGTTGGTAGAGCACTTGCCCGCGAAAGGCAAAGGTCCCTAGTTCGAGTCTCTGTCCGGCACACAGTTTTAATCTACCAGGAAGTGTCGTATCAGCGCACACTCCGTTGCAGATTAAAACCTCATTCTGGCAACATGCATTTTGGTATTTACCCACTTATTAGTAAAAAATAAGAAAAAACAAACACCTGTCAGAACGGAGACGAAACAAATACCGAAAAATACCGCTATCGGTATTAACCGGTCGGTTTTTCCCACCACTGCTTGTCAGCCGCCTTCACTACTTGTCAGCCGCCTCGAGGTGAGTCACAGTGCGGAGTGCAACCTAGGTCACAGGCGTGACGCCCGTCTGGCGTTCCCACGGCACGGTTCCAGCCGGCGCCACGCCGTCACCCAGGCACAGGTATAGGTATAGGTATAGCTGGAGGCCAGGTAGGGGTGGGGAGCAGCGCGTCGCCTCTCCACGGCGCCAGCTCCGGTGTCGCCGACCGCCTGCCTTGTGCCGGGTCGCTGAACACGACGCGTGCTGCCAGCCGGGGTTCGCCTTCTCACAGAGCCCTCCTCTGCTCTACTAGCGCGTCCTGTCGCGCCCACGGTGGTCCACACCCCACAGCCACACTCAGTGCTCAAAATTCCCACCTGACACACGCTCTGCTACCACAGTGTACAAGGTGACTTCAATACGAAGTGCAACACATTTTTCTCTCTACCAATTTAGGTGGAAAAAATGCGGAATTTGAAGTGGGACGACGTGGAATATTTCTGCTGCTGTGCTATACGTAACGTTCAAAACTGGCGTCTGTGACGGAATTGCACCCCAAGCAGAGAGCTTTCACTGAGTTCGATTTGGAGGAAAAAAAAAAAAAAAAAAAAAAAAAAAAAAGGTTCAAATGGCTCTGAGCACTATGGGACTTAACAGCTGTGGTTATCAGTCCCCTAGAACTTAGAACTAACTAACCTAACGACATCACACACATCCATGCCCGAGGCAGGATTCGAACCTGTGACCGTAGCGTTCTCGCGGTTCCAGACTGTAGCGCCTAGAACCGCTCGGCCACTCCGGCCGGCTTTGGAGGCAATCCAGAGCATCTCAGATATTCATAGTCGATTACAGAATATCTACGCCGTAGATTCTACGGAGGCCTGGCAGTGAACAAAAGCGCGGTGAGTCGTTGGGCGAGGCATGCGTCACCATCGGAACAAAGTAGCGCAAACCTGTTCGGTATCCCGCGTACCGACCGGCCGCGCACACCTTCGACTCCTGCAATGCTGAAACGTGCGGACACTCTCATTTGAGGTGGTCCACGGATCACAAACACCACGGTGAACAACTGGACGTCTCTGATGGTAGTGCTAACACATTCGTGCGCCCCCTTGGTTCCTCGACATCTAACAGAAGACCATAGAAAGCAACGAAAGACCATCTCTGCGGAATTGCTTGCTCGCTACGAACGTGATCCTGACAATTTTTTGTCGAACATTATTACAAAACTTAAAAGTATCCACCGTAGAGCCTGGATCTCGCGTCTTTCGAACTATTGGCCCAATGAAGGATGCACTCCGCGAGAAGCAGTACGTGGATGAAGGAGACGTTATTGATAGAGAAGGCCTTTGGCTCGAATGTCGACCAGTAGAGTGGTACCAAGTGAAATATAGATAGACCCTTGGAGTAAGCTGGCGCAAGGCCATCGCGTGGAACGGACATTATGTTGAAAAATAGGGTTTTGTAACCAAAAGAGTGCAGAATAATGTGCGGTATTGGTACCCTCAATAAAACCAGATGCTTTTAGAAAAAGATGTGTTGCGTTTGTTATTGAACATCACCCATCAGTACACGCGTCCAGAAGAGGACGAGGGCGTGAAACGGAACTTCATGGGCTGAGGAGGTATATGACGTTACTAGAGTGGTTACAGTAATTAGTAAAATTTATAAAATGCTTGGCAGTACGAGCAACCTAGTCAATATGAGGTTGCAACACGTCTGGCTTGGATATATGCACTGATTCAGTAGGTAAGGGTGTCATAACGCTGCTGTATCGCCTCGTGAAGCAAGCTGTAACTGCACCTTGCTATTGTAATGGAATTGGTCAGAGCTAATAAGTCTATCAGATATCGGAGAATACGATACTCGCATTACATTCGTGATATAATCCGACGGAAACAAAATCATAACTCTTTTTATCACATAGTTTTACTTATATTTCTAATAGTGAGCCTGGCAATGCTTCGCCGTAGCTAAAAGTATGTGCAATTTGATTGTACTTCCTAATCTCGGTCTCCCCCTCCTCACTCACCAATCTCTCCCTCACTCTGTTATTACGTCTTCTCCCTCTCTGTCCTCCTCCTCATTTCTATGTTCATTTCGCCCACTTGTTTCCTGCTAAGACCGACTGCGAGAAATGAAACAGCACATTCTTGTGTGTACAAATTTTGTTTAAAATTATAAGGAGAGAGAACATATGTAGGAGAAACAGCTTGACTAGTGGTTTCAACGTTCTGATACCATAGTTATAGTTGACTGCGAGAAAGAAAACTAAAACCTTACATTTTCATAAGACTGAAGAGCACAGGGCCGTTTTTCGCAGCCAACTTGAACAGAAAATCCGTACAGCGTTGACGAAAAATATATCGAGCTTATGCCTGCGTGAATGTTTATTACACTACTGGGCAAAAATTTAAAGTAAATCGATCAAAAACTATTCGAGATTTTTGTTAACAGCATTTGTGTATAATATAAATTTATATGTAATTCATTTAAAGATTATAGCCTGTGTCCGCCCAAATTATATAAGAATATCGTGCGAAAATTTGAAGTAAATCAGTAAAGAACATTCCCAGCTTTCTGCTGACAACGTTTCTCTGAGATGTAACCTATGTGCATCCAAATATTTGTTAGAGTATCGTATGAAAATGTCAAGTAAAACGGTCAAGAACGAGATTTTTGCCTACTTACCCCTTTACGTGGTAGCTAGACATTTAAATACCATATGTATTAAAAATTCGTAGACTACGTCCGTCGGTATGCTTATTACAGTATTGTGAAAAAATTCGAAAAACAGCGCTCAAGGAAAGAGGGTGTAACAAGAATGTACGTGAATCCTGCATGGCTGTCCATAAATCCATGAGTAGTAGGAGAGCCGATCTTTTCTGAACAGCATGTTGTAAGACATCCCAGATATGATCAATAATGTTGATATCTGAGGAGTTTGCCGGCCATCGGAAGTGTTTACACTCGGAAAAGTGTACCTGGAACCACTCTGTAACAATTCTGGACGTATGGGGTGTCGCATTGTCCTGCTGGAATTGTCCGTCGGAATGCACAATGGTCATGAATGGATGCAGGTAATCAGACAGGATGCTTAACTGCGTGTCATCTGTCAGAGTCGGATCTAGACCTATCAGGGGTCCCAAATCACTCCAACTGCACGCGCTCCCCACCATTACAGAGCCTCCATGAACTTGAACAGTCCCCTGCTGAAGTGCAGGGTCCATGCATTCACGAGATTTTCTTCATATCCGTAAAGTACCATCCGCTCGATACAATTTGAAACGAGATTCGTCCGGCCAGACGACATGTTTCCAGTCATGAACAGTCCACTGTCGGTGTTGACGGGTCCACGCGAGGCATACAGCTTATTGTCGTGCGTTCATCAAGGGTACACGTATGAGTCTTCGGCTTCGAAATCCCATTACGATGATGCTTCGTTGAATGGTTCGCACGCTGACACTTGTTCATGGTCCAGCACTAATATCTACACCAATTTGCGGAAAGGTTGCATTTCTGTCACGTTGAGCGATTCTCTTCAGTCGTCGTCGCTCCCGTTCTTGCAGGATCCTTTCCAACCGCAGCGATGTCCGAGATTTCATGTTTTACCGGATTCCTGATATTCACGGTACACTCGTGAAATGCTCGAACGGGAAAATCCCCACTTCATCGCTACCTCAGACATGCTGTGTCCCATCGCTCGTGCGTCAACACCATCTTGAAACTCACTTAAATCTTGATAACCTGCCACTGTAGCAGCAGTGACCGATGTAACAACTGCACTACACACTTGTTGTCCTATATAGGCGTTGCTGACCCCACCGCCGTATTCCGCCTGTTTGCATATCTCTGTATTTGAACACCCATGCCTATACCAGTTTCTTTGGCGCTTCATTGTATATACGATGTAACAAAAATGTACGACACAAATTGCAAGACACACTTCTCAGACGCAGACGAAGAAATTATATGGACAGAGGTCTGGAAACGCTTTGTTTCCAAGGAACACTCAAGAACAGAACGTTAGAATCATGGGGAACTTGCACTCTTGATGACGTCTGATTACGTTTTGTACAACCACTGATTTGTCTTGCATGTTTCTGTTCAAATGGTTGAAATGGCTCTGAGCACTATGGGACTTAACATCTGAGGTCATCAGTCCCCTGGACTTAGAACTACTTAATTAACCTAAGGGCACCACGCACATCCATGGCCGAGGCAGGATTCGAACCTGCGACTGTAGCAGCAGCGCGGTTCCGGACTGAAGCGCCTAGAACCGCTCGGCCACAGCGGTCGGCGCATGTTTCTGTTACCATGCTTGTTTACAGGTAACATGAACTGTACGACCGTTGCAATTACTCGGGTTACTACATAGAGCTAATTACGCACTTGGCTCGTGCAATAGCAGTGTACAAAAATGCAGAGGTGGCAGAGACCTATTTGATGTATGGATTATCTGACGGCAGTGGTGCTCCCACTCAACGTTCGTAGCGGGAGAGGTTTCCAGAACGGTGTCCCGACAGGGAAACGTCTGATATCATTGATCGTCATTCTTGGGAACATGTGGCATTTAAGCCTGAGACTAGTGACCGGGGAAGGCCTAGAACGCAGAGGACACCGCAACAGTAAGCGGCAATTCTTCATACCGTTGACGAAGACCTTAGTACAAGACGTGTAACTGCAACACTGAATGTTGACCCCTTGACTGTCTCGCGAGTGTTACACGAGGACCAGCTGTATCCATACCCTTTACAGCCTGTGCAGGCACTATCATGAAGCCGGCCGGAGTGGCCGTGCGGTTCTAGGCGCTACAGTCTGGAGCCGAGCGCCCGCTACGGTCGCAGGTTCGAATCCTGCCTCGGGCATGGATGTGTGTCATGTCCTTAGGTTAGTTAGGTTTAAGTAGTTCTAAGTTCTAGGCGACTGATGACCTCAGAAGTTAAGTCCCATAGTGCTCAGAGCCATTTGAACCATTTGAACCACTATCATCAGTTGATTTTCCTGCACAGGTGCACTCTTCTGCAAACGATTTTTTAACAAAGTGACATCTTCAGTTTTAGTGCTGGTCGCAAATGAGGCGTCGTTTCAGAGAGGTCAGAGGCGTGTATCAGTGCGCACGGAGGGCACACTGAACATCTTCTGTGAGAAAGAATTGTATGTGGTACGGTGGTGCGTTCTGTTCGTGCTTGTTTCCCATAATTAATGACTTGAAGAAAATTATTTGTAACATGGAAACAAATCATTTCCTGACCCACGTTCACATAACATAATGTATTCGTCTGCGGGTGAGGAATGAATCCTGCAATTTGTCCATACGTTTTTGTTACACAAATGTGTAGCATGTGTCAGTCAGAAGGATTATTAGAGTATCGTGTAAAAATTTGAAGTAACAGGTCAAGAACGTTTTAAGATTTTTAGCAACAAAGTTGAAGTACGACTTCGATTTTCATAGTAGTAGAGAAGAATAGATAAACATCAGACATAAAGATAAACATAGTTTTCTTCACACAACAATTATATTTGATATTTCTAATTTAATTCAAAATAATATCATATTTGAAATTATCAGTTCTCAATCTACAACGCACTTTGGGTAATAATTTGATAGTTATTTTCATCATGGGAGCAGCAGCAGCAGCCGTTACGAAATTTGTCTCGAATGAAAAACAGCCCACAGTTGCACTAGGCCTAATTATGTTTATTCTAAACCTTGACTATTGTTTCAGATATAACAATATAGCCTTCTTCAGGAGTCCTAAAAAGTGATCAAACTAACATCTAGACCAGTAATACAATCTATACGTAAACTTCAAAAATTACGTATCTGATAACATCTTACTCACATAAGCTTTTAAAAATGAAAAATGTCTTACCCCAGCGGCTGAGTCATGATCAATAAGACACTTGACGACCGTGCGCCTAGTGTAACAGATGTAGTGGCGGAGGACACACGGTGCCATGTGTAGTTTTACTTATGATCGAAACAGGCTTATGTCCGTTGAAGTTTTTATTTTATTGGTCTTGACGCAGCAGTCATTCTTACCACTTGACAATGACTGAGGAGAGCTCAGCTGAAAGCTCGTGGGATTTTAACCACCTGACGCGGCTGGAAGCCCGAGAAAATTTTATTAACTCATATCGCCGCGAAGCCATGCATTCATAGAGCAAGCTGTTCACCTGCTCAAAATGTGACCCTCTTTCTGTTGAATAAACCACCCAATTCTTCTAATATTCTAATAATCTGTCTATACATGTGCATCACATCTACTGCACCACGCAAGCTGCTTCTAGTGACACTGCATCCTTATGGAATATCGTCTCAGTTCTGTGACTGTATTGGTGATTTCCTGTCATGACAGGTGCCAGGTCGTAGTAACTGACGGCAGGTCATCGAGTAAAACAGAAGTGATTTATGGCGTTCCCCAAGACACTGTTATACGCCCTTTGCCGTTCCTTATCTACACTCCTGGAAATGGAAAAAAGAACACATTGACACCGGTGTGTCAGACCCACCATACTTGCTCCGGACACTGCGAGAGGGCTGTACAAGCAATGATCACACGCACGGCACAGCGGACACACCAGGAACCGCGGTGTTGGCCGTCGAATGGCGCTAGCTGCGCAGCATTTGTGCACCGCCGCCGTCAGTGTCAGCCAGTTTGCCGTGGCATACGGAGCTCCATCGCAGTCTTTAACACTGGTAGCATGCCGCGACAGCGTGGACGTGAACCGTATGTGCAGTTGACGGACTTTGAGCGAGGGCGTATAGTGGGCATGCAGGAGGCCGGGTGGACGTACCGCCGAATTGCTCAACACGTGGGGCGTGAGGTCTCCACAGTACATCGATGTTGTCGCCAGTGGTCGGCGGAAGGTGCACGTGCCCGTCGACCTGGGACCGGACCGCAGCGACGCACGGATGCACGCCAAGACCGTAGGATCCTACGCAGTGCCGTAGGGGACCGCACCGCCACTTCCCAGCAAATTAGGGACACTGTTGCTCCTGGGGTATCGGCGAGGACCATTCGCAACCGTCTCCATGAAGCTGGGCTACGGTCCCGCACAACGTTAGGCCGTCTTCCGCTCACGCCCCAACATCGTGCAGCCCGCCTCCAGTGGTGTCGCGACAAGCGTGAATGGAGGGACGAATGGAGACGTGTCGTCTTCAGCGATGAGAGTCGCTTCTGCCTTGGTGCCAATGATGGTCGTATGCGTGTTTGGCGCCGTGCAGGTGAGCGCCACAATCAGGACTGCATACGACCGAGGCACACAGGGCCAACACCCGGCATCATGGTGTGGGGAGCGATCTCCTACACTGGCCGTACACCACTGGTGATCGCCGAGGGGACACTGAATAGTGCACGGTACATCCAAACCGTCATCGAACCCATCGTTCTACCATTCCTAGACCGGCAAGGGAACTTGCTGTTCCAACAGGACAATGCACGTCCGCATGTATCCCTTGCCACCCAACGTGCTCTAGAAGGTGTAAGTCAACTACCCTGGCCAGCAAGATCTCCGGATCTGTCCCCCATTGAGCATGTTTGGGACTGGATGGAGCGTCGTCTCGCGCGGTCTGCACGTCCAGCACGAACGCTGGTCCAACTGAGGCGCCAGGTGGAAATGGCATGGCAAGCCATTCCACAGGACTACATCCAGCATCTCTACGATCGTCTCCATGGGAGAATAGCAGCCTGCATTGCTGCGAAAGGTGGATATACACTGTACTAGTGCCGACATTGTGCATGCTCTGTTGCCTGTGTCTATGTGCCTGTGGTTCTGTCAGTGTGATCATGTGATGTATCTGACCCCAGGAATGTGTCAATAAAGTTTCCCCTTCCTGGGACAATGAATTCACGATGTTCTTATTTCAATTTCCAGGAGTGTATATAAACGATCTGGGAGGCGATCTGAGGAGAAGTTGTTTGCAGATGACTCTCTCGTTTATCGACTAGTGAAATCATCAGAAGATCAAAACAAATTGCAAAAAAAATGGTTCAAATGGCTCTGAGCACTATGGGACTTAACATCTGAGGTCATCAGGCCCCTGGAACTTAGAACTTCTTAAACCTAACTAACCTAACGACATCACACACATCCATGTCCGAGGCAGGATTCGAACCTGCGACCGTAGCGGTCACGCTATTGCAGACTGAAGCGCCTAGAACCACTCGGCCACGCAGGCCAGCTAACAAACTGCAAAATTGATTTAGAAAATATATCTGCATGGTGCGAAAAATTGGCAATTGACCCTAAATGACGAAAAGTGTAAGGTCATTCACATGAGTGCGAAAAGAAATCCGTTAAACTTCGGTTACACGATAAACGAGTCAAATCTAAAGGCCGAAAATTCAACTAAATAGCTAGGAATTACAATCACTAACAACTTAAATTGGAAAGGACACGTAGAAAATGTTGTGGGGAGGGTAAACTAAACACAGCGTTTTATTGACAGGACAGAAAATGAGACTGCGTAAACTACACTCGTTTTTTAGAATACTGCTGCGCGGTGTCGGATCCTTAGCAGGTAGGGCTCACGGAGTGCATCGAAAAGGTTCAAAAAAGGGCAGCACGTTTTGTATTATCACGAAATAGGGGAGAAATGATACAGAGTTTGGGGAGGACATCATTAAATCAAATGCGTTTTTCGTTGCGGCGGAATCTTCTCACGAAATGTGTGTCACCAACTTTTTCCTCCGAATGCCAAAATGGTTTGTTGACGCCGACCTACATAGGGAGGAAGGAGCACCATAATAAAATAAGGGAAATCAGAGCTCGCGCGCCGGTCGGAGTGGCCGTGCGGTTCTAGGCGCTACGGTCTGGAGCCGAGCGACCGCTACGGTCGCAGGTTCGAATCCTGACTCGGACATAGATATGTGTGATGACCTTAGGCTAGTTAGGTTTAGGTAGTTCTATGTTCTAGGAGACTGATGACCTCAGATGTTAAGTCCCATAGTGCTCAGAGCCATTTGAACCATTTTTTAGAGCTTGCGCTGTTTTTTCTGAGTGCTATACAAGGTTGGATCAATAGAGAATTGTGAAGGTGGTTCGATGGAATGCCGGACATTTGCCACGCTGGACATTTGCCACGCCGGACATTTGCCACACTTGCCCCTTCGCCAGGTAGCGATTCCTCAGGTAAGGGACGCCCTTCCTCGCACTTCTGTCCGCTTTCAAACCGCAGTCTCCACATCTTACTCGATGCGACCAGTACGTAAGGGACCTTCTTCTTCGACATCTTGGCGAAATACAGAGCTTCTTTTCCGAAATCGAAATATTTATAACTTTTGGGAAACGAAAGCAATACCGACGATTTTGTCAGTATGTAATTAGTGCTGCCAAGTGTAAATATAGACCCCTCTGTCTGTACGGTAGCTTCCTTTCACTCTTACTGATTGCGATAGAAACAGTCCATCGCCAAGGCAGCAACAAGAAAGAGAATGCGAATGTACGCTAATCATTTCTTTTTGATCACTGCATTTGTGCCTACTTTAATTACTACAACTGCATGCCTAAAAGACAATAAGGAAAGAAGAAATGGGTATGTGAATGTTTGAAAAGAAGAATGACATACTCCATATTAATTTACTCTGTAAAATCCGATATCCCTTGTGCTGAAACATTAGTTAATCAAGTGTAGCGGGTCAATGTTCAAGACATGACTGAATGTACGTTCATAAACAGAGATAAGAACGTCTATGACTGACATGTCATCTAAAGTCGACGTACAATTTTAAAATGTTAGAAATAAGGAAATGAAGTAATACAGAATGTTATGCTTGTAACATACGTTGTTGCGCTACATTGTTTAGCTCTGGTATTTACAGGGTCACAGAGAAAGCATCCTAGGTTTTCGAGGGAAAAGCCGCAATTGTAATGATCTCCACTACAACAGAAACAAGAAGCACAAATTCAGGAAAAATAATGTAATGTGTGTTCCAGCTCACAAGCGACATTGAAGCAGATAGTTCCTGTGACTTAGTATGGGCAGAGGTTATATTCGACAACCGGAATAAATTAATAACTGGCTCCTTTTGCCGACCCCCGGTCTAAGATGAAACAGTTGCTGAACATTTAAAAAAAAACTCGAGTCTCATCGCAAATAGGTACCCTACTCATACAATTATAATTGGCAGTGACTTCAATCTACCTTCCGCATGTTGACAAAAATACGTTTTCAGACCCTATTGTAGATAGAAAACAACTTCCGTAATTGTTCTAAATGTTTCTTTTAAATTATTTTAAACGATTAGTTCACGAGGCCATTCAAATTGTAAATGGTTACGAAAGCTCAATTCCGTAACAAAGAAATTCGCCAAAACTAAACGCGAAATATGTCTATTTATAAAAGCAACTAAAAATTCGCTTGACGTCTTTCTAAGAGAGAGTCTTCAATCCTTCCAAACTATGTAACTGGAGACCATATGTGGCTTAAGTTCAAAGAAATAGTAACAACAGCACTCGAGAGATTCATACCAAATAAATTAATAAGAGGCGGAACTGATCCCCCACGGTACACGAAACACGACAGAAAGCTGACGCAGGGGCACCGAAAAAGGCAAGTATAAATTAGACGAATGCAAAATCTCCAATATTGGCGAAGTTTTACTGAGGCTCGAAATTTGGTGCGGATTTCAATGCGAGATGCATTTAATAGTTTCCACAACGAAACTCTCTCTAGAAATGTGGCGGGAAATCCATAGAGATTCTGGTCCTACGTTAAGTAAACCAACGGAAAGGCTCAGTAAGTACCTTCACTGCGCGACAGCGACGGTAATGTTACTGTTGACAGTGCCACTAAAGTGGAGTTACTAAATGCATTTTCCGAAATTCCTTCACAAAGAAGACGAAGTAAGTATTCCAGAATTCGAAATGAGAACAGCTGCAAAACATAATTTAGAAGTAGATATCCCTGGTGTTGCAAAGCAATTGAAATTACACTGTCAGTGACATAGGAAATTATCAAATACCTTTTCAAAAAGTTTGTAGTGTGTAAGAAATGTAGGTCTAATACATTTGCTTCTGATGTTCTTTAGTAACAATTAATTTTCCGTAGTAAGCTTCTTGCTTTTACTGACCTGTTTAAAGATAATCAACAATTTAGTAAGAAATTTTAATTTTTAAAGGACTACATCAAAATGTACTTAAGTAGATTTACATCTACTATAAATGTTTGCAGCTGAACTTAAATAAAAAATATTTGAGGTGCCAAAATTGTCAACCTTAGGATCAGATCAGTTTTGGGATGTCAATTTTAGGTGCAATTCAAAGGTTCAGTTCCCATTTTCTTCTACAAAAGCGTATACTATCAGTTTAACAATCCATGATATTTCAGGTGATAGTTGCGACTATGAAGCTTCAGAAAAAAATTTTAGAACTCACAGTTATTTAATAGTATGGCCATAATATTGGAAGGTAGAAAAAAGTTATCTTAACGTGACAACGGGTACACTCAGCCTCGTGATGCCAATTGAGGAGCTACTCGACCGAATAGTAGCGGCTCCGGTCAAAGAAAACCATCACAACGACCGGGAGAGCGATGTGCTGAGCACATGCCCCTCCTATCCGCATCCTCAACTGAGGATGACACGGCGGTCGGATGGTCCCGATGGGCCACTTGTGGCCTGAAGACGGAGTGCTTGCTTAACGTGACAACAATAAGGATACTTTTGTGAGGCTTGAAACATTTTTTTAATTTTTACATTAAAGGCTGATTCGCATCACACTTTGCACAGGCTTTGGACCGTCAAAATGATAAATGACCATTTACCATTCTGGCGTGTGTAAAATCGCCCTAAACGCGCTGAACTAGTGTACACTCTATTTACAATTATAACTTAATATTAGCGCCGATAATGCTTCTTCAATGTTTTAATAATTTTATCTCAGTAATCTGCGAGGACTCAGTGGTCTTCATAGCTTTTTAATACATTATTTTAACGTATTTACCATGGGTCGGGCGGCGGGTGAGGAGGAGGAAGAAGAGGAGGAGGAGGAGGTGGAGGAGGGGGGGTGGGGTGGAGACAGGGGACCCAACCCTTCAGAGCAGGTAAGATCGTGGCAAATGTCCGCTGTGGCAAATGTCCGGCGTGGCAAATGTCCGCACACCGGTTCGATGAACCCTCTGCCAGGCACTCGAATGTGGCTCGCAGAGTATCGATGTAGATAAAGACTCGGGTAATTCCATTCTGGTGTGTTGTTCTTTTTTGCCTTAGAGTTTATTTGTTGCTCCTGTGGACATTGTGGTGTCACTGCCAGACACCACACTTGCTAGGTGGTAGCCTTTAAATCGGCCGCGGTCCGTTAGTATACGTCGGACCCGCGTGTCGCCACTAACAGTGATTGCAGGCCGAGCGCCGCCACACGGCAGGTCTAGTCTAGAGAGACTTCCTAGCACTCGCCCAGTTGTACAGCCGACTTTTGCTAGCGATGGTTCACTGACTACATTCGCTCTCATTTGCCGAGACGACAGTTTAGCATAGCCTTCAGCTACGTCATTTGCTACGTCCTAGCAAGGCGCCATATACAGTTACTATAATCTGAACAGATAACATTGTGAATCATGTACCGTCAAGAGCGACGTTCATCATTAATGGATTAAAGTTAAGTATCAAGCTAATTACGTCCGCTTTCTGAATTCTTGAAAGTCAGATTGCATTGCGCTAAAAAATATTGTGTGTCAGTTTAGTGTTGATCAGAATAAGTAAAGAGAGTAATGTCTGAGTACGTTCAGTTTTGCTCAGCTGTTTGAAAAGCAAATAATGTAAGAGGTTTATCAGCACAGTCATTCATAAATTTTTCTAAGGGGACGTTTCATATGGCGACATGGGTGTCGCCCAATAAAACGTCCCCTTAGAAAAATTTATGAATGACTGTGCTGATAAACCTCTTACATTATTTGCTTTTCAAACAGCTGAGCAAAACTGAACGTACCCAGACATTACTCTCTTTACTTATTCTGATCAACACTAAACTGACACAATATTTTTTAGCGCAACACAATCTGACTTTCAATAATCCCTACAAAAGAATGGCCCTGACTAACATTAACCTATACCTTTCACAAATCACTTACCTCACAAAAATCTTTGTTACTCAAGCTACTGCAATACAACGAGCGCCACTACTGCCAGCTAAATAAAAGATTCAAACTACTGAAGGCACTAACTACTGATAGGCATAGTTAGCAAATGAAAGATTTTGATAGAGAACAAACAATGTATTTACCTTAATACTGTTCAAAAGTCTATATATATATATATATATATATATATATATATATATATATATATATATATATATAATCAGTTCATGATATCCAGTCTTAGAAATTTACTGTCTCTGTCCAGATCATCCGCTATCAAACCTCTGCCCTCTAACTCCCCACATCCACCACTGCTGGCGGCTCACCTACAACTGCGCAACGCTACGTGCTGTTAACATCCAGCTGCCCAACACTACAGTGGCAGACAACAATGCAAACTAGTCACAGACTGCACACAGTACAGCCAGTGATTTTCATTCAGAGCACTACGTGGCGTTACCAATATAAAAACCTAAATAGCCTACTTATAAGTTCTTTCCTCCTCACGCCAGCCTGCGTGAGCTAAAACGCGTGCATTTCGGCCTCAACTAGTAACACGGTGTTGGCTCTTCTGTCAACACAACGGACATGGTGGATTTGGACTAAGAGTTGGATGTGCGGAGGCAGCGGACACAGAAAGCAGGCATTGAGGCGATCCCCGAACACGAGGTAATCCCGCTCTGACACGGCCTTAGCCTTGTGATCCTGTGTGCCGTTGAGACTGCGGCGCTCTTCAGAACGCCGTGGCGCGCGCAGCCGCTCCTGGCCCCGGCTGGTCCCCGCAATTAAAAGGATTTCTGTGTCCGCCGTATGGACAGGTAGCGGCGAGCCATCCCAGGGAACTGTGGGCTGTGCCAGCGTAGGGCGGTGATGAGGTGGGGGGGGGGGGGTGAGGGTGTCTCAGCGATATGGCGACGGAGACGGCGCCTGCGCCCGCGTGTCCCACGTCAGGGCCCCGTGTCTGCTGTCAGGACGCAGCAGATAAGCTGAGGGCCTGCCCTCGAGTATCCAGGACGGCTATTAAAAATGACAGCGACCGTCGGTTGGTGGTCATCGTGGTACAAACGAGCAGGCTCGGCGATCGCCACTGCGGCGTTTGAGAAACAAAAATTCACAAGAACCTCAGGGTACAATGTGTGGACCACATTTATTGTTATTATGTTTGCTGTAGCAACAAAAGCAAAACGAGGATAATGGAATGCAGTCGAATTAAATCGGGTGATGCTGAGGGAATTAGATTAGGAAATGAGACACTTAAAGTAGTAAAGGAGTTTTGCTATTTGGGGGAGGGGCAGAATATCTGAGAGGTGGTCGAAAATGAGAGGATATAAAATGTAGACTGGCAATGGCAAGGAAAGCGTTTCTGAAGAAGAGAAATTTGTTAACAATGAGTATAGATTTAAGTGTCAGGAAGTCATTTCTGAAAGTATTTGTATGGAGTGTAGCCATGTATGGAAGTGAAACATGGACGGTAAATAGTTTGGACAAGAAGAGAATAGAAGCTTTCGAAATGTGGTGCTACAGAAGAATGCTGAAGATTAGATGGGTAGATCACATAACTAA
This sequence comes from Schistocerca americana, assembly GCF_021461395.2. NCBI lineage: Eukaryota > Metazoa > Arthropoda > Insecta > Orthoptera > Acrididae > Schistocerca > Schistocerca americana. Next base: position 141,941,281 of record NC_060128.1, on the reverse strand, counting down.
TGAGGAAGTATTGAATAGGATTGGGGAGTTTGTGGCAGTCTCAGGACTGAAGACCACAACAACAACATGTTTGTTGTATATGTAAACTCTTCCCATTCTTAAACATTCGTCTATCTCTGTGCTGCAGTCTGAATCTGAACAACGCAAGTGGTGTGATGAAATGAGACGACAAATTCAAGTGGAACTGTACAGCTGTACTGCAATAAATTTGTACCAGATACAATGAGAAAACGTACACTGAGGTGCCCAAAGTCATGGAATAGCGATATGCACATACTCATAGGGCAGTAGTATCGATTACACGAGTTATAAAAGGGCAGTGCATTGTTGGAGCTGTTATTTGTACTCACGTGATTCGTGTCAAAAGGTTTCCGACTTGATTATTGCCGCACGACGGGAATTAACAGTGTCTGAATGTGGAAGGGTAGTTGGAGATACATGCATGGGGCATTCAACTTCGGAAATCGTCAGCGAATTCAGTGTTCCGCGACCCACTGTGTCAAGTGTGTGCCAAGAATACCAGATTTCAGGCATTACCTCTCACCAGGCCTGCAGCCTTCACTTAACGACCGAGAACAGCGGCGTTTGTGTAGAGTTGTCAGTGCTGCTACACAAGCAACGACAAGTGAAACACAGGCTGAAATCAACGTGGCAACTTCGATGAACGTATCCGTGCATTTGCTACCAGCACGACATCATCTCCAGCACCTCTCCCGGACTTGTGACCGTATCGGTTAGATCAGTCCTGATTTTAGTTGACAGTAGCTGATGTAAAGATGGTAAATTTACGAGTGTAAAGGAAATCCTACAGTTAAATGCAAAGGAGAGTGAGGCTAGGTGGAAAGAGAACACTGTAGGCCTCTATGATGGGGAGGACTAGCCTCTTTCCTGCAGCATATCCTGCATATATATTCGAAAAATATATTGGACACACCTTATTCTATCTCTCTTTGTGTCCATCTATCTCTCCCTCTATCTGTACATCCTCTCATCTTCATCTGTCTCTTCATCTCTTTCTTCACCTCCCTTTTCCCATTTCCCTGCATCCACTCTCTTTTATTATACCTTCCTCCCCCATCCCTCTGTCCATATCCTTGTCTCCTTCTCTCTTTCCAACTCCACCACCCTAATTTCCTTTTACAGTTGCCCATTGTCCCTGTACAACTTCCACGTAACTCAAGCATTTACCCTTCCTTTCCTCTCACTATCTTTTTCCTCCTCCTCTTACTCTGTGCATTTCCTCCTCCAGCTCACTCTGTCGAGCTCCTTCCTACCACCATAACCTGCTTCCAGCCACGCCCATGTACACATATAGTCCCTGCAATACTGTTAAGTAAAGCAGGTTGATACCACTCTCACAACACATGTGTCATACAGGTCAGGCTACACATCAGGAACTAACGAGGCAAGTTTTTTTAAGTAAGTACCGTTTAGAAATTAAAAAAAAGACGTGCTAAGCTATCTCAATTTTATTTTTACGTGAAAGCCTGTACCTTAATCTACTTTTCTACATAATTTCCGTCAATACTGAGGGACTTGTCATAACGTTGTACCAGTTTTTGAATACCCTCTTCATAGAAGTCTGCCGCCCGACTTGTTAACCACTGCATCACCACTGTTTTGACTTCGTCGTCGTCTTGAAGACGCTGACCAAAGTGCAGGAACAGATGGTAGTCACTGGGCGCAAGATCAGGGCTGTACGGAGGATGATCTAGAGTTTCCCATCGAAAAGATGTGGTGAGATCTTTGGTCTGATTAGCCACATGCGGACAGGCATTGTCTTGCAGCAAAAAAATTCCCTTGCACAACTTCCATGGACTGTTGCTTTGATTCTAGTGTGACGTAAGCCACCAATGCTTCATCGCCTGTAACAATTTGGCTTAAGAAATCATCACCGTCGTTGTGGTACCACTCAAGGAAAGTCAATGCACTGTTTAAACGTTTGGTTTTTTGCACATCCGTCAACATTTTCGGTACCCAACATGCGCACAATTTCCGGTAATTCAAGTGCTCGGTGAGAATGCCATACAAAATACTACGAGAAACATTAGGAAAGTCATCCCGCAAGGAGGAAATCGTAAGGCGTCTGTTTTCTCTCACCATATTGTCCACTTCCTGCACCAAACTTTCATTAACGACCGAAGGGCGCCCACTCCATTGTTCATCATTCACATTTGTGTGGCCATCTTTAAATACTTCACCAACTTTCTTACCATTCCATCACTCACTGTATTCTCCGTAAACTGCACAGATCTCACGATGAATATCGATCGCTTTTAGGCGTTCAGCACTAAGAAATCTTATAACAGCCCGTACTTCACAGTCAGCAGGATTCACGATTATTGGAGGCATCTTAAACACTCAGTACACAACGTAAACAAGCAAGAATCGGACTGTAATGGCGTCAGTTCGTAGATTAAGGCTTTCACGTAAAAAGAAAATTATTGAGATATCTTAGCACATCTTTTTTAAATTTCAAAACGGCACTTAGTTTAAAAACACGCCTTGTATTTGTATTGTTTTACTGGCCACCATGAAAGCAGATCGATAAAGCACTCTGGTACTACTCCAACAAAATGTGCTTCTCATTCAGGGCAGATTACCTGTTGGGGACCAAAAAAACATTTGTTGCACCTGACATGCTGGCTGCCCTGCAAAACAGGTTAATTTGGCAGACTGTCACTGTTCCCGCACAACATACTTCTACTGCAGGATAGCCTATATGCCAGGGTCGGAAAAAACAAGCCTTTACCTGCACCTCCATTCCTATTGGAGCTAGGCACCCTGCTGTTTCTGTGCCAAATTTGGTTGAAATAGATCCAGGGGTTAGGGAGGAGATCCTGGATATCCACACATACATGTATTATTTGTATATATAAAAACAGTAACACAGTCATACAAATGATGTGAAAGAAATGACCATTAGAATTATATAAAAGGCAAAAAAATTGAAAACTATGGCCTGAACATAATAACAGCACAATCAACAGACCAACAGAAGTGGTCAAGCAGAAACTGAACGTCTATTACCAATGTAACCAGAGACTAAATAGTAGAAAATATCGTGAACTAAGAAATACACATGTGGTATAATCACAAACGAATGTCTCCACTATTTAATGGAGACTATCAAAAATGGCTCTGAGCACTATGGGACTTAACATCTTAGGTCATCAGTCCCCTAGAACTTAGAACTACTTAAACCTAACTAACCTAAGGACATCACACACATCCATGCCCGAGGCAGGATTCGAACCTGCGACCGTAGCGGCCCCGCGGTTCCGGACTGTAGCGCCTATAACCGCACGGCTACCGCGGCCGGCTAATGGAGACTATCACAACTGTGCAACTTCACTCGGGAATTTTTATACAAATGTTGCCCAAACGACTAAAGCCTTGTCCATTCACACCGATGGATAGAGAAACACAATATATAGTTGCTGCTCAATTATATAACCCCTCAGTTCTCCTGAGGTGCGTCAGGTTCGCCGTGTTATCCATGCCACAGGTGGAGTATTGTCGATAGACTAGCACTGTGTCAAACATTCAGTTGCTGGAAATGAATAAAAGCTGCAACATGTAATTATTCGGCCAAGAACAGTAAAATTTCTTTCTCATTTGGCTTTCAATGGGCGTGTGCAAACCTATATCTGTGTGTGTGTGTGTGTGTGTGTGTGTGTGTGTGTAGTCTGCGATTCATGCTTCTCATCCCTTACCTGGGTCTGAAATGTGTAGTTTATGTAGCACTTTGCACAATTAAGTACCGCAATGCTCTTAATTGAGTGAAATTATTGTTTCAAATGGTTCAAATGGCTCTGAGCACTATAGAGTGAAATTCCAGAATGAGATTTTCACTCTGCAGCGGAGTGTGCGCTGATATGAAACTTCCTGGTAGATTAAAACTGTGTGTCCGACCGAGACTCGAACTCGGGACCTTTGCCTTTCGCGGGCAAGTGCTCTACCATCTGAGCTACCGAAGCACGATCACGCCCGGTACTCACAGCTTTACTTCTGCCAGTACCTCGTCTCCTACCTTCCAAACTTCACAGAAGCTCTCCTGCGAACCTCGTCAGTCAACTATCTCGTATGGACCAAACATAGCACAGAAGCTAGCCGAAGAAGGCACAAATGGCGAGCGGAAGGACGGGCTGCAGGGGAGGAAGGAGGCCCGGAAAAAAAAAGGTAGCTCAGTTGGTACAGCACTTGCCCGCGAAAGGCAAAGGTCCCGAGTTCGAGACTCGGTCGGACACACAGGTTTAATCTTCCAGGAAGTTTCATGGAGTGTAATTATTACCCAGGAAAGAAGATGAGAGCATTAGCATTAGATTATCAAGCCCTCGTAAAATTTACGGTTGCAGTTGGTACCAATTCGTGGTCCACAACAACCTAATGTTGTCAGCATATGGTGTGAAACATAGTATTTTGTAACTTTTTTGTATATGACATACCACCGGAGACCTTATAATTGTAATTGACTGGAGCATAAACTCTAAATTATGACTTACTTTGAATTAAATATGGAAAAGTAAATTTCATGATAGTTTAACAGCAATGTAAAATTCCCTCCCCCCCCCCCCCCCCCCTTTAATGTTCTAGCGTGAAAGGGCCGCAACAACAGCACAAAAATTCCCGTATTCGGTGTTTTTACCCCAAGATTTCTTGTTAGGTCAACAAAAGTGTTGTACCACTGAATTCACTGATTCGGCATGTAGTTAATTTCTTCAAATGTTTCTCCTGCATATTATAACTGTAATAATTTTCATAAATATGTACATTTCGTTATTAGAAAAAGTAATCGATAATTGAATAGTCAACTGTAGTAAAAATACGTTTTATAATTTAAAACCTTATATCCATAACCTTATCCAAGAACGCTGTAACAAATCTGTGTGCAAACTCTTTGTGAAGCCATAGTGTCATAATATCTTTGAAGAATGTTTTGTAACCAAGCAGTGTGGTGATTTGCGAGTGTGTGATATTTTATATTTATCCGATTTTCCGATTGCAATCTAACTTCAAAAAGACGCAAGAGAGGCATTAACCACACATACAAACATCGCCAAACATATTCATGTAAACAATTGTACAAATGCACTTGAAAATGAGAATAAATCCTCGAAACGCGTTGTGCTGAGTATACAAAATGAGTAACTGGTGCAGTTTTCATTATTTAAATCATGATTGACACAGCTGCACGCTTTCCAGAATCACCTAATATGATGAACGAAATTAAAATTAAAAAAATGGTCCAAATGGCTGTGAGCACTTTGGGACTTAGGTCATCAGTCCCCTAGAACTTAGAACTACTTAAACCTAACTAACCTGAGGACATCACACGCATCCATGCCCGAGGCAGGGTTCGAACCTGCGACCGTAGCGGTCACGCGGTTCCAGACTGTAGCGCCTAGAACCGCATGGCCACCACGGCCGGCTGAAATTAAACTTATATTTTACTTTATAACTGTCAACAGTATGGTGTGCCTGTGACGTGTGTTTGTGTGTGTATGTGTGTGTGTGTGTGTGTGTGTGTGTGTGTGTGTGTGTTTGTTTGTTTGTTTGTGTGTGTGTGTGCGCGTATGTATGTAAGCGCGCGCGCGTTAGTTTGTGTGTGTGTTTGTGCGTCTTGTATTTATGTTGAGTGTTTTCTAATTATTGAGTGCCATCGTAGCTCAGCAGTAACACGGATAAATTTGACTGTCTGCAGTTTTTATATGGATTTCCGGTGAGTAAACATTTGTCACAGTGCTATTCTCTCCGTAACATTGAACTCACGGCATGGGCAACAGAATTAGGATGCAATACGTCAAGCACGAAAACTCGTGGGTAACATAACTCAGAAATGCTATATACGCCTGTCCAGCGGTATAAATGGATAACTCTTCTTCATAGAGGGCAACATGGATAAGATTGTAGACGTTTCCCGACTGAACGCAAGCAGATGTGTACGAGGCTACATTGAACAACAGAATCAATTCTTCACGATTAGACCATACGCCTTTTTGCTAGTTTCACGGTATTTTTTACTGTTGACACTCTGGTAATATTTGTAACAAACGTTCAGTTTTTATATACTGGGTCTCGTTACTGCTTGATTGCATTTTTTTGTTGAAATTCCGTCATGTCAAATTTTCGCGGTTTCTAGTGGAGTAACGACTGAACCTGGTTGTTTTTTTTTTTTCTATTGGGCTGACGATCATGTTGTTGCTATGTGTCAGGCCAAAGTTTTTATTTGTGTTATCTTTTTTATAATTTCCGATTCTTTTACTTCATTTGTCGCATGGTATTAATAATTATATAAAATTTTCTCAGCTCCCAGCTACATCAAGTGCCCCTACATCCACGAGCTGACGGCCGAGTACTTCACAGCTGTTGCGAAGTGGCAACTGATTACCATGTTTCTTTTTGTTTTCAACTCAAAGGGCTGGGCCACTGGCAGCGTTCGTTCTAATCACCAGCTGTTGCAATTCTTACAATTTTTTGACATCATTTTCTTTTCTTATACGATACCTCTTAGATACTAAACTTACTATCTCTGATAAAAGTACACTTTTCATATTTCACTTAGCTTAGAAATGATTGTAGAACACACTAGCTGAGTACCCGGCATTGCCCTGGTATCTCTTTATTGCAGTCTTCTATTAGTCTATCTCCTCCATCTCACCTCTCTGCCTCCTGCTTCACCCCTCTCTGTCCATCTTCTTCAGTCCACCTCCTCCACCACCACTCTCTGTCCATCTCTTATGCCTCTATCTCTGTTCATCTCCTTCTCCACCCTTTCTCTGCCCATCTGCATCTCCCCTCTCTTCCCATCTGCTTCTTCCCCCACCCCCCCCCCCTGTCTACCTTCTCCTTCTCGCTCTATACATCTGCCTCTGATTGCGTGTGCTCCTATCTCCTCTTTTTGTCCATCCCCTTCTTCCCCTCTCTCTACCATCGCCTCCACCCCAGTCTCTCTGTCCATTTTCTCCTCCCTGTTCTCTTTGTTCATCTCCTCCTCTTTCCTTTCTCTGTCCACTTCCTACTCTCTCTGTCCATATCTTCCTCTCCCCTCTTTAGGTCAATCTTCTCCTCTTCCCTTTCACCGTATATTACGTCCTAGCACATTCTCTCTGTTCATCTCCTTCTCACCCCTCTCTCTGCCAGTCTCTGCCTTCCCCTGTCTCTGTGCTTCTCCTTCTCTTCCCTTTCTCTTTCCATCTCTTCCTCTCTCCCTGTCCACTTCCACCTACCCTTCTCTCTCTCTCTTCCTCCTCCCCCTCTCATTTGTGTTATCTCGTCCTTGCCCCTCATAGTCTGTCCATCTCCTCCTCCTCCATTCTTATTCCACTTTATCATACTCACGCTATAGGAGGCTGGTGGTTTTTACCCCCCACGGTACTTCATTTCAGATCGTAACTACTATGTGTACCAAATTTAGTTGACATCGTTCCAGCTTTCTACCCTATATTTCACATATATTTGACATATTTCACCAATATTTATACACATATTTCACCGGACTCTCTAGCAAATTTCGCTCTGCAGTTTCATTTTTACGCAGGTCAGTGCTTATGACGTCGTGTACTATGAACTATGTGCTGTACAACGATACAATTTTGCAAGTACATCTATTGGCATATGCGGGTACTGTCTGCTAGATATATTGTGAATAGTGCAGGTAGTAAGTAATGACCTTTTTTACTTTCGTCATTTTCTGGAGATCGTCAGCGAGAAAAAGCTCGCTGTGTGTGCTCATTACCAAATACTGGATGACAAAAGTATGGGCGGTCACGCGTAGTGGGCTAAATTCTTTCTTCGACCCCCGCCCACACCCCTTTGATAGGTGGGTGATTCCTGTCCCTTCAGCGACAGCCTGGGTGCAGTAAATGATATGTGTACCAAGTTTGGCTGAAATCGGTCCAATGGTTTCCGGGCAGATGTGAAACATACATACACTATGTGATCAAAAGTATCTGGAAACTCCCAAAAATATGCGTTTCTCAGATTAGTTGCATTATGCTGCCACCTGCTGCCAGGTACTCCATATCAGCGACCTCAGCAGTAAATATCGTGAGAGAGCAGAATGGGGCACTGCGTGGAACTCACGGACTTTGAACGTGGTCAGGTGATTGGGTGTTACTTGTGTCATACGTCTGTACGAGGGATTTCCACACTCCTAAACATCCCTAGGTCCAGGTCAATTGCTTCCTATGTGATAGTGTAGTGGAAACGTGAAGGGACACGTACAGCAGAAAATCGTACAGGCCGACCTCGTCTGTTGACTGACAGACCGCCAGTTGACGAGGGTCGTAATGTGTAACAGGCAGACATCTATCCAGACCATCACACAGGAATTCCATACTGCATCAGGATCCACTACAAGTACTATGACAGTAAGGCGGGAGGTGAGAAAACTTGGATTTCATGTTCGGGCGGCTGCTCATAACCCGTACATCACGCCGGTAAATGCCAAACGACGCCTCGCTTGATGTAAGGAGTATAAACATTGGACAATTGAACAGTGGGAAAACGTTGTTTGGAGTGACGAATCGCGGTACACAATGTTGCGATCCGAACGCAGGTTGTTGGTATGGAGAATGCCCCGTGAATGTCATTTGCCAGCATGTGTAGCGCCAACAGTAAATTTCGGAGGCGGTGGTGTTATTGTGTGATCGTGTTTTTCATGGAGGGCGCTTGCACCCCTTGTTGCTTTGCGTCGCACTACCACAGGACAGGCCTACATTGATGTTTTAAGCACCTTCTTGCTTCGTACTGTTGAAGAGCAATTCGGAAATGTCGATTGGATCCTTCAACACGATCGAGCACCTGTTCATAATGCACGGGCTATGGCGGAGTGGTTACACGACAATAACATCCCTGTAATGGACTGGCCTGCACAGAGTCCTGATCTGAATCCTATAGAACACCTTTGGGATGTTTTGGCACGCCGACTTGGTGCCAGGCCTCACCGGCCGACATCGATACCTCTTCTCAGTGCAGCACTCCGTGAAGAATGGGCTGCCATTCCCCAAGAAACCTTGCAGCAGCTGACTGAACGTATGCCCGCGAGTGTAGAAGCTGTCATCAGGCCTAAGGGTGGGCCAACACGATACTGAATTCCAGCATTGCCGATGGAGGGCGCCACGAAATTTAAGTCATTTTCATCCAGGTGTCCGGATACTTCTGATCACACAGAGTACATATATACACAAGTACATCTGTTTTTATAACATGTAAAGATTCAAGTAACCGGTATCTCTTAATTCAAAGACGTTCTAAAGTATGATATACTAAAGACGGCAGAAGCCGAAACGAAAGAAACTGTTATACAAACAAAGATAAACTGTTTAATATGTGTGTCATGCACCGGGGCTAAAACAGCGTTCACCCATATCCACCGGTGATTCACGTAACGATAATCAAATGAGATATTTCTGTCGTGTTTGCCAGATACGTAGTAATCCCGGATTGCTGTGTGTAAACAACGGCTGACAGAGAAATGAATTATGTGGATTAGTAGAAACCGTACGAAATGGAAAAAAGTTGGGCCTTCTCGGTAGATTCTTTGTATTTCCATTCTGTCTTTCTTGATGGCAAAGGAACGACCAACCACGTCACAGACGCGAAGAACGAAATAGTAACCGTCGCTACCATGCATAACTGCTTCAACTCCCTGAAATAAATGTGAAGAACATTTAAGACTGCAGAGGGCAATGGTAGTCATTTTTAAGAGAAATGTACTGGACGCTCTGCAACTTCAGAGCGTTACGACACATTGTCATGAAGTATTATTTTATTTCTTTTTTTCCATTCTTATGACTGGTTAGATGCGACCCGTTACGAATTTCTTTTGTCCACCAACTTCTCCATCTCATAGAGTTGCACCTTACGCCCTGAATTATTTGTTGGGTGTATTTTAGTCTCTGTCTTCCCTACAGTTCAAGTGGACGGCTTCTGTTTATTGGGAGAATTTTAGGAAAGTGTAGTTCCTCTGTAAAGCAGACCGCATAGAGGACGCTAGTGAGACCTATTCTTGAGTACTGCTGGAGTGTTTGGGATCCGCACCAGGTCGCATTGAAAGAACACATCGAAGCAATTCAGAGGCGAGCTGCTAGATTTGCAACCGGTAGGTTCGATCAGAATGCAAGAGCTACGGATATGCTTCGGGAGCTCAAGCGGGAATCTCAGGAGGGACGAATATATTCATTTCGAACAACACTGCTGACAAACTTTGGAGAACCAGCATTTGAAACTGACTGCAGAACAATCCTACTGCCGCAACATACGTTTCACATAGGGACCACGAAGATACGAGAAAATAGGGCTCACACGGAGGCATATAGATAGTCGTTTTTCCCTCGCTCTATCTGCGAGTGGAATAGGAAAGGTAACGACTAATTGTGGTACATGGTACCCTCCGTACGGTGGCTTGAGGAGTATGTATGTAAATGTAGACATAGATACGGTTTTTACTGTTTACAGCTCCCTCTGGTAGGATGGTGTGTACTCCCCTCTTGTCGGTGTTTTCCATAATTTTAACCCCACTCTGGAGTCTATCTTTCCGTCACTGCGTCTTCGATGTATAAACACTTGAACACTAGGAGTGAAAGACTACATCCCTGTCTTTCTTTCATCCGAGCCCTTCGTTCTTGGTCTTCGAATCTTTTTGTTCCCTCATTGTTCTTGTAGATATTGCATACGTCCCACATTCCTCTACAGCTTACACCTATTTTTGTAAGAATTTCGAACATCTTGCATCATCCAGAATGAGATTTTCACTCTGGAGCGGAGTCTGCGCTGATTTGAAACTTCCTGGATGATTAAAACTGTGTGCCGGACCGAGACTCGAACTCGGGACCTTTACCTTTCGCGGGCAAGTGCTCTACCAACTAAGCTACCCAAGCACGACTCACGACCCGTCCTCACATCTTTACTTCCGCCAGTACCTCGTTCCTACCTTCCAAACTTTACAGAAGCTCTCCTGCGAACCATGCAGGACTAGCACTCCTGAAAGAAAGGATATTGCGGAGACATGAGTTAGCCACAGCGCAGGGGATGTTTCCAGGGCATGTTTCCAGCAGAGTGTGCGCTGATATGAAACTTCCTAGCAGATTAAAACTGTGTGCCGGACCGAGACTCGATCTCGGGACCTTTGCCTTTCGCAAGCAAGTGCTCTACCAACAGTGTTTATAAAGAATCACGTGCATTTGCCTCCGCTACCAACTGAACTAACCGAGTTTATGAACAGCGTTGTCGCAACAATTACTCTAGACACACCGACCAAAGTTTGGTAAGAACTCGCCTTTCGATGCGATGTTTGACGAATGGTGCTCACATGGAACACTCGTAGGAAAAGCTGTTTGAGTTGCTCTTTAATGTGATGCATTATTTGTAATTGTAAGTTGAATGTAACAAATGTAACAAAGTCTTAAATCTCGTATATTCATTTTAAAACACCCTGTATATTTTCCGTGATGTACCCACTGTGTTTTGTATAGTAGTAGAGCACCTTTGTAATAAATTTGCACTTGATAGTATATGAGAAGTGTGAGGAAAAAATTAGACTGATTTTCTATCTAGGGAAGCTTTTTTTTTTTTTCAAACAAAAGTATTGTCCCCCTTCAAAGTAATTCACTTCGATATCTGTACACCGGCGGAGTCACTGTTTTCGGTCTTGGTAACAGCGCAGAAAGCCTTCAACTGGTACGACCTTCAACATGTCGGGCACATTCTTTTTAATGTTCTCCAGAGTCCCAAAAATGACATACTTTTAAGACATTTTTCAATTTTGGGAAAAGAAAAAAGTCACGAGGACTCAGATCATGTGAACAAGGGGAGAGGGGTGGGGAGCTGTAGAACAACAGGAATGCCTTTTGAGGTCAAAAATTCTGTGACTGAAGTGGGCCTCTAACACAGGCCCTTTTGAGGTCAAAAATTCTGTGACTGAAGTGGGCCTCTAACATAGGGCCTTTTGAGGTCAAAAAATTCTGTCACTAAAGTGGACCTCTAACATTGGGCGTTGTCATGATATAGCAGCATCCACTTGTCTGCAATGTCCTGTCTCATCCAATGCCCCTTTTCCCTGAACCCTTCAAGGACTTCTTTATAAAACACTTGGTTGACAGTTTGTCCTCGAGGAATGATCTCACAAGAGCACGTACACATTCCATGTTTTCGTCAGTTTTTGAAGTTGGAGGTTTCCTTGAGCGAGGTTCATCGCAACGTGTTCTCGGTCTTCCAAAAAATGATCTGTGCCACCGAAAAACTTGTAGTCTGGATAAGAAATGTTCCCTACAGGCCTGTTTCAACTTTTCAGAGCTCACACTCGCAGATTCCCCGAGTTTAAAACCTAATGGCATAATTTAGCCCTAAACTCCGCTGTTCCATTTTCGTAACACACGACAGAAACATAACTTCACTAATGACGCCCAAATAACACACCTCGTCCGATCTGCTTTTGGCGTTATTCTTCACATGCTCATTTTTTCCTGGTGAATTCTGGAAGTTTTTTGATCTGATCCAAGAGATTTTTCTTGTCATAAAGAACTCATAAACGGCTAGTTGCTCCGCTATGCATCATAAACCCTCAAAGAATCAAATGTCACTATGTAGCCGTGGCAGAGACATAGTGGTTTCCGCTGAGCACTCTAAACGGTTCAGTTATTTACGGAGAGCTGTCGATATTTAATCTGCTACAAATCTTGGCCAGCTTTCTGGGACTAGAACGACACAATTTCTCTAAAGCTTCTGTCCACAGCGATCAATTTCTGCCCCTTAGGATTACGCCTGTCCGGCATCTTATCTCTGCATCGTTACGTCTTCTCGTCACTACACGCCGCTGCCTAACAAATGAAATCCATATCTGCAAGTCCTTATATCGAGTAAGGCTACATCGTCGGTAACCATCATGATATGTGTAGGTTAGAGTCATAACTCACATGCTCCAAAATAATGGAAATTGAGATTCCGACATATTCTCATATAGTTATATACATACAACATAATTCACGAAACAGTTATTCACATTTGGCTCAAGATCCTTGAGAAAACCGGTGTTAAACTTCATGGTTAGTTTCAAAAGACTCATGATCCGCGGAATCTCGTGAGTTTTGTCCCGTACCTCGTCTTGACCAATCGGCGATTAGCTCACTCGGCGCCATTCTCTTGTGTAGTAGTAAATATTGATGCCAGTGGAGTGTATTTTCTGTTCTGTTCAGTTACATGGTTGGCTCTGAGCACTATGCGACTTAACTTCTGAGGTCATTAGTCGCCTAGAACTTAGAACTAATTAAACCTAACTAACCTAAGGACATCACACACATCCATGCCCGAGGCAGGATTCGAACCTCCTGCGACCGTAGCGTACGCTCGGTTCCAGACTGTAGCGCCTAGAACCGCACGGCCACTCCGGCCGCCTCTGTTTAGTTATTTTGGGGAATACGATTCAATATAGTGGTTGGAATAAAACTGATTTGAGACACAAGTCATGGAAGAAAACGTTTCACCAGTTGGAGGAAGAGGAAGCCCAAGGAAACGTTCACAGCATCCAGAAATGTGGAAAAGTCAGGAAGCCAAACGAAAGAGGTTAAAATATCCTGTTTTCTTCATTGTTTTCAAATTAAACTGATTCTTGTTATTGGCTTGATTTGTTTCTCCACGTAAGAATGTGTAGGACTCTTTCTTTGGAACTTAACAGTGAGGAATCGCAAATTCAATATTTTAAGTCCATTTTTGAAAAATAAACCGAACCTCACAGTGTAGTTTGTTCTATCATTATAGGTACAAACCTTCAGTGCTGCCCCAGTATCCGACATGTCAACACCGTAGAGGAGCATTTAATTGCTGTTCACTTTCTACGAACGATATTAAAAACTTTCATGATTTGTTTTATAAAACACCGGAAAGAGATTATCAGAAACAGTTCATATTGAAGTATGTGGAAATTGGCAACGTCATCAGACGTCGACCTAGAAAAGACAAATCAAGTCAAAATCAAAACAAGAAGCTGCTTAGAACGACAAAATATTTTATACGAAGCACACAGAAAAATAAAGTTCCAGTTTGCATGTTAGCCTTTATAAATGTATTGGGAGTGTCACGGTTCAGAATAAATAATATCACTAAACAGTTTCATCAGCAAGGTTTTGTACACGACCGGAGAGGCGACTTCAGGAGGGCGGCAGAATATGAACCCAAGAGAGACTGTGTCGTGAAGTTTATCAATAGTCTAAAGTGTGTGGAGACACATTACTGTAGAGGTCGAACAGAAAGACGGTATCTGCCTGCGAATGTGAACTGTAAAATGTTATGGAAAATTTATTCTTCCAAGCCCGAAAATATCCCTGTGAAGCTATCTTACTTCAGGTACATCTTTAACACAAAATACAACTTAGGCTTTTGTACACCGAGAACTGATGTGTCTTCTACACGCTTAAACATAGCTGAAAAGTTAAAACATGAGAGAGACCCTAACAAGAGAACTCAATTAATTACTGAAAAAAGGGTTCACAAGTTAAGTATACAGCATTTTTTAACACCCTGAAGGACAAAGATCTTGAAACGTTAATTCTTTCATTGGATTGTGAGAAGAATATTCCATTGCCCAAAGTTCCATATCAGTCATGCTATTATAGCAGACAAATTTATGTCCACAATTTTACCATTGTTAAAGGTCACAGTACATCTGAGTTAAACCGTTCCACTGTCACTTCTTATTGTTGGACAGAAAATGAATTCAGTAGAGACTCAAACACTATAGCCTCATGTGTGTTTGATACATTACACTCCCTAGACGTGTCCCATTACAAACAAATTCGATTGGTAAGTGATGGGTGTGCCGCACAATATAAGAATTCTACTTTGGTTGCGATGTGTATGTTTTGGCTTTCCGTAAAGTCATATATCGATGGAACTGAAATGATTTTTCCAGTCACCGGTCATAGTTACATTCCTCCAGACCGTGTGTTTGGAAATATAGAAAGGAAAATGAAAACAATGGAAGTAATAGTACAGCCTGAACAAGAGTATGAGATAATTTCGAGTCAGTCAACATTGAAATCGGTAGGAAGAGACTCTAGTGTTACCGACTTCAAGAATTGTGTGAAAATTGCATTACGAAATCCAGGATCGTGGCATTTTTCAATTTCAAAATGTAAGCGCATTTACATAAAGCGCGGTGTGGGAAATAAAATTCTTGTGCGTGGTGAACAAACGTACAGGAATGACCTTGGAGTCTTTAGATCTGTGTTTAAATCTGGAGTAAGTGCACTTACACATCCCGAACTCATCCAACCAACGAATTCAATCTCTGTAGAGAAAAGGAGGGATGTTGAAAAATTTCTGACTGCCCATTATAGGGAAAACTGGAGAGAAATTGAGGAGTCAAGTTCTATAAGCATGTCATTCATGAGAATACATCGGATGAAACTGATCATGAGTGTATGTGTGACATGATTCAAGAGGAACTTAATGTTGTGGTATAGACATAGAAGAGTAAAATTATTTTCAGTTTTAGAAGTGAATGTCCTTCAAATCTTCAGTTTTATTTTAGTAGCTTATTTCCTCTTGGTATATGATAAGCATAAGAAACTAACAAGTTTGAATTATTTTCCTGATTATAATATTCTACTTTTCTTTGTGATCAGTAATTAGTTCTCATGAATGCAACATTTGTAAATTTCTTTGATCATTAAACTGAAGAAATGTGCATGGTAGACATTTATTTTATGAAACTGCAAATGGTATTCCAAACTAGAGAATATCTTTTGTAAACTAACACAAGCAAAGTCCATAAAAGATGATTAATTGGTATTTATCACGATTAACATCGGAATGTAATATATATATATACACTGCAGAAGAGAAAGTGGCTTGCAGTCGGAACGAAAAAGTGTTGCATATCGAGTCGCAACATCGTCCAAACAGCTCAGTACCAAAATTCACAAGATCCAAAATGGGGATTGTCAAAACTTACATGTTCCATGGCTCATTAACAAAACTCACATGATCAATAACATAACCTTGAATAATTGTAATTTCTCAATAAGCAAACATAATCTGAAATATACATAGCCATATACAGGGTGTTTCAAAAATGACCGGTATATTTGAAACGGCAATACAAACTAAACGAGCAGCGATAGAAATACACCGTTTGTTGCAATATGCTTGGGACAACAGTACATTTTCAGGCAGACAAACTTTCGAAATTACAGTAGTTACAATTTTCAACAACAGATGGCGCTGCGGTCTGGGAAACTCTATAGTACGATATTTTCCACATATCCACCATGCGTAGCAATAATATGGCGTAGTCTCTGAATGAAATTACCCGAAACCTTTGACAACATGTCTGGCGGAATGGCTTCACATGCAGATGAGATGTACTGCTTCAGCTGTTCAATTGTTTCTGGATTCTGGCGGTACACCTGGTCTTTCAAGTGTCCCCACAGAAAGAAGTCACAGGGGTTCATGTCTGGCGAATAGGGAGGCCAATCCACGCCGCCTCCTGTATGTTTCGGATAGCCCAAAGCAATCACACAATCATCGAAATATTCATTCAGGAAATTAAAGACGTCGGCCGTGCGATGTGGCCGGGCACCATCTTGCATAAACCACGAGGTGTTCGCAGTGCAGTCTAAGGCAGTTTGTACCGCCACAAATTCATGAAGAATGTCCAGATAGCGTGATGCAGTAATCGTTTCGGATCTGAAAAATGGGCCAATGATTCCTTTGGAAGAAATGGCGGCCCAGACCAGTACTTTTTGAGGATGCAGGGACGATGGGACTGCAACATGGGGCTTTTCGGTTCCCCATATGCGCCAGTTCTGTTTATTGACGAAGCCGTCCAGGTAAAAATAAGCTTCGTCAGTAAACCAAATGCTGCCCACATGCATATCGCCGTCATCAATCCTGTGCACTATATCGTTAGCGAATGTCTCTCGTGCAGCAATGGTAGCGGCGCTGAGGGGTTGCCACGTTTGAATTTTGTATGGATAGAGGTGTAAACTCTGGCGCATGAGACGATACGTGGACGTTGGCGTCATTTGGACCGCAGGTGCAACACGGCGAACGGAAACCCGAGGCCGCTGTTGGATCACCTGCTGCACTACCTGTGCGTTGCCCTCTGTGGTTGCCGTACGCGTCGCCCTACCTTTCCAGCACGTTCATCTGTCACGTTCCCAGTCCGTTGAAATTTTTCAAACAGATCCTTTATTGTATCGCTTTTCGGTCCTTTGGTTACATTAAACCTCCGTTGAAAACTTCGTCTTGTTGCAACAACACTGTGTTCTAGGCGGTGGAATTCCAACACCAGAAAAATCCTCTGTTCTAAGGAATAAACCATGTTGTCTACAGCACACTTGCACGTTGTGAACAGCACACGCTTAGAGCAGAAAGACGACGTACAGAATGGCGCACCCACAGACTGCGTTGTCTTCTATATCTTTCACATATCTTGCAGCGCCATCTGTTGTTGAAAATTGTAACTACTGTAATTTCGAAAGTTTGTCCGCCTGAAAATGTACTGTTGTCCCAAGCATATTGCAACAAACGGTGTATTTCTATCGCTGCTCGTTTAGTTTTTATTGCCGTTTCAAATGTACCGGTCATTTTTGAAACACCCTGTACATAGCCATTGTTCTTGCACATGCTGATGTCAATTTTGGGACATGTGCACGACGTATTTAGTCATTTGTGAAAATTTATGTTTTTGGAGCATGTGAGTTATGCTTCTAACCGACTCATATGTGGACAACGAAACAATGACAAACTTTACTATGACCATCTGTCAAAATTTCTTTTATACGAAAGTGGCACCACTAACGTCACAATAATGAGTGATTTCGGCTAGGAAGCGAGATTTAAAAAGTAGTAGATGAGTTTGAGTATTTGCAGAGCAGTTGAAGGTGATATACTCTGAAGCTCCAAAGAAACTGGTATAGGCATGCGATTTCAAATACAGAGATGTGTAAACATGCAGAATACGGTTGTCAGCTCGGCAACGCATAATAAGACAACAAGTGTCTGGCGCAGTTGTTAGATCGGTTACTGCTGCTACAATAGTAGGTTATCAAGATTTAGGCGAGTTTGAACGTGCTGTTACAGTCGGCGCACGACTGACGGGACACAGCGTCTCCGAGGTAGCAATGAAATGGGAATATTCCCGTACGACCATTTCACGAGTCGTCCGTGAATATCAGGAATCCGTAAAACATCAAATCTCCGACATCGCAAGAACGGGAAGAGAAAACGTGACAAAAGTGCAACCCTTGCGTAAATTGTCCGCCGCGATAGCTGAGTGGTCAGCGCTGCGGTCTGTCACGCCAAGGGGCCCGGGTTCGATTCCCGGCGGGGTCGGAAATTTTCTCCGCTCATGGACTGGGTGTTGAGTTGTCCTCATTATCATTTCATCATCATCAGTGGAAGGCCACGGGAAACCACCACTGGAGTCACTTCCCTAGACGCTCATGCGGTGGACCTCTCTGACGAGGCTTCCACCATGACAAGACCTGCCGTAAGGCAGAACACAAAGTTTCGCAAATTGCTGCAGATTTCATCAATATGGGCTTTCGGAGCAGAAGGCCCACTCGTGTTCCCTTGATGACTGCACGACAAAAAGCTTTACGCTTTGCCTGGGCCGTCAACACCCACACTGTACTCCTGATGACTCGAAAAATGTTGCCTGGTTGGACGAGTCTCGTTTCAAACTGTATCGAGCGGATGCACGTGTACGGGTATGGAGACAATCTCACAAATCCAGAGACCTTGCATGTCGGCAGGGGACTGTTCAAGCTGGTGGAGGCTCTAGAATGGTGTGGGGCGTGTGCAGTTGGAGTGATATGGGACCCCTGATACGTCTAGATACGACTCTGACAAGTGACAATTTCGTAAGCATACTGTCCATTGTGCATTCTGACTGACTTCGGCAGTTCCAGTAGGACAATGTGACACCCAATACGCCCAGAATTGATACAGAGTGGCTCCAGGAACACTCTTCTGAGATTAAACACTTCCACTGGCCACCAAACTTCCCTTAAATGAACATTATTGAGCATATCTGGGATGCCTTGCAACGTGCTCTTCAGAAGAGATCTCCACCCCCACGTACTCTTACTGATTTATGGCCAGCAGTGGAGGATTCATGGTCCATCCAACACTACTTCAGACATTAGTCGAGTCTATGCCACGTCGTGTTGCGGCACTTCTGTGTGCTCGCGGGGGCCCTACACGATATTAGGTGTACCAGTTTCTTTGGCTTTTCAGTGAAAAAAATAACAACGAAAGTACGGCTCCAGGTGTTCCATTTTAGTACCTAAGTGAACGGCGGGAATCCCTCAAACCTTCAGTCAGAAGGAGAACATAGAGGAACAGAGTGTGGTACTGCAGAAGAATGCTCGGGATTAGTTAGATAGATCGGTTACATAATGAAGATGTTTAGCATCGAAGTCTAAAGATGTGTGTGACACAACGTTCATTGGGCTTATCCTAAAACATCAAGGAATAATCAGATTGGTAATGTGGGGGATTAAGTTTGTAGAGAGAGACCGAGGTCTGAATGTGGGCTTTCTTTTCATAAGTCTTCTGACTGGTTTGATGTGACCCGCCAAGAGTTTCTTTCCTGTGCTGGCATTTTCATCCCAGAGTAGCAATTCCAACTTACGTCCTCAATAATTTGCATAATGTTTTCTAATCTGTGCCTTCCTCTATAACCGCAAGACCGCTCCGGTCGCAGGTTCGAATCCTGCCTCGGGCATGGATGTTTGTGATGTCCCTAGGTTAGTTAGGTTTAAGAAGTTCTACGTTCTAGGGGACTAATGACCTCAGCAGTTGAGTCCCATAGTGCTTAGAGCCATTTGAACCATCCTCTATAGTTTTTATCCTACACAGCTCACTCTGTTATCTTTGGAAGATCCTTGATGTCTTAACAGATGTCATCCTGCTAGGGTTTTCCGAATATTCCTTAACATGCCGATTCTACGGAGAACTTCCCTATTACTTACCTTATCAGTTCACCCAATTTTCAACATTCTTCTTTAGCATCACATCTCAAATGCTTCGATCCCCTTCTGTTCCGATTTTCCCTCAGTCCATGTTTCATTGGCACGCTATGCCCCTAATGCACAGTCTCAGAAATTTCTTCCTCGAATCAAAGTCTATGTTTGATACTAGCAAACTTCTCTTTCCCAGTAATGCCTTTCTGCCAGTGCTAGAGTGCCTTTTATGTCCTCCTCCTGTGTTCATCATAGTTCACTTTGCTGCCTAGTAGCAAAGTTCCTTACCTACGTCTACTTCGTCATTTCCAGTTCTGATATACAGTTTCTCGCTGTTCACATTTACGCTAATTCTCATTACTTCCTTTTTTTCAATTTACTCTAAATCCTTAATCTGTACTCATTAGACTATTCATTCCATTCAACAGATCCTGTAATTCTCCTTACCTTTCACTGAAGATAGCAACGTCATCAACGAATCTTATCACTGATATTCTTTTACCCTACCTTTTTATTAAACTGTTGAATCGTTCTGTTATTTCCGCCATAGCTTTTTCTACGTATAGATTGAACAGTAGGAGCGGGAGGCTACATTCTTGTCTTACAACCTTTTGAATCCTAGCATTTTGTGCTGGGTCTCCCACTTGGTTACAGGAAGCAGGTTCAAATCGATGTTGCGTGATGTAATAGACTGGGTGATGCCTACATATGTAAAAGGATGTGAGTTTGAATGCAGTCAAGTACTTTAAATTTATTTTTATTTTTAAATTTTTATTGAAATAATTTTTATAGTTATTTTTATCCAATTAATTGGTTTAAATGTAATCTATCTATTACTGTTCTTCGGTCACATCATTTTAATCACCACATTAACCTCTTCATCTGCACTCCATTTTTTTTCCAGTCGTTCTTTTTCCGCTTGAAATCTTTCTTCATGTGATATTAATTAATGCTATACGTTAATTTCGATTTAATTTCTTTCGTATTATCCTCCTGTTTTTTCATGTATGTCACTGCATTCATTATTTCATTTCTCATTTTGCTTGAATTTCATTATACTTACAAGGGAACCTCCCCAGCGCATGCCCCTCAGATTTAGTTATAAGTTGGCACAGTGGATAGGCCTTGAAAAACTGGACACAGATCAATCGAGAAAACAGGAAGAAGTTGTGTGGAACTATGAAAAAATATGCAAAATATACAAACTGAGTAGTCCATGCGCAAGATAGGCAGCATCAAGGAGAGACCGAACTCAGGCGCGCCGTGGTCCCGTGGTTAGAGTGAGCAACTGCAAAACGTCCTGGGTTCAAGTCTTCCCTCGAGCGAAAAGTTTACTTTCTTTATTTTCGCAAAGTTATGATCTGTCCGTTAGTTCATTGACGTCTCTGTTCACTGTAATAAGTTTAGTGTCTGTGATATGCGACCGCACCGCAAAACCGTGCGATTAGTAGACGAATGGACGTGCATCTCCAATCAGTACCGAAAACATTTGATCGCAAGGTCATAGGTCAACCGATTCTTCCACAGGAAACACGTCTGATATATTCTATACGACACTGGTGACGGCATGTGCGTCACATGACAGGAATATGTGTGTTTCGATGTTTGTTTAGGCCTATCCACTGTCCACTGTCGTATCCACTGTGCCAACTTATAACTAAATCTGAGGGGGGTGCAATGGGGAGGTTCCCTTGTTAGAATCCCTTATTTCATTTCAATTTTCATCTACGTTATTCTGTCCACATTGCAGTAGGAATTTAGGCTAATTTTAAAAGTTTCTATGAGAATTACCATAAAAAATGCATATCTCGTAATGAGAAATACATTTTTGACACCACTGCATCGTCAATTTAAATGCGTTATTTCATTTTCTTTTTTTAAAAAAGAAATCGAGAGATCGGCTTTTTCGAATATTCGACTATTATAATAGATAAATACGATTAAATTAACATTCACAAAAATTCCGATTTGGAAAAACGATAGGAAGAAAGAGGGATAAAATGAAGAAGTTGATTAATGATTAAAACGACGTGGCAAACGAATAGAAATAAAAAAAAATTACATTTAAATCAGCTTAAAATAAATAATGATCAAAAACATTTGGATAAAAATTTAAAGAAACGTAAGGCACCCAGTGAGATTCGAACCTACAACCTTCCACTCGTGAAGCTTTTACTCTATCCATTAGATGACACAGTTTGCAAACTCTTTTTTAATGCTGTTGAGTGCCACGTAAAATGGTTCAAATGGCTCTGAGCACTATGGGACTTAACTTCTGAGGTCATCAGTCCGCTAGAACTTAGAACTACTTAAACCTAACTGACCTAAGGACATCACACACATCCATGCCCGAGGCAGGATTCGAACCCGCGACCGTAGCGGTCGCGCGGTTCCGGACTGTAGCGCCTAGAACCGCTCGGCCACTCTGGCCGGCGCCACGTAAAATGGCGAGTTACTTTTTCGCCAATTGCTCGCAAACGAAAGCCCACCAGGGTGAATGGCTGCAGGATACGATGCCTGGAATCTTAACCTACATCATTGTATAGAAGGTTCCAAAAAGTAGAACCCTCCAACCCTCCACTGGTTCCGTGTTGGCCTGACATACTATAACAACTAATCAGGATGTTTTACTGTGTCCCGTCGCACCTGGAACTACATTCCGTCTGCTTCTTTTTTACTCAGGAAAAGCGTTGCAAGTCCACTCAGCTGCCTTTTAATTCTATTCGTACACAGGTCCTTTCTACGAGGATACCCTTTCTTACTGACGTACTTTCCCATTAGCTACTGCTTCCCTTAGATGAGCAGCAACTGTACATGTTTAAGACTGGCTTATATCGACCGGTATTACTCGCCATCTGTCAGCAACAGTAATCCGCTCATCAGTCACTCTTGCAGTCGTATCTGTCCAAATGTGCTTTGCACGGGCACTATCGGAGATTATGCTGGTAAGACCGCCCAACACACAATCTTTGCTCAGCTTATAATCGTCACTCTGCCTCACTCCAACTTCAGTGTAGGCCACTTTACAGCATCAACGTGTTGCAGTGTTTGATTCAAGATTGTATTTATTTACGTGTGCTGACCACTGCGCCACCTCACTCGGCCCCGTGATAAGACACTGGTGCGATACGCTGAACACCATTCCTCACGCCGTTCTAAAAAATGTGTTAGGTGTTTTCCTGGGTTTTTATTTTTCTTCACTTTTTCCTGAGTTAATAAACCAGACACTGATGTCGGTTCTAATGTAAGCGTTTTTCTCACATTCCTCAGTTATAGCCACTTTATGATAAGATTTAGCTGCTGCTGCTGTCATTCCACCGTCAAAATACAGATGGCTTCAAAGCGTCTTTAGAACAATGCAGCAGACTCAATGCTTAGGCGACATGGCTCGGTGGGAATCGTTATAGTTCATCGCTTTTACGACATTCAGTCCCCATCTCATTAACGGTTCATTTTTAAGGTACTCTTACTTACTTTTAAAAACTTGACCCCTCTATTTGGTTTATAATTAAAGTTTCTAGTGGAGCCTTTCCTTTTTTCTTTCTTTTTGTTTCGTTCCGAAAGACGACAATTATATGCTTTCCCAAAACCACGTGCCTGCTACTAACAACGTCTAATCTTAATCCAACTTGTTTGAGTTGACTCCGCAAATTTTGCAGTGAAATAACCACGCTTTGTGTCGTATTAACCTGGAAAAGCTAAAGAGCATCGAGTATTACATTGGTAATTATCATTCTCTTCATTATATTTTACAGTTTCAAAATTGTCCACAGTACTGCCAAATATATCATTGAAAAGTTGCACATTAACTGACAGCACACACTAAAAACGTAACATGCACAGTGAAAAACAAATGTTAATGACGGACAAAACGCGACAAGCGTTAAATAAGCACGCGAACTCCATGGTGATATTCCATGGATCGCCTAAATCACGTTGTAGTATTACCCTTTTCCTGTTACTTTTTCTCTTTTAGCGCTAATGTTTATGCGTAATTATTTCTGACTCTTGATATAAAATCTCTGTGGATATGACGTGGAACATTACGTGTGATGGGAACTTATTACTTGCGATTTAGCAATCGCGAGAATGTTATCGCAGCGGAACGGTAATTAGTGGCATTGTTGGAAGCTGCCATTGTGAACATAGAATGTAATTTGATTAATTATGATAACATTTCATCTCACATAAGAGGATGATGTATTATGAAATGTAGCTATGAAGATCATTTATAGGAAAATATAATTTAATGAATGAAAAAGGTACGTTTATTTGGGGTGTCGTAGCTCATAGGGAACTTTGTATCTTGAGAAATCAGTAGAGCCTGTACCACGGTCGTTTATGCCTTATTTTGAGAGATTAATTTCTGGATTATTTTCGAAATTAAAGGATAGCTTGGACAGTGATTCCCATGCGGCAGAATGAGTACGTCATAGAAGCCAAGATGGCTTCTCCACGGCTTACGATTGTGCCTCTGACTATTTTAAGACTTTTTCAGACTCGACGATCGCCCGAAATCTGCAGAGCCACATAAGTTTCATTACAGTTGCTGACTTCGTCATCGAGAGGCAGACAGAGTATGATTACGAATTGTAAGTGGCTAATCATTTTGTTTTATAGACTTCGGAATTCAAACAGGAATGAAATGTGTGGGATATATTTCTGTTAAAATATTGGGGAAGCGACATCTCTCTGCCAAAGTTTCCATTCCACAACTAGATATTATTTAGTCATCATAATTTACGTTCAATTTAATGGGGAGAGAAGTTAAAACGTGTTTGGAAGAACATTTGAGTTTCCATCGCGTGCACGATTGGAGGACGTGCGCCTTGAAATGAACGCATACTTACATTTTTTGCTACGATCCAAAACGGCGCGGTGGGCGAGACGGAAGGCGATGCATCAACTGCGAGCGCAGAGCACGGAGTAGGGTACAGGAAGGGAGAAGCAAACTGCGTAACCAGAGTGGCAAAAGTAGTGCCATCTGTTGACAGGGAGAAGAACGAGGGGCCAACTAGCTCGGCCGTTCACAATTTGAATCAGTGATTTACATTCGTAATGAGAAAAAAGAAACATTACATACAAAGTTATATGTAAAGTGTTAAAAACGTATTATGAGTGGTAAAGGAACATACTGAACAGCAGCAGTACAGAACTGTTACAAAAGTAATTGGAAGCTGTCGACATAAAATTTGTGTATAAACCCAATGAAAATTTTGCCCTTTCCACGGGTTTCATGCAAGTTTTTAATTTAGCAGGGATATATACTGCGACGTAGGACAACATGCCACAGTCATGAGTTAAAAGAACATACGCGTGTGACGCTCCTATCAAAAAGCATCTCACTACTGAACAAAATGGAGGTAGCAAAACTTTACAGTCCATAAACTACTATACCAGTTAATAGCTAGCAGCAACAGCCCTAAAGGGACACATTAAAAATCAAATGGTTCAAATGGCTCTGAGCACTATGTGACTTAACATCTGAGGTCATCAGTCCCCTAGAACTTAGAACTACTTAAACCTAACTAAGGACATCACACACATCCATGCCCGGGGCAGGATTCGAACCTGCGACCGTAGCGGTCACGCGGTTCGAGACTGTAGCGCCTAGAAACGCACGGCCAGCCCGGCCGGCACACATTAAAAGCAGGATAAATTTAAAAACTGCTAACTAAAAGCCGACGACTTAACGAGGCTTACATAAGATAAGATCTGAGAAAAACAGGTAAATTTTAAATTAGTAAGGACATAGATAATTACGCACAATTATGCACCGCAGCCATAACATAAAAAATTAAAAATATGGAAACTTCTACTTAAAAAGGCCATTTTACAGCTATGTAAAATAAATTGGATGGACCTCGCCTTGCAGACCTCACTATAGGAGACAATAATATACAGTTCAGTCGCTAAGCGTAATTAAGGGCTACCAAAGCATTGAAGTATACATGTGTGACGTACAATAAGCAGAAACCAGAAGATGAATGAAATGAGGCTGGACGCTGCTTCAGAAAAGAAAAGTTATTCAGCAGACTGCGTGCTTAAGCACAGTTTGCTCATTGAAAATCCTCGACGGATCACGGATAATGCTGCGAGTAATTTCTATTTCTTGTAAAATGTTTAAAACAGGGCCCTTGTGTTGAATATGTAGAATCCTGAAATTCGGCCGGCCGGTGTGGCCGAGCGGTTCTAAGGGCTTCAGTCTGGAACCGCGCGACGGCTACGGTCGCAGGTTCGAATCCTGCCTCGGGCATGGATGTGTGTGATGTCCTTAGGTTAGTTAAGTTTAAGTAGTTCTAAGTTCTAGGGGACTTATGACCTCCGATGTTAAGTCTCATAGTTCTCAGAGTAATTTGAACCATTTGAACCTGAAATTCGGGTTTTTATTTCAAATGGAATGATTATGATCCTTTTGTTGGTTAGTGAGGGCGTATTTAGAATTGCTAAGGTCCTGATGCTCTATGAACCGTATGCTAAAGGAGCGACTAGACTCACCTATGTAGGCAGAAGGACACTCACTACACTGGACACGATAGACGCCCGATTGTGCGTAGTGATTGTCTTCTCTGTCAGTAGCGGATGTTCCTCCGACATGATTCTCTCTCTTCAGTATTTACAGTGAAGAAGAAACTGGTACACCTGCCTAATATCGTGTCGGGCCTCAGCGAGCACGCAGAAGTGCCGCAACACGACGTGGCATGCATGTCTGAAGTAGTGCTGGAGGGAACCGACACCATGAATCTCGCAGGGGTGTCCATAAATCAGTAAGTGTACCATGGGGTGGAGATCTCTTCTGAACAGCACGTTGCAAAGCATCGCACATATGCTCAATAATGTTCATGTCTGGGGAGTTTGGTGGCCAGTGGAAGTGTTTAAACTCAAAAGAGTGTTCCTGGATCACTGTACAGCAATTCTTTACGTCCGAGGTGTCGTGTTGTCCTGCTGGAATTGTTCAAGTCCCTCGGAACGCACAATGGACATCAGTGGACGCAGGTCATCAGACAGGATGCTTACGTGCGTGTCACCTACCAGAGTCGTATCTACTCCTATCGGGGGTCCGATATCACTCCAACCGCACGCGCCCCACACCATTGTAGAGCCTTCACCAGCTTGAACACTCCACTGCTGATATGCACGGTCCATGCATTCATGAGGTTGTCTCCATACCCGTACACGTCCATCCGCTCAATACAATTTGAAACGAGACTCGTTCGACAAGGCAACGTATTTCCCGTCATCAACAGTCCAATGTCGGTGTTGTAGGCCCAGGCGAAGCGTAAAGCTTTGTGTCATGGAGTCTTCATGGGTACACGAGTGGGCCTTCGGCTGTGAAAGCTAATATCGATGACGTTTAGTTGAATGGTTCGTACGCTGACTTTCGTTGTGGTGTAGCACTGAAATCTGCAGCAGTTTGTGGAAGGGTTTGACTTCTGTTACGTTGAACGATTCTCCTCAGTCGTTGTTGATCCCGTTCTTGCAGGACCTTTTTCCGGTCGCAGCGATGTCGCAGATTTCATCTGATACTCACGGCACACTCGTGAAATGGTCGTACGGGATGCTGTCTCCCATCGCTCGTCCGCCGATTATAACACCACGTTCAAACTCACTTAAATCTTGATAACGTGCCACTGTTGCAGCAATAACCGATCTACGAGGCGTGTTTTTTAAGTAAGTACCGCTTTGAAATTAAAAAAAAGACGTGCTAAGATATCTCAATAATTTTATTTTAACGTGAAAGCCTGTACCTTAATCTACTCTTCTACGTAATTTCCATCAATATTGAGGCACTTGTCATAACGTTGTACAAGTTTTTGAATAGCCTCCTCATAAAAGTCAGCCGCCTGACTTGTTAACCACTGCAGCACCACTGTTTTGACTTCGTCATCGTCTTGAAGACGCTGACCGCCCAGCTGTTTCTTCAAGATGAAACATGGGTGGCCTACGTCACACCAGAATCAAAGCAACATTCCATGGAATGGCGGCATTCACATTCACCCAGAAAAGTGTTCAAGCAAACGATTTCTGCCCGGAAAATCATGTACAAAGTTTTTTAGGACAGAAAAATTTCTGGAATTTCTGCCTCGTAATGAGACAATCAATGCAGCAGCTTACTGTAAGACATTGCACAATCTGTGCCGTTCAATTCAGAACAAAAGACGTGGCAAGTTGAGCAAGGGCATCGTCTTGCTGCAAGACAATGCCCGTCCGCATGTAGCGAATCAGACCAAAGATCTCATCACATCTTTTCCATGGGAAACTCTAAATCATCCTCCGTACAGCCCCGATCTTGCGCCCAGTGACTACCATGCCTAAACATTATCTTATTATTGTATCTTATTTAATGTTGCTAAGTTCAGACATGGATATTTTTACTAAGCCAATTCATTTATTGATGTATCCAGCAATCGATTAATAAATGAAAAACGCTGGTTTGCGTTTCTTCGAGTATAATGACTTTTCTGGAGACTAGAAATCTACTCTGTAGGAATCAGCATGGGTTTCGAAAAAGACGATCGTGGGAAACCCAGTTTGCGCTATTCGTCCACGAGACTCAGAGGGCCATAGACACGGGTTCCCAGGTAGATGCCGTGTTTCTTGACTTCCGCAAGGCGTTTGATACAGTTCCCCACAGTCGTTTAATGAACAAAGTAAGAGCATATGGACTATCAGACCAATTGTGTGATTGGATTGAAGAGTTCCCAGATAACAGAACGCAGCATGTCATTCTCAATGGAGAGAAGCCTTCCGAAGTACGAGTGATTTCAGGTGGGCCGCAGGGGAGTGTCGTAGGACCGTTGCTGTTCACAATATATATAAATGACCTTGTGGATAACATCGGAAGGTCACTGAGGCTTTTTGCGGATGATGCTGTAGTATATCGAGAGGTTGTAACAATGGAAAATTGTACTGAACTGTAGGAGGATCTGCAACGAATTGACGCATGGTGCAGGGAATGGCAACTGAATCTCAATGTGGACAAGTGTAATATGCTGCGAATACATAGAAAAATAGATCCCTTATCATTTAGCTACAAAATAGCAGGTCAGCAACTGGAAGCTGTTAATTCCATAAATTATCTGGGAGTACGCATTAGGAGTGATTTAAAATGGAATGATCATATAAAATTAATCGTCGGTAAAGCAGATGCCAGACTGAGATTTATTGGAAGAATACTAACGAAATGCAGTCCGAAAACAAAGGAAGTAGGTTACAGTACACTTGTTCGCCCACTGCTTGAATACTGCTCACCGGTGTGGGATCCGTACCAGATAGGGTTGATAGAAGAGACAGAGAAGATGCAACGGAGAGCAGCGCGCTTCGTTACAGGATCATTTAGTAATAGCGAAAGCATTACGGAGACGATAGATAAACTCCAGTGGAAGACTCTGCCGGAGAGACGCTCAGTAGCTCGCTAAGGTTTTTGTTGAAGTTTCGAGAACATACCTTCACCGAGGAGTCCAGTAGCTTATTGCTCCCTCCTACGTATATCTCGCGAAGAGACCATGAGAATAAAGTCAGAGAGATTAGAGCCCACACAGAGGCATACCGACAATCTTTCTTTCCACGAACAATACGAGACTGGAATAGAAGGGAGAACCGAAAGAGGAACTCAAGGTACCCTCCGCCACGCAACGTCAGCTGGCTTGCGGAGTATGAATGTAGATGTATTAATTTATTGTGTTAGCCGGTTTTCGCCTTTCAAGACTTTCATCAGTCGTTTACAGACTATTGTCGCCAAAGAAGTTACAACATTTGTAAACGACATTGGAAAATGAGTTACACATCTGGATTGAAACACAAACGCACAGTAGATGAAATCTTTGACAATGTGCTGGTAATACAACGTAAACAGTAAAAAGTTGAACGACACATAAATATAAAGGGAGTAAACAGGAAAAAACTTTAACCCAAAACTGGAAAATCATGCCTATACAACAGTTTATATTAATAAACAAAACCAATTAAATAATATAAAATCAGTACTTGAGAAGATTACTTCAAGAGTATAAAACATGCAGAGTGATAGACAAACCAATTAAAAGAAAGAATTATCATTTGAACTGCACAATAAATGGAAATTTTAAGCAGTATCAATAATGTCAACAGAAATGAATAAATGCAGTAAAATGGAAGAGTGTGGGGGAACATACAGTAAATGCCGTCTTTGAGAGTGTGGTGGTATCGCATTTTAAAAACTAAAAACTTGAGCGATATACATATATAAAGGGGACAAACAGGAGAAACATTAACTGAAAAACCGTGTCTATGTAACAGCCTGCACTAAGTAAACGAACGAAGCAAAATAAAAACAGTACTTGACAAGATAGCTTCAAGATGTCTTAAACATCGAAAATAACACAAGTACCTATTAAAAGAATGATTTCACAATTTAACTCAGTCTATGTGGATGACAATGGCAATTTCAATAAAATAGAAGAACTCAATGAATACAGGAAAATGGAGGAATATGAAGGAACAGATAGTGTGGGAAGTAATGAAAAACTGAAAGGATTATGTGACATTTAGAAGAGGGGAAGTATGAGGTTGTGCCTGGTCATTTAAGATTAGACCTGGGCGGTGAGCTAGATGCTTGTTAATTTCCAAGGCTTCCAGCAGATTGAGTTTTAGGCCATTTTTGCTAAGTGGAAGACATGGGACGCTGGCTGGTAGTTGTGACCCTCACTCAGTACATGTTCAGAAAATGTGGAGTCAGAATTCTGCAAGCTCCAGCTGTGTTCATGTTCAGCCAGCCTGGTCGCTATGTCTCTGGTCTGAGTGACCGATGTAAAACTGTAGACCAAAAGCAAACCAGCTCTTTTCATTTATTATAATGTTGTTCTACCACTTTAAAAAAGAATGAGTTAATATAACTGAGTGACTCCTGACGTCATCTGTTGTCATTTGATAAATAATGCACTTCATATTTGTTTCCATTTTTACGCCACAGAGTCCACTTGTGGTTGTGTGTATTTGTAACTATCCTTCTGTGCAAGAAGCTGACAACCCTCAGGAAATTGCTGACCAGAATAAAAAGAGATTTTCTGCTGCAATAAAGCTTGACTTTTCAACATTGGCGGATTCAAATGAAGCAGGTGATGTACTTCGGTTTTAATATATTTAAATATATTATTAATTGGATAAACATGTGAATATATTTATTGTGAAATCGATTTAATTAACATAACAGAAGGTGTGTACTTTATCATCACTAGCGCCAAAAGAGAACGAATTAGTGAAATTTAAATATGAATGTTGCTTACATTCTATTTTCCATATTAACTTCAGGTGAAACAACATCTAAAGAAGGAGGAAGAAAGCGTAAGAGTGACGAATCATCTTGACAGAGTATCAAACAAGCAACGAATCGCAGAGAAGGAAAGAAGTACATCGACTGCAAAGGAAGACATGTTGCTGAATTTAGAGAAGATAAACCATGAAACAGCTCGAAGAAACAATTCCAGAATATTCAAGAACAAATGAGGTCCAATATCCGGTCTCAATATTGTAGCCTTCCCGATGCCAATATACTGACATTATTTCTCTCTAAATATATTTTGCCACGAATGAGGCCTTATTGCAGCAATCCATAAAAATACAGAACCATCAGTGTACAATATAGCCTGTCTGTAAACACAGAAAACATTCCAAATAAGCAAACAAGCTGCAGCAAATTTTCTGGGAATTAAAATGGCAAAAGTTTATTATACAATCGATGTGATGAAAGTTAATGGTACACCGGCAGGAGATAAAAACGGAAAACACCAAACAAGACCAAACAACGTATCTAAAGAAAGAAGGATAATTGTTCAAGATTTCATTAACAGAATATCCAAGTGCAGGAGTTATTACACATGGAGGCATAATTCTAATAGGAAATACCTGTCTCCAGAATCCTCTGAAACACTGCTGGAGATTTGTAATGGCAACGTAAATGAACCAAAAACGCTCACCTTCTTTACACACCTTTTCAAAACAGAATTTAATTTACATTTTTCCCCGGTTTGCACACATATAAGCAATGCGACCTAGAAATGACTGTAAGAAGTACTAAGTCAGAAACAGAGAAAAGGAGCATCCTAAGACACAAAGACCTGCACCTTTGGAAAGCTGAAAAAGCCCAAATACAAAAGAAAATAGATTTTGAGAATGCTGCTGGAAGTGAAACACTTTTCACAACAGCATCAGACACGCATCAAAGCCTACCAACTCTAAACATACCACCAGTGTCACATTTTATTCCAGGCAATTGTGGACACAGAACCTTGGAGACCATGACTCTAAAGGACAATCTCACATGCATATGTGGTCAGGGGATATTGGGGTCAGGAATTACAAGAATCACTATCATGGTTACTTGCATATCTAAAACGATTAGAAGGGTCAACAGAAGTCAGACACTTGATCGCCTGGTCATATTCATGAGGCTAAAACAAAAATGTGAATTTGGTATCCTTTCTGTACTACGTTGTTCATGTATTGAAATTATTCCATGCAGCGAAACACATATTTCCCGTACCTGAGCATACGTTTTTGTCCTGTGAGGCGTGAAGCTAAGCTAAGGGACCTGATGAAACAATTTACTCACGAAGAACATTGAGAATTTTCGGAGCAGACAAGCGATAGATCAACAAAGAGCAACTTCACCAACGACAATTTTCTCAGACTGAAAATGAGTCAAAAAATTCACAGAATGATGAAGGTGACGAAAAAAAATGTTATCGTGGTTTATCAGGTTCATACAGTGAAATAATTAAGATTTGTAGGGTGCAATTATTATTTTATTTTATTTTATTTCATATACAAAACATTAAGCTATGTTGTAAAAAAATTGTGGCTAATTAGTTTGAATTGTTAACTTTGAAAAGGGAAATATAAATACAATATAATTCAATCGTAACCTGTAAAATATCACCAGTTTGTGTTTTATTAAATACCTCAAAAGTAACATTATGTGTGTTCTCAGGTACATGCACCGGGCCACAGAATGGTGAATTACGCTGTTTTTGCTACCCCTAGCGTCCACTATTCCACTCTACAGCCGAGTGATCTGAATACTAATGCGGTTTGTTCAATCTACATCTACATGTACATCTACATGGCTACTCTGCAAATCACACTTAAGTGCCTCCAAGAAGTATAATCGAACCACCTTCACAATAATCCTCTGTTACTCCAATCTCGAGCAGCGAGCGGAAAAATCGGAACACCTATGTCTTTCCGTGCGAGCTCTTATTTCCCTTATTTTATTATGATGATAGTTTCGCCCTATGTATGTCAGCGTGAACAAAATATTTCCCCATTCGGAGGAGAAACTTGGTGATTGAAATTTCGTGAGAAGATTCCGCCGCAACGAGAAACGCCTTTGTTTTAACGATGTCCACGCCAAATCCTGCACCATGTCACTTACACTCTCTATCCTATTTCGCGATAACACTAAACGTTCTGCCCTTCTTTGAACTTTCTCGATGTACTCTGCTAATCCCACCTGGTAAAGATTACAGACCGCGCAGCACAATTCAAGAGAGGACGGACAAGCGAGGTGTATTCAGACTCAAGTAGATCTGTGAAATTTTCTAGGTGTTCTGCCTACAAAACACAATCTTTGGTTTGCCTTCCCCGCAACATTTTCTGAAAGTTCTTTCCAATTTAAGTTGTTAGTAATAGTAATTCCTTGCGTAAAAAGTTCTCGGTTTAATTGGCGCGACAAATTTGGATAAAATCCCGAGCTTTCGATGACTACCTCCGTCATCTTCGTCAGTGGTTTTACGGAAGTAGTCATCGAAAGCTCATTTGACGCGCCAAGTAAACCGAGAACTTCTTATGCAAGGACTCCGTCGCGAAAAAGAATTCGTAGTCATATTGTAATTCCTAGTTATTTTGTTGAATTTATGGCCTTTAAATTTGACTAATATACTGTGTAACCGAAGTTTAATGGATTACTTTAGCAATGATGTGGATGACCTCACACTTTTCATTGTTTAGGGCCAATTTCCAGTTTCAACACATACTGATATCTTTTCTAAATCGTTTTTGCAATTTGTTTTCATATTCTGATGAGTTTTCTGGACAATAAACGACAGCATCATCTACAAACAAACTAAGACGGCTGCTCAGATAGTCTTCTAAATCGTTTAGGAGACTATAACGGTAGCTTGGGGAACGCTAGATATCACTTCCGTTTTACTCAATGACTTTCCGTCAATTAATACGAACTGGGACCCCTCTGATAGCAAATCACGAATCCAGCCACATAACTGAGACGATATTCTATAAGCACGCTACATCGCTACAAGCCACTTTTGTGGTACGGTGTCAAAAGCCTTCTGGAAATCTAGAAATGCG
This sequence comes from Schistocerca americana, assembly GCF_021461395.2. Classification (NCBI taxonomy): domain Eukaryota; kingdom Metazoa; phylum Arthropoda; class Insecta; order Orthoptera; family Acrididae; genus Schistocerca; species Schistocerca americana. Next base: position 141,906,965 of record NC_060128.1, on the reverse strand, counting down.
AAATCGTTTTGAAATCTCTTGTTAGTAACACTCAACAATTAGTGCGAGTGAAGAGTTAGTTGTGTTTAACAAGAATGTTGTTTTCTAAATCCGTGTTGACTATGAGCCAACAGACCGTTCTCTTCGAGGTAATTCGTAATGTTCGAATACAATATATGTTCCAAAATCCTGTTGCATATCGACATTACTAATGGGCCTGTAATTTAGTGGATTACTCCTGCTACCTTTCTATATTGGTGTGACCCGTGAAGCTTTCCAGACTTTGGGTACGGATCTGTTGTCAAGCGAGCAGTTAAATATTTTTCAGGTGAGCTACTTTTTATCCATCCTGTACAAGCTTGAGAAACGTTCAGCACTTCAGACCTTCCTCAAAGAAGGTTGTATGTCACAGATTTATAATTTTTCAGGAAGTAAAAATAATTGTTTTTTTCTTTGGTATTGTTTATTTACACGTTTTATTAAGTATGATCAAGTGATACATTATGTACTCTAGAACAGCAACATGTATTTAGCATCTTTACAACATTCAGAAAGTTATCTTAACTTTTACGCAGCTTTCCGTGTACGAATGTTGCATAACCTGTAAAAGTGTATTGCCAAATAACCTTGTACAAAAAGAGTATTAATTTTCTGCTGCAGTTCTGTGTAGGACAGGAAACAATGGCAAGGAAAACATTAAGCAGAGGAAAAATAAATCGAACTGTTCATTCAGAAGGCACATTCACATACAATTCTCTTTATTGTGCGTAGAAGTATTTACACATTTCGAACGTGTCCCTAATTTTGTCTGCTGATAGAGGAAGAAGCTCTTTATGCGAAAAAGGAAACCTCATAACACATTTAGGCATATTACCCTGACGTTGATTTTTTCTTTTGTTTTCAGCCAAGGTTGAATTACATTATGGCTAAGACGGAGATATACTGCGTTTGGGTCATCTGCATTGATGTTCAACCATGGAACGAGTCGTTTTCAGACTTCATAATTCAATCAAGAGCATTGACAGCAACAAAGCCATTCCTTTGTAATGAAAGATGGACTTAAACAAGGTTCAGATATTATGCCCCAAAATAGTAAACTTATGCTCTGCTGTTATCAAAAATGCTGTCAAAACAAGGCAGTAGTGGAAACGTATCGTTGCCCAGGGGTTGTTTCCCCCATATCAATGGCCAGACCAAGCAAATTATTCTAATGTTCCATTCGTACTTTATAGCTATATCCAACATTCTTGTATGGTATATACCACTTTTGATGTTTTTTCTTCTTTTTTTCTTGAGGCTCATCTTTAACAGCTGTAGAATTATAAAATTTTCCACCCGTCTTGCAACTTTTATTGACACTCAGCTTCCGATCTGATGGTCGGTTTTCCTTTCTGTGCCTTTATTTAACGATACCCTAACCTTCGGAGAGAAACTTAACATCAGCCACGTCGGTCCCATTTTCACCGATATACAACGTTCTTCCAGGATGGTCAAATTTGCAACTAGAAATAACTGATCTTGCAAACAGGTGAAAAGACATCCGTTGCTATGGTACCATGACCCATGTGATGTAACACGTTGTTCCTGTGAAGCATCAGCTATGTAAAGCTGTGATATACAACCTTCTTCGAAGGAGGTTTGCACTTTCACTACGGGGGGAAGGCAATCTGCAACGTTACTTGTCATAAGCAAAGGACTTCCTTCTGAAATTTCAGCGTTGGAAATCTTAAACTTAAAACATAACAATTCCACTGCGAGAATGTGTTGCAAAATCTGACTGTGAGAAACTAATTTGAAAGTCTTGAAAGTCTCTTTGTGGTTCCCTGTCTAAACATTTGTAACGGCAAGAATACTGACTGAATTCAACACTGTGAATCATTAAACTTTTACAAGTATAAACTGGCACTGGAAAATGTCAATGTTCCTTTTTATTATTTAACTTTAGTTAACCTGTTACACTTTGGGAACACCATGCCGGCCGCTGTGGACGAGCGGTTCTAGGCGCTTCAGTCCGGAACAGCGCTGCTGCCTCGTAAAACAAAACTTTGTTTCTTATTAGTAAAACAAAATAATCTCAGTAAATGAGCATTGACATACAGTGTCATCATCAGTGAAAAATCGTGTGACAAATCATAATGTATCTGCCTCAATATGAATCAATGTTTTTCGGCTAAAAAGTATTTTACACACTGTCAAAAACATATATAATAATTGTATCTAAAAAATTATGCTTCCTGCAGAATTTTGGGAGCTCGTCTAACTGCTGCGAAGGAAAGTGGATGAAAAAGAAGAAAAAGGGTTCAATTTGTTGTGCGCAGTATGCTATTTGTTTCTGTAGAAGAAACATGTTATTATGGAGTCAGTTGTCAGTTTTTCAAACATAACATAAGTAAAATTTCTGGTCACAGGGGTATATAATCTAAGTATGTACTGACTAAGAAATCTTATCTGCTTGATGTACTCCAAAAATACGTATGTGGGGTAGAGGGTAAGGCCGGCCGTTGTGGCCGAGCGGTTCTAGGCGCTTCAGTCTGGAACCGCGCTGCTGCTGCAGTCGCAAGTTCAAATCCTGCCTCGGGCATTAATGTGTGTGTGATGTTCTTAGGTTAGTTAGGTTTAAGTAGTTGTAAGTCTAGGGGACTGATGACCTCAGATGTTAAGTCCCGTAGTGCTTAGAGCCATATTTTGGAACACCATGACACTGCACTTGTCTTGAAAGCGGATCGTTATTACTAACAACTGAGATGCGCCTTGTGCAATGCGCTCTCTTTTAAAAAAATGAGCGAAGCACACTTGGTTCATAACAAATCTGAACAAGTAAAAAATGATAACTCATATTTTGACATGGACCGGATACGGACAATGACTTCGAATAAATTATGATATCAAATGTAGTTAGTTTTCTAATTGGAAAAGTTCTATATTAAAAAAGTTACCTGCTTCTTTGCTTCAGAAACATTAATACACAAAAAATTACGGTTGTTGAGTGGACAAACGTGAACGGGCTTGCCGCAGTGGTAACACCGGTTCCCGTCAGATCAGCGAAGTTAAGCGCTGTCGGGCTGGGCTAGCAGCTGTATGGGTGACCATCCGGTCTGCCGAGCACTGTTGGCAAACGGGATGCACTCAGTCCTTGTGAGGCAAACTGAGGAGCTACTTGACTGAGAAGTAGCGGCTCCGGTCTCGGGAGAGCGGTGTGCTGACCTCCACATCCGCATCCAGTGACGCCTGTGGGCTGAGGATGACACGGCGGCCGGTCGGTGACGTTTGCCCTTCATGGTCTGTTCGGGAGGAGGAGTGGACAAACATAAGTTGTGCACAACATCAAATGAGATCTTTTCAGAAATTCAACTCGTAAAAATGACGTTAAATATTCAACAGTTATTCCCACCCCCAAATTGAAACTGAAAATCGTGCGTGACCGTTTATCCTTCCCTATACTCATGTTTCTGGGTGTTTGAACAAAGAATGCGTAACTATAAGCTGCCGCAATAAAGAATAAAATCTAAAATCAATTACCTTGAATTAAATCGTCTTCTGTCACCCATCAAAATAATGACAAAAAATTCTTTTCTAAATGATTCTATATCTTTCCTCACCTCAAATAATTGGTCAGTTAACAGAGATATTTCCCTTCCTCGAACTGCAATCGTACCATTTGGCCTTTACCGTACTACTACTCATGAAACATTACTACCAACTGCCGTCTCTCCTGACCTGACGATTCACAGTGCGCCTTATCTCCCGCGCATCTTGCAAAGCAGAGATGGTCTCCAGGGAACACAGACCTAATGAACTGAGCGCTTATAATTTCGAACAGTACAAAGCCGCTTACGGTTGCAGTTATATTCTCAGGAAGTGGACCATGTCTATTTACTAACTAATTATTTGATGTGATGGAAGACGTTGAATCATTTCGAGAAGAATATTTTTCACGATTATCCAAATACTGGAGGAATTCCTGAGATATTATCTACAGCCCTCTGTCACAACTCCTCGGCAACTTCGGCCAAAATTTTGCAGAGTGAGATTTGGAACTGACAAAAGTTGATCTGCAAAATTCGTTAACGAACTTAAAAACTTTCTGACTAAGTACTACAATCATGATGAGAAAATACGTGAGTTCAAATAATACAATAACGTAACAACAGTGATTACAAAAGGAATGAAGCCGTTTTTTGAAGGACATCATTTTCACGCCAGTGACTTATAAATTTTTATTACACTATTGCAATTTCGACCTTAGGCCATTATTAAGTACTGATATTATGGCTTTAAGCTATGTCAACGTAATGTAAGCTGACACAAATGGGATGAGAAGTTCTGCCTTATGCAAGACACCTCTTTTTCTTTAGTTTCACCCATACTTGTTTCAGCTCTTTTGTGCTATCATCAGTGGGTTCTATTTTTATTTTTAACTGTAAATTTGTTCTTAACATATTAACATTTTCGTCGTTTACAACATTATGTAAAAGTTGCATTTATAGCTTAATTGGCGAAAAGTAACATACCTTACGTTATATTATTGTCCTCTTGTTTTGGTAGCTGTTATGCTACACAATATACAACATGTCATCTGCAAACAGCAAAACGTAATTTATTTTCTATTTTATTTCTATTCAATAGCCCAAGGAAAGAAAGTACTCAATGAATACACATCACTGTGCAACAAAACTCTCTTCGCCACGATAGAAGAACTATACAAGTAAAACACACACACACACACAAATCCTCTCTCTTTTCTTTCTCTCTTTATTTCTTTCTTTCAGTCTCTCTCTCTCTCAGACACACACACATACACTCGCTCTCTGCCCCAGTACTCATCACACACAGGCAATCCCACATAAACCACACACAACTAACACCAAATACAATTCAAACTCGCGCGCCTCAGCCAGCAGAACACGCTACGAAACAAATGAACGCCACACGGCCACAGCAGCACGTAATGGCAGCGAAAACTCCGCCTATGTTTTGAGTAATCGAAAAACTGCATTACCACACGAACACAGGCAAAGAAGTAAGCCCATTTACTTCGCCAACAAAACAGGAAAACGTACCACAACTTCAAAACTGTAAGTTACAGAAAGAAAACGTGATACAGTCTTATTTCCGTTCGTAAATACATAACAAATAGAAAATAAATTACGTTTTGCTGTTTGCAGACGACATGTTGTATATTGTGTAGCATAACAGCTACCAAAACAAGAGGACAATAATATAATGTAAGGTATGTTACTTTTCGACAATTAAGTTATAAATGCAACTTTTACATAATGTTGTAAACGACGAAAATGTTAATATGTTAACAACAAACTTACAGTTAAAAATAAAAATAGAACCCACTGATGATAGCACAAAAGTGCTGAAACATGTATGGGTGAAACAAAAGAAAAAAGGTGTCTTGCATAAGGCGGAACTTCCCATCCCATTTTCTTAGCAAGCAGGGAGACAACAAGAAGAACTGCACCACAAGATGATTAAGCTGACACATTTGTATGTCGTTGTCAATACTGTTAAATACATTCGTGACTTTGTAACACAGTGCGAAAAAGTTTAACAGTGTTGACAACGACATACAAATGTGTCAACTTACATTACGTTGTCGTGGCTTAAAGCCATAATATCAGCATTTGATAATGGCCTAAGGCCGAAATTGCAATAGTGTAATAAAAACTTACAACAGCCACTGGCGTGAAGATGATGTCCTTCACAAAATTTTTTGTGACTGTGAATCCCAGCTACAACAAGAAAAAAACCGTTGTTCATAGTTGCTCAAACATAGTCGTAAACATCAGTGTACACGAAAAACAAGTTAAAAAATGTGAAAGTCTTCATTAGTTAGAAATGCCAGAGCTCTTCTTTTATTTTTTCTTGTTATAAATTCCTACTAGTTTGTTTTCATAACAATAGTTACTGCAAGAAAACATAATCAGTGAAATTTCTTGTTAAAAAATTAGTTTCGTCACAAATGTTGGATTTGCACTGCACTAGTTTTTGTAGTGTCTTGAATAAAGAGCACTGTTGACGTTAAAATATATGCAACGGAATTCGGAAATAACATGACTGTAGACGGTACAGTCTTGTAGAACCGTTTCTTCAAGTATCATTGTCCAAGACTCAGTGTAAGACACAAATTGTTTTCATTCCACTCACATCGACAACCGAAACACAAGCAGATTAGTTCATATGTGATCAGGCAAGGAGCAGACTTCAGAAAACTGCATCAATCAGTCTATTAAATTCTGCGCTGACAACTGAAAGCCAAATATATCTTACAAGCATGCCGTTGAGCGTCGAGTTTCTTTTTTAAGACGAGAGTATATTTCCAGTACAAATGAAGTGAGCTATGCTGTCTTTGTCGTGAAATCGTCTGTTTTTTTTTTGCTTAGTCCTACCACAACGCAGGCGTCCAAGCATAAATCTTAATCATATGTGCAATCGAAGACTTACAGCCGCGCGGGATTAGCCGAGCGGTCTTAGGCACTGCAGTCATGGACTGTGCGGCTGGTCCTGGCGGAGGTTCGAGTCCTCCCTCGGGCATGGGTGTGTGTGTTTTTCCTTAGAATAATTTAGGTTGAGTAGTGTGTAAGCTTAGGGACTGATGACCTCAGCAGTTAAGTCCCATAAGATTTCACACACATTTGAACAAACACTTACAGAGAAGTAAATGTAACATATAACATACGTGGGCAAACATAAAAGTTGCAGAATCAGTCAACAGCGCTTAGAGTTTTACTAATCCTAACGGCAAGCAAATGGCGTAATCCCATACGCAATACACAGTAAAAATATGTGAGTAACTTTGTTTCTTATCAGTAAAACAAAATAATCCCAGTAAGTGAGCATTGACATAAAGTGTCATCGTCAGTGTAAAATCATGTGGCAGATCGTAATTGTCTGTCTTAATATGAATTAATGTTTTTCAGCTTAAAGCTATTTTATACACTGTCAAACACATCTACAATAATTGCATCTAATAACTGATACTTTCTGCAGAACTTTAGGAGCTCGCCTAACTACTGCGAAGAAAAGTGGATGAAAAAGAAGAAAAATGGTTCATTTTTTTGTGCGCAGTAGATTATTTGTTTCTGTTGGAAGAGACATGTTATTATGAAGTTAGTTGTAAGTCTGTCAAACATAACATAAGTAAAATTTGTGGTCACAATAATCTACGGTATGTACTGACTAAGAAATCTTGTGTAAGAATTTATCTGCTTGATGTACTCCAAAAAATACGTATGTGGGATAGAGGGTAAACAATAAAGACTTGGTGTACAAAGATTACTGCTAAACATCATGGAATAAACAGAAATCATATGAAACACAGTGGTGTTGAGTTTCTGTGGAAAACAGCTATAAAATTAGGTACATGAGCACAGGTAAAATCCCTCACAGTCTGAGTTAACAAGCAGTTATTTACAGGGGAAAAAAAGAAAAAAAAGGTCGTTCGGAACGTCATGACAAATGAACTGTAGCATCTTCTCCACAACATTAGCAACAACCACCGTTTTGAATGCATACGGAAGCACTATGGTAAGGAAAAGAATTACTAAATCTGAAAAATTGCGAAGTGTGCATAGTAAGCATATCGCAAGTTCCCTAGCCGTATTCGCCGCTCCCTATAAATCATTAACACATCGCTTAAAAATATATCACATAAAGCCAATTAACTGTATCAAAATAAAATCCCCATAAAATCGTATCCTAGCCACTACTAAAATTCATCCAATTCGTCATCATTCATCCTCAAATCAATCTAAATGTACCTAAAACGTTTCGCGACTTTGCTCAGAAATACTGCCCTTGCCAAAATTCGACTCAGTAGTCCTTGCTGAAAATGGTGAATTCTTCCAACATTTTAACAACTCCTTCAAAGAGATGTTACCTGATCTGCACAAGCGACCAACCTCATTTACCTTTACCTCTGTAGTATACAGAGAAGTTGCAGCATTAGAAAATTGTAGCGAAATGCAGGAAGATCTGCAGCGGATAGGCACTTGGTGCAGGGAGTGGCAACTGACCCTTAACATAGACAAATGCAATGTATTGCGAATACATAGAAAGAAGGATCCTTTATTGTATGATTATATGATAGCGGAACAAACACTGGTAGCAGTTACTTCTGTAAAATATCTGGGAGTATGCGTGCGGAACGATTTGAAATGGAATGATCATATAAAATAAATGGTTGGCAAGGCGGGTACCAGGTTGAGATTCATTGGGAGAGTCCTTAGAAAATGTAGTCCATCAACAAAGGAGGTGGCTTACACAACTCTCGTTCGACCTATACTTGAGCATTGCTCATCAGTGTGGGATCCGTACCAGATCGGGTTGACGGAGCAGATAGAGAAGATCCAAAGAAGAGCGGCGCGTTTCGTCACAGGGTTATTTGGTAACCGTGATACCGTTACGGAGATGTTTAACAAACTCAAGTGGCAGACTCTGCAAGAGAGGCGCTCTGCATCGCGGTGTAGCTTGCTGTCCAGGTTTCGAGAGGGTGCATTTCTGGATGAGGTATCGAATATATTGCTTCCCCCTACTTATACCTCCCGAGGAGATCACGAATGTAAAATTAGAGAGATTAGAGCGCGCACGGAGGCTTTCAGACAGTCGTTCTTCCCGTGAACCATACGCGACTGGAACAGGAAAGGGAGGTAATGACAGTGGCACGTAAAGTGCCCTCCGCCACACACCGTTGGGTGGCTTGCGGAGTATAAATGTAGATGTAGATGTATATAACAGTGTCTCCATGTAAAAAAAAATATGTCATTACCTTGTTCTCGAACCTGTAAATTCATTTTTTTCTAATGTGTTTACCATCTGTTTCATCTCCATTTCATACAGTAAGGAAGACTCTGTAACACCACCTCAATATCTCGAGCTTCAGACAACTCACCGAATTTTTTTAAATTTTCACTCAGTCTTTTCAACCAATCAGCTGCAAGAGCAGAACACTGCTTCCACTAATAACAATCATCTGAACCTTTACGACGTTTGTTCAAAAAAATTCCGAAACAATCGTAATTTCGCGCCAGTGGTGTGTTGGAGCGGAATGAGGGTGGCGTCCCTGCACACGCCTGTATTTAATGTGTAATTGATGGAAGTTTCACTGTTGTATGTCTGTTAGTTATTGTTCAGTGCTGTGTTGACTAGAATGTTGTATCGCATATTTTGCGAATTTCGAGATGACAGAGTTAGGGGAGCAACGCGTCTGCATTAAATTTTGCTTGAAATTCAAGAAAACCTTTACAGAGAGCCAAAAAACGACATAGGAAGCCTACGTGGATGAGTGATTAAGCCGCTCACGGTTTAAGGAATGGTTCACACGGTTTAAAAATGGCCGGACGGAAGTTAAAGATGACCTCGTTCAGGGCGCCCTTCGACGTCTACTGAGGACGCTCATCTCAGAAACGTCAACGAAATTGTGCGCTGTCCGAGAGACTGCAGGAGAATAAGATTTCAGTTGGATCATGTCACGAAATCAAGACTCGGCATCTTAAGATGCATCCTGTTGCCGCCAAGTTCGCTTCTCGGTTCACGACCAAGACCAGAAAGAATGGCTCTGAGCACTATGGAACTTAACATCTGAGGTCATCAGTCCCCTAGACTTAGAACTACTTAAACCTACCTAACCTAAGGACATCACACACATCCATACCCGAGGCAGGATTCGAATCTTCGACCGTAGCAGAAGCGTGGTTCCGGATTGAAGCACTTAGAACTGCTCGGCCACAGCGGCCGGCACCGGAAAGACCTTCGCCTTGCAATCTGTGAAGTGCTTCTAGATAGCACAAATGAGAACGAGGTGTTCCTTAAGAGAATCATAGCTGCAGATGAGATGTGGGTCTACGGTTATGATGTTAGGTTCAGTCTTCACAATGGGTCAGGAAACGTTCTCCAAGACCAAGAACAGCCCGCTAGGTCAGGTCAAATGTCAAAGCCATGCTGATAGTTTTCTTCGACTTTGAAGGATTGGTTCATGATGAATTCGTGTCACAGGGGCAAACTGTTAAGGGGACCACACCCTGCCTATCTGACCCATGTTTAGGCAAGTATTTGACCCATTTCTGAAAACACTATATGCTTCCTTAATATTTTTACTGTATGTCAACTGCACTAAAATCTACTTTATACATTTTATAGTTTTTAAGAAATACTCTTTTAAATTTATTAACAAAAAATATTGTGCTAAACGCATTCTCTGAAAATTATTTCGAGCAGTTACTTCATGAGCCCACGCGAATAGTAAACAGTTGCGAAAACACACTTGACCTCTTAGCAACAAATAATCCTGAGTTAATAACGAGCATCAAAACCGATTCAGGGATTAGTGAACACACGGCTGTCGTAGCGAGACTGAATATTGTAATCCCCAAATCCTCGAAAAATAGGCGAAAAATATACCTATTCAAAAAAGCAGATAAAAATTCACTTGACGCCTCCCTGAAAGACAATCTACACTCATTCCAAATTAATAATATAAGTGTAGATCAGATGTGGGTAAAATTCAAAGAAATAGTATCGGCAGCAATTGAGAGATGTATACCAAATAAATTAACAAACGAAGGAGCTGATCCTCCTAGGTACACAAAACTGGTTAGAACACTGTTGCAGAAACAACGAAACAAACATGCCAAAGTTAGACAGACGCAAAATCCCCAAGATTGGTGATCTCATACAGAAGCTCGAAATTTAGCGCGGACTTCAATGCGAGATACCTATAACAGTTTCCACAACGAAACTATGTCTCGAACCCTGGCCGAAAATCGCCGGAGTGGCCGTGCGGTTCTAGGCGCTACAGTCTGGAGCCGAGCGACCGCTCCGGCCGCAGGTTCGAATCCTGCCTCGGGCATGGATGTGTGTGATGTCCTTAGGTTAGTTAGATTTAATTGGCTCTAAGTTCTAGGCGACTGATGACCTAAGAAGTTTACTCTCATAGTGCTCAGAGCCATTTGAGCCATTTGAACCGAAAATCCAAAGCGATTCTGGTTGTATGTGAAGTATGTTAGCAGCAAGAAACAATCAATGCCTTTTCTGCGCGATAGCAATGGAAATACTATCGAAGACAGTGCTGCCAAAGCAGAGTTACTAAACATAACCTTCCGAAATGCCTTCACAAAAGAAGACGAAGTAAATATTCCAGAATTCGAATCGAGAACAGCTGCCACCTTCAGTAACGTTGAAGTAAATATCCTCGGAGTAGTGAAGCAACTTAAATCACTTAATAAAAGCAAGTCTTCTGGTCCAGACTGTATACCAATTAGGTTCCTTTCGGAGTATGCTGATGCACTAGCTCCATACTTAACAATCATACACAAGCGTTCGCTCGACGAAAGATGCGTACCCAAAGACTGGAAGATTGGACAGGTCACACCAATATTCAAGAAAGGTAGTAGAGTAATCCACAAAATTACAGGCCAATATCGTCAACGTCGATATACAGCAGGATTTTAGAACATATATTGTGTTCGAACATAACGAATTGCCTCGAAAGCCGGCCGCGGTGGTCTCGCGGTTCTAGGCGCGCAGTCCGGAACCGTGCGACTGCTACGGTCGCAGGTTCGAATCCTGCCTCGGGCATGGATGTGTGTGATGTCCTTAGGTTAGTTAGGTTTAAGTAGTTCTAAATTCTAGGGGACTGATGACCACAGCAGTTGAGTCCCATAGTACTCAGAGCCATTTGAACCATTTTTGAATTACCTCGAAGAAAACGGTCTATTGACACACAGTCAACATGGGTTTACAAAACATCGTTCTTGTGAAGCGCAACTAGCCCTTTATTCACATAAAGTGCTGAGTGCTATTGACAAGGGATTTCAGATCGATTCCGTATTTCTGGATTTCCGGAAGGCTTTTGACACTGTACCACACAAGCGGCTCGTAGTAAAATTGCGTGCTTATGGAATATCTTCGCAGTTATGTGACCGGATCTGTGATTTCCTGTCAGAGAGGTCACACAGTTCGTAGTAACGGACGGAACGCCATCGAGTAAAACAGAAATGATTTCAGGCGTTTCCCAAGGTAGTGTTATAGGCCCTTTGCTGTTCCTTATCTATATAAACAATTCGGGAGACAATCTGGGCAGCTGTCTTTGGTTGTTTGCAGATGACGCTGTCGTTTATCGACTAGTAAAGTCATCAGAAGATCAAAAGAAATTGCAAAACGATTTAGAAGAAATATCGGAATGGTGTGAAAAGTGGCAGTTGACCTTAAAAAAAAAGAAAAGTGTGAGGTCATCCACATGAGTGCTAAAAGGAACTCGTTAAACTTCGGTTACACGATAAATCGGTCGAATCTAAAAGTCGTAAATTCAACTAAATACCTAGGTATTACAATTACGAACATAAATTAGGAGGAACACACATAAAATGTTGTGGGGAAGGCTAATCAAAGACTGCGTTTTATTGGCAGGACACTTAGAAAATGTAACAGACCTACTAAGGAGACTGCTTACGCTACGCTTGTACGTCCTCTTTTAGAATACTGCTGCGCAGTGTGGGATCCTTCCCATATAGGACTGATGGAGTACATCGAAAAAGTTCAAAGAAAGGCAGCACGTTTTGTATCATCGCGAAATATGGGAGAGAGTGTCACAGAAATGATACAGGATTTGGAATGGAAATCATTAAAAGAAAGGCGTTTTTCGTTGCGACGGAATCTTCTCACGAAATTTCAATCACCAACTTTCTGCTCCGAATGCGAAATATTTTGTTGACACCGACTTACATAGGGAGGAACGATCACCAAGATAAAATAAGGGAAATGAGAGCTCAGACGGAAAGATATAGGTGTTCCTTCATTCCGCGCGCTATACGAGATTGGAATAACAGAGAACTGTGAAGGTGGTTCGATGAACCCTCGGATTTGCAGAGTATGCATGTAGATGCAGATGTAAGTTTTTTCTGTAGAAAGTATTTTTTTGTGAACTTCCTAATGGGAGAATATTATTGAATGTAATACCAGAGCTGGCTTTTTATGTTATGCAGTGTATCTGAAAATTTCATTCATTTATCTGTGATAGTTTCTGATATAATGGGGTATTTGTACCGAAAATTTTAGTTTGCGAGAAATTGACTTTAAAGAAAAAAATTTTTGAAATTTGTTACTTACAGTTAATTAAAAGTGTCCTGCTGCATATGATGGCCCTTCTTTGGCCTCTAGCAGGTCTTTCAGCTTCTTGTTCATCTTCCTGGATGTTTGTCTTGCTTTCTTGGCCATATTAGATGCAGAACTGTCTGCTTCGGCTATCCTCATTTTATCGCAATGTTGCAGCCCAGTGATCATATTTTCACCAGGATTAATTCCCAGCTTTTTCAGTACCCAACACTTTCCAATATTACCACAACTGAATGTGATACCAGCACCATGAACTCCTAGTTTCATTGTATGCATGCCTACAAATACAGTTTTAGGAAGGCAGTTCCAAATTATGCTGTTGAAACATTCATTTTGGTTCTGTGTCTGCCCATGCACACATTTCCTTAGGAGGTCAGGATGAGCCAAGTCTCTAAAAACAGGTTTAATTGCTGTAATAACAGCAGCAGGAAGAGAATGCCGGTGAGAATAAGATTCTCCAGTTACCTGAGCCCTGTTGTATTTGCACCACGAATTTTCTCCTGACGGACACAATCCATAACATGGCTTGTCATGAGTAGAGGACGTATGAAAGAATATGGCCCAAACATGTCTCTTCATTCCCTCCAGATTTTCTTTATTTCTCCTAATTGCCTGCCCATAGTATACCTGCAAGTTTTCTATTTCAGTTTTAGTTAACCGACCCTATCCGGTCAACAATTTTCCGTCTAATTTTTTTCCTCTCATATCAACAGTTAGTTTTCCCAGCCTTGTTCCCAAACGTTTCTGAACATGGCCTACACATACTACACTCCTGGAAATTGAAATATGAACACCGTGAATTCATTGTCCCAGGAAGGGGAAACTTTATTGACACATTCCTGGGGTCAGATACATCACATGATCACACTGACAGAACCACAGGCACATAGACACAGGCAACAGAACATGCACAATGTCGGCACTAGTACAGTGTATATCCACCTTTCGCAGCAATGCAGGCTGCTATTCTCCCATGGAGACGATCGTAGAGATGCTGGATGTAGTCCTGTGGAACGGCTTGCCATGCCATTTCCACCTGGCGCCTCAGTTGGACCAGCGTTCGTGCTGGACGTGCAGACCGCGTGAGACGACGCTTCATCCAGTCCCAAACATGCTCAATGGGGGACAGATCCGGAGATCTTGCTGGCCAGGGTAGTTGACTTACACCTTCTAGAGCACGTTGGGTGGCACGGGATACATGCGGACGTGCATTGTCCTGTTGGAACAGCAAGTTCCCTTGCCGGTCTAGGAATGGTAGAACGATGGGTTCGATGACGGTTTGGATGTAACGTGCACTATTCAGTGTCCCCTCGACGATCACCAGTGGTGTACGACCAGTGTAGGAGATCGCTCCCGACACCATGATGCCGGGTGTTGGCCCTGTGTGCCTCGGTCGTATGCAGTCCTGATTGTGGCGCTCACCTGCACGGCGCCAAACACGCATACGACCATCATTGGCACCAAGGCAGAAGCGACTCTCATCGCTGAAGACGACACGTCTCCATTCGTCCCTCCATTCACGCCTGTCGCGACACCACTGGAGGCGGGCTGCACGATGTTGGGGCGTGAGCGGAAGACGGCCTAACGGTGTGCGGGACCGTAGCCCAGCTTCATGGAGACGGTTGCGAATGGTCCTCGCCGATACCCCAGGAGCAACAGTGTCCCTAATTTGCTGGTAAGTGGCGGTGCGGTCCCCTACGGCACTGCGTAGGATCCTACGGTCTTGGCGTGCATCCGTGCGTCGCTGCGGTCCGGTCCCAGGTCGACGGGCACGTGCACCTTCCGCCGACCACTGGCGACAACATCGATGTACTGTGGAGACCTCACGCCCCACGTGTTGAGCAATTCGGCGGTACGTCCACCCGGCCTCCCGCATGCCCACTATACGCCCTCGCTCAAAGTCCGTCAACTGCACATAAGGTTCACGTCCACGCTGTCGCGGCATGCTACCAGTGTTAAAGACTGCGATGGAGCTCCGTATGCCACGGCAAACTGGCTGACACTGACGGCGGCGGTGCACAAATGCTGCGCCGCTAGCGCCATTCGACGGCCAACACCGCGGTTCCTGGTGTGTCCGCTGTGCCGTGCGTGTGATCATTGCTTGTACAGCCCTCTCGCAGTGTCCGGAGCAAGTATGGTGGGTCTGACACACCGGTGTCAATGTGTTCTTTTTTCCATTTCCAGGAGTGTATTTTGCTAATAATGCCATCTCCATATGGCTTAGAGTTGACAGTGCGTGGGATTAACAGTGGGTGACAGAAAAGTGGGCGTGGCACATAAACTCACGTGGTAGGAAAATGCTCTTTAAATGATCGAAAAAAATTTTTTTCACCAAAATCCTTTTCAGAGTACTTAAAAAAACCTTAATCTATCGAAATATTATGAAAACTGAAAATCGATTTTTTTCGAACTGAACCACAGTTTCGTCCCCTTAATCGGGACGTGTTGCGACGACTGCGAGAAAGTGTGTGAAGGAAACGGCTTGAAATGCGGCGAAACAATTCACGGCTCTTGCTTTACGATAACGCAATCGCACATTCATCCCTGCTGGTGCGGGACTGTCGCACAAAAAACGAAATCTCTGTGTTGTCTCATCGTCCGTACTCTCCAGACATGGTCCCTGCGGACTTTGTTTTATTTTGAAAGTTGAAAACCGATTTGAAAGGACGACAATTTTCAACGATAGACGAGATACATTCGTAAACGGCGCTTTCCCGATCGAACAAGAGGCGTATCAAGACTGCTTCCGGAAGTGAAAACAGCATTGGGGGCTGTGTATCAGTTGTGGAGGAGAGTATTTCGAAGGAGACCGGGCACAAATAAAAACGTAAGCATAGAAACATGTTGTGAACAAAGTTCCGGAATTTTTTTAACGGACGTCATGTTGTTGTTGTTGTTGTTGTTGTTGTTGTTGTTGTTGTTGTTGTGGTCTTTAGTCTTGAGACTGGTTTGATGCAGCTCTCCGTGCTACTCTATCCTGTGCAAGCTTCTTCATCTGCCAGTACCTACTGCAACCTACATCCTTCTGAATCTGCTTAGTGTATTCATCTCTTGGTCTCCCTCTACGATTTTTACCCTCCACGCTTCCCTCCAATACTAAATTGGTGACCCCTTGATGTCTCAGAATATGACCTACCAACCGATCCCTTCTTCTAATCAAGTTGTGCCACAAATTCTTCTCCAACTCTATTCAATACCTCCACATTAGTTATGTGATCTACCCATCTAAGCTTCAGCATTCTTCTGTAACACCACATTTCCAAAGCTTCTATTCTCTTCTTGTCTAAACTATTTATCGTCCACGTTTCACTTCCATACAAGGGTACACCCCATACAAATACTTTCAGAAACGACTTTCTGACACTTAAATCTATACTCGGTGTTAACAAATTTCTCTTCTCCACAAACGCTTTCCTTTCATTGCCAGTCTACATTTTATATCCTCTCTACTTCGACCGTCATCAGTTATTTTGCTCCCCAAATAGCAAAACTCGTTTACTACTTTAAGCGACTCATTTCCTAATACCCTCATCATCACCCGATTTAATTCGACTACATTCCATTATCCTCGTTTTGCTTTTGTTGATGTTCATCTTACATCCTCCTTTCAAGACACTGTCCATTCAGTTCAGTTGCTCTCCCATGTCCTTTGATGTCTCTGACAGAATTACAATGTCATCGGCGAACCTCAAAGTTTTTAACGTCATACGAGGCGTGTTTTTTAAGTAATAACCGTTTTGAAATTAAAAAAAGACGTGCTAAGATATCTCAATAATTTTAATTTTACATGGAAGCCTGTACCTTAATCTACGCACTGACTCCATTACAGTCTGATTCTTCCTTGCTTACGTTCTTCTGCACTCATCTAATACTTTCCCCTCTTTGGGGAAGTGTGAGGGGGAGTTTGTAGCCTTTTGGCTTTTACTCCCCTGTGTACATGTGTGTGTGATTTCTCTATATATTTTTGGTGTCTGTGATATGTGATGAATTGTTGTGTGTGTATCTGGGACTTGCCTGAGGTAGGCGAGATGATTTGTGATATATGGGAAGGAACTGGATTTGGGATTGGGTATTGGGATTTTTCTCTTCGACTTAATCGTCGAAGATCGTCATAGGGCGCTTGTGTTTATCGCGGGACATGTCATACCGACCAAGGGTGTGGATGAGTGCATTTCCGGATCTGGAAGTACCTTCATAGAAGGCCCTTGCCAGATCCTGGAAACGCTCTCTCAGGAGTGGGATATCGGCTGCGGCGTGCAGGTAGTCTGTGGGGAATCCGAGAGGTAGATGCAGTGCCCTTCTGAGGGCGCGGTTTTGCAGCCTCTGGAGTTTGTCCAGGTGCTGCTTCGCCGCGTATCCCCAGACAGGGCACGCATACTCCATTACTGGCCGGATCAGGGCCTGGTAAACGTTTACTGCTACTGGGCAGGGAAGGGAGCTGTTTGTGTTCAGGATAGGGTATAGGATGGACATTCTGGCGCAGACCTTCCTGTGGACCTCGTCTATGTGGGGTTTCCACGTAAGACGAGAGTCCAAGGTTACGCCAAGGTACTTGGCGGTTCTGCGCCAGGGGAGTTGGGTTCCATTTAGGTGGAGGTGGAGGGGGGGACGTTGAGGAGGTTCGCGCCTTCCGAGCCTGCGGGTAATCAGCATTGCCTGCGTCTTCTCCGAGTTGATGGTGATGCGCCAGCGACGGGCCCAGGTTTCTGTGTCATCTAAAACCCTTTGTAGCCTACGAATGACCAGGTCCTTGTTCGCATTTCTCGTGTAAAAGGCTGTGTCATCTGCGTACTGCGCGGTGTGCACCAGGGGGGCCGTTGGAGTGTCCTCAGTGTACAAGCTGTACAATACGGGCCCCAGGACCGATCCCTGTGGCACCCCGGCACGAATACGCCTTCTGGTGGAGGTGGCAGTTTCTACTTTGACGGAGAAAGTCCTATTCGTGAGGTAGCTCTTGATTAGCTGAACTATGCTCCCTGGAAACCCTTGTGAGTACAACTTGTAGAGTAGTCCTCTATGCCATACTGAATCAAAGGCTTTGGCTACGTCTAGTAGCACTATCCCGCAGTAGCCTCTGTGGTTGAAGCCCTCTGTGGCTGCTTCAACCATTCTCATGACCTGTTGTGGGGCAGAGTGGTTCTGCCGGAATCCAAATTGGAAATCCGGCAGAATTTGCTCCCTGGTAATATGTTCTCGCATGGGTTTTAGCAGGAGGCGCTCATAGATCTTGCTGAGTGTTGGCAAGAGGCTGATCGGCCTGTAGTGCTGCGGGAATAGAGGGTCTTTTCCTGGTTTGTGTATCGCGACCACTTCCGCATGTTTCCAGCAAGCTGGGAACTCACGGGAACGAGTAATCTCGTTGAGGACGTTCGCGAGGTGTGTGATCGCTGTGGGTGGGAGTTTTTTGACTAACTGGTTTGTGACACTGTCGTGCCCTGGCGCCTTTTTTGTAGGGAGGGACCTGATTACTCTTGCCACGTCCTCGGGGGCAAAAAGTATGGGTTCGTCCTCTGGGTCCTCCTCAGCATTGAGGAAGACAGCCAGTTGACGACTGACTACCTCTTCATGCTCTTCATCCTGGGGTTCTGCCGTTTGAAACTGCTTCTCGAAGGAGTCGGCGAGGGCGTTGGCCTTCTCAGCATTGCTGTAGACCAATCCCCGCTCGCCGTGCAGTGGCGGCATCCTAGCGCGTCTTTTTGTGAATTGTTTGGTTGCTTGCCAAATTGTATGATCGTCTACTTTGAGAGCTGTGAGGCGGTTTTGCCATTGCTGGTTTCTGTGCTCATTGAGCGCTACCTTCAGTTCTCTCTGTAGACGATTGAGCAGCCTCCTGGTGGCCTGATTTCTGGTGATCTTCCACTCTTTTGCCACTCTGTTCTTGTGACGGATTTGAGCTAGTAAGTGTTCCGGGAGCTGTATTTGCGGTGGAGGGCCATCCCTTTGTGGTGGGGTGGCCTCTTCCGCTGCCTGCAAGATGGTGCCTGTCAAGTCTAGTAGCGCTTGATCTACTGTTTCGGCAGTAGGTAGCGGAGCGCGAGCGATATCAGAGGCGACAGTTTCTTGGTATCGCTCCCAGTCTGTTCGTTTGTAAGACGTCTGGTACCGTGGGAGTGCTACCCATTCTCCCACATCGACTTCTAGAATCACTGCGTTGTGGTCGGAGGACATTCTGTTGATTGTCCTTGCGGTCACAAATCCTGCGATCCTCCTAGTGAGTGCTATGTCTAACACATCGGGCCTGCTTCCGTTTTTCGGAAAATGTGTGGGCTCGATTGGACCCCATGTTTCGAAGTGGTGGGCGCGCGCTAGTTGTTGCAGCTTGGCGCCTGCTCTGGAGGTTACTCTAGAATTCCAGTCAGGGTGTTTGGCATTGAAGTCTCCCCCTATTACGAGTTTGCCTTCAATTTGCCCTAGAGCAGCTATGTCTCCCTCATCTATCTGGTCATGTGGGGGTCGGTAGACTGCAACAATTGTTAGGGGTCCAGTGGCAGTGGTTACTTCCACCGCCACTGCTTCGATTTTGTTGGTAGCCGGTAAGAATACCTGGTGGTGGGGGATCCCTCTTTTTACATATATGGCCACTCCTCCGCCTTGGGTTGGCCTGTCTTTACGGTAGCTAATGTAGTTGGGAACTGTCGCTTTTACTCCCGGTTTTAGGTGGGTTTCCCCCATCATGCATATGTCGATGGAGAACTCCTTCATGAGTTCTCTGAACTCGACCTCTTGATTGACAATGCCGTCTGCGTTAAAGACGCACATTGTCAGGCCTTGGATGTTTGGTCGTCTATCCATGATGGGGTTTTGATGCTACTGAGGAAGTCGCAGAGGGGAGCGACTGCTGGACTGTTGCCTGAAGGGCAGCGAGGATCTGCGTGTTCTGCTTCTGGGCTTCCCTGAATTCCTTTTGCTTACGTTGTGTACTGAATGTTTAAGATGCCTCCGATAGTCGTGAGTCCCGCCGACTGTGAAGTACGGGCTGTTATAAGATTTCTTAGTGCTAAAGGCCTAAAAGCGATCGATATTCATCGTGAGATATGTGCAGTTTACGGAAAACATATGAGTGATGGAATGGTAAGAAAGTGGGTGAGAGCATTTAAAGATGGCCGCACAAATGTGCATGATGAACAACGGAGTGGGCGTCCTTCGCTCGTTAATGAAAGCTTTGTGCAGGAGGTGGACAATACAGTGAGAGAAAACAGACGCTTTACGATTTCCTCCTTGCGGGATGAATTTCCTATGTTTCTCGTAGTGTTTTGTATGGCATTCTCACCGAGCACTTGAATTACCGGAAATTGTGCGCACGTTGGGTACCGAAAATGTTGACGGATGTGCACAAAACCAAACGTTTAGACAGTTCACAGACTTTCCTTGAGCGGTACCACAACGACGGTGATGATTTCTTAAGCCAAATTGTTAGGGGAGATGAACCATGGGTGGCCTACGTCACACCAGAATCAAAGCAACAGTCCATGGAAGTTGAGCAAGGGCATCGTTTAGCTGCAAGACAATGCCCGTCCGCATGTGACGAATCATTCCAAAGATCTCATCACATCTTTTCGATGGGAAACTCTAGATCATTCTCCGTAGAGCCCCGATATTGCTCCCAGTGACTACCATATGTTCCTGCACTTTGAAAGGTGGCTACACTGAGTCACAGCGCCAGAGATTGCGCCGAAGGGTATTGCTCCGCCGCCTCCACTGGCGCAGTAGTAGTTCAGAGGATGTCTAGGGCAGTTGTAGTTCAGAGGTTGCCGTGGGAAGTGGTTGTTGAGAGGATGTCGAGAGCAGTACTAGTTGAGAGCATGTTCTGCTGGGCGAGAGAGTAGATGCTGTTCGGTTGGTGTAATGTATATATGGAAGATGTTGCAATGATCACAGTGTGTTTTTCGTCAATATATATGGAGGTAACAAAAATATTTTTTTATTTCAAATCTCCTTAATAATAATGCCTCTTGGTCACAGGTTCAGTCAACAAAGCATCTGGCTCGTGTTCATGTGTTAGACTTGTAATTCTGGTTTCTATGTGCAATTGTAGTATTTCTGGTTTTTCAGTTAGTTCACTGTAAATGGTGTTTAAAATATCTTGTCGTATTGAGGAAGAACCGTGCCAGATACGTGTACGTTGAATCACACTTCTACACACAGAACAGTTACACTTGTGCTTTGTTGTTTCGTAGCTTTTATAGTTGCAGGGGACTTAATTAATCAATTGTGTTAACGGAAATTTCCTTTCATTCTGTATTGTTATTTTATGCAGTCAGATTGCGTACTAATACTAGTCAGGGCCAACAGCTTACGAGACTTCGTAACCGGACACACAGCTGCTAAAATGATTGCATTTGCATTTTAAATAATTAAGCCCCCATGCAACTTGAAGAAACACCTGGGCGGTCAGCGTCTTCCAGACGATGACGAAGTCAAAACAGTGGTGATGCAGTGATCAACAAATCAGGCGGCAGACTTCTATGAGGAGGGTATTCAAAAACTGGTACAACGTTATGACAAGTGCCTCAATATTGACGGAAATTGTGTAGAAATGTAGATTAAGGTACAGGCTTTCGTGTAAAAATAAAATTATTGAGATATCTTGGCACATCTTTTTTTGATTTCAAAACGGTTAAAAAACACGCCTCGGATTATGGAATGCACACTTCCGCGGGTAAGTACGAGGAGTTGCCCGCCACTGTATCTCCGTTCCAGCACGAAACGGATGGCGCTTCTCGCCCATTTCGAACCGCGGTTATCCGACTGCCCGTGGATGTGCTCGTCTCGCCACGTCAGCCGTCTAATCCCAGTCTTATCTGCTGCCGAAAATCCCCGTCACTCAAAACAGCTACTCGGCAGTACTAGCTCTGTTCAACACACTGCTCGTATCGCCCGCCGCGTCTAGTTCGTGTGCACGCAAATATTTGCCCGCGCGCACAGGCAGATATAGTAGGCAGTGCAGTAGCCACGGGGGACCGTTCGGTGCTGGCTTAGCAGCGTCAGCTGTCATCTGGTTAATCTGTCTCATTAACTCCCAATGAATAGGTAGTCATAGCATTACAATTCAGAATTCATAGCAGTGGATGTTCGAAAACATAACGAAGTAATTTTTTTTACGTGTGAAATTTCATCATTTTTTTCACTTACTAATAGCCGCATTTATTGCTATAGGTACACTTTTCTTCATAAGTAAGGGAGACTCTTCGATGAATTTTGCACAGCATACAAACCACACTTAAAGGTGTATGAAACTCTAGAATTTTCCAAATCTATTAAAAACTGTGGTAAAAATTGAGGTAATTAACTAAAAATTTGTGTTTTTTCTAAACATGAAGTTTAAAATATAGCAGCACATTCCTTTTGTCATAAATTAAATCTAGAGTTTCATACACCTGTAACTATGGTATGTATGCTGTGCAAAATTCATCGAAGAATCTCTCTAACTTATGAAGAAAAGTGTACCTATAGCAACAAATGCGGCCATTAGTAAGTGAAAAAAATGATGAAATTTCACACGTAAAAAAATTACTTCGTTATGTTTTCGAACTTCCACTGCAATGAATGTGAATCCTGAATCCTTCCTGGTGATGTTGACAAAGTTTTATGAATTTATTTGTAAAAGTATAGACACTGGAAATTAAAATATCCTGTGATGCTATCCTGCTCCAAGTCGGCCCGTTTGACGTCCTACCACCCTTAAACCAGGAAATAAAGACACCCGAAGTTAATGACAATATCTAAGAAAAGTCGTTCCAAATTGTTACAGTAATAGCTGCATGTAAAACGTCGTATAATAATGTAATCTAAGCATACCAAATAACACGCTATCCACACTCATAGAATGAAATAAAGCAAAACATGCATAGCCCATCCCATTGTAGAGAGAAAAAGAATTAATTCTGTATACATTTACACTCTCCAATTTAGTATGTCAATGGCGCAATTCCATCCAGTTCTCCTTCACTGTCATTGGAATCGGCGCCAAAACCGTTGTTTTCGTCATAATCATCATTAAGAGAAATCATAAATTGTTCGTTTTCATTTATAATGCCATCTATAGTCTGTGCTTCTCTTATCAGTTTAGCAACATAATCTACTTTTTTTCTCCATGAGGTAGTGTCTACAGTAGCAAGACCTTCACGTAGCAGTCTGACCGCTTCTGTTATAGAAAAAGACTTGTTGTTACTTATAATGTACGCCTAGACTTCACTCCAAACCAGTTCAATTGGATTAAAATGGCAGTGATAAGGCGGTAGCCAAATTACCAAGTGACCCTGTTCGCTTGCAATCTCATCTACAACGTATTTAGGCGTCACAACCTTATTTTGTTTTACGAGCGAGTATAACAGCAGCTTTGTCATGGTCATGTCTGCAGCAATGTCTCTCGCCTGCAACCACTGCACCATAGTTTCTCTACGGTCACTAGTGGTGGGAGTTTTATCTGAAATCACGGAATGAAAATGGTTCAAATGGCTCTGAGCACTATGGGACTTAACTTCTAAGGTCATCAGTCCCATAGAACTTAGAACTACTTAAACCTAACTAACCTAAGGACATCACACACATCCATGCCTGAGGCAGGATTCGAACCTGCGACCGTAGCGGTAGCGCCGTTCCAGACTGTAGCGCCTAGAACCACTCACTCCGGCCGGCAAAATCACGGAACGGTACGTTGCGTTGTCCATCACAAACACTGTCGGAGCACTAAATTGGAGTAACAAATTTTTAAACCACTGTAGTAACCGTGGGTGGTCCATATGCCTATGATAGTCACCGGCTTTTTCCAATCGAAAAACTAGGAGTCCTTCAGACACAAAGCCGTTTGAAGATCCTGCATGGGCCACAATTAATCGGGATCCTCTTCCTGTTGGCTGATGACCGCTGCTATTCGGAGTATCATCTGTCCAGCATTTCTCGACTGATTCTCCAGCGTTGACCCAGGTTTCATCTAACCATATGACTGAGTGTATGTCCTTTCCTACAATTTTGTGTAAGAAAATGGTACGAGCTACAACGACATGAGCTTTTCATAGTAACAGTTTTCGTCAGTCTAACTTTTTAAAACGGAAGCCCATACTTTTTAATATCATCTTCAGATTTTATGTGAAAAAGGAGAATAAATTTTTATGGTCATCTTCTCAGAATGAATTCCAACAGATTAACTAAACAAATCTTTGACTTCTTCCGTAACCGAAAAACGAAGCCCAACTGGTTTAAAGAAACTGAGAAAGACCTAGTGGAATTAAATATTTCAGAAAATTCACTTATTGATCGAACTGCTAAATTAATTACTAAAGATGAAAACATAAGGTTCCAAGACAAATCCACACAAAAGTCCAAATCCTTCATCTCGGAAGAAGAGAGGAGAAGAAGATCAGAAAGAATGAAGAAATACTGGGCCCTAAGAAAAGAACAACGCACAAAGAAATGATTGATCCAGCGTACCCCAAAGAGGGTGAAACGAAAGAAGAAGAAGTATCATCTTAAGTGAGAAAAGTTCACTTTCTTTTAAAGTAATTAGCAACTTCGCTATTGTGGGGTATTCTTTCCATTTATAGTATCCGTACATGTGGCGATGAACTGCACGGATTGGAAAGAATCAGTAATAGGACAAGGCTGCTTTTTTTCCTTGCCCGGAGTACTTAAAAACGCACTGTTTCTTCCACAGGGTCCTTTTTCCACACTGTTTACTCACTGTCTTGTAAGTCTTGAAGTAGCACCCCTTTTCTTATAATTGTTCTTTCACTGAGTCCTAGAGTTTTCGAGGTACGCTCTAAAACTTAACCGGCAGGAATCGACGCATGCCCATGAACAGAAACAAATTCTTTTTCTTGCTCATAAAACTCATGCGTCCTCCGTAGCAATACCAAAGCCTGACTATTTAAAGGCACTCCGTGGTGCTACGAACTGTCGCTTGGTGAACGACGACGTTTTGGTGACATTGTTTAACAAACAACGAGGCGGCAACACAACACAACAACAGGCGTTCGCGCACTAACATACTCGTCCAATGTTTACATGGAAGCCGGCAACGTGGTAGTGTCAATGTCGGAACCGGCTTTTGTTCGGTGCTGTTATTGGTTCGGAGGACGCAGCGCGTCCCGTTCCTCACTTGTTTGTTAGTTATAAATGGCTCTCAGCACTATGCGACTTAACTTCCAAGGTCATCAGTCGCCTAGAACTTAGAACTAATTAAACCTAACTAACCTAAGGACATCACACACATCCATGCCCGAGGCAGGATTCGAACCTGCGACCGTTGCGGCCGCTCGGCTCCAGACTGTAGCGCCCAGAACCGCACGGCCACTCCGGCCGGCTGTTAGTTATACTACCAACTCAACGGCGTTTGGGGAGTGACCTTGAAGTGACATGTTTCAGCGGCCCGGTTATACGTAACTTTTTTTAAAAGTCAGTTGACAGCAAGAACGAGAAACCTTAAAATTTTGTCACTTGTACGGGATGGGGCGTATACAAGTGGTCCAAAGAACAGACTTGGAGTATGCAAAGAAACAGACCAGGAAATACATCACTAACCTGACTATAGCAGATGTTTGAAAGTGACCACCATTAATCTTTTCGCACTTTTGGGGCCTGATCAGCAAGCTTCGCAACGCGGAGCGAAGCTGGACAGTTGAAATTGCTGCAGTCTCACCCGAAATCTTCTGCTGCAGTTCTTGAAGATTCTACAGGTTGGCCGGCTGCGGTAGCCGTGCGGTTCTAGGCACTTCAGTCCGGAACCGCGTGACTGCTACGATCGCAGGTTCGAATCCTGCCTCGGGCATGGATGTGTGTGATGTCCTTAGGTTAAGTTAGGTTTAAGTAGTTCTAAGTTCTAGGGGACTGATGACCTCAGATGTTGAGTCCCATACTGGTCAGAGCCAATTTTTTTTCTACAGGTTGTTATGATAAGCCTTAGACTTGAGGGCTCGCCGCACAAAGTAACCGCACACTGACAGCTCAGGTGACTTGGGTGAATCTACATCTACATCGATATTCTGCAATTCACATTTAAGTGCCTGGCAGAGGGTTCATCGAACCACCTTCACAATTCTCGTATGGCGCGCGGAAAGAACGAACACCTGTATCTTTTCGTACGAGGTCTGATTTCCATTATTTTATCGTGGTGATTGGTCCTCCCTATGTAGGTCGGTGTCAAGAAAATATTTTCGCATTCGGAGGAGAAAGTTCGTGATTGGAATTTCGTGAGAAGATTCCGTCGCAACGAAAAACGCCTTTCTTTTAATGATGTCCAGCCCAAATCCTGTATCATTTCTGTGACACTCTCTCCCATATTTCGTGATAATACAAAACGTGCTGCCTTTCTATGAACTTTTTCGATGTACTCCCTCATTCCTATCTGGTAAGGATCACACACCGCACAGCAGTATTCTAAAAGAGGACGGACAAGCGTAGTGCAGGGAGTCTCCTTAGTAGGTCTGTTACATTTTCTGTCCTGCCAATAAAACGCAGTCTTTGGTTAGCCTTCCCCACAGCATTATCTATGTGATCTTTCCAATTTAAGTTGCTCGTAATTGTAATACCTAGGTATTTAGTTGAATTTACGGCTCTTAGATTAGACTGATTTATCGTGTAACCGAAGTTTGACGAGTTCATTTTAGCACTCATGTGGATGACCCCACACTTTTCGTTATTTAAGGTCAACTGCCACTTTTCTCACCATTTAGATATTTTTTCTAAATCGTTTAGCAGTTTATTTTGATCTTATGATGACTCTATTAGGCGGTAAACGATAGCGTCATCGGCAAACAACCGAAAACGGCTGTTCAGATTGTCTCCCACACCGTTCATATAGATAAGGAACAGCAAAGGGCCTATAACACTACCTTTGGGGAACGCCTGAAATCACTTTTACTTAACGACTTTCCGTGAATTACTACGAACTGTGACCTCTCCGACAGGAAATCACAGATCCAGTCACTTAACTGAGACGATATTCCATAAGCACGCAATCTCACTACGAGCCGCTTGTCTGGTACAGTGTCAAAAGCCTTCCGGAAATTCAGAAATACGGAATCGATCTGAAATCCCCTGTCAATTGCACTCAATGATCTCTGCTAAAAACTTTGTCAGGTGTGAAAATTTTGTAGATGTGCTCCAATGGTCGGCCTGCTGTATGGGCAGTTGCTTCATCCTGGTGGGAATACTGTAGGCTTCTTTCCTACTACGTTAATGCTGCCGCCGATTCACGTCCAATCGTAGGCAATCGCTCGGGCCACTTTTATTTGCACCGCCCTGTATTACTTGACAAAGTGAATTGTAGAGCCAGCTGTAAGGCAAGCGCCGAGCGGTTCTAGGCGCTACAGTCTGGAACCGCGCGACCGCTACGGTCGCAGGTTCGAATCCTGCCTCGGGCATGGATGTGTGTGTGATGTCCTTAGGTTAGTTAGGTTTAAGTAGTTCTAAGTTCTAGGGGACTGATGACCTCAGAAGTTAAGTCCCATAGTGCTCAGAGCCATTTGAACCATTTGTACTGCAAGCAGACGCTGTGACAGAAACAGGTGCAGCCATGCTCCACTCGCACCTAGCAGTGCAAGTCTGGAAAACGATCGTGGAAACTGCCTCTGCATGCAGTGATGATGGCTTGCCGTTGACGTCAGTAGACTTAATGAAGATGAGAAGGAGAGAGAACCAACACCAACACCACTGACAGAAAGGTGACAGAGCGTGAAAAGTAAGTGTTAAAAATTGAGTAAGTTTGTTGCGGCGTAAAGTCAAGTGCCGGCACTCCAGGAGGGAACGTTCGAGCGGAGAGGGCTGCGAAGACGTAAGCCAATCGCTCTAGCACAACGAGACAGCAGCAGCCTCTGGGCGAAGAGGACATAAGCGCTACACCCGCGACCCAGATGAAGACTAGCCGTTCTAAGAGCTCTACAGCAGGGACTTGGGAAATGTAGAATTTAATTCGTATTAGGCATTGTCTACAGGGCGGTCCATTGATCGCGACCGGGCCAAATATCTCACGAAATAAGCATCAAACGAAAAAACTACAAAGAACGAAACTCGTCTAGCTTCAAGGGGGAAACCAGATGGTGCTATGGTTGGCCCGCTAGATGGCGCTGCCATAGGTCAAACGGATATCAACTGCGTTTTTTAAAATAGGAACCCCCATCTTTATTACATATTCGTGTAGTACGTAAAGAAATATGGATGTTTTAGTTGGACCACTTTTTTCGCTTTGTGACAGATGGCGCTGTAATAGTCACAAACGTACAGGTACGTGGTATCAAGTAACATTCCACCAGTGCGGGCGCTATTTGCTTCGTGATACATTACCCGTGTTAAAATGGACCGTTTATCAATTGCGGAAAAGGTCGATATCGTGATGATGTATCGCTATTGTGATCAAAATGCCCAACGGGCGTGTGCTATGTATGGTGCTCGGTATCCTGGACGACATCATCCATGTGTCCGGACAGTTCGCTGGATAGTTACGTTATTTAAGGAAACAGGAAGTGTTCAGTCACATGTGAAACGTCAACCACGACCTGCAACAAATGATGATGCCCAAATAAGTGTTTTAGCTGCTGTCGCGGCTAATTCGCACATCAGTAGCAGAGAAAAGGCGCGAGAATCGGGAATCTCAAAAAAGTCGGTGTTGAGAATGCTACATCAACATCGATTGCACCGGTAACCTATTTCTATGCACCAGCAATTGCACAGCGACGACTTTGAACGTCGTGTACAGTTCTGCCACTAGTCACAAGAGAAATTACGGGACAATGACAGATATTTTGCGCGCGTTCTATTTAGCGACGAAGCATCATTCACCAACAGCGGCAACGTAAACCGGCATAATACGCACTATTGGGCAACAGAAAATCCACGATGGCTGCGAGGAGTGGAACGTCAGCGACCTTGGTGGGTTAATGTATGGTGCGACATTATGGGAGGAAGGATAATTGGCCCCCATTTTATCGATGGCAGTCTAGGTGCAATGTATGCTGATTTCCTACGTAATGTTCTACCGATGTTACTACAAGATGTTTCACTGCATGGTAGAATGGCGATGTACTTCCAACATGATGGATGTCCGGCACACAGCTCGCGTGCGGTTGAAGCGGTACTGAATAGCATATTTCATGACGGATGGATTGGTCGTCGAAGCACCATACCATGGCCCGCACGTTCTCCGGATCTGACGTCTACGGATTTCTTTCTGTGGGGAAAGTTGAAAGATATTTGCTGTCTTTACCCACCGACATAGCCTGACAACATGCGTCAGCGCATTGTCAATGCGTGTGCGAACATTACGGAAGGCGAACTACTCGCTGTTGAGAGGAATGTATTGCCAAATGCATTGAGGTTGACGGACATCTTTTTGAGCATTTATTGCATTAATGTGTTCTTTACACGCATTCACGCTGTAACAGCATGCGTTCTCAGAAATAATAAGTTCACAAAGGTAAATGTATCACATTGGAAGAACCGAAATAAAATGTTCAAACGTACCTACGTTCTGTATTTTAATTTAAAAAACCTACCTGTTACCAACTGTTCGTCTGAAATTGTGAGCCATATGTTTGTGACTATTACAGCGAAATCTGTCACAATGCGAAAAAAGTGGTCCAACTAAAACATTCATATATCTTTACGTACTTCACGAATATGTAATAAAAAATGGGGGTTCCTATTTAAAAAAGCGCAGTTGATATCCGTTTGACCTATGTCAGCGCCATCTAGAGGGCCAATCATAGCGCCATCTGGTTTCCCCCTCCAAGCTAGACAAGTTTCGTTCTTTGTGGTTTTTTCGTTTGACGCTTATTTCGTGAGATATTTGGCCTGATCACGATCAATGGACCACCCTGTATACTGATGAGATTTCTTATTTTGTTTGTCGCTCATTGCTAGCGACACATCACTCTAAATTCTCAAAGTGTTGTCATTTATCTTAGTGGAATAAAAATTGAATAATACGATTTGCTTGAATTGTTGCCAAGCGATCTGAGAAAGCATTCGACGAGTAGGCAGAACAGAACAAAGTTGATGGTGGAAAAATTAGAGCAACAGCGACACGATTTTGAGGGGTGAGTGATTAAAGTATCAACTACAAACAAGAGTAAACAGAGTGCGCCCAATAAATATGCCTCTACCAATATAAATAAGTGTGTTATTAGCCAGAAATTTCTGCAATATTGCGAACGATAAAAAGAAGTATCAGTTTTGCGAAAAACTTCAAAGCTTACACTGCACAGTATTCTAAAGCTCCGCGTTTAACACACAAATTTTTACACGTCAGCGTTAAATTATACACGCGGGTACATAATAAGTGATTAGTTACTGTGTACTTACATATATGAATGTGTAGGTGCGTTATCGTGATGCATGAGCCGTGAATTGTCTCGTCACATTGCAGGCCGTTTGCTTCTCACATTTTGTCGCAGGCGTCTCAATACGTCCCGATAGTACCATCGATTAACAGTTTGTCCCTATGGCATCAATTCATAATGAACAAATTCTTCAAAATCAAGGAAAACTATCAGAATGGCTTTGACATTTGACCTGACTAGACTGCCTTTCTTTTGTCATGGAGAACCCTTCCCGACCCGTTGTGATGACTGAACCTTGGTCTCAACATCATAATGGTAGATCCACGTCTCATTAATTGTCATAATGCTCTTAAGGAACATGCCGTTCTCATTGTGTGATCTCGAAGCTCTTCACTGATTGCAAGGTGAAGATCTTGCCGGTCATGACACCTGATAGTTGGGACGAACTTGGCGGCAGCACGATGCATTTCAATATACTGCTTCAGCATTTCATGACGCGGTCTAACTGAAATATTACACTCTTCTGCAATCCCTCGGACAGTCGGTCTTCGATTGACACGCACAATTTCGTTGCCGGTAGATCTCGAAGTAGGGTAATCTTTATCTTCCGTCCGGCCGTTTTAAACCCTATGAACCATTCTCAACACCGAGTACGGTTTAAGCATTCATCACCGTAGGCTTCCTGCATCAAATTGTTCAAATGGCTCTAAGGGCTATGGGACTTAACATCTGAGGTTATCAGTCTTCTAGACGTAGAACCTAAGGACAGCACACACATCCATGCCCGACGCAGGATTCGAACCTGCGACCGTAGCAGCAGCGCGCGTCCGGATTGAAGCGCTTCCCGCATCATTTGGCGTGTCTCTGTAAAGGTTTTCTCGAGTTTCACGCAAAATTTAGTGGAGACACGTTGCTCTTCTAGCTCTGCCGTCTCGAAATTCGCAAACTGTTTGAAACAAGGTTACTCAGTTCAGCAATGAACAACAAACAGACACGGAGCAACCAAACTTCCGGCTGTTCCACATTAAAAAGAGGCGCGTGCGTGAGTGCTAACCAGATTTCGCTCGTACACACCATTGGAACGCAATTATAAGAGTCCAGGAATTTTTCGAACAGATGTCGTATGTCAACAAGTTCACAGCAGAACTATGATCTCAGGGAACAAGAAAAAGTAAACAGACTGTAGTAAGTGAAATAGCATCTCCAACAGTGGGTTTGGACAGGCAGGTGTTATTTTGACGTTAGAGGAAACATATGTAGGCCTACCATACAGCATATCTCTATTAATAAAATGAATGAAAACGCACTACATACGTAAATAAATCAACACTGAAGTTAATCATAAACTTGTGTTTACACCCATACCTTGTAACTAGCGGAAAAATGCTCTTACCGGAGCAAAAAAAAAAATTAAAAAAAATGCACATACGTTCCTGTTTATTTGAAAGACTCTGACTGAAAAGTGTGGTAGCCGCTGCCTCATTCCACCTTCCTCAGCAACTTTAAGAGATTTCCCAAAACTTTTGACATGCGAACATATTCATGCTTCGTTTAACACGCAGCTCACGTCAAACTCCCACAAGCTCCACTCACTGTAACTCACTCACAGCTACAAATTCGTCACCGTAAGTCGCTCATACCCACGCACCTCGAAGTTGCCATTTCTCAATCACACATTTGGCCCAGATCATTATCATTATCTCTTCGTCCCACGCTCTCATTGTCTCCCGTGTCACAGCCACAATCCCCTTCGTTCTGACCTACTACTACAGTTTCCTCTCACTGTCACTATATTCCTCTTGCTCTCTCTTACAGCTAATATTCCATTCCTTCCTCCTTACTTTTGTTGTCTCTTCTCATTGTCACTATCTCTCTCTTCATCGTCGTCATTTTAATATACTCTTTCTCATTAGCACTGGTTCCCACTCACTTCCATTTTCTCCTCCTCTTTATTCCTCCGTCACTGGCTCCTCCACACTTCTCCTACCACCGTTTCGTCACTATTACCTATGTTCCCCTGCCACTGTGTCCCTCTCTTCCTCCCATACTACTGTCGTCTCCTTCGCTCTTTCTATAAGACAACCATTGTCTATTATCTTCCAGTTTTTATTACTTTTCCGTCTCTTAGCCATAGCCACTGTCTTCTTCTCCCTCAGCATAAAAAAGCGCGAATACGTTCGCATGCCAAAATTTTTGGGGAAATATTTAACGGTACTGAGGAAGGAAGAATGAGGCAGCTGGTATCCCATATGTACGTCAGTCTTTTAAATAAACGGGAACATGAGTGCGTTATTTGTGCTGAGATAGGGTCAGTTTTCATCTGGTTCCCTTCTTCCCTGCTGTAGTAATGCATCTACCTAATATAAGACAAAACATATTTTACAGAATATTTTCCGTGCTACGTCACTTTATAAACAACGCTTTTGCCTTATACTTTATTTTACATGCGTCTTTTACGCATACAAGTATCGATATCGGGATCTGAGGAGTACAAAATTACAGCCACTTGCTGCGCGTAGCCATCCTGGCATCCTCAGCCCGATTTCGGCCCGCTGGTGACGATGAAAATATAGTAAAAAAAAGCCCTTTTCTTGGAAATTTCTGCCCACGCACAACTAATGGTACTTTAGTAAGAACTACAAACCCACTGTGGACCACATCAAACGCAATGTGAACCAACCGATTTGTTCCATTAGCCTAAGGCGGAGGAAGTGTGCAATATTCATACTTTGTCCCTGTTTCTGTTGGATATACAAATGCTCCGTAGCCAAAGGGCTATCCAAAACACAATGACCTACCTTTTTTTCACCAATAGAACGCGAGATATGCCCACCGGAATATCCTGTTTTCATACTCGGTGTTTTGCAATGTATTAGGTGCGCACACTGCCGCAAGCATACCAATACAGACACTTTTATTGCTTTAGCATCAGCGAACTCTTGAAACTTCCTGGCAGATTAAAACTGTCTGCCGGACCGAGACTCGAACTCGGTAGAGCACTTGCCCGCGAAAGGCAAAGGTCCCGAGTTCGTGTCTCGGTCCGGCACACAGTTTTAATCAGCCAGGAAGTTTCATATGAGCGCACACTCCGCTGCAGAGAGAAAATCTCATTCTAGAAACATCCCCTACGGTGTGGCTGAGCCATGTCTCCGCAATATCCTTTTTTTTCATGAGTGCTAGTTCTGCAAGTTTCGCAGGAGAGCTTCTGTAAAGTTTGGAAGGTAGGAGGCGAGGTACTGGCAGAAGAAAAGCTGTGAGGACGGGGCGTGAGTCGTGGTTGGGTAGCTCAGTCGGTAGAGCACTTGCCCGTTAAAGGCAAAGGTCCCGAGTTCGAGTCTCGGTCCGGCACACAGTTTTAATCTGCCAGGAAGTTTCATATCAGCGCACACTCCGCTGCAGAGTGAAAATCTCATTCAGCGAACTGTTGTACGACTTCGTTGAAATCCAGACATCCATCTAGGTCACGCTCAGTCGACACCGTTTCCAGACCATGCAGTCGTGCCTGGCGCGCTGTTGCCATCAGGTACGTTTCAACCAACTTCGTTCTCCACTTGCCACTGTCACAACTCAGAAGGACATAGTTTTGGTCAAATCTATATTTTGTGTTGTCCGAGAAAATAATTGCGCACGATACCTGTAGCAACCAACACATCTGAGCAGCGCATAGTAGGTAGGCATCTGCTGTTTAAAAAGGAAGGTTATAGGAATGCATTATTTGTTGATAAAAAAGTGTATAAAACGCCACTGATTATTTACAAGGGTAAGTGAAATGAAAACCTTAATTTTTTAAAATATTATTTATTGTGCAGAAGTGATAAAATGCTGTATCACTTTGAACATAATCTCGCCCACGCTCAATGCAAGTCCCCCAGCGCTTACAAAGTGTATAAATTCCTTTAGAAAAAAGTCCGTGCAACCACTCATGCACCGCGTGGCGTGCCTCTTCATTAGAACGGAACTTCTTTCCTGCCATTGCGTCTTTGAGTGGTCCAGACATACGGAAATCACTTGGGGCAAGGCCTGGTGAGTATGATGGATGAGGAAGACACTCAAAATGCAGGTCTGTGATTGTTGCAACTGTTGTACGGGCAGTGTGGGGCCTTGCATTGTCTAGGCGCGCAGTCCGGAACCGCGCGACTGCTACGGTCGCAGATTCGAATCCTGCCTCGGGGATGGATGTGTGTGATGTCCTTAGGCTAGTTAGGTTTAAATAGTTCTAAGTTCCAGGGGACTGATGACCACAGCTGTTAAGTCCCATAGTGCTCAGAGCCATTTGAACCATTTGACCCTTGCATTGTCATGTTGCAAATGGACACTTGCTAACAGCAATCCACGTCCCTTCAATATGATTGCAGGCCGCAGATTTTTTTAGGAGATCTGTGTATGATGCACTGGTGACAGTGGTCCCTTGAAACATGTAATGCTCCAAAATGACGCCTTTTTCGTCCCAAAAGACAGTTAGCATAACCTTCCCTGCTGATGCTTCTGTTCGAAACTTGGTGATGGGGAATGGCGCAATTCCTTGCTCGCTCTCTTCGTTTCCGGTTGGTGGAAATGAACCCAGGTTTCGTCTCCAATAACGATTCTTGCAAGGAAACCATCACCTTCTCGTTCAAAGCGGCCTGCATCAACACCTAGTTCTCTCATTTCAGGAGTCAGCTGCCGTAGCACCGATCTTGCAGGCACTTTGTGAAACTGGAGCACATCACGCACGATGTGGTGTGCTGACCCATGACTAATCTGTAAACATGTATTTCTGTATGTCCTTTCTGTGTTCACAGCGCCAGATCTACTCCTGGTGGCCAAATCTGGAACTAATTTTTTTTCTGAGCACAAATCGCTTCTGCATTGTCGCATCAGAATATCTGGCAAGGTTCGCTACCATACGACGATTACAGGCCACACTGGACCTCAGTGAGTAATTACAACCAGCCGGTATTTGGGATCGGCGACTGCGTGGGCACCGCTGCGTATCGGCCGTTCCTCCGCGTCCGGGCCGAGACTTCCTCAAGAGGTTGGTGGCCCGCGCTATCGGCCGACCTGCCAGGTGGGGGCTCCGCCGGCCAGATAAGCACACAGTAGCAGCGCGCCCCGCTGCCCGGATTATCCCGGCACGCTTATCTGCCGCCGACGGCCCTCGCGGTAATCCATCACGGCGGAGCAGCCCGCAGCACCGTGCACAGTAGCGAGCCGAGGCGAGGCAACCAGCGTACAGTGCCGTGCCGCAAACTGTCCAGTCAGACACGGCTGGCTCCGTCCACGCTTCTCCGGCTAGCGGCCAAACACTGTTGTTTCTCAGATCGCTAGCGTACTCACTTTTAGGGTGTTTGGAGCAGAGGACCAACCCCACGTCTAGAAAAACATCCCTACACCTTCACGCTGCCACCAGCGTTCTTAAGGGTCAGTCCCTGGTACTTTCTGTTGTCCGTTTGGTGTTTTGGTCGACATATACGCTGGACGTATACGTTCGACGCCATGAGAAAAAAATACGATGTGTGTCTAAAGTCACTACGCATTTCATTGAAGGAAGTCAGTGGTAGAAAAATCAATTTTATTGTGAAGTTTTACACACATTCTCTGCCCTTCTACACGGCCGGCTTCTGTGCGAAAGACATACTCCATCTTCCAGTAGTGGAACGAAATGTAGACAACATTTCAGCCATAATGAGGCCCGCTGCTTCCCTGATACGATTCCGTAGATCAAGCAGGCCATTCACATTGCTAGTGTGCACATTGGACTTGATGTATGGTCCATGCAAAAAAGGCTGAACTGGTAAGGTCCAGCCCATTCATAGGTGACCTGACCATCTGCCTATCCACTTCCCTGGAAAGGTTCTGTTCATATAATCACTGACGATACGTGCAAAATGTGGAGACGCACCATCTTGCTGAAACATAACAGTATCCCATATGCCACCATCCTGAAGCTGCGGTTCAAGGAACACCTCTAAGATGTCGAGGTAGCTCTTACCTGTTACTGACCTTTCGGCAAAGAAAAATGGGCCATACAGCTAACAAGGGAACCTCCCCATCGCACCCACCTCAGATTTAGTTATAAGTTGGTACAGTGCATAGGCCTCGAAAAACTGAACACAGATCAATCGAGAAAACAGGAAGGTGTGGAACTATGAAAAAATAAGCAAAATATACAAACAGAGTAGTCCATGCGCAAGAGACTCAACATCAAGGAGAATGTGAGCTCAGGAGCCCCGTGGTCCCGTGGTTAGCGTGAGCGGCTGCGGAACGAGAAGTCCTTGGTTCAAATCTTCCCTTGAGTGAAAAGTTTAATTTTTTATTTTCAGACAATTATCAAAGTTCAGGCACTCACACATAATGAACTTCGCTCTCCAAAATTTCAGGACATGTTCAGATTTGCTTGGACATGTGCAGGATTTGACGGTCTACACAGGGAAAAATTTGAAAACGTTAAAAACATATGTTTTGACAGAGCACAGGGAAAACCGTGCGACTGTGAAACTGTTGCATTCATTTGTTGCAGTTTATGTGACAAACTCTTATGTTTTCATCAATTTTTTGGGAGTGATTATCACATCCACAAGAAAGCCTAAATTGGGCAAGTTAGAAGAATCTTTTTACCCATTCGCCAAGTGTACAAGTTAGGTGGGTCGACAACATATTCCTGTCATGTGACGCACATGCCGTCACCAGTGTCGTATAGAATATATCAGACGTGTTTTCCTGTGGAGCAATCGGATGCCCTATGACCTTGCGATCAAATGTTTTCGGTTCCCATTGGAGAGGCACGTCCTTTCGTCTACTAATCGCACGGTTTTGCGGTGCGGTCGCAAAACACAGACACTAAACTTATTAGAGTGAACAGAGGTGTCAATGAACGAACGGACAGATCATAACTTTGCGAAAATAAAGAAAGTAAACTTTTCACCCGAGGGAAGACTTGAACCAAGGACCTCTAGTTCCGCAGCTGCTCACGCTAACCACGGGACCACGGCGCTCCTGAGCTCATAATATCCTTGATGTTGCTTATCTTGCGGATGGACTACTCAGTTTGTATATTTTGCTTATTTTTTTCATAGTTCCACACAACTTCTTCCTGTTTTCTCGATTGATCTGTGGTTTTTCAAGGCCTATCCACCGTACCAACTTATATCTGAGGGGGGTGTTATGGGGACATTCCCTTGTTAGCTTTTGTCATACCCAACCAAACACTGATCTTCAGCGTATCACGTTCCCACTCCGATACCTCGTGTGGTTCTTCATATTCCCATATTCGGCTGTGGTGTCAGTGCACTTTCCCACAGACTTAGAATGTGGCTTCCTCGGAAAGTAAAATGTTTTCCATTAAATTTTCGTTATCTACAGTTTCCAGGAGGTCACAACACACTACCCGATGACTGGCGAAATCCTCGTCCACCAAATGGTGTAGAGCCTGACTGTGATAAGGACGTTTCCTTAGAGTGGAAGTTAGAATTTTCCACACTGTATTGCGAAGGAAATTCAATTCCCTGCTGATGCGTCGAGTGGATGATTTCGTACTGGTACCACTGTCAGTTTGAACCTGCTCCATTGTTTCTGTCGATAACAATAATAATAATAATAATAATAATAGTGTCGTGTGACTAGGTCCTCCCGTCGGGTAGACCGTTCGCCTGGTGCAGGTCTTTCGAATTGACGCCACTTCGGCGACTTGCGCGTCGATGGGGATGAAATGATGATGATTATGACAACACAACACCGATACTCGTGGCCGTCCATCACACACACTGCCTGTGCGCTTACGTTTGTTCACAACCACGCGGATGTGTGCCCTTTATGGGGCTGGTTTGTGGAATTGACGGGTAAATTCCCCTCTGACTTCTTCGTATGACAATCCGCGTAGCCGAGCACAAACAATGGCAATTCGTTCTTTCATGCTTGACGTCTTGCACGAAGATTATGCTTCTCTATGGCTCTGAGCACTATGGGTCTGTGTGGTCATCAGTCCCCTAGAACTTAGAACTAATTAAACCTAACGAACCTAAGGACATCACACACATCCATGCCCGAGGCAGGATTTGAACCTGCGACCGTAGCGGTCACGCGGTTCCGAACTGAAGCGCCTAGAACCGCACGGCCACACCGACCGGCTATGCTTCTCTACATAAAACTGCAACCAGTGACTTTTTAATAATTATTCAAAAACGTAACTGGTTGAAGTTTTATATATTTAATATATTTACATTCTTGCACTAAGTATCTGCAGAGAAAATAAAAACAAATTAGCGTTTTCATCGAACTGGATAGTCACTTTAGAGACACCCTGTGCATCAAGTTCACTTTCTTCATTCAATAAAACCTTAGACCAACCTGTGAATTTCATGTTTTATGTTTGCTTTTTTTTCCTGGCCTTCCTCTTTCGGAATTTACGAGTGGTTTACGTGATGATCGTCAAGCATTTACATCACTTGCTGCTAGGCGACGTTTTACGGAAGAGACAAACGTAGCTTCAGTGCGTTATGCTACACCAGATCATCCCTAATTTGTGAGCCGATTTCCTTGGATCAGCACCCGACAACTCGCAAATCATTCTGTCCTCCCTCGTTGTTGTTTTTCGAGTACGACCTGACCTTGGCATATTGGCTACTGTTCCTTCCTGGTTTTGCTGTCGTCTCCCCACACTTATTAGTTGTTGTGATATGCCAGAGTCTCTAGCAACGCTACGCTGCGATGTTTCCCTTCTCCAGACCATGTAATGCAGCTTATCTCTTTCTGTTTTGGCATGCTTCTAGTTTTACAGTGTATGAATGCCTAAGTAACAGTAGTTAATGAATACCGTACCACCAAAGCAATTGGAGTCTGTTCAAAAAATTTCGGTACTTTGTCTACGCTTACCTTTTACTTGTTGTGCGTGGTCTCCTCCGAAATACTCTCCTGCACAATTGATACTCCGCTCCCAACTCCGTTTCCACTTCCGGGAGCAGTCTTGGTACGTTTCTTGCTGGATCGCACGTAGCGCTGTCTGCGAAGTTCTTTTATTTCGTCTATCCTTGCAATCTTTGTCGTTTCAAAGAGGTTTTCAACTTTGGGAATGGAGAAAAGTTCACAGGGGCCACGTCTGGAGAGTACGGAGGATCAGACAGCACAGTGATTTCCATTCTTGCGCAGTAGTCACGCACCAACAGGGATGAATAAGCGGGTGCTTTTTCGTGATGCAACAGCCATGAATTGTCTCGACACATTTCACGCCGTTTCCTTCTCACATTTTCTCACAGGCGTTGCGATAACAGGATCGATTATCGGTCTGTTCCTTTGGCCTGAAAATCAACGAAAACTATCAGAATGGCTTTGACATTTGACCTGACCTGGCGAGCCTTTTTTGGTCTTTGTGGAGACTGAACCTGGGTCTCAACCTCGTAACGATAGAC
Source organism: Schistocerca americana (assembly GCF_021461395.2). Classification (NCBI taxonomy): domain Eukaryota; kingdom Metazoa; phylum Arthropoda; class Insecta; order Orthoptera; family Acrididae; genus Schistocerca; species Schistocerca americana. The sequence goes on along the minus strand of NC_060128.1, from coordinate 141,867,211 downwards.
AACGTCTCATCACGAGTTAGGATTCCTTCAAGAAATATCTTATTCTCATTTGCGTGATCCAAAAGCACAGATTGCAAGGTGAAGGCCTTTCTGGTCTTGACTCATGAGCCGTGGGACGAACTTGGCGGCAACACAATGCATTCCAGGAGGCTGTGTCACAATTTCATGACATGATCCAGCTGAAATGTTACATTATTCTCCAATCTCTCGGGCAGTCAGTCTTCGATTGGCACACACAGTTTCGTTGACTTTTCGGACACGAGCGTCGTCGGTACACGTCGAAGGGTATCCGGAACGAGGGTCATCTTTAGCTTCCGTCCGGCCATTTTTAAACCGTGTGAACCACCCTAACACAGAATACAGCTTAAGTACTCATCACCTTATGCTTTCAATCTTCTTACATCCATATTTAAGGTGGATGTTGATGGGACACAGCTGGTATAACTTTTATTAAAAATGAAACTCCTCCAGCTGTACTTAAGATTTTATATTTATTTGGCTACTAGTTACCCGTGGACGGACAAAACAAGAAGAGGTGCAGATACGGAATGGTGTCCGACAAGGTTGCACACTATCCCCTGTTATCTTTAACGTACAGGGTGTTTCAAAAAATGACCGGTATATTTGAAACGGCAATAAAAACTAAACGAGCAGCGGTAGAAATACACCGTTTGTTGCAATATGCTTGGGACAACAGTACATTTTCAGGCGGACAAACTTTCGAAATTACAGTAGTTACAATTTTCAACAACAGATGGCGCTGCAAGTGATGTGAAAGATATAGAAGACAACGCAGTCTGTGGGTGCGCCATTCTATAAGTCATCTTTCTGCTGTAAGCGTGTGCTGTTCACAACGTGCAAGTGTGCTGTAGACAACATTGTTTATTCCTTAGGACAGAGGATTTTTGTGGTGTTGGAATTCCACCGCCTAGAACACAGTGTTGTTGCAACAAGACGAAGTTTTCAACGGAGGTTTAATGTAACCAAAGGACCGAAAAGCAATACAATAAAGGATCTGTTTGAAAAATTTCAACGGACTGGGAACGTGACGGATGAACGTGCTGGAAAGGTAGGGCGACCGCGTACGGCAACCACAGAGGGCAACGCGCAGCTAGTGCAGCAGGTGATCCAACAGCGGCATCGGGTTTCCGTTCGCCGTGTTGCAGCTGCGGTCCAAATGACGCCAACGTCCGCGTATCGTCCCATGCTCCAGAGTTTACACCTCTATCCATACAAAATTCAAACGCGGCAACCCCTCAGCGCCGCTACCATTGCTGCACGAGAAACATTCTCTAACGATATAGTGCACAGGATTGATGCCGGCGATATGCATGTGGGCAGCATTTGGTTTACTGACGAAGCTTATTTTTACCTGGACGGCTTCGTCAATAAACAGAACTGGCGCATATGGGGAACTGAAAAGCCCCATGTTGCAGTCCCATCGTCCCTGCATCCTCAAAAAGTACTGGTCTGGGCCGCCATTTCTTCCAAAGGAATCATTGGCCCATTTTTCAGATCCGAAACGATTACTGCATCACGCTATCTGGACATTCTTCGTGAATTTGTGGCGGCACAAACTGCCTTAGACGACACTGCGAACACCTCGTGGTTTATGCAAGATGGTGCCCGGCCACATCGCACGGCCGACGTCTTTAATTTCCTGAATGAATATTTCGATGATCGTGTGATTCCTTTGGGCTATCCGAAACATACAGGAAGCGGCGTGGATTGGCCTCCCTATTCGCCAGACATGAACCCCTGTGACTTCTTTCTGTGGGGACACTTGAAAGACCAGGTGTACCGCCAGAATCCAGAAACAATTGAACAGCTGAAGCAGTACATCTCATCTGCATGTGCAGCCATTCCGCCAGACACGTTGTCAAAGGTTTCGGGTAATTTCATTCAGAGACTACGCCATATTATTGCTACGCATGGTGAATATATGGAAAATATCGTACTATAGAGTTTCCCAGACCGCAGCGCCATCTGTTGTTGAAAATCGTAACTACTGTAATTTCGAAAGTTTGTCCCAAGCATATTGCAACAAACGGTGTATTTCTATCGCTGCTCGTTTAGTTTTTATTGCCGTTTCAAATATACCGGTCATTTTTGAAACACCCTGTATACATTGAAGAGGCGCTGATAAAAGTAAGGGAAAATTCACAGACAGGTGTAGTAATTCATGGCCAACGAATAGATATGATAAGATATGCCGATGATATAGCTGAAAGTGAAGAAGATCTTGTAGTCCTACTGAATAGAATGGATAAAGTTATGGGTGAAGAATATAATATGAGAATTAATAAAGCAAAAACAAAAGTAATGGCATGCGACAAAGAAGATCAAGTGAAAGTCCAAGTTCATGTAGGCAATGAACTGCTTCAACAAGTTGATAAATTTACTTATGTTGGCAGTAATATTACCAGGGATGGAAGGAGCAAGGCAGAAGTGAGAAGTAGAATAGCTCAAGCAAAAGCTGCTTTTAACAAGAAGAAAAACATATTAACATCTAAGAGCGTCAGCCTTGAAATCAGGGAAAGATTTTTGAAATCATGTGTGTGGAGTGTGGCATGCTATGGGTGTGAAACATGGACTCTCGGGACAGAGGAAGACCAGAAGCTAAATTCTTTTGAAATGTGGTGCTATAGACGAATGCTCAAATTAAAATGGATCGACAAGGTCACAAACGAAGTGGTTCTGGAAAGAGCAGGTGAGAAGAGAAGCTTCTGGAGTTTCATTGTTAAAAGAAGAGTGCAATTTACAGGCCGTCTATTAAGACATAAAGGACTCCTGAACACAGTCATAGAGGGATATGTCGAGGGAAAAAGACCAAGAGGAAGACCACGACTGAGGTACATGGATCAAATCGTGAAAGATGTGGGATGTAACACCTATAAAGAAATGAAAAGAAAAGCTGAAAGACGCACAGAATGGAGACAAGCTGCCATTGTAGCTGTTGCAGACCAATCCTTGGATTGACCACTACAGAAGAAGAAGACTAGTTTCGACGTTGCGTCAACGCCATCTTCAGGCCCGTACACTTTGACGAAATCAGTTGTGTGTGGCTGAGCACTAGAAGTCCACGGTGAGACCGATACGTGCACCACATGGATGGCGGGCAGTAACTAGTGCTTCCAGCACCATTTGGCGTGTCTCTGTAAAGGTTTTCTTTATTTTCACTTAAAATTTAATGCAGACGCATTGTTTCTCTAACTATGCCATCTCGAAATTTGCAAACTGTCAGACACAACGTTCGACTCAGTACAACACTGAACAATAACTAACAGGCATGCAATATCGAAAATTCCAGCAGTTACAAATTCAACACAGGCACGTACAGCGATGCCAACCGCATTTCGCTCCAACACACCATTTCCGCGAAGTTACGAACGTTCCGGAATTTTTTGAACATACGTCGTATTTTACAGCTAGTGGCATTTATAACATTGTTAAGACATGCAACCACAGCGCGTGAAGCTCCTGATGGAGTGACACAGTTTTGTAAGTGTTGGTCTGTTGTGACCGCATGCAAATTGTGGTTACGGCGTAACATCGCAGGTGCAAAATACACTACTCGCTATTAAAATTGCTACACCACGAAGATGACGTGCTACTGACGCGAAATTTAACCAACAGGAAGAAGACGGCGTGATATTCAAATGATTAGCTTTTCAGAGCATTCACACAAGGTTGGCGCCGGTAGCGACACCTACAACGTGCTGACATGAGGAAAGTTTCCAACCGATTTCTCATACACAAACAGCAGTTGACCGGCGTTGTCTGGTGATACGTTGTTGTGATACCTCGTGTAAGGAGGAGCAATGCGTACCATCACGTTCCGACTTTGATGGAGGTCGGATTGTAGCCTATCGCGATTGCGGTTTATCGTATCGCGTCATTGCTGTTCGCGTTGATCGAGCTCCATTGACTTTATGGAATCGATGGGTTCAGGAGGGTAATACGAAACGCCGTGCTGGATCCCAACGGCCTCGTATCACTAGCAGTCGAGATGACATGCATCTTATCCGCATGGCTGTAACGGATCGTACAGCCACGTCTCGATCCCTGAGTCAACAGATGGGGATGTCTGCAAGAGAACAACCATCTGCGCGAACAGTTCGACGACGTTTGCAGCAGCATGGACTATCAGCTCGGTGACCGTCGCTGCGGTTACCCTTGACGCTGCATCACAGACAGGAGCGCCTGCGATGGTGTACTCAACGACGAACCTGGGTGCACAAATGGCAAAACGTCATTTTTTCGGATCAATCCAGGTTCTGTTTACAGGATCATGATGGTCGCATCCGTGTTTGGCGACATCGCGGTGAACGCACATTGGAAGCGTGTATCCGTCATCGCCATACTGGCGTATCACCCGGCGTGATGGTATGGGGTGCCATTGGTTACACGTCTCTGTCACCTCTTGTTCGCACTGACGGCAACTTGAACAGTGGACGCTATATTTCAGATGTGTTACGACCCGTGGCTCTACCCATCATTCGATCCCCGCGAAACCGTACATTTCAGCAGGAGAATGCACGACCGGATTTTGCAGGCACAGTACGAGCCTTTCTGGATATAGAAAATGTTAGAGTGCTGCGCTAGCCAGCACATTCTCCTGATCTCTCACCAATTGAAAACGTCTGGTCAATGGTGGCCGAGCAACTGGCTCGTCACAATATGCCAGTCACTACTGTTGATGAACTGTGGTATCGTGTTGAAGCTGCATGGGCAGCTGTACCTGTACACGCCACCCAAGCTCTGTTTGGCTCAATGTCCAGGCGTATCAAGGCCGTTATTACGGCCAGAGGTGGTTGTTCTGGGTACTGGGCTCCCAGGATCTATGCAACCAAATTGCGTGAAAATGTAATCACATGTCAGTTCTAGTATAGTATATTTGTTCAATGAATACCTGTTTACAATCTTCATTTCTTCTTGGTGTAGCAATTTTAATGGCCAGTAGTGTACTTTTGAGCAATACTGTGTATATCACACTCATACTCCTCCTGCATTTGCTGCGAATTTCACCCTGTAGTTTCAATTGAATCTGTCCTGTGGTATTCAGCCGTGTGCCATGAACTTGGGCCTCGAAACACGGTGACAAAATTATTAATTTTAGTTTTAATAATCAACAGCCTCAGTTGCACCGTTTACCTAGAATTTACCTAGGTTTCAGTCGGTATAACCCAACCCTTTTCAGAATAACAGTAACTACCGTTTGTCCATAGTGGACACCGTCAAGCTAAAATTACAAACCCATAAATTATCGTCAGACTATCAAACTTACCTGGAATTGCCTCGGCCCCACTTCGCGACCGCGATGCGGCAGCCACGAGTGCTGTACTGAGTTCCAATGGGGCCGAGGCAGTCCCAGATAAGTTTCATAATTTATGGATTTGCAGTTTTAGCTTGACGACGTCCACTATGGACAAACGGTAGTTGCTGTTATTCTGAAGAAGGTTGGGTTATCCCGAGTGAAACCTAGGTAAATTCTAGGTAAACGGTGCAACTGAGGCTGTTGATTATTAAAATTAAAATTAATATTTATACAGTTGCTGACAGGGCCGCGAAATGTTGAAGATATTTAAGCTGACAAAATTGTTGGTTCGCTGGCACTCATTCTAGTGGCTTGACTAACGAAGTGACACAATGTCCTTTACGCTTTCAGACTGTTTCTAGCCAGCCGAATATAAGAAGTAAACCCAGTTTTATGTGCCATATGTTTTTATCCTTACCGGCACCCAGTGAAGCAGTAGGGGTATCTTATTCCCACAGTGTTTGTACACAAATAACAAGTCGCGCGAATACCAAATTTCGTTGAAATTGCTCCAGTCATTCCCGATTTGCGGTTTTACATCTTTTTCATCCCCACACCCAATCAGAGGGGTGCTAAAGGCGTCGTACTGCCACATTTTTTTTTTCCAGATAGCAAGTAATAGGGGGTGTTTAGGAAGTAGGGACGAGTATTAAAATGCTACAGAACATACAAAATTTATTGAAAATGTATTTTTTTTAGAAACATGTAAAGTGACTTCTATATGCAGAAGATTTGAGTTACGCTTCGTTGAGTACACCATCGCAGACGCTCCTGTCTGTGATGCAGCGTCAAGGGTAGCCGCGGCAATGGTCTCCTAGCTGATAGTCCATGCTGCTGCAAAGGTCGTCGAACTGTCCGTGCAGATGGTTGTTGCGTTGCAAACGTCCCCATCTGTTGACTCAGGTATCGAGACGTGGCTGCACGATCCGTTACAGCCAGTTTCAATATACGTGAAAGTTGGACACAAAGTTGAAAACGTTGAAACAAATAGTTTTTGGGTAGACAAGATCCTAGAGGCATGTGGTTGTGAGTTACTATAGGAGAAGACTTCTCGGGTAGTTGTAACACTCTATAGGTCGTTTCTGGAAACTCCTAGCTATTTTTGAGATATCTAGATGCATTACTGAGCAACCTGTCAGACAAGAAAAGAAACAGTAGTTTGTGGAGATTTCAACGTAGATTTCTTGGCTGTTTCAACCTAATTTCAGTACTCAGTTTTCGAACTCGTGTGTAAGAAGATACTAGGATCCTGGTTGATAACATTTTTATAAGCAGTGCTCAGGCTGAAGCAGTGTTTCCGTCAGGTTTGTTTCCGTCAGAAACTTATGCTCCACGACAGCATTAATGAGATCTATGATACGAGGAACGATAGTATCTATCGTACATTTTTAATCTGTTTATTGCAGATCGATTTCAGATGCTATCTAGATACATCACCGTTTCTTATCCATAATGTCAGTGTGGTACCACATGAGCTTTTATTTACGACGTGTCATAATAATTTGGATATAACTGCACTGAAGATAGCTACACAGTAGCTGAAATCGATCTGCTATAAACAGATTAAGATTTACGACCGATGCTGCCATTCCACCTGTCTTAGATCCAATTAATATATACCCAGTTGTTAACGGACTATCTGACCATGATGCACAATTCATGGAAACTAGTATGGCACCTTAAAGCCATGAAGCAGGTTCATCAAAAGCAGTGAGACTTATTAATGGGAACAGGGTACAATTAAGAGTACAGAAATTTTTATAGTGAAGGTCGCTTTCAAAAATGATTTTTATTGACCGCATTCGGTAGGTTAGACCATCATCCTCACGTTTTTAAAAACTTGATTTTTTGTTCAATTGTGCGTTCATTACTCATGCCACATTAACATTTTAGAGGAGAATTTGTTGCACATTCCGCGTCAGTTTCTCGAAAACAGAGCTACAAACAGGTTTGTCATATGTAAAAATAAAGGCCTAAACAGCTTAAATCGCACCTTGTTGAACTTGGCAAGTCTATATACGAAACACTCCTTTGATGCTTCTCACGCCCGGGTTCCCGGGTTCGATCCCCGGCGGGGTCAGGGATTTTCTCTGCCTCGTGATGGCTGGGTGTTGTGTGCTGTCCTTAGGTTAGTTAGGTTTAAGTAGTTCTAAGTTCTAGGGGACTTATGACCACAGCAGTTGAGTCCCATAGTGCTCAGAGCCAAGAGCCAAGATGCTTCTCAGTTGTTAAAAATCCACAATATACAGTAAAAGTGCAAATTTATACCAATTTTTACATTCACATAACGAGTGAAACACATCTGTGAATCTCGCCACTCGAAAGGTAGTTGCACTATACGCTTCTAGTGAAAAGGCTCCGTTCGTCATGTAAATGCAAACATTGGTGTAAATGTGCATTTTCACTATATATTGTGGATTTTCACAACCAACAAGCATCAAAGGAGTGCTGCAGATGTAAAAGTGCCAAGTTCAAGAAAATGCGATTTTATCTGCGTATGTTTTTTCTTGTGACAAATCTGCGCGGAATGTGCAAAATACTCTCCCCTAAAATGTTACCGTGGCATGAGTAATGAACGCACAATTGAACATGATGTTCAAAGAAAACAGTTTTTAACAATCTGAAGATGATAAAAACTATCTGAAGATGATAGTCATACCTGTCGAAAGCGGTCGATATAAAACCAGTTTTGAACGCGGTGTCGGGTATAAATAATTTCTTTAAAACATATGCAGATCGCTCCTTCTCATTTCTCATAATGACAAATTTTAGTTTTTAAGAGTAACTAGAAAAGTTGAATGGCGAATAACTAAATTTTACTTGAAATGATAATTAAATGGACACCCTAGCTGCAAACAGGCGTTGATGTACTTCATTGGGGACATGTTGAAAATGAGTGCCTCGACCGGAACTCGAACCCGGGATCTCCTGCTTACATGGGGACGCTCTATCAATCTATGCCACCGAGGGCACAGAGGATAGTGCGCCTGCAGGGACTTATCCCTTGCACGCTCCCCGTGAGATCCACATTCCCAACATGTCTACACCACTACATTCGTAGTGCGCGTAATAGATGTTTGCCCGTCATACTCATTACTCGTGGCAGATTAATCTGCATGGTGAAACAACGCTCTGGTGGACGGTTTCCGGGTTTAAATCACCTCTGGATATGACCATGCGGTGCATTTGACCTGCGGTCGTCGCACGGTGGCGCTGGCAGCAGTCCACATACGCAGGGGTGTGTTGGTGCATGTCAGAGTACGGTGCAGCCAGTAAGTGTGCAGACGTTTTCAGACGTGCTAATGGTGACTGTGTGTTGAAACTGGCTCAAAGAACACATATTGATGACGTTATGAGGGGTAGAATACTAGGGTGACTGGATGCTGGTCAAACACAGCAGATCGTAGCACGGCAGTTCGTGTGCCAGAAAGTGTGATCTCAAGTTATTGCAACGATTCCAGCAGACAGGAAACGTGTCCAGACGCTACAGTACGGGACGTCCACAATGTACAACACCACAAGAAGACCGATATCTCAACATCAGTGCCCGCAGACGGCTACGGAGTACTGTAGGTAGCCTTGCTCAGGACCTTACCGCAGCCACTGGAACAGTTGCCTACAGGTACATGTCTACAGACGACTGAACAGATGTGGTTTATCCACCCGGAGACCTGCAAGGTGCATTCCACTGACCCCTGGTCAGTCCGTAAAGCCTGGTGTCAAGAACACAGTACATGGTCATTGGAACAGTGGTCCCAGGTTATGTTCACGGACGAGTCCAGCTATAGTACACCCCAGCATGTCTTTGACAGAGGAACTGTAACAGGTCAGGTGTATCGGGACGTCATTTTGCACCACTATGTCTGCCTTTTCAGGGGTGCAGTGGGTCCCACCTTCCTCCTGATGGATGATAACGTACGGACCTACCGAGCTGCCATCGTGGAGGAGTACCTTGAAACAGAAGATATCAGGCGAATGGAGTGGCCTGCCTGTTCTCCAGACCTAAACCCCATCGAGCACATCTGGAATGCTCTCAGTCGAATTATCGCTGCACGTCTTCCAACCCCTACGACACTTCAGGAGCTCCGACAGGCACTCATGCAAGAATGGGAGGCTATACCCCAGCAGCTGCTCGACCACCTGGTCCAGAGTACGCCAAACCGTTGTGCGGCCTGTGTACGTGTGCATGGTGATCATATCCCATAGTGATGTCGGGGTACACGCGTAGCAAACAATGGCGTTTTGTAGCACATGTGTTTCGGGACGGTTTTCTCAACTTATCACCAATACCGTGGACTTACAGACCTGTTTCGTGTGTGTTCCCTATGTGCCTGCCCTATTAGCACCAGTTTTGTGTAGTGCCACGTTGTGTGGCACCACATTCTGCAATTATTCTTCATTTATGAGCTTGAGTGTGTGTGCTGATTCTGTCTTTCGGACAACGATTTCTTTATCGATGTCTTTATACATTTCACGCTGCCATTTTAACTTGCTTCCCATCGCTTCCTATTTTTTCATTGTTAAGTGAGTTTGATGTCTGTAATCCTGAATTTTCCTCAACATTTTTTTACTTCCTTCTTTGGACCATCAACTAAAGCACCTTCCTTAAACCTACGGTCTTCTTCTGTGTCTGCACTTTTTAGAGACGCCCACTCCTCTTCAGCTGAACTGCCTACTGAGCTATTCCTTATCGCAGTACCTTTAGCCTCAGAGAAATTCCATCGTATCCCTTCCCTCCTTAGTACTACCATATCCCACTTCCTTTGGCATTGATTCCTCCTGACTTGTAAACTTCAACTTCTGGCCCTTATGCAAGCAGTTATTCGGAATGGACTCTCACTGACTGGAGAAAAATTGTCTTCGGTCATGATTCCTGCTTGGAACTCTGCCTCGATGATCAGCGAACACTGAGATTCATTGGAAGAATCCTAAGGAAATGCAATCCGAAAACAAAGGAAGTACGTTACAGTACGCTTGTTCGCCCACTGCTTGAATACTGCTCAGAAGTGTGGGATCCGTACCAGATAGGGTTGATAGAAGATATAGAGAAGATCCAACGGAGAGCAGCGCGCTTCGTTACAGGATCATATGGTAATCGCGAAAGCGTTACGGAGATGATAGATAAACTCCAGTGGAAGACTCTGCAGGAGAGACGCTCAGTAGCTCGGTACGGGCTTTTGTCAAAGTTTCGAGAACATACCTTCACCGAAGAGTCAAGCAGTATATTGCTCCCTCCTACGTATATCTCGCGAATAGACCATGAGGATAAAATCAGAGAGATTAGAGCCCACACAGAGACATACCGGCAATCCTTCTTTCCACGAACAATACGAGACGAATAGAAGGGAGAACCGATAGAGGTACTCAAGGTACCCTCCGCCACACACCGTCAGGTGGCTTGCGGAGTATGAGTATGGATGTAGATGTAGATGTAGATGTAGAACACGCTCTGGACAGTGATGGGATTGCAGCCTGACTGTCGCACGCCATACGGCCCGACAACCAGTAATGGCCGGCCGCTGTGACCGAGCGGTTCAAAGCGCTTCATCTGGAATCGCGCGACCGCTACGGTCGCAGGTTCGGATTCTGCCTCGGGCATGGATCTGTGTGATGTCCTTAAGTTAGTTAGGTTTGTTTGTTTGTTTGTTTTGTTTTTTGGGGGAAGAGACCAAACAGCGAGGTCATCGGTCTCATCGGATTAGGGAAGGACAGGGAAGGAAGTCGGCCGTGCCCTTTCAGAGGAACCATCCCAGCATTTGCCTGGAGCGATTTAGGGAAAACACGGAAAACCTAAATCAGGATGGCCGGACGCGGGATTGAACCGTCGTCCTCCCGAATGCGAGTCCAGTGTGCTAACCACTGCGCCACCTCGCTCGGTTCAGTTAGTTAGGTATAAGTAGTTCTAAGTCCTAGGGGACTGATGACCTCAGACGTTAAGTCCCACAGTGCTCAGAGCCATTTGAACCAGTAGTGATGGTCTGGGGTGCAATTTCATTTCATATCTGGATCCCTTTGGTTGTCATCCACGACATCCTAATGGCCCAGAGGAACGTCGGCAATATTCTTCACCCCGCTTTCTACCTCCCATCATGGAATGTCATACTGGGCTTACATTTCAGCAAGATAACGCCTGCCAGCACACGACAATGGTTTCTACCGCTTGTGTCTATGCCCATCACACCATACGTTGTGCAACAAGGTCCCCGAATCCATTTGAGAACGTTTGGAGCATTATGGGCAGCGCCTACATACCAGCTCCGGGTTTTGAGTATCGAATGCGCCAGTTGGACACCCAACAACTTTGCCATCGTTGCCAAGCCGAATAGCTGCTTGCATAAGAGCAGAGGTGTACCAACGCCTTACTGACCTGCTCAGTTCGTATAGCCCTTTCTCGTTAATGAATAATCAAATTTTTCTGAAATTTTAGTTATTTGTTTGTCAGTATATGTAAATCACGCCTACAGATTGCCGTCCCATTCAGATAATTCCTTTGTGGTGCGTGTGGGAATTTTAATGGCGGCACAGTACTGTACTCATCACAAAAAAATCAATTCAGAGGACGTTGCCTTCTAAATGCAATAACGAAAGTCAGTTTTTTTAACAATAGTGCCAATATTATTTAGTTGGCGACCGTGCCAGGATACCCAAGAAGCTACTCGAGCAGACTTAATTCGTTCTCGGCATTCTTTCTGCGCTGCCTGTAGGGCCCTGCAGCGGAAGCAGCCACGCCGCTCGCTGCTTAAGCCCGTGTCAGGCGGAAGGCAGACAGCACGGGCCTGTCTGCTCGGCTGACAGCGGCGTGGGTCGTAAATCTCGCGTCCAGATACGGCTGAACTGACAAGTTTACTCAGCAGATAGCGCCCAGCCTCACGACCTCCTAACAAGCCTGATCCCGCGTTACGAACCGATAGTCTCACTTCTCCCAAATATTCTACAATGTATCACATTTGGTATGCTACAAACATCAGTCGTAATAAATACACTACGTGGCCGAAAGTAACCGGGCATTCATATGTAATGCGGAATTGGTCTTTAGCTATCACGAGAGACGGACTCGCCAGTACAGAAGGGGAAATACTTCGTTGTCAGCGGAAGAAAAGCTTCGTCCATACAGCTTAGAGACTTCGAACATGTGTAACGTATTACTACCTTCACGACGTTTCTCATCGATCCGTATACGTTATCATGCATTTCTAGCTGCTTCTCTCACACAAGTAACGATAAAAATTCAGAAATTCAGGGTCGCCACCAGTCCAAGCCCTTCCTAACCATTTAGAAAAAACGGAGCTGGAAAATTATTAGTTTAATTACATTAATAATTTAATTAAAAGTATGCAAATTTCTTTAAGTAGCCAGATAAATAGCACTCCATGTCGTGCATGAAGCAACTTGATTAATTCAGTATTGAAAATCGGAGTAAATGGGTAAGATCAACACCACAGAATTTATCTTTCACGTAGATTATTTATTGCATCCAAATATTTGGTTGCACATACTAACTACACATAGCTGGTGCCTGACTAGAAATATTTAAGTAAGAATTATGTGAGAATGTAACAGAGCACAATTTAACTACAGCAAGAAGAAACACAGGAAACGGGGGTGGGAGAGAATGAAACTATCATCTCCTTTGCATTCATACCATAAAAATACCTCAGTGAGATTCGCATTGTGACTCTACGCATGCACTATTCTGGACAGAGGTTTAACCCATGCACGAGGTTGTGCGATAATTATTCAACATACTGCGTCTGCTGCTTGCAAACGGCCGAACTAGAGCACGGGGTGCATTCCGAATCAAACTGTTGTGCTGCTTTGTAGAGAGCACACGAAAGAACACATTCTTGCAGAAACTGTAGCTCATTAAACAAGCAAACTGTTAAAATAAAGCCTATTGCGGTGCCGTGGTGGACCAGAAGGGTCATTGATTACCAAACACGTGGCACAAAATCGACACACAAAGACGAAAGCAGCTTCCACAAAATATAAGATTAAAAATCATTAAAAATCATACTCGCTTTGACGCAGTATTACACTCGTATACGGTTCAAGTGATCCAGCCACCTTTTCCTAATCAGATTTACTGTTTTAAATTCTACTTCATCTTTGTTCAAAATGAACAAAGTAACTCCCGCACTTTTAACTCAAACACCCAAAAATCGCCTATTTAAAGCGGCACTTTCGAGAAAAATAACTCGCTTCACACACTTCAGTTAAGCTGAAGTTCTTCCGTATTTCACCAGTTAGACATAACGAAGTCCTAACTCAACCTGCTTCCTATCACCCGCCGGCCGCGGTGGTCTGGCGGTTCTAGGCGCTCAGTCCGGAGCCGCGCGACTGCTGCGGTCGCAGGTTCGAATCCTGCCTCGGGCATGGATGTGTGTGATGTCCTTAGGTTAGTTAGGTTTAAATAGTTCTAAGTTCTAGGGGACTGATGACCGTAGATGTTAAGTCCCATAGTGCTCAGAGCCATTTGAACCATTTTTCCTATCACCCGAAACCTCGTTAAGAGCTACGGTCCGTACCCACCAAGCGTTCACCGAAGAGTGCCCCTTTCTGTTTCGAGATTACCTAGCTCCCCGTGCAGCGGAAGCTACCAGAGGGGTAGCCCTCCGTCACCAACCTCACACACAAAAACAGCCTTCGACTGAAGGGTAAACCTCTCTGTTCAGGTATTGGAAACCTAAGTTGGTCATCCTGTGCTCTCCTTCGAACGAGAAGCAACATAATCTGCTCCCAGCAGACGATGACCCAACTCAGCGTTTCCCACAAAACAAAACCGAAACCCCACAGTAAGACACACATATAATGTTCAGTAGGCCTAATTTGAGTGCTCAGTCTTTCTGGAAGAGTTCACGAATTGAGCTAAAATCAGGTAGTAAAATGAATAAGTTGCACCGAATTCGACAAGCGTCTTATGAAACGACTTCACAGAGACGTTTCACATGGACTAGCCATTGGACATCATCTAGCTAATAGATGAATGAGGGTTATTTCAAATTGTCTAAAGCTGTCCAAGTCGATCGTTGGCTATATTATTTTGAAATACGAAGGAATAACCACAGCTAAAACAAAACCGAGCATGCCTCAAGCACTGACGGACAGGGACTGTGGAGGGTGTTGTAAAAAATTGCAAGAAATCACAGAAAGGGAGAAAGGACTCATTCGAGAGTTCCTAAGTACTACCAGCATTCCAGCTAATGCACTGAGCATGAGTACTTAGTTATTTTTAACAGCTTCTCCACTCTTCAGCAGTTGCTCTGTACTCCCGCTAGCCAGCTTTGACGCTCATAGCAGTCTTCCTCTTCAAAATGGTTCAAATGGCTCTGAGCATTATGGGACTTAACATCTGAGGCCATCAGTCCTCTAGAACTTAGAACAACAAAAACGTGACTAACCTAAGGACGCCACATACATCCATGCCCGAGGCAGGATTTGAACCTGCGACTGTAGTAGTCGCGTGGTTCCAGACTGTAGCGCCTAGAACCTCTCGGCCACCGCGGCCGGCCTCTTCCTCCTCCAGATCTCGCTTCCTCGCCATTGCAATTATTCCCGCTCTCCATGTTGGCCGTCGACACTTCGCTCTTCCAGGATTCCTATTCGCCATCGTCCTTGTTCCGTTCGCCGTTCAAAATGTTCAAATGTGTGTGAAATCTTATGGGACAACTGCTAAGGTCATCAGTCCCTAAGCTTACACACTACTTAACCTAAATTATCCTAAGGACAAACACACACACCCATTCCCGAGTATAACAACCCTACCACAACATAAATTAATTTTGATTGTGGTGTTGCTCACGCTGCTAAATAATGCATTTTCGGGCAACAACAAAGTTATATTATGTGGCAGGTGTCATTATAGCACATTTAGTAAAGTCATTTCATGAAATAATGGATAAACTAGGCACTCATCTTTTCGTGTTTCCCACGCTGGTCTCGTTGTGAATTCATGGCTCAATAGTCGAAAATCTAGGTAGTGATGATTCCAAGCTCGGATGCAAAGAGGCCTAGGTGTTATTCTGCGATATTCAAAAGTTTTATAGATGTGTTTCATAAACCATTCTTGAAGACTAAACTTTTGCTAGTTAGCACAATGGTGATGTAAAAAAGTAATCAGCACTCCGAATTTAAGTTACTCTTCTTTTTTATTACTTTTGTTGCAGTATCACGTTACATACAAAACATCACAATATAAAACATACTTGAAAATATCTTCCTCACTGTTAAAGTTCACATTTTATAAGCTGACAACAATTTGCGTCTTTTCAACAAGACGACCGAGACTTGACTTTCTCAAGGTCCAACTCTCTAATAACGTAATAACCACTTACGCGTGCAAAAATTAGAGTTACAAGTACGTCAAAGATCATAGTGACAAAAGAAAGAATACACATAAGAATAATATCATTGCAATATAAACATATCGATGTATCAAAGTACCTCTACATTAATGAAATCAAATCTGAACGTTGCCTCAGAAATATGTTAACTACTTTAGAGAAACACAGTAGAATATTATTGGTATCGAGAGGTTCAGTTGAGGTGCCGTAATGGTTAGGTAATTCAAGTACCATTCCATGAGGGAGGACTCGAACTTCCGACAGGACCAGCCGCGCAGTCCATGACTGCAGCGCCTGAGACCGTTCGGCTAATCCCGCGCGGCCGTTCGCCGTACATGGCCTCACCACTGAAGAGCTCTACTCTCAGCTCTTCTAAATGAATGGTTGTGTCATGTCCATTATCTCCCTAATTTCTTCATCCCTTCTGTCCTGTGTCCTGGATAACCTGGCTGCCTTCCTTATTCCATCTATCTCTGCTCCCCGTACCCTGCATCTCTGCCGCTGCCCCAGGGTCCATCCTTCTGCACCGTATGTTAGTATAACTTCAACTACTGTCTGCAGAATTCTCTTCTTCGTTCATTTCGATATTGCCCGTCTCCACATAACTCCTTTATCATTTTAATCGCTCCTCTTGCCTGCTCCATCCTGCGTTCCACACCTGCTTCACAGCTTCCCGAGGAACGGATAATCGATCCTACGTAAGTTTACAGCTTCGATAGTTTCTTGCAGCAGTAATATATCGCTTCCATCTCCTCTCACTACTAGGTATTCTGTTTTGCTGATATTCATTCTAAGCCCACTTCCTTCAACTCCTTCCATTGATTTCTTTATCATAAATTTGCCAGAGCACTGAAAGACCTAAGTTTAAACAAGACCCCGGAGTAGACAACATTCCAGTAGAACTACTTACAGCCTTGGGAGAGCCAGAACATCAACAAACGCAAAAGAGTGTTCCTGGAACCACTCTGTAGAAATTCCGGATGTGTGGGGTGTCACATTGTCCTGCTTCAATGTTACACTTACTGCCAAATGCATTGAGGTTGACGGACATCATTTTGAGCATTTATTGCATTAATGTGGTATTTACAGGTAATCACGCTGTAACAGCATGCGTTCTCAGAAATGATAATTTCACAAAGGTACATGTATCACATTGGAACAACCGAAATAAAATGTTCAAACGTACCTACGTTCTGTATTTTAATTTAAAAAACCTACATGTTACCAACTGTTGGTCTAAGATTGTGAGCCGTATGTTTTGTGACTATTACAGCGCCATCTATCACAAAGCGAAAAAAGTGGTCCAACTAAAACATTCATATTTCTTTACGAACTACACGAATATGTAATAAAAATTGGCCCGGTCACGATCAATGGACCACCCTGTATACAGGGATGACCTGCACTTTGTTCTACTCATTCGAAACTTCGAGCTGTGCGAGATATTCACGATAAATGCAGACTTACAAGAGGAGGCCGCCAATTGTGAAATTCAGATTCAATTCATACTGCGTATAATAAAAGCTCATGGCTAGAGGTGTAATGTGGCAAAGCACCAAGATGCACTTCTCAGCCGTTGTCGAGAAAATCGAGTTAGAAGAAACAGTTGCGGTGAAATACTCTCTACGATTAATAATTATCGACAGCGTCGTGGCGCAGCGGTAAGCGCTCGGGTTCGTAATAAGAAGGTCGCCGGATCGAATCTCGCGCAATGCAATTTTTTTTTTTTTAGTATTTGTTTTTTGTTATTCAAATGTGTCTATACACACACACACACACACACACACATATATATATATATATATATATATATATATATATATATATATATATATATATATATATATAATTCCCGGCAATCAGTTGCAACAATTATGCATATAATAAGTTGTTGAAAGTCGTTTATCGTGGAAAAACTGGCGACTTCGAACATCATTATGTTTTCCGCAAACAAAGTTGTATTTCACAAATGTTATTGATTGTCTTCATAATGTTAACCACGTATAGTTAACGGAAGACGTAGAAACGATATTCCGAAACGAATACGTATAGCGTAAGTCAAACGTTCGAATTAGAATAGAAACCCCACGAACACAAATTTGCTGTGGCAGGTATGAAATATAAGCTCCGTTACTCGCTCGTTACACTTGAAGAACAGATGTTGAATGGGCCGAAACGAGCCGCCGCATAAAAGCGTACTTGCCTGCTAACTTCGAAAGAAGGTAGATGCGGTCCCTAGTGCAACTTATAGCATCGTCGAGAAAATCAGTGCGGACGTGAGAGCTTTGGTACACCCTGTTAAACAAACGGAAAAATGGAGGCGGTACAATTGGAGAGCGATCCGCCTTCACCAAAACGCATAAGCAATTCATTAATAGTTTATATATATTTGAATTACAAAAAACTAATAATAAAAAAAAATGTTGCCTGGCGCGAGATTCGATCCGGCGACCGGCCTTCCGATTACAAACCCGAGCTCTTACCGCTGCGCCACGACGCTGTATAAAACTATTAACCGTAGAGAGTATTTCACCGCAACGGTTTCTTTTAACTGTCGATTTTCTCGACAACGGCTGAGAAGTGCATCTTGGTGCTTTGCCACATTACACCTCTGGCCATGAGTTTTTATTATGCGCAGTAAGAATCGAATCTGAATTTCACAATTGGCGGCCTCCCCTTGTTAGTAACGGCCCAGTGCCGTAGGATACTCTCCGTAAAACCGATCTGGGACTCCATCCGGACCTGGCGATTTAATTCCCTTCAACTCTTTCAGTTTTTTCTCTACGCTAGGGGTGCTTAGTACTATATCATCCGTATGGGACTCGATGTGATGGCCAAATGACACTATATTTGTACGAAGCTCGTACGTGAACGATTTCTTACACGCGGAATTTGAAACTTCGCTTTGTTATATTGAACTGCCACACTAGACTGCTCATTGAATGACTGGATAGAAGCTTCAGACCCGGTTAGCGACCTTATGTGAGACCAGAATTTTCTCGGGTTCTCTGCCAGGTCTTTTGCTAAGGTATGACGGTAGTAGTTGTTGTGTGCTTCGCGTGTCGATCTTTTTTACAGACGCACGAATTTCTACTAACTTTTGCCTGTCGTCATTTGCGTTTTCTCCATAGAACCGAAAGTGCACCAGCCTTTCCTTCCTCAGCATTTTCCGAGTTTCGTTGTTAGTCCGTGGCATATCGTTTCCGGCCTTAATCCACTTACTCGACACATGCTTCCCCAGAGTACGATTTACTGACTATTTAAACTCTGCCCTTAATTCCCCTGCGTCCATTATACTGGAATTGTGACTTCATTGTCTACCTGCGTATCTGCTCCTTTGTCTCTAGCAGAAATTCTAGCGTTCTTGACGTATTACATTTGGTAACCGTAGTCACTGTGATGACATAATGGTCACTAATTCCTGTCTGACACCTTCGATAAGGTCAGATCTATTTGTAGCTACAACACTCCGTGCTCTGCGCTCGCTGATTGTACACCGCATCCTATACTCGTCCATCGCGGCGTTCGGGGTCACAGCATAAAGTTATCACATCTGATGATGGACATGCAGAGTCCGAAACCGGACCCGGTTTAAGCACTGGAAAACAAAAAGAACCTTGCAACAGAAGCGGTATTTTCAACCTCTGCTGAAGCTACAACGTCTAAAATATTTCCACTGCGCGTGGGCTGTCGAACTAGCTGCTCAGGACAGTTTTCGAAAAACGTGTTCAAAAGTACTTGGCAAGGCTGTCTGCGGTACCCCCAGTAATGAATCCATAAACGTCCCGGTCTACAATCGGTGGGTTAAAATCGCCTCCAACTAATAGTGCATTATCTAGCTATTTCTGCGCTACTGACCATAGACTATCTTAAAATGAATCTAAACAGTTGGCAGGTAAAAACATCCAAGAATTAAGATTGAACCTTGATCTGTTAGACGCGACCAGATAAAATCTCTCTCACACTCATATTCGACCTCAATGGAGGCAATATTTTTGTCTATTGCGTCTAATCTGTCTATGTACGTTCCAGGAATCGCTAAATGTCTCAGAGCTTTCTAGTTCGGATTTCAGCCAATTCTCTGTTCAGAGAATAATTTGAGTGCTCAAATGGTTCAAATGGCTCAGAGCACTATGGGACTTAACATCTGAGGCCATCAGTCCCCAGACTTAAAACTACTTAAACCTAACTAACCTATCACACACATTCATGCCCGAGGCAGGATTCGAACCTGCGACGGTAGCTGCAGCGCGGTTCCGGACTGAAGGGCCTAAAACCACTCGGCCACAAAGGCCGGCTAAATTGAGTGCGAGATATTTACTGCGGTGCAGTAAATTCGAGAACTTTGTTATGAATACTTCGACAGTTTACTGATAAAGTTTTGACAGTCTAAGTGTCTTTACTCTGAACGTGGTCTGACTTTCCCTGCTGCGTACTGTGTGGCGAGTGTTCACGTGAGTACCTCGAACTGCCGCCTACCTTCAAAACACCCCACTTGCACTCCGCAAGTACTTTGCTACCCGAGTAACTGCTTCCTTTGCTTAGTGCACCACTGACCTGTCCAGGGGAGCACTACAAATCCCCACCTGATCACTCAGGTCCACAAATCTGCAGCCAAGACCGTCACAGAGTTCGCAAAGCCTTTGGTTGAGACCTTCCACTCGGCTCCAAACCAAAGGACCCCGGGAACAATGCTGCAAACTGCTAGCTCCGCATGCACCGTGTACACGAGGCCAGCAGCATTTATTACCAAAGCCGCCTGTATGAGCTGAGCATGGCCTCAGAACACCTGGAACTAGCATCTTTGGTGCCAACGTGAGCTACAACTGCACCTTGCACGCTCGATAGACGCAGGCTGGGCCACCTCCTCATCTCGGATGTGGCCGCCGGGTAGACATACTGAGTGCACATTGGCTGTCTTTCCAGCCCTGAACGCTGGCTTGCTGAGGAGCTCCGTAACGCACCTAATTTTGAGGCGCCGGGTAACTAACAAACCCCTGCCCTCTTGTGCCCGCTAGGGCCCTGTTGAGGCCACCTGTCCATACAAAGGGTAACAGGGCGAGGCAAGAAAACTGGTTTCTACATTGCCCCTCCCTTCGAGTGACGCAAACGTGGTACCATCTACTTGTGTGGGCGGATCCACTACGTCGAGTACACTAGGATGGGCCACGGTAGCAGAGCCCGTGGGCGAAACAGGCGACACTTGCGGTGCTCAATGTGATGCGCCAGATTCTGCAGTACCACTACATGCCAATGCAGAGGACTGAACACGCCTGACCACGGCCAAAAGCGCATTCAGCTGCTCGAAAGTTGCTGCCAGCTCCTCCTGCGTCTGCACACAGCAAACATCCTACCCATCCTAGTAACTCAAGAATCTATGCATGTATGTACATTCCACATCTATACCAATGGACCGATTTCAACTAAATTCGATATACGTACCACACCCATAATTTATTCATCCAGCGTTTGAGAATGATAGCACTTACAGACCTGCAATGAACATTACGCGTAATTTGAAACATCTACGAAACTTTTTTTTCACATACAACCCCCACAAAATGATGAAAGGAGAAAAGTTTCTCTTACTACATTTCGCCGTTCACACAGTAAAACTACGACATGGAGCATGAATTTTTAATTTATTTCTTCTGTACTACTATTTGTATTCACGACACTTTTTGCAGACAGTATTCGCATATACCACTGAATGTACCAGCAAAATTATATCATTGTCCGACAGATAGTTTGGGAGATACCATGTCACAAACATTGAGCTTAAAATGAAACTGCAGGGCGAAAATTGCTGGAGGTGCAGTTCAAATTTGTACAAATACGTGTGAAATATCTTAAATGCGGGCAAAGCTACGGGTAAAAACCTCATCCTAAGGCCCTGCATGTAATGGTATCAAATTTGGAAACATATTTGTTACAATCTGAAAAGAAATACTGCATGGTAAGAAGTACCAGCCTCCTACTGGTCGCAGGTTCGAATCCTGCCTCGGACGTGGATTTATGTGATGTCCTTAAGTTAGTTAGGTTTAAGCAGTTCTAAGTTCTAGGGGACTGATGACCTCAGAAGCTAAGTCCCATAGTGCTCCCATTTGAACCATTTTGAACCTCCTACTGGGGCGAGGGTGATAACGTGGAGAGATATGGCGGGAGAAGGAGAGAGAGGGAAGGAGGACACAGACACAGAGAGGGCGGAGGAGGAGTTGGATAGATAGAGGGGGGGGGGGGGGAATGGACAGAAAGAGACTAGAGGAGGAGATGGAAAGGATAGGGGAGGGGTTTTACAGGGCCAGGGGTTGGGGTGGGGGGAAGATATGGGCGGATAGAGGGGTGAGGAGGAGATGAGCAGAGAGAGAGGGGAGAAGATTGATGGGGAGAGGGGTAGGAGAAGATGGGCGTTAGAGGAGGAGATAGATAGAGAAGAAAAAGGGGAGGTGCTGTGCTGCACAGAGTGACGGGGGGGGGGGGGGGGGGAGAGATGGACAGAGAGAGTGGAGGAGGAACAGAGAGTCGGGAGAAGATGTACAGAGAGATAAGGTAGGAGGAGATGAATAGCAAGTGGGCAGAGGAGGAAATGGACATGAAGAGCCGACACTAGAAGGTGGTCAGGGATTGGGGGTTGGAGGAGTAGGACAGAGAAAGTGGGTGGAAGAGATGATTAAGTGAGGTTGAAGAAGGAGATTGAGTCAGAAATTGAGAAGAAGGGGATGGACTAATAGAAGACTGGAAAAAATATATACCCAGGTAACGCTTTGTACTGAACTAGTTGACTACAAAAGCGAAGCAGAAAGCCACATATGCAACTTTCTACCCTCTTGAGGTGTGCCCAGTGGGTTAACCGCGCGGTCTCAGGCACCTTGCCACGGTTTGCGCTGCTCCACCCGCCGGAGGTTCGAATCCTCCCTCGGGCTCAGATGTGTATGCTGTCCTCAGCGTAAGTTAGTTTAAGTTAGATTAAGCAGTGTAAGCCGAGGGACCGATGACCTCAGCAGTTTGGTCATATAGGAACTTATCACAAATTTCCAATTTTCTTGAGATGTTGCCAATGGAGCCTTATGAGCTGTGTAGCTTCAGGAGAAGGACTATTCTTTTGACTGCCTGATACTGTTTTTCACAATTACAGAAACTTGAAATTACTCCTCTTAAACAGAAAAACACGCACGAAATTTAAGAAATACGTGTATTATTGACAGGGGGAGACAAGCACGTTGTGATCACGGATTTACTTCAAACTTTGTACACCTTCAGTAGATCATTAAAACAACATAACGTGTAAGTAGTAAGTTGCAGTACTCTGGCAAATCCGAGAAAAGCGGAAGAGAACTTTCACGCGCCTGTTATGTAACTGATGGTTCTGTGCGAAGGTGCTGGTCGTAAGGAGTCATTGTGGTCAAGTGATTAGCGTGTTCGGTCAGAGGGTTGTCTGCCCTCTGTAATAAAAACTGAGTAAATGGGTCAACGATATACCTGAACGGGTCTCATGGGCCGTCCGCCCCGAACAAACCCAACGAACAAAAGGAGATTTAAAAAAATTGATTAGCTTTCGTGCTATGCGAGAGGGTCGCAGACGAGGTGGTGGTTCGAGTTACGCTAATACTGACCTTTTTAATCTATATTTTCTTTCACCACTGGACACATTAATTAATTTGTGTGATACGTGGGAGGTAATGTAATGAAAAAAACCTCTTGCATTTTCATGAACTTGTAGTAAGTTTTATATGTCATTTGCTTATATATACTATTTGCAATTGAATTTTCAAGGACGAGGGACAGACTTGGAAAGCCCAAATCAAACTTCGACATATCATGATGCGAATGACGTTATTCACACTCAGTAATATAATAAGTCACAGTGTTTCGGACCACAGAGTAATGTGTAGCTGCCGCCCGGTTGGTGGAGCGGTCTAACGCATGGCTTTCCGGGCAGGAAGGAGCGCCTGGTCCCCGGCACGGATCCGCCCGGCGGATTTGTGTCGAGGTCCGGTGAACCGGCTAGTCTGTGGATGGTTTTTAGGCGGTTTTCCATCTGCCTCGGCGAATGCGCGCTGGTTCCCCTTACTCCGCCTCAGTTACACTACGCCGGCGATTGCTGCGCAAACAAGTTCTCCACGAACGCGTACACCACCATTACTCTACCAAGCAAACATAGGGGTTACACTCGTCTGATCTGAGACGTTCCCTGGGGGGGGTCCACCGGGGGCCGAACCGCACAATAACCCTGGGTTCGGTGCGGGGCGGCGGAGGGGTGAA
Organism: Schistocerca americana; assembly: GCF_021461395.2. Lineage (NCBI taxonomy): Eukaryota > Metazoa > Arthropoda > Insecta > Orthoptera > Acrididae > Schistocerca > Schistocerca americana. The sequence continues at coordinate 141,843,292 of NC_060128.1, read as the reverse complement.
GTGGACTGCGGTAGTCGTCATGGGGTTGTGGACCACTGCGGCTGCGGCGGGGACGGAGCCTCTCCGTCGTTTCTAGGTCTCCGGTTAACATACAATACAATGTGCAGTTACTCGCCAAGTTAAATAAATGTAAATGTCGTGTGACTAGGGCCTCCCGTCGGGCAGACCGTTGGCCGAGTGCGTCATTCGGTGTGACGCCACTTCGGCGACTTGCGCGTCGATGGGGATGAAGTAATGATGATTAGGACAACACAACACCCAGTCCCTAAGCGAAGAAAATCTCCGATCCAGCCGGGAATCGAACCCGGGTCCTCAGGACTGACATTCTGTCGCGCTGACTACTTTTTTTTTCAGCTACCGGTGAGCTCTCGACAGCAGATGTTGCAGGATGGTATTTGTCATTTAGAAATAGAAAACAAATTGGAACTTCATGCAAATACACGTGTTTTTTCCATTACATTACTTCTCAAATGTCATATAAATTAAATAATATGACCAGTGATGATAAAAATAGAGTGATAATTAAGTTAGACCGGGAGTCGAACCGTCGCTTCATATACGTCAGTATTACAAACTCGAACGCTAATCACTTTTTTTCATTTTGTTCGTTATTGTTCGTTGTATTTGGTCGTAGCGGACGTCACATAACGTCCGTTTCAGGTCGTTGGTGATCCCTTCAGTCAGTTTTTTAGTAAAGAGACAAGTCAGCTCTTTCTTTTTTTTTCATCTCATTTTGTTCGTTATTGTTTGTTACATTTGTTCGGGGCGGACATCCCCTGACGCCCGTTGAAGTTCATTATTGATCCATTCACTCAGTTTTTTTATTACAGAGGGCAGCTAACCCTCCGACCGAACACGCTGAGCTACCGTGCCAGCATGTCTGGCATCTACGTATAGTTAAATAAGCCACATAATAGGCGCATGAAATTTCTTGAGATTTCCTTCCACATTTTAATGCCTTACTAAAGAGCAGTTGAATGGAATGGGCAGTGTCTTGAAATGAGGGTATAAGATGAACATCAACAAAAGCAAACAAGGATAATGGAATGTAGTCAAATTAAATCGGGTGATGCTGAGGGAATTAGATTAGGAAATGAGACACTTAAAGTAGTAAAGGAGTTTTGCTATTTAGGGAGTAAAATAACTGATGATGGTCGAAGTAGAGAGGATATAAAATGTAGACTGGCAATGGCAAGGAAATCGTTTCTGAAGAAGAGAAATTTGTTAACATCGAGTATAGATTTAAGTATCAGGAAGTCGTTTCTGAAAATATTTGTATGGAGTGTAGCCATGTATGGAAGTGAAACATGGACGATAACTAGTTTGGAAAAGAAGAGAATAGAAGCTTTCGAAATGTGGTGCTACAGAAGAATGCTGAAGATGAGGTGGGTAGATCACGTAACTAATGAGGAGGTATTGAATAGGATTGGGGAGAAGAGAAGTTTGTGGCACAACTTGACTAGACGAAGGAATCGGTTGGTAGGACATGTTTTGAGGCATCAAGGGATCACAAATTTAGCATTGGAGGGCAGCGTGGAGGGTAAAAATCGTAGAGGGAGACCAAGAGATGAATACAGTAAGCAGATTCAGAAGGATGTAGGTTGCAGTAGGTACTGGGAGATGAAGAAGCTTGCGCAGGATAGAGTAGCATGGAGAGCTGCATCAAACCAGTCTCAGGACTGAAGACCACAACAACCACAACAACAACAACTAAAGACGTGCAAAGTGTGAAGAAAATCTGATATCCAAACGTCGTGACCTCCCCTTCTAACAATAAGAAATGGTTTCAAATGGCTCTGAGCATTATGGGACTTAACTTTTGAGGTCATCAGTCGCCTAACTTAGAACTTCTTAAATCTAACTAACCTAAGGACATCACACACATCCATGCCCGAGGCAGGATTCGAACCTGCGACCGTAGTGGCCACGCGGCTCCAGACTGTAGCGCCTAGAACTTAGAACTACTTAAACCTAACTAACCTAAGGATACTACACACATCCATACCCGAGGCAGGATTCGAACGTGCGACCATAGCTGTCACGCTGTCCCGGACTGAAGCGCCTAGAACCGCTCGGCCACGACGGCCGGCTTCCTAACAATATGAGAAACTAAAGACGTAACTGGACGTGTGTACCACGTGACAGGTAGAGCCTCACTGATCAGCTTACTAGGCGAAAACGAAGGGTTCCCGGCTCTTCAAAACAAACAAATGGATAACTAGTGTTCTACAAAATGTCTGAATTTACAGAATGAGATTTTCACTCTGCAGCGGAGTGTGCGCTGTTATGAAACCTGGCAGATTAAAACTGTATGCCGGACCGATATTCGAACTCGGGACCTTTGCCTTTCGCGGGCAAGTGCTCTACCAACTGAGTTACCCAAGCACGACTGCGAAACTTGCAGGAGAGCTTCTGTAAAGTTTGGAACGTAGGAGACGAGGTACTGGCAGAAGTAAGGCTGTGAGGGCGGGGCGTGAGTCATGCTTAGGTAGCTCAGTTGGTAGAGCACTTGCCCGCGAACGGCAAAGGTCCCGAGTTCGAATCTCGGTCCGGCACACAGTTTTAATCTGCCAGGAAGATTCATGTCTGAATTTTCAGTATAAGTAGACTGTTTAGGTTTTATGTTGGTAACGCCACGTAGAGCTCTGTATGAATATCGCTGACTGTGCTGTGTGCAGTCTGTGGCTGATTTGCATTGTTGGAATATTTGCTATTGTAGTGTTGGGCAGATGGATGTGAACAGCGCATACCGTTGCGCAGTCGGAGGTGAGCCGCCGGCAGTGGTGGATGTGGGGAGAGAGAAGCCAGAGTTTAGAGATGTTAATATGAGCGGACGATCTGGACGTGTGTCCGTCAGAAAAAGGAGGTGAGGCGCCAGCAGTGGTGGATGTGGGGAGAGAGAAGCGAGAGTTTAGAGATGTTAATAAGAGCGGACGATCTGGACGTGTGTCCAAGCCAGAGTTTAGAGATGTTAATATGAGCGGACGATCTGGACGTGTGTCCGTCAGAAAAAGGAGGTGAGGCGCCAGCAGTGGTGGATGTGGGGAGAGAGAAGCGAGAGTTTAGAGATGTTAATAAGAGCGGACGATCTGGACGTGTGTCCGTCAGAAAAAGGAAATTTGTCAAACTGGATGTCACAACTTTTGAACACTATTAACGTAAATACATTGTTTGTTCTCTATCAAAATATTTCATTTGCTAAGTATGCCTATCAGTAGTTAGTGCCTTCAGTAGTTAGAATCTTTTATTTAGCTGGCAGTATTGCCGCTCGCTGTATTTCAGTAGTTCGAGTAACGAAGATTTTTGTGAAGTAAGTGATTCATGAAAGGTATAGGTTATTGTTAGCCGGGGCCATTCTTTTGTAGGGAGTATTGAAAGTCAGATTGCGTTGCGCTAAAAAAAAATGTGTGTCAATTTACTGTTGTTCAGAATAAGTAAACATAGAAATGTCCGAGTACGTTCAGTTTTGCTCAGCTCTTTGAATGTCAAAAACGTAAGAGGTGTACCAGCACAGTCATTCTTAATTTTTCTAAGGGGATGTTTAATAACACTTAGTTACAAAACGAGAGATATCAGTGAAAGTCGCCAAAAACTTTATCTTAATCTACACATGGTCTGAATGTGGGCTCGTCTTTCATCAGTCTCTAGCAACTCGCCAGTGGAAGAACACATTGTCGACATAGGTATGCTGCAACAACATGCATCCTTTGGCCATCGCAGTTGTCGGTCGTTGCAGCTATCAGCTGTTTCTTCGAACAGGCGCTCTATCGTAACTGGTGGATTAGCGCCTCAGAGCAGACTGCTTGAGGACTAGTTTACGCAATCATTACGCAATAAAGGGTTTAGTGTAGCGTGTCAGCCTAAGAGCAAATAACCCGTTGCGTCACCGGTAGAGACACGGCAAATCCCCGCATAGTACCGCTGACCTCGTACACTTTCATCACCTCCTCCTAATATCTGAGGTGTAATTTGAGATAACCTCTGGCAAACTCCTCGCAATGGAAGCAGGTCACGTTCGGTATCGTGGTTATTATTTTAAAAAAATGGCTCTGAGCACTGTGGGACTTAACATCTGAGGTCATCAGTCCCCTAGAATTCAGAACTACTTAAACCTAACTAACCTAAGGACATCACACACATCCATGCCCGAGGCAGGATTCGAACCTGCGACCGTAGCAGTCACGCGGTTCCCGACTGAAGCGCCTAGAACCGCTCGGCCGGTTTATTATTCAGCCCACATCTGTCACGACATGTCTGCTACTTCCTCTTCCTTTGCACAGGGAGTTAAAACTTTTACGACTATTTATTGGCGACCGGAAATGCACTTGGATTACACCATCATCAGATAGAGATTCGGAAATAAGACACTCGACTGCAAATCGTATCCCAGAGCAGAGCAGAGTCTGAGACTCATATGGAAGAATCAGTGCGGAAAAAAGTGGATATGAAATATCAAGGAATGACGAGACACATTCGTAGTTCGCTGAATATGTGGATACTGCCCCAAGGAACACTACAGTACGCCTCTCAGTTGAAGAGGAGCGGACATCTCTAAAAAGAGCAATCGCAGATGTTGGAAAGACAGACATAGCTACTAGGAAGCTAACTGCAATGAACCCTTGATTAACAGATGAAATGCATCCAACGAGCGACGGAGAAAGGAAGTACAGAAATGATCAGGGAAAGACAGGAATACAGTAATGTCAATCACTCACCATTGAAATAAACATGAAGTGCAGGGATGAAAAGGCGAAATGGCTGCAAAGGAAAATGGGAGGAAATAGAAAAAGAAGTGACGATCGGATGGATTGACTCAGCGTATGGAAAAGACAAAACAACTTTCAGTGAAATTAAAAGCAAGCGCCGCAATATTAAATGTGCACTGGAAATTCCACTACTGAATGCAGAGGACGGAGCGGATAGGTGGAAAGAGTACACTGAAGGCCTGTATGGGGGGGGGGGGGGGGGGGGCGGGGCGGAAGACACGTCTGATGACGTCATAGAAGAAGGTGAGAGTCGATGTGGAAAAGGTAGGCTCAAATGGTTGAAATGGCTCTGAGCACTATGGGGCTTAACATCTGAGGTCATCAGTCCGCTAGAACTTAGAACTACGTAAACCTAACTAACCTAAGGTCATCAAACAAATCCATGTCCGAGGCAGGAATCGAACCTGCGACCGTAGCGGTCGCGCGGTTCCGGACTGAAGCGCCTAGAATCGCTCGGCCACAGCGGCCGGCGGAAAAAGTAGGGCATCCGCTAAAGGATTCAGAACCGGGGGAGGCGGGGGGTGGTATCCGAACGCCTGTTCAAGTTGGTGATAGAATATATGAGACTGGTGGCGTACCATCAGTAACTGCAGTAGTTAAAGCCCAAATAAATATTGTTGCAGAGGGAGAAACGATATAATCACCTACGTAGCTGCAGTATTATTCTCAACTTACGCAAATTTTTTGTTAAACACAGACTGTTAATTATGATTTGAATAAATTTTACGGCAGTGGAAACACGATATTTTACCAGGCAGCCATTTACTCATAAGCAAGCCTAACCCTCGTATTATTATTTATTATAATTGGGTTTGTCGTGTGTATTTAATGAAAACTTTTCTGCAAAAATATATTACCTTTTCCTGACAGCAAAAATTCTTAAAATATTTTTTTTCCTGTTATCTTATGGCTGAAGCCCTAAAATCATGTGATTAATTACATTTCACGTAATGGCTGCCAATGCACCATTACGACAGAAGAATGGCAGATGCCAAATGATAAACCTCGGATTCTAGCGATAATTAATTGTTTCCTCTTAATTACACTCACATGAAGGGAGAGGTACGAAATGAGATTACAAGGACAAATACTTTTCACACATATATTCTGAGAAAACTTACGTACAAGTAAGAGAATCATGCGTTCAGAAGCTTCCTCGTACCAAAGCGTGTAGTAGGTTCGACAGCTAACACCAGATTGATCATTTTATTCATCCAAATCATCATCACACAATTGTATGGAAATTCCATGATACGACAGATTCATAGTTTTTGTTAGTCTTCATAATTGTTACAGAGGAATATATTTATTACTAATATTTTTATGTTCAAAACGCACGTTTACATGCATAAACAACCATGATCTTGTTGTTATTGGCATAGTTCCCTTGCGGTTATCGCAACATTTTACTACTGAAATTGAAAGAAAAACAGACCTCGGTCACTATTTTTAGCAAATTAACCTGTTTTCAACATTGCTAGGAGTGTCTTCCTCAGAATTTAAGTTAGTCCGTTTTGCAACTTGCACCACGCAAGTAACGAGCAGCCCTTAGTGGCTCGTCATCACAGTTTTCTTTATCTTTAATATCTTTGTGACTAATGCCCTTTTTGGCATATTTATTATTTTATAAATGACATAAGTACTGCCAGTCCTTCACGATGTTTCCGTACTTATACCCTATCATACGTCATAATTCTGTGACCATGTTATAGAATATAGACCATTCTTTGATTTAAATTCTGTGGAAGACACTCCTAGCAGTGTTGAAACCAGATTAATTTGTTTAAAATAGTGACCGAGAGCTGTTTTTCTTTCAGTTGTAACTATTCACGGTCTCTGAACGTGCAGCCACGTACAATATTTTACTACTGTCTTCAGAAAGCCTTCCACGAGACGATACAATTTGGAGTACAGCATTGTGTGGTTGTAAATCATGTACTGTACGGAAACCGGAACAGAAGAGAATCGAAGCGTTTGAGTTGGGGTGGACTGACTGTAACCGGTTCGAGAAAATCACTATTTCCCTGTCGGTGGACTTCCTTTTTCCCTTGGGACAGGGATTTTAGCATAATCAAAAGAGAACTTAGAGAGCACGACAGGTTCTTTACGATACACAAACCATCAAAGGTCAAAAATTTGTTGTGGCTGAAATCGATAATTCCTACTAGTATAGCCCCTGTTGAACGCTTTTATTAAGAGAAAGGCAACGTCTGCTGTAAGAACTCTGGAACCGTGCTAAAAGGACATCAGTAATCGAAGCTTAAACTTTTTTACGTGTACAATTTTTACCTTTTCACACTGTGAAACGAACTATGGTATTCACACCAGTATTAAGCATTGCTGATATTTTTTCTGGAAAAAAGAGAGAATGATTTAAGCGTAATTACGTTGTCATTAGTTTTCTCGAAACTAGACTGGAATTGCTAAGGCGCTTTTAGCATTTGGGGAGTCATACAATACAACAGAAGAAAGTCACATCGCCGGAAAACACGGCTGTATATGACGTCAGAGTCTCAGACATTGACTGTAAACCACGGTCAAAGACGGACAGCATTAAAAGTGTTTGAAGACACGCAAGTACACTCATTACTTGTGTAACTGTTCAATTTCCTTTAGAACATCATGGTGTAAAGATACCACTAGAGACAGTATGAGTTATCTAGAAGCTGTTCATATGGAAACAGTAGAGTCAACAGCACGATTGCCAATGGCGAGAATTCTTCGCTAATCCGCAAATCCCATGTTTACACAACTGATCTGCGATTGATGCTTGACAGCTATAGGATTACAAGAAAAAGGATAAGAAGTTTCGTATCTTCTATGCCTCAGACCGTCAAATGAATTCCGATTCCTTCATAATTCGGCTGACTAAATAGTGTTATGCTCTTGCATAAGCTAGAACATTATGTGGTGTCACCGCCAGACACCACACTTGCTAGGTGGTAGCCTTTAAATCGGCCGCGGTCCGTTAGTATACATCGGACCCGCGTGTCGCCACTATCAGTGATTGCAGACCGAGCGCCGCCACACGGCAGGTCTAGAGAGACTTCCTAGCACTCGCCCCAGTTGTACAGCCGACTTTGCTAGCGATGGTTCACTGACAAAATACGCTCTCATTAGCCGAGCCGAGACGATAGTTAGCATAGCCTTCAGCTACGTCATTTGCTACGACCTAGCAAGACGCCATTACCATTTGCTATTTATCTTCTGATGCATGTACCGTCAGACCGATGTTCACCAATTATGGATTAAAGTTAAGTATTCCAGAAGCTACGTACCTTTTTTGCTAGTCTCAATTCCTTGTCATTTTCCAGATCTCACGCCAGCCTGCGTGAGCTTAAACGCGTGCCCTTCGGCCTCCCGTCCTAGCGGATTGGCTGTCTTGCCAGTCCACAAAACATTACACATACCCAGACAACAGGAAACAAGAGGTCATTCTTCCAATTTGACTCTGACTGGAGTGATGTAAAATGGAGATTGCCTCACGGCTCTGTTATCGGTCCAGTCTTTCTCTTCACGTAAGTTTTTAAAAAAAGTGGAAGGAAGATCAGGGTTTAACATTGACGATGACCTAATTAGTAACGTTTCACGAAGTACAAAGGAACCGTCTTAGTATGTGTCTTAATTGGTTTAGGGGCTCCATGGAGAAATCAGGATGGTCCAATGAGCTGCTGCAAACCCCCCTCCCTGTTGGTTTTAATTCATTGGTCTTCGGCATTCACCTTTTAGCCAAACAAGCTGCAGATGTGGTATACAATATCATATATGCAGCGTAGTCATTAAAAATTACATTACTTCCAGTTAAATTTCATGCTACACTTTGGACGTTCACTCAACACAATCCTTATACCACAATTCCTCACGCTGAATCCTTTGTGTGTGACTTATAACTGGATATCTGACTCTCGCGGAAACCGGGCAATACTGACATACATCCCTGTGGACAGCTGTCGAAACAGGTCCGTCACAAATGTAGGTTGGGGAATTCCTGGTCTGGTGAAGACCTTGAGAAAATTACTGCGATATCTGTCATAATGCCGAAACCATGTATGACAAGGCTGAAGTCTGCAACCTCAGTTTGTTGGACTTCGCAGTACAGAGACGGCTGTACTTTCATCCTACAAAGATGTGAAGGGTAACAGTCGTGACCCAGCCGAATTATGACGTCTAGGTAGCTTGATTTGAAAGAGCCAGATTTTTCGCGGAGTACTCAGCTGTACCAGGCGTGTTTTCTAAGTACCGTAAGTACAGTTTTGAAATTAAAAAAAGACGTTCTAAGATATCCCAATAATTTTATTTTTACATGAAAGACTTTACCTTAATCTACGCACTGACGCCATTACAGTCTGATTGTTCCTTGTTTACGTTGTGTACTGACTGTTTAAGATGCATCCGATAATCGTGAGTCCCGCCGACTGTGAAGTACGGGCTGTTGTAAGATTTCTTAGTGCTAGAGGCCTAAAAGCGATCGATATTCATCGTGAGATCTCTGCAGTTTACGGAGGAAACATTATGAGTGATGGAATGGTAAGAAAGTGGGTGAGAGCATTTAAAGATGACCGCACAAATGTGCATGATGAACAACGGAGTGGGCGTCCTTCGGTCGTGGAAGTGGACAAGAAGGTGAGAGGAAACAGACACTTTACGATTTCCTCCTTGTGGGATGACTTTCCTAATGTTTCTCGTAGTGTTCTGTATGGCACTGTAACCGAGCACTTGAATTACCGAAAATTGTGCGCACGTTGGATACCGAAAATGCTGGCGGATGTGCACAAAACCAAACGTTTAGACAGTGCATTGACTTTCCTTGAGCGGTACCACAACGGCGGTGACGATTTCTTAAGCCAAACTGTTACGGGCGATGAAACACGGGTGGCCTACGTCACACCAGAATCAAAGCAACAGTCCATGGAAGTTGAGCAAGGGCATCGTTTTGCTGCTAGACAATGCCCGTCCGCATGTGGCGAATCAGACCAAAGATGTCATCACATCTTTTCGATGCGGAACTCTAGATCATCCTCCGTACAGCCTCGATCTTGCGCCCAGTAACTACCATCTGTTCCTGCACTTGAAGAAACACTTGGGCGGTCAGCGTCTTCAAGACGATGACGAAGTCAAAACAGTGGTGATGCAGTGGTTAACAAGTCAGGCATGAGACTTCTATGAGGAGGGTATTCAAAACCTGGTACAACGTTATGACAAGTGCCTCAATATTGACGTAAATTATGTGGAAAAGTACATTAAGGTACAGGCTTTCATGTAAAAATAAAATTATTGAGATATCTTAGCACGTCTTTTTTTATTTCAAAACGGTACTTACTTAAAGAACACGCCTCGTATTTAGATATGTAAATATCGTGTGACTAGGGTCTCCCGTCGTGACATAAGGTCTTCCTTCGGACTGTTGCGAGATCCCCCGCGTGTGCGACCATTCTTGATGGTTTTCTTTACGCCAGCAAGAAGATCTGTATGTGGAAGGCAAGTGAAGTAAAGTTGGCGATCGCTCACACTTTATTTCGCCTGGTGGTCCACCATCTCGTTACACGAGATACCAGAGTGTCCTTTGATCCGTAATAACTGGACACTTTTATGTTGATTTTCACACCGATAGATTATCTTAATTAATTCGGGCACGTGGTAGTAAGTGTTGGAGCGCCAGAGTTGCTTTTCCACGTTTTGTAGCGGACGCCAGTACAAGTAGTGAAAGTTCAGTCCGACCCTCTGGACTGATACGAGATTGTGGGCCAGTGGCTTCGTATTCCAATCTAAGCGCAGGAGGCAGTGAGTATTTTAGATTTTAGAACGAGGGGTATCACGTACGAGGTCTATTCAAAAAATTCCGGAACATTCGCAATCTCGCGCCTATGGTGTGTGTTGGGGCGAAATGAGATTGGCATCCCTGCACACGCCTGAGCTTAGTGTGTAACTGCCGGAAGCTTCATTGTTCTATGTCTTGGCTCTGAGCACTATGGGACTTAACATCTGAGGCCATCAGTCCCCTAGTATTTAGAACTACCTAAACCTAACCAACCGAAGAACATCACACACATCCATGCACGAGGCAGGATTCGAACCTGCGACCGTAGTATTCGCTCGGCTCCAGACTGTAGCGCCTAGAACCGCACGGCCACTCCGGCTGGCGTTCTATGTCTGTTGGTTATCGTTCAGTGATATGTTGAGTAGAACGTTTGTCGCACAGATTGCGATTTCAAGATGGCAGAGTTAGAGGAGTAAAGCGTCTACATTAAATTTTGCACGGAACTCATGAAAACCTTTACAGAGACAGACCAAATGATGCAGGAAGCCTACGGTGATGAGTGCTTAAGCCGTACTCTGGGTCCAGGAAGCCTGACTTCTCGGATCGGTACACCACATTCAAACACATTACGAAATGAACAATGATAATACTTAACTCTGACAATAACAAGACGTGTCACAAGCAAAGGGCAACGTGCAAATAAGAAATCTCTTCAGCATATACAGTCTTTTTTTGTTTATTTGGCCTTTGAGTGTGTACTCAATATAGCCATCGGCAACACATAGTGACAATGTACACATAATTGAATAAACAAATACAGAGATGCATATTTACAAGAATAAAAAGCTTAACTGTTACAGTTTTGTACGTAATGTTTTAAAAATTTACGGTCGCAGGTTCGAATCCTGCCTCGGGCATGGATGTGTGTGATGTCCTTAGGTTAGTTAGGTTTAAGTAGTTCTAAGTTTTAGGGGACTTATGACCTCAGATGTTAAGTCCCATAGTGCTCAGAGCCATTTGAACCATTTTTTTAAAAATTGAATTGAATTGAATTGGAAAGTAATGAAAAGTGTCTTGGCTTACAATTCACACCAATTCCGAAATATCTTCATCAGCAAGACATATTTATAATTTACGTTCACCTTCAAAACCTACAGATTGTGACCAGTACTCTTGATGAAGTTAACTGTCACCTTATATAGACGAACGTCTTTAGTACACAAAAGAGAAGAAGCTGATTGAGGAAGATGGTAGCCCATTTCAGCAATGTCTTCAGAAAGACCAACCGTTCACGGTCAAATTTGGGGCACATAAATAAGATGTGGTTGACATCAGCTTCCGACTCAGGATCACACTCACATGCTGGTGAACTGTAAACGTTGATCAGATGTAGATGTTGTGGGAAAGAGGCATGATTGAAGCGGAGTCTTATGATGGTAGAAATCGTGGGTCGGTCCAGATGTGTCCTCATGAACCACGGCTGTGAAGGAATCCGAGGTTGTAGCGCTGCGTCTGTTGAGAAACGTTCCACATTTCCTGCCATTGTTGTCTTGCGTGATCCTTGATAAGGAAGGTGCAGATCCAGGACGGTGCCTAAGGTTGCCGCTTGTTTGGCTAATGCATCAACTTCATCATTATAAACGATACCAGAGTGGGAAGGTACCCACAACAAATGGATCGTCCGGCCCGTGCGTGTGCTGCGAATATATTCAGATATCACATCCAAGATATAACTGTTGGTTGTTTTGTTCCATCGACTGTACTAAATGTTTTTAAGAACGTTTTGCGAGTCGGATACTATCAATATCTTGGGGAAGGAAGTGCTAGAGACAAACATAAGTGCTTCCAAAACTGCCACTGTCTCCGCCGTAAAAATAGAAGTGCTCGTAGGCAGTTTGAAGGTTTTCCGGATCTGGATCTGAGGGCAGTACACTATTCTTGCGGAATTTTGGAGCCATCGATATATACACAGAGAAAACCCGGCCATTGTGCTTGAACGAGACGATTGAAGCCAACGTTGACATTAGTACTGTCCAGCCAGGTCGTACTTATATAATGGACTGGGATCTGGGAGCAGAGTGTTTGAAGATCATATTCAAAAACACGTAGATGCGCTGAGCGTCGTATAGAATGTATGACAGGTGACCAAGTGTCAAAGCTGGCACAAACGGCTGGCACTTTATTCCTTCTGTGGGATGCAATCCACAGTCGATAAATGCAGTCTCTACTTTGATAGACGGAACTGTCCATAATGGCCATGCCTTGAATGTAGAATTTGTCCGATAACATCTGGCGCCTAATGCTCAAGGGCATCTCCCCTGCTTCTATTAAAAGGGCGTAGGTGGGCGTCGATCGCATGGCTCCAAGACAGGTACGAATGGCTCTATATTGAAGAGTATCGAATTTGGAGAGATGAATCTTTGACGCAGTGTGGTAGAATTGACAGCCATAGTCTAATCGAGATCGAATTATCCCTCGGTACATGGTGAGTAAAACACTCTGGTGCGCTCCCCACCAGACACGAGTGAGTGATCTGATTACATTTAAACCTTGTTCACACTTGGTAACGGTGGATCGGATGTGGGGCGCCCAGCTTAACCGAGAGTCAAAAATCATCCCCAGAAATCGAACGTGAGATTTTATTTGGAAGGTGTACTTGCCACAGGTAATGTGATCTTCAGTGCGAGCTGTCGTCGACTTGGAGAAGGGAACGACTGCTGATTTCTCAGCCGAGATCTCCAGCCCATTCATAGAGAGCCACTCGTCGATGTGTGCGATGGTTGTGGTTAATGCCGTTTTGGCCTGAAGATAGGAAGCAGCAGTAGAATAAACACATATATCATCAGCATGCTGTAGGATTTTTGTGGGGGGAGTAAGTATGCGTTCTAGGTCGTGCGTATGTAGAATATACAGGAAAAGACTTAAAATTGCACCTTGCGGCAAGCCCTGGGAGAAATAAAAAGGTCCGATCATGGTACCTTTGAAACGGACGTAGATCGTTCTTTGAGTAACCAGGTTACTGATACCGTAGATCATCCGTGAAGGAATTCCGAATCCTGAAAGCTTGTCCAGCATATACAGCTCCTAAGTCGCTGGTCTTTAAGTTCCTAATCTTGATGCTGCTGTAGAAATGGGCCGCGACCAGTCGGCGTGGCGCTTATGTCCTTTTCGCATAGAGGTCGCTGCCGTCGCGTTGTTGTCCTGGAGCCGGCCGGATGTGGCCGTGCGGTTCCGGGCGCTGCAGTCTGGAGCCGAGCGACCGCTACGGTCGTAGGTTCGAATCCTGCCTCGGGCATGGATGTGTGTGATGTCCTTAGGTTAGTTGGCTTTAATTAGTTCTAGGTTCTAGGCGACTGATGACCTCAGAAGTTAAGTCGCATAGTGCTCAGAGCCATTTGAACCATTTGTTGTCCTGGAGAGGGGTCGATCAGAAAGCAATTGGCTGACGTCTTCTTCTCTGCCCTCTCTGCTCTCTGGTGCCGGCGCTTGACTTCACGCCGGAACACATATCACTAACGTCGATTTGCAGTAGCATTTTGAAATATGTACCATGATTGAACATTATGAATTACCCAGACGGTAACGGTCTATTGAGACACAGCCAAAAAATGGCTCTGAGCACTATGGGACTTGAAATCAGAGGTCATCAGTCCCCTAGAACTCAGAACTACTTAAACCTAACTAATCTAAGGACATCACACATATCCATGCCGAGGCAGAATTCGAACCTGCGATCGTAGCGGTCGCGCGGTTCCGGACTGAAACGCCTAGAACCTCTCGGCCACCGCGGCCGGCTGACACACAGCCAACATGGCTTCAGAAAACATCCATGTGAAACACAACTAGCTCTTTAGACGCAAGAAGTAATTAGACAAACGATCTCAAACTGATTCCATATTTTTAGATTTCCAGAACGCTGTACACATCGTTCCGCACAAGAGACTTCTAATCCGAATGCGTGCCTAATGAGTATCTCTTCAGTTGTGTGACTAGATTCGCGATTTCCTCTCACAAAGGTTACAGTTCGTAGTAACGAACGAAAAGTCATTGGGTAAAAGAGAAGCAATATGCACCGTTTCTCAAAAAGTGTTATAGGCGCTCTGCTTTTCCTGCTACACATCAACGGTTTAAGAGATAATCTGAACAGCCCTTTTAAATTGTCTAGTTAAGTCATCAGAAGATCAAACCCAATTGCAAAATGAATTTGAAAGGTCCAAAAAGTGGCAATTGTCTCTCAGTAAGATGATGATGATATTTGTTTTGTGGGGCTCTCGATTGTGCAGTCATCAACGCCCGTACAAAGTCTTAATTTTTTTACGCAGCCGAAATCTAGCCACTTGTCACGAATGATAATGATGATGAAATGATGAGGACAACACAAACACCCAGCCCCCGGGCTAAGAAAATCCCCATACTGGCCGGCCTCTCGGTGAGGAAAAATGTGAGGCCACTCACATGAGTATTAAAATAAACCCGTTAAATTTCGATTACACGATAAATCATACAAATACAAAGGCTGTCACTTCGACTTAACACCTAGGAATTAAAATCAGGAAAAAAGTTGGAACTATCACGTACTCTACTGGCCATTAAAATTGCTACACCAAGAGAAATGCAGATGATAAACGGGTATTCATTGGACAAATATATTATACTAGAACTGACATGTCATTACATTTTCACGCGATTTGGGTGCATAGATCCTGCGAAATCAGTACCCAGAACAACCACCTCTGGCCGTAATAATGGCCTCGATACGCCTGGGCATTGAGTCAAACAGAGATTGGATGGCGTGTACAGATACAGCTGCCTATGCAGCTTCAACACGATAACACAGTTCATCAAGAGTAGTGACTGGTGTATCGTGACGAGCCAGTTGCTCGGCCACCATTGACCAGACGTTTACAATTGGTGAGAGACCTGGAGAATGTGCTGCCGAGGGCAGCCGTCGAACATTTTCTGTATCCAGAAAGGCCTGTACAGGACCTGCATCATGCGATCGTGCTTATCCTGCACGCAAATCAGCGTGCATTGCACCATTTAGATTGCCATCGATAAAATGTGGCCAATTATCCTTCCTCCCATAATTCTGCACCATATATTAACCCTCCAAGGTCGGTAATGTTCCACTTGTCGCAGCCATCGTGGATTTTCCGTTGCCCAGTAGTGGATATTACGCCGATTTATGTTACCGCTGTTGGTGAATGACGCTTCGTCGCTAAATAAAACGCGTGCAAAAAATCTGTCATCGCCCCCTAATTTTCCTTATGCCCAGTGGCAGAACTGTACTCGACGTTCAAACTCGTTGCCATGCTATTCCTGGTGCATAGAAATACGGTACGGGTGCAGTCGATGTTGATGCAGCATTCTCAACACCGACGTTTTTGAGATTCCCGATTCTCGCGCAATTTGGGTGCTACTGATGTGCAGATTAGCAGCGACAGCAGCTAAAACACCTACTTGGGCACCTCCATTTCTTGCAGAACGTGGTTGACGTTTCACATGTAGCTCAACACGTCCTATTTCTTAAATAACGTAACTATTCGGTGAACGGTCCGGACACTTGGATGTCGTCGTCCAGGATTCCGAGCAGCATACACAGCACACGCTCGTTGGGCATTTTGATCACGACACCGACCTTTTCCGCAATTGGTAATTGGTCCATTTTAACACAGGTAATGTATCACGAAGCAAATACCGCCCGCACTGGCGGAATGTTACGTGATACCACATACTTATACGTTTGTGACTACTACAGCGCCATTTATCACAAAGCGAAAAAAGCGGTCCAACTAAAACATTCATATTCCTTTACATACTACACGAATATGTAATAAAAAACGGGGGTTCCTATTTAAAAAAAAAAAAACGCAGTTGATATCCGTTTGACCTATGGCAGCGCCATCTAGCGGGCCAACCATAGCGCCATCTGGTTTCCCCCTTCAAGCTAGACGAGTTTCGTTCTTTGTAGTTTTTTAGTTTGATGCTTATTTCGTGAGATATTTGGTCCTGTCACTATCAATGGACCACCCTGTATATGTGGGAGAGAGAAATTAAATTCTCTCAGCTGCAACAATCTGCAGAGACCCCATTTGCTTATAGCGACAGTTCCCATCGTAAACTTTCGTTTAGGACAGCAGCCAGTTTTATGTTCTAAAGAGATAACTTCTGTATTGCAGTTGCTGCAGGATCTCCAAAACCGCCTATCGGATTTCGAAGGTTCAAAATCAGCTGAATTTTTATCTTCCGTATCTACGATACTAGTAAGCAGAAAAAATTGTAATTTATTAGTTGTTGAGATTTTCCTCCATACAAAGGTTTTTCTCCTACATAATAAATACCCGGATATTATTACATCTGTTACATAAGGTATTAATTTACCTCCAGGTGTTTTGATCTCATGTATCTTCTTGCTCTGCGCCAAGTCTTCAATTGTTAATTGTACATTTTTAACGAGGTGGTCATAGGGCGTCCTATTTCCTTCTTTCCCTCCGGTTCCCATTCCCGGATCATTTTCGGTATTTTCGTTTCCTACATTCTTCTTACATGCCAGCACCATTGTACCTTATTCCCATTCTCTTTATTATTTCGTCGTTTCTTATTTTCTTTCTTCTAAAAATTCTTGCTGATCTTCTCCAGAAGTCCATTTCTACTCCTTGCAGTTTTTTTACGTGTTTCAGATTAGTAGCAAGTCTCCACTCCATAGACAACTATACTTAGTATCGATTTATACACTACGTGATCAAAAGTATCCGGACAGCTGGCTGAAAATGACTTACAAGTTCGTGGCGCCTTCCATCGGTAATGCTGGAGATAAATATGATGTTGGCCCACTCTTAGCCTTGATGACAGCTTCCACTCTCGCAGACATACATTCAATCAGATGCTGGAAGGTTTCTTGGGGAATGGCAGCCCATTCTTCACCGAGTGCTGCACTGAGAAAAGGTATTGATGTCGGTCAGTGAGGCCTGGCATGAAGTCGGCTTTCCAAAACATCCCGAAGGTGTTCTATAAGACTCAGGTCAGGCCAGTAAATTACAGGGATGTTATTGTCGTGCAACCACTCCGCCACAGGCCGTGTATTGTGAATAGGTGCTCGATCGTGTTGAAAGATGCAATCGCCATCCCCGAATTACTCTTCAACAGTGGGAAGCAAGAAGGTGCTTAAAACATCAATGTAGGCCTGTGCTGTGATACTGCCACGCAAAACAACAAGGGGTGCAAACCTATTCCATGAAAAACACGACCACACCGTAACACCACCGCCTCAGAATTTTACTGTTGGCAGTACACACGTTGGCAGATAACGTTCACCGGGCATTCGCCATACCCACACTCCGCCATTTGATCGTCACATTGTGTATCGTGATTCGTCACTCCACACAGCGTTTTCCCACTGTTGAATTGTACAATATTTACGCTCCTTTCACCAAGGGAGGCGTCGTTTGGCATTTACCGGCGTGATGTGAGGCTTATGAGCAGCCGCTCGACCATGAAATCCAAGTTTTCTCACTTCCCGCCTGTCGTAATACTTTCAGTGGATCCTGATGCAGTTTGGAATTCCTGTGTGATGGTCTGGATAGATGTCTGCCTATTACATATTACGACCCTCTTCAATTGTCGGCTCTTCAATTGTCAGTCAACAGACGAGGTCGGCCTGTACGCTTTTATGCTGTACATGTCCCTTCACGTTTCCACTTAACTATCACATCGGAAACAGTGGACCTAGCGTTGTTTGGAAATGTCGCGTACAGACGTATGGCACAAGTGACACCCAATCACCTGACCACGTTCGAAGGTCGTGAGTTCCGCGGAGCACCCCATTCTGCTCTGACACGATGTCTAATGACTACTGAGGTAGCTGATATGGAGTATGTGATAAACCTTTTGCATTTCCTTTATCTTTTCGTCTTCCTTAAAGGCAAAGAGACAAGATGAAGCGGTAGCCCATCATAGAGCCTATGCCTACCGTCATGTATTTTTTGACTTTCATTTGTTAATAAACAGAGGATTTTTTCTGGTACCGGTAGGAGGAAGGGGGGATTCGCGCTCAGCTAGTGAAAGAGTGAGAAGGACGTCAATTTTTTAGCGAGTAATTGTAGACCGCCATTTTGGGGTCGCTATGAATAAGTGAGGAGTGTGGATTTCATATGTGCACCGTTTAGAAAAATACAGTATTGTTTTATTAACAGAAAGGTCGTGTGAGTTGTTATTTCAAATAGTACAATAATTACAATAACTGAAGCCCACCTGTGTACTTTGGAAAATTACGAAGATCCGATAAGCTTAATAGGAACACGGTCAAGACTTCAAAGGTGAACGCGGCGACCAAACGTAGTATTATAAAGAATGGTAAGCACAAATCTACAGCGGAGAAAGAAACTACTCCGCCCTGCAAAATAATATGAATTAATACGGACTTATTTCCAAGCATAGCTCAGCTTATTGTGCTTGTCATTCACGACGAAAAATTAATCTCATTAATTCAATACATTTTAAAAAGCCACGCATTTTATTATCATCTATTCCATTATTTTATTATACTATAAGTACCTGGCAGTAAGTGGCAGTACAATGCACCTAATATGAAAAACGTATGTTTTTGGGGGTGTCCGGATACTTTTGATCACACAGTGTATGTGATTCTTTTGGTTCGGTTTACTACATTGCCGCTCCACAAGACTGAGTTCAGCAGTTTCGTATCCCAAAGATGTTCCTTGCACTGTTCTTTTATTAATTTCTGCCTCTGGCTTTCCCTCTAGCTCTAAAATGGATCCCAAATAACAGAAGGTATTGACCTTAATTTTCTTTTCTCCATGTATAAGTCATCTGGATCAATAGTGAGGTATTCTGTTTTCTGATAATTGATTATAGCTACATTTGGAAAAAAGAAGTTAATTTACATTTACATCTACGTGATTATTCAGCAATTCACAATTAGATGCCTGGCAGAGGGTTTATCGAACCATCTAGAAGCTATTTCTCTACCATTCCACTCTCGGACAGTGCACGAGAAAAAAGAACACTTAAATCTTTCCTAGGGAGCATTGATTTCTCTTAACTTATTATTATGATCATTCCTCCCTATGTAAGTAGATTCCAACAATATATTTTCACAATCTGAGGAGAAAGGTGGAAATCGAAATTTCATGAGAAGATACTATCGCTCAAATGGCTCTGAGCACTATAGGACTTAACAGCTATGGTCATCAGTCCCCTAGAACTCAGAACTACTTAAACCTAACTAACCTAAGGACATCACACACATCCCTGACCCCGCCGGGAATCGAACCCGGGAACCCGGGCGTTGGAAGCGAGAACGCCGCCGCACGACCACGAGCTGCGGACATACTATCGCAACTCCTTTGTTTTAATGACTACGTCCTCAATTCGTGTACCATATCCATAGCACTCTCCGTCGTATTCCGTGATAATGGCCCCGGTCAATCCCGTCTGCTACTTGTAGCAAGCCGCATAACAATGCCCTGGACGATGGCGGACAATAGCAGACGCACTGTATTTTTTTAACAAAATATCATAGTTCCTCGTTGGCTTTTCTCAGAATATTGTCTATGAGATCATTCGAATTTCAGTTATTCAAAATTGTTTTCCCTATGGATTAACTTGTTTACAGTCTTTATACACTGCAGTGTCAAAGAAACTGGCATAGGCAAGCGTATTCAAATACCTATTTAAACAGGCAGAATAGGATGCTGCGATCACCAAAGACTGTATAAGACAACAAGTGTCTGGTGCAGTTGTTAGTTCCGTTACTGCTGCTACAATGGCAGGTTATCAAGATTCGAGTGAGTTTGAACGCTGCGTTATAGGCGGCGCACGAGCGATGGGGACACAACATCTCCAAGGTAGCGATGGAGTGGGGAATTTCCCGTACGACCATTTCACGAGAGTACCGTGAATATCAGGAAGCGGTAAGACATCATATCTCCAGCGTCAATGTAACCGGAAAAAGATCCTGCAAGAACGAGACCAACGGCGACTGAAGAGATTCGTTCAGCGTGACACAAGTGCAACCCTTCGGCAAATTGCTGCAGATTTCAATGCTGGGCCATCAACAAGTGTCAGCGTGTGTAGCATTTAACGACACATAATCGATATGGACTTTCGGAGCCGAAGGCCCACTCGTGTACCCTTGATGACTGCACGACTCAAAGCTTTACGCCTCGCCTGCGCCCGTCAACAGCGGCATTGGACTGTTGATGACTGGAAACATGAACCGATTTAAAGTTGTCAATTCATAAGTCCATTGTGCAAATGTTTATTCACAATATTAACTTCTGCAGTTTTAAAGATATAGAGATACTGTTGTGTCTTTGGACGTACTTGAGTTTTCAGGGGTCGCAGATGTATTCACACTTGCGCTAATATCTGACTGTTATTGTCGAATCACAAAGCGCTGTAACGTAGCCATTTTCTGACACTGCGCCATTTCCTGGAGCATCTCCATCACAAAGGACATGCGAATAACAGCCGTCCCAATTCCCAGGTTTGGGATCTTCCCCACAGCCGGTACTTTGCTAATGTTCTATCGCCACTGGGTTTGCACAGCTTCGCGATCAAATTCACCTCACCTTGCACTACTTCTAGGCGCCCGATTAGCTCGTCTAAATACGTATAACGCTACAAGAAGTCGAGTAATTCTAGCTCACGTACTCCAAAGGACATTGACGAACTGATATTAAGAGAATAACTAGCGTATCTGAAATGTACAGAAGTGTTCCTCGTCATACTTTCGACCACAGGTGCCGCCGGATGTTGCCGCGTGGTCTTAGGAACCTTGCCACGGTTCACGCGGCTGCCCCCCTCGGAGGTTCGAGTCCCCCCTCAGGCGTGGGTGTATGTGTTGTCCTTAGCGTAAGTTAGTTTAAGTTAGATTAAGTAGTGTGTAAGCCTAGGGAACGATGACCTCAGCAGTTTGGTCCCATAGTGCGAGCTAACATCCCAAAGATGTTCGGGCTCACACGTGGTTCCTCTTCGTCGAAATGTCTTGCCTCTAGGGATTCAGCCGCACGTGTCGCATTACATGCCCCAAATTAGGCACCTGTGACCCTATGGTGACATTGTCTGGTTGATGGCAAGTTAGAGAAATACGAAGTTAACATAGAATATAATAACTGTAAAAATAATATCGGGGACTAAATTAACCACCCATAAATGATGTAGGCCACACAGTTGCCATTTGGTTAGAATAATGTTTATTCAGAAAGCAAACTAATAGCTAATCTGGTCGTATTTAGAGTTACTGTTAAACTCGAACGCAAATCCATTTGACACAGTTCGATCATTCACAATCTTACAGCGAAACACAAGTTACTACGAGAAAAGTTAGAGTTCACACTAGGCGCTCGGCTGCTCACCGCTCAAAGTCCGCGAAACCACACAACGAGAAATTTTCCAAGTCGTTCACTTCGTAGCTGCCTAAAGACCGAGTGTCCGCTTTCGCGTCTCAATCCGAACTGAACCCTTTGGTGTCTCCAGCCGAACTGTACTCTTTGGTGTCTCGACCAGAACTGCCCTCTGCCCGTCTCCGACCGCGTTTCGCCGCGCGCCGAACATCTTCGCCCAACTGACTCGCGCAGTTCCCTTTCCTGAAGCCGTCCATCTGATTGGCTACAGCGTATTCCACATTATTTTACGTTTTAACATACTTAAATAATGAAAGCTTGACCACTTTCACGTTCGAAATAAAGTAACAATAATATCCACTACATAATAAACGTTGAATTCTTTTACATAAAACAGTCCCCAGCTCGTGGTCGTGTGGTAGCGTTCTCGCTTCCCGGGTTCCAGGGTTCGATTCCCGGCGGGGTCAGGGATTTTCTCTGCCTCGTGATGACTGGGTGTTGTGTGATGTCCTTAGGTTAGTTAGGTTTAAGTAGTTCTACGTTCTAGGGGACTAATGACCATAGATGTTAAGTCCCATAGTGTTCAGAGCCATTTGAACCTTTTACATAAAACAAATACAATTTCCTTCTTAGCTTTGAATGCAAAGGTCAGTACCCTTCACCAATGTGCTTTCTGATAAATATATAAGGAACAAAAATAACTGTTATGCACTAAACTTTACAACAAATATTCTTTTACCTAGTGATTCAATACGGTGTCATGCTGCCATCGTTCAATGTGTTTTGTGTGGAAGAAATGATGATCTGATGCTTAACTGTAAATACTGATAATTTAAATTTACTGTGTCTTTTAAACAAATAAAGTTACAGAGATGATATTCACAACGTTTGTCAGTTTAATAAACCGAGCGAGGTGGCGCAGTGGTTAGACACTGGACTCGCATTCGGGAGGACGACGGTTCAATCCCGCGTCCGGCCATCCTGATTTAGGTTTTCCGTGATTTCCCTAAATCACTCCAGGCAAATGCCGGGATGGTTCCTCTGAAAGGGCACGGCCGACTTCCTTCCCTAATCCGATGAGACCGATGACCACGCTGTCTGGTCTCCTTCCACAAACAACCAACCAACCAGTTTAATAATGCGCTTCTATATGAAATGTTGATCGTTAAGATCGACCAAAGCATTCAGATTTTAGCATTCACGTTTTTGTTACAAAACTTGTTAATATCACTTTAACAGTAAATCCTAAACTATGACAGATATGATCAATATTCAAGTTTTATTGGGATCAACATGAAAATTTATGGAGTTAAATAGTTACAGAGTTAAATAGTTTTCATAAATGTTTCCCTTTATGGCCAATCTTAGGTCCGCCATATTTAACACTGGTACCTCTCCCTGGCCACAGGCGCCTTCTACTTGGTTTCCCTATGACGTAGGTTGTTGTCGGGTTCATTCGCACACTACAGCGCTTAGGCCTCAATAGACGCCTGTGAATTTCCCCATCTCGTGGTGAATCTGCGCACTTAGTGGCACGCTGTCCTGGACGACAGGGTTCGTTTCACAATTCCTGTAGGCTGACTCTTTCGGCCATATATTTAAATAAGAGCGCAACACTCGTTAACTCACAATAGGAACTTACCAACACCACCACCACCACAACCACCACCACAATCTCGGCCACACTTCTTAGTTTAAGACTACGTGTCCATTGTATAAATGATTTTTACGATCTGAAGGTGACTGTAAACACTACATTGGTTGTCTGTTTCAGTAATTTGATATGTGGTCAAGACTGCGAATTGTACTATTTTTTTTTTCCGATCTCAAGGCCACTAGTTTGCTCCACACGTCAAAGCCTCATTTTACGCGTCAGAATTGAGCCAACGCGCCTTTTCACGGGAGTAAACAGGAACACGACAAAAATCCGCGGTAGCTTATCGCTGTCTTATAGCCGCTCCCTGGAAGGTCACAATGAAGTACCATTTATATACATGCTTCACAACAAGGCGTGTATTACTGGTACGAATCCCCAGTGATCGATTAACTGCTACAATGATATAAGGCCCTTAAATCATTCCTAATGTATGCTGCAGGTTGCGCCGCTGTATCAACACGATGTTATCTTGCAGATCCCCTCAAGGTAATCCGGAGTGATGGTCATCTGCGAAGTGTGTGATAAACGCACTCACGCCCATTATCTCGCACCAGAAGTCAATAGTCACAGTTGATCTAATACAAATCGTGTGTTAGAGAGGAGCTGATACCTTTCAAGTCACGACTGTTCTTACGACCATCTGTAAATTTCTACTGTCCATTTCTTCCATATGTGCCATGCTGAGCAACTTCACTTTCGTTGTCTTTCTAAAAGGGAGTACAAAAGAGGGAATGTGTTTATGCATCGTCTCTGCTTAACATAGCTGCATTTCATACGTAGTTGAATTACGCTACTGGCCATTAAAATTGCTACACCACGAAGATGCCGTGCTACAGACGCGAAATTTAACCGACAGGAAGAAGATGCTGTGATATGCAAATGATTAGCTTTTCAGAGCAGTTGACCGGCGTTGCCTGGTGAAACGTTGTTGTGATGCCTCGTGTAAGGAGGAGAAATGCGTACCGTTTCCGACTTTGATAAAGGTCGGATTGTAGCCTATCGCGATTGCGGTTTATCGTATCACGACATTGCTACTCGCGTTGGTCGAGATCCAATGACTGTAGGCAGAATATGGAATCGGTGGGTTCAGGAGGGTAATACGGAACGCCGTGCTGAATCCCAACGACCTCGTATCACTAGCAGTAGAGATGACAGGCATCTTATCCGCATGGCTGTAACGAATCGTGCAGCCACGTCTCGATCCGTGAGTCAACAGATGGGGGCGTTTGCAGGACAACAACCATCTGCACGAACAGTTCGACGAGGTTTGCGGCAGCATGGACTATCAGCTCGGAGACCACGGCTGCGGTTATCCTTGACGCTGCAAAACAGACAGGAAAGCCTGCGATGGTGTACTGTACGACGAACCTGTTTGCACGAATGGCAAAATGTCATTTTCGGATGGATCCAGGTTCTGTTTACAGCATCATGATGGTCGCATCCGTGTTTGGCGACACCGCGGTGAACGCACATTGGAAGCGTGTATTCGTCATCGCCATACTGGCGTATCACCTGGCGTGATGGTATGGGGTGCTATTGGTTACACGACTCGGTTACCTCTTGTTCGCATTGACGGCACGTTGAACAGTGGACGTTACATTTCAGATGTGTTACGACTCGTGGCTCTACCCTGCATTCGATCCCTGCGAAACCCTACATTTCAGCACGATAATGCACGACCACATGTTGCAAGTCCTGTATGGGCCTTTCTGGATACAGAAAATGTTCGACTGCTGCCCTGGCCAGCATATCTCCAGATCTCTCACCAATTGAAAACGTCTGGTCAATGGTGACCGAGCAACTGGCTCGTCATAATACGCCAGTCACTACTCTTGATAAACTGTGGTAACGTGTTGAAGCTGCATGGGCAGCTGTACCTGTACTCGCCATCCAAGCTCTATTTGACTCAATGCCCAGGTGTATCAAGGCCGTGATTACGGCCATAGTTGGTTGTTCTGGGTACTGATTTCTCAGGATCTATGCACCCAAATTGCGTTATAATGTAATCACATGTCAGTTCTAGTATAATATATTTGTCCAATGAATACCCGTTTATCATCTGCATTTCTTCTTGGTGTAGCGATTTTAATGGCCAGTAGTGTATATTAGCAATGTATGGAAAAGGAAGCGAGAAGATATTGCGCTACAGAAACTAAAGCAGCTATAGCACAAATTTTGTTTTATTTACTAGAGGTAGCCACATAGGAAATTTGGCACAAATTATAAAGAAACCTCCAAATAAATCTTAAAGAAGGCTAGAAAAGAGATACATTTGCAGGCAAGGATCAGGTAAAACTACTATTGTTAAAATAACGTTCAACTAAGCTATCAAAGTTACAAAAGCAGTCTTCAATGAAATGTAAGAGTTTGTACTGTTTCTCCTGGGTGGACATGAATGTGAAATGTATAGATTACATGTTTTTACGATAAGTATTGTATTATTAACTTGCGAGTTTTACCAAAGAAGAATATATTATGCTACAATGTATGCCGATTCCATGGAATTGAGATTCTGTGTTTGAACTCTGACCTCTTTTGTCATTACTATTCCTCTTCTTGGCTTATGATCTGGACGTGAATCTTAAGGAGCGTTTAACGAAGGTTCATCTTGATGTATCAGCCAGTGTAAGTTATTAACAAATCTGAAAATAGTGATTTAAAAATTGAACAACATAAATGTATAAATTATTTAGACCTAACTATTTTTAACGATAATGGACACCACAACTTTGGCATCTATCGGAAATCTACCACTACAGATACCATTATACTTGCAAAGTCATGCCACCCAAGTAGATATAAAAAAGCTTTCTTCTTCATAATGATACATAGGTTGAATAGAATACCACTAATAACGGAACAGATACAGAAGGAGATTAACATATTAAAGCAAATTGCGATATCTAACGGATATAACGCAAATATAGTACAGACGATACAACAGAAAATACACGTCAGACAGGCGAAAATACCCGAAAAGAGAACTTTTGCAAAGATGCTGTATATGGGGACTATATCATATAAGATAAACGAACTGTTCAAGAATTCGGATGTTATGACTGATTTCTCTACAAATACCATAGCTAATAGTCTTAGGCATAGTATAGGCGATGTTGAAAACAAGATGCTTGCTAAATCAGGAATTTATAAATTGACTTGTAAAGCAAAATTTACATCGGGCAAACAGGGAGAAGATTTAATACCAGATTTAAAGAACATACTACGGGAACAGCACGTAATAAATCACTCTTCGGACAGCATTCAGATATGGAAAAACATGCAGAAATCAGTATAAAGGAAAATCTGAAGATACTGCATGTAACCCAAAAAGGACCTACCACGGATACTCTAGAGAGCCTGGAAATTTTTATACATAATTAACGGAATCCGGCAGCGATGCTGACTGAACAAATAGAGAGTCACGATAAAAATGTTTTCGAGCTATTCGAAAATATTATCTGTACACAATGATGCTACTTTTCCTTTTATTATTTTAATACTTTAATTCCTTTGATGGGTACTACAAACGTGTCGTAAACTTTTATCCTGTCTTTAGATTTTTTAGGTTATCCTGGATTGTCGATATTTATGAAATGTCGGCAGAAGCGCCAACACCGTGTTGTTTGAGGAAGCCGAAATGCACGCTATAAGCTCACGCAGGCTGGCGTGAGGTCTGAAACAGGATACGTAATGAATGCTATAAAGAAAAGTACGTAGCTGCTGGAATACTTAACTTTAATCCACAATTGGTGAACATTGGTCTTGTTACTGTACATGCTTCATTAGATACATAGCAAAGGATAAATGGCGCCTTGCTAGGTCGTAGCAATTGACTTAGCTGAAGGCTATGCTAACTACCGTCTCGGCAATTGAGAGCGTAATTCTCAGTGAACCTTTCCTAGCAACGTCGGCTGTACAACTGGGACGAGTGCTAGTAAGTCTCTCTAGACCTGCCGTGTGGCGGCGCTCGGTCTGCAATTACTGACAGTGGCGACACGCGGGTCCGACGTATACTAATGGACCGCGGCCGATTTAAAGGCTACCACCTAGCAAGTGTGGTGTCTGGCGGTGACACCACAATTTCCATAACCTCAAATAAGTGACAACTTCTCTGTGGATGAAGAGCCATGACGTACCGCTACCACGGCGCCGTGGCCAGGGCAAAGATAACACCATACGAACACACCAGCTGCTACCATGACGAAGGCGTCCTCGCTACACAGACGAGAGAGCGCCTGATATACGCTTTGTAATCCATGGCAACGGCATCCTCACCACAAGGAGTAGAGGGCTCTGTAGTCCCTCCAGAGTAGCCGTTTTAGTAAATTGACTCAAATGTTTTCTACGTAAATGTACGAATAGATATATTATAATACAAGACAACATCAGTTTTTGTGTGTTATAAACTGTTTTACTTTACATTATGGCAGATAATATAAAATACTTTTACGAGTTTTACGAGTTGACAACGGAACATTTGTTATTATTTTATAATTAACACTACAATTGTAACTCTTTTTTAATGGAATGGTTCAGTTTTCTGTTATTTACTGTCACTGAAATATTGGAACAAGTGAGGCAATATTGACCCTACGACTTATCTTAGAAGCTAGATTAAGGAAAGGCAAACCTACGTTTCTAGCATTTGTAGACTTAGAGAAAGCTTTTGACAATGTTGACTGGAATACTCTCTTTCAAATTCTGAAGGTGGCAGGGGTAAAATACAGGAAGCGAAAGGCTATTTATACAGAAACCAGGTGGCAGTTATAAGAGTCGAGGGGCATGAAAGGGAAGCAGTGGTTGGGAAGGGTTATAGCCTATCACCGATGTTATTCAATCTCTATATTGAGTAAGCAGTGAAGGAAACAAAAGAAAAATTCGGAGTAGGTATTAAAATCCATGGAGAAGAAATAAAAACTTTGAGGTTCGCCGATGACATTGTAATTCTGTCAGAGACAGCAAAGGACTTGGAAGAGCAGCTGAACGGAACGGACAGTGTCTTGAAAGAAGGTTATAAGATGAACATCAACAAAAGCAAAACAAGGATAATGGAATGTAGTCGAATTAAGTCGGGTGATGCTGAGGGAATTAGATTAGGAAATGAGACACTTAAAGTAGTAAAGGAGTTTTGCTATTTGGGGAGCAAAATAACTGATGATGGTCGAAGTAGAGAGGATATAAAATGTAGGCTGGCAATGGCAAGGAAAGCGTTTCTGAAGAAGAGAAATTTGTTAACATCCAGTATAGATTTAAGTGTCAGGAAGTCATTTCTGAAGTATTTGTATCGAGCGTAGCCATGTATGGAAGTGAAACATGGGCGATAAATAGTTTGGACAAGAAGAGAATAGAAGATTTCGAAATGTGGTGCTACAGAAGAACGCTGAAGATTAGATGGGTAGATCACATAACTAATGAGGAGGTATCGAATAGGATTGGGGAGAAGAGGAGTTTGTGGCACAATTTGGCTAGAAGAATGGATCGGTTGGTAGGACATGTTCTGAGGCATCAAGGGATCACTAATTTAGCATTGGAGGGCAGCGTGGAGGGTAAAAATCGTAGAGGGAGACCAAGAGATGAATACACTAAACAGATTCAGAAGGATGTAGGTTGCAGTAGGTACTGGGAGATGATGAAGCTTGCACAGGATAGAGTAGCATGGAGAGCTGCATCAAACCAGTCTCAGGACTGAAGACCACAACAACAACAACAACAACAACAACACCGTCACTTAAATTTATGTTAAACCAAGGTCACTAGTAATTACATATAATAAAGTGTATTAAATGCCGTTGATCGCCGCTGGGGGTGTTGCCGTCTATTCATGTGATCTGAGCACGCTATTTAAGCCCATAGTCTCGCATAGTTTATTGCCGTTATGTAGGCAGGAGCGACACAACCAGCAGTCGACCAATGGGTAACATACTTTAAATTTACGTAATTTTAGCTGTTGTATAATGGAGTCTTTCTGACGGATATCTATAATTTCACAGTGTAAACGCCCAGAGGATGACCCCTACGTCGGGTTCAAACCTGTTGGCGTTATAATAATAATAAATGCGATTAAGACTGTTTTTGAATAATTGATTAATCATACTAATCGCTGCTTCATCTCCACAACCATGTTGTCCGAAAATCTAAAAATTGTGTCCGTGTTGAGATCATTTGAAATCCTAAACCCTGCTTGTCTAGAGTGGACATGGGCCATAACAGAAATTCTTCATTGTTAGGCGCCATCTAAAAAAATAATGAAGAACTTTGTTTTAGCCCATCGTAGAGACGTGCCGCCCGTTAGAAAACTAAACCTTTATTTCAGATTCTACGAGCCTGGCGGACGCTGCAAATAGTCTAATAAGATTCACTTTCAGATTTTCTCGAAGTTGCGAGATAACATCCCAGACAGGAAAGCCTGGTCACAGGATTCTAGTTCTGGTATAAGATTTTATTTGCAAAAGCTACGCTTGTTATATTGGGAATCAAGACGGAATTTATTCTTGTACAGGGAACGGACTGGTGTAATATTCTCTGGTGCTATAAGCACACGACTTTTACTAGGTATATATTGAGGAATATTTACATATCCGTAACCCCCTGAGAACTGAGCTAGTTTACTGAGTGCTTATAGGCGTCGGGCTAAATTAAACAACATATTTTCTTTTAATAATATTCCTTCATTAGTTATTTCTCTTTTCATCTGCATCAACATTTATACTCCGCAAGGCACCTAACGGTGTGTGGCGGAGGGCACTTTACGTGCCACTGTCATTACCTCCTTTTCGTGTTCCAGTCGCGTATGGTTCGCGGGAAGAACGACTGCCGGAAAGCCTCCAATCGAGCTCGAATCTATCTAATTTTACACTCGTGATCTCCTCGGGAGGTATAAGTAGGGGGAAGAAATATATTCGATACCTCATCCAGAAACGCATCTCTCGAAACCTGGACAGCAAGCTACACCGCGATGCAGAGCGCCTCTCTTGCAGAGTCTGCCACTCGAGTTCGCTAAACATATCCGTAACGCTATCACGCTTACCAAATAACCCTGTGACGAAACGCGCCGCTCTTCTTTGGATCTTCTCTATCTCCACTGTCAGCCCGACCTGGTGCGGATCCCACACTGATGAGCAATACTCAAGTATGGGTCGAACGAGTGTTATGTAACCCACCTCCTTTGTTGATGGACTACATTTTCTAAGGACTCTCCCAATGAATCTCAACCTGACACCCGCCTTACCAACAATTAATTTTATATGATCATTCCACTTCAAATCGTTCCGTACGCATAGTCCCAGATATTTTACAGAAGTAACTGCTACCAGTGTTGTTCCGCTATCATATAATCATACAGTAAAGGATCTTTCTTTCTATGTATTCGCAATATATTACATTTGTCTATGTTAAGGGTCAGTTGCCACTCCTTGCACCAAGTGCCTATCCGCTGCAGATCTTCCTGCATTTCGCCGCAATTTTAAGCTGAGCCATTGCATTAATGTGTGTTTCTTTTTTATATAACTCACGGCTCATATTCATTCTATTACATTACACTGATAGTAAAGAAAAAGAGTCACAACTATTTTTATTTTAATACATCACAAGTTAAAAAAAAAGGAGCCACTCCTCGGCTGAAAGAGTTAATTTACTATTTTCTAGATTAAAAGACAGAATTAAACTTCAAAGATTGAAAGTAATAATGGAATTATAATCTGCTTCTCGGTAGTAAGGCCTCAGATTCAACACGTTGATCGAGGTCGACTTCTGTCAGTTGAGCACGTAATTTACAAATGAAGAACGTCATTCATGCTGATCGCCCGCTTTACATTAACACAGAGAAAGCGGAGTTATACACATGCAATACACACTGACGGAAAAAAATCTCAACATCAAGAAGGAACTATGTTTCTACATATCAAAGGTGAAATCTATTCAAATTTCACGTCAGTCGCTTAACAGTGGTTCTAGTAGCGCCATCACGGAGATGCAAATTAGATTTGCCTCAAATACACGCTGTAATGGTCGTGAGTGTTAGGTACTTTTAGACGTGGTGAGTTGATAGTAGTCAAGATTATCTTTAAGGCGACAAAGGCGCTATTATCAGTATCTCACTGAGTTTGAACATGGTCGCGAATTTGCACAAAGACTTCGCAAGAATGATTTGAAGTGGAATGCCAGGTTGAGATTCATTGGGAGAGTGTTTAGAAAATGTAGTCCATCAATAAACGAGGTAGCTTACAAAACACTCGTTAGACCTATACTTGAGTATTGCTCATCAGTGTGGGATCCGTACCAGGTCGGGTTGACAGAGGAGATAGAGAAAATCCAAAGAAGAGCGGCGCGTTTCGTCACAGGGTTATTTGGTAAGCGTGATAGCGTTACGGAGATGTTTAGCAAACTCAAGTGGCAGACTCTGAAAGAGAGGTGCTCTGCATCGCGGTGTAGCTTGCTGTCCAGGTTTCGAGAGGGTGCGTTTCTGGATGAGGTATCGAATATATTGCTTCCCCCTACTTGTACCTCACGAGGAGATCACGAATGTAAAATTAGAGAGATTCGAGAGCGCTCGGAGGCTTTCCGGCAGTCGTTCTCCCCGCAAACCATACGCGACTGGAACAGGAAAGGGAGGTAATGACAGTGGCACGTAAAGTGCCCTCCGCCACACACCGTTGGGTGGCTTGCGGAGTATAAATGTAGATGTAGCCACTGTACATGATTGTTGGCAGCGGTGGTCACGAGTGTGGACGGCCACATCTTCAGCCCATGACTCTGACGCATCGTACATCATTTTCAGCATCAGTTTGAGCAGCAGCTGGCACCACAGTGACACAAGAAACTGTTACAAATCGGGGGCCAATTCTAGTGTCCGATTCCACTCGCCGCCTTAAAGCAATGACGTCATACCTAAGTCACAGACGCTACATAGAGGCAATCTTTGGAAGCAACGGATCATATTCGTATACAAACGAACGTACCATACGATAAAATTACAAACGCAGTTTACGTGGTTAATTACTTAGCCATAAATTATACCGACAGGAATTAAAGGTAACAAAAGCAAATACATACAGGAAAAGAGAAGTACACATGTCTGAAATAAACTGTGGTCGTAATCTATGCGAGTGAGAAAAGCACAGAGAACTTTATAAATCCAGGAGAGCATAGCGCATGATGAAGTCACAATATTGTGAAATAGCGTTAACTTTTGGACGGAATGGACAGTGTCTTGAAAGGTGGGTATAAGATGAACATCATCAAAAGCAAAACGAGGATAATGGAATGTAGTCGAATTAAATCGGGTGATGCTGAGGGAATTAGATTAGGAAATGAGACACTTAAAGTAGTAAAAGAGTTTTGCTATTTGGGGAGCAAAATAACTGATGATGGTCGAAGTAGAGAGGATATAAAATGTAGACTGGCAATGGCAAGGAAAGCGTTTCTGAAGAAGAGAAATTTGTTAACATCAGTATAGATTTAAGTGTCAGGAAGTCGTTTCTGAAAGTATTTGTATGGAGTGTAGCCATGCATGGAAGTGAAACGTGGACGATAAATAGTTTGGACAAGAAGAGAATAAAAGCTTTCGAAATGTGGTGCTACAGAAGAATGTTGAAGATTAGGTGGATAGATCACGTAACTAATGAGGAGGTATTGAATAGGATTGGGGAGAAGAGAAATTTGTGGCACAACTTGACTAGAAGAAGGGATCGGTTGGTAGGACATGTTCTGAGACATCTAGGGGTCACCAATTTAGTATTGGAGGGCAGCGTGGAGGGTAAAAATCGTAGAGGGAGACCAAGAGATGAATACACTAAACAGATTCAGAAGGATGCAGGTTGCAGTAGCTACTGGGAGATGAAGAGGTTTGTACAGGATAGAGTAGCATGGAGAGCTGAGTCAAACCAGTCTCAGGACTGAAGACCACAACAAGAACAGCGTTAACTTTCAATACTAATTGTTAAATCTAACGGAACTAGTGCACAAGCAACTAAAATTGACAAGGCAGGGTCTAAATACTGGAATCAGTAACTGGAATTGACCTATATAGATTAGTTCTGGTTACCGACCCCAACATTCGGGTGCCAATACCCCAATACACTCCTTTCAAACTCTATCAATCTTTACCAAGGAGGACTGCTTACATATGGACCTGAGGTGGACCAACGCCTTGTTCACTTGCTTAGTTTGTGAAGCTGTTTCTCTTGAATAAGTCGTCCAATTTTTCGGAAACTGGAGTGTCTGTCTTTATGGCACATCCACCGATTTCAGAGACTTCTTCCTTGGTGCGTCATTTTTTTTTTTTTTTTTGGCCTTGTGTGTATGTATCAATTAGTGTAACAGTCCAGTGCTCCGTTAGTAAATGAAGATCTACTGTACAGAAGTAAAGGTACGTAAATACGCGCATAATTACAAAGCTATACTTTTCCCCGTGGTACTTGACAACTTTAAAGTAGCCTAGTCTGTTTTGTGTAATGCAGAAACTTGTCCGGTTTGGAAAACTATTTTAGTCCCATTGTAAGACGTGTATATTTCTATTGTCTATTGTCAGACCACAATTTATGAAAGATGTTTATATTTTATTAATAGGATTAAGTAGGAATAATTAATATTTGTCATTTTGGAAATAATTGTGGTAGGAGGGAATGTCTGCACCAAAATATTGTATTGTTGGCGGGAGACCGCACATTGATATAATTTTAAAAAGGGCGGGAGGGACCACGTATGGATAGATTTTAAGAAAAGAGAGGGAAAGACTTCGAATTGATACATTTTGTAATGGTAGCAGGGATTGGTTACACCAGAAAGTATTGTTGGCAGAAGAGACCGCACTTTAGCGTTCGTAGGAAGTCAGTAGCAAGCGAGAAGTGAAGCGAGTCAGTAGCAGGTCTGAAGCAAGAGGTTGAGAGGAGCGGTGTGTCCGCCAGCCACCAGCTATGATTATAAGAGATTATAAACGGATGTACAGAGACATCAGCTAACTATTATCATAAGAGGAACTAATATTATTGAATTATTTTTTTGAGAAACTCAAGACTACTGAAGGTATGTTTGCGCGATGCTAGTTATAAGACTATTGTAAAAAGTAAGTTCCATTTGAACGTTTGCAAAATCATTTCATTACCAACAATAAATATTTGAAGAATGGTTTTCAGAATACAATTAATTTTTGTCATCAAAATTGCATTACTGATTATAATCCATCCCAAAAACCATCAACGTAAAACTTTGCAAAATTTTATTGTTGTCAAGAAAAAGTTTAACTCTGAATTACATAACATCAGTAAAATTAACTAAAGAATAACATCAGCTGTGCAATTAAAGAATAACGTCAGCTTTGGTAATAAATACAGCCACTTATTATGACAGCCCACCAGCAGCTAATAGAGTATAGTAAACCAGAGTAAGTATATTCATATCGCAGTTCGATGTAGCAGTCAGATGGCGATCCAGTAACGGTAAAAAAAGGTGAGGAACAGTTTTGGGTTATTGGAGGTAACGACTGAGGGCCACGACGACGACACATTCTATGTTTTGTCGAAACAATCAGAAAATCACTTTTGATAAGCAGCATTTAAATTTGTATGCGAAGATTGCACTTCTTATTATTATTGAGAAAGAGAATTAATTTCAAAGAGAAGATTTCATTTGTTAGTATTAAGCAAGAGATAGAAATCCTAAGGGAAGGTTTCATAGGTTATTGTAGAAGGGAAGGTTGCGTAACAAAAGAGATATACAGGGTGAAAAGTATTTAAACCGACAAACTCTGGGAGGTTGTAGGGGACATCACAACAAATATTTTTCCCTAATGTCATTTTTTCCTGTGAGGAGTATTTAAACCGGTAGAGGAAGATTTCTCTGGCGGCAATTTAATTAAGCCAACAAACACTTTTCCATTTTTTAATGACCAATAGACAACACATCAACACAAGCCAATTTGAATTACAGAGGGTTTTCAAAGATACCTGCATTCACATGTACACAAAGGTTACACCGTCGGATCATGTTCTGTCTGACACGGGCGAAAACCCCGGGAGTATCCTGAATTGTTCCTGCTGCTGCTACTATCCGGGCAACCAGATCTTCTTCTGATGCAACAGGAGTTGCGTAAACAAGGTTGCACATCTCTCCCCACACAAAAAAGTTCAGAGGGGACATATCTGGGGATCGAGCAGGTCATGGAACAGGACCACTTCTGCCAATCCACGTTTCTGGGAACCGTCGGTCCAGGAATCGACCCACACGGCGGCTGAAATGTGCTGGTGCCCCGTCATGTTGGAACCACATGCGTTGTCTTGTAAGGAGCGGGACGTCTTCCAGCAATTCTGGCGAGAAAGTTGTAATAGTGCCTGCCATTTAATGGCCTAGGTACGGCCCAATTAAACAGTCCCCAACAACACCGACCCACACATTAACGAAGAACCGCACTTGAGCGCTAGTAACTGTGGCATGTGGGTTATCCTCACTCCAAACATGCGAATTGTGCATGTTGAAGACTCCATCACGGCCGAACGTTGATTCATCGGTAAACAACACAGAGGATGGAAATGTAGGATGTATTTCACACTGTTCCAGGTACCACTGCGAAATCTGTGCTCTGGGTGGATAATCAACTGGTTCCAGGTCGTGGACACACTGTAAGTGAAATGGACATAACAAATGCTCTCGAAGGACTGTTCTTACATTCGTCTGATTCGTCCCCATGTTACGTGCAATTGCGCGAATGCTGATTGAAGGATCCCGCTCCACATGCTGCAAGACAGCTTCCTCAAATTGCGGCGTTCTTACCGTGCGACGGCGTCCCTGTCCAGGTAATCTGCTGAATGACCCGGTCTCAGCCAGACGTTGGTACACAGCAGCAAAGGTCGCATGATGCGGGACACGGCGATTAGGATATTGTTGTTGATGAACCCGCTGTGCAGCTTGTCCGTTGTGGTGCGCTACGTAGTACGAACCAACCATATCAGTGTACTCACTCCAGGTGTATCACTCCACTATTAAACAGAAACAATGCACTGCTACACTGGTGGACAGCAGTTGCCTACAACTGAAGAGCATAATACGCCCTCTAACAACTGAATATCGTAATACGGCCTCTAACAACTGAAGAGTGTAATACGACCTCGACAAGTTTAGATAATCCTCGTAGGAAAAAATGAATTAGGGAAAAATATATGTTTTGATGTCCCCTACAAACTCCTGAGTTTTTTCGGTTTAAATACTTTTCACCCTGTAGAGTAGAGAGGGAGGTTTCTACATTAGATTCCGGTATGAGCAAGTCTTACTCTGTTTTTCGAGCCGTTTAGGTTTCACACGGCTGTAAACTACTACACTAGTGTACAGTAGTTGCTTACAACTGAAGAGCATAATACGCCCTCAAACTACTGAAGATTGTAATACGGCCTCTAACAACTGAAGAGCGTAATACGACCTCCACCGGTTTAAATAACCCTCGTAGGAAACAATGACATTAGAGAAAATTATTTGTATTGATGTCCCCTTCAACCTCACAGAGTTTGTCGGTTTAAATACTTTTCACCCTGTAGAGGAGGCAGGGAGGTTTCACCATGAGATTCTGGTATGAGCAAGTTTTACTCCGTTTTTCGAGACGTTTACGTTTCACAAGGCTGTAAACTACTACACTGGTGGACAGCAGTTGCCATAATACGCCCTCTAACAACTGAAGATAATAATACAGCTTCTAATAACTGAAGAGGGTAATACGACCTCCACCGGTTTAAATAATCCTCGTAGGAAACAATGACATTAAGGAAAAATAATTGTTTTGATGTCCCGTACAACCTCACAGAGTTTGTCGGTATAAATACTTTTCACCCTGTAGAGGAGGCGGTGAGGTTTCACCATGAGGTTCCGGAATGAGCAAGCTTGTTTTTCGAGCCGTTTACGATTCCCACGACTGTAAACAACTACACTGGTGCCACAATACGGCCTCGAAAAACTTAAGATCATAATACGGCTTCTAACAACTAAAGAGCGTAATAACACCTCCACCGGTTTAAATAATCCTCGTAGGAAACAATGACATTAGGGAAAAATATTTGTTTTGATGTGCCCTACAACCGCACAGAGTTTGTCGGTTTAAATACTTTTCACCTTGTAGAGGAGACAGGGAGTTTTCACCATGAGATTCTCGTATGAGCAAGTTTGTTTTTCGAGCCATTTTTGTTTCCCACAACTGTAAACAACTACACTGGTGGATAGCAGTTGCCATAATACGCCCTCTAACAACTGAAGAGCGTAATACGACCTCCACCGGTATAAATAATCGTTGTAGGAAACAATGGCATTAGGGAAAGTATTTGTTTTGATGTCCCGTACAACCTCACAGAGTTTCTCGGTTTAAATACTTTTCACCCTGTAGAGAAGACAGGGAGTTTTCACCATGAGAATCCAGAATGAGCCAGTTTTACTCTGTTTCTCGAGCCATTTAGGTTTCACACAGTTGTATACTACTACACTGGTGGACAGCAGTTGCCATAATACGCCCCCTAACAACTGAAGATCGTAATACGGACTCTGACAACTGAAGAGCGTAATACGACCTCCACCAGTTTAAATAATCTTCGTAGGAAGCAATGACATTAGGGAAAGTATTTGTTTTGATGTCCCCTACAACCGCACAGAGTTTGTCAGTTTAAATACTTTTCACCCTGTAGAGGAGACAGGGAAGTTTCACCATGAGATTCCGGTATGAGCAAGTTTTACTCTGTTTTTCGAGCCATTTAGGTTTCACACGGCTGTAAACTTATTATGGGCAGAATAACTCGGTTCCCTATATTTTTTACTCAGAGATATTTAAAACGGTGCAAAGTAGAAGTTTAGAGCGCGGGAGAGAAAATTTGCCGCGGCAATCTGCGCGGGCAGTACAGGCTGTTATCTGCCGGCCGCCGCGATAATACGCCGGGGTTTATAGCGGTCCGGCAGCGGCGGGCAGTAAAGAGGTCACGCTAGCCAGCCCAGGTAACGGGCGAGCAGACCCGGTGACCCGCTAGGGGCGTGATTCCGCCAACGGCGGGCGTGCTAGCGTGCGGGGCCGGCCGCTCTGCGTGAGTGCGTGTCCACGTGTGTATGTGGCAGCGAGTCCGCGTGCACGTGCAGATATCGCTCCATCGCAGCCGGCTAATGACCGCGCCGCCGGCACTCAGTGCGACTTTGCGCGGACCGTATCGACCGCTGCCCGAGTCGACAACTCGAATAGTAGAAACAGCGCCGCAGCCTGTGGGCAGGCACACACTCACACCCGTACGGCTTCTTTCCCTCTGTACTGTGGGAGACGGGCAACAGTTCTGTGCTGGTTGAGAGAACTAGGGACGCCGACAAAAAGGTGCTTCATTGCAGTTTACTCCAAATGCTACAGGAAACAGTGGATTCGCTGAACTTGTTCAGGACTGGTCAAGATATCCTTTGATCCAACCAAAGATCGCGCGCATCAGAACGCTGCTTTGGGGTCTGGGGAGGGGCGCCGGCTCCGGATCGAATACGTCCGCCATATTAACGACGAGGGCTGGTGGACCTGATAGCCTCCATGTGGTTTTTAGGTGGTTTTCCGCATCCCACTAGGAGAATACCAGCAGGTATCCACGTTCCCCATCAGTTAACCCTTTGATTACAGTCCGCACAGGATATGGTGCTCAGTGTAAAAATATGTTCAAATGTGTGTGAAATCTTATGGGACTTAACTGCTAAGGTCATCAGTCCCTAAGTTCACACACTACTTAAAATATCCTAAGGACACACACACACCCATGCCCGAGGGAGGACTCGAACCTCCGCCGGGACCAGCCACACAGTCCATGACTGCTCGGTGTACAGTGAGCATTTTTCGTCCAAAGTGCTGGGCGATTTCAATCGAGTCTTTGGTAGGGGAGGACAACAGTGTTTGACACCTTTCAGGTGGATGGCCATGACAGATTCGAGGCGCATACCCTACAATTTTTCTCAAGCGATTTTATAGAAACTATTCAGTTAAAAAATTTTGTTGTCGTAGCGGCCCCTTATCAGTTAGACGGCCCGCACAACCGATAAGCAGGGTGGGCTGCCGACTTCCCTTCAAGAGCTCAGACCAAAACATCGCTAGTGGGTGTAAACATCAACAGACTTTCCACATAAGCAAGGCACTACTTCGTGAAAAGCCATTTGACAGAGATCCACCAATTAGAACTAATGTGACTACGTGTAGCACTCTACAGAATCAGTGTTACAAGCACACGAGCAGTCAGACCGGCAGTGTGTATCTACAGCTAGGACAGCTCTGGCCAATACCTATACTGGCTCTAGCCTAGTAGACACTCGCCGTAGCTTTCGGTAGAAAGTTGTATCTTTGTAATTGTGTAGAGTGGTATTTTGGTTCCCCCCTATGCATCATGGACCTTGCTGTTGGTAGGGAGGCTTGCGTGCCTCAGCGATACAGATAACCATACCGTAGGTGCCACCACAACGGAGGGGTATCTATTGATAGGCCAGACAAATGTGTGGTTCCTGAAGAGGGGCAGCAGCCATTTCAGTAGTTTCAGTGGCAACAGTCTGGATGATTGACTGATCTGGCCTTGTAACACTAACCAAAACTGCCTTGCTGTGATGGTACTGCGATCGGCTGAAAGCAAGGGGAAACTACAGCCGTAATTTTTCCCGATGGCATGCAGCTTTAACAAGAAGAGAATAGAAGCTTCTGAAATGTGGTACTACAGAAGAATGCTGAAGATTAGATGGGGAGATCACATAACTAATAAGGAGCTATTGAATAGAAATGGGGGGAAGAGAAATTTGTGGCACAGCTTGACTAGAAGAAGGGATCAGTAGGAAGGACATATTCTGAGGCATCAAGGGATCACCAATTTAGTATTGGAGGGCAGCGTGGAGGATAAAAATCTTGGGGGAAACCAAGAGATGAATACACTAAACAGATTCAGAAGGAGAAAGATGTGGGTTGCAGTAGGTAGTGGGAGATGAAGAGGCTTGCATAGGACAGAGTAGCATGGAGAGCTGCATCAAACCAGTCTCTGGACTGAAGACCACAACAACAACATTTTGGTTGTTATTTTCACATCACTGTCTTGTACTCTTATTTGGCTTCACAAGAATTCTTGTGATTCTTGTTGTTCTTGCGTTTGGAAATAAGTGCACGCAAAGAAGGTGTTTTCGTTATAATAAAGTGTGTTCAAACTAGATCGTCAGTTGTTTCCTGCCGACCGCACGACACTACATATGTGTTACTAATACCTTTATATGTCACCTTCATGATGATGTGCCTGTCATTTCGTTAATGGTTATAGTTATCGTGATATTTATATAGAAGTAAGACACTGCTCGAAATTTGAGAAAGTTTCCTATTAAAAGGGTCCATACGATTTTGTGTTTGGTGCGTATTACACAATTTTGTTCTTGTTGTGGTCTTCAGTCCAGAGACTGTTTTGGTGCAGCTCTCCATGCAACTCTATTCTGTGGAAGCTTCTTCATCTTCCAGCACCTACTGCAACCTACATCCTTCTGAATCTGCTTAGAGTATTCATCTCTTGACTCCCTCTACGATTTTTACCGTCCACGCTGACCTCCAATACTCAATTGGTGATCCCTTGATACCTCAGAACATGTCCTACCAACCGATCCCTTCTTCTAGTCAAGTTGTGCCACAAACTTCTCTTCACCCCAGTCCTATTCAACACCTCCTCATTAGTTATGTGATCTAGCCATCTAATCTTCAGCATTCTTCTGTAGCACCACATTTCGAAAGCTTCTATTCTCTTCTTGTCCAAACTATTTATCATCCACGTTTCACTTCCATACATGGCTACACTCCACACAACTACTTTGAGAAAAGACTTGCTGACACTTAAATCTATTCTCGATATTAACAAATTTCTCTTCTTCAGAAACGCTTTCCTTGCCATTGCCAGTCTACATTTCATATCCTCTCTACTTCGACCATCATCAGTTATTTTGGTACCCAAATAGCAAAACTCATTTACTACTTTAAGCGTCTCATTTCCTAATGTAATTCCCTCAGCATCCCCAAATTTATTTCGACTACATTCCATTATCCTCGTTTTGCTTTTGTTGATGTTACATAATACATCACTGTTTATGAAAGTTAGTTGACATATCGAATTTTTCTTTAGACCTGGGTGGAGGTCTCTGCCACTAATTTCAATAAAGATTGATCTGATGCAGCACACACATTTGTGATCACGCTGTGCCAGTGATAAAACTAGAGTGAAATATCCGCAACATTCCTTGTCTTTCATAAACGGTTTGAGATTTTGGCAAATGACAGCCTTCACAGAGGAGAGTATTTTGCTGTATGGTTATTAGGAAAAACTTCATTATCTATCGTGTTTTTCGACTAACAAAAAGCTTTCTCGATCAAAGAATGTAGTTTTTAAGAGCCATCATGGAGAGCTGATGAAACGAGAAATGCTATGGGTTTAGAAAGAACATAAGCAAAGACATTACAGGTTTAGTTTTGTACTGAGGATGCCCCTTTCCATATGCTGCTGACCTTACCTTCCCTCAGTTCCTCACTTCTGTTTCAGAATTCTCTCGCAATTGCATCTTGACAACATGACAGTGTGTAAACTCCGCTGTGTTTTGGCAAAAGAAGCAAATTTTAACGTCACAACAACAGAAATGTGCAGGTTTTACTCAAAACTCGCCACTCATGATGCTTCCCTTAAAGTTACAAATGGTTAACAAGCCAAGCGAAAATAAATTGGTGCATTTTCAGCAGAATTCGCTCTAGATACTAACCAATTCAGAGAAGACAGATCACCTGTCACCTTGTAAGTGTGGGTGTGGAGGGGATCCACTTAATATTTACAAAAAATATGAGCGCAGGCTTCAGTTTAGAACGGCAGTTCCCCTCCAGCTCTCGGCATTTCACCTACAGCGCCTGACTGTAGCCCCCACCACTACCGCCTCCCCCCCCCCCCCCCACACACACACACACAGGCGTGCCCAGCCAACTGAGTGTCTCTACAAACCACTGTATTCTGTGTGGACTCTGTCTGAACCCACCATATAATTGATTTTGCTCTGAGAGACCAGTGTGTTTCTTATTAAACCGTTGTATTGTCCAAAGGCAGCGACGCCGTAACGAAATCAGCACCTCGCATTGATACCACAGAAATTAATGATGTATCGCTGCGTTCCACACCGACGAATGGGAGTTATTGGCGGAACCACACCCTCACTTCTGGCTCTGCAGCGCCACCGCGCTGAAGCCGATATGCAGGGGAAATTACAAACTTGTAGTACTTCTAGAGGGATGTCAGTACATAATATTTTGAACAGGAACCCATCTCCGGAAATTTGGTGTTTCTATTGGATGACGGTTTCAGTTCAGATATCTAAAGCGTTCACGCCTGTTCTGGGAGAGAGAAAAATCTCGGAGTTGCTTGCTCTCGTATACATCCGGGTAGAATGACGTGTACTATGTCAGATGGTCACCTGATGTCACTTAACGTCAGCCTTACTGTGACACTTATTTAAGGCCTGTGCGTCTCTGATACAGTAAACATGGTTCGGTATACGTTTTTGGAATACTATGACATGGGTATGGCGAAGCTCGAGATAACGGAAGAGCTATTTGTCGGCTGTATGACGGACGTTTTCCGCAACGTAGCACGACACCGCACAACCTTTTTGCCCAAGTTACGGTGCGCCGCCGTGAGGAGGCAGGGCTGTGGTGCTCTACGGCAACGCCGCACGCCCGAACTTGAAGAAGATGTACTGCACGCGTTGAAGAGAACACGTCAACGAGTACGCAAACAATTGTACGTGCAGAGGATGTGACCGTATCGTCTCGAACATTCTGCGTGTGCAACATTTCCCCCGTATAATTTACAAAGGGTACACGCTATGGGTCCAGACGATTTTCCACAATGCGTTGCCTACTGTATCTGGTTCTTGCACCGCCGCATCGGCACACCCCTGTTTCCACGTCGAGTTCACCAATGAATGTAGGTTCACTAGGGACTGTGTGTCTGCCCCTGTTGGCTCAGTGGTCGGCATGGCAGAATGCCACGCGAAGGACCCCGAGTTCGATTGCCGGCTGGGGTAGGAGATTTTCTCAGCCCAGTGACTGGGTGTCGTGTTGTCATTATCATCATTTCATCCCCGTCTCCGACGACCAAGTCGCCCAATGTGGCGTCGAATGTAATAAGTACAATACTGGAAATTAAAATTGCCACACCACAAAGATGACGCGCTAGAGACGCGAAACGTAACCGACAGGAAGAAGATGCTGTGATATGCAAATGATTAGCTTGTCAGAGCATTCACACAAACTTGGCGCCGGTGGCGACACCTACAACGTGCTGACATGAGGAAAGTTTCCAACCGATTTCTCATACACAAACAACAGTTGACCGGCGTTGCCTGGTGTAACGTTGTTGTGCGCCTCGTGTAAGGAGGAGAAACGCGTGCCATCACGTTTCCGACTTTGATAAAGGTCAGATTGTAGTCTA
The DNA here is from genome assembly GCF_021461395.2 of Schistocerca americana. NCBI lineage: Eukaryota > Metazoa > Arthropoda > Insecta > Orthoptera > Acrididae > Schistocerca > Schistocerca americana. The sequence goes on along the minus strand of NC_060128.1, from coordinate 141,799,286 downwards.
TCGCGATTGCGGGTTATCGCATCGCGACATTGCTGCTCGCGTTGGTCGAGATCCAATGACCGTTAGCAGAATATGGAATCGGTGTGTTCAGGACGGTAATACGGAACGCCGTGCTGGATCCCAACGGCCTCGTATCACTAGCAGTCGAGATGACAGGCATCTTATCCGCATGACTGTGCCACGTTTCGATGACTGAATCAACAGAAGGGGACGTTTGCAAGACAACAACCATCTGCACGAACAATTCGACGACGTATGCAGCAGCATGGACTATCATCTCGTAGACCACGGCTGCAGTTACCCTTGACGCTGCATCACAGACAGGAGCGCCTGCGATGGTGTACTCAACGACGAACCTGGGTGCACGAATGACAAAACGTCATTTTTTCAGATGAATCCAGGTTCTGTTTACAGCATCATGATGGTCGCATCCGTGTTTGGCGACATCCCGGAGAACGCACATTGGAAGCGTGTATTCGTCATCGTCATACTGGCACATCATCCTGCGTGATGGTATGGAGTGCCATTCGTTACACGTCTCGGTCACCTCTTGTTCGCATTGACGGCTCTTTGAACAGTGGACGCTACATTTCAGATGTGTTATGATCCGTGGCTCTACCCTCCATTCGATCCCTGCGAAACCGTACATTTCAGCAGGATAATGCACGACCGCATGTTGCAGGTCCTTTACGAGCCTTTCTGGATACAGAAAGTGCTCGACTGCTGCCCTGGCCAGCACATTCTCCAGATGTCTCACCAATTGAAAACGTCTGGTCAATGGTGGCCGAGCAACTGGCTCGTCACAATACGCCAGTCATTACTCTTGATTAACTGTGGTATCGTGTTGAAGCTGCATGGGCAGCTGTACCTGTACACGCCATCCAAGCTCTGTTTGACTCAATGCCCAGGCGTATCAAGGCCGTTATTACGGCCAGAGGTGGTTGTTCTGGGTACTGATTTCTCAGGATCTATGCAACCAAATTGCGTGAAAATGTAATCACATGTCAGTTCTAGTATAATATAATTGTCCAATGGATACCCGTCTATTATCTGCATTTCTTCTTGGCGTAGCAATTGTAATGGCCAGTAGTGTACCTGCCCTCGGCGGCCGAACTTCTGCGAATGGGGGCCTCCCAGCGCACAATGCCCTACGCTAATTTCCAGGGATTGTGTTTTGAATTCGAGGAACAGCTGTGTCTGGGAAGACGAAAACGCTCGTGTCATGCATGTTCAGGGATTTCATCACTGGTTTCGTGTCAACGATTGGGTGGGTATTCGAGACAGTCATGTGATTGGGCCGTATCTCCTCCTACTCAAGCTAACTGGTCCTACAAAATGAACTGGACCCGTTCCTGGAAGCTGAGCCACTAAATGTCCATCAGGACATGTGGTTTCGGCGTCATGATGCACCACCTCACTTCTCACGACCTGTTCAGGGACATCTCGATAGACGATACGGTAAAGGTCGGACAGGCCGACATGGTCCAACAGCGTGGCCTCTGCGATCGCCGGATATAACTGCTATGGGCTGGTTCTTGTGGGGTAGTATGCCTAGTTTAACTTAGGAAATTCTTGTAGAGACAGGGGAAGATCTGCTGGCAAGAGTTGTGGCCTCTGAGCTGGAAACTGAAGAGACACTGGGTGGGATGGAGAGTGTGTATCATAACATGTGAAGCAGGTACAAAGTCTGTAACAGCGATGGCGGTCGCCACATCGATCCATTATTGTTATGCATGGGTAACTTTTTGTTTTGGAATAAAGTAGACACGTAATGTTTAAGTGCTAACCAAAGAATGCGCTTAAGTGATAAATGGATGTTCCGTTAAGTTTCCTTTCGAGTTGTTGCCTAATAACTGTACTGCGTCACGCCTAATTCAGTTCATGAAGTTGAAGTTGTATGTGGGCTGTTTAGGTTTTTATGTTGGTAACGCCACGTAGCGCTCTGAATGAAAATCACTGGCTGTGGTGTGCAGTCTGTGGCTGGTTGTTGGAATATTCGCTTATGTAGTGTTGGGCAGCTAAAGAGCGCGTAGCTTTGGGCACTCGGAGGTGAGCCGCAAGGACTGGTGGATGTGGGGAGAGAGATGGCGGAGTTGTGAGAAGTTGCTATAAGCGGACGATGTGGACGTGTGTCCGCCACAAAATGGATATTTGTAAAGATGGATGTCATGAACTGATATATATATATATATATATATATATATATATATATATATATATATATATATATACTCCTGGAAATTGAAATAAGAACACCGTGAATTCATTGTCCCAGGAAGGGGAAACTTTATTGACACATTCCTGGGGTCAGATACATCACATGATCACACTGACAGAACCACAGGCACATAGACACAGGCAACAGAGCATGCACAATGTCGCCACTAGTACAGTGTATATCCACCTTTCGCAGCAATGCAGGCTGCTATTCTCCCATGGAGACGATCGTAGAGATGCTGGATGTAGTCCTGTGGAACGGCTTGCCATGCCATTTCCACCTGGCGCCTCAGTTGGACCAGCGTTCGTGCTGGACGTGCAGACTGCGTGAGACGACGCTTCATCCAGTCCCAAACATGCTCAATGGGGGACAGATCCGGAGATCTTGCTGGCCAGGGTAGTTGACTTACACCTTCTAGAGCACGTTGGGTGGCAGGGGATACATGCGGACGTGCATTGTCCTGTTGGAACAGCAAGTTCCCTTGCCGGTCTAGGAATGGTAGAACGATGGGTTCGATGACGGTTTGGATGTACCGTGCACTACTCAGTGTCCCCTCGACGATCACCAGTGGTGTACGGCCAGTGTAGGAGATCGCTCCCCACACCACGATGCCGGGTGTTGGCCCTGTGTGCCTCGGTCGTATGCAGTCCTGATTGTGGCGCTCACCTGCAAGGCGCCAAACACACATACGACCATCATTGGCACCCAGGCAGAAGCGACTCTCATCGCTGAAGACGACACGTCTCCATTCGTCCCTCCATTCACGCCTGTCGTGACACCACTGGAGGCGGGCTGCACGATGTTGGGGTGTGAGCGGAAGACGGCCTAACGGTGTGCGGGACCGTAGCCCAGCTTCATGGAGACGGCTGCGAATGGTCCTCGCCGATACCCCAGGAGCAACAGTGTCCCTAATTTGCTGGGAAGTGGCGGTGCGGTCCCCTACGGCACTGCGTAGGATCCTACGGTCTTGGCGTGCATCCGTGCGTCGCTGCGGTCCGGTCCCAGGTCGACGGGCACGTGCACCTTCCGCCGACCACTGGCGACAACATCGATGTACTGTGGAGACCTCACGCCCCACGTGTTGAGCAATTCGGCGGTACGTCCACCCGGCCTCCCGCATGCCCACTATACGCCCTCGCTCAAAGTCCGTCAACTGCACATACGGTTCACGTCCACGCTGTCGCGGCATGCTACCAGTGTTAAAGACTGCGATGGAGCTCCGTATGCCACGGCAAACTGGCTGACACTGACGGCGGCGGTGCACAAATGCTGCGCAGCTAGCGCCATTCGACGGCCAACACCGCGGTTCCTGGTGTGTCCGCTGTGCCGTGCGTGTGATCATTGCTTGTACAGCCCTCTCGCAGTGTCCGGAGCAAGTATGGTGGGTCTGACACACCGGTGTCAATGTGTTCTTTTTTCCATTTCCAGGAGTGTATATATATATCTGACTTTTGAACACTATTAACGTAAATACATTGTTTGTTCTCTATCAAAATCTTTCATTTGCTAACTATGCCTATCAGTAGTTAGTGCCTTCAGCAGTTTGAATCTTTTATTTATCTGGCAGTAGTGGCGCTCGCTGTATTGCAGTATTTCGAGTAAAGAAGATTTTTGTGAGGTAAGTGATTCGTGAAAGGTATAGGTTACTGTTAGTAAGGGCCATTCTTTTGTAGAGATTTTTGAAAGTCAGATTGCGTTGCGCTAAAAATATTGCGTGTCAGGTTACTGTTGATCTGAATAAGTAAAGAGAGAAATGTCTGAGTACGTTCAGTTTTGCTCAGCTGTTTGAAAATCAAATAACGTAGAAATTTACCAGCTCAGTAATTTTTCAAAGTGTACGTTTCAAAGTTTATGAGTTAAAAATCTGAACCGAAACCGTCGGAGAACGGAAACAGTACGTCTCCGTACATGGGTTCCCTATTCAAAATGTTATGACTCACTTCCCTGCAGAAGATCTAGGAGCCTGTAACGGGAATTTCCGAGTCTCCTGGAAAGCTGCTCAGGAGAGCTCTGCTCAATTCGTGACCTCCGATACAATTTAGGGCTCATGTGTTACTCGTGTCGTAGATGAAAGTGTACTTTTGAACATGAGAATTTTGTTATTTCGGAAGAAGAGGTAAGTAAACCTGTGTATCGAGTGATGCTTTAATATTCAAACACAGTTGTAAATATTGGGATAATTATTGCGGCTATGGACGATAAAGTTAAGTAGATACTTTTATCACTCTTGTAATAAAATGAACTAATATTTCATATGTTGTGGTTCCGATTAGCCATCTCCTAGAGCGATCAAAGAAACTACAGTAATGAACTGATGATTGTACACTACTGGCCATTAAAACTGCTACACCAAGAAGAAATGCAGATGATAAACGGGTATTCATTAGACAAATATATTATGCTAGAACTGACATGTGATTACACTTTCACGCAATTTGGGTGCATAGATCCTGGAAAATCAGTACCCACAACAACCGCCTATGGCCGTAATAACGGCCTTGATACGCCTGGGCATTGAGTCAAACAGAGCTTGGATGGCGTGTACAGGTACAGCTGCCCATGCAGCTTCAACACGATACCACAATTCATCAAGAGTAGTGACTGGCGTATTGTGACGAGCCAGTTGCTCGGCCACCATTGACCAGACGTTTTCAATTGGTGAGAGATCTGGAGAATGTGCTGGCCAGGGCACCAGTCGACCATTTTCTGTATCCAGAAAGGCACGTACAGGACCTGCAACAGGCGATCGTGCATTATCCTGGCGAAATGTAGGGTTTCGCAGGGATCGAATGAAGGGTAGAGCTACGGTTCGTAACACATCAGGAATGTAACGTCCACTGTTCAAAGTGCCGTCAATACGAACAAGAGGTGGCCGAGACGTGTAACCAATGGCACCCCATACCATCACGCCGGGTGTATGAGGTCCATGATTAAAGAATTTTTTGCTAGCGCACCCGAGCAGATGTAATTTCGATGGATTGGTCACGCGCTGCCTGCGATATGTTGTTGGCTGCAGTAAGAGCAGTGTCAGCAGCAGTAGGAGTAAGTCGTTGCTATCAGTCGTGTGTGTGGAGTTGGCTGGGCCGGTCGTGGGGAGCGATGGCGGAGCCTCAGCGTTGTAGTATAAGGTAAAAGCAGCCTCGCGCATATGTAGTATTGTTATAACAAGTCCCAAGTAAATGTTTTAAAAAAAATCTCTTAATAATAATCTTCCTCATAAAAAGTAACTTTTGACAATCATTCATTTCAATTTAAAGAATTTACTAATTTCTCCAATCCTTGGTCATCCCGATTATTGCAAAGAAAAACGTTCTTTTTATACATGATAAATCTTTCGGCCAGCATTGCACTGGGCTGTGCCAGAAAAATTTATAATAAGAGCATATATATATGCCTTATCCGGCGACTTCATTGAGGTAAGAATTTTCTCTTTTTTATTCAGAATGATCTTTCAGGACCATGGCGCAGCGCTGCTGACGTCCAAAATTTACAAGTTTAAATTGACAGTCAATTATTGAAATGTTATGAGTGAGCCACAATTTTTTTATTGAGAGATTAGTCACATTTTATTATTGATAGGTTACGCAATTTATTTAGTGGGAGGTTATTACACATATTAATTTTCTGTTGGGAGATTACACGATAAGTCACATTTTATTGTCCCAAGGTTACGGAATTTATCTGTTGGTAGGTTACGCTGAATGTGAATGAAATAAATAATTATATTGTTTTTACTGTTGGGAGGTTACGGATTTTTTTTTCTTTTTTTTTTGTGGGGAGGTTACACGGGTGATACGCCAGTATGGCGATAACGAGTACACGCTTCCAATGTGCGTTCACCGCGATGTCGCCAAACACGGATGCGACTATCATGATGCTGTAAGCAGAACCTGGATTCATCCGAAAAAATGACGTTTTGCCATTCGTGCACCCAGGTTCGTCGTTGAGTACACCATCGCAGGCGCTCCTGTCTGTGTTGCAGCGTCAAGGGTAACCGCGGCCGTGGTCTCCGAGCTGATAGTCCATGCTGCTGCAAACGTCGTCGAACTGTTTGTGCAGATGGTGGTTGTCTCCGCAAACGTCCCCGACTCAGGGGTCGAGACGTGGCTGCACAATCAGTTGTAGCCGTGCGGATAAGATGCCTTTCATCTCGACTGCTAGTAATACGAGGCCGTTGGGATCCAGCACGGCGTTCCGCATTACCTTCCTAAACAAACCGATTCCATTTTCTGCTAACAGTCATTGGATCTCGACCGACGCGAGCAGCAATGTCACGATACGATAAATCGCAATCGCGATAGGCTACAATCCGACCTTTATCAAAGTCGGAAACGTGATGGTACGCATTTCTCCTCCTTACACGAGACATCACAACAACGTTTCACCAGGCAACGTCGGTCAACTGCTGTTTGTGTATGAGAAATCGGTTGGCAACTTTCCTCATGTCAGCACGCTGTAGGTGTCGCCACTGGCGCCAACCTTGTGTGAATGCTCTGAAAAGCTAATCAGTTGCATATCACAGCATCTTATTCCTGTCTGTTAAATTTCGCGTCCGTGGCACGTCATCTTCGTGGTGTAGCAATTTTAATGGTCAGCAGTGTAGTTTCGCCAAATGGTTCAAATGGCTCTAAGCACTATGGGACTCAACATCTGAGGTCATCAGTCCCCTAGAACTTAGAACTACTTACACCCAACTAACCTAAGGACATCACACAGATCCACACCCGAGGCAGGATTCGAACCTGCGACCGTAGCAGATGCGCGGTTCCGGACTGAAGCGCGTAGAACCGGTCGGCCACAGCAGCATTGTGACATGTGGTTTTTGTTATAGTGATCATGTTGAGGACGTCTTTGACTGTGAAAGTAAGTAAACCTAAAGTTATTGTTACGTAAATCTGAATTTGTACTACAGCTTCTAGTATTCATTGCGAAATGAAAACACTGGGGCAGCAAGTATTTTTGATGTAAATTTATTAAATTTTAGGCCTATTTTAGCTTGTTATTTAAGACTAATTTCTTTTTGGCATTACGAGTTCATGGTGGTGTTGAGACGTGGGATCTGTGTACGAAAAACGCAAAATTGCTCTGAGATATATCTGCTGAAATGATGGGTGGTTGAAAACTGTATGTCCCAATGGTTCCAAACTGAAACCAGCTCCTCAAAACAACTGATTGTTTACTTTTTGCCGATTTCTTCTTGTATTCTTTGCTTTGCTATGATACTAAAGATCAATTTTTTGAAAAATCTTAAAATTAAATTTTTTATGTTATTAGTACGCAAAGTACTTGTTCCAGCAAACAAGTGCTGTAAAACGGGGCATTGCGTTGTCACCTCTCCCCTTCATTGTGGTCATGGATGAGATAATGAGTAACGTGGCAGAAAAAAAACCTGGAGAAGGCAAGATGAAAGCAAAGGTGTTTGCGAATGACCTGACAATCTGGGAAGATTTGGATGCTTGGAAAGAAACTGTGAGACAGTATCGAATGAAATTTAACGTAGACAAATGTCAATTCTTTTTACAACTAGAAAAAAAAGACCAACTAGTGGAAACAGGATTGGAGATGAACAGTTGAAGAAGGTGGGAAGTGCCAAGTACGTGGAAAGTGTGACAAGGGAAAACTGAAGAAATGAGAAAGGGATCAGCGAATGTGACAGTCAGATAGGGACATCCCAGAGAAGTGCTAGGAGCCTGATTTGGAAGAAAGACATCCCAAAAAAGAGCAAAAAAGGAATATAAAGGAATTACATCCCAGAACTGACCAATGCGTCTGAAACATGGGCAATGAAGAAAAGAGATGTAAGCAGCTTAAAGCAGGGTGTAATGAAATTCCTCAGAAGTAGGGTAGGAGTAACACGCAGATATTTGGATGAGGAATGGAAGAGTAAGAGAAATAGAGAAAGAGGAATCATTGCAGACCAATATAGAAAAATAAGACTATGACGATGCGAGCAGTTAAAGAGAATGGGAAATAAAAGTATTCCCAAGAAGATAAATAAAATGGAGGTGCGAAGGAAACGACGAAGAGGAAGACCAAGGGATGGATAGGTGAAATGTGGATTTGTGTGTTGAAAAAAAGGAGAGAGGGGACTGGACTAGTGTGAACAGAGGAAGATGGTGGGAAAACAAGACCAGACTGCGGGGCTTAAGGTCGAAACAGACCCAGACTGGGTCTGGAAACTGTTCAAAATGATGATAATGATGACTGGGGTTCAAGGGGTTAAACCTTCGAAAACATTACGAAAAACAATGTTGCACTTTCTCATGGATACCACTAAACGCAAACAATTGGGTTACGTAATTTCTGTCCTAGGGGGAAAGGGTAGCAACAGGAAGGAGATCCGGTGACCCTATGCCACTTACAATGCCAGCCCCAGATTAAAATGCCGACCGCGTAACGATACGCGCTGAAGGCCGAAGAAGAAGAAAGATCGACGTGTGGTGCCAATGTTGGCAATAAGATAACAAAGTATGGGACAATATACCTGGTAACGCACGGATCAATTTCAGAGAGATTTGCAGTGTGTGCGTACAAGGGAAACAGCTGGTGCAGAACCAAACTGAGAAGGAAGTCAGCAAGCGAATAGTGGGCAGGAGAGTTGTTGGGATATTATGGATATAAATGCTAACGACTTGGGTTGGGATATTGCCGAGTAGACTAATTACTCATACAATGTGTTCAATTCGCTTACACAGTTGTTTAAACAACACTTTAAAACGTTTAGTCGTAGAAACGGAAATGGTAATACGAAGGCTCGAGTGCTGCTGACCCACCGGAAATCTTTTGGCAGAAGTTTTGTATAGGGATAAAGAAAAAGCTGCACGGTCAGCAATCTTAGATTGTTCCAAGACTGCAGATCACAATAATGACAGGAACTGGGTCATTTCTAACTTTCACTTCTACATTTCTCTATTAATAATGCTACAGAATTTAGCTGTAGACTTTTAATATATATTCGATATCATACTGAAAATACATGAAACGAATGGAGTGTAACGCCCCACCTTAGGATCACATCACAGCGGATTCAGATGTAACAGTAATGAATAAATAAAAAGTAAAGAAACAAATAAATTAATAAATTATTTAGTTATCTATTTACAAATTATTGAATACTGTTTGTGCTGCTCAGCTTTGATAAACATTAGAAATTACATAGTGTAACATCATACACTGCTGTTGTAAGACTTCCTTAACAATCAACCAAAAATTACAAGTAATAACGCTTGAAATACAACGACATCGAAGAGGAGTGCAGTACAAAAAGTCCACGGAAAAAGATCATGAAATCAGAACTAGCATCCAGAAGGTTACATATTTGAAGATACGTATGATAAAAATTAATCCTTTCAAATTACCTGCGTGGGGAGCAAACATGTTTATGTGCTATAGAGTACATAAATGACAACATAGTTTACAACCTTTTAGATACATATATGTTCAGATCGCCGTTCCACACATTATAAAATGCGGCACAGAGCCTATACACAAATACTGCGTGACACTTACCGTACATTGTGCCAATAGCATTGTATAGTACATCATGTAACAAGAATAGTAATGGCTAAAAAAAATCAAAATAGAATTGATAAAGAAGATGTGAAAACAAATTCTGGCATGAGCCAGGCAGTAACGGCTGTGTGTTGTATATAGAGAATAAAAGTAAATACCGTAAATCTGTGAAGTACAAAAGTTACAATGAAACTGACCACACAACTCAAACACAAATAATACTGGTATTAGATGACATTCTGTTATAAGAGATTCCACAACTGTATGATTTTTAAATATTTTTTGTATCAGTCACAGTTACAGATTGTCAGAAATGTTAACTAGTTTCATCAGTTAATGATCACCCTCCGCTCTATAATAAAATAAAAACATTTGTGAGGTGGCTATAATTTCGCGCCTTACAAGCAGTCATCTACATACTTTGCCGTGATTTACAACCAGAATGAGGTATTATTTGATAGACTGTACGCCGTAAATATTAATATTTAAAGAAGACTGACATTGTCACGTACACCTTGTAAATATTTCTTAACGATTATTGCACGAAGGAGTGTCTTTATTATCAAAACAGCGTAATGAATGACTGTCTATACTAGTAGAGGTTGGATCGCCAGTGGAAATGAAATGACAGGCGTAACTCAAACCTTGGATGGAAAAGCCCGCACACGTGTGTTGGTCCTGCTTAACAAAGGAAGTAGCCAAGACGGACGGTCGGGGCACCTGAGGGCTGAAGCACAATACAGCGGCGGCCGGCCGATTTTGTAGCAGAGCCGGCAGGATAACCAGATAATACTTCGGAAACTCTGAAAATCTTGGATGTAGCAGAGAGGAACGAGGAAGCTTACCTCGGAAATCACGCAGGCTGGGTTATTTCCTGATTTTTGCTCTGAGAAGCATTTCCTGGCAAACTTTCTGCGCTGGACGACAAAAGACTTAACTATGGTTGGTCGGCGTTCGGAAGAATCTGTAGAGAGGGAGAATATTGTGTGGTTTCGAGAATATAATTCGCCTTCTGCAGTTACGAGGGAGGGGAGCCGAGCTTTGCTGGGAAGGCAGCGGTGGAGGTCTTTCATTTTGAGCGCCCGTGTTTGACGGTCACTCAGTATCAGCTTTTGTTGTTACAGATACGGACTTGCTGTCTTTGCTCTCAGGAGGTTTTATAGCCAGAACAATTAGGCACTATACTGTTGCGAACTTCTATGATTCTGGACTTCGCCTGCGGGTAGGGAGCCGTAATTGAGTATGCAGTGTTCACTGACTGAGAGCACTTCTTCCGCCTATACTCACGTTGAGACGTTATCTGAACTCCGCCCATGTGGATGGGAGTTCGCGTTTCTCATCTGTAGAAAACAGAGAGGAGAAGACAGTATTAGATTATACTAGCAGAGGTCCGCCTTCTGCCGTCCTACTGTTTGAATGAGGGTTTTTTTTTATATTTTGTGACTGGAGTTCTTCCGTCGTCGCAGACGTGTACGAGAACCATCAGTCCGACGCACCGGACGCAGTACATACGGTGATATTGCTAATTGCTTCGGCTTATTAGGGCTATAAACAGCTGTGATCACGTAACTTTTATTACAACTGAGGTTGCACACCACTGCAGATCATCTTTGAAAGCAGTGTCTTTTAGTGTTTGGTTCGTAGGTGCAGTCACTCATCTCACGTTTCTTATATTAGATCGCGTAGCCATAAAAAGGGGCAGATTCGGGCAATTGTTCAATCATATCAGTTAGGAAATCCATTTGCATCTCTTTATGTCCGTTAGACATTCATATATAAACATTTGTTATATATAAAGGGGTTTCAATTCACAATAAATGTATAAGCAGAAACAGCATTTACCATTTGTAGTTACTAGTTACCTTAATCATTCATTTATGTTTATGTTGTAATTTGTACGTTACAGAGCAAGAAGAAGGAGATAACGTCGCCAGTGAGAGATCCTATGCTTCAGGAGGTAGTCAGACAGGGCTAAATTTTCATGTTCGCGTTCAGTATTTTCCGTTGCGCACATTCATTTTACAGCCGCCTGGAGTAGCATCTTGGACATTAATATGTACTCAGTTAAGTACATAAAAATAGATTTTACATATCCTGTCTGGAAACAAAAGGACCTGAAGAGCACACGAGATGGGTGGATTTCAATTTAACTTCGCTCACGTTGTGAAGAAAATTACTCAGCAGCGAAACGAAAGCAAGCCGTCAAAACGCTGTGTTGGCTAGTCTAGTCTCTAACTGAGCCATATGTGAAGAAAACGGTTCTGGGTCATACTTAGGTAAATTTTGATCTTGAATTTTAATTGTTTAAAGTAAAACGAATCAGTTTTACTGCCAAACTTAACGAACATAACCGCATCAGCTTTAGACAACCACCACCAAAAGAACGTAAAACACGAAAATTCCTGTAAATCAGTTAGTAAATAATGAAATAGCTATAATTTCGTTCAGTTGTAATTGTAAGAGCCCAATAAACTCGCACTTGATTACGATTATGTCGTAATATGACGTCTTATTAATCTAAACACTGTTTACGTAGCTCTCAGTTGTCAAATGGTTTAAATGGCTCTGAGCACTATGGGACTTAACATCTGAGGTCACCAGTCCCCTAGAACTACTCAAACCTAACTAACCTAAGGACATCACACACATCCATGCCCGAGGCAAGATTCGAACCTGCGACCGTAGCGGTCGCGTGGTTCCAGACTGAAGCGCCTAGAACCGCTCGGCCACATCTGTCAGGTTGAAAATTCTCACCAATGGCGTGCCTTGCACTAATAGCGGGCGAGCTTCCTAACTCTGACTGGTCGGCACTCAGAATTTGATGTCGATTGCAACAACATCGGCAGTCTTATACAAGCCGGCCGCGGTGGCCGAGCGGTTCTAGGCGTTTAGTCCAGAACCGCGCGGCTGCTATGGTCGCAGGTTCGAATCCTGCCTCAGACATGGATATGTGTGATGTCCTAAGGTTAGTTAGGTTTAAGTAGTTCTACGTTCTACGGGACTGATGACCTCAGATGTTAAGTCCCATTGTGCTCAGAGCCATTTGAACCATTCTTGTGTCTTATACATACCACAACGAGACACGTAAAGGGGTTCGATAAATGGAAATGTCGTGTGGCTAGGGCCTCCCGTCGGGTAGACCGTACGCCTGGTGCAGGTCTTTCGATTTGACGCCACTTCGGCGACCTGCGCGTCGATGAGGATGAAATGATGATGATTAGGACCAACACAACACCCAGTCCCTGAGCGGAGAAAATTTCCGACCCAGCCGGGAATCGAACCCGGGCCCTTAGGATTGACAGTCTGTCACGCTGACCACTCAGCTACCGGGGCGGACAAGGGGTTCGATAAAAACACTACACATATGCATGTAAATACACTCCTTCCCAAAAGAATACGTAGAACACACGCAATTACAATCACAATAAAATAAATGAATAAGACAGTCGTGCAGCGAGGGATTAGCCGAGCGGTCTCGGGGCACTGCATCATGGACTGTGCCGTTGGTCCCGGCGGGTTTTCGAGTCCTCCCTCGGGCATGGGTGTGTGTGTTTGTCCTTAGAATAATTAAGGTTAAGTAGTGTGTAAGATTAGGGACTGATGACCTTAGCAGTAGAGTGCCACAGGATTTCACACACATTTGAACATTTTTGAATAAGACAGTGGCAGTAAATAGCAGTATATCGTAATCAAACAAGAACTTTGACAGCCCGAGGGGAGAAGAGCGGTGCTGTGGAATAAGCCCTGCCTTCCTCTTGAAGGACTACCATCCTACGTCCTAAGCCCATGAAAACAGAACTGACAAAACTGTCATACGGATCGCTGATTCCTTGTGTTGTGGTCAGGTACGCATTAGAATCCCTTTATGCACATTCCGTTCACGGTGAGAGTTTCTACTGCTTGTCTTTGTGCCTGCCAAACCCGACCTAGGAGACCAACGTCGCAGGATCTCTGCCCGATTGGGAACGTTTGGAGCATCATGGGGAGGGCCCTTCAATCATCTCGGAATTTGGTCGTTCTGAAGTGCCAATTGGATAGAACCTGGCGCGATACCCCTCAGGAAGACATCCAAAAACTCTGTCAGCCAGTGCCAACTCGAATAACTGCTTACATAACGGCCAGAGGTAGACCAACGTGTTACTGACTTGCTCAATTTGTGAAGCTCCTTCTTTTGAATAAGTCATCTAGTTTCTCTGAAGTTGTAATCATTTGGTTTCCTGTACATGTACGACAGATCTAAAGATTTCCATCCCATTTGGATAATTCCTTCGAGGTGCATCGACTTCCTACACTGAAGAGCCAAACACGCTGGTACACGTGCCTTATAGTGTGTAGGGACCCGCGAGCTCGCAGAAGTGCCGCAGTACGACGTGTCATGGACTCGACTAATGTCTGAAGCAGTGCTGGAGGGGACTGACATCATGAATCCTTCAGGGCCGTCCATAAATAGGTAACAGTCCGAGGGGGTGGAGATCACTTCTGAACATTAAGTCGCAAGGCATACAAGATACGCTCAATAACGTTCATGTCTGAGGAGTGTTTAAACTCAGAAGAGTACTTCTGGAGCCATCCGTAGTAATTCTCGGCGTGTGGGGTGTCGCATTGTCCTGTTGGAATTGCGCAAGTTCGTCAGAATGCTCAATGGGCATGAAGAGATGCAGGTGATCAGACAGGATGCTTACGTACGTGTCCCCTGTAAGGGTCGTATCTACATTATTAGAGGCCCCATGTCACTCCAACTGCACGCGCCCCACACCTTTATGAAGCCTCCACCAGCTTGAACAGTCCCCTGCTGACATGGAGGGTCCATGGATTCATGAGGTTATCTCCATACCCGTACATGTCGACCGCTCGATGCAATTTGAAACGAGGCTCGGCCGACCAGGCAACATGTTTCCAGTCATCAACAGACCAGTGACAGTATTGACGGGACCAGCTCTGTGTCGTGTAGTCATTGAGGGGACACGAGTGGACCTTGGGCACCGAAAGTCCATATCGATGACGCTTCCTTGAATGGTTCGCTCGCTGACACTTGTTGATGACCCAGCATTGAAATATACAGCAATTTGCGGAAGGGTTACACTTCCGTCAGTTGAACGATTCCCTTCAATCACCGTTCGTCCCGCTCTGGCAGAATTTTTTTTTCCGGCCGCACCGATGTCAGAGATATAATGTTTTACCGGATTCCTGATATTCACGGTACACTCGTGAAATGGTCGTACGGGAAAATCCCCACTTCGTCGCTACTTCGGAGATGCTGTGTGCCATCGCTAGTACGCCGAGTATAAGTCCACATTCAAACTCACTTAAGTCCCGTTAACCTGCCATTGTAGCAGCGGTAACCAGATCTAACAACAGCGCCTGACACTTGTCGTATACAGACGTTGCCGACCGCAGTGCAGTATTCAGCCTGTATAAATATCTACGTATTTCAATACGCATGCCTATTCCAGATTCTTTGAAGCTTCAGTGTATTTGTATTATTATTATTATTATTATTATTATTTGCTTTTGTCTTAAAGTGTATACCTCTCACGGAGAGAGCATGCCCAGTTGTCGCAAACGGTTCTGAGCCCGTGACTGGTGAGATCGAATCTTCTCGCAAGTGGCAGTACAGTTAAAACCAGAGCGGGCTTTACTGCATCACGCATCCAGGACGCAGTATTTCAGGATTTGCGTGAGCGCCACGCGACATGAGCGCAGAGATAAATAGGCGGGGGAAAATTTATTGGGGTGTCCGCTCTAGAGACTTTATGTGTTTCTCACACTTAAGGCAAACGTCCGACCTTTCCTGGCTGCTTAACGAAAACTTCGCATGTTATTACATTCCTGTACCTTATTCGCTGTTGGTATTTGCTCTGTGTTCTATGCAAATTGTTAACTGAGCTACAGATATTGGAAAGAGAGGACTCCTGCCGAGTACAAAAGATCAGATATTACGGAGAGATTTCAACGTCATCAATTTTTCGGTATTTTTTGCAGTGCAAGAGGTAGTATTTTGGTTAAAGCTCGGGCCAAATGTACAAGAGGGGCGGTATAGTGTTCCCTAATGGCCGTGAAAAAATTTATTGCTCAACGTATTCCCTCGAAAAAAAAGAGAGAGAGAGAGACTTCGATTGCGATGCAAGTCTTCCTGGTTTTCTCAATAATTTTCAGAAATCGACTTCCCTTCAGATCATGTTTCTTGAGGTTTTGGAACAAATAATAGTGTTAGGGGGTCAAATCACATTAATAGAGTGGAGGTTTGAGGATTTCGAAGTGAAGACCTGCCAATTTTTGCTGTGTGATGGCCCTTGCAGAAACAATAATCCTCAGATTTTCTCGGTTTTTGGACACCAGTTGTTGCTTCAGTTTGTCGAGAAGTTCAACACAGTACTTTGATATGATGCTTTTACTATATTGCAAGGTGTCAATAAGTAGGATTCCATCTTTATTCTAAAAGACGAATGCGAGAGCGGAAACAGTGAAAGTCTGAGGGTGCAAGATCAGGCGAATAGGTGGGCGCAAATGACTTCCCAACCGAGCTCCTGTATAATATTTTTTTCGTCAGTCTCGCAGAATGCGAGCGGGCGTCATTGTGGATTAAACGATGGGCATCAAACCCCAAAGGTCGTTCTGAACCTGGTGGGTCACTAATGTCAAAATGGTCCTCCTTAAATTAAGTTAACCATTTTCTTGCCGTGCTCTGTCCAATGGCATTATCGCTGTCACCCATCTACTGAAGTCAAAGAGAAGAATATGTCGGAGATGTTCCGATTTCTCCACTTGTCATTCCGTTTTGTAGCTTCCACAGCTCCATTAACTATCTCTAAATGACAAAATGACAATACGTAAGCGCCGGCCGCGGTGGCCGAACGGTTCTAGGCTCTTCAGTCCGGAGCCGCGCGACTGCTACGGTCGCAGGTTCGAATCCTGCCTCGGGCATGGATGTGTGTGATGTCCTTAGGTTAGTTAGGTTTAAGTTCTAGGGCACTGACGACCTCAGAAGTTAAGTCCCATAGTGCTCAGAGCCATTTGAACCATCTGAATACGTAAACTCAAATAGCAACAGTCAACGACAATCGAGAAATAAACCCATAGCAACAGGAATACCAAGATTCAAAACAAAAACTCTACAAATTTATCCGCCAACCTACTAGGTAAATTGTTTGGAAGCGCCGGGATGCTGCGCAATGAGGTAGATTTGTATATACCGATACTGAGGCGACATAAGACGAGAAACACGTTACAAAAAACGCTGAAGGTAGGTTTATTGCTTTATTGCAGAATAGGTAATTGTTACAGCGTGGCTCCACTGAATGAAAAACTGAACTACAGGCTGTTCGGTGACGTCACTCTCTAGTAGAATTTTGGAACACATTGACTTCCGGAAGGTGTTCGATATACCTTTGCACTGTCGCGTAGTGTAAAAAATACGAGCCTACGCGAATATCAGACCAGCTTAGTGGTTGGACTTCCTTGCGAATAGAATACAACATGTTGTTCTCACCGGAGAGAGATCTTCAGACGTCAAACTCCAAGGGCGTGTTATAGCACCATTAGTTTCCACGATGTACATAAATGACTTCGATGACGTCGAAAGTTCCATCAGGCTTTTCATGGATGATGCTGTTGCAGATACGTACAAGCGCGAAAACTGTAGCAGAACACTGGAATACCTGTAGTGCGATAAGTCCGTTGCTGTATGATTACATGACTGCCGAACAGTCACTGGAAAAGAGTCACATCCATTAAATGTTCAAGATTACGCGTACGAACGGATTTAAAGTAGAACGATCACGTAAAATTAGTCTCACGAGAGACAGGTGCCAGATTGTCATTCATCGGAGGAATAATCAGGAACTGTAGTCCAAACATGAAAGAGGCAGTAGGGGGCTGCAGATGCGTAGACATGAAGAACAAATTTAAATTATATAAAAATCTTTAGGATTTACGCATAAAAATTTCGGAGACATCAGTTTTCAGCGCGCCCTTGTAAATTTTATGCTGTATGCACATCATTTAACTATGTTGCAAAATGCAGAGAGACACTTACATCATTCTGTATATGAGTTCTATGAGCTGGTAAGAAAACATTACAATCTAAAAATATCTCCTACTCAAACTAAAGTTACTACCCACGACCGAAAATTTCCACCTCGATCTGACTTTGGTTGGAAACAAGGTATTTGAGAAGTGGGAACATAAAATACATTTAGGAATCAAAATTGGATCTAGCGTACCACTGAATACTCTGTTATATACTGATGAAAAGATAATTATATAGGAAACAGAAAATAACTTACAAAGAGCAGTATATAGATTGAGCCGAAACGCAAAGTAAGACAAAGATAATGGCTTTCAAACGAAAGAATCCAGTCAAATCGAAAATAATAATAAATGAGAAAATTCCAGAAGAAGTCTCCCACTTCAGTTACCTAGGATGTGATATTAGTTTGAACCATGAAAAAGACATTGAGATGAAGGTTAATAAATATCCAGCTCTCTGCAAAACAACTCGAAAACCTTTGGGAAGAGGAACAAGGAAAGAAACACAAATCAGATTCTACCAAGGTATGACTATACCTGCTCTTGTATATTGTTCCGAATCATGGACAGTAAAAAGAAAAATCACGTATACAAGCAGCAGAGATGAAGTGGGTGAGATACGTCAGTTGTTGTAATAAAATGGATAAAGAAAGGAATGAAACAATAATGACAATGACGGATGGATGATAGACACCGGAAAAGGTGATTACGACTTCTAATCCTTGGAAAGAGATGCTGGAAGTACAAGCCTTGTCCAGAAAGCAAGTTCCGATGAGTCGCGAAATGGAAACTACATTGAAAATCAGAAATGTTTTATTTGCAACAGTTAGTTCCACATTCCAGTTACTTCTCTACATAGTTTCCGCTCCAGCTAGGACATCTATCGCGCCGTTATACCAACTTTCCAATACCCTCGTCGTAGAAGGCAGCCACCTCTGCTTCCCGCCAATTCTCTACACTCATCTATAGCTCGTTGTCTGTGCGAAAATGTTGTGTTCATAGACAGTAGTTAATATGAGCAGAGATGAAACAGAGGGGGAGAGAAATTGCGGGCTGTAGTGCGGGTAATCAAACACTTCCCATCGAAAACGCTGCAGGAGCATTTTCATTGCCCCTGCAGATTGGGATCGAGAATTGTCACGAATTAGGAACCGTATGACAGTTCTGTAATGTGGGCTGCATAACATCAGGCGAAATCTCTCACCAGGACTTAATACTTGGCGGGAGGCACTATTTTCTGCGCATCTTTATGTGCTTACCATGCATTCAGACCTGGAAAGAGCGAAGTGGTGCAACCGACCGGTAAGTTCACAAAATGTCCGACAGATGGCGCTAGACAGCAAAACTGCTACCGTGATGGGTGAGAGGTACCCCGATATGTTACAGAATCGCATCATTCCCAGCCTGGCTGATAAATACCTGCTGGAACGTACGATGTTTATGCAGGATGGCGCTCCACCCCATCTTGCTAGACGCGTGAAAGATCTCTTGCGCGCGTCGTTTGGTGATGATCGTGTGCGCAGCCGCCACTTTCGTCATGCTTGGCCTCCCAGGTCCCCAGACCTCAGTCCGTGCGATTATTGGCTTTGGTGTTACCTGAAGTCGCAAGTGTATCGTGATCGACCGACATCTCTAGGGATGCTGTAAGACAACATCCGACGCCAATACCTCACCATAACTGCGGACATGCTTTACAGTGCTGTTCACAACATTATTCCTCGACTACAGCTATTGTTGACGAATGATAGTGGACATATTGAGCATTTATTGTAAAGAACATCATCCTTGCTTTGTCTTACGTTGTTATGCTAATTATTGCTATTCTGATCAGATGAAGTGCCATCTGTCGGACATTTTTTGTAAGTTTGTATTTTTTTTGTTCTAATAAAACCCCATGTCATTTCAAGGATGTGTGTCAATTTGTACCTCTCTATCTACATTATTCCGTGTTTTATTCAGTTTTGAAATTTATACTGACTTTTTGATCACCCGGTATGTGAAACTGGAACTGCATACTACCCAAGCTTTGAAGTGGAGAAGAAGAAGAAGAAGAAGAAGAAGAAATCTCCTCTGATCCTAACTTGATTTAGTATCTGTTCATTAGTTGTAGGATGTACTCATTTAATTTCCAACTTTCTTCTGTAGCACCACATTTCAAAAGCTTCTACTGTCTACTTTGTAGCGTTCACGTTTCACTTCTGTGCAAGGATTCACTGTAGACAAACACCAACAGAAAGGAATTCCCAATACTTTATGTTAGACTAACCACGTGCCTCGGTTCCACATGAGTAGCACTAACTATCAGCGGCCAGTAGTCTTGATTGGTGCAGCGGTAATAAACTCTACACACAAACCTCCATCGCGAATCAGTCTGCCTAGAAGTGAAAACCGTATCATACTCCTTGCTGCAGTTCCCGAACTTAGCCTAAACATACAGGCAAACACCGTAGAGGTCGCTTCAATTTATAATGCTTACCTATACTACTGAAATATGCCGACGGAAAAAAATCGCAACACCAAAAAATAATTAATGTAGAGAAAGAGAATTTCAGGAATACATTTGTGTAGGTAACACATTTAAGTGATCAACATTGCAAGGTCACAGGTTAATGTAATAAACTGACATACGGCCGGGAGAGCGGTGTGCACACCACGTGCCCCTCCATATACGCATCAAAAATGGTTCAAATGGCTGTGAGCACTAAGAGACTTAACATCTGAGGTCATCAGTCCCCTAGACTTAGAACTACTGAAACCAAACTAACTTAACGACATCACACACATCCATGACTAAGGCAGGATTCGAACCTGCGACCGCAGCAGCCGCGTGGTTCCGGACTGAAGCGCCTAGAACCGCTCGACCACTGCGGTCGGCCATATCCGCATCCAGTGACGCCTGTGGGCTGAGGATGAAACAGCGGCCGGTCGGTACCGTTGGGCCTTCATGGCCTGTTTGGGCGGACTTCAGTTTTACAGGTAGCGGGCAGTAACCAGCCATCCATGTGGAACAGTTGATCTCACCGCGGACTTCTAGACTGAGCTACACACAACTGATTTCATCAAGGTATACGGGCCTTGAAGATGGCGTTGACGCAACGTCGAAACTAGTAGCGAAGTAAATAAAAAATCTTAAGTACATCTGGAGGAATTTCATTTTTAATAAAAAATAATAAAAAATTTGTCGTTGGTTTCTTTTACTGCTTGCTCAGTGTACAATAAGTCTTCACTGTCAGTTCTAAGACGCGACAGTACAGAACTCGGCATCGCCTTTAGGGAATAGGCAGAATGAAAAAGCGACGATTATCGCTTCTGTTCGTTACCGCGGTCCGGCGTCTTTCCCTGTTGTTTGGGAGGGTGCCTCAGTGGCCAGCCTTCCGGACTGGGTTCCCCAGAGTCGTAGCACGCGTGGCTATTCAGGCACTAATGTGACAGGACGCAGCAGTCTTCCCAAACAGCCGAGAGGGGGCGGACGCCTTCGCTGAAGGGGTTGTCCGGCCGAGGCGGAGGGAGTGAATCGTCTCGTGTTGGAACAAAGCGGCCGGTGGTCGCGAGAGCCACCCCTGGGGAGGGGCGGCTGACACGTAGGGTTACCGTCCCCAGGGAGAAGCCCCCTTCTTGCCAGGAAGACG
Source organism: Schistocerca americana (assembly GCF_021461395.2). Lineage (NCBI taxonomy): Eukaryota > Metazoa > Arthropoda > Insecta > Orthoptera > Acrididae > Schistocerca > Schistocerca americana. Next base: position 141,777,899 of record NC_060128.1, on the reverse strand, counting down.
TTTACACACTGCGACATCCCTTTCTCTCCTTATTAGGCTACCGCTAGGTGGCAGTGAAGGTGGCCAAATGCAGCGATAAATTCGTTGTAACTGGGAGCAAGTGACTGTGCGGTGTGCTGCGTTCGTGCAGTAATTTCTTAATAATCTACTGGAAAAACAGCGACTTTGTAGAATTTTTTATAAATTTCAAAACATTCTTGATCGCATAAAATACAAATTACGAGGGTGAGTCAAATGAAAACCTTCAATATTTTTTAAAATATTGTTTATTGTGCAGAAGTGGTACAAATCTGTATCACTTTTCAACATAATCTCCCCCACGCTCAATGCAAGTCCTCCAGCGCTTACAAAGTGCATAAGTTCCTTTACAAAAAAATTCTTTTGGTAGTCCGCGCAACCGCTCATGCACCGCGTGTCGTACCTCTTCATCAGAACGGAACTTCTTTCCTCCCATTACGTCTTTGAGTGGTCCAAACATATGGAAATCACTTGGGGCAATGTCTGATGAGTATGGTGGATGAGGAAGACACTCAAAATGCAGGTCTGTGAGTGTTGCAACTGTTGCACAGGCAGTGTAGGGCCTTGCATTGTCATGTTGCAAAAGGACACCTGCTGATAGCAATCCACGTCGCTTTGATTTCATTGCAGGCCGCAGATGATTTTTTAGGGAATCTGTGTATGATGCACTGGTGACAGTGGTCCCTCTAGGCAGGTAATGCTCCAAAATGACGCCTTTTTCGTCCCAAAAGAGAGGCAGCATAACCTTCCCTGCTGATGGTTCTGTTCGAAACTTCTTTGGTTTTGGTGATGAGGAATGGCGCCTTTCCTTGCTCGCTCTCCTCGCTCCCGGTTGGTGGAAGTGAACCCAGGTTTCGTCCCTAGTAACGAATCTTGCAAAGAACCCATCACCTTCTCGTTCAAAGCGTCGAAGAAGTTCTACACAAGCATCAACACGTCATTCTCTCATTTCAGGAGTCAGCTGCCGCGGCACCCATCTTGCACACACGTTGTGAAACTGGAGCACATCATGCACAATGTGGTGTGCTGACCAATGACTAATCTGTAAACATGCTGCAGTGTCACTCAGTGGTTTTCCTTCACTATGGCTTCAACTGCTGCAATGTTCTGTGGAGTCACAACTCGTTGTGCCTGAACTGGACGAGGAGCAACTTCCAGTGAAGTCACACCATTTGCGAACTGCATACTCCATTCGTAAACTTGCTGCTGTGACAAACATGCATCACCGTACTGAACCTTCATTCGTCGATGAGTTTCAGTAGGTTTCACACCTTCACTACAGAAATACCGAATAACAGAACGCTGTTCTTACCTGGTGCAAGTCGCAAGTGGGGCGACCTTATTTATACTGATACAGCGACGGTGTGTGTGCATCTGCACTATGCTGCCACCTACAGGCTATTCTGCACGCTGTTTGTAGTACGCTTACCAACTTACAGGATAACGGCGCGAAATTTCGATTTGTTATTACAAGCTTAAGGTTTTCATTTGACTCACCCTCGTACAATCAACGGCCTTGCCGCAGTGGATACACCTGTTCCCGTGAGATCACCGAAGCGCTGTCGGGCGTGGTCGGCACTTGGATGGGTGATCATCCGGCCGCCATGCGCTGTTGCCGTTTTTCGGGGTGCACTCAGCCTCATGATGCCAATTGAGGAGCTACTCGACCGAATAGTAGCGGCTTCGGTCGAGAATACCATCGTAACGACCGGGAGAGCGGTGTGCTGACCACACGCCCCTACTATCCGCATCCTCCACTGAGGATGACACGGCGGTCGGATGGTCCCGGTAGGCCACTCGTGCCCTGAAGACGGAGTGCTCGTACAACGATAAGCGGTTTGATAAATTACGATAATCATCGGACAAATCTCTGATAATGTTACAACTTAGAGGGACACAGAAACAATGACAGTTAAAACTAAGATCCATAAAGTAAAATAAAATTATATACCTTCAGGTGGTGAGACGAGACGATGGGCGAAACGTAGGAGTGACGCAACACTTTTTTTTCGCTTAAAAAATACGAAATTTGTTGTAGGACATCGTGGAATATTCCCGCTTCAGCCGCTATAGTTTCATGAAACTGCTGTAGCTGGCGGCGTAATAGCCTGTGAAGCCTTCGAAATGGCGTATGTAACGGAGCTGCGTTTCAAACAGAGAACTGCCATCCAGTTAGTTTTGGCGGAAAACCAGAGCATCGCAGATATTCGCAGTCGCTTCCAGAATGTCTACGGGGGTATGGCAGCAAACAAAATCACGGTGAGTCGTCGTGCGAGGCGTCTGTCATCGTCACAACACCGCCGCCCAAACCTGTCCGATCTCTCGCTTGCCGACCAGCCGCACACAGCTGTAACTCCAGTAGTGTTGGAACGACTTCGGGGTTTTTGTCGCCACAAAAATGCAAACAAACTTCTCCTTTCCCCATGGCAAGGCAGAAACTCAGACAGGTCTGTACAGTCGAGAGGACCTCACAAAACTTCGCTGGACTGTTCTGCCTCATTCATCCCACAGCGCGAATCTCGCTCCTTCTCACCTCCACCCGTTTGGCCCAATGAAGGAATCGCTCCGCGGGAAGCAGTACATGGATGGTAGGGAGGTTCTTGGTGCAGCAAGACGTTCAACAATAGGGTGGTAACATGCGGGGATATTGACCCTCCCTTGTGGCGTAAGGCCGTCGTGTTGAACGAAAGTTATGTTGAAAAATAGGGCTTTGTAGCCAAAAGCATAGGGGCTACTATTGCGTATTGGAGCTCAGAATGAAACGAACCTCCTTTCAGAAAAAAAAGTGTTGCGTTATTTATTGGACGCCCCTCGCAGTTAACAGTCCAATGTATATTCTCTAATAAAACTGCAGATTAATCCCAAATTTTTGATATTAATACTTTTTGTTTTCAGTTGACTTATCACAGATTTCACAAAGCATATTATAACAGAATTCAAAGTCATTTTCGTATACATTATATCGTAATGTTCAAACAAAGGGAAACTGCACAGTAACTCATTGTTCTAAGAGCATACGAAATAGAGAATGTTCGGAAGCGACCATCTGTATTGACTGAAGACAAGTGACGCCTATGACGCGAAATTCGTCGTACACATAAAATGCACTTCCTTCCAGCAACATCTGGAATGTTATTATATTCAAATTAACTACAATGTCGTTTCCACTTTTCAGAACAGACAGCTTAAAATAAAGTTATACTTTAGAAAAGTAATAGAAACAAAAGATGTTTCTGTGATTATGAAAACAAATTAACTATTTTTTTCAGAAAATGCCACGTCTCAAGTTTCACAAAAATGAATTGTGTAAATTAAGCATATGTAATTGGCATCTATTATGCATCATATAACATCTATTTTATGACAAAGAAATAAAAATAAGAGTGTATTTTATTCTCTATCGTGCAATTCACATGAATAACTTCTGTAGCGTGACACAGAAATACCTAAAACTGTCATTAGATAATGAGCCAACTTCGACCAACACAGATCTTCGCCAGGGTAGTACACTGCGTAATTATGGAAAATCGTGAGTCATATACACTACTGGCCATTAAAATTGCTACACAAAGAAGAAATGCTGATGATAAACGGGTATTCATTGGACAAATATATTATACTAGAACTGACAAGTGATTACATTTTCACTCAATTTGGGTGCATAGATCCTGAGGAATCAGTACCCAGAACAACCACCTCTGGCCGTAATAACTGCCTTGATACGCCTGGGCATTGAGTCAAACAGAGCTTGGATGGCGTGTACAGGTACAGCTGCCCATGCAGCTTCAACACGATACCACAGTTCATCAAGAGTAGTGACTGGCGTTTTGTGACGAGGCAGTTGCTGGGCCACCATTGACCATATATTTTCAATTAGTGAGAGATCTGGGGAATGTGCTAGCGAGGGCAGCAATCGAACATTTTCTGTATCCAGAAAGGCGCATACAGCACCTGTAACATGCGGTCGTGCATTATCCTGCTAAAATGTAGGGTTTCGCAGGGATCGAATGAAGTGGAGAGCCACGGGTCGTAACACATCTGAAATGTAACGTCCACTGTTCAAAGTGCCGTCAATGCGAACAAGAGACGTGTAACCAACGGTACCCCATACCATCACGCCGATGATACGCCAGTATGGCGATGGCGAACACACGCTTCCAATGTGCGTTCACCGCGATGTCGCCAAACAGGGATGCGACCATTATGATACTGTAAGCAGAACCTGGATTCATCCGAAAGAAATGACGTTTTGCCATTCGTGCACCCAGGTTCGTATGTTTGTGTATGAGAAATCGGTGTGAAACTTTCCTCACGTCAGCACGTTGTAGGTGTCGCCACCGGCGCCAACCTTGTGTGAATGCTCTGAAAACCTAATCATTTGCATATCACAGCATCTTCTTCCTGTCGGTTAAATTTCGCGTCTGTAGCACGTCATCTTCGTGGTGTAGCAATTTTAATGGCCAGTAGTGTACTTTATATTCGAAATTGGCACAAACTTATCCCAAAGTGAAATGGTATCGCAAGTTTCCGTAATGTCAAGAAGTTACCATACATCTTTGTTCGTTATGAACCTTCTTTCCAACATGTTGTCCAATCCGGTCAGCAGAGCTTTCAGATCCTTTGCCGTCTCTGACAGAATTACAATGTCATGGGCAAACCGATAGTTTTTTATTTTTTCCCCCTGATATTTCCCCTTGGGCTTCTTTTATGTTCACTCAATGTACATAATGAGTAATAGTTCATTTCTACTTTTCATAAATATGAATATTAACACTTCCATCCCTCGCGATAATACGAGGGGCGTTTGAAAAGTCCGTACAAAAATAAAAACTATTTATGAGTTTGGGGTAAACCTTCGTTATTTCTCGACATAGTCTCCTTTTAGACTTATACCCTTCGTCAAACGCTGTTCTAATTTGTCGATCCCTTCCGAATAATAGGAATTGTCCAAGTCTGCAAAATAGCTATTAGTTGCTGCAATCACCTCCTCGTTTGAATAAAATATTTGTCCCACAGGCCATTGGGGAACAAATAGTAGTCCGAGGGAGCCAAGTCTGGAGAATAGGGGGGATGTGAAACGAGTTGGAATCCTATTTACATTAATTTTGCGACCACAATTGCTGAGATGTATGCTGGTGCATTCTCATGATGGAAAAGGACTTTTTTGCGGTCCAATCGCCGGCGTTATTCTTGTAGCTTGGTTTTCAAACGGTCGAATAACGATGAATAATATGCACTTGTAATAGTTTTACCCTTTTCCAGATAGTCAACGACGATTATCCCTTGCGAATCCCAAAATACAGTCGCCAAAACCTTTCGGGCCGAAGGAATGATCTTCGCCGTTTTTGGTGCAGATTCTCTGTGGTTAACCAACCCATTGTTTGTTGTTTGGTCCTAGGAGTATAGTAATGTATCCGTGTTTCATCCACAGTGACGAAACGACGCTTAAAGTCCTGCGGATTCTTCCTGAACAGCTGCAAACCATCCTTGCAACACTTCACACGATTCCGTTTTTGGTCAAGCGTGAGCAATCGCGGAACCCATCTTGCGGATAGCTTCCTCATGTCCAAATGTTTATGCAAAATATTATGTACCCCTTCATTCGAGATGCCCACAGCGCTAGCAATCACACGCACCTTAACTCTTCTGTCATTCATCACCATATCATGGATTTTGTCAATGATTTCTGGAGTCCTATCCTCCACAGGGCGTCCAGAACGTTCAGCATCACTTGTACCCATATGGCCACTCTGAAAATTTTGAAACCAATTGTAAACTGTTCTAATCGAAGGTGCAGAGTCACCGTAATGTTTATCATGTTTCTGTTTAGTCTCCTGAGGCGTTTTGCCTTTCATAATGTTCAATCACCACACGAAATTCTTTTTCGTACATTTTTTAACTATTCCTCGACCTCCCTGATTCACACGAATACCAAACACAAAGAAATAGACAAATGTGGCTGAAACTTGGTGTGCGTTCTTTCCAAAGATGCTACTAACTAAACATGACCTCGATACGCGCCGGTGGTGCCATCTCTCGGACTCTGCCTCTCGTAGTTCGCAACATCGGCTTGAGTGTTGTCAGCGCATTGTTCATTATTATAAATATTATATTTGAGTACTGCAAACGAACTTCGACACATCTAATTTACAAAAATTTTGTAAAAATTGATTGTTTGCGTTCCGCTGTTAAGACTTCTGCTTATTGTTCTAGATACGACCTGAAATTTGTGTAGATTTTCATCTATAACACTAATTTTGTACACAATATCTGAGTAACTACAACAATTACTGGATTTTATTGTAAAAGAAATGTTATTATCGCTGATGATCGTTATTAGACATCGTGATTAGCCGCATTGAAGCGGCGCCTATGCGAGTTAATTTTTTTCTAACATAAAATTGTTCTCTCCGTCAGTTAAATTCTTCGCAAAATGCATTTCAGTTTCTTCTTTCCAATCCGCATCGCAGAAAGGGGAAGTCGAGGCTGGAATTTCGACATTTCCGTACAGCATAGAGTGGCCGCGTGTCTAAGCTGTGTTCTGCCATAAAAGATTCATTCAACTACTACCATACCGTCAACTGTTTCTTTCGCGTCGACCGCACGATCTGCGTAGATTCTTTTTGCTTTTCTGCAGTCGAATTTGTATGTTCTTACGCGCATTACTCATGTGTCAGTCTACGCCCTGTGAAAACGGTGTATGCAAACTAAGCTGCAGGCAGCGAATTAAAATTTAATAAAAGAGTTAGTGACCCTTTACATGGCTGCCAGTCTTTGCATAGTTAAAGTGTTAAAACGGGCTTCGTTTAATTTCTTATATGGAGTTAAACGTAAAGAAAGAGGAGGGTCGAATAAGTAGTTCTGTTGTTATTAGCGCCAGTGTTACACCCGATTCTGAATTCTCTCCTCTCAAACGAATACACCTGTACATGAAATGGCATTTAAAAATGTCGTCGGTAATTATTATTATGCATAGTAATTATAAAAAAAATTAAACGTAAATTAGGTCTATTGAAAAATTGATGTAATGAAGATCCGTTTCTTTTTTGGTACAGTTCCCAGAAAGGCTAATCGTCGTGGTGACTGTTAAACGGCTTTGTTTTAATTCACAAATTGCAGCATCTTCTAAACTTTTCACACTAATTAAGGTCGAAGAAGCTCGGTATTTTCCGAAGTACTTCTAACCGAAAAGCGGTTCTAGTAGCTGGAGTCGAAGGGCTTTGTTAATCCTGCCTTTTGAGTTCTTCTGGTAATATTTCTATAGAAACTTCCATCCCCTAACACTTATTTCCTCATTTCTAACAGAGAAGACAAATCCAAGTTTCGTAGATTTATCTTTAATTTTTTTTAATATAACGAATTATTTTCATAGCCATTTGCATTCCTTATTTCAACCCCTGAATCTCCAAAAAAATTTTTTTAATTGTAATCGAGAAGCGAAATACAAATTTTCGTAGATTTTGATTTTAAAATGCTACCGCAACGAAATATTTTCATAAAAATGATTGAAGAGTTCGTAGATAACAGAACGCGGCATGTCATTATCAATGGAGAAAGGCTTCCGAAGTAAGAGTGATTTCAGGTGTGCCGCAGGGGAGTGTCGTAGGACCGTTGCAATTCACAATATATTTAAATGACCTTGTGGATAACATCGGAAGTTCACTGAGGCTTTTTGCGTATGATGCTGTAGTATATCGAGAGGTTGTAACAATGGAAAATTGTACTGAAATGCAGGAGGATCTGCAACGAATTGACGCATGGTGCAGGGAATGGCAATTGAATCTCAATGTAGACAAGTGTAGTGTTCTGGAAATACATAGAAAGAAAGATCCTTCATCATTTAGCTACAAAATAGCAGGTCAGCAACTGGAAGCAGTTAATTCCATAAATTATCTGGGAGTAGACATTAGGGGTGATTTAAGACGGAATGATCATATAAAGTTGATCGTCGGTGAAGCAGATGCCAGACTGAGATTCGTTGGAAGAATCCTAAGGAAATGCAATCCGAAAACAAAGGAAGTAGGTTACAGTACGCTTGTTCGCCCACTGCTTGAATACTGCTCAGCAGTGTGGGATCCGTACCAGATAGGGTTGATAGAAGAGATAGAGAAGATCCAACGGAGAGCAGCGCCCTTCGTTACAGGATCATTTAGTAATCGCGAAAGCGTTACGGAGATGACAGATAAACTCCAGTGGAAGACTCTGCAGGAGAGACGCTCAGTAGCTCGGTACGGGCTTTTGTTGAAGTTTCGAGAACATACCTTCACCGAGGAGTCAAGCAGTATATTGCTCCCTCCTACGTATATCTTGCGAAGAGACCATGAGGATAAAATCAGAGAGATTAGAGCCCACACAGAGGCATACCGACAATCTTTCTTTCCGCGAACAATACGCGACTGGAATAGAAGGGAGGACCGATAATCAAGGTACCCTTCGCCACACACGGTCGGGTGGCTTGCGGAGTATGGATGTGTAGAACTTTTTATTCCCCTATTCGACTGCTTTAGGCGCTGGCCTTCCATAAACACTGAATTTCCATAAACACTGAAATACGTATTTTGTTTATTTTTAACCGAGATAGCAAATATGAGATTTAGCAGATCCAGTTTCAAAACTACCTTAGTAGCAACATATTTTCAAAACACCTTTCGTCCCCTATTTCACTCTATTAGGAGTGAAATCCCAAAAGTTACCCTCTTAAATGATGCCTACAGCATAAGATGAATAAACTAAACTCCGCCTGAAGAGACCATGGAGACCCAACGCTACCGACCGGCCGCCGTGTCATCCTCAGCACACAGGCATCACTGGATGTGGATATGGAGGGGCATGTGGGTAGCACACCGATGTCCCGACCGCGTGTCAGTTTCTGAGACCGGAGCCGCTACTTGTCGATCAAGTATCTCCTCAGTTTGCCTCACAAGGGCTGAGTGCAACCCGCTTGCCAACAGCGCCCGGCAGACGGGATGGTCACCCATCCGAGTGCTAGCCCAGCCCGACAACGCTTCACTTCGGTGATCTGACGGGAACCGGTTTTACCACTACGGTGAGGCCGTTGGCATAGGATAAGATGAATACCATCTCCAAAACTCAAGTTTCTATGCTTAGCGATTTGGTTTAGACGATGATGAGTTAGCAAATCAGTGAGGACATTTGATTTTATATGTAGAGGGTGACCCAAAAGTCCGTTAACATGTTAAAATGCACTACTTTACGAAAAAAAATATAAGCATGGAGGCGAAACTTGACACACATGCCTGAAATGACATGGGGTTTTATATAAACCAAAAAACGAGTTATGCCGGCCGCGGTGGCCGTGCGGTTCTGGGCGCTTTAGTCCGGAACCGCGGGACTGCTACGGTCGCAGGTTCGAATCCTGCCTCGGGCATGGATGTGTGTGATGTCCTTAGGTTAGTTAGGTTTAAGCAGTTCTAAGTTCTAGGGGACTGATGACCTAAGATGTTAAGTCCCATAGTGCTCAGAGCCATCTCAAAAACGAGTTAAAAACCGCTTAACTGACGGCGTTGGACAGTCACAATCGAAAATCTTAGAACTTTGCTGAAAAATCCCATTGTATGATGAGACAGTCACGCTGTGGTGTCGATTTAAGACATCAGTCGTGATAGGACTCTTTTCTTCGTGGAAATGCGTGGTGCTGCTTTTCAGACCGTCAGCGTGGCGGGTGTGAGGTATGCTGGTCTGTTACAAAATTGTATCATCCATAGCCTGGCTGCTGAACCCCCGATGGAAAGCACGGCTTTTATGCAGGATGGCGCTCGATCCCATACTGCTACACGTGTGAAAGATCTCTTGCGCACATCGTTTGGTGAGGATCGCTGGCTAAATCGCCATTTCCGCTCGTGATTGGCCTCTCACGTCCCCAGACCTCAGTCAGTGTCATTACTATTATGTTATGTTATGTTAACCGGGGACCTAGAAACGACGGAGAGGCTCCGTCCCCGCCGCAGCCGCAGTGGTCCACAGCCCCACGACGACTACCGCAGTCCACTTCACCCCTCCGCCGCCCCACACCGAACCCAGGGTTATTGTGCGGTTCGGCCCCCGGTGGACGCCCCCGGGAACGTCACACACCAGACGAGTGTAACCCCTATGTTTGCGTTGTAGAGTAATGGTGGTGTACGCGTACGTGGAGAACTTGTTTGCGCAGCAATCGCCAACATAGTGTAGCTGAGGCGGAATAAGGGGAACCAGCCCGCATTCGCCGAGGCAGATGGAAAACCGCCTAAAAGCCATCCACAGACTGGCCGGCTCTCCGGACCTCGACACTAATCGGCCGGGCGGATTCGTGCCGGGGACCGGCGCTCCTTCCCACCCGGAAAGTGATTACTATTAGTTGTGGGGCTACCTGGAAGTCTCAAGTCTACCGTGATCGTCCGACCTCATCAGGAGTGCTGAAAGCCAACATCAGACGATAATTTCTCACCAAACCTACTGAGGCTGTACACAGCAGTTCAAAACATTGTCCCTCGACTACAGGTATTATTGGTGAATGGCAGTCGATATATCGAGTATTTGTTATAAATAACATCGTCTTCTCTAAAAATCAGTTGTTACGCTAATTATTGCTTTTGCATAATACGAAGCGCCCCCTTTAGGTCATTTTGTTCACTTTCTTTTGCTTCCATTAATTCCTCAAGCTTGTGTGTCAGTTGTTATCTCTCTGCCTACGTTATTCACTGAAGTACTGAATTTTCAAATGTTAACGGAGTTTTGGGTCATCCTGTGGAGATATGGGCCGAATGTACGTATGCTGTTCCATGCATCTATCACAGACTGTCTGCGTTATTTGTCCGATGTGTGAAAAACCACTCTCGCAGCCATGTGGAGCATCAGCTGATCTGTCACGGAACGTGAAAGTCTTTCTGTGCGGTGGAGGGAGAAAATTCCCTTAACTTCGTGTTTTGTGAGAATCCGAGCGTTTTTTTGGAAAACAGGTTTGTCACATACGCCAAGGATTTAAATCTCTCTACGCCTTACTCCTCCTTTCTTATGTATTCCTTAGCTTTTATGCGGAGCGCCTTAGGTGAGTGTTGAGGAATATAACGATTTTTTTTTTTTTTGCCGAAAACTGTTCTCGTCAACAATGCTATGTACTTGAGCTCTGAAAACATTTGTAGATTGGGGGAAGGTGGCGACGAGTATTTGTGTTTTTTTTTTTTTTTTTTTTTACTGTTATGAGCGATTATGTTCGGTACACCATCGGCAGAGGTATGAACTACCAGCAACGTTTGGCCGGCCGCGGTGGTCTAGCGGTTCTAGGCGCTCAGGCCGGAGCCGCGCGACTGCTACGGTCGCAGGTTCGAATCCTGCCTCGGGCATGGATGTGTGTGATGTCCTTAGTTAGGTTTAAATAGTTCTAAGTTCTAGGGGACTGATGACCATAGATGTTAAGTCCCATAGTGCTCAGAGCCATTTGAAGCATTTTTGAACCAACGACGTTTGTGTGGGGGCAACACCGAATGGTATCCGTCAACAGCTCAGACCTCCGCTAAATGTCGTGTTCCGTGGAATAGAAGGATGTATCCTGGCGTGTTAAATATTTCGTCTCGCGTGCTTATGTTGGTCATAACTTGAAGATCTCTCTCACAGAAGGTTGTATATCACATTTTCGGCAAATTCGGTTTTCACTAGAATAAAGTAGCACATCGCATGAGACATGCTACCATATCAACATGTGTGTTTCTCTCTGTTTACAAGTTGAGTTACTTCTAGTAGTAAAGTTGACGTCCTAGAAGAACGTTTATACCAATGAAAATGGCTGCTGCACGAGCAGCGTTCGGTTAGTAATGCAACCCATTTTTTTTTTCTCGGCCGATTCCGTTTGAAAAAAAATGATAAATTTGTTGTGGTACATAGTGGAATATTCCCGTCTCTATAGTTTCATGAAGTTCTCATGGTCGCTAAACTACATGTATTCTTCAAACTGGCGTCTGTGACAGAGGTGCGTTCCAAGCAGAGAGCTATCATTCAGTTTCTTTTGGCGGAAAACCAGAGCATCGCAGATATTCATAGGCGCTTGCAGAATGTCTACGGAGACCTGGTAGTGAACAAAAGCACGGTGAGTCGTTGGGCGAGGTTGCACAAACCTATCCGATCTGCCGCGTGGTAGCCGTTCGCACACAGATATGTCACCTGCAATGTTGGAACGTGCGGACACTCTCATTCATTCGAAGTGATCGACGGATCACAATCAGACACCTTGAAGCACAAATGGAAGTCTCTGTTGGTAGTGCTGACACATTCGCCCCAACAGTTGGGATACTCAAAGGTGTGATACCGCTTGGTTTCCTGCCTTTCATCCGTTCCGCCCAATGAAGGACGCAATTCGGAAAGAGCAGTACGTGGATAATGAGGAGGTTATTGATGAAGTAAGACGTTCGCTCCGACGTCGACCAGCAGGGTGGTACCATGCAGGCCCTTCCACTTAGGTGGAGTAAGGCCGTCGCACTGAACGGACATTATGTTGAAAGACAAGGTTTTGTAGCCAAAAGACTGTCGTATTGGAATCGTAACTAAAGTCAGCCTGCTTTCGGGGGGAAAAAATATGTGTTGCAATATTTATTGAATGCCCCGCTTAAGTTTCACTCCAAAGGATCCAACAAATTGGATGTACAATTGGGAAAAGGAGTAGGAGGAGCTGTGGAAAATCTTGTATTTCTACAGCTGGTAAAGTGGTGGTGGTGGTGTGTTGGGGCTTATGGGCGCTCAACATCGAGGTCATCAGCGCCCTGACACACATTAAAAGGAACGAATGTGGACAGACCTAAGACAACTAAAGCACACACTCAAAGAAAGCAGGAAAAGAAGGAAAATGCTACATAAGAAAGTAAAACCTAAGGAAAGGGGAAACATAGCAACAAGAATGTCACAGGAAATTGTTATTGGCTGGCCACTTACATAAAATATGGGCCAGCTTGTCACACAGTGAGCAAATTAAAATCCTCTCCCTAAAATCTTTGTAAAAACATTTGACAGGGCACAGAACTTTAAAACTTTAGCCACATTCGTCCGAGTGCTGCCTAAAAGAGATGGCAGGTCCGCTGGCAAGTCAGCCGAGACCCGCTGGTCAGAAAATAAAACGCAATCCAATAAAACGTGGCGCACAGTGACCTGGACGCCGCAAGCACCACACATTGGAGGGTCCTCTCGCCGGAGCAGGAAGCCATGCGTCATAGGGCTGTGGCCTATTCGAAGCCGAGTGAGGAGAACCTCGTCCCGTCGATGGGGCTGAAAGGAAGTACACCACACACGCGTTGTGGGCTTGACTAAACGGAGCTTATTGTCAGCCACTTCCAGCCACTCATCCTCCCACCGGCGCATGACCCGTGAGCTCAACAGCGAGGTGAGTGCGTGCAGGGGGATAGCACACTGAGATACTTGTGGGGCGAGACACGCCTCCTTGGCTGCGAGATCTGCCCTTTCATTCCCAGCAATGCCGACTTGCCCCGGAATCCAGCAGAAAGCCACCACCTTCTCCAATCGCTGTAGTTGGAGGAGGGCATCCTGGATGGTCTGGACTATTTTATCTGCTGGATACAAACGTTGCAATGAGTGAAGGGCACTGAGTGAATCGGAACAGACAAGAAATTTAGGAGAGGAAGAATGTCTCATGTGCTCCAGTGCCCGCAAGATCGCAAACAATTCTGCATCAAAGACAGTAAAAGTCTGAGGCAGTCGGACCTTGACAACACGATCCGGAAAAACAACTGAGCAACCAACAGAATCCCCTTGTTTCGACCCATCCGTAAAAACAGCTACATAGTCGTGGTGCTCAGATAAGATGGCAGAAAATGCTGCATTAAAAACGGTGGCAGGAGTGTAATCCCTCTTGTACTGCAATAAATCAAAAATCACTCCGGGCCTCTCCAGTAACAAGGGTGGCAGGCGGTTAAAACCTTGGATTTGGGGCTGTACAGACTCCACACCGAGGGACTCTAGTACACGTTGCACACGCATCCCAAACGGCAACGTAGCCCGGGGACGGCGGGAAAAAAGGCGGTCCAGAGGTGGATGGGCAACAAGATGGTAAGCAGGCGAGCTGGGAGCTGCAAGAAACTTACAAGCCTGGGGTACCAGCAGGAGCTGCCGCCGGATGGTGAGTGGCGGTTCGCCAGACTCAGCACAGAGGCTGGGTACGGGACTGGTCCGATAAGCACCCGTGGCCAGTCGGATCCCAGCATGGTGAACAGCGTCAAGGATCCGCAAATAAGACGGCCTCGCTGACCCATATACTGTGCACCCATAGTCCAGCCGTGAACGCACAAAAGCTCCATAAAACTGTAGGAGGCGCGCCCTGTCCGCATCCCAAGACCTGTGACTGAGGCACTTGAGGATGTTCAGTGCCTTCAGCGTTCTGGCTTTCAAGTCACGTAGGTGTGGCAGCCATGACAACCTGGAGTCAAAAATTAGGCCCAGAAACCGCACTGTGTCTCTAAAATGTAGGACAGTATCCCCCATATGCAAGGCAGCTGGTAAAGACAGTAGAGAATAATTTTATTGTTACAGGGCGTAGCTTTCTGTCTTCGGACCGCACTTTTGGATTATCCGAGAAAAATGAAGAATGATGGATGTCACGATTACGCAGGGATGGATGCAAGCAAAACTGAAGATTGTTTAATTAAACTTTTGATTACGAAGAAAATGACCCAGAACGACCTTTTTGCTGTCAGTGTTCTTGAAGTAGTTGTGGCGTCTGACTCAAACTTGAAAATTACCGGTTAAATGATTGAACATCAATGCAGATGATCGAAATGCATGATATATGCGTCTTAGTCATAAATTCATTAAATATTGGGTATGCCATTCTCTGCTAAAAACACAAGAGAAAATCAACCTCTGGTTAACACTCCTATATGTGTGCAACGCCTGAGCAATCTTCTCAATACACTGCAAGTATCAGCCGTGGTCGGAACACTGCTCTATGTGTTTGTGAGTGCATTATGTCGCAGCTAAGTGAATTCGATAGTGGGAAAATTGTTGCTGCTATTACAGCGAGTGGATGATTTGTTGAATGAAGATCTATTGGTCGGGATAATGAAGGTCCTGTTGGATATAAGTAAATACCTTGATGTACAATACAAGGTATTTCATTCTAACTTACCTTCTGTATTTTCCTGTGTTTAAGTTTTTTATTTGTTAATATTTGTTGCCCTGTATAGAATTAGTCTCTTTCATGTTGGTGGTTAATTAAATAAATACATTGTATTGTAACTTCCTGGCAGATTAAAACTGTGTGCCGGACCGACACTTGAACTAGGGGCTTTTGCTTTTCGCTGGCAAGTGAAAATTTCGTTCTGGAAACATCCCCTAGGCTGTGGCTAAGCCATGTCTACGCAATATCCTTCCAGTAGTGATAGTCCTGCAAGTTTCGGAGGAGAACTTCTGTGAAGTTTGGAAGGTAGGAGACGAGGTACCGGCTGAAGTAAAATTGTGAGGACGGGTCGTGAGTCGTGCTTGCGTAGCTCAGTTGGTAGATCACTTGCCCGTAAAGGTCCAGAGTTCGA
Organism: Schistocerca americana; assembly: GCF_021461395.2. Classification (NCBI taxonomy): domain Eukaryota; kingdom Metazoa; phylum Arthropoda; class Insecta; order Orthoptera; family Acrididae; genus Schistocerca; species Schistocerca americana. Next base: position 141,762,357 of record NC_060128.1, on the reverse strand, counting down.
GTCTCAGTCCGGCACACAGTTTTAATCTGCCAGAAAGTTTCAAAATCAGTGAACACTCCGCTGCACAATGAAAATTTCATTCTGGAATACATTGTATTATTTCAGTACGTCGGATAATATATTCCCTTAATACATTCCATTACTTTTGCCACTGTAACACAAAATTAAGACTATTTGTAACAAAGTTTCAAAATAAAAATTTTATTGCCCAGATCGGAGTTGATGCCTATGCTGATTACTAGTTTCACTAAAGTTATACTGTCATCTTCAGAACTGTAAGTAACAAATGTGTTACAAGGTTTATACTTATGGTAAATAATTTCGAAAAAAACTAACTCAGTTTTACATACCACCGGATAAATTATGAAGTCCCTGCGCGTGACACATTCCCATCTGGCCATTGAAAACGTGGAGGTAAACTGTGAAACTAAAAACTTTACCGAAGAGAAGCGCTAGAACATTGCTGTGGTGACTTCACCGTCATACACTAAAATACCTGTAATATTTAAGTCACAGAAAAGACACTCCCACGCAGCACTAGGTACACTAAAATAAAAGCCGTAACTGTTTTAGCAAGGCACAGAGGTGCCAAACACATGACAGGATTCATCCACTACTGCCAGACGTGTGTATGTTGATAACCGGCTCCATACTGCCGGAAAGTTGTCAAAACAAATGTATAATGCTACAGATTACCGCCAGGTGGCAGCAGTCTCGTACGTAATAATATGCAATGTAGCGATAATGTTAAGGTATGTTCAAAGTAAACCAATTTACTACATCAACAACAAGGTTACAAAATTTTTGTAACATTATAGAGCATCCAGTAATTTTTCCGATCAAACGAATCGAAAAATAGTTAGTGTAAATAATCTGAATTTTCGTTACGTTTGTAAGGATGTGCCAGCAACGGCAGATAATACAAATTGAAAATGTAGAGTGATAGTAATATATGCATACACACTATTTTTATAATACAAAAATACACGATTTCATATAATTACAAAATCTTCGAGATAATAGCAGAACACTAGAGACGTATAACTGCGTGTATATTAACATTGACAATGCGCACCAACAGTAGAGCTATGGTTAATGGTGGTCAACATTTTATACCAGACGCAGCAAGACAGTAATAGTAGCAAAAACCAATATTAGACAAAATGAAAAAAATCGTAACAGTTGTATTAAAGCTGTTGACATAATTATAACGTAAATTGGAGTAAACCATGATATATTTCATAAATGTATTTACTGGGCTATACCAACGTGCCAATTTACCCAAAGTGCTGAGTAAAAACTTAGTTCATCATCATCATCAGCCAATTCAATCATTAAATGATGTGGCCGAGTCGTGGATTCAGGTAGGCTTTCAGCAGTCTTCTCCAAGTGGGACGGTCCTGGGCAGTTCTCTGCCAGGTGTTACCAGCGATCTTCTTGATGTCTTTGTCCCACCTGTCTGGTGGTCTTCCTCTAGGCCTCCGGTGCTCCCTCGGACTCCACTCCAGTACCAGCTTCGTCCATCTGTTGTCTTTTCTTCTTGCGACGTGGCCAGCCCACTGCCATTTCAAGGAACCTACTAAGATGTCGTTAACCTTCGTCAAAGACCGGATGTCATCTGCCCTTTTCCTGTCCTTTCTTGTATAGCCCAGCATTGATCTCTCCATGGCTCTCTGTGCTGTCCTAAGTTTCCCTTTTGTAAATGAGTTCAGTGTTCATGTCTCGCAGCCATACGTCATCACAGGAAGAATGCATTGATCAAATACTGCTTTCTTCAAATTTACTGACATTTTTGATCTGAACACTTTTGAATTCTTCCCAAATGCTTGCCGGCCAAGCTTGATGCGTCGATAGATTTCTGGCCTTATCTCTCCCTTCATATTTATAATCTGGCCGAGGTAGACATATTCACTGACCTCTTCTAGCAGACTGTCCTTGACCTTCACATCTCCAGCCGGGACCCATTTGTTGGACATTACTTCTGTTTTGGAAAAGTATAAACTGATTGCTTACATAACACGCAGAAAATTGAGTTAAACGTAAAAAAGACCACTGCATCAGCAAGGCAATAATGAAACAATACGTGCAACGCATTTTTTTAATATACAACGTCATTTGACAATATACACTCCTGGAAATTGAAATAAGAACACCGTGAATTCATTGTCCCAGGAAGGGGAAACTTTATTGACACATTCCTGGGGTCAGATACATCACATGATCACACTGACAGAACCACAGGCACATAGACACAGGCAACAGAGCATGCACAATGTCGGCACTAGTACAGTGTATATTCAGCTTTCGCAGCAATGCAGGCTGCTATTCTCCCATGGAGACGATCGTAGAGATGCTGGATGTAGTCCTGTGGAACGGCTTGCCATGCCATTTCCACCTGGCGCCTCAGTTGGACCAGCGTTCGTGCTGGACGTGCAGACCACGTGAGACGACGCTTCATCCAGTCCCAAACATGCTCAATCGGGGACAGATCCGGAGATCTTGCTGGCCAGGGTAGTTGACTTACACGTTCTAGAGCACTTTGGGTGGCACGGGATACATGCGGACGTGCATTGTCCTGTTGGAACAGCAAGTTCCCTTGCCGGTCTAGGAATGGTAGAACGATGGGTTCGATGACGGTTTGGATGTACCGTGCACTATTCAGTGTCCCCTCGACGATCACCAGTGGTGTACGGCCAGTGTAGGAGATCGCTCCCCACACCATGATGCCGGGTGTTGGCCCTGTGTGCCTCGGTCGTATGCAGTCCTGATTGTGGCGCTCACCCGCACGGCGCCAAACACGCATACGACCATCATTGGCACCAAGGCAGAAGCGACTCTCATCACTGAAGACGACACGTCTCCATTCGTCCCTCCATTCACGCCTGTCGCGACACCACTGGAGGCGGGCTACACGATGTTGGGGCGTGAGCGGATGACGGCCTAACGGTGTGCGGGACCGTAGCCCAGCTTCATGGAGACGGTTGCGAATGGTCCTCGCCGATACCCCAGGAGCAACAGTGTCCCTAATTTGCTGGGAAGTGGCGGTGCGGTCCCCTACGGCACTGCGTAGGATCCTACGGTCTTGGCGTGCATCCGTGCGTCGCTGCGGTCTGGTCCCAGGTCGACAGGCACGTGCACCTTCCGCCGACCACTGGCGACAACATCGATGTACTGTGGAGACCTCACGCCCCACGTGTTGAGCAATTCGACGGTACGTCCACCCGGCCTCCCGCATGCCCACTATACGCCCTCGCTCAAAGTCCGTCAACTGCACATACGGTTCACGTCCACGCTGTCGCGGCATGCTACCAGTGTTAAAGACTGCGATGGAGCTCCGTATGCCACGGCAAACTGGCTGACACTGACGGCGGCGGTGCACAAATGCTGCGCAGCTAGCGCCATTCGACGGCCAACACCGCGGTTCCTGGTGTGTCCGCTGTGCCGTGCGTGTGATCATTGCTTGTACAGCCCTCTCGCAGTGTCCGGAGCAAGTATGGTGGGTCTGACACACCGGTGTCAATGTGTTCTTTTTTCCATTTCCAGGAGTGTAGTTTTAGAGGATATGCAATGTTCTTGCAAGGAAAGCTATGTAAAAATTAAGATAACTTTCTAAATACTGTAAGACATGTTAAATACATGTTACTGCTCTGTAATACTGTACATAGTGTATAACTTTGGCATACGTGATAAAATGCATAAATAAATGTTATCAAAGGAAAAACAACGATTATTTTAACTTCCAAAATGTTATAAAATTGTAATATACAACCTTCTTCGAGGGAGGTTTTCTGTAAATGAAAGCTCGGAGTGAGCAACAATGTAGGTGAAAACAGATAAGCACTATGTTACACTGAGGGAACAAAACTCATGTGCTCATATACAAATGGCGGTTGAACCACATAACAAAATATGAAAGGGCAGCGTATTGATGGATCTATCCGCCGCGATTATGGCGGCACGACGAAAATTAAGAGACATTGAACGCGAAATGGTAATTGGAGTTAGACACATGGGACATTCCATTTCGGAAATCGTTAGCGAATCTAATAATCGGAGATCGATAATGTCAAGAGTGTGTCCAGAATACCAAATTTTAGGAATTACCCCCCACCACATTCAACGAAGTGGCCGACGCCTGCTCTAAACGAGCGAAAGCAGCGGCGTTTCCGTAGAGTTGTCAGTGCTAACGGACAAGTAACACTGCGTGAAATAGCTGCAGATATCAATGTGGGATGTACGACGAACGTATTCGTTAGGATGTGGTGAGTGGAATCTGGCGTTAATGGTCCATGGCAGCAGACGACCTGAAGGGGTGCCTTTGCTAACGGCACGACATCGACTGCAGTGCCTCTACTGGGTACGTGACGATATCGGTTGGACCCTAGACGACTGGAAAACCGAGGCCTGGTCACATGAGTCCCGATTTCAGTTGGCAAGACTTTATGGCAGGGTTAGAGTGTGGCGCCTTCCCCACGAAGCTATGGAGCCAAATTGTCAACAAGGCACTGTGCAAACTGGAGTTGGCTCCATGACAGTGTGGCTGTGTTTGCGTGGAATGGACTGCGTGCGTCCTCTGGTCCTGCTGAAGTTATCATTCGCTGGAAATGGTAGTTTTCGGCTGCATGGCGACCGTTTGCAGTCATTAATGGACATCATTTTTATGGATGACAATGCAACGTATCACCAGGCCACAAATAATCAAGATTGGTTTCAGGAACATTCTGGACAGTTCGAGGGAATAGTTTGGCCACCAAGATAGCCTGACACGAATGGACTTCATGTTTACAAACAACGATGGGATGATAAAAACTTTGAACATAGCTGCTAAGGTTCAGTGATCGTGTCAGATTTACGAGGGCAGTTCAATAAGTAATGCAACACATTTTTTTTTCTCGGCCAATTTTGGTTGAAAAAACCGGAAATTTCTTGTGGAATATTTTCAAACATTCCCGCTTCGTCTCGTATAGTTTCATTGACTTCCGACAGGTGGCAGCGCTGTACGGAGCTGTTAAAATGGCGTCTGTAACGGATGTGCGTTGCAAACAACGGGCAGTGATCGAGTTTCTTTTGGCGGAAAACCAGGGCATCTCAGATATTCATAGGCGCTTGCAGAATGTCTACGGTGATCTGGCAGTGGACAAAAGCACGGTGAGTCGTTGGGCAAAGCGTGTGTCATCATCGCCGCAAGGTCAAGCAAGACTGTCTGATCTCCCGCGTGCGGGCCGGCCGTGCACAGCTGTGACTCCTGCAATGGCGGAGCGTGCGAACACACTCGTTCGAGATGATCGACGGATCACCATCAAACAACTCAGTGCTCAACTTGACATCTCTGTTGGTAGTGCTGTCACAATTGTTCACCAGTTGGGATATTCAAAGGTTTGTTCCCGCTGGGTCCCTCGTTGTCTAACCGAACACCATAAAGAGCAAAGGAGAACCATCTGTGCGGAATTGCTTGCTCGTCATGTGGCTGAGGGTGACAATTTCTTGTCAAAGATTGTTACAGGGGATGAAATAACTTCGAACCTGAAACAAAACGGCAATCAATGGAGTAGCGCCTCACCCACTCCCCTACCAAGAAAAAGTTTAAAGCCATACCCTCAGCCGGTAAAGTCATGGTTACAGTCTTCTGGGACGCTGAAGGGGTTATTCTGTTCGATGTCCTTCCCCATGGTCAAACGATCAACTCTGAAGTGTATTGTGCTACTCTTCAGATATTGAAGAAACGACTTCAGCGTGTTCGTAGGCACAAAAATCTGAACGAACTTCTCCTTCTTCATGACAACGCAAGACCTCACACAAGTCTTCGCACCCGAGAGGAGCTCACAAAACTTCAGTGGACTGTTCTTCGTCATGCACCCTACAGCCCCGATCTCGCACCGTCGGATTTCCATATGTTTGGCCCAATGAAGGACGCAATCCGTGGGAGGCACCACGCGGATGATGAAGAAGTTATTGATGCAGTACGACGTTGGCTCCATCATCGACCAGTGGAATGGTACCGTGCAGGCATGCAGGCCCTCATTTCAAGGTGGCGTAAGGCCGTAGCATTGAATGGAGATTACGTTGAAAAATAGTGTTGTGTAGCTAAAAGATTGGGGAATAACCTGGTGTATTTCAATGCTGAATAAAACAACCCCTGTTTGAGAAAAAAAATGTGTTGCATTACTTATTGAACTGCCCTCGTATATTGGAACAGATAAGCCCTCGGTCACAAATATTAAGTCAAGATTGACCAGGTTTCGACGCTACTATGAGCGTCGTCTTCACAATTAAACTAACTGTTCTAAAACATATTAGGTATGTAAGACATTAATAAACTGAAGTGTGTACTGACTGGGAAGAGATGCAGTGCTTACAAGTCACATTCTAAAAAATCTAAGCCGGAAAGGCGACGTCATGAAAAGTTGTAAATAAGATAGCGAGCCACTAAGGGCTGCTCGTACCCTAGTGAACACGGGTTTGCAACAAAACTGAGGTGTCCACGTTAGAAAGTGTGGGCAAGTAAGCATGGTGTTGCTACGAGCGCCATCTAGTAGCCGCAAAACAACTAGGCTACTGTACGTTCAAAATTAGACACATGAAATTGTAATGAAGCTGATTCAGGCATAACGTAAGCACTAATAATAATAAGATGAAGTTACGTATTTATCTGCTTTAAACAGAGATACTTTTTGTAACATAAAAAAACGTCAGTTATGACATACAAGAAAACAGCAAAGACGTGACAGGAAAATAACATTTCGGCAAACTGCATGAGGAAATCTGAATCAAAGATCAAAGCAATGGCTTTATACAGTCGAAAAAGTTATTTCGCAGCTGCAGCTGTTCGTTGAGAATGAGGCCACCGTCACGAGATATATGTTTTAAAATCCCCAATTCCTCTAAAACATCTAACCTACACCCCTTCTTTTCTGTCGCCAATGGCTTTAGGCACGTGTCCAGTAATTAAGAGATGATCGGCACAGGATGAATTTAGTGGACTGGTGCCGTTTTCTGTCAAAAGATGTTCTTTATATCTGATGGTGAAAGCACGTCCAGTTTGCCCTATATAGTAGGAGAAGCCGGTATCACAGATGATCTTATAAACGCCTGAACTTTCTGTAGCGGAGCGAATGGATTCCAAATTATCAATGAAGTTTCTCTTCAGATTGTTATTAGCAGAGAAGGCAACATTGCAATTGTATTTGTTGCGAGGCATGTGCTGAATCTGATAAGAAATGGGTCCTACGAAAGGAATAGAAAATTTTTTTGGGTTAACTTCGGTGCGTGAGGTGTTCAGCATAGTAGTTCTTGCAGTTATCTTTTTGAGGATATCGTCCACTATGTTAGGTGTATATTCGTTATTGACTGCCATGGTTTTGAGTAAATTAATCGCCTCATTAATTTACTTAAGTTACTAATTTACTTATTTCAATAGTGGTACAAGTCCATCTGCAGTTGAGATACCAGAAATATTCCAGTATATATACTTGCATATTTCTGATATCTGAACTGCAGATTTTTCAGCGCACATTTAACTCTAGGACTCTGTATCTCAGAATGAACGAAAATGTACTTGTTCCACTACTGAAATAACCCCTTCATTTATGGGACATAATCGAGAGATCAGTTCGTGTCCAAAATACGCTTTCGGTATTATGGACGGCTATAGCGACAGCATGGCTCAATATTTCTGCAAATGTCGTGCAACTGGCATGAGTAACTACCACTCTCTTAAGGTAGACTAATGCTTCGTCACCGGACCAAACACATCGGAAAACGAGCAACAGGAGGGAGTAACTATGACTCTCAAATGCCCACCTGATGCGTAATATATGGCCCCTCTCGGTCCACCCCTTAGCATCCTTGCGATGTCGGGCGGATGATGGTTCGACTAGCCTCTCAGTGGGAAATCCTAGCTCTGGCCTTCAAGTGGCGGGGGTCGTAAGGGGTGCTGAGAAACGTGTAATTCTTTTAAAGCTCTCCGACCGACAGAGCAGGGTGTCGTTTAAGGCTTGGGGGTTACCTCCCCCCTGCCTTTATTTCCAGCTGGTGCAACTACTAGAAGAAAACAAGGTACCAGGCCTCCAACTGGAGTGCCTGCGCCAGCTGACGAGCTATCCAGCCAGCCAACCAGCGCGGGTCGAGCGCCGCTCCCCGCTGTCTGCCCTGAATGTCATCGGTCCTTTTCAACTAAGACTGGGCTCGGCGTTCATCGCCGTCGCGCCCACCCTGATGCCGCCAACGCGGAGGTGCAAACGGAAAGGAAGAAGGCCAGGTGGTCGCAAGAAGAGTTGCTCCGTCTTGCGCATGCTGAGGCGACTTTGTCCCTCCAAGGCTGCAGGTTCATCAATCAAGAGCTTGTCAAAGCCTTCCCGGAGCGCACACTTGAATCTATTAAGGGTCAGCGCAGGGGGCAGGCCTATAAGAACATGGTGGCCAACTTTGCTGCCGAGCTCTCAATGAGAGACCAAGATCTTCAGGGCTCTGCAGACGGATCTGCTGTGGCCTTTTCCTCATCACAGTCATCTTCTCCGGGGGAAGACGCCGATCGGGCTATCTGGTCCCTAATTGCAGAGTTGCCCTCCTCAGGCCCGCGTTTCCGCTCAATTGATGTGGCCTTGGGCCCCACTGCCAGCCGGAGTACCATCCAAGCCATGCTTGTTCCCGCTCTTGACGAACTAGGTAGCAGGGAACCATCTCTTACACCATCCCAGTTACGTCGCCTTCCTCGTGAGGCTCTTCTTAAATTCCTCAACCTCCTACTCCTCTCATGTTCCCTCCCATCCCGTCTCCTACAGGCTCGTACCACCTTGCTGCCCAAGAAGACCGCTGCAGCATCCCCTGCTGACTTCCGACCTATCGCGGTGTGTTCGGTGCTGACCAGGGTCTTTCACAAGGTTCTGGTTGGCCGCCTTATGCGCCACTGTGCCTTGGACGGTCGTCAGCGGGCTTTCATCCCACAGGATGGGATGCTCCACAACACCTTTCTCCTGGATCTGACGATGACCCAGGCGCGGAGCACTGCCAGCTAGCTGTATGTAGCATCCCTGGATGTGTCAAAGGCCTTCGACTCGTTGGCCCATGGTGCCCTAGGTCCTGTGCTGAGGGCCCATGGTCTGCCGGTCGAGTTCATTGACTACATCCTGGGGTGCTATGAGGCGGGCTCGACGGTTATCTGCGATGCTGGGAAGTCGTCAGATCTAGTGCGGCCTTCGAGGGGTGTGCGGCAAGGTGATCCCTTATCCCTCATCCTCTTCAACATGTCTATAGACATCCTCCTTTCCCGTCTTCCTGAGCATGTTGGTGCCCGTATTCTCGGCCGAAGAATAAATGCTGCTGCGTTCGTGGATGACCTTCTTCTGTTCGCCGAGACGAAGGATGGATTGCAGGAGCTAATCACCATCGCTACAGCGGCCCTGGGTGACCTCGGTCTCGAGATCAACCCAAGGAAGTGCTTCTCTCTCGCCCTGGTTGCATCAGGTCGGGAGAAGAAGGTTAAGGTTGACGAGTCAGTCATCTTTCGGGCAGGTAATAACAACATACTGGCGCTGGCGATGGGTGATTCCTTTAAGTACCTAGGCCTGCAATTCACCACATGTGGGCGCAGCCTTTTCCATCGTCGGCGGGAGGTCGAGAAACAGTTGGTCATCATCAGGAGGGCACCACTTAAACCTCAGCAAAGACTCTTTTCCTATTGGGTACTTTCATGCCCCTGTCTCTCATGGGGGCCTGGGGGTCCCAGCAGCCCACTGGCTGGGTCCCCTTCTCCGGAGGAGGCGCCTTGCAAAGATGGAGGGACTGGGTGTGGCTGCTGACGATATCTCCCAGGATTCCCTCAGACGAGAAATCCATCAGTTGGATAATGCCTTACGGTGGAATGGCGACGTCATTAAGTCCAGCTACCAACTGGGTCAGTGTTGGGCCGAGTGCCTGCATTCATCGGTCGACGGCGCTCCTTTGCGGAAGTCTGCCCAAACACCAGGGCAGCACTGCTGGGTGTCTAACACTCGGCAGTTTGTTACAGGGCGTGACTATATCTCCTGCCTTCGTGCTAGAATTAATGCACTGCCTACTCAGGCACGGCTCCTACGTGGGTGGGAGGGTGACACAAGGTGCCGGGGAGACTGTAACGCCACAGAGACTGCCAATCATGTCATCCAGCAGTGTTGGGGGAGCGACGGGGCCCGCATTGCCCGACATGACGCCGTGGCGTCCTATCTGGTGCGAAGCCTACGTCGGAGAGACTATGAAGTACTTTTGGAGCCTCATCTGCAGACATCAGAAGGTTTGAAGAAGCCTGATGTCGTGGCAGTCCGTGGCGAAACAGCATATATAATTGACGCCCAGGTGATCGGCGACAGCCTAGACCTCGACAGGGAGAAGGTCGCAATCTATGATGAACAGGCCGTCCATGCGGAGGTGCGAGAGCTTTTTCCGGCAGTCTGGGATATCACCACCATGTCAGCAACCATCAATTGGCGTGGAGTCTGGTCCCCAGCATCCGCGAGAGCGCTCTGGGAAGTGGCCGTGACCAGTGGACACCTTTCTACAATCAGCACAAGAGTGCTATTGGGCAGTATTATGGCGGCGCGGCGCTTTGACACTATGACTGCCCCTCGCCGCCGCACGATGAACCGCACTGGAGTTGGTTAGGATCAACTCAACCCTTTCGCTGCTGCCTGGCGTCTCAGGCATAATACCTGATTTATTCTTATGTTTGTGTTTATTTGTTAGTGTATTTTTTTCTTATGTGACATCTTGTAAACCTGCTCTGCAGGTAACACTAAGTTGTATTATTCACAAACGTGAATAAAGCCGGCTAATATAGCCTATTAGATGCGTATCGCTTTTGGTCTACAGGATACAGTAGTCAAGAAAATATGATGATGGCTTAAAAGGGGGAGCAACTGGCAGGAGTAACTATGACTCTCTAGACCATGATGCCCTGAGGCCCGCCCTGAGGATGTTCATTGGATACATCCTGGGATGCTATGAGGATGGGGTGACGATGATCTCTGGTCCTTGGAAGTCGCTGGGTCCAGTGCGGCCTTCAAGGGGTGTTAGGCAGGGTGATCCTCTCTCTCCTATCCTATTCAACCTTTCCTTGGACCACATGCTTGCTCGCCTCCCGGACCACATTGGTGCCAATGTGATGGGACGACGCCTCAATGCTGCCGCTTTCGCTGACGACCTCCTGCTGTTTGCCAAGACTCCAGGAGGGCTCCAGGACCTTATTGATGCAGCAACATCAGCCCTTGGGGACCTTGGTCTTCAAGTCAATCCCGGAAAGTGCTTCACTCTCACCCTCGCTGCATCTGGCCGTGAGAAGAAGATGGTCGATGACACCGCGACTTTCAGGGCTGGATATACCATCCTCCCAGCCCTGGCGATTGAGAGCACTTTCCGGTATCTTGGCCTGGAGTTCTCCACCAGCAGACGCAGCCTCTTTCATCCGAGGCTGAGCGTCCTGTCCAAGGCACCACTCAAGCCACAACAGCGTTTGCATGCGCTCAGAACTGTCACCCTGCCAGGAATCCACCATAGCTTGGCTCTTTCGAGGACCCGCCTTGGAGCTGTGTCAGCAATGGACACAGCCATCTGCGCAGCTATAAGATCTTGGCTGTGGCTGCCAGTGGACATCCCTGCTTGAGCAGCAACTTTGGGGGAACGACGCCATCATACCGTCGAGCAATCAGGTGGGCCGGATGTGGACTGAATGGCTGCATCTATCGGTGGACGGCGCTGCCCTTAAGAAGTCTGCCCGCACATCTGGGCAACATTGCTGGGTTGACAACCCGCGACTATCCATCACAGGCCGCAACTTTATCTCCTGCATTCGCACTCGAATTGATGCCCTTCCAACCCGGGCACAGTTGCAGGGAGGTCGTGCTGGTGACACTAACTGCCGGGCTGGCTGCATCGCTAAGGAAACTGCAAATCACGTTGTCCAGCACTGCTTCCGAAGTCACGACGCTCGAGTGAAGCGACACAACGCCCTAGCGTCCTACATCGCGCAGGGACTTCGTCGCAGGGACTTCGACGTCCATCTGGAGCCCCACCTCAGGACATCCGAGGAACTGAAGAAGCCGGACATCGTGGCAGTTCGTGGCGATGCAGCCCATATCATCGATGCCCAGGTGGTTGGTGTCAACCTTGACATCGATGAGTGTCACCAGCAGAAGGTCGCGGTTTACAATAGGGAAGCCGTCCACCAGGCAATTAGGAGCCAGACCCCAGCAGCCAAGAACATCACCACCTCTTCAGCCACCATCTCATGGGGGGGGGGGGGGGGGGGGGGTCACCCACATCTGCACAGGACAAGCGTCAGCTTGGGTTCAAGAACCACCACTTCGTGACGATGTCTACGTGGGTACTCATCGGAACTGTGATGGCGGCACGGCGGTTTGACACTATGACTGCCATAAGGCGCACGATGCCCCGGACTGGTGTCAGGTGATGGCCCAATTATATGTTGTCTACGCTGCTGCCTGAAATCTATCAACAGGCACAACACCATCTTTCTTCACGTCTCTTCCTGTCCTAGTGTTTGTATTGAATATGTCATTTGTAAACCCACTCTGTGGGTATGTGTCTCGGTATGTATGTTCACTTGACGTGAATAAAGACGGCTTAAATAGCCTAATGCCTCGTCACCGGACCAAACACATCAGAAAACGTGAGGAGCAACAGGAGGGAGTAACTATGACACTCTTAAGGTAGCCTATTAGATGCGTATCGCTTTTGGTCTGCAGGATTTGATGGCGGCTTAAATGGGGGAACAACTGGAAGGAGTAACTATGACTCTCTTGAGGTAGCCAAATGCCTCGTCACGTCGAGTTGCCGCACTCCGGCAGGCAAAAGAAGGCCCGGCACGATATTAGAAGGTATTCCATTACTTCTGTCACCTCAGCGTAAACCTGTCGAGAGACACTGAAGGTGAAAACTGGTTCCTCACGCTGTATATTGTGAGTAGCGGTGGTCCTACAATTGTACCCTGAGGTACACACATTGACGTCATTTCCGGAGAAGACGCCGCTATTCCCGCAGCTGCGGCGACACTTGTTCCCCGCCCGTTCACCCCGCAGCCGTATTCCCAGTCCACTCCGCCCCCGCACTGCGCGGTATAATTACACGCCTCCGTCGCTGACGTCGACGCCGCAGCGGACAGGTGAGCGGCGCCCCGGCCCGCCCCCGCGCAAATTGCCTCAGCGGGGGTCAGGCAGAGAGCGCTTCGTGCGTCCGAGTCCGCCTCGCCGGCCGGAAATGGAGTTTTCGTCAGCTCTTCTGTGTCTGCCGCAACGCTGAATGGCGGCGTGTTAGCGGTGTAGGCGTGCTACCGAGCCGTTCGCACAGGCTCTCCGGAACGCAGCCTGCTGTGGCGTCGGCAGCAGCAAAAGCTACCTGAACCGTGAATTTTCATTCAAAACCTTTTCTTAAGAATTTATTTTATTTACTAGCGATTCATCAAGAACATTAAATGACACTATGTGAGCGTGGGAGTAGTTGCCAATTAATTTTTTTTAATAAAAGGAAATTTTATTCCTAAAAGTTAAAAAAAAAAACAGATTTAAAATTACAATCAGAAAGCACCCTGTATATATCAAGTTACAATTTATTTAGAGGCAGAAATAAGAATTCTTTTTTAGTAGTTTGAGCTTTTGGGCAGAGAACCTTGCCGCTCCCTTTTGACACGGCAGTAGTTACGACCGCTCACAACAGCCTGTGAGAGACTACACTGGTGCAAATCTACAGCACACCAGATTACTCTAAACTAAAAATTTTAACAACTCACAGAAACACACAAACTATGCAACCCGTAAGAGTTGATGGGAATGGTACAAAACACTCACATTAAAAATTATTCGCCACCGAAAGTACAACTCGTTTTTAAAAGAACTCTTACAGTGGAAGGGTGGCAACTTTATATACTAAAAAGACCATTTAAATAAAAATCCATGAAATGCAGTCTTAAATAAAATGTAGAACCATGCACTACATTACACATATACCGCCTCTCAAGATGATAGGCAAGAAAAAAACATATTTCACGAATTCGGCCTTTACACCTTAAGCAATAAACTAGGTAACACCGAATCCGACAAACATGACAGAGGCAGCTATTAGCGTATGGCAGATTGACAGGAGGATTACTGAACAACCCGAACCGCACATTGCTCTAACCCGCCCCAACTCCACAAGGGAAAAACGAACCACCCAATTCATAAATAACCAGCTTCCCACGGGTGGGCAAACGGAGAAGAACGGTGGGACGACCCCAAAACAAAGCAGCTGGTGACCTCACCAAGAAAACAAGTAGAATTTAGCAAGCAAATGAAACAACATATCACCAATCACTTAACTTCTAATAAACTGCGATTTCTCGAGAAGACATGGCGCAGCACCCCTTAATCGCTCTCCCGAACCGTCCGCTGACAGCTGCTTCAAAGGACTCAGGAAGGCGCGCCGATCTACCGTCTCACGGCGTCGCAGCTCGCCCCGGCCAGACTGATGTCGTGGGTTGACTCCTGTTGCTCTCCTGTCGACCGCGAAGCCACTACCCCATTCTACACGGCGCGGCCCACTGGACTCACGTGGGGACCTCACATGCGCCGACGCTCCAGGCGGACAAGCCATCTCGTGTCTCAGTGCGCGACCGACCAACCGACCGATCCAACAGCCAATGACAGTTGTCTGAGCAAACTCGAGCAGACTGGCGGCCTAACGCGCAGACTCAGATGCAGGAACTCAGACCCGACCGGGCGACCACTAGCTGAGTTCTCTTACTGGTGGAGTGGCAAGACTCTCATTTTCTGGCTTTAATGTTTGATCCAAACGACAGACATAAACCACACCGACGACAACAGACACTAACTGTCCCACAAATGTGAACGAGAGACAGACTAGCAACTGGTGAGCGAGACTGACCCAGCCTCACTCCGACTGACCAACTGCCGAGCTGATAACGCCCCATAAATGCAACCTTTCCACTTTCCCAGCAGAGGGACACTCCAAAGTTGCGATTGCCACAGCGGCGCCACCGCCAGAAACGGAGGGCGACTGCTTCACACAATGCGCTGCGGCGCGCTCTTCAAAACAGCAATTTTTTACCACATCTCACTACCCTTACCGCATCCTACATCTTTACCCTACATTACATTTCTCATATTCCATACGTCTCTCGAAGATGGAACAAGATATAAAAGTCAGCCCAAGTAAAACACAACACTTTCGCTTCCATCTCACTTCAGTGGCAAATCTACGTCTACATATACACTGCCGGAGAAAACACTGCCGGTGAAAACACCAAAAAATTATGAATTTAGAGTAATGAAATTTCGTGAATACATTTCTCTAGGTAACGAACTTAAGTGATTAACATTGCAGATTACACTTCAATATAACTACCAAATAACAGCCGGCCAGAGTTGCCGAGCAGTTCTAGGCGCTACAGTCCGGAACCGTGCGACAGCTACGGTCGCAGGTTCGAATCGGGCATGGATGTGTGTGATGTCCTTAGGTTAGTTAGGTTTAAGTGGTTCTAAGTTCTAGGGGACTGATGACCTCAGAAGTTAAGTCCCATAGTGCTCAGAGCCATTTGAACCATTTTGAACCAAATAACAAACAGGAAATGTGAAATGCCAGTACATTAATAACCAGTGTAACCGGCAGAACGTTGAATAAGAGCATGCATTGTGTAGCGTAGGTGCTGGATGTTAGTATGTGGGACGGAGTACCACGCTTTTTGCACGTTTACCATCAATGCAGGGACGAATAATGCTGGTTGAGGATGACGCTAGAGTTGTCCAATGATATCCCATATGTGGTCGACTGAAGACAGATCTGATGATTGACCACGCCAAGACAACACGTCGACACTCTGTAGACCATGTAGCGTTACGACAGCGGTAAGTGGTCTAGCGTTATCGTGCTGGAGAACACCCCGTAGAATTCTGTTCAGAATGGCAGCACAACAGCACAAATCAGCAGTTTTACGAACAAATTTTCAGTCATGGTGCTTTGGATAACACGAGAGTGCTCTTGCTGTTATACGAAATCGCACCCCAGATTTTAAATCCAGGTATAGGTCCACTGTCTCAATCATGCAAACAGGTTGCCTGCAGGCCGTCAACTAGCCTCCGTATGACTAACATCTGGCCATCACTGGCACCGAGGCAGAAACAGCTCCCATCAGAAAACACGATAGACCTCCACCCTCCCTCCAATGACCTCTCACTAGATACCACTAAAGTCGCAAACGGCTGTGGTTTGGGATCAGTGGAATGGCGTCTGGCTTGAAGCTGTCCTCGAAATAACCGTTTTGTAACAGTTCGTTGTGTCACTGTGGTGCCAATTGCAGCTCAAATTGTTGCTGCAGGTGCAGTATGATGCTCCAGAGATGTATGCCGAAAACGATGGTCCGACCTCTCGGTACTGCCAAATGGCCATTCGGAGCCCGGTCTTCTTGCTACAATACGTTCTCGTGACCACCGCTGCCAGCAATCACGTACAGTGGCTACATTGCTACCAAGCCTTTCTGCAATATCGCAGAAGGATTATCTAGTGGCCATTTCACACGACCTGGTTCAAAGGTAGTGAGGTGTTTGCAACGGGGTGAAAATAATGGTGGTTGTAGAGTTGGTTAAAAAATGTTAGTGCAAATTTTGGCTCTCACGTAAATCTCAGGGGATGATTTCCACACTTGGTGCATTAGTACACAGTTCCACACCCGCGCATTAGTTATACACTACAGGCCATTAAAATTGTACACCAAGAAGAAATGCAGATGATAAACGGGTATTCATTGGACAAATACACTCCTGGAAATTGAAATAAGAACACCGTGAATTCATTGTCCCAGGAAGGGGAAACTTTATTGACACATTCCTGGGGTCAGATACATCACATGATCACACTGACAGAACCACAGGCACATAGACACAGGCAACAGAGCATGCACAATGTCGGCACTAGTACAGTGTATATCCACCTTTCGCAGCAATGCAGGCTGCTATTCTCCCATGGAGACGATCGTAGAGATGCTGGATGTAGTCCTGTGGAACGGCTTGCCATGCCATATCCACCTGGCGCCTCAGTTGGACCAGCGTTCGTGCTGGACGTGCAGACCGCGTGAGACGACGCTTCATCCAGTCCCAAACATGCTCAATGGGGGACAGATCCGGAGATCTTGCTGGCCAGGGTAGTTGACTTACACGTTCTAGAGCACGTTGGGTGGCACGGGATACATGCGAACGTGCATTGTCCTGTTGGAACAGCAAGTTCCCTTGCCGGTCTAGGAATGGTAGAACGATGGATTCGATGACGGTTTGGATGTACCGTGCACTATTCAGTGTCCCCTCGACGACCACCAGTGGTGTACGGCCAGTGTAGGAGATCGCTCCCCACACCATGATGCCGGGTGTTGGCCCTGTGTGCCTCGGTCGTATGCAGTCCTGATTGTGGCGCTCACCTGCACGGCGCCAAACACGCATACGACCATCATTGGCACCAAGGCAGAAGCGACTCTCATCGCTGAAGACGACACGTCTCCATTCGTCCCTCCATTCACGCCTGTCGGGACACCACTGGAGGCGGGCTGCACGATGTTGGGGCGTGAGCGGAAGACGGCCTAACGGTGTGCGGGACCGTAGCCCAGCTTCATGGAGACGGTTGCGAATGGTCCTCGCCGATACCCCAGGAGCAACAGTGTCCCTAATTTGCTGGGAAGTGGCGGTGCGGTCCCCTACGGCACTGCGTAGGATCCTACGGTTTTGGCGTGCATCCGTGCGTCGCTGCGGTCCGGTCCCAGATCGACGGGCACGTGCACCTTCCGCCGACCACTGGCGACAACATCGATGTATTGTGGAGACCTCACGCCCCACGTGTTGAGCAATTCGGCGGTACGTCCACCCGGCCTCCCGCATGCCCACTATACGCCCTCGCTCAAAGTCCGTCAACTGCACATACGGTTCACGTCCACGCTGTCGCGGCATGCTACCAGTGTTAAAGACTGCGATGGAGCTCCGTATGTCACGGCAAACTGGCTGACACTGACGGCGGCGGTGCACAAATGCTCCGCAGCTAGCGCCATTCGACGGCCAACACCGCGGTTCCTGGTGTGTCCGCTGTGCCGTGCGTGTGATCATTGCTTGTACAGCCCTCTCGCAGTGTCCGGAGCAAGTATGGTGGGTCTGACACACCGGTGTCAATGTGTTCTTTTTTCCATTTCCAGGAGTGTATATTATACTAGAACTGACATGTGATTACATTTTCACGCAATTTGGGTGCATAGATCCTGAGAAATTAGAACCAAGAACAACCACCTCTGGCGGTAATAACGGCCTCGAAAAGCCTGGGTATTGAGTCAGACAGAGCTTGGATGGCGTGTACAGGCACAGCTGACCATGCAGCTTGAACATGATACCACAGTTCATCAAGAGTAAAGACTGGTGTATTGTGACGAGCCAGTTGCTCGGCCACCATTGACCAGACGTTTTCAATTGGTGAGAGATCTGGAGAATGTGCTGGCCAGGGCAGCAGTCGAACGTTTTCTGTATCCAGAAAGGCCCGTACAGGACCTGCAACATGCGGTCGTGCATTATCCTGCTGAAATGTAGCGTTTCGCAGGGGTCGAATGAGGGGTAGAACCACGGGTCGTAACACATCTGAAATGTAACGTCCACTTTTCAAATTGCCGTCAATACGAACAAAAGGTGACCGAGACGTGTAACCAGTGGCAACCCATACCATCACGCCGTGTGATACGCCAGTATGGCGATGACGAATACACGCTTCCAATTTGCGTTCACCACGATAACGCCAAACACGTATGCGACCATCATGTTTCTGTAAACAGAACCTGTATTCATCCATAAAAATGAAGTCTTGCCATTCGTGCATCCTGGTTCGTCGTTGAGTACACCATCGCAGGCGCTCCTGTCTGTGATGCAGCGTCAAGGGTAACCGCAGCCACGATCTCCGAGCTGATAGTCCATGCTGCTGCATATGTCGTTGAACTGTTCGTGCACATGGCTGTTGTCCTGCAAACGTCCCCATCTGTTGACTCAGGGATCGAGACGTGGCTGCACGATCCGTTACAGCCAGGCGGATAAGATGCCTGTCATCTCGACTGCTAGTGATACGAGGCCGTTGGGAACCAGCACGGCGTTCCGCATTACCCTCCTGAACCCACCAATTCCATATTCTGCTAACAGTCATTGGATCTCGACCAACGCGAGCAGCAATATCGCGATACTATAAACCGCAATCGCGTAGGCTACAATGCGACCTTTATCAAAGTCGGAAACGTGATGGTACGCATTTCTCCTCCTTACACGAGGCATCACATCAACGTTTCACCAGGCAACGCCGGTCAACTGCTGTCTGTGTATGAGAAATCGGTTGGAAAGTTTCCTCATGTCTCCACGTTGTAGGTGTCGCCACCGGCGCAACCTTGTGTGAATGCTCTGAAAAGCTAATCATTTACATATCACAGCATATTCTTCCTGTCGGTTAAATTTCGCGTCTGTAGCACGTCATCTTCGTGGTGTAGCAATTTTAATGGCCAGTAGTGTAATTCTGGTAAACATTCTCTTTCTTTTGCTCTGCCTATACCCAGTGACTGTGGCCCCACAACAGCAGCGGGAAGGATTCTAGTCAATAACTCTACCTCAGCAGAAGTTCGAGGAAAATCCGTTTTTATAAAATTACGATGACCCAAAATGGTAGCCATAAGGAGTTCTAGACAACAATAGCACAGGAAACATCAGTCACTGTCGAATAGCGATGGTCCACCAGTGGTAACCACAGGAATTTTGCCCAATAGCTCTTCTCCAACACACACGCAGGAAAACCCCACGATTTACAGGGTGTTTCAAAAATGACCGGTATATTTGAAACGGCAATAAAAACTAAACGAGCAGCGATAGAAATACACCGTTTGTTGCAATATGCTTGGGACAACAGTACATTTTCAGGCAGACAAACTTTCGAAATTACAGTAGTTACAATTTTCAACAACAGATGGCGCTGCGGTCTGGGAAACTCTATAGTACGATATTTTCCACATATCCACCATGCGTAGCAATAATATGGCGTAGTCTCTGAATGAAATTACCCGAAACCTTTGACAACGTGTTTGGCGGAATGGCTTCACATGCAGATGAGATGTACTGCTTCAGCTGTTCAATTGTTTCTGGATTCTGGCGGTACACCTGGTCTTTCAAGTGTCCCCACAGAAAGAAGTCACAGGGGTTCATGTCTGGCGAATAGGGAGGCCAATCCACGCCGCCTCCTGTATGTTTCGGATAGCCCAAAGCAATCACACGATCATCGAAATATTCATTCAGGAAATTAAAGACGTCGGCCGTGCGATGTGGCCGGGCACCATCTTGCATAAACCACGAGGTGTTCGCAGTGTCGTCTAAGGCAGTTTGTACCGCCACAAATTCACGAAGAATGTCCAGATAGCGTGATGCAGTAATCGTTTCGGATCTGAAAAATGGGCCAATGATTCCTTTGGAAGAAATGGCGGCCCAGACCAGTACTTTTTGAGGATGCAGGGACGATGGGACTGCAACATGGGGCTTTTCGGTTCCCCAAACCAAATGCTGCCCACATGCATATCGCCGTCGTCAATCCTGTGCTCTATATCGTTAGCGAATGTCTCTCGTGCAGCAATGGTAGCGGCGCTGAGGGGTTGCCGCGTTTGAATTTTGTATGGATAGAGGTGTAAACTCTGGCGCATGAGACGATACGTGGACGTTGGCGTCATTTGGACCGCAGCTGCAACACGGCGAATGGAAACCCGAGGCCGCTGTTGGATCACCTGCTGCACTAGCTGCGCGTTGCCCTCTGTGGTTGCCGTACGCGGTCGCCCTACCTTTCCAGCACGTTCATCCGTCACGTTCCCAGTCCGTTGAAATTTTTCAAACAGATCCTTTATTGTATCGCTTTTCGGTCCTTTGGTTACATTAAACCTCCGTTGAAAACTTCGTCTTGTTGCAACAACACTGTGTTCTAGGCGGTGGAATTCCAACACCAGAAAAATCCTCTGTTCTAAGGAATAAACCATGTTGTCTACAGCACACTTGCATGTTGTGAACAGCACACGCTTACAGCAGAAAGACGACGTACAGACTGGCGCACCCACAGACTGCGTTGTCTTCTATATCTTTCACATCACTTGCAGCGCCATCTGTTGTTGAAAATTGTAACTACTGTAATTTCGAAAGTTTGTCCGCTTGAAAATGTACTGTTGTCCCAAGCATATTGCAACAAACGGTGTATTTCTATCGCTGCTCGTTTAGTTTTTATTGCCGTTTCAAATATACCGGTCATTTTTGAAACACCCTGTATATGAGAGCGCGATGCTGGTCTCTGACCTAGTCCAGCGAAAGATAAACACGGCAGGATCCTGAAAAAGGGTCCACCAGAGGGGTCGAAACGTTGCTCGTATAGGAGAAAAATAACGTAGCCCGACAACCCAGAAGATTTTATGTTGAGGAATAATATCGTTTAAAAGCTGTGTGGTACGTCTTGAGAATCAACAGCTGTTCTGCCTTGGGATCAGAGTACAGCACAGCAGAATATTGTGCTCCTGATTGAATAAACTGTCATACCAAACACGTCGACATACAAGAAGCAAAAACTATACCAACTTAAAGACTCTCCAACTGAACTCAGGGTGCAGGAAGTGTTATGTGAGTACAAGAAGGTAACCGACAACCCCGATCTCGTTCATCGCTATATTCCAGGTGCTACACATGAGAGACTAAAATCTAGAGAACCAGAAACAAAAGCTACTACTGAAAAAGTATCGTTTAATTGCTTGGTATACGCTGGTTGAGGTATACATGCCGACGTCACAAGCTGAAGATGTGTGTGTGTGTGTGTGAAACCTTATTGGACTTAACTGCTAAGGTCATCAGTCCCTAAGCGTACACACTACTTAACCTAAATTATCCTGAGGACAAACACACACACCCATGATCGAGGGAGGACTCGAACCTCCATCGGGACCAGCCGCACAGTCCATGACTGCGGGCCGCTCGGCTAATCCCGCGCGGCAAGATGAAGATGAAGAGATAGAGTAACTGCATGAGGATACTGAAAGGGTAATACATTATGTGAAAGGGGGGGGGGGGTGAAAATCTAAAAATCTAATAGTGATGGGGGAATGGAATACAGTCGTAGGGGAAGGAGTAGAAGAAAAGGTTACAGGAGAACATGGGCTTGGGACAAGGAATGAGAGAGGATAAAGACTAATTGAGTTCTGTAGCAAGTTTCAGCTAGTAAAAATGAATAACATGTTCAAGAATCGCAAGAGGTGGAGCTATACTTGGAAAAGGCCGGGAGATACGGGAAGATTTCAGTTTGATTACATGATGGTCAGACAGAGATCCCGAAATCAAATACCGGATTGTAAGGCGTACCCAAGAGCACGATGTAGTAGTGGTGATGAAGAGTAGACTGAATTTAAGATATTAGTCAGCAAGAATCAATATGCAAAGAAGTGGAATACGGAAGTACTAAGGAATGACTACATACACTTGAAGTTCTCTAAGGCTATAGATACAGCAATAAGCAATAGCTCAGTAGCCAGTACAACTGAAGAGGAATGGACATCTCTGGAAAGGGCCATCACAGAAGTTGGAAAGGAAGACATAGGTACAAAGGAGGACACTGCGACGAAACCATGGGTAACAGAAGAAATGCTTCAGCTGATTGATGAAAGGAGGAAGTACAAAAATGTGATTCTTGAGTTTCTCCCGGCGTATTTGATAATCAAAGTATCCACGGGTGTACTGCCGGTCTACAGTGTCCAACGGGCACAATATTTCGGCGATCATACATATCGCCATCATCTTGTATGATCGCCGAAACATTGTGCCCGTTGGACACTGTAGACCGGCAGTACACCCGTGGATATTTTGAAGTACAAAAATGTTCGAGGAAACTCAGGAATACAAAAAACGAGTCGCTGAGGAATGAAATAAATAGGAAGTGCAGGGAAGTTAAGACGAAATGGCTACAGGAAAAATGTGAAGACATCGAAAAAGAATCGACTGCGGAAGGACAGACTCAGCATACAGGAAAGTCAGAACAACCTTCGGTGACATTAAAAGCGAGGATGGTAACATTAAGAGTGCAACGGGAATTCCAATGTTAAATGCAGAGAAGAGAGCGGATAGGTGGAAAGAAAACACTGAAAAGCTCTATGAGGGGGAAGATTTGCCTGATGTGATAGAATAAGAAAGAGGACTCGATTTAGAAAAGATGGGGATCCAGTATTAGTATTTAAAAGAGCTTTGGAGGACAAGATCAAATAAGGCGGAAGGGATAACATTCCATCAGAATTTCTAAAATCATTGGGGGAAGTGGCAACAAAACGACTATTCACGTTGGTGTGCAGAATGTATGAGTCTGGCGACATACCATCTGAGTTTCGGGAAAGCTACATTCCGAAGACGCAAGAGCTGACAAGTGTGAGAATGCGCTAGATGATAGTTTGGCTTTAGGAAAAGTACAGGCACGAGAGAGGCAATTATGACGCTGCGGTTAATAATGGAAGCCAGACTAAAGAAACAACAAGAAACGTTCATAGGATTTGCCGACCTGGAAAAAGCATTCGACTGTGTAAAATGGTCCAAGATATTCGAAATTCTGTCCTGCTGGAATTTCCCAAGTCCGCCGTAATGCACAATGGGCATGAATGGATCCAGATGATCAGACAGGATACCTACATACGTGTCACCTGACAGAGTCGTATCTAGACTTATTAGGGGTCTAATATCACTCCAACTACACACGTCCACACCATTACAGAGCCTCCACCAGCTTGAACAGATCCCTGCTGACATGCAGGGTTCACAGGTTCATGAGGTTGTCTCCATACTCGTACATGACCATCCGCTCGATACAATTTGAAATAGACTCGTCCAATTTGGAAACATGTTTCCAATCATCAACAGTCCAATCTCGGTGTTGATGTGCCCAGGAGATGCGTGATGATCTCTCTCGCGCAGTCATCAAGGGTGCATGAGTGGGCCTTTGGCTGCGGAAGCCCATATCGATGATGTCCAGTTGAATGTGTAAGATGGCAAGAACTATGCCCCTTACATGAAGTCATTAAAGATCACCTAACTCACGTTGAGTGAACAGTAGGGCTGAACAAAAATGACTCACAAGGCACAATGCATCTTGTAGAGTGTATACGAGGGCAGTTCAATAAGTAATGCAACACATTTCTTTTCTGAAACAGGGGTTGTTTTATTCAGCATTGAAATACGCCAGGTTATTCCCCAATCTTTTAGCTACACAACACTATTTTTCAACGTAATCTCCATTCAATGCTACGGCCTTACGCCACCTTGAAATGAGGGCCTGTATGCCTGCACGGTACCATTCCACTGGTCGATGTCGGAGCCAACGTCGTACTGCATCAATAACTTCTTCATCGTCCGCGTAGTGCCTCCCACAGATTGCATCCTTCATTGGGCCAAACATATGGAAATCCGACGGTGCGAGATCGGGGCTGTAGGGTGCATGAGGAAGAACAGTGCACTGAAGTTTTGTGAGCTCCTCTCGGGTGCGAAGACTTGTGTGAGGTCTTGCGTTGTCATGAAGAAGGAGAAGTTCGTTCAGATTTTTGTGCCTACGAACACGCTGAAGTCGTTTCTTCAATATCTGAAGAGTAGCACAATACACTTCAGAGTTGATCGTTTGACCATGGGGAAGGACATCGAACAGAATAACCCCTTCAGCGTCCCAGAAGACTGCAACCGTGACTTTACCGGCTGAGGGTATGGCTTTAAACTTTTTCTTGGTAGGGGAGTGGGTGTGGCGCCACTCCATTGATTGCCGTTTTGTTTTAGATTCGAAGTGATGAACCCATGTTTCATCGCCTGTAACAATCTTTGACAAGAAATTGTCACCCTCAGCCACATGACGAGCAAGCAATTCCGCACAGATGGTTCTCCTATGCTCTTTATGGTGTTCGGTTAGACAACGAGGGACCCAGCGGGAACAAACCTTTGAATATCCCAACTGGTGAACAATTGTGACAGCACTACCAACAGAGATGTCAAGTTGAGCACTGAGTTGTTTGATGGTGATCCGTCGATCATCTCGAACGAGTATGTTCGCACGCTCCGCCATTGCAGGAGTCACAGCTGTGCACGGTCGGCCCGCACGCGGGAGATCAGACAGTCTTGCTTGACCTTGCGGCGATGATGACACACGCTTTGCCCAACGACTCACCGTGCTTTTGTCCACTGCCAGATCACCGTAGACATTCTGCAAGCGCCTATGAATATCTGAGATGCGCTGGTTTTCCGCCAAAAGAAACTCGATCACTGCCCGTTGTTTGCAACGCACATCCGTTACAGACGCCATTTTAACGGTTCCGTACAGCGCTGCCAGCTGTCGGAAGTCAATGAAACTATACGAGACGAAGCGGGAATGTTTGAAAATATTCCACAAGAAATTTCCGGGAAATTGGCCGAGAAAAAAAAAGTGTTGCATTACTTATTGAACTGCCCTCGTAGTATGGACGTATTGGAATAATTAATGTCAGGTGATGGTTTTAAAGTAATTCACACTACATGAAAACTTTGTGGAAACGCTTCGATTTACTGGGGGGTAGTTTATCCCAGGGAGTTGACCGCGGTCGGGTACGGCGCGCGGCTGGGGAGCGGCGAAGGGAAGCGACAATAGGCAGCTTAGGGCGGCTCAAACTCTTGAGAAAGCGGTAACGGGGCGCGGCCTCCAGCTGCCTTAAGATGAGTGACAGTGAGGGGGTGGTTGACCCCATGCTGGTGTACCAGGAAGCAGACGGAGAACTTGTACGCCTGTTGATAAATGTCCGTCGTCCCGTTTTCAGTTAAACATGCGAGAAAGCCGCGCAAACTACGGTGGAGCGGTCAACAGAGGCCAAAATATGCGCGTTCGTGACTATAGCAACTTCACGTTGAATTCACGGCCCGTAGAGTCGGAAGTAAATCAGGTGAAGAGCGACAGAATGAAATACACCGGCCTCCGATGGGAACGTAGGACCGAGGAATCTGAGGTACTCTCCTGGGAGTCAGGATTCCGGAAAAATTGGTGTTTTGTGCAGACGCCAACCTTGATGGGTGGCCTGGGAGGAGCTAAATAGCAGAAGTTGAGAGGAAGGGAAATTTTGTGGGAATTTGTTCACTTCCCAGAGCAGGCATTGGTCGGCGCTGGGAAGCGACGAATAATTAACGCGACTTGCGCTGCAATTGGCGTAAGTGATTTTGCTGGAGGGGAAACCGAAGCGAAGAGCGGACTGGGAGAAGTCCCCGTAGAGGTCTTCCGTTCCCAGCTTGCCTAGAGTGCGGACGTGGCGTTCTTTACTCAGCTTGCCTGAGAAAGATGGAGCATCTCTGCAGTTTAGGACCTAGCAAATGGAACGATTGAGCTTGGAGATAGGAAATTTTGGTTCAGCTGTGTACTGAGCAAGATAGCTAGGAGTGAATAGACGAGCGCAGCCTTGCAGCACCACGAGGTCGGCCGACGTCCGCACAACGACGCCGCTCCGCCACGCTGAATCCGGTGATATTGCGCCCGCTCCGGCCACTGTTTAATTTGTTGGATCACGTCGGCAAAGTTTCCAAGAGGGTTTCACGGGCTGTGTACTGTAGAATTCTTCTCGCACTTCGCATTACGCCTGGGTCAGTCGATAGGAATTACTTTTGAGTTATCGCGCTTTACTCCACGCCAACGCAATTTATTACCACTGCCTGTTAGGAGAGTCATGCAATGTGATGATTGAAGGTCGTGAGTTAAAATAAATCTGTGCTAATTGACTGCATCTGTTTTCAATCAAGTAGCTGAAATCCCAAGTCACTTTCTTAATTAATTTTATGTTCAACATTTGCATCTGGTGTTCAATAGCTGAATATAACAGCAATGTGCACCTCTTTTTAATTAAAAGGGACCAATTCTGAACCAATTAATGTAAACACTGCCACTGCAGTTCAATCAGGAGTCACAGGGCCATATTACTTTCTTTGCGTTATCCGACATTGCGGCATTTTTGCACTCTCTGTTGATCTGTTCGTCAATTACCTGGGGTGAACACACACCAAAACCAGGTAACTGACGGGTGGGGTGTTACAAATGGTTCGCACGCTCACACTTGCTGATGGCCCAGCACTGAAATCTGCAACAATTTGTGGAAGGGCTGCACTTCTGTCACGCTGAACGATTCTCTTCAATCATTGTTGGTCTCGTTCTTGCAGGATCTGTTTCCGGCCGCACAGATGACTGAGGTCTGATGTTTTACCGGATTCCAGATATTCACGGTACAGTCACATAATGGTCGTAGAGGATAATCCCCACTTCATCGCTAAATCGGAGATGCTGGGTCCCATTGCTCGTGCGCCGACTATAACACCTCGTTCAAACTCACTTAAATCTTGATAACCTTCCATTGTAACTGATGTAACAACTGCGACAGGCACTTGTTGTCTTATGTAGGCGTTGCCGACCGCAGCGCCTTCTTCTGCCTGTTTTCATATCTCTGAATTTGAATACGCATGCCTATACCAGTTTCTTTGGCGCTTCAGTGTATTTATTACATGCATAGATATTACGAAATCGCTCTTTAACGGATTCACATTTGTATGTTACGCTTCAAGTGCCACACTCAATCTTTTGTTGATTAAATTTCGACATCCAAAAAGAGTACACGGCCCGAGTTACGTAGGTGATTGATTGCTGTATCGTAACTTATTTTCTAAAACTTTGAAAATAGCTGCTAAGGTTCAGTGACCGTGTCAGAATTATATTAGAACAAATAAGCCCTCGGTCACAAATATTATGTCAAAATTGACCAGGTTTCGACGCTACTATGAGCGTCGTCTTCAGAATTAAACTAACTGTTCTAAAACATATCAAGTATATAATACATTAATAAAATTAAAGTTTGTACTGACTGGAAAAAGATGCAGTACTTACAAGTCACATATAAAAAAAGATCTAAGCCGGAAAGGGAACGTCATGAATAGTTTTAAGTAAGATGGCGAGCTGCTAAGGGCTGCTCGTACTTTAGTGAACAAGGGTTGCAACAAGAGTCTTACTTACAACTATTCATGACGTCGCTCTTTCCGGCTTAGATCTTTTTTTATATGTGATTTGTAGGTACTGCATCTTTTTCCAGTCAGTACAAACTTTAATTTTATTAATGTATTATATACTTGATATGTTTTAGAACAGTTGGTCTAATTCTGAAGACGACGCTCATAGTAGCGTCGAAACCTGGTCAATTTTGACTTAATATTTGTGACCGAGGGCTTATTTGTTCTAACTTATTTTCTAGGTCATGTGTAGCGTCACCCAACACTGATGCAGACGTCTGTGCGTGGAGATGACAAAACGAGAGTAACAAAGCAATGTTTATCTCTAATTTCCTTCCTGTTGACACTTCATTTTGTTGTTGTCCTCCTCCATATTTAGCTGATTCTTTTAACTTCTACCTACGTCATTCACCCAATTTCTTATATTGCATCATTTGTCACTGTTGATCTCGTTAGTGACGTGTAGAAGCGAAATCTCGAACGCAAAGACTACGCCCGGGTAGCTAATCAGGCACTGCCAGCGAGCAGCAGGGGAAACGAAAGGTGTTTGCACTGGAGCGCAATCTCCGGAGCACAGCCCATCAAGGAGGTCGGCCCCGGCCCTGGAGTCCAGTCTGCGAACGCCCTCGTCCGGGAGGAGTCGCTGGAAGGAAACCAGACTGGTCCGCTGGAGCGGGGGTAAGATGTACCCGGGAAACACGGCGCTGATTATCTGCTCAGACTAGCGTCCGGCCGATGAATAATGCATTCAATTTGGCGACGGAGGAGAGGGAGAAGGCGAGGCGCGATGACCATCAATCATCGCCGAGGTGGACGCACGCCCCCGCTGTCTCGCGGGGTGCGGACTCCACTTAGGGGTGTCGGTGTCGGGGGCTGCGATCTGGCAGAAAAGTGCCCGCCTCCCCAGTACTCGTCGCAAGCAGTAGAGGTTATGGACCAGGAAACTTCCACCTGCTCCAACACTTGTTGATACGGTCGCAGGTTCGAATCCCGCCTCGGGCGTGGATGTGTGTGATGTCCTTAGGTTAGTTCACAATCTAAAACCAACAGAACAGTGGTGCTCAGAAGTGGTCCAAGGGTCGGCCTGAGGAGGTAGCTCTAACCTAAGGTGAGGTGAGACAGGCAGCCAAGAATAACACTAAATAATCGGATGGACCCAGTGATGGCTGAAGGACCGTCGAACAAACTAATCAATTCCCTTCCGCTGACCAACAGCACGACGATGGAGGACGAAGATACCAGCAGCACTACGTCTTCAAAATTGGCGGCTACAAGCAGCCAAGGCACAATAACCACTCAAAAATGTGAACACCACCAAAGGCTGTCGAACTACACGCCGTGCCTGGCAGCATCAGCACGGCTAGGAAACCGACCGACTGCCTACTCTGGTACGCAGTACCATTCATAACTGCTCAGTGGAAATCACACACACAGTTCCACGTAAACACTTGCACCAAGAACTCCGACAATCTTAAACCAATCACTGTGGAACAACAAGGAGAAACCACAAGTCGACAAACACAGAGTTTCCATAAGCGGTCTGCGACGAAATACACGTCGTCCTATGAGAAACCACGGTCGTCCCCACTCAAGTTATGCGTGTCGGTAACGGTCGGGCGAGTCATGGCTGTCCGCTCACTGTAGCTCCATCCCGACTCCCTTGATGACCGTTCGGAACTCGAAGACACGGCGATCCGGGCACACCGGCTCGGATCCAACCATGCAGAGTGAACACTTTCCCATTGGGAACCCGACATCTCTGCACAAGGAAGGAACCGACCCACGTCTGGCAAGACGACCAACTGACGAGGCCCAGAAACGGTCAAAAGACCAAATACACGTCGCGCAATGACCAACAGAACGACCAACCAAAGGTCGTTTCCGCTCCAGTCTCCTTCCGTCGGACAGCGCATGTGTGTTCGCCAGCGGTCGGCGAGTACTGGCTGTCCAGACCTTACTGGTGCTGCGTCCCGACTGGTCCCCTACAGAGGACAACCCGGAAATACTAGCGGTCGCTCGAGAGATAGTACGACAGTGTACTTATCGATAGGCGCCGCTGCTGCCACTCACGGGCAAGCAATCCAGCAACTTAGAGACGCCAGTGAATCGAATAAGAAACGAGGCGACAGTACCGTAAAGACAAGATGACAAGCAATACACGGCATGAACACAAGCCGCGGACGGCTCGGTTGGTATCTATTCTACCATACTTCAGGATAATAAATAAATAAATAAATGAGCAAACCATGAGTTACAGTGATTGAGCACTTCGTGTTTTCGCCGGATTGGCTCCCTCTCTCTTTGTGTGTCGCTCTGTATGTCTGCTACATATGTCAACATACAGCAGCGCTGCTCAGTCGCTTCTAGAGTGCTGGCTGTACTGCGTATTACGCTAACCAAGTTAATGCATATCGTTAAATCGAATTCAGCACTAGACTAATTTTGGAGTGCACATAAGACGTTCTCTTTGAAAATACATTTTGTCTGTGACGAGAAACAAACCAGAACTTTTGTTGGCGCTCGCTAGCACTATTTGGTCTGACTCCATATACAAATTAAAAAACGAAACTGTAAACCCTTGATGAAGCACTAGAGGCATCCTTGTTGTCTTTTCGGAAGCACACCAGGCAGAATGCTAATGACACTAAAACTGTCCGAAAAGGCATCGGTTGCCCCAACGGAACCGTCCGACTGCCATGTCATCCTACGCTGAAAGGCTGTGGAGGAACGCGTGGGCAGCACACCACTCTAACGGCCGTTGTCAGTTTTCGTGACCACAGCCGCCACTTTTCCGTCAAGCAGCTCCTCAATCCACCTCACAGCTTGCCAACAGCGTTCGGCGGACCTGGACGGTCACCCATCCAAGTGCTAGCCAAGGCCGACAGCGCTTAATTCAGTAATCTAACGTTAACCGGTGTTACCAGTGCAGGAAAACGGTTGGCAATAATAACAATGGTTTTCCTTTGTTTTTTTTTTTCATCGGATGAACACGTTTCGGATGAGATAGAACGTTGAATTATCCAACATCACTATCCTCTCTGGATTCGCATCTTGAGGATAACGATAGTTTTGTTAGTGGTGAGCGTGACGTCTTGTCATACATTACCAAATGGCTTCTCTGGAATCTACGTAGAACAGATACTTCACGATGGAAATATATTTGACTTAATGGCCACAAACAGACCTGACATCTTTGAGGATGTGCACTTCGAAACTGGTGTCACTGATCATGAAACAGTTGGGGCAACAAATATCACCAAAGGTACAAAGGAGGACAACTGAAGCAGTTGAAAAAATCAGTAGTGCTGTATCTCAATGAGGAACTTTAAACACAGGGATAGGGCAGCAATGTGTAGAGGAACTGTGACTCAGTGCCAGAAGTATAATTAACCATGCACTGGATAAGTATGTTCCCAGTAGAACAGTTTATAACGGAGGAGACTACCACGTAACAGATGCCAAACAAAGGATAGGGCTATAGATAGAGAGATGCTGAATGAAATGCGTTTGTCTGTCAAGAGAGCAATGTGTGAAGCCTTCAATGACCACCGTAGCAGTAACCTGTCCAATGATCCTTCACAGAACTCAGAGAAATTCTGGTCCCATGTAAACGCTGTTAGTGGCACCAAGATTGGTGTCCAGTCAGCAGCGAATGAGTACAGAATTTAAATTGAGGGTAGCAAAGCTACCTGAAGTGCTTCATTCCGCTTTCAATTGTTCCTTTACAAAGGAGTACCCAGGAGTGTTGCCCCAAATTAATCCTCGTACCACTGAAAAGATGAGAGTGAAATAAGTATTAGTGTGAATGGTGTTGAGTAACAGCTGAAATCGTCAAACTGAACAAACGTGCATGATGCAATGGAATTCCAGTCAGATTCTGTACTGAATTAGAGGCCGAGTTTGCCGCCGGCAGCGGTGGCCGAGCGGTTCTACGCGCTTCAGTCCGGAACCGCGCGGCTGCTACGGTCGCAGGTTCGAATCCTGCCTCGGGCGTGGATATGTGTGGTGCCTTAGGTTAGTTAGGTTTAAGTACTTCTAAGTTCTAGGGGACTGATGACCTCAGATGTTAAGTCGCATAGTGCTCAGAGCCATTTGAACCATTTTGAACCGAGGTTACCCCTCGTCCAACCGTAGTCTATCGTAGATCCCTCGAACAAAAATATGTACCCAGTTCTTGGAAAAAAGTACAGGACACTACCGTCTACAAGGAGGACAGTAGGAGTGACCCACAAAACTACCGTTCAGTATCCTTGACATTGATATAACTTGGAACTTATTGTTAACTATCGACTGAAGATTTAAAACGGCTTTAGGCCCATGACTTAAAACACAACTACAATGAATTTTCAAAAGGCAGAAAGCGCAAGGTTTTATCCTTAAATAATATTTGAAATGAGGCTGAAGGCCCAAACAATGCTAGACTTGACCAGTAAGGAACTTCCAGATTTAAAACGGCTGAAGGCTCATTATTTAAAAACCAACTAAAGGCATACAAATTCAAACCATCGTCTATGAGCCATTAAAATACGCAATCAAACCTCAATAAGAAAAGGCAGTACAGCCAGCGGCGCTCAGAAGTTTCCGGGGGTCGGTCTGCACTTGAAATAGTAACGTTCGGCCCAACTATATCCGATCCGTCGGCAACCCAACCAAGAGACAGTCAACAGACCCACCGACAAGACGACTTGCTTTCCAGCCGACCAGTACACAAGGAACTCCAATGCCAAAACGTAAAAGCCGTAGCCGCCCGTAGCCAAGTATGTATAAGTTGTCAAAACTACACACACGTGTTGGACAGCGACAACACGGCGAGGAAAGGACACTGCCTGAATTTTACGTCAGCGGCCAGGGCAGGTAACCGGAACGCTAACGGCTACAAGGCAGAAAATTCCGCTGGTGCACTTGGACCTCAAATAACCAAAATACAGTAAACTCCACCGGATGGTGACCAAACTTTCACCAACTTCAACACTCGCTGTTGCCCACGGGAATACCCACAACAGCCAACCATGAAAACCAACGGCACAATGTGAACAGACTGGCTTCGGTAATTGGTCGTGCGGTAGCGTTCTCGCTTCCCACGCCCGGGTTCCCGGGTTCGATTCCAGGCGGGGTCAGGGATTTTCTCAGCCTCGTGATGACTGGGCGTTGTGTGATGTCCTTAGGTTAGTTAGGTTTAAGTAGTTCTAAGTTCTAGGGGAACTGTTGACCATAGCTGTTAAGTCCCATAGTGCTCAGAGCCATTTCAACCATTTTTGAGCTTCGGTAATTAAATCACCACTCAACTTTAATGTCCTGGGTCAGTGAGCCACGAACCTCGTAGCAGTCGGAACAGCTCCCCCCACACACTCAGACACTGCGTAGAGACCGCCAGCGGGCCCGGCCCACTGCGCCGCGAGGAGATATCCTGGCTGATCCACACCAACCGACCGACTGCCGCACACTGGCTAGCCGGGAACTACACTCCTGGAAATGGAAAAAAGAACACATTGACACCGGTGTGTCAGACCCACCATACTTGCTCCGTACACTGCGAGAGGGCTGTACAAGCAATGATAACACGCACGGCACAGCGGACACACCAGGAACCGCGGTGTTGGCCGTCGAATGGCGCTAGCTGCGCAGCATTTGTGCACCGCCGCCATCAGTGTCAGCCAGTTTGCCGTGGCATACGGAGCTCCATCGCAGTCTTTAACACTGGTAGCATGCCGCGACAGCGTGGACGTGAACCGTATGTGCAGTTGACGGACTTTGAGCGAGGGCGTATAGTGGGCATGCGGGAGGCCGGGTGGACGTACCGCCGAATTGCTCAACACGTGGGGCGTGAGGTCTCCACAGTACATCGATGTTGTCGCCAGTGGTCGACGGAAGGTGCACGTGCCCGTCGACCTGGGACCGGACCGCAGCGACGCACGGATGCACGCCAAGACCGTAGGATCCTACGCAGTGCCGTAGGGGACCGCACCGCCACTTCCCAGCAAATTAGGGACACTGTTGCTCCGGGGGTATCGGCGAGGACCATTCGCAACCGTCTCCATGAAGCTGGGCTACGGTCCCGCACACCGTTAGGCCGTCTTCCGCTCACGCCCCAAAATCGTGCAGCCCGCCTCCAGTGGTGTCGCGACAGGCGTGAATGGAGGGACGAATGGAGACGTGTCGTCTTCAGCGATGAGAGTCGCTTCTGCCTTGGTGCCAATGATGGTCGTATGCGTGTTTGGCGCCGTGCAGGTGAGCGCCACAATCAGGACTGCATACGACCGAGGCACACAGGGCCAACACCCGGCATCATGGTGTGGGGAGCGATCTCCTACACTGGCCGTACACCACTGGTGATCGTCGAGGGGACACTGAATAGTGCACGGTACATCCAAACCGTCATCGAACCCATCGTTCTACCATTCCTAGACCGGCAGGGGAACTTGCTGTTCCAACAGGACAATGCACGTCCGCATGTATCCCGTGCCACCCAACGTGCTCTAGAAGGTGTAAGTCAACTACCCTGGCCAGCAAGATCTCCGGATCTGTCCCTCATTGAGCATGTTCGGGACTGGATGAAGCGTCTTCTCACGCGGTCTGCACGTCCAGCACGAACGCTGGTCCAACTGAGGCGCCAGGTGGAAATGGCATGGCAAGCCGTTCCACAGGACTACATCCAGCATCTCTACGATCGTCTCCATGGGAGAATAGCAGCCTGCATTGCTGCGAAAGGTGGATATACACTGTACTAGTGCCGACATTGTGCATGCTCTGTTGCCTGTGTCTATGTGCCTGTGGTTCTGTCAGTGTGATCATGTGATGTATCTGACCCCAGGAATGTGTCAATAAAGTTTCCCCTTCCTGGGACAATGAATTCACGGTGTTCTTATTTCAATTTCCAGGAGTGTATAAGCACCAGACCAAAGATAGTACAAGGCGTGAATATCGATACACACCGCTGCTGCCACACGTAGAAAGAGGAAGAACCACGGCATAACCGCAATAACCGCGGGAAACCAAACACAGAGTACCACTCAAGGTTTAAACCAATGCACAAGCCGGGGCCAGCAGGGCTCATTCCTCACTTGATGTATTGAAACCTTTGGATCAAGACAGTCTGCTAGATGCAGTATTTCTTGATTTACGAAAAACTTTTGACTCAGTACCACACCTATGCTTATGGGATATCAAGTGAAATTTGCGACTGGACAGAGGACTTTTTGGTAGCGAGGATGCATCATGCTACCTAGGACAGAGAGTCATCGTGAGATGTAGAGGTAACTTCGGGTGTGCCTCAGAGAAGTGGGTAGCGATCTTTGCTGTTCATGTTGTATAATAATGTTCTTGCAGACAGTATGAACAGTAAAATCAGGCTTTCTGCAGATAATGCAGTTATCTATAATACCTTAATGAAGCTGCACAGATAGTCAGATCTTGATGAGAGCTCAACGTGGTGCAAAGATCGCCAACTTGCTCTAAATGTTCACAAATGTAAAATTTTGCACTTCACAAAACGTATCCTATGACTGTATCAATGAATCACTGTCGGAATCGGCCTTCGTATAGAAATACCTGCGTGTAACGCTGTGTTACGATATTATACGGAATGGGCACATATGCACTGTCCTGGGTAAAGCAGGTGGTTAAACTTCGGTTTACTGGTAGAATACTGGGAAAATACAGCCTACAAAGGAGACTACTTACAGATTATGTTTGGGGCTCCTTCTAGAATACTGCTCAAATGTGTGGCACCCATACCAAGTACGACTAACAGGGGATACTGAACATAATGGCAGCACAGGTTTGTTTGACCTATGGAAGAGTATCATAGAGACTCTTGAAGATAGACGTATACTATCCCGAGAAAGCCACTTACAAACTTGCAAGAATCGGCTTTAAATGACAACTCTAGGAATATGCATCCTCTACATATCGCTCACATTGGGATCATGAGGACGAAGTTACATTAATTACAGCACGGGAACGGAAGAAACCGAAATAACTGATAGAGTCGGAAGTACCCTGTCCCATGCACTTCACAGTGGTTTGTGGAGTATATATGTCCATGTAGATGCAGATGAAGGAGAACGGGCTGACATACTTGTATAAATACTCAGAGACCTCACTGAATGTGTCCCAAACAGACTTCAAGCTGTCACAAATTTTAAGGGTGGGCACTCGACATGTTAACGTCTATAAATAGGTGTCCGTATACTTTTGTTCATACGGCGCAGTTAAGTCTTTATGACTACCCATCGTGTTTGACAGATACATTTCGTACTTTATGTACTGACTAGCTGCATCCGGCGACGCATTGCTGTGGCTCAGTGTGGTTAAATAGAAGAGCAGAAAAGAGAAAGCACACGTTTCTAATATTGGATGTATGTCCTAATCTCCTTCTCTCCAGCTGTTTCTGTCCACCTTTCCTCCCCCGTGTTTGTTCATCTCCTCCTCCTTCCGCTCCCTCTCCATCACCTCCTTCTCTTTCTCCATCTTCTCCTCCATTCTCTCTCTCTCTCCCTCTCCTCCTGCCCCCCCACCTCTCTGTTCATCTTCTCGTTCCTCATTTCCTCCCAACCCCTTTCCATCTCCTCTTCCCCCCTCTCACCTTGAGCCTTGTTTATCGCTATTTCAAATCCAGATTCTGCTGTAGTACTCCATTGATAAACTACTTAGTCATAAAAACAACTTTCCTATTTGCTAACAGCGTTTCAGTATAAGATGGGCGTGTATTACATAAAGCGAAAACATTATTACCTAAAAGTGTAAATATACAATTTACTTCAAATTTTATTTTGTTGCTAAATGTGGGGTCGATTCAGAGATACGGTCAATGCGATGCTATAGTTTGGTACTTATTTTCTCAGACGAATCCTATGATGTGTAACAGTAAGTGCTTTGAAGCTCAACGAAGGTCAAAAAGATGGCATGAACGTCCATTTACGGAAGGTGTTCGAAGTGATGACCATTGGTATCAACGCAGTGCTGCAGTCTTCTTATCATGGATTGAGTGGTATTTCTTATCACATCGGCACTTATCGAAGCACATGCTCTGACAATTCTCCCTCGCATATCTTCAGGTGTAGTTGGAACGTCTCTATGAACAATGTCTTTTACGAATCCTCATAAGGAAAAATCCAGAGGCGTCAAGTCTGGCGAACGAGCTGGCCACGACAGATCTCCTCCGCGTCCAATCCAACGATTTGGGAATTGTCTCTCAACTAATTTCTAGCCGTCATCGAAAAATATGCCGGACACCCATCTGTTGAGACCACATTCTGTTCCTTGTTCTTCCAATAACAGACCTAATGTTTCTTGCAGGAATGTGGTGTACTTCCTACCATTAAGATTTCCTTCGATGAAATAGGGGTTTATAATTCTGTCCTCCAGAATCCCACACCATACAATCACCGACCACGATTTGTGCAACTTGCCGCAGCCAACATGGATTTTTAGTTGCCCAATAATGCATCTTATGCAAGTTAACATTTCCATGGTTCGTGAATGAAGCCTCGACAGTAAATAAAATCAAATTAATAAATGTGTCATCCCACCGAATCCGAAGTTGAGCCCGTCGGCAGAAGTCAATGCCACGCATATAATCCCTACCAGTTCCAGGATGATATTTATGGCGAAGCAGAACACAAACAACACTACTCTGGCTCATGCCAGATTCCCTTGCGATTTGACGCCAACTAAAAGAAGGATCTCGAGCCACAGTGGCAAGAGTACCAATTTCCGTTTCCTCATTAGTAACTTTCCTTTGTCGGGTATGTTTCCGATGCGTTAAAGATCCAGTCGTTCTCAATTTATCACACACGTTGAGGATATCTTTGAGCATATAAGGCTCTAGCTGTCACTGAATTTCATTGGCATTCTCTGTAAATGGGAAGCATATCGACTTGTTCTTCGAAGGAATACATCATTCACATTCGCTTGATTGGACGATACTAGTCTTACCGTTCTTATTAGTGTTGCATTGCGAAACAGTTGAATGGCGTTGATATGTCAATGGCACGTTATGTGGATACGCTGTATTCGTCGAATATTTACTATTTCCACGATATACGAGAGAGAGTTGTCAGAGCATGTGCTTCGATAGGTGCCGAAGTGATAAGGAATACCACTCAATCCATGATGAGAAGACAGCAGCAGTGCATTGTTACCAATGGTTATCACTTCGAACGCCTTCTGTATGTAAATCGACGTTAGTGACAACTTTTTGACCTTCGTTCACCTTCAAAGACCTTACTGTTGCACATTATTGAATCGTCTCGATAGCCGCTATCAGAAAATAAGTACCAAACTATAGCATCCCGTTTAAAAAAACGAAGCTGACCATATCTCTGACTCGACCCCACCTACCAACAAAAAACCAGCGTCACATAATGGGCCCCGTTGCCCCATGCAACTTTCGTCCCACAAACTTTTCAGCTACTATCATACTTTCGGAGTCATTCTAGGCAGCAACAGTTAGTGACTCACGCTGTATACATTAAACGATTAGATACCTAAAAGCAAGACCGTATTAGAATTCAACATCGCGTCAAAATTTCAAATCAGTCGGTCAGGAACTTTCGGAGATAAACGATTTTTAAGGAACTAGCATTTACATATGGTTTCGTCTTTAGTTACATATATACCATATGACGTTCCAGTAGCTACATGAAAGCACTTAAGTATTCAAATGCAACGTTGTGTCAAAATTTCGAAGCACTCTATGAAGGACTTTCGGAGATTTGAGATTTCGACAAAACGAACATTTACGTTTGCATTTACGTAAAAAATGTTGA
Organism: Schistocerca americana; assembly: GCF_021461395.2. Classification (NCBI taxonomy): domain Eukaryota; kingdom Metazoa; phylum Arthropoda; class Insecta; order Orthoptera; family Acrididae; genus Schistocerca; species Schistocerca americana. The sequence continues at coordinate 141,723,509 of NC_060128.1, read as the reverse complement.
TGTTCGTAACCTCAAATCTTCGTAATATCTGTGACCGATTGCTTTAAATTTTGAGTCAACGCTCCACTGGTATTTGCTCGTGTTTTCATTTATCTATTTTTTTTTTAATTTAAGTAATAAAGGAAATCAAATAAAAATTTGGAGTGGGGCTTAATGTTCAAGGAGAAGAAATAAAATCTTTGAGGTTTGCGGATGACATTATAATTCTGTCAGAGACGCGAAAGAACATGGAACAGCAGCGGAACGGAATGCAAAGCGTCCTGGAGGAGGATACAACATGAACATCAACAAAAGCGAAACAAGGGTAATGGAATGTAGTCAGATTAAATCAAGGGATGCTGAGGGAATTAGATTAGGAAACGAGACATTTGAAGTAGTTTTGCTGTTTGGGCAGCAAAATAACTGACGATTGCCGAAGTAGTGAGGATATAAAATGTAGATTGGCAATGGCAAGAAAATCGTTTGTGAAGAAGAGAAATTCGTAAATATCGAGTATAGATTTGAATGCCAGAAAGCCTTTTCTGAAAACAGTGGTATGGGGTGTAGCACTGTATGAAAGTGAAACATCGACGATGAACAGTTTAAAGATATATACGCAGCGTAAATTAATTCAAGTTTTGTAAGAAAATATTATATTGAATCTGAGATTGGTAAGTGTATTATCGATTACGTAGTAGCATCGCTGCCCAACAGCGATTGCTGATTCAAGTTGTTAGAGTAACTTTATATCGAGTGATGTGTGGAGGGCTCTGAAGTGCAAAGACGTGTTGTATTTGGTAAGTTCATATGGTTCAAATGGCTCTGAGCACTATGTGACTTGACATCTGAGGTAATCAGGCCCCTAGAACTTAAAACTACGTAAACCTAACTAACCTAAGAGCATCACACACATCCATGCCCGAGGCAGGATTCGAACCTGCTACCGTAGCAGTCGCGCGGTTCCGGACTGAAGCGCCTAGAACCGCTCGGCCATAAAGGTCGGCTATCTGGTAAGCGGTGTATACATATACTTACTCGCTACGGGCAGAAAATATTTTTGTATTTGCAAGATACTATGATGTTTTCTAACTGTAAAAGGAATGTCAAGAAAAGTTGGAAATAATCAAGGTAAAGAAGGTTGTTTTGTTACTAATTAGTGCGCGTATTGATAAGTGATGATTGAGACAATGTATAGCACCCACATCCAGTGATTTTGTAAAGCTATTTGTTAATGTATAATCAGTTTATTGGGTATGTTAATTTTGAGCATTATTAATTTTCAGAGTCAAAATACAGGTTTTAAAGTTGGTACAATATTGTTGTTTACCCCAAGTCTATACTAGCTCCCAGGCCTTTGTCATTTTTGATTAACTATTTTTCTCAAGAAGTTATTGTCTCTGTCATACTCGATTCAATTAAAATGTATGCTAACAAACAGCGTTGTGCAATAGCTGTTTGCTAACTATGCAATTTAAAGTACTAACAGAGAGCAGGGCCATGAACGCTACCATTGCGCAAATAAAGGTAAGAAATTTTACTATTTCAGAGATAGCATTCATGAAGCACAGGGACCATTATTTTTAAATTGATCAAGTTATGTTGTATTACCAGGGCCAATTTCAAATAAATACAGGGTGAGCACAAAGTCTTGCCCTGATTATAAAAACTTATAACAGAATAACCGTTTGACTTAGTAAGTTACATTTGATACCATTACATAGATTAGTGTTACTAATATTTTTAAGACCACTTACGTTAGTAAACCTCAACGTGTCCTCCCTTGGTAGCTCGGAGAATGTCGAGGCGGTATTCCAGTTCCCGCCAGGTGTTTCGTGACGTGTGTTCTGTCACAGTACTCACAGCAGCTTGTATCCTAGCCTTCAGTTCGTCGACGTCAGCAACTGGTGTGTCGAAGACTCCGTCCTTGATATTGCCCCAGAAAAAAAAGTCAAGCGACGTAATGTCTGGAGAGCGGGGTGGGCAGGGTGTTGGACCGTTCCTTCCAATCCTCCGATCTGGTCATTACTCCTCTCTCCAGACATTACGCCCCTTGACTTTTTTTTCTGGGGCTATATCAAGGACAGAGTCTTCGACACGCCAGTTGCTGACGTCAACGAACTGACGGCTAGGATATAAGCTGCTGTGGGTACTGTGACAGAACACATGTTACGTAACACCTGGCGGGAACTGGAATACCGCCTCGGCATTCTCCGAGCTACCATGGGAGCACACGTTGGTTTACTAACGTAAGTGGTCTTAAAAAAACTAGTAACACTAACCTATGTAACGGCATCAAACGTAACTTACTATGGCAAACGGTCATTCTGTAACAAATCATTATAATCAGGACAAGACTTTGTGCTCACCCTGTAGTGTTGAACCAGATACAGCCTTGGGTCACATAAGTTCATACAGTTTTGGTTTGGTTTAAGGTTATTGACAGTTTACATTCTCGCAGCTAAATTAAATTTACGCTCTCGCAATCGGAATAGTTCAGTACAGGACCAAGCGCATAAGCGACGAGATAAAATACAATCGATCAGGAAAATCGAGGATGGAATGTAACAACATTGTGAGAAAGAAAGTTGTTGCTCACCATATACGGAGATTCTGAGTCGCAGATAAGCACAACAAAAAATACTGTCACACATATAGCTTTCGGCCAGTAAGGCCTTCATCAAAACAAACCCACACATACACACTCACAAACACGCAACTTACACACACATGACAGCAGTCTCAGGCGACTGAGGCCACACTGCAAATATGGTGAGTAGCAACTTTCTTTTCACTATATTGAGATAAAATCCAAGTTCACATGCCATTCCCACTCAAAAAGTTGTGTTTCAGTTTTTATTTCAAACATACTGCAAACGTACATGTTCAACAGTTTAGAGAGAACAGAAGCTATTGAAATGTGGTGCTATAGAGAAAATGCTGAACTTTATATTGGTAGATCAAGTGAGTGATGATGTGGTACTGAATAGAACTGGAGAAAAAAAGAAATTCGTGGCACAACCTCACTAGAAGAAGGGATCAGTTGATAAGACACATTCTGAAACATCAAGAAATCGCCAGTTTAGTAGTGGAGGTAAGTGTGTGTGTGTGTATGTGTGTGTGTGTGTGTGTGTGTGTGTGTGTGTTGGGGGGAGGGGGGAGGGGTGTGCACTGCATAGATTAGCATGGAGAGCAGCATCAAACCAGTCTTCGTCTTCGTACTGAAGATCATCTACATTTACATCTGCGTGATTACTCTGCTATTCACAATAAAGTGCCTGGCAGAGGGTTCAATAAGATTCCACTCTCGAAGGCCAAGCGGGAAAAACGAGCACTTAAATTTTTCTGTGAGAGCCCTGATTTCTTTTATCGTGATGATCGTTTCTCCCTATGTAGGTGGTTGCCAACAGAATTTTTTCGCACTCGGAGGAGAAAACTGGTGATTGAAATTTCATGAGAAGTTCCCATCGCAACGAAAAATATCTTTGTACTAATGGCTCTGGCTCTGAGCACTATGGGACTTAACAGCTGTGGTCATCAGTCCCCTAGAACTTAGAACTACTTAAACCTAACTAACCTAAGAACACCACGCACATCCATGCCCGAGGCAGGATTCGAACCTGCGACCGTAGCAGTCGTGCGGTTCCGGACTGCGCGCCTAGAACCGGGAGGCCACCGAGGCCGGCTTTGTTCTAATGATTGCCACTCCAATTCACCTATCATGCCTGTTTCACTATCTCTCCTATGTCGCGATAGTACAAAACGAACTCCCTTCTTTGAACATTTTCGATGTCATCCGTCAGTCTCGCCGGATACAGATCCCACACCGCACAGCAATACTCCGAAACAGGGCGGAATAGCGTGGTGTAAGCAGTCTCTTTAGTAGACCTGTTGCACCTTCTAAGTTTTCTGCAAATGAATTGCAGTCTTCGGTTTGCTCTACCCACAACATTATCTGTGTCGTCGTCCCAATTTAGGTTATTTGTAATTGAAATTCTTAAGTATATAGTTGAGTTCACAGCCTTCAGATTTGTGTGGCTTAACGCGTAATCGAAATTTAGCGGATTTCTTTTAGTACTCATGTGAATAACATCACACCTTTCTTTATTCAGGGTCAATTGACACTTTTCGCACCACACAGATATCTTATCTAAATCATTTTGCAATTCGTTTTGGTCATCTGATGACTTTACATGACAGTAAATGACAGCATCATCTGCAAACAATCTAAGACGGCTACTCACATTGTCGTTAATATAGATCAGGGACAATACAGGACCTACAACACTTCTTTGGCGAACGCTAGATATTACTTCTGGTTTACTCGACGACTTTTCGTCTATTACTACGAACTGTGACATTCTGACAGGAATTCTGATATTCCATAGGCACGTAGTTTGGTTAGAAGACCCTTGTGCGGAACGGTGTCGAAAGCCTCCTGGAAATCTAAAAATATTGAATCAATCTGACACCCCCTGTCGATAGCACCCATTCCTTCATAAGTCTAAGGAGCTAGTTGTGTTTCACAAGAACGATATTTTCTGAATCCGTGCTATGTTTCAATAAATCATTTAATTCGAGGTAACGTTCGAACACATTATATGTTCCAAAACCCTACTGCAAATCGACGTTAGTGACATGGGCCTGTAATTCAGCGGATTACTCGTATCTCCCTTTTTGGGTATTGTTGTGACATGAGCAATTTTCCAGTCTTTAGGTACAGATCTTTCTACGAGGGTCGTTCAGTTACTAATGGCCCACATTTTTTAAAGTTGTTAATATACATAGACAAACGTCCTTGTTGGTGCTTCACGTTTTATATTTGTTCTGTGCGTCGGTGAAGATTCGAACCCCTCTGGCAGATGGAAGAGCCGTAGTACAGCGTCAAAATGGCGTCTACATACGACTTGCGTTACAAGCAGCGTACTGAATTCTTGTGTGCAGAAAAAGAAACCGTGGTGAACATCCATAAACGTTTGTGTGCAGTGTATGGAGATGCTGCAGCTGATAGGAGTAGAGTTGGGTGGTGGGTAAAGAAAGTTACAGCCTCAGGAAATGCAGAAACAGAGCTCCATGATCAGCCACGCTCGGGACGTCCTGTCACAGCCACTGCTCCAGACGTGCTGAGTCGTGCGGACGTCATTATTCGTGGCGAACGGCGCATCACAGCTCGGCAACTGCGTCTACAATCGTCAGTCAGCATTAGAAGTGCGTCTCCAATGATCGAGATTCTCGGATATTCAGAGGTGCTCACGATGGGTTCCACGAATGCTCACAGCGGACCACAAGATTCAAAGATAGGCCATTTCATCTGAATTGTTGGAGCGTTTTGAGACCGATGGAGAGGCGTTTGTGTCACGGATCGTTGCGGAGACGAAAGCTGGGTTCACCACTTTACGCCGGAAACAAAAAGGCAGTCCATGGAGTGGCATCATCCTTATTCGCCATGAAAGAAAAAATTCAAGACAACCCCCTCTGGCGGAAAAGTCATGACAGTCTTCTGGGATTGTGATGGCGTCATTCTCGTGCGTGTGATGCCAAGAGGGTCTACCATCAATTCATAGGCGTAAGTGAAGACTCTGAATAAAGAACCGTTTCCGACGTGTTCGATCGGACAAGAATCTAGCATAAATCTTGCTCCAACACGATAATGCACGCCCACACACAAGTCTGAGAGCCCGCGAACACGTCACCAAGTTGGGTTGGACATTATTGCGTCATCCACCCTAAGTCCAGACGTGGCACCCTCGGACTTCCTTGAGCTGCTTAAAGATTCTCTATGGGGAACACTGAAGTTGACGAGGGTGTCACTCATGCAAGAAAACACGGCTACGCATAGAGTGGCAAGAGCTTTTACCAGCGGGGAATAGGTGCTCTTCCACAACGTTGGTATAAGGCCATAGAATGTGATGGAGACTATATATATAACTGTTGTTGTTGCTGTTGTTGTGGTCTTCAGTCCAGAGACTGGTTTGATGCACCTCTCCATGCTACTCTATCCTGTGCACGCTTCTTCATCTCCCAGTACCTACTGCAACTTACATCCTTCTGAATCTGTTTAGTGTATTCATCTCTTGATCTCCCTCTACAATTTTTACCCTCCACGCTGCCCTCCAATACAAAATTGGTGATCCCTTGATGCCTCAGGATATGTCCTACCAACCGATCTCTTCTTCTGGTCAAGTTGTGCCACAAATTTCTCATCTCCCCAATTCTGGTGAGTACCTCCTCATTAGTTATGTGATCTACCCATCTAATCTTCTGCATTCTTCTGTAGCACGACATTTCGAAAGCTTCTATTCTCTTCTTATCTAAACTATTTATCGTCCATGTTTCACTTCCATACATGGCTACACTCCATACAAATACTTTCAACGACTTCCTGGAACTTAAATCTATACTCGATATTAACAAATTTCTCTTCCTCAGAAACTCCTTCATTGTCAGTCTACATTTTATATCCTCTCTACTACGACCATCATTAGTTATTTTGCTCCCCAAAGAGCAAATCTTCTTTACTACTTTAAGCGTCTCATTTCGTAATCTAATTCCCTCAGCATCTCCCCATTTAATTGGGCTACATTCCATTGTCCTCGTTTTGCTTTTGTTGATGTTCATCTTATATCCTGCTTTCAAGACACTGTCCATTCCGTTCAACTGCTCTTCCAAGTCGTTTGCTTCCTCTGACAGAATTACAACGTCATCGGTGAACCTCAAAGTTTTTATTTCTTCTCCATGGATTTTAATAGCTACTCCGAATTTCTCTTTGTTCCCTTTACTGCTTGCTCAATATAGAGACTGAATAACATCAGGGAGAGGCTACAATCCTGTCTCACTTTCTTCCCAACCACTGCTTCCCTTTCATGCCCCTCGACTCTTATAACAGCCTTCTGGTTTCTGTACAAATTGTAAATAGCCTTTCACTCCCTGTATTTTACGCCAACCACCTTCAGAATTTGAAAGAGAGTATTTCAGTCAACATTGTCAAAAGCTTTCTTTAAGTCTATAAATGCTAGAAACGTGGGTTTGCCTTTCTTTAATCTATGGTCTAAGGTAAGTCGTAGGTTCAGTAATGCCTCCTGTGTTCCAACATTTCTACGGAATCGAAACTGATCTTCCCCGAGGTCGGCTTCTACCAGTTTTTCCATTCGTCTGTAAAGAATTCGCGTTAGTATTTTGCAGCCGTGTCTTATTAAACTGATAGTTCGGTAATTTTCACGTCTGTCAATAAAAGGTTCAGATGGCTCTGAGCACTATGGGACTTGACTTGTATGGTCATCAGTCCCCTAGAACTTAGAACTACTTAAACCTAACTAACCTAAGGACATCACACACATCCATGCCCGAGGCAGGATTCGAACCTGCGACCGTAGCGGTCGCGCGGTTCCAGACTGTAGCGCCTTTCACCGCTTGGCCACCCCGGCCGGCGGTCTGTCAATACCTTCTTTCTTTGGGCTTGGAATTATTATATTCTAGGTACCCAGAAGCACAGCCGTATTGGAATTCAACACTGTGTCAAAATTTTAAAGTGATCGGTCAATAACTTTTGGAGAGATTTTACACAAACGATCATTTGCATTTTCGTTTATGTAGATTCTACAGTATAACCGCACCTCGCACAAATTCTGTGAGCCAGCGCAGTACGACTTTATCCTCGTCAGAGTACGTTGCGCTGGAGAGCCTAATTTTCCCCTCTCAGTGGGCTGCGCGCACTTTGGGCCTGGTTGGTAGGGAAACAGCTCTGCCCTCCTCTGCCATTGCCCGCGCTACGCCGCCGTGTGGCGGAGGGTTTTCGTGGCGTTTTCCCGCCCGGCTTTCCAATTCCGGGCGGCTGCAGATTCGGCCGTGTCTCCGCCATCAGCGCGCATTGTGCTGCTCTGCGCTGACGGCGCCCATCCATCACTGTGCACTGCTGGCCGCTGGCACTGCCCGTTGTCCGGCGCGCGGCGGGATATGGGGCCCCAGCAGCGGACACACACGCACACACACACACACACACACACACACACACACACACACACACACACACCAGAGTTACGTGCGTCCTCTCGTGAGACGCAGGGAGGGAGGGGGAGGGGGTGGGGCATTAACTTGTTACCAACACGTCGTCTCCACGCGGAAATTCTCTGAAATGCGCGGACGGTCTGGCCAAGAGCTTGACAAAAAGAAAAAAAAAAGTGGTTCAGTCCGAGTAGGACTTGTGCTCTAAGGATTCCGTACAAAACATTATTATATATAGAATGGCGTCCAAAAATCTCAACGCGAAGAGGGAATCGACATGAATATTAGTAGGCATTTTACTACATCTGAAATATGATGTACACGACTAGCCATTAAAATTGCAACACCAACAAGAAATGCAGATGATAAACGAGTTTTCATTGGACAAATATATTATACTACAACTGACCTGTGATTACATTTTCACGGAATTTGGGTGCATAGATCCTGAGAAATCAGGACCCAGAACAACCACCTTTGGGCTTATTACGCCTGGGCATTCAAACAGAGCTTGGATGGCGTGTACAGGTACAGCTGCCCATGCAGCTTCAAGACGATACCACAGTTCATCAAGAGTAGTGACTGGCATATTGTGACGAGCCAGTTGCTCGGCCACCATTGAGCAGACGTTTCCAATTGGTGAGAGATCTGGAGAATTTGCTGGCCATGGCAGCAGTCGAACATTTTCTGTATCCAGAAACGGCCGTACAGGACCTGCAACATGCGGTCGTGCATTATCCTGCTGAAATGTAGGGTTTCGCAGGGATCGAATGAAGGGTAGAGCCACGGGTCGTAACACATCTGAAATGCAACGTCCACTGCTCAAAGTGCCGTCAATGCGAAAAAGAGGTGACCGAGACGTGTAACCAATGGCACCCCATACCATCACGCTATGTGATACGCCAATATGGCGATGACGAATACAGGCTTCCAACATGCGTTCACCGCGATATCGCCAAACACGAATATAACCATCATGATGCTGTAAACAGAACCTGGATTCATCCGAAAAAATGTCGTTTTGCCATTAGTGCACCCAGGTTCGTCGTTGAATATACCATCACAGGCGCTCCTGTCTTTGATGCAGCGTCAAGGGTAACCGCAGCAACGGTCTCCGAGCTGATAGTCCGTGCTGCTGCAAACGTCGTCGAACTGTTCGTGCAGATGGTTGTTCTCTTGAAACGTCCCTATCTGTTGACTCAGGGACCGAGACGTGGCTGCACGATCCGTTACAGCCATGCGGATAAGATGCCTGTCATCTCGACTGCTAGTGATCCGAGGCTGTTGTGATCCAGCACGGCGTTCCGTATTACCCTCCTAAACCCACAGATTCCATATTCTGCTAACACTCATTGGATCTCGACCAACGCGAGCAGCAATGTCGCGAATCGATTAACCGACCTATAGCAAAGTCGGAAACGTCATGGTACACATTTCTCATCCTTACACGAGTCATCACGTTTCACCATGCAACGCCGGTAAATTTCTGTTGGTGTGTGAGAAATCGATTGGAAACTTTCCTCATGTCAGCACGTTTTAGGTGTCGCCACTGGCGCCAACCTTGTGTGAATGCTCTGAAAAGCTAATTTGCGTATCACAGCATCTTCTTCCTGTCGGTTAAATTTCGCGTCTGTAGCACGTCTTCTTCGTGGTGTAGCAATTTTAATGGCCAGTAGTGTGTATTCACGTCTGGCGCCAATCGCATAGGTGTGAGTGGTGATACTAACACCACTAAGACTATGCAAATTAGGTTTCCTTTAAATATACGCTGTAACGGTCGTGTGTTACCTTTCACATTGAACGTGGTATATGGAAATGAGCGTTTGGCGTCAACGGCCGGGACGCCTCCTACAGGGCAGGTCCGGCCGCCTTGGTGCAGGTCTTATTACATTCGACGCCACATTGTGCGACCTGCGCGTTGAATGGGGATGAAATGATGATGAAGACAACGTCCAGTCCCTGAGCGGAGAAAATCCCCGACCCAGCCGGGAATCGAACCCGAGCCCTTTAGGACGGCAGTCCGTGACGCTATCGGAGCGCACATTGTAGTTTTAAGTTCTAGGGGACTGATGACCACAGCAGTTAAGTCCCATAGTGCTCAGAGCCATTTGAACCATTTTTGATGCTGTCATTTACCGTCCTGTTATGTCATCAGATGACCAAAAGGAATTGCAAAATGATTTAAATACGATATCTGTACGGTGCGAACAGTGGCAGCTGACACTGAATAAAGAAAAGTGTGAGCTGGTGTTCGTCAAGAACGCCCTTGAGGCGAGAAAGACACCATTATCAGCACCTCAGTGATTTCGGGCGTGATCATGTAACAGGGCTACGAGAAGCTGGGTGTTCCTTCTGCGATGTTACAGAAAGGCTTGAAAGGATTCTGGCCGCTCTACATGACTGCTGGCAGCGGCGGTCACGAGAATGTACGGTCGGAAGAAGATGGTCTCTGGACGGCCAGGTGGCACTACCGAAAGGAAAGACTGTAGTGTTCAACCTATGGTTCTGGGGCATCGTACTGCATCTGCAGCTGCAATGTGAGCAGCAGTTGGCACCATAGTGGCACAACGAACTGTTACAAATTTGATACGCCGGCCGGTGTGGCCGACCGCCTCTAGGCGCTTCAGTCCGGAACCGTGATGCTGCTACGGTTGCACGTTCCAATCCTGCCTCGGGCATGGATGTGTGTGATGATCTTAAGTTAGTCAGGTTTAAGTAGTCCTAAGTTCTAGGGGACTGATGACCTCAGTACTTGGAGCCGTTTGAATTTCATAGCACCGGCAGATCTGAACCAGGCGCCCTTTCTAGATGTTACTGCAGGCGAGTGTAAAATGAATGTGCGCAACGGAAAATAACAAACGCTAAAATGAAGATTTGGCCCTGTCTGACTACCCCCTGAAGCAGATCTTAGGATCTCTTAATGCTTTTCATCATATAAATTACAATCTAAACATAAATGAATGATGCAGGTAACTAATACTACTAAATGATAAACGTTGTTACTGCTTATATTGTTATTATAGATTTAAAAAAACCTTTATATTACAAAGTTTACATTTCCTAAGTAAAATTACTAATCACTTATATGTCTGCGCGGTCTAATATCAAAATCGCGAAATGACCAACATCGTCTACGTACCAAACACTAGAAGACACTAGTTGTAAAGATGATCTACGGTGTGGAACCTCAGTGGGAATAAACTAACGTGATCACAGCTGTTTAGCTTTTGTAGCCCTAATAAGGCAAAGCAATTTGCGATATCACCGTATGTACTGCGTCTCGTGCGTCGAAGTGATGGTTCTCGTCTGCGACGATGGAAGAACTCCAGCCACAAATAAACTCTTTCAAACACTAGGACGGCAGAAGGTGGTCCTCTGACTGATATACTCTAATACTGTCTTCTCCTATACACGAGAAACGCGAACTCCCAACCACAAGGTCGGAGTTCAGATAACGTCTCAACGTAAGTATAGACAGAGGAAGTGCTCTCAATTACTGAACGCTGCGTACTCAACGACGACTTCCAAGCAGGAGGCGAAGTCCAGAATCGTATAGGTTCGCGACAGTACAGTCCTAACTATAAACTCTCCTGAGAGCAAGGACAGCAAATCCGTCCGTATCAACAATGCTAATATCAAACGACCGTCACACACGGACGCTCACAACAGCTTGGCTCCCCACCATCGTAAATCCGAAAACGAATCATATTTCCGAAACCACGGAATTTTTTCCCTCCCTACAGATTCTTCCGAACGCCGACCAACCATACTTTAGGCTTTTGTCATCCAGCGCGGAAAGTTTGCGAGGAATAACATATGTGCCGGCCGGTGTGGCCGAGCGGTTCTAGGCGCTACAGTCTGGAACCACGCGACCGCTGTGATGTCCTTAGGTTATTTAGGTCTAATTAGTTCTAGGGGACTGATGACCTCCGATGTTAAGTCCCATAGTGCTCAGAGCCTATACTCGTACAATGGTACACTTCTGAGTAAAAATCCTTGGAAATAACCCAGCCTGCGTGGTTTCCGAGGTGCCGCTTCTTCGTTCCTCTCACCTGCGTCCAAGATTTTCAGCGTTTCCGAAATATAATCCTCCGGTTCGGCTACAACACTGGCCGGTCGCGACTCTATTGTGCTCCAGCGCCTAGGTGCTACGTTCTCCGTCTTGCTACTTCCTGTGTTTCAGCAGTACCAACATACCTGTGTGGCCCTTCCACTCAAGGCTTCAGTTCCGCCAGCCGTTTCACTTCCACTGGTGTTCCAACCTCTGCTAGTATAGGCAATCATTCATTACGCCGTTTTTATAATAGAGACACTCCATCACCTTTCATGCAATAAGCGTTAACAATTATTTACAAGGCGTACGTGACAATGCCAGTCTCCTTTATATACACTCCTGGAAATTGAAATAAGAACACCGTGAATTCATTGTCCCAGGAAGGGGAAACTTTATTGACACATTCCTGGGGTCAGATACATCACATGATCACACTGACAGAACCACAGGCACATAGACACAGGCAACAGAGCATGCACAATGTCGGCACTAGTACAGTGTATATCCACCTTTCGCAGCAATGCAGGCTGCTATTCTCCCATGGAGACGATCGTAGAGATGCTGGATGTAGTCCTGTGGAACGGCTTGCCATGCCATTTCCACCTGGCGCCTCAGTTGGACCAGCGTTCGTGCTGGACGTGCAGACCGCGTGAGACGACGCTTCATCCAGTCCCAAACATGCTCAATGGGGGACAGATCTGGAGATCTTGCTGGCCAGGGTAGTCGACTTACACCTTCTAGAGCACGTTGGGTGGCACGGGATACATGCGGACGTGCATTGTCCTGTTGGAACAGCAAGTTCCCTTGCCGGTCTAGGAATGGTAGAACGATGGGTTCGATGACGGTTTGGATGTACCGTGCACTATTCAGTCCCCTCGACGATCACCAGTGGTGTACGGCCAGTGTAGGAGATCGCACCCCACACCATGATGCCGGGTGTTGGCCCTGTGTGCCTCGGTCGTATGCAGTCCTGATTGTGGCGCTCACCTGCACGGCGCCAAACACGCATACGACCATCATTGGCACCAAGGCAGAAGCGACTCTCATCGCTGAAGACGACACGTCTCCATTCGTCCCTCCATTCACGCCTGTCGCGACACCACTGGAGGCGGGCTGCACGATGTTGGGGCGTGAGCGGAAGACGGCCTAACGATGTGCGGGACCGTAGCCCAGCTTCATGGAGACGGTTGCGAATGGTCCTCGCCGATACCCCAGGAGCAACAGTGTCCCTAATTTGCTGGGAAGTGGCGGTGCGGTCCCCTACGGCACTGCGTAGGATCCTACGGTCTTGGCGTGCATCCGTGCGTCGCTGCGGTCCGGTCCCAGGTCGACGGGCACGTGCACCTTCCGCCGACCACTGGCGACAACATCGATGTACTGTGGAGACCTCACGCCCCACGTGTTGAGCAATTCGGCGGTACGTCCACCCGGCCTCCCGCATGCCCACTATACGCCCTCGCTCAAAGTCCGTCAACTGCACATACGGTTCACGTCCACGCTGTCGCGGCATGCTACCAGTGTTAAAGACTGCGATGGAGCTCCGTATGCCACGGCAAACTGGCTGACACTGACGGCGGCGGTGCACAAATGCTGCGCAGCTAGCGCCATTCGACGGCCGACACCGCGGTTCCTGGTGTGCGCTGTGCCGTGCGTGTGATCATTACTTGTACAGCCCTCTCGCAGTGTCCGGAGCAAGTATGGTGGGTCTGACACACCGGTGTCAATGTGTTCTTTTTTCCATTTCCAGGAGTGTATATTCATATATATGATGTACAACCGATCACATGATACCTAATTGTTTGTGGATCACGGAAAAGTATATGGATGAGTTCTTGTTAAGGTGCGAAATTATAGCCACCTTACACCCTGTAGCGTGTATTCCACTGACGCCAAACGAGTGCCACTTCCGCTTCAGTGGTGTCAAGCGAGAGTTCATTGAATGGCAGGCTGCAGGTTTGTTGTGTTTTCTGATGGAAGATGCTTCTGAATCGGTGCCAGTGATGGCCGTGTTTTGGTCACAAGGGGGCCGGTTGAGGGCCTGCAACCAAACTGTCTGCGTGTTAGACACTTGGGACCTGCACCTGGAGTTGTGGTCTGGGATCCGACTTCGTATCACAGTACGAGCGCTCTAATGGTTATCCCAAGCACACTAAACGCAAATTTGTTCGTCAGTCTTGTCATTCGATCTGTTGTGTTGCCATTCATGAACAAGCGCAAGGTATTGTGTCCGCCTAGGCGGGCCTCATGACGCTACGGTCAGCTCCAGTACAGCACTCGTGGCTGTCGCATCGAGGTCGCGAAGTCGGGCCGAGGCAGTTTCAGATAAGTTTTTAAAGTCTGACGATATTTTATGGATTTGTAGCTCTAGCTTGACGATGTCCACTATGGATCTGAAGAAGGTTGGGTTATCCCGACTGAAACATAGGCAAATTCTAGGTAAACGGTGCAACTGAGGCTGTTGATTATTAAAATTAAAAATTCCTGGGAGTGTTTTCCAACAGTATAACGGGAGACCACACATCGCTGCTGTAAACCAGAGTGCCGACATGTTGCCTAAACCCGCTTGATTGCCAGCTCTGTCATCAATGAAGCACGTATGGGATACCACCGGATGACCACTATTTGCTACTGTAATTTTTCATTTCCTTTCATTAATTCTACAGCTCTAATTTGCAACACAAATTAAACTTTTTTTAAATTCCTTATTGACTTATGCTTCAGTCAGCTGAATCAGACTTCAAAGATCAGTGAGAGAAATTTTTTGCGGTCCTATGCACTCGGGTCTTATTTACGTTTTTAGATTATAATAGTTAAAGTAATTTAATCGTGATAAAAATTAACTTATAGATACCGGAGTCTGATACTTCATTTCAAATCGCAAAGAATTTGGAAATTTAGTCCAGTAATTCAAATTCCCGTCGAAACTAGGATATTTCACTACTAAATGTTCCACTTGGTATTTCTAAGACGAGAATTATTAGGTGTTTGCAAGACCGCAGCGTCTTCTTCTTCATCTTCGCTGATAATCAGGTGATTGTTCAAATGGCTCTGAGCGCTATGGGACTCAACTGCTGTGGTCATTAGTCCCCTAGAACTTAGAACTACTTAAACCTAACTAACCTAAGGACATCACACACACCCATGCCCGAGGCAGGATTCGAACCTGCGAGCGTAGCAGCAGCGCAGCTCCGGGCTGGAGCGCCTAGAACCGCACGGCCACCGCGGCCAGCGATAATCAGGTGAGACTGCGGTGAAATGCGGGTTTAGTGGTTCACATTGAAATTCGAAAATTGAATTAAAATTAGTACTTGAGAATTAAATCTGAACCAGATTTGAAAGTGGTAGCTGAAAGAACAATCAGTGGTATAGCACTGCATATCAAACTAGAGAAAACTTAGTCAATAATAGTGTTATCTGACGTAGTGCCCTGATTTATTAACGGTAACATGCCTTTGGAGACAAAATGTAGTAACTGCATTTTCGGGTTTGGTTTTGAATCTATATAGAATTCTCCTACAACTATTAGACGAGAAATATAATATCTGCCGTTGTTATCGTACGACGAGGCGTCTACGCATTCTGTAGCAACACTGGTTAGTCGTTGTGGTGACCTCTAAACAGCCATCAACCAGACATCAAATCTTTAAAAATGTACACACTCTGAATGTCCGTTTGCAGTACCACGGTTGTTTAATCAATGCCTTTGCGTGATCTATCTATCACAGCGTCTGTTAGATTGTGTCATAGATCCCCAACATGGATTTACTTTAGCTACTGCCAGACCGTCTACTCTCCACACCTCATCAAAACACTGAAGTTCATAAATATTCAACAAGCAAGGCAGCATAGGAAGAGAGATCATAGGATCTGTGATAATGTCACAAAGGAGCCGTGGACTCTAGTATGTGACATAAATTTCAACTTGATATGTCCATTATGTACCTGTTCCTGAAAAAAAAGGACTCTAAACAGACAGAGAGAAACAACTGGGTAGCAACAAAAAGATTTTTTTTTCGTGTCGTAATTAAAACTTGAGAATTTTATGATTTTTTTTCCTTTATCTGTGCTGTCAAACCTTTCTTCTTGACAAATTTCATGATTCCAAGTCAACAGAAAGTACCCAGTAAGTTTTAATGAGTGAGTTTGCGAGTATTAAAACATGTGTCATAAATGATTACATTGACTTAGAAGCTTATATTTTTTACACCACTAAGGGACCATAGACCTTAGAACGGGACATAAATCTCAGTTTCTAAGAAAAAGGTATCTTAACAGCCAGCCAGCTACACAGAAAGGCTAATAAGACAGACAACACAGCACTCCTATAAGGGCTCTGTTTTCACTGACTGAAGTAGGCAACACTAAAACATCTTACAGCTTGCTCAGAGCTCTTACTTGCTGACTAAGGCAAAACAGTATGCTTGTAAGTATAGTCTCAAACTCAATAACCCCGTCAACACATCGAACACTCAAAATTCAACTTCTGCTTTTCTCAAATAACATCCTGAAAGATATAACTGAACACCATTCTGGTAGATGCTGCATTGCTCATCATGCATAAAGCTGAAACGTCCCCTTAGAAAAATTTATGAATTACTGTGCTGATAAAACTCTTACATTATTTGATTTTCAAACAGCTGAGCAAAACTGGACGTACTCAGATATTTCGCTCTTTACCTATTCTGATCAACACCAAGCTGACACAATATTTTTAGCGCAACGCAATCTGACTTTCAATAATCCCTACAAAAGAATGGCCCTGACTAACAGTAACCTATACCTTTCATGAATGACTTACCTCGTTACTCAAACTACTGCAATACAGCGAGCGTCAATACTGTCAGCTAAATAAAAGATTCAAACTACTGAAGGCACTAACTACTGATAGGCATAGTTAGCAAATGAAAGATTTTGATAGAGAACAAACAATGTATTTACCTTAATAGTCTTCAAAAGTCATAATATATATAGCAGTTCATGACATCCAGTCTTACAAATTTACTGTCTCTGATGGACACACGTGCAGATCATCCGCTCTCAAAACTCCGCCATTTCTCTCCCCACATCCACCACTGCTGGCGGCTCACCTCCAACTGCGCAACGCTACGCGCTGTTCACATCCAGCTGCCCAACACTACAATAGCAAACAACAATGCAAACCAGCCACAGACTGCACACAGCACAGCCAGTGATTTTCATACAGAGCGCTACGTGGCGTTACCAATATAAAAATCTAAACAGCCTACTCAAAGCATTTGACTCAGTGCCATATTTATTATTGTCTGTAGGATCGTATGGAGCGTCCAGTGAAATCCGTGACTGCACTGAAAATGTATTAGCAGGGAAGACATAGAATGTTGTCTTGGATGGAGAACCATTGACAGATGTAGAAATAACTTCAGGCGTGCCCCACAGAATTCTGCTGTGACGCTTCCCATTAACGTTGCCCGCCAACATGCAGTAAACCAAACGGTAATCAGTACGAGTCTAGTGTTGCGGGTATATACTTCAAAAATCAAGACGTCACACTTACATCAGTGCTAATGGGCTTTCTTTGTTCCAGCTGTTGATGCAAGCAGGAGTGTAAGGCTAGTTGCTACGGAAGATGAGAGCACGATCTTGCTGCTGTAGTAGCACTGAGATCTACATCTACGTGAATACTCTGCTATTCACAATTAAGTACCTGGCAGAGGGTTCAATGAACCACCTTCAAATTGTCTCTCTACCGTTCCACTCTCAAACGGCGCGCGGGAAAAACGAGCACTTCATTTTTTCTGATCGAGCCCTGATTTCTCTTATTTTATCGTTATGGTCATTTCTCCCCATGTAAGTGGGTGCCAATCGGAGGACAAGACTGGCGATTTAAATTTCATGAGAAGATCCTGTCGCAAAGAAAAACGCCTTTGTTTTAATGATTGCCACTCCAATTCACGTATCATGTCTGTGGCACTATCTCCTGTATTTCGCGATAATACAAAACGAGCCGCCCTTCTTTGAACTTTTTCAGTATCATCCGTCAGTCCCACCGGATACGGATCCCACACCGCACAGCAATATTCCATAATAGGGTGGACAAGTGTGGTGTAAGCAGTCTCTTTATTACACCTGTTGCACGTTCTAACTGTTCTGCCAATGAATCGCAGTCTTTGGTTTGCTCTACCCACAGCACTATCTATGTGATCGTTCCAATTTAGGTTATTTGTAATTGTTGTTGTTGTTGTTGTTGTGGTCTTCAGTCCTGAGACTGGTTTGATGCAGCTCTCCATGCTACTCTATCCTGTGCAAGCTTTTTCATCTCCCAGTACCTACTGCAACCTACATCCTTCTGAATCTGCTTAGTGTATTCATCTCTTGGTCTCCCTCTACGATTTTTACCCTCCACGCTGCCCTCCAATACTAAATTGGTGATCCCTTGATGCCTCAGAACATGTCCTACCAACCGATCCCTTCTTCTGGTCAAGTTGTGCCACAAATTTCTCTTCTCGCCAATCCTATTCAATACTTCCTCATTAGTTATGTGATCTAATCTAATCTTCAGCATTCTTCTGTAGCACCACATTTCGAAAGCTTCTATTCTCTTCTTGTCCAAACTATTTATCGTCCATGTTTCACTTCCATACATGGCTACACTCCATACGAATGCTTTCAGAAATGACTTCCTGACACTTAAATCAATACTGGATGTTAACAAATTTCTCTTCTTCAGAAACGCTTTCCTTGCCATTGCCAGCCTACATTTTATATCCTCTCTACTTCGACCATCATCAGTTATTTTGCTCCCCAAATAGCAAAACTCCTTTACTACTTTAAGTGTCTCATTTCCTAATATAATTCCCTCAGCATCACCCGACTTAATTCGACTACATTCCATTATCCTTGTTTTGCTTTTGTTGATGTTCATCTTAAACCCCTCTTTCATGACACTGTCCATGCCGTTCAACTGCTCTTCCAAGTCCTTGGCTGTCTCTGACAGAATTACAATGTCATCGGCGAACCTCAAAGTTTTTATTTCTTCTCCATGGATTTTAATACCTACTCCGAATTTTTCTTTTGTTTCCTTTACTGCTTGCTCAATATACAGATTGAACAACATCGGGGAGAGGCTACAACCCTGTCTTACTCCCTTCCCAACCACTGCTTCCCTTTCCTGTCCCTCGACTCTTATAACAGCCTTCTGGTTTCTGTACAAATTGTAAATAGCCTTTCGCTCCCTGTATTTTACCCCTGCCACCTTTAAAATTTGAAAGAGAGTATTCCAGTCAACATTGTCAAAAGCTTTCTCTAAGTCTACAAATGCTAGAAACGTAGGTTTGTAATTGTAACCCCTAAGTATTTAGTTGAATTTACGGCCTTCAGATTTGTGTGACTTATTGCGTAATCGAAATGTAGCAGATTTCTTTTAGTACTCATGTGAATAACTTCACACTTCTCTTTATTCAGGGTCAATTGCCACTTTTGGCACCACACAAATATCTTATCTCAATCATTTTACAATTCGTTTTGGTCATCTGGTGACTTTACAAGACGGTAAATGACAGCATCATCTGCAGACAATCTAAGAGGGCTACTCACATTGTCTCCTATTTCGTTAATATAGATCAGGGACAATACAGGACCTACAACACTTCTTCAGCGAACGCTGGATATTACTTCTGTTCTACTCGATGACTTTCCGTCTATTACTACGAACAGTAACTTTTCTGACAGGAAATCACGAATCCTATCGCACAACTCAGGCGATATTCCATAAGGACGTAGTTTGGTTAGAAGACGCTTGTGAGGAACGGTGTCGAAAGCCTTCTGGAAATCTAAATACATGGAGTCAGTTTCACATCCCCTGTCGGTAGCACTCATTACTTCATGAGTATGAAGAGCTAGTTGTGTTCCGCAAGAACCATATTTTCTGAATCAGTGCTGACTGTGTGTCAGTAAATCGTTTTCTTCGAGGTAATTCATGATGTTCGAATACAGTATATGTTCCAAAACCCTACTGGAAATCGACGTTAGTGATATGGGCCTGTAATTCGGCGGATTACTCCTATTTGGGTATTGGTGTGACTTGAGCAACTTTCTGTGAGCGAGCAGTTGTGTGTAATTGGTAAATATGGAGCTATTGCATTTGCATACTCTGAAAGGAACCTGACTGGTATATCATCTGGATCAGAAGCCTTGCCTTTATTGAGTTAAGCTGTTTTGCTACACAGAGGATATCTACTTCTATTTCTCTCATCTTCGAGACAAGGTGAAATGAATAAATTATTGGCACCAAATGGCCGTTAACGAATTTGTGTTTTGCGAGACTGTGTAGGGTATAAGACGAAAATAAAGTGACACAAAGTACATAATTGTAAATGTGTTCTGTTAGAGGAGGAGTCATGTCTCAAATAAGTTTCACGGTACAATCAAAGATTCAGACGAAAAACAAAGTTGCTGATTGCTGTTCACCGGCTACGAAGGCACGCCAATGCCGCAACTGGACGGCCGCCGAGTCGCGACAGTTAGTCGTTTCAGACGAATCGCGTTTTTTACTCAACTGTGCAGGTTGTCGTGTGTGGTAAAAAAAATGGCTCCAAGCACTATGGGACGCTTCCCGTCTTCATTTATTCCAGTGAAAAGCTGCACCGTCATCAACGGTATTCTGTTCTTTCGAGAACAAGTTACTGTCTTCGTATATATAGTTAAAGGCTACCCAGCCATTGACCTACGTCTGTGTGAATGCGCACAGGTTGCCCAAACTCTTACGGGAATCGCCAAAGCGTGCGCGAGTAATGAGTGGGTGGGCGATTGTCTATGAGGTACATTACATTTGTAGAATTGTGGACAGTTGGGAATGTGAGTCTCACGGGAAGCGTGCAAGGGATTAGTCCCTGCAGTCGCGCTATTCGTCTGTGTCCTCGGTGGTTCAGATGGATAGAGCGTCTGCCATGTAAGCAGGAGATCCCGGGTTCGAGTCCCGGTCGGGGCACACATTTTCAGCCGTCCACATAGCGGTATATCAACAACACCTGTCGACAGCTGAGGTTATCAGTTAGTCTTCATTTATCCGAACTTTGTCAGACTGTTCTCAATCATGTGTATGACTATATTAATGCTGATTAGCGTGTTAAACACAACACGTAAATATAAGATATAAATGAAAGAAGAAATGCTAATTAGTATGAACTGAACTAACAAAAATTAATTTCAACGTATCGAGATAACATAACTGTTTTAGTAAGACAAAGTACCCCAGATCGTTACGAATTAGCAAAACGGGTTTTAAGAGCTGGGTAGACACATAGACGGTCAGGAAAGTGAGACTAGTAGGGCCATTTTTACCTATTTAGCTGACGAAATCCTAACAACGAAAATAGCTATAACAGTTACTGAAGATGAGGGCCGCATAAATAATTCCTCCTACTCTTTATTGGAAATGTTCTAGTTGCAGTCGATACATCACCATATTACTTGTAGCTATGCTTTAGATCCAAATCACGTTTACAGGAATGCAACTGCGATCCATTTGCATATAAACGTGATAATTCTGATCCCAGTATTAATGCCACCGCGTTTTAGAAGTGCGAGCATTCCCATTGCTAGGTAGTGTAAGAAACACTTCGGTTAATGAACGTTTTCTGGCTGTGGCGAGTCTAATGGAGAATTCGAAACATTGTAAAATACGTTTGGCAGCTATGTAGCCGTTTATTTCCTGGGGTGGTGCAGAATTATTCTACTAAATTTACTCGCTAATAACAGTATTTCGTTATCCCGAATGATTGACACATAAGCGGTGCCATAAAGGTAGAAAATTCTTGTTTTTGAGTCCAGAAAGCTCAATGCAACAGAAACTGCAGATCATTTTGCCATTTTAGTTGCGAAATTGCCGGCTTATTCAAGTCTAGGGTAATAATAGAGGGCTGTCTGCTAGCGTAGTGAAGGGTGTTTGCTACTGCAAGGGAGGGCTGGTTTGTTTTTCGGCTCTAATTTTGATGGAGGCAGTAGACTAGCAGTAAAGCAATTTTAAGAAATTCTCGCGCCCCCAATACGTTTTATTGCTACCTTTATTCTGTACCAGCGCCCTGTGGATGTCAATGCGAAACTCTTGTAGAATTTGATACCTCTTGCTGATTACTTTTTCCGCTTCTGTCAATTGCTGAATAGATGGTTCAAATGGTTCAAATGGCTCTGAGCACTATGGAATATCTATGGTCATCAGTCCCCTAGAACTTAGAACTACTTAAACCTAACTAACCTAAGGACATCGCACACATCCATGCCCGAGGCAGGATCCGAACCTGAGACCGTAGCGGTCGCGCGATTCCAGACTGAAGCGCCTAGAAGCGCTCGGCCACACCGGCCGGCGTGTGTGGCCATGCAACAATCGCGGGAAGGGGGCAGGCCAGAGGAGGGAGCGTCGTGGTCTGGAGAATGTCTTCGTGGCAGTGCCTGTATGATCTCGTTACTCTGGTGAGTACAACAGATCAAAAGGGGTAGGCATCCTCCCTTGGGTACCATGACCAACCCTACGAGCAGTTTGGTTTTACCTCAGCACGGTGACATCTACCAGTAGCATAATGCAAAGTGCCACACAACCCGTTGTGTCCGTGCGTGGACCAATGAACACCAGGATGAGTTTCCCGTATTCTCCTGGCCACCAAACTCCCCGGATTTAAACCCAATCAAGAATCTGTCGAACCACCTCGATCGGGTTGTTCGATGCTCGTCCGAGCAACCTAACGCAGCAAGACCGCCGCACTGGAATCAGTACAGCTCCACATCGCCTGTTGATACATTCCAGAACCTCATTAACTCTCTTCCTGCACGTCTACGCTACAAAAAGGGGCTATTCAGGCCTCTGAGAAGGGACAACATTAATGAGACTGGACAGTGTAGAGGCGGAAAAAGTGATTGGATACCTCCTAATATCGTATTCGACCTTTTGCCTGGTGTAGTGCAGCACCTCGATGTGGTATGAACTAGAGATGGGTCGTTAGCGAACTAACGGGTTGCGCTGAACCGCCGATCCTGTCGCAGCGACTCAGCAACGATGTCTGCAGCAGGGGAAAGATAGACAATCTGCAAACCAACAGGCTTCACAACAGCCTAACCGTGTACCTAGTATCGACGGTCCGCCGCAAATCAAATTATAAGTTATTTTCCCAGTTACTTGAAAAATCCACAAAGAAAAACATTAAGCTGTAGCAGATTCAACCTAGAACATAAGGATAGACTCAGCAAAATTCACCAGTCCCTGTTGTAGAAAAGTTTTATCGTAAAAAAAAGTTTTTTTTTTTTACAGTTCAACAAAGTCACAGAGTTTCTATATGTTCGTTGTGCGGTCTGACACTCCTTGATGTCTTTGCCAGAATAAATTGAAATTCTCCTAATTTTTTATTAAATAGTTAATTAATGTCACTAAAGAATCAATCTTGTTCTCATTTAACGAAATATTCCACTTTAAAACCGATCTTCTTGACCACAATCGCCGATAAAGTTTTGAAACAGAATTTTAATACACTTCACAGTATCGACTATTTTCAAAATGTCAATACGTGTCGACTTCTCATTAATAAAACTTTAAACTAGTTAATTATTGAAGATCGTCCACACTCCTGATAAAATTCTGCCCGAAAACGGTCGGTCTCGTTCCCGAACGGTACGTCCGCCGGTCTCGTTCCCCAGCCTCGGTCCCGTTCCCGTCTGTCTCGGTCTCTGTCTCGCTCGGCCGGACTCGTCCTTCTTCGCTTGGCCACTCGTTGCAGTTCCACTGCCGACTGCTCATAGTTCAGAATCGAGTTGTTGTTGTTGTTTGTTTCGTTCGCTTCTGACGCCCATTCTAGATCTGTTTCAAACCTTTTTTGATCTCTGAACTTCTGGTTCTTTTCGTATTCTATTCAGCGTCCATCACCGGTAAGTAAAATGTATTTTATAATTACGTCAGTTACATAAAAATTACGTGGTGTACAACACACACATCTTTTCAGGTACCGTGACGGCGTATCAGCTTACTTCACTATTTCGATAAGCAGCAGAAGAAATACTTGGAAAACGGCAAGATTTTTTTGTTATTATACGTGCAAAGGACGTCGGCATGGCACACACGAGTGGCTATTTTCCGTCTTTTTTGATCCAAGATAAAAGAGAATATTCATTGTTATGGAAGGCAGACAGACTTACAACCGAATGAAGCCCGCGCTTCGTAATCGAGTGTCTGGTGTCACATTTTACAAAGAGAATATGATAACTCCTACAATATCATTTCAGTGGTGCAGGGTGGCGCACGAAAAATCGGCCCCGAGTACCAGACTGCTCATTGTCGCTTACCAATCGTCATCTATTGTTTTGCAGTTGTTTGCATTAGCTTATTTGTTGTTTCTTCACTGCCTGATTATTATATGTTTGTCTGTTCTGCTCGTAGCGGTCAACAAATCGTCCGTAATTGGCGAGCAGTCTGTACTCGGGGCCGGTTTTTCGTGCGCCGCCTTGTATTATCTCACTGCGATCAGCCACATAACGCTGCACTTTGCTAAACGAGATGTCTAGCAGAATCACGAAGTGATTACAAGTGCTTTAGAATTATAAGTGCTTGAGAATTTTCTTATGAATATAAAGGAGGCAAGTGCCCCTCTTTGCGGCTTCCATCTTCAGTCACCTGTGCTACTAATTTTCAACTTTTCGTTAAGAATCATATACCAAGCACAATGAGCGGTGAAAGAATAAAAATGAACGGTTCCCAAAAAAGAACGATCACCAGTGAACTAGTTCCCAAGGATGAACGATTTCGCCCATCTCTAATATGAACTCAACCAGACGTCGGAAGACACCTGGAGAAATATAGAGCCATGCTGACTATATAGCCGTCCGTAACTGCGAAAGTATTGTCAGTGCAGGATTTCGTGCACGAAATCACCTCTCGATTACATCTTATAACTGTTCGGTGGAATTCATGTCAGGCGATGTGGGTGTCCAAATCATTCGCTCGAATTGTCCAGAATGTTCTTCAAGTCAGTAGCAAACATATGTGGTCCGGTGACACGGCGTATAGTCATAAAATTCCATCGTCGTTTGGGGACATGAAGTCCGTGAATTGCTGCAGATGGTCTCAAAGTAACCGAACATAAACATTTCCAGTCAATGATCCGCTGAAGTGGACCAAAGAACCCAATCCATTGCACGTATACACAGCCCACACCATTCTGTAGTCGCCACTATGTAACGTTTACCAACTGTTAGCGGTTTCCGTGACTCTGTGTTTTCGCGCAGTATCGCTGAGACGATTTTATCGCTACTTAACAGACACTGCGATTACAACGAAATTAATATCTCTGTAATTGTATTATCTACTTAATTTTAAGTGAACAAGGACCGGCAAACCATCTTCTCTCTCCCTGTCAGCCATTGTCTGGTATGGTCATAAAAATATTACGTCGTTTATTTTATGTAGAGATTTATAAGTTGGATGTCAGGAGGAGAGGTACTGGAGGAAGCAAAGCTGTGAGGACGAGTCGTGAGTCGTGCTTGGGTGGCTCAGATGGAAGAGCACTTGACCGCGAAAGGCAAAGGTCCCGAGTTAGATTCTCGGACCGGCACACAGTTTTAATCTGCCAGGAAGATTCAGAGATTTAGTTGTTTGTGCCTATTTGCATAATAATAACTACTTAATTTCATTGTGCTTGTTATTACGACTAATCATACCTTTCTTCCCCTCAGCTTTTTTCATGAATTTGATAATTAAATGTGGCTTACTTTGTGTGGGGATGCCTGTTAGTGAATGACCCATTTTTAACAGCACCAATCAATGTAATACGTTTGGTTTGCTTTCAGAATAGAACCTGTATCTAAAGTTTCACGACGGCCGGGGTGACCGAGCGGTTCTAGGCGCTACACTCTGAAACCGCGTGATCACTACGGTCGCAGATTCGAATCCTGCCTCGGACATGGATGTGTATGACGTCCTTAGGTTAGTTAGGTTTAAGTAGGTCTAAGTTCTAGGGGACTGATGACCTCAGAAGTTAAGTCGCATAGTGCTCAGAGCCATTTTTTTTTAAGTTCTACTTTTCACAAAATGAAGGGATAGCTTTTAGAGATAAATCACGTCCCAAAATTATATTCCCCAACAGACAATCGCGATAGAGGAGCCCAGCTAAAGAAAATGGACCATGATGGTGGTAATTAAATTCCAATATCAATGCTTTAAAAATATTTTTACATTAATTTTCAAGTACGTAATTTCTCTTGATTCAGACTTGCATTTGAAAAAATTCTAATGGTTCTGAGCACTATGGGACTTAACATCCAAGGTCATCAGTTCCCTGGAACTTAGAACTACTTAAACCTAACTAACCTAAAGACATCACACACATCCATGCCCGAGGCAGGATTCGAACCGTAGCGGTCGCACGGTGCCAGACTGAAGCGCCTAGAACCTCTCGGCCACACCGGCCGGCACTTGCATTTGAGTTCAAACATTTAAAAACCAGAATAATATAAAATTAAATCATTTCAAAACCTAATAAATAATTTAAAGCCGCCAATAAACCTAGCTCGCACAGTGCGTTGTTGACAACTTGGTTCTACGGCTTGATGGGGTCCACGCCACATTCGAACCCTATCATCAGTTCTTACCAACTGAAGTCGGGACTCATCTAACCAGGCCACAGTTTTCCAGTCGTCTAGGATCCAATCGATACGGTCAGGAGCCTAGGAGAAGCACTGAAGGCTATGTGGTGCTGTTAGCAAAGGAACTCGCGTCGGTCTTCTGCTGCGATAGCCCATTAACGCCAAATTTCGCTGCAGTGTCCTAAGAGATATGTTCGTCGTACGTCCCACACAGTTGTTTCATGCAGTGTTTGCTGTCTGTTAACACTGACAACTCTACGCAAACGCCGCTGCTTTCGGTCGTTAAATGAAGGCCATCGGCCACTGCGTTTTCCGTGGTCGGAGATAATGCCCAAAATTTGGTATTCTCGGTACACTCTTGACGTTGCGGATCTTGGTATATTGAATTCCGCGACGATTTTCGAAATTTAATATCCCATACGTGTAGCTCCACTACCATTCCGCCTTCAAAGTCTCTGAATTCCCGTCCTGCTGTCATACGTCGTAAACTTTTTCGCATGTCTCACCTGAGTAAAATGTTCAAATGTGTGTGAAATCTTATGGGACTTAACTGCTCAGGTCATCAGTCCCTAAGCTTACACACTACTTAACCTAAATTATCCTAAGGACAAACACACACACACCCATGCCCGAGGGAGGACTCGAGCCTCCGCCGGAACCAGCCGCACCGTCCATCACCTGAGTAGGAATGATAGCTCCACCCGTACACTGCCTTTTTATACCTTCTGTACGCGATACCACCGCCATCTGTGCGTGTGAATATTGCTATTTCATTACTTTCGTCACCGCAGTGTATGTACACTCCTGGAAATGGAAAAAAGAACACATTGACACCGGTGTGTCAGACCCACCATACTTGCTCCGGACACTGCGAGAGGGCTGTACAAGCAATGATCACACGCACGGCACAGCGGACACACCAGGAACCGCGGTGTTGGCCGTCGAATGGGACTAGCTGCGCAGCATTTGTGCACCGCCGCCGTCAGTGTCAGCCAGTTTGCCGTGGCATACGGAGCTCCATCGCAGTCTTTAACACTGGTAGCATGCCGCGACAGCGTGGACGTGAACCGTATGTGCAGTTGACGGACTTTGAGCGAGGGCGTATAGTGGGCATGCGGGAGGCCGGGTGGACGTACCGCCGAATTGCTCAACACGTGGGGCGTGAGGTCTCCACAGTACATCGATGTTGTCGCCAGTGGTCGGCGGAAGGTGCACGTGCCCATCGACCTGGGACCGGACCGCAGCGACGCACGTATGCACTCCAAGACCGTAGGATCCTACGCAGTGCCGTAGGGGACCGCACCGCCACTTCCCAGCAAATTAGGGACACTGTTGCTCCTGGGGTATCGGCGAGGACCATTCGCAACCGTCTCCATGAAGCTGGCCTACGGTCCCGCACACCGTTAGGCCGTCTTCCGCTCACGCCCCAACATCGTGCAGCCCGCCTCCAGCGGTGTCGCGACAGGCGTGAATGGAGGGACGAATGGAGACGTGTCGTATTCAGCGATGAGAGTCGCTTCTGCCTTGGTGCCAATGATGGCCGTATGCGTGTTTGGCGCCGTGCAGGTGAGCGCCACAATCAGGACTGCATACGACCGAGGCACACAGGGCCAACACCCGGCATCATGGTGTGGGGAGCGATCTCCTACACTGGCCGTACACCACTGGTGATCGTCGAGGGGACACTGAATAGTGCACGGTACATCCAAACCGTCATCGAACCCATCGTTCTACCATTCCTAGACCGGCAAGGGAACTTGCTGTTCCAACAGGAGAATGCACGTCCGCATGTATACCGTGCCACCCAACGTGCTCTAGAAGGTGTAAGTCAACTACCCTGGCCAGCAAGATCTCCGGATCTGTCCCCCATTGAGCATGTTTGGGACTGGATGAAGCGTCGTCTCACGCGGACTGCACGTCCAGCACGAACGCTGGTCCAACTGAGGCGCCAGGTGGAAATGGCATGGCAAGCCGTTCCACAGGACTACATCCAGCATCTCTACGATTGTCTCCATGGGAGAATAGCAGCCTGCATTGCTGCGAAAGGTGGATTTATACTGTACTAGTGCCGACATTGTGCATGCTCTGTTGCCTGTGTCTATGTGCCTGTGGTTCTGTCAGTGTGATCATATGATGTATCTGACCCCAGGAATGTGTCAATAAAGTTTCCCCTTCCTGGGACAATGAATTCACGGTGTTCTTATTTCAATTTCCAGGAGTGTATATAACGGTAGTGTGAATGAATAGTAGGTCCAACTCGTTTTGGTGAGTGATCAATAAACCATCGCCCAGCTTGTAATGGTACTTGAATTACGGAACCATTACGGCACCTCTTCTGAACCTCTCGATACCAGTAATATTCTACTGTGTTTCTGCAAAGTAGTTGACATATCTTCAACTTTTATAGTCCTGTCTTCCTCAGTTGCGTGTAATATTACGGTATATTAATAACTTTTACTTATGGACCGTCTGACAGCAACTGAATAAAACACAAATTTAGTGCCATACGCGTTTCGCCTTTATTTTCTGCAAGGCATCATCAGTGGCGTGGAATATGTACATATGTTAGCTATTTTATTTACATTCTTGTCATTGTGCCTATAGATTATAAACAGTTCTGGTGGTTGGTATTTCCTATTAAGTAGTAATGTTTAGAACTGTACTTACAGGTTGCGTGGACAATTTTCTACATATTACGCTCCTGTTGCATTTTTGGTGTTGTTCTTCTTCTTATGAACGCCAATTTGCGGTTTTTTTACCCATTCCACAACACTATGCACTGAACGCTTGTTTTAAAGCAATGTTTTGGTTTCTGTTGCCGACTGTCAAATGTCAAAATTATTAATATGCCGTAATAGTTGACATATCTCTGAGACAACATTCAGATTTGATTTCATTTGTGATACATCGATATGTTTATATTGCAATGATATTATTCTTATGTGTATTTTTTCTTTTGTCACTATGATCTTTGAAGTACTTGTAACTCTGATTTTTTGGGCGCGTAAGCGATAGTTAGTCAGTTGTTGAGTTGTTAGAGAGTCGGGCCTTGAAAAAGTCAAGTGTTGGACGTCATGTTGGAAAGACGCATATTGTAGTTGGCTTATAAAATGTGAACTTTAACAGTGACTGTGAGAGAGATGTTTTCAAGTATGTTTTGTATTGTGAAGTGATGTTTTGTGTTTACGTGGTATTGCAATAAAAGCAATTAAAAGGAGGTGTAACTTAATTTCGGAGTGCTGACTATTTTTTTACATCACCATTGTCCAGCAAAAGTGTAATCGTCAAGGATGGTTTGTGAAGCGCATCTACATAACTTTTGAATATAGCAGAATAAAATCTAGGCCTCTTTGCATCCGAGCTTGGAATCATAACCACCTAGATTTTCAACGATTGAGCCACGATTTTACGACGAGACCAGCGTGGGAAACACAAAAGATGAGTGCCTAGTTTTTTTTATTATTACATGAAATGACTTTATTAACTGTGCTCTAATGACCATCTGCCACATAATATGACTGTTGTTGCCCGATAATGCAGTATTTAGCTGCGTGAGCAACACCACAATCGTTATTAAAATTTTGACCTTTGATGTGGTAGGGTTGTCAGAAGCTGCTTAATCAAAAAACTAAGTCAGTGATCTTACTCGACTAAAACCAGTGTTTGCATTTAACCGACATCCCGTCCGAACATTCGACCATAAATTGTTATGTAGCTATTGGATTTTCGAAAAAAATGCTATGTTACAGCGACCCATTAGTCAGTTAACTTATTGAGGAAGTCCGTGATTTTCAAGAAAGAGGAGTCGCCGTACTAGATGCGACTTAAAACACTGCAGCATCGCTTGAGGCAAGCGCAATTAACGTGGCTGCAGAAAATACAAACAGCAGAGGCGAACTAAAAATAAACTGAGTCACGTGTATATTCCAAATACAAGAAGAAACAATATCTGAACCTACATACAAACCTCCTTCTTGTATCAAACGAAACAAACATCCTCGAAGCATTCTCGCAGACGAAATTACTTAACTGTTAGCATATATAAATTTTGTTTCTGTAGGACGCCTGGGCATTATCACGAATTGCAACTGACTTTGTAGAAGGAGAGAGCTTTGTGTTGGCCAGCCTGAGAGGGCATTATAGTGGGTTGTAGCTGTCAGGAAGCATTATGAATTGTAAATGATATCGTAGATGAAGGAGAGAGCTCTGTATTGGCCTAGGCAATACAACATACTTGAGAGGGCATTATCGTGGATTGTAGCTGTCAGAAAGCATCGTGCTTGGGTACATAGATGAAAGAGAGAGCTCTGTGTTGGCTGTGGTCGCACCTTCACAAACGGCAATTCAACATAGATGAGAGAGGGCGTGGTCGTTGCGACACCAATAGCCCAAAATATGACTGTAGCATGTCAATTCTACGAGCATAACTGCTCCAAATTACCAAAATGCTACGGGTGCAATGCCATATGTAGGGAAGTGCCAACCGGAGCTTAACGAGTTGAAAGGTTGTGTTTACCTAGTTGGGACGAAAACACTGAGATAACGTTCAACGCACTTCTTTCTTCCGCACGTGCGCAATTAAGTTTCAGTTCAGTCAATTTCGTGGTTTCCCAACAAGTCATTATATAGTCACGAGCATGACGCATACTGCAAAGGCGCACCTTTTTGTCTTTCGGCTTGAAATTTTCAAGACAGACTTGTGGAAAACATGCTGCATACTTTTTGATGGCTTTCCGGCGATCGTAAGGTAGCCAAAAGCCTGTTCATCTACATCTACATCTACATTGATACTCCGCAAGCCACCCAACGGTGTGTGGCGGAGGGCACTTTACGTGCCACTGTCATTACCTCCCTTTCCTGTTCCAGTCGCGTATGGTTCGCGGGAAGAACGACTGTCTGAAAGCCTCCGTGCGCGCTCTAATCTCTCTAATTTTACATTCGTGATCTCCTCGGGAGGTATAAGTAGGGGGAAGCAATATATCCGATACCTCATCCAGAAACGCACCCTCCCGAAACCTGGCGAGCAAGCTACACCGCGATGCAGAGCGCCTCTCTTGCAGAGTCTGCCACTTGAGTTTATTAAACATCTCCGTAACGCTATCACGGTTACCAAATAACCCTGTGACGAAACGCGCCGCTCTTCTTTGGATCTTCTCTATCTCCTCCGTCAACCCGACCTGGTACGGATCCCACACTGATGAGCAATACTCAAGTATAGGTCGAACGAGTGTTTTGTAAGCCACCTCCTTTGTTGATGGACTACATTTTCTAAGCACTCTCCCAATGAATCTCAACCTGGTACCCGCCTTACCAACAATTAATTTTATATGATCATTCCACTTCAAATCGTTCCGTACGCATACTCCCAGATATTTTACAGAAGTAACTGCTATCAGTGTTTGTTCCGCTATCATATAATCATACAATAAAGGGTCCTTCTTTCTATGTATTCGCAATACATTACATTTGTCTATGTTAAGGGTCAGTTGCCACTCCCTGCACCAAGTGCCTATCCGCTGCAGATCTTCCTGTATTTCGCTACAATTTTCTAATGCAGCAACTTCTCTGTATACTACAGCATCATCCGCGAAAAGCCGCATGGAACTTCCGACATTATCTACTAAGTCATTTATATATATTGTGAAAAGCAATGGTCCCATAACACTCCCCTGTGGCACGCCAGAGGTTACTTTAACGTCTGTAGACGTCTCTCCATTGATAACAACATGCTGTGTTCTGTTTGCTAAAAACTCTTCAATCCAGCCACACAGCTGGTCTGATATTCCGTAGGCTCTTACTTTGTTTATCAGGCGACAGTGCGGAACTGCATCGAACGCCTTCCGGAAGTCAAGAAAAATAGCATCTACCTGGGAGCCTGTATCTAATATTTTCTGGGTCTCATGAACAAATAAGGCGAGTTGGGTCTCACACGATCGCTGTTTCCGGAATCCATGTTGATTCCTACATAGTAGATTCTGGGTTTCCAGAAATGACATGATACGCGAGCAAAAAACATGTTCTAAAATTCTACAAGAGATCGACGTAAGAGCTATAGGTCTATAGTTTTGCGCATCTGCTCGACGACCCTTCTTGAAGACTGGGACTATCTGTGCTCTTTTCCAATCATTTGGAACCCTCCGTTCCTCTAGAGACTTGCGGTACACGGCATGAGCTTGACCGCAAACGCCGCTACAGGCTGCAGTTTCGAGCCTTTTGACATGAATTTTAAAGATGCTGATACACCAGGAATTTGCTGTAATGGCTTGTCGGTGATCAGGCGATCTTAATGCCTCGTCACGAACATTAATGAATGCTAAACTGCCGGCCAGAGTGGCCGAGCGGTTCTAGGCCCTACAGCCTGGAACCGCGCGACCGCAACGGTCGCAGGTTCGAATCCTGCCTCGGGCATGGATGTGTGTGATGTCCTTAGGTTAGTTAGGTTTAGGTAGTTCTAAGTTCTAGGGGATTGATGACCTCAGCAGTTGAGTCTCATAGTGCTCAGAGTCATTTTGAATGCTGCACTACAGGCCGAACTTTGAAAATACACTCATGAGACATTCTGAATATGCTGTAAGAATTGTACAGAGATCGCATGTAAGAGGGGACACCACACATATATACAATTAAGGCGAGGACCGCCAAAGACATGTTTAGTGTGGATGCACACTTGGCTCGAACTCTTATAGGAATCGGCGAAATGCAGCGAGTAGTGTGGATAATGTAGTTTGTGGACAGGCTGAGAATTTGGGTCTGACAGGAGGCGTGCTAGGGTAGTCTGCGTGGTTGCTATGAACACTGTGTCCAGAGGGCGCAGCGGTCAGCGCACCTGCCTAGGAGACCCAGATTCAAATCCTGGTCAGGCACAAATTTTCAATTTTCCCCACTGATTTCTACGAACGCCCGCTAGCAGCCAATGTCTATAATTCCCTTGTGTCTTAATTCACAGTGGCAGTTGAATCAAAATAGTGTCTGTTCTTTCAGACATGATAGAAAGAATTCACACCAATAGTTTCTAGTTTATTCAGTTATCGCTTGTATCTCAAAACTGTTTTACATTCCGTGATTGGGTTTCAGAAGCAATCGATTCAACAACACTCGGATTATTTAGTTTCATTATTTTGCAATGAACAAGTCTAACACCTAAACTTCATAAATAAATCAAAAATTTGAACGAAACCGTCATCCCAATAAGGTATATTGAGTCAAACTAAAAAACAAGGCAATAGATGTACGTCTTCGGGCTATAACACGTTCTATGCTTGCCGCCTTCTGACATTGTGTGACTCTCATAATACACGGAAGTGCCAGAGGAACTGATTTAGGTATTCGTATTGAAATCGAGAACAGCTGCCAACATGAGTCTTCTGGTCCAGACTGTATACCAATTAGGTTCCTTTCGGAGTATGCTTATGCGTTAGCTCCATATTTAACAATCGTATACAATCGTTCGCTCGACTAAAGATCCGTACCAAAAGATTAGAAAGTTGCACAGGTCGCACCAATATTCAAGAAAGGTAGTAGGAGTAATCCACTAAATTACAGGCCCATACCGTTAACGTCCATATGCATCTGGATTTTAGAACATATACTGTGTTCGAACATTATGAATTATCTCAAAGAAAACGGTCTATTGACACAGAGTCACCATGGCTTTAGAAAACATCGTTCCTGTGAAAAACAACTAGCTCTTTATTCACATGAAGTATTGAGTGCTATTGACAAGGGATTTCAGATCGATTCTGTATTTCTGGATTTCCGGAAGGCTTTTGACACTGTATCACACAAGCGGATTGTAGTGAAATTGCGTGCTTGTGGAATATCGTCTCAGTTATGTGACTGGATTTGTGATTTCCTGTCAGATAGGTCACAGTTCGCAGTAATTGACGGAAAGTCATCGAGTAAAACAGAAGTGATTTCAGGCGTTTCCCAA
Organism: Schistocerca americana; assembly: GCF_021461395.2. NCBI lineage: Eukaryota > Metazoa > Arthropoda > Insecta > Orthoptera > Acrididae > Schistocerca > Schistocerca americana. Next base: position 141,688,950 of record NC_060128.1, on the reverse strand, counting down.
GGTAGTGTTATAGGTCCTTTGTTGTTCCTCATCTATATAAACGATTTTGGAGACAATCTGAGCAGCTGTATTCGATTGTTTATACATGACGCTGTCGTTTATCGGCTAATAAAGTCATCAGAAGATCAAAACGATTTAGAAAAGATATCTGAATGGTGCGAAAATTGCCAACGAAAAGCGTGCTAAAAGGAACTCGTTAAACTTCGGTTACACGATAAATCAGTCAAATCTGAAAGCCGTAAATTCAACTAAATAACTAGGTATTACAATTATGAACAACTTAAATTGGAAGGAACACATACAAAATGTGGTGGGGAAGGCTAACCAAAGACTGCGTTTTATTGGCAGGACACTTAGAATATGTAACAGACCTACTAAGGAGACTGCCTACACTACACTTGTCCATCCTCTTTTAGAATACTGCTGCGTGGTGTGAGATCCTTACCAGATAGGACTGACGGAGTACATCGAAAATGTTCAAAGAAGGGCAGCACGTTTTGTATTATAGCGAAATATGGGAGAGGGTGTCACAGAAAGGACAGAGGATTTGGGCTGGACATCATTAAAAGAAGGGCGTTTTTCGTTGCGGCGGACTCTTCTTACGAAATTCTCCTCCGAAAGCAAAACATTTTGCTGAGACCTACCTACATAGGGAGAAACGATCACCACGATAAAATAAGGGAAATCAGAACTCGTACGGAAAGATATAGGTGTTCGTTCTTTCCGTGCGCAAAACGAGATTGGACTAATAGAGAATTGTGAAGGTGGTTCGATGAACCCTCTGCTAGGCATTTAAGTGTGATTTGCAGAGTATCTATGTAGATGTTCGGAGATGTGTAAACAGGCAGAATACGGCGCTACGGTCGGCAACGCCTTTATAAGACAAGTGTCTGAGAAGTTGACCACGCCATTTCACAAGAGAGGTCATTACATCACCAAGGAAGATCAATGAGGAGCAGCAGCCACGCTGCTTAACCTCCACTGCACTCGGAATCTATGCTCAGTCCGTTAGTTAGCGCAGTACAGTGCAGTACGCAATTGTTAGATCGGTTACTGCTGCTACAGTGGCAAGTTATCAGGATTTAGGTGAGTTTGAACGTAGTGTTATACTCAGAGCAGGAGCTATGGGATCCAGCATCTCCGAGGTAGCAATGAAGTTGGGATTTTCCAGTACGACCATTTCACGAATGTACCGTGAATATCAGGAATCCCGTAAAACATCAATTCTATGACAACGCTGCGGCCGGAAAAAGATCCTGCAAGCACAGGACCAACGACGACTGAAGAGAATCGGTCGATGTGACATAAGTGCAACCCCTTTCCATGCTGGGCCATCAACATGTCTCAGCGAGCAAACCATTCAACGAAACATCATTGGTATGGGCTTTCAGTGTACCCCTGATGACTGCACCACACAAAGCTTTACGCCTCGCGTTGGCCCGTCAACACCGACATTGGACTGTTGATGACTGGAAACATGTTACCTGACCGGACAAGTCTCGTTTCAAATTGTATCGAGCGGAGGGAAGTACATGGGTATGGAGACAACATCATGAACCCATCGACCCTACATGTCACCAGGGGACCGTTCAAGCTGGTGGAGGCTCGGCAATGGTGTGGGGCATATGCAGTTGGAGTGATATTGAACCCCTAATACATCTAGATACGACTCTGATAGGTGACACATACGTAAACATCCTGTCTGATCACTTGCATCCATTCATGTCAATTGTGCATTCCGACGTACTTGGCCAATTCCAACAGGACAATGCGACACCCCAAACGTCCAGAATTGCTACAGAGTGGCTCCAGGAACACTCTTCTGAGTTAAAACACTTCCACTGGCCACCAATCTCCTCACATATGAACATATCTGGGATGTACATGTCACCAGGGGACCGTTCAAGCTGGTGGTGGCTCTGCAATGGTGTGGGGCATATGCAGTTGGAGTGATATTGAACCCCTGATACGTCTAGATACGACTCTGATAGGTGACACATACGTAAACATCCTGTCTGATCACTTGGATCCATTCATGTCAATTGTGCATTCCGAAGTACTTGGCCAATTCCAACAGGACAATGCGACACCCCAAACGTCCAGAATTGCTACAGAGTGGCTCCAGGAACACTCTTCTGAGTTAAAACACTTCCACTGGCCACCAATATCCTCACATATGAACATATCTGGGATGCCTGGCAACGTGCTGTTCAGAGGGGATCTCCACCCTCTCGTACACTCATACAGATTTATGGACAGCCCTGTAGGATTCATGGTGTCAGTTCTCTGTAGCACCACTTCAGACATTAGTCGAGTCCACGTCTCGTTGTGTTGGGGCATGTCTACGTGCTCGTGGGGGGGGGGGGGGGAGGGGGTTTGGGTTGTTTGGGGAAGGAGACCAGACTGCATGGTCATCGGTCTCATCGGATCCAGCATCTCCGAGGTAGCAATGAAGTTGGGATTTTCCAGTACGACCATTTCACGAATGTACCGTGAATATCAGGAATCCCGTAAAACATCAATTCTATGACAACGCTGCGGCCCGAAAAAGATCCTGCAAGAACAGGACCAACGACGACTGAAGAGAATCGGTCGATGTGACATAAGTGCAACCCCTTTCCATGCTGGGCCATCAACATGTCTCAGCGAGCAAACCATTCAACGAAACATCATTGCTATGGGCTTTCAGAGACGAAAGCCAACTCGTGTACCCTTGATGACTGCACAACACAAAGCTTTACGCCTCGCGTTGGCCCGTCATCACCGACATTGGACTGTTGATGACTGGAAACATGTTACCTGACCGGACAAGTCTCGTTTCAAATTGTATCGAGCGGAGGGAAGTGCATGGGTATGGAGACAACATCATGAACCCATCGACCCTACATGTCACCAGGGGACCGTTCAAGCTGGTGGAGGCTCTGCAATGGTGTGGGGCATATGCAGTTGGAGTGATATTGAACCCCTGATACGTCTAGATACGACTCTGATAGGTGACACATACGTAAACATCCTGTCTGATCACTTGGATCCATTCATGTCAATTGTGCATTCCGACGTACTTGGCCAATTCCAACAGGACAATGCGACACCCCAAACGTCCAGAATTGCTACAGAGTGGCTCCAGGAACACTCTTCTGAGTTAAAACACTTCCACTGGCCACCAATCTCCTCACATATGAACATATCTGGGATGCCTGGCAACGTGCTGTTCAGAGGGGATCTCCACCCTCTCGTACACTCATACAGATTTATGGACAGACCTGTAGGAATCATGGTGTCAGTTCCCTGTAGCACCACTTCAGACATTAGTCGAGTCCATGTCACGTTGTGTTGGGGCACGTCTACGTGCTCGTGGGGAGGGGGGGGGGTTGGTTGGGTTGTTTGGGGAAGGAGACCAGACTGCATGGTCATCGGTCTCATCAGATTAGGTAAGGGCGGGGAAGGAAGTCGGCCGTGCCCTTTGAAAGGAACCATCCCGGCATTTGCCTGGAGTGATTTAGGGATATCACGGAAAACCTAAATCAGGATGGCCGGACGCGGGATTGAACCGTCGTCCTCCCGAATGTGAGTCCAGTGTCCAACCACTGCGCCACCTCGCTCGGTCTGCTCGTGGGGGCCTTACACTATATTAGGTAGGTGTACCAATTTCTTTGGCGCTTTAGTGTATTTCTTCGAAGTCATTTTTGGGAAACTGGAAGGAGGACGAAGTATGACAAGTGTAGTCCACGAGTTTGGTATTGCTTTTGTTGCACGTGTGTGGGGGAGCGTTCGGAATCACAGGCTCTGCTGCCTGAAGTAGAGGGGGTCAACCACAGCTGTAAGTGACCACTAAATTGTCAAACAGCAGGTACAATTCCCAGCACATTTCACATCACTGGAAAGCTCTTATTCTCACGTTCCACAGTGGCAGGTGACCGCATGTGGTGTTCTCTTTGCGCTACGACAAGTACGTTCCGTTGATACCCGCACATCTGAGGCAGCGTTTCTCACGGTGGCAACAGCTGAACCGCAGTGTGCGCACACGCGAAAGACAGAATGTCGCTGAATGTTATCTCAGTTCTTTCGTCCCAACTAGGTAAACGTGAACTTGCAACCCAGTAAATCCGAACTGTCCCATCGCTTCACACAGCATCCACACCTATAGAATTTTCGACAATTTGGAGAAGTTCTGGTTGTAGAACTTATATGCCACAGTCGTAAGTAAACTTTCTTTCCTTACGTGAATGAGCCATCATTACTCGCTATTTCTGTTCGTACGGTTGATGTACTGCCACTATACGTTGATCTTAACCAAATGGTTCGCCAGCGCCCGCAATTTTACTTCGTTCTGTATATACAATTGCCACACTGCAGCCGCAACACGCATTCTTTCCTTACGTGAAAGCAGTCTAACTACCATGGCGCATTGCTCGTACTCATCAAACAACAAAGCAAAACAAGAAGTAAATATATCAACTGTTAAGTAATTTCGCCTGCGAGAATGCTTGTAGGATGATTGGTTTCATTTAATACGAGAAGAAAGTCTGTACAAATATAGGTTCTTGTTATACTTTGAATGGACGTGACTCAGTTTATTTTTAGTTCACTTCTGCTGTATATATTGTCTGTACTCAAAGACCTATGGCCATTCGGTGTAATTGCGTGGTCTCAGGTGCCTTGCCACGGTTCACGGCCGAAGTGGCCGTGCGGTTAAAGGCGCTGCAGTCTGGAACCGCAAGACCGCTACGGTCGCAGGTTCGAATCCTGCCTCGGGCATGGATGTTTGTGATGTCCTTAGGTTAGCTAGGTTTAACTAGTTCTAAGTTCTAGGGGACTAATGACCTCAGCAGTTGAGTCCCATAGTGCTCGGAGCCATTTGAACCACGGTTCACGCTGCTCACACATACGGAGGTTGAGTCCTACTTCGGGCATGGGTGTGTGTGTGTGTGTTGTGCTTAACATAACTTAGTTTAAGTTAGATTAAGTGGTGTGTAAGCCTAGGGAACTGATGACCCCAGGAACTTACCGCAAATTTCCAGTTTTTCCAAAGTCGCATGCAAGTAAGTTGCTCTTGTCTCGAATGATGCTGCGGTCTCTGAAATACATCCAGTATGATGACTCCTCTTTCTTCAAAGTTACATAATTCATCATTAAATTAACTGGTTAATAGATAGCTGTAATACAGCAATTTCTGAAAATCCAATAGATTTAGAACCGGAGCAAGAGAAGCAGGGTCGCGTGCTGTTGGCTGAGAGCAGATTGTCAGTAGCCATTCTCTCAGTAACCTCGTGTTCCGAGAGGTGGGAACACATGAATATTGTCGAACATAATCGTTACGGTCGTCTACGTATTATAGTCTGGGAAGGCATGATTTTGAACAGGGCGACTGAAATTGAAATCTTTCGCCACTAACTGGTCAACGCTATGGTCGCGCTGTACTCTTTCCCCACGTACGTCTTTTCGCAGGTTACACTCTGCCCTGGCTTCATTTTTGGACGACAGGGGTGACATGGTGCATTGCAACAAAGTAAGAAAAAAATGTTCAGTAAACGAGGTCTCTAAAGTGTCTGCCTTAGGAGTTATGTGCACTGGTTCACCTTCGCTAATGTGAAATCTTTGTATTCTACGGAAAAAGTGCTCATAGTCTCATAGTTCTTGCGGTATACATTGTAGACCCCATTTTTACTGGACATTTGTTTTCGTGTTTTTGAACGTACTACGTCCTCCATACATAGGGAAAACAAAAGGCTTGTGTTAGAAGAGACGTGTTCCACAGTGTCGAAGTTGAACAAGTGCTCATAGCCCTAAATATATGCATTTTAGACCCAATGTTTACAAAACATTTTTTCTTTGTTTTGGTCCAATGAGTAAAGTGGCGCAAGATCGCGCACTCAAGGTAAAATTAGGAAACACACACATATCCACCATTAGTGGACCACCCTAGATAGGGTGGTCCACTGATTGTGAACGGGCGAAATATCTCACGAAATAAGCGTCAAACGAAAAAGCTACAAAGAACGAAACTTGTCTAGCTTGCAGGGGGAAACCAGATGGCGCTATGGTTGGCCCGCTAGATAACGCTGCCATAAGTCAAACGGAATTCAACGGCATTTTTTAAAAATAGGAACCCCCATTTTTTATTACATATTCGTGTAGTACGTAAAGATATATGAATGTCTTAGTTGGACCACTTTTTTCGCTCACAATTTTAGACGAACAGTGGGTAACAGGTATGCTTTTTAAATTTAAATTAAATATCTTATTTCAGTTGTTCCAATGTGATACATGTACCTTTGTGAACTTATCATTTCTGAGAACGCATGCTGTTGCAGCCTGATTACCTGTAAATACTACATTAATGCAATAAATGCTCAAAATGATGTCCATCAACCTCAATGCATTTGGCAATACGTGTAACGACATTCCTCTCAACAGTGAGTAGTTCGCCTTCCGTAATGTTCGCACATGCACTGACAATGCGCTGATGCATGTTGTCAGGCGTCGGTGGATCACGATAGCAAATATCCTCCAACTTTCCCCACAGAAAGAAATCCGGGGACGTCAGATCTGGTGAACGTGCGGGCTTCGAAGACCAATCCACCTGACATGAAATATGCTACTCAATACCTCTTCAATTTCACGCGAGCTATATGCCGGACATCCATCGTGTTGGAAGTACATCGCCATTCTGTCATGCAGTGAAACATCTTGTAGTAACATCGGTAGAACATTACGTAGGAAATCAGCACACATTGCACCATTTAGACTGTCATCGATAAAGCCGCACCATTCATTAACCCGCCAATGTCGCTGATGTTCCACTTGTCGCAGCCATCGTGGATTTTCCGTTGCCCAGTAGTGCATATTATGCCGGTTTACGTTATCATTGTTGGTGAATGACGCAGTCGGCAGGAGTCAGCAGGGCCAGCCATACCTCTGAGGATGTCCAACGTAGTATTGGACGATACATTATGAATAGAAGAATTCCGTGGACCACGGACATATAACCCTGAAGAATTATCAACAACAATAGCCATACATCAACACGATATCGACCTTTTCCGCAATTGGTAGTCCATTTTAACTTGGGTAATGTATCACGAAGCAAATACCGTCCGCACTGGCGGAATGTTACGTGATACCATGTACTTATACGTTTGTGACTATTACATCACCATCTATCACAAAGTGAAAAAAGTGATCCAATAAAAACATTCATATATCTTTACGTACTACACGAATATGTAATAAAAAATGGCGGTTCCTATTTTTAAAAATCGCAGTTGATATCTGTTTGACCTATGGCAGCGCCATCTAGCGGGCCAACCATTGCGCCATCTGGTTTCCGCCTTCAAGCTAGACGAGTTTCGGTCTTTGTAGTGTTTTCTTTTGACGCTTATTTCGTGAGATCTTTGGCCCAGTCACCATCAATGGACCACCCTGCATATATATTAATTATTTTATTTGCAATTTTAACTGAGTCTCTTCAGTCACTTGAAATTTACCTCGTTGATTTTTAAGATTTCTTGTTTGTGGGCCTTCGGCCGTGAAAGAATTGGATTTTGAAACTCGTAGTTGTAGAGGTTCGGCTACGTGCCGTTTTGGCTTAAATTACAATAAATTATAATTCTGAAATGAAACTGACGGCCACCTTATTTGGCCCTGTCCATAACCCTTATCACCTGTTTTGCCCAGCGTGTTTAGCAGGCCTCTCAGCATCCAGTGACGCCTGTTGGCCGAGGATTACACGGTGATCGGTCGGTGCCGTTGGACATTCATGGCCATAGACGGAAATTAAAGGAAATTTATTACATATACGGGGCTCTGTGTTTTTTCGCGACGATGTCGCATCTTTTGAACGAGGTATTACTCAAAAGGTTTCGAAACCTGTTTCAAAAATACGGGGTGCTTTTCCAGCTATGTATTCCTCACACGTCAACTAAACTAAACTCCACCCAAACAGGCCATGAATGTCCAACGGCACCGACCGATCACCGTGTAATCCTCGGCCAACAGGCGTCACTGGATGCTGAGAGGCCCGCTAAACACGCTGGGCAAAACAGGTGATAAGGGTTATGGACAGGGCCAAATAAGGTGGCCGTCAGTTTCACTTCAAAATTATAATTTATTGTAATTTAAGCCAAAACGGCACATAGCCGAACCTCTACAACTACCAGTTCCAAAATCCAATTCTTTCACGGCTGAAGGCCTACAAACAAGAAATCTTAAAAATCAACAAGATAAATTTCTAGTGACTGAAGAGACCCAGTTAAAACTGCAAATAAAATAATTAATGTATATACAGGGTGGTCCATTGATGGTGACAGGGCCAAAGATCTCACGAAATAAGCGTCAAAAGAAAACACTACAAAGAACGAAACTCGTCTAGCTTGATGGTGGAAACCAGATGGCGCAATGGCTGTCCCGCTTGATGGCGCTGCCATAGGTCAAACCTCGTTCAAGCAAACTGTCCTTAATTTTGGAATACCCCTCCGTATCTTTGACAGAAGCCAGCGTAGCAGAGTGTCCAACTCGACATACCGGAAGGGCGGAGGGTGAATTGAGACGTCACGGATCTAGCGGCAGGATACCCCTGACAGGGGTTACTGGCGCTGCAGCCGGCACAAAGACACCTACCTATATATATATACAATATAGACACACATACACACACACAGACAGACAAAGCGGAGCTAGGACACAAATGCGGCAGTGGCAGAAGGCGCGCCGATCCATCACGGCCCGTCATCCGATGGGGAGATCGGGCGGCTGCGGGGGCGAAAGGCCGCGGACTTTTGGGACACACACCCACACACATGTCGCCGCCAGCAGCAGCCTCCCCCGCTTCTGGACACAGTTGTTTCCCGCTAGACAGTGTGCGCTCGGCTGAGAGGCGCGCTCCCGCATTGCTGACATCTCCTCCTCATGCCAAGATTTTGAGGTAAGCCTCTATTCCATGTGGTAGATGGATGTAAGTAGTTGTTTGAGTGCTTCTATTTGACCAATAATGGCCCATGAGTAGAACTTGGCTGTAATTCGATAGGCGGACAGCTGCCGCCGATGTGGTTGCCGTCGGCTTTAACAGATAGCGCCTGAGACGTTTGTGTACGCGAGCTGGTCACAGGATTTTACACTACTGGCCATTAAAATTGCTACACCACGAAGATGACGTGCTACAGACGCATAATTTAACCGACAGGAAGAAGATGCTGTGATAAGCAAATGATTAGCTTTTCTAGAGCATTCACACACACACACACACACACACACACACACACACACACACACACGTAAGTAGTTCCAATGGAATGTTGTCTACTCCCAGGGCTTTGTTTCGACTCAGTGCTCTGTCAAACTCTTCACGCAGTATCGTATCTCTCATTTCATTTTCATCTACATCCTCTGCCGATGACATTGTAATTCTGTCAGAGACAGCAAAGGACTTGGAAGAGCAGTTGAACGGAATGGCCACAGTCTTGAAAGGAGGATATAAGATGAACATCAACAAAGCAAAACAAGGATAATGGAATGTTGTCGAATTAAGTCGGGTGGAGCTGAGGGAATTAGATTAGGAAATGAGACACTTAAAGGAGTAAAGGAATTTGCTATTTGGGGAGCAAAATAAGTGATGATAGTCGAAGTAGAGAGGATATAAAATGCAGACTGGTAATGGCAAGGAAAGCGTTTCTGAAGAAGAGAAATTTGTTAACGTCGAATACAGATTTAAGTGTCAGGAAGTCTTTTCTGAAAGTATGTGTATGGAGTGTAGCCATGTATGGAAGTGAAACATGGACGATAAATAGTTTGGACAAGAAGAGAATAGAAGCTTTCGAAATGCGGTGGTACAGAAGAATGCTGAAGATTAGATGGTTAGATCACATAACTAATGAGGATTTATTGAATAGAATTGGGGAGAACAGGAGTTTGTGGCACAACTTGACAAGAAGAAGGGTCCAGTTGGTAGGACATGTTCTGAGGCATCAAGGGTTCACAAATTTAGCATTGGATGGCAGCGTGGAGGGTAAAAATCGTAGAGGGAGACCTAGAGATGAATACACTAAGCAGATTCAAAAGGATTTAGGTGGCAGTAAGTACTGGGAGATGAAGCTTGCACAGGATAGAGTAGCATGGAGAGCTGCATCCAACCAGTCTCAGGACTGAAGACCACAACAACAACAACAACAACAACAGTCGTAATTACATCCTGTTAGATGTTGAGTATATTAGTATTAAATTACATGTGAACGCACGGAGCACATGACCATGCAGTGCCCCCTACCGAGGGCGCTCCGCTGCTAGTTGACTTGTTTAGCGTCAGTACACTCTCTGCTTCAAGACTACGTGTGTCGCAGTCATATGTTATTGGACACTTTCTTTGAGTGTCGAGGCTATACGCCTGATTGGTTAGGAAGGAGTTGTAGTTTGTGGTAAGTAACTCATATGACCAGATCTCATTTTCTGTAACGTGGAGACGTGTTGAGTGTGCTGTTCACTTTTGTACTTTTTTGTAACAGATGTCTGAAGATGGGTGTGATTCCGAAACGCATAACATGTTCTAATAAGAGAGTCAATCGAACATCTCATGACTTTATTGCGATTGTACAGTATTGGTTGCCAAGTATTGCCATAAAAATGATCGCAGGCCTCAGACGGGATTTTATGTCCTGTCTATCAAGCCTCTATTCTATTTGCTACACATGCCTAGCACTGAATTTCCTTATTTTGAGAAGACAGTAGGAGCGATCTGTTTTATTTGCTAAACAGATTTTATTAATTTAATTCAACCGGTTTCGACCAACTTTGCTGTCATCTTGAGGTTTTCAGTGTTTTGGTGTTAGGACAGCAACCAGCCACAAATTTACTTTCACTTTCTTTATTCAAAGGGTACCGTTACCGGTTTCGAATCGTTGTGATTCATCTTCAGACGGTTTACACGCTTTCCTTATGACATGTTGTGTGTTTTTTTAAAGATTAATTGCCCTAAAATATAAAAAATACATAATTATAAGCACGCCACACACTGATGGTTGCGTTAAACATTTTCGTTGCATGTGACTTACGTGAAATGTCGGTTTGGAGTGTTTGATTTCATAACTTTCGTCCAACAGATGTGAATACATTAGTACTGCATTCTTATTGTTGCACACGTAAATTTTTCTCACTGAATACTTTAGATTTGTCACCGATAAAGATTTCTACCACGCACCACATGTTTTGATACATATAAAGAGCTTACAAACATATGAGTATCAAAGATGCTATGATACATCGTAACATTTGAAGAGGCTCTGAGCACTATGCGACTTAACTTCTTAGGTCATCAGTCGCCTAGAACTTAGAACTAATTAAACCTAACTAACCTAAGGACATCACACACATCCATGCCCGAGGCAGGATTCGAACCTGCGACCGTAGCGGTCGCTCGGCTCCAGACTGTAGCGCCCAGAACCGCACGGCCACTCCGGCCGGCTAACATTTGAAGATGTCCTATGTTTGGATAGGATCATATATTCACTTATGGAACTGAAATGCCTTTTACGCTAGTACAGAGACATTGATTTTTTTGAGTTGATACTGTTACATTAATTATAAAGTTTTTTTAGTACTTTATAGGTAAAATAGTACATTATTTAATTACATTTGACACCATGAGAATCATAGTAACATATAAATTTGCTACTTGACCGGCAGACAGGCGTACTAATATTATTTGCTTTGGAGGTTGGAAAATAAGTTTTGGAAATTTTTCAGTAAAGTGGTGTTAGCTAACTCTGTTTGTTCATTAAGAATATAGTCTGGGGTGCTGTTTTTGTGTGTGTGTATTTCTATTTCTTCTAATATTTTCATAGTGGCTCGTTTTTCCGCTAGATGTAAAATTTTTAAGTTGTTCTCAATGTTTCCCACTGAATGGTTTTCTTCAGCAATATGGGCTGCAAATGCAGATTTGTCAAATAACAGTCACGGTCTCCATCATGTCATCATATGACAAAATTACATTTCAATTTTTTTTTTTTTTTTTTTTTTTTTTTGTTAAAACGTGTCCATTGCGTGGGGTCCAACTTAAAATGATCACGTTTCACAACAAAAGAAGTGAAGATGACCGCAATGTCTGTCGAAACCGGTTGTTTTAAATAAAGAAATACGCTCATATTCAGAAAAAGCACAGCACCTTAAACGACTAGAGATAGGGCGTTCATATTCACAGCACACGTACATTAATATGTCCTGCAGGAAAATAATTACTACACTGAAACACGTATGTAACATAGCAGGTTATGAAACACGTATGTAACATAGCAGCGATGGCGAGGCATTGTAGCATCTGTGACCAGAGAGTATGCGCTTGACCGCGCGAGTGTTGCGAGCGGTTCTCAGTCTGTCAGTCAGTCGTTGCGAGTCTGTAGCTCTGTCTAGTTGAGGGCAGTAGTCTGTCAGTAGTCGTCGCGAGCAGTAGTTCTGTTCAGTGGCGTGCAGTACTCTAGTAGTCGTCATGCAGAGCGGTCGGTCAGTGGTAGCAGTCCAGTGGGATTGCGTGATGTGGTCTGGCGACAACACTGGTCAAGATGCTGAATGAGGTATACTGTTAATTAAGATAATCATCGGATAATGTAAAGTTTAATTATTGTAACTAATTTTCAACAAGTGCCCCCAATAATAACTTTGATTTCAATAGCAATTTTACATAAAAATTTTCATTTTTTATTGAAGTAACTATTTCGTTCCACTTCCGCTAAACAAAGGTTTCAGTTTTCAATTAGATTACAAAAAAAAAAAGGAATATTATTATTTGCAATGCAGTTCTTCCAAGCGGTGCGCAACAACAAGAGCAGAAATTTGACTAGGTGTTGCAATGAGGTAAGAATTTAATTTTCATTTTTTTGCACAGGGCCAAAGACCGATATTTCGGTTTAATTGAATCATTATTATCACTGAGATTTTCTTATCACTGAATGGACTTTAATTTTTTTATGAAGAACTTATACTTGAGTCAGATCGCGATTCTCACTTTTATTGTCATTAAATTTAATTGCAGGGAGGTTACGTTTGGCTCCCATTTCTATTAAGTATTGTCATTACATTCCTTTTAAATTTTTGTGGGGAGGTTACACTTGGTTTTTTCTTTTTCCGGAACAGAAGAGAACCGAAGCATTTGAGATATGGTGCTACAGACGAATGTTGAAAATTAGGTAGACTGATAAGGTAAGGAATGAGGAGGTTGTGCGCAGAATCGGAGAGGAAAGGAATATGTGGAAAACACTGATAAGGAGAAGGGGCAGGATGATACGACATCTGTTAAGACACAAGGGAATGGCTTCCAGGGTGTTAGAGGGAATTGTAGAGGTCAAAAACTGTAGAGGAAGGCAGAGACTGGAATACACCCTCCAAATAACTGATGACGTGGGTTGAAAGTGCTACTCTGAGATGAAGAGGTTGGCACAGGAGAGGAATTCGTGGCGGGCCGCATCAAACCAGTCAGAAGACTAATGACCGAAAAAAATGGCAGTAATTGTTGCAATTAGTCCATGCATTGCACTCTGCGTGGATCGCAGTATTGCTTTTAGAAATATTTTAGCATGTTGCCGATCAGCAGTTGCAGCAGAAAGACGAGGTAAGTAGTCTGTTGGGGTACAGGAGCACTGCAAAGCAGTTGTTGGGAGACGTTAGTGGATATTTTGAAACTCGCAGTCAGATGGTTGAGAACTGATTTCTTTATAATTCGTGTGAGGAGTAGCAAATGATGTTTCTACTTCTATACTTTACCAGTGTACCATTACTGCCAGAGATAGAGTTTCGTGTATGTATATCCGTTCGTCTCTCCAAATAATTACGACTACGTTTCAGTGTGAAGGGAATGTTTGAAGTTTGCAGCAAGGTTCTCTCGATAGTCTACTTTCGCCTTGTTTCTTTGAAGGCAGTAAGCCCACAGAGAACATCTACAGTTTCACAGAATATACATTCGGAACAGAAAAGTAACGAAACAATTACGTCACACGTGCGTAAGTAATAATAATACTTAATAAAATAATAAGAAGCACATAACGTTTAACTAACACAGCAGACTGCCAAAAGAACATTGCCACAAACTCCTTTCACATTTGGGGAAAACGTTTTCCCATGTAACAGTTTAAAAGAATTGTCGTTAGTGCGGTTTGTTCGCGGAACCTTTCGTATGACGAGTGAACTTCCTCTACTACTTCGTGATCAATTCTGATGTTCAGTTTCTCGCTGTTCACATTCCTGCTACGTCTCATTACTTTCGTCTGTCTTCGATTCTGCATATTCTGTACTCATTAAACTGTTCATTGCATTCAGCAGTCCTGTAATTCTTCACTTTCGCCGAGGGTAGCAATGCCATCAGCAAATATTGTCATTCATATCCTTTCACCTCGAATTTTAGTTTCACTCTTGAACCTTTCATTTATTTCCCTCATTGCTTCTTCGATGTATAGATTGAATAGTAGGGCCGAAAGACATCCCTGCCTTACAACCTTTGTAATCCGAGCACTTCGTTCTTAGTTGTCCAATCGTGCAGTTCCCTCTTATTTTTTTCTATATTGTACATAAATCATCTTTTCCTACATCTCACTACTACTTTTCTCAGAATTTCGAACATCTTGCATCAGAATTGTCTCTGGGGGACCATTTTCTTTCCTAAAACCAAATTGATCGTCATCTAAACACATCCTCAGTTTTCTTTTTCATTCTTCTCTATTTTATTATTTCCGGCAACTTGGATGAATCAACTGTTACGCTGATCGTACAATAGTTCTCGCACTTATCTGCTGCAGCTATCATCGGGACTGTGTGGGTTACATTTTTCCGAAAATAACAAACGTCTTGTCCCTGAATGCGATCAGTAACAATCGGAACTGATAGTATTAATAACAGTTTTCGTAGTAACTGGCGGCGACACGACGCGAATTTCGATATTTACAAGGCGTGACGAGTGTAAATGCAGATATTTTCATATGTGGTAATACGAAGCGTGTTTTTTTTTTAAGTACCGTTTTGAAATTAAAAAAAGACGTCTCAATAATTTTATTTTTACATGAAAGCCTGTACGTTAATCTACGCACTGACGTCATTACAGTCTGATTCTTCCTTGTTTACGTTGTCTACAGAGTGTTTAAGATGCCTCCGATAATCGTGAGTCCCGCCGACTGTGAACTACGGGCTGTTATAAGATTTCTTAGTGTGAAGGCCTAAAAGCGATAGATATTCATCGTGAGATCTGTGCAGTTTACAGAGGAAACATTATGAGTGATGTAACAGTAAGAAAGTGGGTGAGAGCATTTAAAGATGGCCGCATAAATGTGCATGATGAACAATGGAGTGGGCGTCCATCGGTCGTTAATGAAAGTTTGGTGCAGGAAGTGGACTATAAAGTGAGAGAAAACAGACGCTTTATGATTTTCTCCTTGCGGGATGACTTTCCTAACGTTTCTCGTAGTGTTTTCTATGGCATTGTGACCGAGCACTTTAATTACCGAAAATTGTGCGCACGTTAGGTACCGAAAATGTTGACGGGTGTTCACAAAACCAAACGTTTAGACAGTGCATTGACTTCCTTGAGCGGTACAACAACGACGGTGATGATTTCTTACGCGATGAAACATGGGTGGCCTACGTCACACCAGAATCAAAGCAACAGTCCATGAAAGTTGAGCAAGGGCATCGTTTTGCTGCAAGACAATGCCCGTCCGCATGTGGCGAATCAGACAAAAATGTCATCACATCTTTATGGAATAGGAGGCAAACTTTTGCAAGCAGTTAGAGGTCCTTACATAGATAGTCAGGCAGCAGTTAGAGTTGACGGTAAATTGAGTTCATGGTTCAGAGTAGTTTCAGGGGTAAGACAAGGCTGCAACCTGTCTCCACTGTTGTTCATATTATTTATGGATCATACGTTGAAAACAATAAACTGCCTGGTGAGATTAAGATATGTGAACACAAAATAAGCAGTCTCGCATATGCCGATGACTTAGTTGTGATGGCAGATTCGATTGAAAGTTTGCAATGTAATATTTCAGAGCTAGATCAGAAATGTAAGGACTATGGTATGAAGATTAACATCTCCAAAACGAAAGTAATGGCAGTGGGAAAGAGATGTAAACGGATTGAGTGCCAAATAGGAGGAACAAAGTTAGAACAGGTGGACGGTTTCAAGTACTTAGGATGCATAATCTCACAGGATGGCAACATAGTGAAAGAACTGGAAGCGAGGTGTAGCAAAGCTAATGCAGTGAGCGATCAGCTACTATCTACTCTCTTCTGCAAGAAGGAAGTCAGTACCAAGACTAAGTTATCTGTGCACCGTTCAATTTTTCGACCAACTTTGTTGTATGGGAGCGAAAGCTGGGTGGATTCAGGTTACCTTATCAATAAGGTTGAGGTTACGGATATGAAAGTAGCTAGGATGATTGCAGGTACTAGTAGATGGGAACAATGGCAGGAGGGTGTCCACAATGAGGAAATCAAAGAAAAACTGGGAATGAACTCTATAGATGTAGCAGTCAGGGCGAACAGGCTTAGATGGTGGGGGCATGTTTCACGCATGGGAGAAGCAAGGTTACCCAAGAGACTCATGGGTTCAGAAGTAGAGGGTAGGAGGAGTCGGGGTAGACCAAGGAGAAGGTACCTGGATTCGGTTAAGAATGATTTTGAAGTAATAGGTTTAACATCAGAAGAGCCACGAATGTTAGCACTGAATAGGGGATCATGGGGGATTTTTATAAGGGGGACTATGCTCCAGACTGAACGCTGAAAGGCATAATCAGTCTTAAATGATGATGATGATGATGATGATGATCTTTTCGATGGGAAACTCTAGATCATCCTCCGTACAGCCCCGATCTTGCTCTCAGTGACTACCATCTGTTCCTGCACTTGAAGAAACACCTGGGCGGTCAGCGTCTTCGAGACGATGACGAAATCAAAACAGTGGTGATGCAGTGGTTGACAAGTCAGGCGGCAGACTTCTATGAAGAGGGTATTCAAAAACTGGTACAACGTTATGACAAGTGCCATTGACGGAAATTATGTAGAAGAGTAAATAAAGGTACAGGCTTTCGTATAAAAATAAAATTATTGAGATATCTTAGCACGTCTTTTTTTAAATTCCAAAACTGTACTTACTTAAAAAAACACGCCTCGTACGTATATACATCACTACGTTGGTTGGCTTTTCTCTGTAGATATTTTCATATGTGGTACCTTAATATGTACACATATCACTGCGTTGGTTGGCTTTTCTCTGTGAAGAACAAAGTCCTCACAAGCACGTCACGTAATTTACTACTTGATGTTTCCTGCATGGTCGTAAGTAGGCCTCTAAGTGGGCTACGCCTGACTGTATAGACTGACCGTTTTGCAGCGACACGTCCACCTTCTGCCCAGTCGAAAATACACTGACCAGGTAGAACATTATGACCACCTATGTACGAGGGTGAGTCGAATGAATACCTCAAATATTTTTTTTTAAATACTGAAACTTCCTGGCAGATTAAAACTGTGTGCCGGACCGAGACTCGAACTCGGGACCTTTGCCTATGCCTTTTAAATACTATTTATTGTGCAGAAATGGTACAAAATTGTATCACTTTTCAACTTAATCTCCCCCACGCTCAATGCAAGTCGTCCAGCGCTTACAAAGTGTATAAATTACTTTAGAAAAAATTCTTTTGGTAGTCCGCGCAACCACTCATGCACCGCGTGGCGTACCTCTTCATCAGAACGGAACTTCTTTCTTCCCATTGCGTCTTTGAGTGGTCCAAACATATAGAAATCACTTCGGGCAAAGGTCTGGTGAGTATGGTGGATGAGAAGACACTCAAAATGCAGGTCTGTGATTGTTGCAACTGTTGTACGGGTACTGTGGAGCCTTGCATTGTCATGTTGAAAAGGACACCTGCTGACAGCAATCCACGTCGCTTTGATTTTATTGCAGGCCGCAGACGATTATTTAGGAGATCTGTGTATGATGCACTGGTGACAGTGGTCCCTCTAGGCAAGTAATGCTCCAAAATGACGCCTTTTTCGTCCCAAAAGAGAGTCAGCATAACCTTCCCTGCTGATGGTTCCGTTCGAAACTTCTTTGGTTTTGGTGATGAGGAATGGCGCCATTCCTTGCTCGCTCTCGTCGTTTCCAGTTGGCGGAAGTTAACCCAGGTTTCGTCCCCAGTAACGATTCCTGCAATGAAGCCATCTTCTTCTCGTTCAAAGCGTCGAAGAAGTTCTTCACAAGCATGAACACGTCGTTCTCTCATTTCAGGAGTCAGCTGCCGTGGCACCCATCTTGCAGACGCTTTGTGAAACTGGAGCATATCATGCACAGTGTGGTGTGCTGACCCATGACTAATCTGTAAACATGCTGCAGTGTCATTCAGTGTCACTCGGCGGTTTTCCTTCACTATGGCTTCAACTCCTGCAGTGTTCTGTGGAGTCACAACTCGTTGTTCCTGACCTGAAGGAGGAGCATCTTCCACTGAAGTCACACCATTCGCGAACTTCCTACTCCTTTCGTAGACTTGCTGCTGTGACAAACATGCATTACCGTACTGAACCTTCAGTCGATGAATTTCAATAGGTTTCACACCTTCACTAAGCACAAACCGAATAACAGAACGTTGTTCTTCCCTGGTGCAAGTCGCAAGTGGGGCGACCATCTTTACACTGATACTGCAACGGTATGTGTGCATCTGCACTATGCTGCCACCTACAGGCTATCCGCACGCTGTTTGTAGCTCGCTTACCAACTTACAGGATAACGGATCGAAATTTCGATTTGTTATTACGAATTTAAGGTTTTCATTTGACTGACCCTCGTAACAGGCTGTATCTTTGGCACGGATAACAGCAGCGACACGTCGTTGCATGGAGGTCGCTGGAGGGAGTTGGCACCATATTTGGACACACAAACCACCTAATTCCCGTAAATTCCGGGGAGGGGAGCGATGAGCTCTGACGTCACATTCAATCACATCCCAGATGTGTTCAATCGGGTTCAGATCTGGTGAGCTGGAACTCGCCGCTGTGTTCCTCGAACCACTCCATCAACTCCTGTCTTCTGACATAGTGCATTACCCTCTTGAAAAATGCCACTGCCATCTGGAAACATAATCGTCATGAAGAGGTGTATGTGGTCTGCAACTAGTGTACAGTACTCCTTGGCCATCATGGTGCCTTGCACAAGCTCTGCTGCAACCAGGGTTGCCCACGTGAATGTTCCTCAGAGTATAACGGAGCCTCCGCCAGCTTGTCTCCGTCCTGTAGTACAGGTATCAAGGAGCTGTTCTCCTGGAAGACAATGGGTTTGTCCATTCCGATCGGCATGGTGAAGAAGGTATCAGGATTCATGAGACCGTGCAACGCTCTGCCACTGCGACAACGTCAATTGCCAATGGTCACGTATCCACTTCAGCCGAAGTTGTCGTGGTGATAACACTGGCACATGCATACGGTTGCAGGTGACGCTAATCTATATCTGAATCCCGCTCCAGCTACTGCCGGGTCTGGGTGCCGACGAGTCCTCCCCATTTGGCTCGATTCTCCCACCACTTTTCTTCCTCCACTTGCTGCCAGGTCACACCCCTCCTTTCCACAGATATTTTCACTCCCATTTTCCACTGTGTTCTTGGGCGCCCTCTAGGTCTTTTCCCATACATCTTTAGTTCTGCCATAATTTTGGGGAGTCTCTGCCCATGCATCCTCTTAACATGCCCATACCATCTTAATCTCTTTTTTTCACTCATACTTTCTTGTTTAAGGCCCTTTCCTTACTCTGTCCATTTTTGTTTTTCCCTTAACTGCTCTGAGAAATTTCATTTCCCCTGCTTGCAGTCTGCTCGAGTTCCTTTCTGTCACTGTCCATGTTTCCCCACCATAGGTGACAATAGGGAAGTAATAATTCTTATGCATAAGGAGTTTTGCTTTTTCTGAACCTTCCTTATTCCAAACCAGGTGTCTTATTGTTTGGTAGCAATTGCCTCCCTTCTCTAACCTCCTATTAATTTCGTTAATTCTTCCATACCTAGATATTTCACCCCCTAAATAAGTGAAACTTTCTACCACTTTGAGGGGTTCTCCATTCAAGGTAATATTTCCGTTGATCCCTTTCTCTCTTCCCAATACCATTACTTCACTCTTATATTTATTTATTTTTAATCCATACCTTTCCATTATTTCCTTCCACGTATCAAGTTGTAACTGTACATCTACCTCTTTATCTGCAAAAATCATATGTTTGTCTTTTTCTTTTACTATATCTTTAACTGCCCTATTCGTTCCCTCCATCACAACATTAAAAAGTGCGGGAGATATAATACTTACTTGCTTAAGTCCTTGTCTTATTACGAAGTATTCAGAGTTCCCCAGTGGTGTTCTAATTCTACAATTGTGTCCTCTGTACATCGTCTTTATTACATTAATGTATCCATCTTCCGTATCTGTCTTCTTCATTTGGCCGGCCGCAGTAGCCGAGCGGTTCTAGGCACTGCAGTCTGGAACTGCGCGACCGCTACGGTCGCAGGTTCGAATTCTGCCACGGGTATGGATGTGTGTGATGTCCTTAGGTTAGTTAGGTTTAAGTAGTTCTAAGTTCTAGGGGACTGATGACCTCAGAAGTTAAGTCACATAGTGCTCAGAGCCATTTGATCCATTTATCTTCTTCGTTTCTTCCCGGAGTCTATCCCTGTTAACTGAGTCATATGCCTTTTCTATGTCTATAAAAACCATTATCACCCTTTTGTTATACTCCCAACTTTTTTCCATCAGTTGACGGATAGAAAATATCAGGTCGATTGTGCTTCTTCCTTTCCTAAACCCATGCTGTTCTTCACTCAGCTCCTTTTCTATTCGATTTAGTAAAATTCTTTCAAAAATCTTGGCTGTATGACTCATAAGGGTTATTCCTCTGTAGTTTTTACGAAGTCTTTTATTGCTTTTCTTGAAAATGGGAACAATGTCTCCTGTTCTCCAATTGTCAGGTATTGTACTATTTCTCCACACGCTTGGCAGTACTCTGTACAAATGGTTCAAATGGCTCTGAGCACTATGGGACTTAACATCTATGGTCATCAGTCCCCTAGAACTTAGAACTACTTAAACCTAACTAACCTAAGGACATCACACAACACCCAGTCATCACGAGGCAGAGACAATCCCTGACCTCGTCGGGAATCGAACCCGGGAACCCGGGCGCGGGAAGCGAGAACGCTACCGCGCGACCACGAGCTGCGGACTACTCTTACAGCCACTGCATTCCCACTGGAGCAGGTGACGTTAATACTGACGTAATTGTTCAGTACGCCGTTCTTAGTCACCTATAGAAATATCTTCAGCTACACTATTATTTTCGAGTTGTAGGGTAGTAAAATATTTCGATGCTATTTTTTAGTTGGTCGACAACTGGAGAAGTCATCGAAGAAAGGTGTGCAAGGCTAACGTTCTTCTATGTCACGCACGGCGCATTATTTAGGAAGCAAAAAATAAATGTATGATTACAAGGCACTTGTTCAACAAATACCACTACAGCGATGGCTATAATTCAAGTGACGCTGTGGCGTCATTAATTCTTCGCGACGTGGTTCCCAGCATTTGACAAAAAAAGATGTGGGAGTAGAAAAAAAAAGGTCGCAGGGAAAAAGTCACGTAATTACTTCCTGTCGGTGCGCTAGCTGCTGCGGGATCTTATCTCACTGCGAACAGAATACATTACGGTGTCGTAAAACGGCGCATTTAATTACGGCTGGCCCGGCCTGTTTACGAGCGCAATATATTCACCGCCGGCGGACGCATTCACCTTTCCACGAGCCGCACTCGTGAATGGAACAGCTGACGTTCGCACACGCGGGGGCGAGCAGTGGAAAGCGGGGCACAGAAGTTAAAAAATAAGAGCAATAAAAACGCTAGCAGACCGCAGGAAACTTGTCGTAAATAATCTCTGGAGCGCACGGCGCAGTGAATTGTGGTCCGTTCTGTCCTTCGCCTGCGCGATGCCTCTGATAATTCGCGCGTCTTGCCGGCTTCTGGCTCTGACCCTTGAGCTCGTTCCTGACGTCATGTTATATTCTCTGGTTCAACATTAGCCTGTCGTAAAAACTTTATAGCAGCGTTGCACCCAAATGAAGTCGTAAACAGGGAAAAGTGCCCCCTAATTTCATTTTTTCCCCCAGTTTTCTTGCATGCATAATTGTGTATATATGTGCATGTATGTGTAACGGGTTAGGGTATGTGTGGATGCTATCGAGTGAGCGCATGAATGCTTCCGCCATTCGCAGTCGAAATAGTTCAACAGCTTTCCGCGAGAGGGCAGGAATGGCTGCTGCTGATTCGCGGCGCTATCTGACGAGCGAAACTTGAACCAGTTGCAGGACGGGTACCACGTTCCAGGCCAACGGTGTGAGATTTGAACTGCAGTAGAACGCCAGATCGCAATAAATTAGCCCTAGCAATACCGACTCATTTTTAGTAACGCACATTACTGGAAGGGAGGGGAGGGTACTCTATGCCCACATTAGACAAAATTGAAAAAAAATCGTTATTTGTTGTTGGCTTAAAGTTACTACATACTGTTTAAAGGCATACTGATGTGTAATATGTGCCCAGAACTGAAAATATCTCTTAGCACGTACTTTCAATAACGTGTACTACAGAATGGAGAAGGGGGGAGGGTACTTTATGCCCATCATAAAAAAAATAAGAAGTGCAAAATTCGTTAATTATTGTTGACATTTACTCATATCATTTAAATAGACGTTGACGTGTAAGTAAGGTCCTGACTAAAAATACTGAATCTACTCCTAAGACTTAGATGTTTGGCTTAAGTTTGGCTCAAAAATTTAAAATATTTATGGTATCTGGTAGACGATTTCATCAAAAATAGTAACTTTTTTCAAAATCTTAAAATATAAAGTAAATGAGTAAATTACAGAATTTATCTTTGGTGTTGCAAAA
Source organism: Schistocerca americana (assembly GCF_021461395.2). Taxonomy (NCBI): domain Eukaryota; kingdom Metazoa; phylum Arthropoda; class Insecta; order Orthoptera; family Acrididae; genus Schistocerca; species Schistocerca americana. The sequence continues at coordinate 141,666,015 of NC_060128.1, read as the reverse complement.
GTTAAACAGAGTTTCCTCTTGTATAAGATATCTGCTAATGGTATTGCTTCGACGAATTTCAGTATAATATCGCATTGGATGCTTTTTTTCATGATTCTGGTGATTCATGGTTTGGTTTCAGTCGCTTGAGAGTGCAGTCGTGTGTGTCTGTGTGTGTGTGTGTGTGTGTGTGAGAGAGAGAGAGAGAGAGAGAGAGAGAGAGAGAGAGTCATCTATTGTTGGCGAAGGCCTTAATGGCCGAAAGCGTTATCTGTGACAGACTTTTTGTTGTGCCTATCTGCGACTCAGCACCTCCTCTATATGATGAGTGGCAACTTTCCTTTTCATAATATAGTTACATCCCAGCCTGGATTTTCCATTATTTGGTGATTCATTTTGCTTTTCAAGTTTTTATTCGATACAACTACTGCCACATTGTTACTCGAGCTTGGAACATTTCACGACATTAAGAGAACGCATAGAAGTACATACAACACTCATAATAGTGCATTAATAATTCAGTTCACAGCCCTCGTTAATCTTACGGAAGATCTTAGAAACAAAAGAGAAAACGGTGAGTGCAGAAGGTGGCATGATATAATACCAGTGAACCCCAATGAACCTCGGCGAAATCGTACCTCCTGACCTATGGCGTACAATGATATAATTTTGCAGTGTCATTGAGTAATATATGTGGCTACTTTCTGCAAATGTAATATGTCGTACCTTACGATGTAAGAGGGTGGTTTGGTAAGTCTCGATTTTTTCCATTTTCCATTGCAGCTGAATCTAATTTGACGACTGTCAATAATGACTGTACATTGTACATTGTTGAAATTCATTATACAAGACTTGGAATAATCAAAGGTACCAATCATGAAGGTGCAACAAAAATGTTCTATTTATCAAGCCACCCTCTTACACGCATCAATGTGTCGGTTTTTTGCCCCCTCTGCATTGAATAATGTTCCCACGAACACGCCACGTAATTTAATGCCTGATGTTTTCTCCACAGTCCTAACTGCACCATTAAGAGACTACGTCTGTCAGTATAGACTAACCGTTTGGTACCCACACATCACACTTCAGCATCTGACCTGCTGTCCGGGGGAAAATAAGCATTAATGCCTTGCTCTTGCCGCAAATACTAACAAACCTAAAAATATACTACTCCTAACAGCTGTTGTTCAGTACACTATCCTTAATCATCAATAGCAATATATATGCCCCTATACCTGCGACATGCTGTATTTTCAGGACAAAAATCACAAGCTTTTTTTTTTTTTTGGACTCATTAGTCACAGCCCACCACGAATTCCTCTCGTGTGCCAACCTCTTCATCTCTGAGTTGCCTTTGCAACCTACATCCTCAATTATTTGCTTACTATTATATTCCAATCTCTGTCTTGCTCTACAATTTTTGCCCTCCACAGCTCACTCTAGTACTATGGAAGACATTTCCTGATGCCTTAACGGATATCCTATCATCCTGTCCGTTCTCCTTGTAAGCGTTATGCACATATTACTTTCCTCTCCAATTCTGTGCAGAACCTTCTCATTCCTTACCTTATTAGTCCACCTAATTTTCAACATTCATCTGTAGCACAACATCTCAAATGCTTTCTCTTCTGTTCCGGTTTTCCCCCACAGCCCATGTTTCACTAACACACAATGCTGGGCTCCAAACGTACAGCCGGCCGGTGTGGCCGAGCGGTTCTAGGCGCTTCAGTCCGGAACCGCGCGACAGGTTCGAATCCTGCCTCGGGCATGGATGTGTGTGATGTCCTTAGGTTAGTTAGGTTTAAGTAGGTCTAAGTTCTAGGGGACTGATGACCTCAGATGTTAAGTCCCATAGTGCTCAGAGCCATTTGAACCATTTTTGAACCAAACGTACATTCTCAGAAATTTCAACTTCAAATTAAGGTCTATGTTTGATATTAGCTGATTTCTCTTGGCTAGGAATGCCCTTTTGCCACTGCTAGTCTCATTATGATGTCCTCCTTCCTCCGTCCATCATTGGTTATTTTGCTGCCTGGGTAACATAATTCCATAACTTCATCTACTTCATGACCATCAATCCTGGTGTTACGTTCCTCGCTGTTCTCATTCCTGCTACTTCTTATTACGTTCAACTTTCTTCGATTTACTCTCATTTCATTCAGCAGATCATGTAATTCTTCTTCACTTCCATTGAGGATAGCAATGTCATCAGTGAATCTTATCATTGATATTTCACGCCTAATTTTAATCCCACTATGAACCTTTCTCTTATTTCCGTCATCGCTTCTTCCATGTATAGATTGAACAGCAGGGATGAAAGACTACACCCCTGTCTTACACCCTTCTTAATACGAGCACTTCGTTCTTGATCGTCCACTCTTATTATTCCCTCTTGGTTGTTGTACATATTGTATATGACCCGTACCTCCCCACAGCTTATCCCCATTTTTCTCAGAATTTCGGACATCTTGCACTATTTTACAGTGTCGAGCGCTTTTTCCAGATCGACAAATCCTGTGAATGTGTCCTGATTTTTCGTCAGCCTTGCTTCCATTATCAACAGCAACGTCAGAATTGCCTCTGTGGTGCCTTTACGTTTCCTAAAGCCAAACTGATCATCTAACAGTTCCTCAATTTTCTGGTTTACTTGTGTTAAATGGGGCCTATAAGAAATGCGGAGGGAAATGATGATATCCAGAAATGTGGCAGGTTCAGGAAGGAAATTAGAACACACCATCATACCAAAGAAGGAGCCATAAACAGATAAGACCGTACTCTGGATAAATAAAGAATAAAAGAATGCTTGCAGAAAACGAATGAGAGGACCCTGGGAGCAAGGTAAAGCTTAAAGAAGGATGTTGTTGTCGTGGTCTTCAGTCCTGAGACTCGTTTGATGCAACTCTCCATGCTACTCTATCCTGTGCAAGCTTCTTCATCTCCCAGTACCTACTGCAGCCTACATTCTTCTGAATCTGCTTAGTGTATTCATCTCTTGGTCTCCCTCTACCATTTTTACCCTCCGCGCTGCCCTCCAATACTAAATTGGTGATCCCTTGATGCCTCAGAACATGTCCTACCAACCGATCCCTTCTTCTAGTCACGTTGTGCCACAAACTCCTCTTCTCCCCAATTCTATTCAATACCTCCTCATTATTTATGTGATCTATCCATCTAATCTTCAGCATTCTTCTGTAGCAACACATTTCGAAAGCTTCTATTCTCTTCTTGTCCAAACTATTTATCGTCCATGTTTCACTTCCATACATGGCTACACTCCATACAAATACTTTCAGAAACGGCTTCCTGACTCTTAAATCTATACTCGATGTACGCTTTCCTTGCCATTGCCAGTCTACATTTTATATCCTCTCTACTTCGTCCGTCATCAGTTATTTTGCTCCCCAAATAGCAAAACTCTTTTACTACTTTAAGTGTCTCATTTCCTAATCTAATTCCCTCAGCATCACCCGACTTAATTCGACTACATTCCATTATCCTCGTTTTGCTTTTGTTGATGTTCATCTTATACCCTCCTTTCAAGACACTGTCCATTCCGTTCAACTGCTCTTCCAAGTCCTTTGCTGTCTCTGACAATAACAATGTCATCGGCGGACCTCAAAGTTTTTATTTCTTCTCCAAGGATTTCAATATCTACTCCGAATTTTTCTTTTGTTTCCTTTACTGCTTGCTCAATATACAGATAGAATAACATGGGGGAGAGGATACAACCCTGCCTCACTCCCTTCCCAACCACTGCTTCCCTTTCGTGCTCCTCGACTCTTATAACTGCCATCTGGTTTCTGTACAAATTGTAAATAGCCTTTCGCTCCTTGTATTTTACCCCTGCCACCTTTAGAATTTGAAAGAGAGTATTCCAGTCAGCATTGTCAAAAGCTTTCTCTAAGTCTACAAATGCTAGAAACGTAGGTTTGCCTTTTCTTAATCTATTTCCTAAGATAAGTCGTAGGGTCAGTATTGCCTCACGTGTTCCAATAATTCTACGGAATCCAAATTGATCTTCCCCAAGGTCGGCTTCTACCAGTTTTTCCATTCGTCTGTAAAGAATTCGCATTAGTATTTTGCAGCTGTGACTTATTAAACTGATAGTTCGGTAATTTTCACATCTGTCAACACCTGCTTTCTTTGGGATTGGAATTATTATATTCTTCTTGATGTCTGAGGGTATTTCGCCTGTCTCATACATTTTGCTCACCAGGTGGTAGAGTTTTGTCAGGACTAGCTCTCCCAAGGCTGTCAGTAGTTCTAATGGAATGTTGTCTACTCCTGAGGCCTTGGTTAGACTCAGGTCTTTCAGTGCTCTGTCAAACTCTTGACGCAGTATCATATCTCCCATTTCATCCTCATCTACATCCTCTTACATTTCCATAATATTGCCCTCAAGTACATCGCCCTTGTATAGACACTCTATATACTCCTTCCACCTTTCTGCTTTCCCTTCTTTGCTTAGAACTGGGTTTCCATCTGAGCTCTTGATATTCATGCAAGTGGTTCTCTTTTCTCCAAAGGTCTCTTTAATTAATAAAGAAGGATATTGTACATCTAAATCTAGGTCGATACTGTGAAAACCACTGTGGACTGAATGGTAGAGACCCAGGTCTGAGGTAGAGGATGAGACGGTACATCCTGAAAATGCTTCCAGAGAAATTTTAACAACTGACATGGCATGCGTGTCATGTCCTTACACTGGCAGCCGAATCAGTGAGTGTTGTAATGGCCAGGAGAGCGTGGTATGGCAGTTGTGGGTCATGCTAGGCTGGACAAGCTTTGCGGTGTGGTCAGTCACGAATGATGCCTGGAGAAGCCCAAAGTACGAGAAATCCTGACTGCAGATCAACTAGCCTGATGCTCTGAACATGTGGTGGGGAAATCCTGACTGGTTAAATGAACTGCAGAAGGTAGGCGCCACGGCTGAACTAACTGAAAAAGAAAATATGAAATAAGGGAAACTCTAAATGAAAACTGAACCAAAGCAGTGACAGAAAAACCAGTCACATGGTTTTAAAGACAAAAATAAGGCGAATGCGATGTGAAGATACGCCTCCGCTGCAAAATTTAGTTTAAAAGTTATTACACGTAAATGATTTTCGATATGAAATGATCTGTAAAATATAACAACACACTAATCCCTTAAGCGATTCAAACACAGTGTCAATAGATAGGGCTCAGTGAGCAATGTCAAACTGTTTTAATAGATTTCCTGAAAAATGTTAATTTCAACTGCCAGGCCGGAATGTGTATTGCCGACCGCGGTGGCCGAGCACTTCTAGGCACTTCAGTCCGGAGCCGCGCTGCTGCTACGGTCGCAGGTTCGAATCCTGCCTCGGGCATGGATGTGACGTCCTTAGGTTAGTTAGGTTTAAGTAGTTCTAAGTTGTAGGGGACTGATGACCTCAGATGTTAAGTCTCAGTGCTCAGAGCCATTTGAACCATTTTTGAATGTGTATTATGTGCATTATAAAATGAATTTTCTAGTAAATAAAACATGACACAGTAAAAGTAGCGGCGGACTAGTAAATAAATGGTAATTAGAGATGTATAACTGTAATTAGTTTAATTGCGTAGTTCATATCACTCGGATCAATTTTTTGCAATACCGATAATTTCACACCATAAGTGGGAAGACTATCCTTATCTATCTAATGAAGTGCAAAGTACAATTATTGTCATTCTGAGTCGAATAATGACAACATTAATGTAGGAAGTAAATTATCAACTAACGTGACAGTGCTCCTGAGTAGAACACATCTCAAACATTCTGTCATCCGCGACGAATAAAAACTACGTCTGTACGCTCTCTTTGTAATTTGAAATGTTTCCGACCCGTTTTTTCCTAAAAAGGAAGTAAAACTGTATCACTGCACTGCGTTGTATCCAATCGTGACTGATGGTAACCACGGCAACAAGACGCATTCTCGCTGTAGAAAATAACGGTAGCGTACTGAGATTTTCAGTTATGCTTTTTCGAAATTCTTTTTAATACGAGTAACGGAGGCTAGAAGCGTTTTTGCAGATGTGAAAGCTCGTCCCAATATGAATAACTCACATTAGGACCGATGTTCGAAACGCAGGACGAATGTTGTAAACTCGCAAGCAAGGTTGTTTGAATCTGACGCGCGATCCGATGTTTTGGCGTAGAAGCAGGGCGAAGTAGTTCCAGCTGCTGTCGCTAGACTGCAGCACCAGGTGGACGTGAACTGTTAAGACGGCGACAACAAGCCTGTCTTTGACTATAGTTAAAGACCTTCTCACATGAGACGTGAAAGCCACGGTGGAGCTAGTAGAATTTTGTGATATCTCCTACTTTAGTATTTGTAACGGCGAAAGGCAGAATCAGACGTGACAGATTTTTGCTTCTCCGGTGAGATGCAAGAACGCAGCAGACTTAGAAGACATCGCACTGGACTTCGTCATTTGCAATTCCTCCTTGAATTTTGTGAACTGTGTGTTATGACCTGCGTTTTACCAACAGTTGAATGCTGTTTCAAAGAACCACCACGTTGACGATCTCTCTTTTTGGTACTTAAGACAAGTAAATTTCAGGTAGGGACATAACGATTGTTAAAGCATTGAAGACGTAGTAGGGTGAAAGTCGTATCTATCAATCAAAAACTGTCTTAATCGTATTTATTATTACTATACCGCCAACCGTAGCCTGAAATCGACGTTTGTTTATTGCAGTGCAGAGGAAATTGGCGCGTACTAGGGTCTAAATGGTTGCTGAGTAAACTTTTTAATCATCTCCACGTTTTGTAATAGATTATGGAACTTTTCCTATGAATTTTCTAATAAAAGTATGTTCTGTTATATATAAGAATCCTCTTCGTTCAGGAGAGAGCTGATTTGATTATAGGGCCATGCCACGGAACATGGGCTAATTAACTGCAAGATTGTTTTTTACATTAACGCCTAATTCACTCGCAATTTGGTAGTTGCTTGTTTACTCATGCAAAAATTTTTCTAGATTGTTGGATACGTCATCCTTTTGTAAATACGGTGAATGAACGTGTGCACAAACAAGCATGTACATACGCAGACGTACGCCCGGGCTCACACGATTATAAAAAAGAAATGGATCAAATGGCTCTGAGCACTATGGGACTCAACTGCTGTGGTCATAAGTCCCCTAGAACTTAGAACTACTTAAACCTAACTAACCTAAGGACAGCACACAACACCCAGCCATCACGAGGCAGAGAAAATCCCTGACCCCGCCGGGAATCGAACCCGGGAACCCGGGCGTGGGAAGCGAGAACGCTACCGCACGACCACGAGATGCGGGCCCACACGATTATACCAAGGACAGAAAATTTAACGACAACACTGCAGTAAATAAATGGTTTTTTTACGTCATCTGCAAGAGAGAAAGAACGAATTGTAGTAGGAGACTTTGCATTTTGTTTCAAATCTCTTGTATTACGAATATTCCAAAAATTCTGCTGAATACAGGACCAATAAATAAATAAAGCAGTGGTCTAATGAGAATATTCCTTAAGGTTGAACTAAAACCTGAAGATGATGAAATAATTTTTATTTTACATAGAAGCCTATTGTAAATTTGTGTTGCACTCTTTGTAATTCGGGCTTTAAAAGCTTGTGTCCCAACTGACTGGACATTAAACTATTACTTTTGTCTTCTACCTCATTCGCGGAGATTGGAATACAGATAGAACAATTTGGGGAGCATTATCAATTTACATAAGCACACTGCGTGGTGTACACGTCAGATGTAGCCGACAACTACTTGAGATCCAGAACCACGTTTAGAACCATGTTCCGTGAGTTTTATCAGTTCTTTTCCGAGCGTGCACTAACTGCAATGGCAAAGACGTTTGGCGACCTTCAACATGAGAAACACGTACAATGTGAGGGTGGCTTTAATATTAGTTTTATATCAATTTGTTTTGGCTGGAAGTGCTTAGAATTTTGCATACGAAGTGTTTTGAGATTTTCGATAATTAAGGAAACAAAATTATTGGAAAAGGTGTTACTGGTTACTTAAGTAAAAGAGCTGCGAGGTTTTATGAAGGGAAACAGTTTTACAAACGCCGCTTAGTGGACCGTGTTATACGGAGTAATTCACTTAGATTAAGAAATTAAGGTATGAGGAAAAACAGACTCGTAAATGAAGTGCTTTACAGGCGGAGGAATTACTCTTACAAGCTTATTAATTTAACTGAGCATTAATCTCCTCCTTTAACAAAAAAGAAAACAGCTAATATTTGCTAACAGTAACGTAGATGCTGCAGCACGCTCAGTTATTGAAGTGTGAACCTTAATAGCAATATTTACTCATGAAAGATTTTTTAATCATAAAGTTTGTCACGTTGTCATTGACACGGCGTTTTAGCATTATGCTTAAGTCCGTAGCGTTCTTGTTCTGCATGTTGGTATTCTGGTTGCTATGGCTTTATTTACCAATTTTAACTTTTTATTTGTGGTTCACTGTTGCCATTTGAGTTTCCATGTTGTCATTTGTCCGCAGCTTGTGGTCGTGCGGTAGCGTTCTCGCTTTCCGCGACCGACTTTTGAACCTTCACCATTGCTTGCAAATGTCTTACGATGGTCGAATGACCACAGTTCATCACTTTTTCGAGTTCTCTAGTTCACTGGCGTGAATAATTATGGCCCACATCTCGTGGTCGTGCAGTAGCGTTCTCGCTTCCCACGCCCGGGTTCCCGGGTTCGATTCCCGGCGGGGTCAGGGATTTTCTCTGCCTCGTGATGACTGGGTGTTGTGTGATGTCCTTAGGTTAGTTAGGTTTAAGTAGTTCTAAGTTCTAGGGGACTTATGACCATAGATGTTAAGTCCCATAGTGCTCAGAGCCATTTGAACCATTTTGCTGTCATTTTGTCATTTGGAGATAGTGAGTGGAGCTGTGGACATTATGGTCCCGGCGGAGGTTCGAGTCCTCCCTCGGGCATGGATGTGTGTGTGTTTGTCCTTAGGATAATTTAGGTTAAGTAGTGTGTAAGCTTAGGGACTGATGACCTTAGCAGGTAATCCCACAAGATTTCACACACATTTGAACATTTGTGGACATTAGAAAATAGAGTGACAAGTGGGGAAATAGAAACATTTCCGTCATATTCTTTTGTTTGAGTTCAGTAGAGGCGTGACAACAGCGGAGTTAGCCAGAAGCATTTGTGTCGTGTATGGAGATAATGCCATTGGACAAATCATGGCAAGAAAATGGTTTTCTCGATTTAAGGAGGATCGTTTTGACATTAGTGACTCTCCCTGTTCAGCAAAACCTTCGGGGTTTGATGAATATCATTTAAAGGTGTTCATCCATAACTATTCACGTCAGTGAACTAGAAAACTCGAAAAAGTGATGAACTGTGGTCATTCGACCATCGTAAGACATTTGCAAGCAAAGGTGAAGGTTCAAAAGTCGGTTGTATGGGTACCGCATGTTCTAAGCCAGAACCACAAAAATCAGCGAGTGGCTATATGTGCATCTCTTCTTCTCGTTATCAAGTGGCTCGCGAATAACACTGTCGATCTCTTCCCTACACCGCTACCTAGTTCCGAGAAATGATGTCTTCATTCTAACGTACGGAAGAGAAAGGAATGGTTGAACCCAAGAAAAGGAGCAACTCCCCGTGCAAAGAAGTGAGAGCATCCACTAAAGACAATGTCATGCATCTTGTGGAACAGCGGCGGTGTGGTGTATTATTAACGGATTCCCCGAGGTGTAACCACCACTGCTAACATTTATTATCAACAACTGCGGCGTCTTGCAGACGCAATTCAGGGACAGCGACCAGGAAGGTCGTGCCCTCAGATATTCACCTTTTCCCCCCTCTGTCGAATAGTCTTTAAGGAACTACACTACTGGCCATTAAAATTGCTACACCAGGAAGAAATTAGGATGATAAACAGGTATTCATTGGACAAATATATTATACTAGAACTGACATGTGATTACATTTTCACAAAATTTGGGTGCATGGATCCTGAGAAATCCGTACCCACAACAACCACCTCTGGCTGTAACAACGGCCGTGATGCTCCTGGGCATTGAGTCAAACAGAGGTTGGATGGCGTGTACAGGTACAGCTGCCCATGCAGCTTCAACACGATACCACAGTTCATCAATAGTGGTGACTAGCGTATTGTGACGAGCCAATTGCTCGGTCACCATTGACCAGACGTTTTCAGTTGGTGAGAGATCTGGAGAATGTGCTGACCAGGGCAGCAGTCGAACATTTTCTGTATCCAGAAAGGCCCCGACAGGTCCGGCAACATGCCGTCGTGCATTATCCTGCTGAAATGTAGGGTTTCCAGGGATCGAATGAAGGGTAGAGCCACGGGTCGTAACACATCTGAAATGTAACGTCCACTGTTCAAAGTGCCGTCAATGCGAACAAGAGGTGACCGAGACGTGTAACCAATGGCACCCCATACCATCACGCCAGGTGATACGTCAGTATGGCGATGACGAATACACGCTTCCAGTGTGCGTTCACCGCGATGTAACCCAACACGGATGTGACCATCATGATTCTGTAAACAGAACCTCGATTCATCCCAAAAAATGACGTTTTGCCATTCGTGCACCCAGGTTCGTCGTTGAGTACACCACCACAGACGCTCCTGTCTCTGATGCAGCGTCTCCGAGCTGATAGTACATGCTGCTGCAAACGTCGTCGAACTGTTCGTGCAGATGGTTGTTGTCTTGCAAACGGCCCCATCTGTTGACTCAGGGTTCGAGACGTGGCTGCACGATCCGTTACAGCCATGCGGATAAGATGCCTGTCATCCCGACTGCTATGATACGCGGCCGTTGGGATCCAGCTCGGCGTTCCGTATTACCCTCCTAAACCCACTGATTCCATATTCCCCTAACAGTCACTGGGTCTCGACCAACGCGAGCAGCAATGTCGCGCTACGATAAACCGCAATCGCAATAGGCTACAATCCGATCTTTATCAAAGTTGGAAACGTGATGGTACGCATTTCTCCACCTTACACGAGGCATCACAACAACGTTTCACCAGGTAACGCCGATCAACTGCTGTTTGCGTATGAGAAATCGGTTGGAAACTTTCATAATGTCAGCACGTTGTAGGTGTCACCACCGGCGCCAACCTTGTGTAAATGCTCTGAAAAGCTAATCATTTGCATATCTCAGCATCTTCTTACTGTCGGTTAATTTTCTCATCTGTAGCACGTCATCTTTGTGGTGTAGCAATTTTAATGGCCAGTAGTGTATATTGCCGGATAAAAATGGGGTCCGAACATAGCTCGACGATTTCTTCGACTCAAATAAGTCACTCTAGCGTTGGCAGACTGTTGTAAATAGTGAATATTATTTATTACTAAAGTCTCTTATGTGTATCCTTTGTGTTTAATAAACTTATAGATAAACGCTACGAACTTATGCACCAACCTAATACAATCTGTTTAAGCGCTCAGAGAGTAAATTACTGACAGAGAGCAGGATGATTTCGTCGGTGTTGGTCAGTATATTTCCGTTGTCCTGTTCCTGAGAGTTTACGATTTTTTTCCGATGACTGACCTGAAAGAGGAGCGTGTTTGTATACGTTTTGTATTAATATTAGGCACCAGGTGTTGAAGCAAGACTTTGGGGATTGACGCAGACTTGAGACTGGTATAAGAGTTTCAAGAACGGGCGAATATCTGCTGACGATGAACACCGTTCCGGTAGGCTGTGGACTGGCGCCACACTAGAAAATGATGTATCTGATTCTGCAGGTTGGTAGACAGACAGTCGAGGACCTCCACGAAACATCTTGTGAATAAGCTATGTTACGTCTAGAGCTGTAGAACTACCGTAGCCTTCCGTAGACTAAGTAAGGGTAGACTACGGTAGTCCTCCTATTAGCTTTGGCCAGTTAAGGTTGTACCTGTATAACCTGTTCGTTGGGTCTGCTGCATACCTACTGAGTGTTTACGTATGTGATCAGCGTCTTGCTAGGTTCCCCCAACAACTGATAGTGATGAACTGTGCAGAAACTGAGTGAGGTTATATAAAGGGCCTCATACCCTACGGCAACTTTTTGTTTTACGTACTTATTCTCCTGTTCTTTAAGAATTAACAATAAGCCGGCCGTTGTGACCGAGTGGTCCAAGGCGCTTCAGTCCGGTACCGCGCTGCTGCTACGGTCGCAGGTTCGAATCCTGCCTTGGGAATGGATGTGTGTGATGTCCTTAGGTCAATTAGGTTTAAGTAGTTCTAAGTCTAGGGGACTAATGTTAAGTCCCGTAGTGCTTAGAGCCATTTGAACCATTTGAATTAACAGTATTTGTAGTTCTTCTGGGTATTATGCCGCGTCATTGCTAAAAAACTAACAACAAAATTATTGTTGTTAGTTTTTAGCAATGACGCGGCATAATACCCAGAAGAATTTTAATCACTAAAACAACACAGATTTATCATGTTGCGCTAGAAAACTCAATTTCGTCAGCAAAATTTTAAAATAAAAATCCCGCAAAACAAAATTGTACCAAACATCGCTTCCATATTTCGTCGGTCTTACATAAAACGTAACTGTTATTCATGAAGAACGTTCGCTTTTATCAATAAGAGCAGGAAACTCTTGCCTTTGATCATGGTGATGAACGTTCTATTTACAAAATAGCAACAATAATCATAAACATATTTTTTTATGTTTGTGCATGTAAACTGTACTTGTATCAAAAATAATTACTTTCGTTGCATACAAGAGTAGAAGTTACGCGTTTAGCTACTTTTTAATACTTATAAAACGCTATTAATATTCTGTAAGGCCATAATGTGAGGATCTAATTATGTGCAAACCAACAAAAAGACAAAGAGAAGTCGTCGGCTCCCATTTTCTCTCCTACACACTCATTTACGTTTATTTCCCTACCAATCCTACCGGTACTACGTCATTTACGTAGTGTACCAAAACTATCGGACTGTAGTTTTCGTAGAGCGCAACTCTGATTGAATGTGGACGTATTATCTCAGAAGAAATGAACATGAGAAGGACTGTAGTGAAGTTTGTACCACGACTGCTTGAAGACAAATAGAAGCAACATCTTGTGCGCTGCATTATGCTGTGTTTTGGGGTACATTTCAGCATCGACGTTTGCTAGGATTCGTCGTATAAACCCTTAACTCCCGTAAAAGTGATCAGTTCCATGAAAACCACAACGACTACCGAATCGCTGTTCAGAATACTACAGAATACTTTACATGCAATACTTAACTCCAATACGGAAGAAATTTGGCGTCAGGTCAGTATTAATCAAGGGAATCAAAGTCGTAATACGGTTGGTAGGAACATTCACGAACCCACCTGGTGGAATGATACCGAGCAGCTGTTTCCGCCCACGTGACAGGCGTAGCAAAGTAGACCGACAAAGGAATAGACCTCTGTGGACCATACCGTATACCTTTAGCTGTACGTCACCTCGCCGCTTAACGCCTGTCGGGCAGGCAACCCAAATGACACAGCTGTACTGCGTGGAGTTTCAGTGTCCCATAGGTATGGCGGTTATCGCTGAAACAACTGTTTTTCGGTTATATCGGGTTTTCCAAGCCTGTCTAACCAGACTGTTGAAACCGCTCAAAGTAACCGGTTTCTGAGATAACCGATTTTTGGTTTCATACTCCTATTATTTCCCGCAGCGAAAGTAGAAATAAAATAAAAATTGAAAAATTTCGACTCTCTCAGTTGCAAGATACATAGAATCAAAATATTAATAGGCAAATAAAATAAAATTTAGTCCGTCCACTGTACGCTGCTTTCTACAAAAAGGAGTAAGTGGGTGAATACTACAAAATATCACCGGTATTCTCCTATTTACTCTAAATTTATTTTAGCTCTTCTCATAAATCACGTTGTAATCAGAAATCATACCACTATTTTCGTACTTTAAGTAGTCGTTGTAAAGAGTGGAAACTGAAATTGAAGAACTCTCTTTTTCGTGTTAATTTGTCCGTTTTTAACAGCAGATAAAGGCCTGTTACGTGGACACAAGCAGCAGATCTGCTACTTTCTACTTTTATTGCGTGCTATGAATGAATTGTTCTTAAGTTTTTAATTTGTTATTATTACCACAATTTCATTCCTCTTTCATTATTTTATAGAAATTTCAGAAAAATCTTTAATCTTTTAAAGCAAATTAAGCATTATAGTTCACTGCCACGTCGCTTGCAGATTAATGTTGATCCATTCTGCAACAGATTTCCAACGGCGAAAGCGAGAAACAACAGTATAGACCAGTAGGAGGCAAATCCTGCACACTGCAAGTACACGCGCAGCTTAAGTCACGACAAACGGCAACGGCCACCTGATTGTTTCAGCAATGCTGCACAAATTCTTATGCCATGAGTTTGTTGCTCGTTTCTGTCGGCATTCTTATTAAAATAGCACTAATCAATTTGCCCGTTTTCTATAACAACACATTATTTCGAACTAATGCTAATCTTACGAATAATAACTACACTTTCTTTAAAAAAGATTTGTTTGCCAACGAAAAACTGTAGCACTACTGTTACGGTTAATTGATAGTTTTTTTTTTTTTTACTCTGTTTTCAGTAAAATCGAAAAAAAAACACCTGTTATAACAGAGACCAGACAAATACCGAAAAATATCGGCTATCCAAAACTAAAATACCTGTATCGGTTCTAAACAGTGGTTGTTCCCACCCCCAATGTCCCATGCTCTACAGCAGTATTTGCACTGAACTGCTTCGAAACGATCCAGACTTTCGAAGTTTGTCACTGGTGACGAAAGTTAGGTTAGTGGCTATGACTCAAACTAAGCCGCAAATGTCGCAGTGGGATAGGCCATCTTGGCCAGAAAAATATCGACAAGTGAAGAGTTCTGTTGGCCACTTTTTTTAGATATTTGCGATATTGTTCGTAAAATGGAAATAAGCGTTTGGCGTCATTGGTCGGGAGGCCTCTTGCGGGGCAGGTCCGGCCGCCTTGGTGCAGGTCTTATTACATTCGACGCCACATAGGGAGACCTGCGCGCCGTATGGGGATGAAATGATGATGAGTACAGCACAACACCCAGTCCCTGAGCGGAGAAAATCCCCGACCCAGCCGACAATCGAACCCGGGCCCATAGGACGGCAATCCGTCACGCTGACCACTCAGCTATCGGGGCGGACAATGTTCATAAAGAAGTCATACCTCCTAATCGGACGGAAATTAATGAGTTCTACGGCGATGTTCTGAGGCGTTTGAGGGAGTGCGTATGAACCACAGCGTACTTCACGACGACACTGCCCGGCCGCGTACGGCCTACACAGTACTCGAACCTTTTACTAAATACAAAGTGTGAGTTGATACCCATCCGCCATTTCATGAGTTCTACTACTGTAAATCAAGTAGATGGGGGATGCAGTGGAGGAGATTCTACCCCTGAAAACACATGGTTTCACGTTATTCCTCCTGTACTCCCGATGGAAGTCGCCACATCATGGTATAGGGTCATTCACAATGTGATCCGTACCAATGTGCGCCTCCATCGCATTAGTCTTACTCCGACTCGCCTTTGCGACGCGTGTCATCAGCCCGATTTATTAAAACACGGGTTTGTCTCTTGCGGACGAGAACATTGGTTCAAATGGTTCAAATGGCTCTGAGCACTATGGGACTCAACTGCTGAGGTCATTAGTCCCCTAGAACTTAGAACTAGTTAAACCTAACTAACCTAAGGACATCACAAACATCCATGCCCGAGGCAGGATTCGAACCTGCGACCGTAGCGGTCTTGCGGTTCCAGACTGCAGCGCCTTTAACCGCACGGCCACTTCGGCCGGCGAGAACATTGGTACTGGATTCGCCGACAACTGGCTTTTCCTACCCGACCAGGTGAAGCTGCTTTCTCAGTTTAACTACTCCTGTATCCAGACATTTCCGTTTTCCTTCGGACGAAGAATAATTCGATCGCGTGCTCCTCGGACACTAAGACCAATGTGTAGTCGGGTGTGACAACGATCCCGCCTCCCGGGTTTTCCGGCAATAAATGGTGAACACTCATTGGAAGTGGCAGAGGCTTCCACGTTATCGTGATTTATTCGCAAATATGTTGCACCTTGCCTTTAATCGTCAAGTAACTTGATAGCTTTTCTTATACTGGAGCCGTCTCACATCGTTTTCTTGCTAGAGAAAAAAGTTGTTTTCATTGAGTCCCGAAATTGTGGAATTTATGTCTATCAAATTTTCTTTTCACAAACAAACAAATACAAAATTTAAGCAAGTATAAAGAATAAAAATGATAAAAAATGGAATAAAAAGTACCAACCTGGTACCGTGTCCGTGTGAGGGGCCAGCACAGTAACAGGTGGAGGTGAGGTATCGCGGCCTGGCCTCGCGTTTCGACGCCTACCCACCTTGTCTCCAGCCAGCTGGAAGCTGACTGCCTCCGTTTCCTCCTGAAAAAGAACAAAAAAGGTATAGCCATGCATGTTAAAGCATAGCTTCCAGGACGCGCACACGTGCCGATTTAGGATCGAATCCGCCCGACATATTAACACCGAGGATCGGCGTGCTGGCCAGCCTGGATGTGGTATTTAGACGGTTTTCTACATTCCAGTAAGTGAATACTGGGCTGTTACCCAAGTCCCATCTCAGTTAAACGATTCGCAAACGTTTAGAAACCTTTCACTCGCTTTCACACAAATAACACTACGCGCAGACGATTGGGGTACAGATACTCCCTCCCAGTGGGGTAACGGTTTGGCTACACGAAAGGCATCCGGGCACCCCTTAAAATTATCCTCGACAATTCCTCTAATATCCACGCCGACATTGAGCTGATGCAGTTCAAAGGTAGAAAGAAATGAAGAACAAGAAGCAGAAGAAGAAGAATTATGGAGAAGATTCTACATCTAAACAGACACTCTGCAAACCACTGTGAAGTGCATGGAAGACGGTACTTAAGTCAGTATTACATGTTAGGGTTTCATATCGTTCCAGTCGGATATTGAACGCGAGAATGATGACAGTTTCAATACCTCTAGTAATCGGTCTAATTTTGTCTACATGATCCCTGCAGGATCGGTACGTGGGGAGCTGAAGAATATCTCTCGTTTCTCCACATAATACTGGTCCTTAATTTTTTAGTTAGGCTTTCTCTAGATAAACGACATCTACCAACACAAGACTTTCACCAACACCGTCACGCTGTCCTACGAGTCACACAAAGCTGTGACGATTTGTGCAGCCAGTCTCTGTAGATGTTGAATGTCTTCTATTAGTACTGTCTGGTATGGACCCAACACACTTTCGCGATATTTCAGTATGTGGCGGGAAAGTGATTTGTAAGTTGTCTGCGTTTTCCAAGGATCCTGCTAATGAATAGTGTCTGTAATCAAGTTTAGTTACGTGCCTACGTTATCACTGCATTTCAAGCTCCACAGATTGTTATACTCAGGTGTCTGTTTCGGTTGACTGACTCTCTATGTATCATTAATTTTGTATTCATAACTTGAAACTTTTCGTTTTGTGAAGTGTGTAGTTTTACATGACTGTATATTTAAAGCGAAGTTGCAGATCTTTCCATCATTTTGAAAACGTATAGACTAGGTAGGATATAATGATTTTAATTAATGTGCGTCGGGAACTTTTGATCACAGTGGAGCCTCGTTCACCCAGACTAGGAGGGGCTGTAGGTAATCCGTGTTACTGGAAATCTAGAAAACCAGAAAAATATAAAGTTAATGACTAAATGCCACGAACACACGCATTTCGGTAGTTCTTGCGTAAAGACATACACAGTGCATTATTTTTTTTGGGGAAATTTGTGGGTAGTTCCTATGTGACCAAACTGCTAAGGTCATCGGTCCCTACGCTTACGCACTACTTAATCTAACTTAAACTAACTTACGCTAAGGACAACATACACAACCATGCCCGAGGGAGGACTCGAGCCTCCGACGGGGGGAGCCGTGCTGACCGTGACAAGGCGCCAGAGACCGCGCGGCTATCCCGCGCGGCCATAAATTTTGACCAGCTGTATATAGCTGCAGGATAGCCGCGCGGTGAGAGAGAGAGAGAGAGAGAGAGAGAGAGAGAGAGAGAGAATCACAGTGCTTTACACACTGTAGAATAATTAGTAAATTTCTTTTGAGCCAGACTGCAGCTGTAGTTCGTCTGAAGCTGTTTCCGCATGGTGTTATAAAATATTACTTCTTCCAGCTGTGTTGTTGTCTCGGTGTCTGTCATAACGTCTTCATATTGGACGATAACTCCGTCAGATAATGAATAATCACTGTCCGCAGACGAACAGTTGGCGATAATTGCGCACAGTTGCATGAAAAGTTTCTCATCTCGTGATTCATTCATTGCTGTTTTACTTGTGCAACGACTCTCTGAAGTTTAGGGTCCATACTGTATTTCGGTTTCATTTTCAAACAAAAGCTTCCAATTTATATCCGGTTGTTCCTCCAGTCTTACACCGTTCAACGTCGGACACCAAATTCAGCGTTCATGAGTTATTTGGTTTTTAAAACACAAAAAAAATGCGTGAACCTGTGTTCAGTGTATGCCGTCTTTAGCATCTGAAGATGGTCTTTGTATGGCCGAAACCGGTTATGACTGTGTCATAAACACGTGATTGTGTCTATAAATAAACAAAAAATTTTACAAAAGAATCAGTCACGCACTCCATAGACAAAATGTCGTTTTTTCCATAATTTGAACTTGTTGACTGGCACCGTGATAGGATCCGCGTAAGGGTGAAACAGTACTATCAGTCCCCGTTCCGTAAGATTTGTCGCAGAGAATTTCCGATCACGTTTTTAACGCATTAGTCACACTGGATCTCAGTCCTTTACAGTAATGACGAGCCGCTGGAGGACAAATAAGAGGGAGAATCTGTTTGCGTGTAATGTATTCGTACCCTGTTAATCCATACTTCATCTGAGGAACTTCATCACTGAACTGGTCTACTCTGGGGGACTAGAGAGCAAAACTTGTATGCCTGAGCTGAACCAACCTAACCACATTCTAGTAGTTGGGTGTAAGCGGCAAACGCAAGCAGACATAACGATGATGCACCTTAAAGACCGCTGAACTGCAGAACGGTACGCTCTCCCCCCACCCCCACCTCGATTTGCTGGAGAAAGCGTCCGGCCGAAATTGAGAATGGTCAAACACTTCTGCTTCGGAGATGCGTGATCTTTCTGAGCTCACTGGTGTAGAATGTAATTAGATAACGGTTGGTTTCAAATGTTCAAATGTGTGTGAATTCTAGGCGACTGATGACCTCAGAAGTTAAGGCGCATAGTGCTCAGAGCCATTTTTTTGTGTGTGAATTCCTATGGGACCAAACAGCTGAGGTCATCGGTCCTTAGACTTACACACTGCTTAAACTAACTTATGCTAAGAACAACACACACACTCATCCCCGAGGGAGGACTCGAACCTCCGACGTGAGGAACGGTTGGTTTCATTTTAAACATTTAGTGAGCAATCATCTGTTTCGGTCATGGGTACAACTCAGTAGATGGTTTCGCTGTTACGTTTCTCGGTAGACATTTATTTGAATATTAGATGTAAGGCGCGGCTTGATGTTGAAGCCTTTGTCCGTGATGAGATGCAACTACGTCTGCCTGTAGATCCATAAATTTACCCTGTCACTGTTCCTGCTATGTCCATTAGCTACGGACAGATAAAGAAAGATCCAAGTCACTTATTTCATTACAAGTAATGGCCAACCAAAAAGACTCTTCAGACACAGCAAGCAAACGTTCTACTAGCTACTTCTGAGGCCCACAATAAAGATTGGCTGGTTCAAATGGCTCTGAGCACTATGGAACCTGACATCTGAGGTCATCAGTCCCCTAGAACTTAGAACTACTTAAACCTAACTAACCTAAGGACATCACACAGATCCATGCCCAAGGCAGGATTCGAACCTGCGACCGTAGCGGTCGCGCGGTTCCAGACTGAAGGGCCTAGAACCGCTCGGCCACACCGGCCGGCTCACAATAAAGAAAGTAAATAAGATAATGATTCCAGTTTGTAACGATATACGTATCATTACCACTTTGTATAAACAGTTTCATTTCATTAATACAGAATTTTTTTACAGTAGCTTGTTATTACGAGTATTAGCCGTGCAGGGATGGATAACAATATATAGAAGGCAATGAGGTAGAGCAAGCGCGATACACTTCTGCCATCTAGCGGTAACACTGATAAACTGAGCTCACCTAACACTGTACCGTTAGAAATCTTAAATCGTAGATATAATTTTGATTTTTACTATTTAAATAATGGCTTGTGTATTGTTATATGTATTTTGTAAACCTGCTTTTATCGTTACAATTGTCATGGAATTATGTAAATACAAATGTACACACAAAAGTGCAAAGAAGGAGGCAAAACGAGCCGTGGCTAAAGCTAAAGCTGAATCAATATGGGAGGCATACGAACAACTACAGAAAAATCAGGATATGAGACAACTGATACGGATAGGCAAATCAAGAGATAAAGCTTCTAAAGATCTAACAGCAATAAAACAAATGAAAGATGGAACAGGAATAATTCTGCATGACCAAGGAAAAATAATTCAAAGGTGGTTGAATTATTTTGAGAAACTGCTGAATGAAGAAAATGTAAGAGTGAAAACTGAGGAAGGAGGGGCAAACGAAGGATTAACGATGGATATAAGTAGAGATGAAGTCGAACGGGCAGTTGAAAAGATGAAAAATGGGAAGGCAGTTGGCCCAGACCAGATCACCGTTGAGGTATGGAAGTATCTCGTAAAAAGGGAATTGAGCTCCTTTGGGGTTTAATGAAGATTTGGCGACAGGAGGATATGCCAGACGAGTGGAGAACTAGTGTACTGATCCCAATATTTAAGAGGAAAGGTGATGTGCAGGACTGCAGTAACTATAGAGGTATTAAACTGATGGCACACACAATGAAAATTTGGGAAAGGGTTATAGAAGCAAGATTACGCAAGGAGACTGTGGTGTGTGAAGAACAGTTTGGCTTCATGCCTGCGAGAGGAACGAATGATGCAATACATGCTTTAAGGCGGATAGTGGAGAGACACGGGGAGCTACAAGCTGATCTACATATGGCTTTCATTGATTTGGAGAAAGTACATGACAGAGTGCCCAAGGGACGAAATATGGAGAAGCATGAGAGAGCAGTGCGTGAAGTTAGTGAAGGAAATGTACAGAGGAGCAATGACACAGGTGAGAAGTAGTGTGGGCATGACAAAGGAGTTTCCAGTAAAAGTAGGGTTACATCAAGGGTCTGCGCTTAGTCCCTACCTCTTTGACCTGATGATGGATGTGCTGGTGAAAGATGTGAAGAAGGAAGCGCCTTGGAATATGATGTTCGTGGATGATGTGGTTCTTTGTGAGCAGAGCATCGACAGACTTGAGGAAAAGCTGGAGGATTGGAGGAAGGCAATAGAAGAAAGAGGGATGAAGATTAGCAGGACAAAGTCAGAATATTTAGCACTGAAGGATGTGCAGATGAGGCCTTGCAAGATCCAGGATGATGAGCTGAAATCATCGGTCTGCAAATTTAAATACTGGGGTCGTACAGAGGACTGGAAAGCGAGATACAACACCGAATAAACTGCGGTTGGAACAACTGGAGGAAAATGAGTGGAGTGTTGTGTGACAAGAAGGTGAGCATTGGGTTGAAAGGGAAAGTGTACAAGTCGGTGGTAAGGCCTGCTACGATACACGGGGCAGAGACGTGGCCAATCACAGTAGCCCAGGAAAGGAAGATGGAAGCGGCGGAAATGGATGTGTGGGGTATCGAGGAAGGACAGGATTAGAAATGAATTTGTTAGAGGAGGTGTGAAAGTGGGACGCATGGGGAAAAAGATATAAGGGAGCAGACGAATGTGGTACGGACACATACAGAGAAGAGGGGAAGAGTATATCGGAAACAGAGTCGAAGATGCAAGGATTGAAGGAGCGAGAAGGAGAGGAAGACCGAAGATGAGGTCGAAGGATAAGATATCCGGGGACCTAAGGGAAAAAGGATGGGAGAAGGAAGAGGCAATGGATAGAGTACTATGGAGGAGAAGGATCCAGAAGAGCAACGCCGACCCTACGTGACGTGGGACAAGGCGACGAGAAAGAAAGAAAAAAAGAAATGTACAGGGGTCATGACTTTAGTTTTAAGATATAATCAGTAGGGAAATCGCCGCGGAAGGGTTTTGATGGCACAGTTACCGCCCTTTAACTCGCTAGAACATTCTCTAAGTGCAATCGAAGTACAGTCTCGAGTTACGTGTGAAATGATGAACATGTGTATTGCTTTGTAGTGAATTGAGCATAATTGGTATAAAAGTCTCGCATGGACGAGATAAAGTTGCTACTATTAATTCTGCAGTTTTTTTAAGCAGCTCTTACCCAGCGAAGAAGAGATGGCTGTATATTTTTTTTGTGGGCCTACGGCATGCATCATGTAGCAGCAATACCTATTGTGCTGTCCAAGTATGAGGATGCAAAGTACTACTACATCTAAGCCATAATTAAATTCTGCAAATTCAGAATACTGCAGCAATTCTCTTAAGAGGTTATGAGCAGTGCTCGCCGCCTGCGAAAATACTAAAGTATATTTTTGTTGCTGCCGATCAGTGTATAATAGTTTTAATAGTAGGACGACATACTGTAAATGTCACGACCTTTCTCTTTTTGTGAAGTTATGTGAGCTGGCTATAAATATAACATGTCCTAAATTTCTGTTACTGGCATCATTGTGTAAAAGATCGTAGTGTTGCCAAAGAACCTTTACTAGCTATTTTGCTATAAATATTGCTGCAAATTGGAAGCAATGTTATATAAGAAGACACCAAAAGGTACTGTAAAATTTCTCTTACCTACAACAGAAAAATACTGTGGTGGCACTTCACTCTGCTCGACTTCATAAATTTATTTTCGTGTGAGGAAAATAACTTCTATTTTGAGAAAGTCGAGAATACAGTGTTTTTTGTTTAATGAAAGTGTAATCACATCATTGCAGGCTTCTTTCGACATAAAATGTAATGTTTTAATGATAATTAGAAAACACAAAGTGTTCAGATACTGTAAAGTAATACGAAAGTGATGATTACTAGGTACACACCTAATAAAAGCACCACCACAGTAGCTAAGCATCTTCGAAGCTTAGCAGATTGTTTTTACTGAATACTTCACAGAACATTTATAAGTGTATCATGTTTACAATAGAGGTGTTTTGTGCAGTTGAAAGCATTGATTTTCACACTGATTATCTCAGTACATGTATGGTGTTCACGTCAATCATTTGATATGTAACATCGTATTGCCCATTAATATTTGTGCCCTCCTCTTCATTGGCTTTAATAACGTTACCTTGGCGGTTTCTTTAATAGAAAATCTACTGATGTGGTAAGATACAAGCTCTGCATTCTAGAGAGAGATCCGTAAAGTGAATGCTGATTACTCACTACATGCAAGTGTCCACCCACAAATATTTAAGAGTCCGATCAGCGCTCACGGTAAATTATACTCGAATATGTATGCATATTAGGATAAAATGGATCGGACATAATACCACTACGCGAGGCGTAAGTACGACATTGCCGTAAAATTTAATCAACAGTTACTCGAATAAGCACGGATGAACACTGTTGGAGGCCACGAAACCGTCTGGCATGACCGATGACGTGAAGGCTTACAGGGGTCGACGTGGAGCGAGGAGTGCTATCAGGAGCGACACACTCGATGTGGACACCTCCCGCCCCTCAGCGCGGTCCTATATAATACCCCCGCTCCGGGATACATTGCTGACAACTTCCAGTCACGTGGTGTGCGGAAGAAAGTAGAACGGTAGTTCCTGCGACCTCTGGTGGCCGAAGTGAAGCCGCCTAATGACCGCCGATGAGAGTATGCGTACAGCCGGGACATCGGCAAAGCTAGCCCCTACTCGGCCAGGAGCCCCGCTTTACAGACCCGTTCTGCGGGTGGCCGGTACTGCAGGCGCACGGCATATACACACCAGTTTCATTCCCGAATTAAGCGTCTATTTATTTGCGGCACTTTCATAGAGATTTCTTACGATGTTTACATAATTTTAACACGCTAAGCTATACCTATGATCTTGATTCTTTGTCTGTAGTCACGCCACGAGGCATTGCAGTCAGCCTTAACTGATTTTGAGTTGAAAAGTCTGTTGCCTCCATCGACGGAATTTGGTTGTTACTCGTACCTCATCTCTTGTGCATTTAATACGAATTAACATCTCCGTTCCAATGTTGAATCTAACGAAGGAGATCTGACCATGGCACATGTCTTTTATCTTGCATCTAACGAGCAAGGATTTTTCCTTTATACTGCAGTACGAAAGATTATGGGCGTGATGACTACTAACATGGGTAAAGAATTCCTTCTCATTTTTCACGTACAGCCTTTAATATTTTTTGTTGTCCTCACAGTGTGTGGCCAGTTGCACGTTAAGCGCTTGTTCTTCTCCTAGTCCAGGGGTTTCACAATAGTTCAATACTTGTACGAGGGTAATCCCAAAAGTAAGCTATTCGCGTTGGTCGAGATCCAATTACTGTTAGCAGAATATGGAATCGGAGGATTCGGGAGGGTAATACGGAACGCCGTGCTGGATCCAACGGCCTCGTATCACTAGCAGTCGAGATGACAGGCATCTTATCCGCATGGCTGTAACGGATCGTGCAGCCACGTCTCGATCCCTGAGTCAACAGATGGGGACGTTTGCAAGACAACAATCATCTGCACGAACAGTTCGACGACGTTTGCAGCAGCATGGACTATCAGCTCGGAGACCGTGGCTGCGGTTACCCTTGACGCTGCATCACAGACAGGAGCGCCTGCGATGGTGTACTCAGCGACGAACCTGTGTGCACGAATGACAAAACGTCATTCTTTAGGATGAATCCAGGTTCTGTTTACAGCATCATGATGGTCGCATCCGTGTTTGGCGACATCGCGGTGAACGCACATTGGAAGCGTGTATTCGTCATCGCCATACTGGCGTATCTTTCGGCGTGATGGTATGCGGTGCCATTGGTTACACGTCTCTGTCACCTCTTGTTCGCATTGACGGCACTTTGAACAGTGGACGTTACATTTCACTTGTGTCACGACCCGTGGCTCTACCCTTCATACGATCCCTGCGAAACCCTACATTTCAGCAGGATAACGCACGACCGAATGTTGCAGGTCCTGTATGGTCCTTTCTGGATACAGAAAATGTTCGACTGCTGCCCTGGCAAGCACATTCTCTAGAACTCTCACCAATTGAAAACGTCTGGTCAATGGTGGCCGAGTAAATGGCTCGTCACAATACGCCAACTACTCTTGATGAACTGTGGTATCGTGTTGAAGCTGCATGGCCATCTGTACCTGTACACGCCATGCAAGCTCTGTGTGACTCAATGCCCAGGCGTATCAAGGCCATTATTACGGCGAGAAGTGTTGTTCTGGGTACTGAGTTCTCAGGATCTATGCCACCAAATTTCGTGAAAATGTAAATCACAAGTCTGTTCTAGTGTAATATATATGTCCAATGAATACCCGTCTACAAGTTTTTTCTGAGCGGCAGGGGGTGGGGGGGGGGGGGAGGTGAATGGGGGAAGGGTACCAGAAGACTTCTGACTGCCTTGATGCCTTGACAGATCCGCCACACATTCTTCCCATGTGTAATCTTTTCACCTCTGGGTAGCACTTGCAACCTACGTCTTCAACTATCTGCTGATAAACTTCCAGTCTCTTTCCTGCCCTACAGTTTTACAGTTTTTACCACCTACAACTCCTTCAAATACTACGGAAGTTATTCGTTGGCGTCTTAGCACATTCATATCCTATCGTCCTATCCCTTGCTGCCCTGAATCTTTTCCTCAAGTTGTTCTCCTAGGCGATTCTACGGAGAATTCAGTTCTTATCAGTCCAATTGACTTTCAGTATCCTTCTGTACTACCACATCACCAAAGTTTCGATTCTCTTCTTCTGCGGTTTTCCGCCACACACAATGCTGCACTGCAAACGTACAGAATTTCTTCCTCAGAATATGGCCCATTTTTGATACCAGTAGATTTATTTCGAACTTACCTATACTAGTCTGCTTTTCAAGAACCCCTTGATTCGTCCGTCACGTCTCATTCTTTTTCAAAAAAGCATAATTTCTTTACTTCATCATTCCTAATCTTGAAGTTAAGTTTATTGCTGATCTCATTTCTGTTACTCCTCATTACTTTCGTCTTTCTTCGGTTTAGTCTCAGTCCATATTCTGTACTCAGACTGTTAATTCCATTCGAATGGGTCTACTCTTCTTCGTCATTTTCACTGAAGATAGCAATATCATCAGCGAGACTAATCATTCGCATCCTTTGGCCTTGAATTTTAATTCCACTCCTGAACCTTTCTTTCATTTCCGTCGTTGCTTCCACTATGTACTGATTGACGAGTAGTGGCGAAAGGCCACATTCCTGCCTTACACCCTTGTGTTGTATTGTATGTTAACCGGGGACCTAGAAACGACGGAGAGACTCCGTCCCCGCCGCAGCCGCAGTGGTCCACAACCCCACGACGACTACCGCAGTCCACTTCACCCCTCCGCCGCCCCACACCGAATCCAGGGTTACTGTGCAGCTCGGCAGACACCAGACGTGTGTAACCCCTATGTTTGCGTGGTAGAGTAATGGTGGTGTATGCGTACGTGGAGAACTTGTTTGCGCAGCAATCGCCGACATATTATAACTGAGGCGGAATAGGGGGAACCGGCCCGCATTCACCGAGGCAGATGGAAAACCGCCTAAAAGCCATCAACAGACTGGCCGGTTCACAGTACCTCTCCACAACTCCGCCGGGCGGATTCGTGCCGGGGACCAGGCGCTCCTTCTCGCCCGGAAAGCCGACCGTTAGACCGCACCGCCAACCGGGCGGGCTGTCTTACACCCTTACTGACGAACACTTCCTTCTTGGCTCGCAACTATTTTTCCTACCTCTCGTACAGTTTCAGTACTAATCCTCACAATACCAAGTGGGGGTGCCGGCCAATGTGGCCGAGCGGGCCGAGCGGTTCTAGGCGGTTCAGTCTGGAACTGCGCGACGGCTACGAACGCAGGTTCGAATCCTGCCTCGGGCATGGATGTATGTGATGTCCGTAGGTTAGGTTTAAGTAGTTCTAAGTTCTAGGGGACTGATGACCTTAGATGTTAAGTCCTATAGTGCTCAGAGCCATTTGAACCATTTTTGAACCAAGTGGGGGTATTTTGTGCTCTCCTTTTGAAATTATGGTAATTTAGGCAGGTACTTTATATTTTACAATTTTGGAAAAATATTTATTGATTTTGATGCAGAATTCTACCAGATTCGATAAATATTTAAACCCAAAAATTTAAGTCTTAGTAGAATATGTGAATTTAATGATGCTTGTCATATTCATTATTGTCACGTTTGCACCCTACTTGGAAACCAATATCTCTTTTAAAAGTACGTAATAACGAAATTTGTATTTGTAAAATGTACCTTTGTGCTGGTCATAAGGTAAACTCCCCTCTTTGAAAGTTCACGTTTTTGACAGTAAAGCGCTGCTGCTACGGTCGCAGGTTCGAATCCTGCCTCGGGCATGAATGTGTGTGATGTCCTTAGGTTAGTTAGGTTTAAGGAGTTCTAAGTCAAGGGGACTGATGACCTCAGATGTTAAGTGCCATAGTGCTCAGAGCCATTTGAACCATTTTGTTTTTTTACCAACAATGAATGACATTAACTCAAGCTGTAAAAGGAAATTTATTGAAATATCTCTTACACTTTAAGAACTACAGTATTTTGCCAAATAGATGTCTATAAACACGTTCCCATTCTGGTAACATTTTGGTGCATCATCAGTCTAATAGCATTCAAACTGTGGCAGGTTGCTGGCAACATTCATAGGAACACATTATGCCTCTCGTTTAGTAGTTTGGAATATATCTGAGGAAATAGAAAAACCCTTATTATACCACATTACTATTTTATCTAAAACATACCGGTAAAATTATACGCAGAATGACAAACATAGATCATTTCTGCGATGTATTAGGCATAATACAAAGATATTATCCCATTCCTCACTTGAGAGAAATTTGGTGAACATGGATAAAACCATTGTGAAGTTATATGTACAGTATAGCCGCGCGGGATTAGCCGAGCGGTCTCAGGCGCTGCAGTCATGGACTGTGGGGCTGGTGGCGGCGGAAGTTCGAGTCCTCCCTCGGGCATGGGTGTGTGTGTTTGTCCTTAGGATAATTGAGGTTAAGTAGTGTGTAAGCTTAGGGACTGATGACCTTAGCAGTTAAGTCCCATACGATTTCACACACATTTGAACATGTACAGTCGTGGACAAAACGAGCGAGAACCCTCGCCTTTTCGTTATGCTGACCCGCACAGCTTTGAAGTCTGCTGCACAGCATAACAGGCAAGGCGACGAAGTGCTACCAACTTACTATGCACAGGTGTGAAATTGACAAACTGTCCGAACTTTGTCAGACTGTTTTCAATCATGTGTACGACTGTATGAATGCTGATCAGTGTGTTAAACACAACACGTAAATATAAGATATAAAAGAAAGAAGAAAGGCTAATGAGTATGAAATGTACTAATAAAAATGAATTTCAGCTTATCGAGACAACATAACTGCTTTAGTAAGACAAAGTACCGCATATCGTTACGAATTAGCAAAACATTATGCGCCTTCGGCCGCGAAACGGTCTGTGTCAACGTTCAGACCAGCCGTACTGGATTACCATTGCTGACCCACCATGAAAGTGTGCAAATTTAGCCATGCATGAAGTTTCATAACGAAATTCAGTTAAAAATCATTCAGTGCCACACTTAGGTCAATTCAATTATTGACAGAAGCGGAAAAAGTAGGCAGTAACAAGTATGAAATTCTACAAGAGTTTCATATTGACATCCACAGGGCGCCAAAATAAAGGTTGCAATAAAGCGTATTCGGGCCTGAAAATTTCTTAAAATTGCTTCACTGCTAGACTATCTACCTCCATCGAGATTAGAACCGAAAACAAACCAGACATCCCTCGCAGTAGCAAACACCTTTCACTACGCTAGCAGACAACCCAGGCAAACAGCCCTCTATTATTACTCCAGACATGAATAAGGCGGCAATTTCGTAATGAAAATGGCAAAATGATCCGCAGTTTCTGTTGCATAGAGCTTCCTGGACTCAAAATCATGAATTTTCTACCTTTATGTCACCGCTTATGTGACAATCATTCGGCATGTTTACCGAAAGAACAAAATACTGTTACTGGTGAGTAAATTTAGTAGGATAATTCTGCACCACCCCAGAAAATAAGCGGCTACATAGCTGCCAATCGTATTCTACAATGTTTCGAATTCTCCATTAGACTCGCCACAGCCAGAAAACGTTCATTAGCCGAAGTGTTTCTTAAGCTAGTTAGCAATGGGAATGCTCGCACTTCTAAAACGCGGTGGCATTAATACTGGTATCTGTATTATCAGTGTTTGTGACTCACCGTATGCCTCTTTCAGAACATTCCAGCAGCGTGATCTAGCTGGCCAGCTGCTTTTTTATCCTCTGTGGACTTCTTCAGGAGCCTTTTCCTTACTCTGCTCTCTTTAGTGGTGGCTTCCACAGCCTTTTCAGCTTCAACTAGTCGCAGACGATCTATGGCGGTCAGAGCAGCTATCATATAATTTCCTGGCTGGATGACTAATTTGTCCATTACTTTTGTCCTGATGATTACGCCATCATTGAAACAGATGACAGGGTCCATCACACCGATTTTAAGTACTGTCCATCCAACAAGCACTGTTTTCTTCGTTGATCCATTGTGGACCGTGGGACAACGGCTGGCATGTATTTCTTGATGCAATAATTTATCAACAGCCGTATGTGTTGTAGAAATTTATTTTATGAACTTCTTATGTGCTACCGGTTTCCGCATTACATTGATGCCATCTTCAGACTGCGTCGCCTGGCCACCAAGAGCTGTTGCATAACGATTTGATTCACGGATCCAGTTATATGGCCCCTTCCGTGTATAGCGATTTTACGACAATGACGTGTGGGGCCTGAAGATGGCATCAATGTAATGCCGAAACTGATAGCATATAAGAAGTTCATAAAATAAATTTCTACAATACATACGGCTGTTGGTAAATTATTGCATCAAGAAGCACTGTTTTTAGTACTCGTTGCCACACGCAGCTGTTGAAACTCTGATTTGGGTTTTGTGTATGAGCATGTAGACATTTGCTAAGTAATTTTGTATCTGCAAGGTTCCTCCCTGTATATTGTTTCCATGAATGTGACAGGCAAGAAATGTTTATGGTGATATTCCTTGGCTGTCTCATGAGCATGGCTGGTTTGTAGACATTTGTTGACAGAGCATTTAAAACCAAATGAAGTTAAAAGTGGATGAAAACTACATTTTCTGAAACGGGATAAAATTGTCTTTCAGATGGTGACAAAAAAATGTTTTCGAAAATTTCAGTCATTTCACGTCCAGGTCCCCTTAAGTGAAGGCCGTCGGCCACTGTTTTGTCCTTCATGAGAGGCAGCGCCAGAAATTTGGTATTCTCGGCACACTGATGATAGTGCGGATCTGGGAATATTAAATTCCCTAATGATTTCAGTGGGCAATGGCCTTGCCACAGTGGATACACCGGTTCCTATCAGATCACCGAAGTTAAGCGCTGTCGGGCGTGGCCGGCACTTGGATGGGTGACCAGCCAGGCCTCCATGCGCTGTTGCCATTTTTCGGGGTGCACTCAGCCTCGTGATGCCAATTGAGGAGCTACTCGACCGAATAGTAGCGGCTCCGGTCAAAGAAAACCATCGTAACGACCGAGAGAGCTGTGTGCTGACCACACGCCCCTCCTATCTGCATCCTCAACTGAGGATGACACGACGGTCGGATGGTTCCGATGGGCCACTTGTACCCTGAAGACAGATTGCATGAAATGATTTCAGTAATGGAATGTCCCATGCGTCTAGCTCCAACAACCATTCCCTGTTCAAATCGCTTTAATACCTACCATGCGTTCATAATCATGTAGGGAACCTTTTTTACATGAGTCACCAGAGTAGAACTGGGAGTCTGGCCCTTTTGTACATTGTGCACGTGATATTATCGCCATCTGTATATGTCCATGTCGCTATCCCATGACGTTTGTCACGTCAGAGTATTTTAGTCTTGATTCTTTCTTGCTTCCATTATTAAGCACTGCGTTAGTGTACAAAAAAAAAAAAAAAAAAAAAAAAAAAAAAACGATCCCGCTGAACCGCACATCTTCGTTGATTATATACTTGTGTGGATGTGGTGTCTGTTCTTTCGGACATGTTCAAATGGTTCAAATGGCTCGGAGCACTATGCGACTTAACTTCTGAGGTCATCAGTCGCCTAGAACTTAGAACTAATTAAACCTAACTAACCTAAGGACATCACACCCATCCATGCCCGAGGCAGGATTCGAACCTGCGACCGTAGCGGTCACGCGGTTCCAGACTGAAGCGCCTTTAACCGCACGGCCACACCGGCCGGCCTTTCGGACATGTCCGAAAGAACAAACACCATATCCATATAAGTATATAGTTCTGGTAATACTGGCCATGACCTTCTTCTTCTGACCAGATGCACACATATCCCACAAACTCTTACGGGACTTGGTAAGATTGTCTTCCACGAGTAATGAGTGTACTGGGGTGGGCCACTACGAATGTAGTGTGTGGACATACAAGCTGAGAATGTGGGTCTCGCGGGATGCGTGCGCGAGATAATCCCTGCAGTCGCAATATCCTCTATGCCCTCGGTGGCTCAGATGAATAGAGCGTCTGCCATGTAAGCATGAGACCCCGGTTCGAGTCCCGGTCGGGGCACACATATTCACCTGCCCCATTGATATATATCAAAGCCTGTCAGCGGTTGAAGGTATTAATTTAATTCTAATTCCATTGATTATGGTCGGATAAACGAGGTCCTGCTATACATCTAATTTCTGCAAACGTATTCTCATAACACACGGAAACAGAGGGTCTCCCGGTCCCCACGTACACACGCCGCGTCCCAGAATCGATGCCGGAGCCGCGGCTCCACTCCCTGCCTCCGGCGCTGCGTCTGTCAACCCCATTCCCTACTGCGGCCAGAGGCGGGGCATCGCCGCGATATAAATGTGCGGCACGCGTGGCTGGGCCGACTCGCTCCCGAGCGGGGATGACAGATATTATTAGAAACCCCCGCGGCGGGCCGCAAAATTTGATTTAGTCTGCTCGCCCTCCCGCAACCCAGCTCCCGTCCTCTCCTCCGCGGCCCACATTACCCACAAGAAGCCGGGAGATGCGGCCGTGATGAACGTTTGATTATGCGATCGATGCGGCCGCCAGCGGAGAACCTTCTGCTCAATTTCGCTTATTAAATCCATTTGTAGCGGCGTCGGCACGCGTGCGCCGCCGCGTCCTTCACGAGGCCGACTGCCAGGGGTGGGCAGACCGAGCGTCGCTCTGCCGCTCTGACTGGCGCCAAACACCAGTGCGAACGCCAGAAAGCTGGTGAGATCTCCCGCAGCCTCGTATGTGGCGCTCGTACCGATAAAAAGTCGTTTCTGTTATCTTGCCTG
The DNA here is from genome assembly GCF_021461395.2 of Schistocerca americana. Taxonomy (NCBI): domain Eukaryota; kingdom Metazoa; phylum Arthropoda; class Insecta; order Orthoptera; family Acrididae; genus Schistocerca; species Schistocerca americana. The sequence continues at coordinate 141,633,453 of NC_060128.1, read as the reverse complement.
GCCAGGCATCTAACTGTGAATTTCGGAATAATCACGTAGACCTTCATTTCTTACATATTCCGACCTCACCATCTTATTCTGCGTATCAAGACGTTTCATTCGAGGCCAAACTCGATAGGGTAGAGTCAATTCTACATATTTCCATTCAATCGATATGCAAATCTAATAGCCGGCCGGAGTGGCCGAGCGGTTCTAGACGCTACAGTCTGGAACCGCGCGACCGCTACGTTCGCACGTTCGAATCCTGCCTCGCGCATGGATGTGTGTCATGACCTTAGGTTAGTTAGGTTTAAGTAGTTCTAAGTTCTAGGGGACTGATGACCGCAGAAGTTAGGTCCCATAGTGCTCAGAGCAAATCTAATAAATAAATCGCACGTGCGTACCGAGATTAAAAAGTGGAGGCTGGCATACACAAACATTCAAGACGCAACTGCCACAGGAGTTTTTGTTCGGCAGAGGCAACCACCCAGCGGGTAAGTCCGTAGGAGGGTGGGCTAGCACGCAGCTGTGTCGGCCGGCCGACCACCCACGGACCAAAACAGTTTTTGCCACAGAAGAGGGATAATGTTCACCTTACAAGCGAAACCTTCTGTATTGTTTGGGAGAGCCCCAGCATACACATTTTTTGGACGTACCAATGCGCAGTTTCAGAGTTCTCACAAGTGTACAGTAAATGCCTAATGCAGATGCCATATATTTCCAGATTGGTCGGCTTAGCCATTCTCCAGTTTGTAAGAGTAACGCTGATTCTGGACTATTTCTGACGATATGAGCCGGAGGAGTGAGGGAAAGACAGCAGATGTACCCTTTCGCTTTTCACGTGGAGAGGAGTCGTTCCGGTGATGCTCTTGTAGCGGGAACACGTACATCTACATCTACATCTACATGATTACTCTGCAATTCACATTTAAGTGCTTGGCAGAGGGTTCATCGAACCACAATCATACTATCTTTCTACCATTCCACTCCCGAACAGCGCGCGGGAAGAACGAACACCTAAACATTTCTGTTCAAGCTCTGATTTCTCTTATTTTATTTTGATGATCATTCCTACCTATGTAGGTTGGGCTCAACAAAATATTTTCGCATTCGGAAGAGAAAGTTGCTGAATGAAATTTCGTAAATAGATCTCGCCGCGACGAAAAACTACTTTGCTTTAATGACTTCCATCCCAATTCGCGTATCATATCTGCCACACTCTCTCCCCTATTACGTGATAATACAAAACGAGCTGCCCTTTTTTGCACCCTTTCGATGTCCTCCGTCAATCCCACCTGGTAAGGATCCCACACCACGCACCAATATTCTAACAGAGGACGAACGAGTGTAGTGTAAGCTGTCTCTTTAGTGGACTTGTTGCATCTTCTAAGTGTCCTGTTGATGAAACGCAACCTTTGGCTCGCCTTCCCCACAATATTATCTATGTGGTCTTTCCAACTGAAGTTGTTCGTAATTTTAACACCCAGGTACTTAGTTGAATTGACAGCCTTGAGAATTGTACTATTTCGCGAGTAATGGAATTCCAACGGATTTCTTTTGGAAATCATGTGGATCACCTCACACTTTTCGTTATTTAGCGTCAACTGCCACCTGCCACACCATACAGCAATCTTTTCTAAATCGCTTTGCAACTGATACTGGTCTTCGGATGACCTAACTAGACGGTAAATTACAGCATCGCCTGCGAACAACCTAAGAGAACTTCTCAGATTGTCACCCAGGTGGTTTATATAGATCAGGAACAGCAGAGGTCTCAGGACGCGTCCCTGGGGAACACCTGATATCACTTCAGTTTTACTCGATGATTTGCCGTCTATTACTACGAACTGCGACCTTCTTGACAGGAAATCACGAATCCAGTCGCACAACTGAGACGATGCCCCATAGGCCCGCAGCTTGATTAGAAGTCGCTTGTGAGGAACGGTGTCAAAGGCTTTCCGGAAATATAGAAATACGAAATCAACTTGAGATCCCCTGTCGATAGCGGCCATTACTTCGTGCGAATAAAGAGCTAGCTGCGTTGCACAAGAAAATGTTTTCTGAAACCATGCTGATTACGTATCAATAGATCTTTCCCTTCGAGGTGATTCATAATGTTTGAATACAATATATGCTCCAAAACCCTACTGAAAACCGACGTCAATGATATAGGTCTGTAGTTCGATGGATTACTCCTACTACCCTTCTTAAATACTGGTGCGACCTGCGCAATTTTCCAATCTGTAGGTACAGATCTATCGGTGAGCGAGCGGTTGTATATGACTGCTAAGTATGGAGCTATTGTATCAGCGTAATCTGAAAGGAACCTAATCGGTATACAATCTGGACCTGAAGACTTGCCCGTATCAAGCGATTTGAGTTGCTTCGCAACCGCTAAGGTATCTACTTGTAAGAAACTCATGCTAGCAGTTGTTCGTGTTTCAAATTCTGGAATATTCCATTCGTCTTCCCTGGTGAAGGAATTTCGGAAAACTGCGTTCAATAACGCCGCTTTAGCGGCACAGTCGTCGGTAACAGTACCATCGGCACTGCACAGCGAAGGTATTGACTGCGTCTTGCCGCAGAGCGAGAGCGCTCGTGCGTGTACGCAGAGAGCGAGGAACAAAGTCTCTACACAGTACTGCACTGAGAGAGCACCTCTGTCATTAGCGAATTGGAGTGATACTCTATATTGAGTCGCTCGCGATTAAGCATTTGTTCACTGTGTTGGCAGCGACACTTAATGTGCAGTGTGAACACAGACAGAGTATTAGTTAGCGCCTGCGAGCGAACATTGAGTGTCATCGCGGTGGACTGGTTATCTGACCGGTGTATCGCGACAATAGGTAGATTAGGGGCAGATAGGAGTCCTTGACTTCATCAAGGCGTAGTGAAAGTTCGATTGGCGAAGGAGGTGTGTGTGTGTGTGTGTGTGTGTGTGTGTGTGTGAAATCTTATGGGACTTAACAGCCAAGGTTATCAGTCCCTAAGCTTACACACTACTTAACCTAAATTAAAGCACAAACACACACACACATGCCCGAGGGAGGACTCGAACCTCCGCCGGGACCAGCCGCACAGTCCATGACTGTAGCGCCCTAGACCGCTCGGCTAATCCCACGAGGCGATTGGCGAAGGTCAATCCTGATAGAAAGAGATAGTGTTGATTTTTTCAGCAGCGAACGATGCACGCAGCAGTCGTCGCAGCTGACGGTATTGTGCGCTACAGCGTACGTGAGCCCCATCTTCCCTCCATTAGAAATAACATGCTTCATTCACGTCACTCCATTACATTTCCCACATGACAGCCTCGACCGTACTTAGAAAAATTCAATCAGATAATTATACAAGTTGAGTAGGTGCGGCTCTCAGCCATTCTGCTGAGTAAATAACATTCATAAAGAAAAGGGAAGAAAGAGCGTTCCCACACTTTGTATATAAATGTCATTAACAGGATTTCTATCCGTAAGAGGTAACCAACTATTCCGAGAAGAACCCGGAAATTTGTGTATCAGTTTATAAATAAAAGTTTCACTTGATTTTCTTAAATTTTGCAATAAATAATATTTTCCGTTCGTTTAATGTTTTCTTACACTAACTAGCATTACTCCAGTACCCAAGTATCCCACTAGTTACGTAAGAAAATAGAATATTTTGTCTTTTCCTTACAGCGGACGACTCCAGAAGATATTTATTGCTGAAAGTTTTTCAGGCATTTGTTTTTGGTACGTTAGGAGCGTCTATCTGACTTCTGTAGTAGTCTGGGGTGGAAATTGCTTCTTGCAGCAGCCAAAGGGTACTTGTCAGATCAATCCGTTGCGCAACTCGTCAACATAACACCCACACACTGACAAGGTGTGGTCTATTTTACACCATATTTTAGATCTATGTGACGATGCTGTGCTGAGTATATTTATATGTTTTAACGATGCCATAACGGCCTTATCACATTAGAACATAGTGTAGAACAGGTACACTTTACCGTATTTTAGCTGTACATTTCCCTGGTTGTGTGATAGTATGTTGTGGCATGTAATGCTGTATTGTATTGAAAGACAGACTGCCCTCTAGGTGTCTATATTTTTATATTGTAGATCTGAAGATGATCATTATTGACTGAGACCGGCCATCGTGAAAGGAACTGACATTGTGATCAAAGACTGTAATAAAAAAAAAAAAACACTCGAGGAAAATAATGAGTGCAATACAAACTAAACACTGTTTGCAATTTATAACGAAGAGATCGACGAGAATATAAAACTAAAAGTAATCGTTTTTGGCAACCTCCAACGAAAGAAAACGAACTACCTACCGAACAAATATTCCTGCATGCCAAAAAAAAACTACTAGCATGGATTACAGAAATAAGAAAAGAGCTAGAAACAAACTGCATCAAACGAACGGAAATAAAATTAAGAACCGTTTTAAGAATAAAATACTAAATGTAGAAGATTTCTAAACCAGAAGAATTAAGAAATCGGGAACAACATGGATAGAAGAAAGGAATAGACAACATGGGGAGAAGATCAGGGAGGACTGGAAAAAATAGGAAACAAGAAGAAAGAGAGGGGAGAGAGTATAATCCTCACGTGATCTTCGTTGACCAATACGGAGAAAAAGAGAGAGATCCGGTTTCGTTTTGAGGCACACTAGAGCGCGTTTTTGAAAACAAAGTATCCAAAATTTCCGTTTTAGATTTCACCAGCAGTGTTTATGAACTGCAATTTTTAACTTAATATGTTATATCAGTAGTTAAAAAATGAAGTTTTAAAAGGAAATCAAATGAATATACTAAGGGGATTAAAGAGTAATCGGACTACCTGGAATCTACTCTAATCCTTGTTTGGTTTGCTCTCGTCACTAAAGTTTTCAGTTCGAATTTCGAAAATTAGCTATCCCACTTGAGTTTTCTCGAGATACAGTATTCATCTATATATTTGAAGTTTTAAATTACACGTATCTTTATTACCCTTATGTATTTGTATTTTACTGGATTTGGTTAGGCGTCACTAGAAAAAGTTTTCATTTAAAAAATGCTGTAATTTCCATCCAGTTATAGAAAACGTGATTGCTGTGGAGCATGAGTGTACCTTATTGTGGGGGTCGGCGGGGGTGGGGGGTGATTGGGGAGGAAGGCCAACTTCATTACCTTCAATCCAAGCTCCTCTTATAGGGTGAAATACTTCTAGTTTACATTTCTTTGACTCTTCTAAAACCCTTATGACATTACACAATTAGATGAAAATGAATGAATCAAAATGGACGGAACCAGAAGAGGGCTGGATACATGGGAATGTAGGTTTTCACGGCGAATTTCATTGATGTAATCCTCTTGCGTTATCACCGAGTCGTGCAGTCGTATTGTAGAACCGTTTGGACAGGTTTCCTGCTCGTCACCTGCAGAAGAAGTGTTGGGTACATGTCCACTTCAAAAATGGTTCAAATGGCTCTGAGCACTATGGGACTTAACATCTGAGGTCACCGGTCCCCTAGACTTAGAACTACTTAAACCTAACTAACCTAAGGACATCACACACATCGACGCCCGAGGCAGGATTCGAACCTGCGACCGTAGCGGTCGCACGGTTCCAGCCTGAAGCGCCTAGAACCGCTCGGCCACCCCGCCCGGCGGACATGTATGGATGCAGGTGATCAGACAGGATGTACGTGTCACCTGTCAGAGTCGCACCTACACGTATCAGGGGTTGGCCCTGAGTTCGGCCGCCGAGTGCGAGTCTCATTTCATTCGATGCCACATTGGGCGACTTGCGTGCCAGTGAAGAGGATGAAACGGTGAGGAGAACAACACAACACCCAGTCCGCGAGCGGAGAAAATCTCCAACCCGACCGCGAATCAAACCCCGGCCCGCTGCATGGGATGCATGACCGCTACCACTCAGCTAAATAAGTGGAGATCAATTGACATATTAATGCATGACTCAGGGAAGTGGGGTGGTCTTTCTCTCACTCTGACCAAGTGAACGAAATTAACTATCTGACAATAATCACTCCGAAAAACAAGCTGCGCAATGCTGCATTATTCAAAACGTATATTCTTGTCGCCTCCCGGTGATTGTTGTTGATGTTATTGTGGTCTTCAGTCCAGAGACTGGTTTGATGCAGCTCTCCATGCTACTCTATCCTGTGCAAGCTTCTTCATCTCCCAGTACCTACTGCAACCTACATCCTTCTGAATCTGCTTAGTATATTCATCTCTTCGTTTCCCTCTACGATTTTTACCCTCCACGCTACCCTCCAATACTAAACTGGTGATCCCTTGATACCTCAGAAAAGGTCCTACCAACCGATCCCTTCTTCTAGTCAAGTTGTGCCACAGATTTCTCTTCTCCCCGATTCTATTCAATACTTCCTCAGTAGTTATGTGATCTACCCATCTAATCTTCACCATTATTCTGTAGCACCACATTTCGAAAGCTTCTATTCTCTTCTTGTCCATATTAATTATGGTCCATGTTTCACTTCCATACATGGCTACATTCCATACAAATACTTTCAGAAACGACTTCCTGACAAATCTATGCTCGATGTTAACAAATTCTTCTTCTTCAGAAACGCTTTCCTTGCCATTGCCAGTCTACATTTTATATCCTCTCTACTTCGACCATCATCAGTTATTTTGCTCCCCAAATAGCAAAACTCCTTTACTACTTTAAATGTCTCATTACCTAATCTAATTCCCTCAGCATCGTTCGACTTTATTCGACTACATTCCATTATCCTCGTTTTACGTTTGTTCATGTTCATCTTATATCCTCCTTTCAAGACACTGTCCATTCCGTTCAACTGCTCTTCCAAGTCCGTTGCTGTCTCTGACAGAATTACAATATCATCGGCGAACATCAAAGTTTTTATTTCTTCTCCATGGATTTTAATACCTACTCCGAGTTTTTCTTTTGTTTCCTTTACTGCTTGCTCAATACCGAGATTGAATAACATTGGGGATAGCCTACAAATCTGTCTCACTCCCTTCCCAACCACTGCTTCCCTTTCATGTACCTCGACTTTTGTAACTGCCTTCGGGTTTCTGTACAAATTGTAAATAGCCTTTCGCTCCCTGTATTTTACCGATGCCACCTTCACAAGTTGAAACAGAGCATTCCAGTCAACATTGTCAAAAGCTTTCTCTAAGTATACAAATGCTAGAAACATAGGTTTGACTTTCCTTAATCTATTTTCTAAGATAAGTTGTAGGGCCAGTATTGCCTCACGTGTTCCAATATTTCTACGAAATCCAAACTGATCTTCCCCGAGGTCGGCTTCTACCAGTTTTTCCATCCGTTTGTAAAGAATTCGCGTTAGTATTTTGCATCTGTCACTTATTAAACTGATAGTTCGGCAATTTTCACATCTGTCAACACCTGCTTTCTTTGGGATTGAAATTATTATATTCTTCTTGAAGTCTGAGGGTATTTCGCCTGTCTCATACATCTTGCTCACCAGATAGTAGAGTTTTGTCGGGGCTGGCTCTCCCAAGGCTATCAGTAGTCCTAATGGAATGTCGTCTACTGCCGGGGCCTTGTTTCGACTCAGGTCTTTCAGTGCTCTGTCAGACTCTTCACGCAGTATCGTATCTCCCATTTCATCTTCATCTACATCCTCTTCAATTTCCAAAATATTGTCCTCAAGTACATCGCCCTTGTATCGACCCTCTGTATACTCCTTCCATCTTTCTGCTTTCCCCTCTTTGCTTAGAACAGGGTTTCCATCTGAGCTCTTGATATTCATACAAGTGGTTCTCTTTTCTGTAGGCAGTATCTATCTTACCCCTAGCGATATATGCCTATACATCATTTCGGTAATTACATCATGTTCATCCTTGCTATCCTTTACAACAATTCTTTCTTTATTTTACAGATACAATCACAAATCATCACGGCACTACTGAATACGTACCTCATCTACCAAACTCCAACTAAGAATGTATAAGACTGCGCAGAGGCATAAACAGTGCCACAACAAGAACGAAGATTATGTAACAGTAACAGAACTTGCGCTCTCCCTCTCCCCCCCCCTCTCTCTCTCTCTCTCTCTCTATGTATATATATATATATATATATATATATATATATATATATATATATATATATATATATATGACGAGCACATCGGTAACTTACAAAAAACAATAATGACATGCCCATCTTACACCATAAAAGACGACGTGATAACTTTGTACGAGATTATTCTGACGAATTTTTCAGTGGACAGACGCTATGAATAACCCAGTATTCGCCTCTCAAACCTCGCGTTCCCTCATTCCAAATCCCCTGTGACATCCTGTCAAATGAGTGCCACTTCTGTTCATGTGACTGCGAGTCGCGTAGTGCATCTCCCCTGCGAGTTAGCCTTCCCTCTAGTAGCACGTGTTTCACGGGACAGCGTGCACACAAGGCGGAGTGAGGCGGCTTGCAATTTGTGAAGCCTACGTCAGAGTTCACCACCTTACGAAACGAGCGAGCCAGCGCAGTGGTTATAACACTGAACTCTCATTCAGGTGGGAGACGGCTCAAATCAGAGTCCAACCATTCGGATTTACAGTTTTAAACACGGCTGTCTCTCAGCAACCGTGTACAAGTTTCAGCACAGGGATCACAAAGCCAACCGGCTGGAAATAACTGTTTGGTACATTGGCCTAAGTTTCGCAACGTCTAAGGGTGTCTTCACCAGAATGAAATTTCAAGAAACACTATAAAATAATACATAGAAAATTAAGTTTAACAAAAATATTAACCAAAATGACAATTGTCGTGGCATACAAACGTTAATTGCGCAAAGTTACATTGCGATGAAGCAATGGTCAAAGTTTCGAGCAGATACGCTCGAGTAAAAAACTAAACTTAAACACGTTCCAGTCTTTGGCACGTATGCCTTGCTAGGAACAATATCAGACGGAGCGACTCAGTGGCTTACGTTGCTGCCACGAAAACAATACAACTGCGCCACCTATCGGGCGCGGACAGTGACAATATAACAGAAATAACTGAATTAAACAACAGATAATTACAAAAACAAAATGCAAAGGGAAAGAGCTAAATGTATTTTTGAAAATACAAGAAAGTTGAGCAAATTAAATATAACAAGTTAGGTTACACAGAAATTACCATTACGTAAAACACAGGGTATTATAGAATAGTTATACAAACAGCTGCACAATCCAAACAAATACCTGCATGAAGATAAGTAGTACACATCTATGAGGTTCGAAGAAAAAAATGTTTCGGAACTAGAGGCAGGAAAATACAGAAAAAAATAAAGGAATCAAAATTCTGCGAGTAATGCATTAGAGCCATTGAAAAAACATCTGTTATATAATGCTCATTGAATATGAGGCCATCGTTCTCAGAAATATGCTCGAAAATCTCCAGCTCTTCGAGTTCGTCGAGCCTAGGATCTTTCTTTTCCCAATCGAAATGGAAATTTCTTTAACACTTTTCGGTTTGTGACCGGAAATTAACAGGTGATTACGTACATTAGTGCCTCTTTTTACCAATAAATGTTCTTTGAACCTGACACACATATCTTCCAGTTCGTCCCATTTAATAAACGGGAGACGTATCACAAGTGATTTTATAATCTCCTGAACCGTGTATAGGAGCAACTGTGGACTTGAGATTGTGAATAAGGTTTTCTTGCAAGTTATTGTTAGTGGAAAAAGTAGCTTTGTAACCATTTTTTTAACTAGAAGACGACGAATTCTATAGAAAACAGGGCCTAAAATGTGGAATAGAAAGATCTTTTCTGTGCTCATTACTGTCAGGAACAGTACTGATGCCAATGTCAGTTTTAAATTTGAAGACCTTATCAACTAACGAGGGATTGTAGTCCTTATTAACTGCTATATATTTTATTAAATCCGTCTTTAGATTCTATACCTTTTCCCTAAATCCGTCCGAGCAATGCTGCGATGATCCCTTTTAAAATGACTGTTAACAGAATATGGAATCGGTGGGTTCAGGAGGGTAATACGGAACGCCGTGCTGGATCCCAACGGCCTCGTATCACTAGCAGTCGACATGACAGGCATGGCTGTAACGGATCGTGCAGCCACGTCTCGACCCCTGAGTCACCAGATGGGGACGTTTGCAAGACAACAACCATCTGCACAACGTTTGCAGCAGCATGGACTATCATCTCGGAGACCGTGGCTGCGGTTACCCTTCGCGCTGCATCACAGACAGGAGCGCCTGCGATGGTGTACTCAACGACGAACCTGGGTGCACGAATGGCAAAACGTTATTTTTTCGGATGAATCCACGTTCTGTTTACAGCATCATGATGTTCGCATCCGTGTTTGGCGACATCGCAGTAAACGCACATTGGAAGCGTGTATTCGTCATCGCCATACTGACGTATCACCCGGAGTGATGGTATGGGGTGCCATTGGTTACACGTCTCGGTCACATCTTGTTCGCAACGACGGCACTTTGAACAGTGGACGTTACATTTCAGGTGTGTTACGACCCGTGGCCCTACCCTTCATTCGATCCCTGCGAAACCCTAAATTTCAGCAGGATAATGCACGACAGCATGTTTCAAGTCCTGTACGGGCCTTTCTGGATACAGAAAATGTTCGACTGCTGCCCTGGCCAGCACATTCTCCAGATCTCTCACCAACTGAAAACATCTGGTCAATGATGGACGAGCAACTGGCTAGTCACAATACGCCAGTCACTACTCTTGATGAACTGTCGTATCGTGTTGAAGCTTCATGGGCAGCTGTACCTGTACACGCCATCCAAGCTCTGTTTGACTCAATGTCCAGGCGTATCAAGGCCGTTATTACGGCCAGAGGTGGTTGGTCTGGGTACTGATTTCTCTGGATCTATGCACCCAAATTGCGTGAAAATGTAATCTCATGTCAGTTCTAGTATAATATATTTGTCCAATGAATACCCGTTTATCATCTGCATTTCTTCTTGGTGTAGCAATTTTAATGGCCAGTAGTGTATTTCACATACCGTATCCACATATGCCGCTGAATGTACTTACACAATATGTCGTTCTAGTATAATATATTTGTCCAATGTATACCCGTTTATCATTTGCATTTCTTCTTGGTGTAGCAATTTTTATGGCCATTAGTGTATTTCACATACCGTATCCACATATGCCACTGAATGTACGCATAGTTCTAGTGATATGAAATCATAAACACTGATATGATTGAAAAAGTGCCGCGTCATGTATGAAGTTTTAATACACTTGTTCTTCACTATTAAGACACTCTTACAGTCGACTCAAGGAGATCCTTGATGCCTGGCAGCCCTTTTCACAGCTTTCAATTGCGAAGCGCAAACGGCGGTAGGCTAAAACAGTATCAGTCTGTAGATCTATGAAGAGGTGTTGGCACAGAGATATTTACAAAATTGATTTGTATACACGCGAAGTAGTTGGATCCAGCATACGGAAACTGTACGTTTCTAATAGAAAATTGGCAAACTGAGTACCGAGGCAGTGATAATAAAAGACCAATCTCCTACCATGCAAAGATTGGGCACTGCACCTCAGCTCTTAAGCCAGAAGCCCTTTACAGTCAGAATGTTGGACACGGAATAAGAAAGGAGAGATGGGATAAGTAGAGAAGAAGGAAAGAAAAACTTTGAGGAAGATCCTCAAAAACAGTAACTGTGACTTGGAAGATGAGGCAAAATGCAAATCTCTCAAAAAAGGTGCAGAAGATCACAGATACTACACGCAAGAAAAGGCTGAAGTTTTATGAACACCTCGAAACGAGCCAACGCAGAGTGACGGAAAAACTCTTCAGCTGCATCACAAATTAAGAGGAGAGCACAAAATTGGTTGAGGAGATAAGAAATGATATGGAAGAATTTAGGGATCAATCAGAAATAAATCTGGGATGAAGATGCGTTTCGAATGAAGGTTGACAAACTGAAGAGCATTCACAAAAAGCAAAGTGCAGGGATCAATGTCATCTCGACAGGGGAAAGAGGGAGGAACCTCAGCGAAGGAATGAAAAGTTTGTGGTAGGAAAATGAAAGACTAATCAGCAAAACAATCGTTTCCTTCGGTCCACATTAGACAGGCGTCGTAAACGGTTAAAAATGTGAAATGATGTAGTTACATTCCTTTTCGTATCATGTATTTGCCAATCACGCGCGTTTGCATGTAGTTAGAGAGCAGGGGTCTAAAATTTGTTCAAGTGTACGTAAACAGAGGCGAAAGCAACTGAAAGAGTGAATTATTTCTGAACATCTAGTTCAAATTCCAGAATGCGATTTTCACTCTGCAGCGGAGTGAGCACATGCCCGCGAAAGCCAAAGCTACCGAGTTCGAGTCTCGGTCTGGCACACAGTTTTAATCTGCCAGGAAGTTTCATATTAGCGCACAATCCGCTGCAGAGTGAAAATCTCATTCAGGAAACATCCCCCAGGCTGTGGCTAAGCCATGTCTGCCCAAAGCCGGCCGGAGTGGCCGAGCGGTTCTAGGCGCTACAGTCCGGAACTGCGCGACCGCTACGGTCGCAGGTTCGAATCCTGCCTCGGGCATGGATGTGTGTAATGTCCTTAGGTTAGTTAGGTTTAAGCAGTTCTAAGTTATAGGGGACTGATGACCTCAGAAGTTAAGTCCCATAGTGCTCAGAGGAACCATTTTTTTGTCTCCACAATATCCTTTCTTTCAGGAGGGCTAGTTCTGCAAGGTTCGCAGAAGAGCTTCTGTAAAGTTTGGAAGGTAGGAGACGAGGTAATGGCAGAAGTAAAGCTGTGGTGAAGTCGTGATTGGGTAGCTCAGTTGGCAAAGGTCCCCAGTTCGAGTCTCGGTCCGGCACACAATTTTAATCTGCCAGGAAGTTTCATCTAGTTCAATTTTTATGGTATGTAATATGATGTTTAATGACATTGGAGACTATGTTTCTGCACTTCTATAACTAAACAGTTAAGAACTAATCAGTGTTTTCGGTTTGCTGCCATTCGTCAACAGCCTTAAAATATTGAACAAATCAAAATTTCAATGTTCATCCCGTTACATAGTCTTTTGCGTGACGGAAATATTTTTTTTCACTGCAGTTGATTTCCTAAAATAAAAGGTCATTCAATAGATGGTTAAGTTAACAGTGAAGTGTTTGTGTCGCAGCTGCTAAATAAACCGCCTGTTCTTCTAGAGTATAGTTGATTATTATTGATCTTATCATATTCTGCCACCAATAAGTGTGGCTCAGACCGGGATAATTGGCTGCAACCGCGTGTAGTGGAGTAGTTACATCTTGAAACAAGCTCTCGCGTCACTGTCCTTTTACGCTTATTACTGGCTGGCGCCCGCCGCGGGTATGACAAATGGGTGAGTCGTCGCCACAAAATGGCTTAAACAATGTCCCACGAGCGCAGACCGCAGTCCGCGTCCACTGTAGGCACACCCATTGAATCACTTGATTAAATTAGCACAGCCAGAGCCGTGCTTGAGAGCGCCGCGTCCCGGCTATGAAGAGAAATCCCCTAAATTAATTTCTCTTCCCCCATTTGTTTGCGCGTAACTGCCATCTCATTCTCCCCCTCTAGCGTCCACATAACGCGAAGCCCGTGACGCAAGCCGCGGACGTAGTTCCGACAGCCGTCCAGAGATGGCGCAGCGCGACCGCGGCGCGGCGGTGTTGCGAAGTAGTTGCGCGGGCACTCCACAGGTGTCGCCGGCGTCCGGTCGAGTTGCAGTGCCGTGCAGCTGTCGGCGGACGCGTGCCACGCCCATAAATCTTCCGGGTGGTGGGGGAGCCGCCATGTTGACAACACATAAACAAGCCATAAATCGCGGTCGGATGTCATCGGGTCACACAATTACCACAGGCGGCCTGATTTAGTAGCCCCGGCGAGCACCCGTGTTCCTGACCACGGGCAGGGCGCTCTCCGCTCCTCAGGGGGCCAAACACCAACACGCCTCTTAACGTCGCCTCTGTTTAAACGCAGCTCCGCAGCGGATCAGCTGTCAGCCATTTTTTGCTGCCGTTCTGCGAACACTCCGCGCTTACAATTTATCGCCGTACACGGACGCCTCAATTGAGTGCATCAGTGAAATTTGTTCGACGAAATGTGTTTACAGTTTATCGTGTTTACCCAGCTATAGTTCGATGACATTTTTATTTTAACAATTTTTAACAAATTCTGTAGGATCAAATTACAAATTCTCCCATCGACGTAATACGCCGAAAGACCCACCAAACTAATACTGTCTACAGCAAATTTATGCCAAAAATATTATTGCAATAAAAGAGCAAGCATGAAACAAAACAAAAGAGATGCATTTGTCATGTGGAACACGCCACACTAATATGTTGCTGGATCATAGATCCCTCAACGGAATGCGTCAGTGAAATGGTGTTCGAGAAAAGTGTTTACAAATTACCATGGTTACTCAGCTATAGTTCGACGACTCTTTCGCTGTTACTTTGCACAATTTTTAACAAATTCAGCCGCGCGGGATTAGCCGAGCGGTCTCAGGCGCTGCAGTCATGGACTGTGCGGCTGGTCCCCGGCGGAGGTTCGAGTCCTCGCTCGGGCATGGATGTGTGTGTTTGTCCTTAGGATAATTTAGGTTAAGTAGTGTGTAAGCTTAGGGACTGATGACCTTAGCAGTTAAGTCCCTTAAGATTTCACACACATTTGAACATTTTTTAACAAATTCAGTAGGATGAAATCACAGATTCTCCCATTCATGTACATCCCTAAGATCCGCCAACATAACATTATCTACTGCAAATTTATTCCAACAGTATTTTATCTAACTCACGGAAGTAAAAAATTAAGTAATAAGTGAAAATAAATGGTACAGATGCAATTGCGGTGGTGAACACAACACACTGACGCATAGATCCCTTCACTGGGTGCATCACTGAAATCTGTTCCACGAATTGTGGTTCCAGTTTACCGTATCTATCCAGCTATACTTGAAGAGCCTTTTGTTTTTGCAGTTTTAACAAATTCTGTAGGATCAAATTGCAAATCCTCCCATCGATATAAGACGCCGTAAGATACACCAAATTAATATTGTCTACCGCAAATTTATGCCAATGCTGTATGACCTAAATTATAGTAATACAAGAATAAGTAATAAATGAAAAAAATAGTGTAGATGCAGTTCTGATTTTGAACACGCTACACCAATTCATCGCTTAAGCATATCCCTCAGCTGAGTGTTGTTGTTGTTGTGGTCTTCAGTCCTGAGACTGGTTTGATGCAGCTCTCCATGCTACTCTTTCTTGTCCAAGCTTCTTCATCTCCCAGTACCTACTGCAACCTACATCACCCTGAATTTGTTTAGTGTATTCATCTCTAGCTCTTCCTTTACGATTTTTACCCTCCACGCTGCCCTCCAGTAGTAAATTGGTGATCCCTTGATGCCTCAGAACATGTCCTACCAACCGATCCCTTCTTGTATTCAAGTTGTGCCACAAATTTCTGTTCTCCCCAATTCTAATCAATACCTCCTCATCTATATTATGTAACTTACGGTTGTAAAAAATTAAGTAATAAATGAAAATAAATGGTATAGATGCAACTGCGATGGTGAACACAACACACTAATTTATCGCTGACGCATAGATCCCTTTACTGAGTGCATCAGTGAAATTTGTTCGACGAATTGTGTTTACAATTCACCGTATTTATCCAGCTATACTTGAGGAACCTTTTGTTTTTGCAGTTTTAACAAATTCTGTAGGATCAAATTGCAAATCCTCCTATCGATATAAGACGCCTTAAGATACACCAAATTAATATTGTCTACCGCAAATTTATGCCAATGCTGTACGGCCTAAATTATGGTAATACAAGAACAAGTAATAAATAAAAAAATAGTATAGATGCAGTTCTTATTTTGAACACGCTTCACTAATTCATCGCTTAAGTATATCCCTCAGCTGAGTGTATCAGTGAAACTTGTTCGTTGAAAAGCGCTTACAATATACTGTGTTTACCCAGCTACGGTCCGAAGACGCTTAAGTTTTGCAGTTTTTAAGAAATTCTGTAGGATCAAATTACTTATTAACTTACAGATGTAAAACGCTGTAAAATCCACCAAAATAATGTTGTCCATTGGAAATTTACACCGACACTGTGTGGCTTAAATTACAGCAGTACAAGAATGAGTAATAAATGAAAATAAATAGTACAGATGCGGTTGCGCTGACGAACAAGCCACACTAATTGGTACCTGAGGCACAGATCTCTCAGATCATTGCATGAGTGAAATTTGTTCCACGAAAATTGTTTCCAGGAAGTGAAACTGTTTTCAAGGTGACGCACAAAAACAGAATTGACAAAATTCTAAAAGCAGAGAGAAGTGCTAGAGTGTGCATAAATAAGAAATATCAAAAATATGGAAATAGTGCAAAATGTAGCGGTGTACCAACGAACTAGAGCCCATTACAGATGTTAGATAGAAAAGAGGATCTCTTTGTTTTGTTTACATTATAAGGATACTAGAAAGCAGATTATCAATAAAAATTATAGAAAAATTTTGGAACATGAAGGAGCAAGCAGAATGCATAAAGGAAACTAGAAGGATATGAAAGAGCTAGAAGTAACCGTGGACGATTTACAGAATGAAGTAGAAAACTTAAAGAAACTGAGAAGTATAAAAGTGAGATTTAAATCAAAAGTAGAGAAACGACAAACAATAAAAAGAGCATTTGCAGATGAGGAACGACGAAAAAGATCGGAACGAAGGAAAAGATACTGAGCAGTTCCGAAAACGAAACCTACCGAAGAAGATGACCAGAAAATGGTTGACTGAAGTGGTCGATTGAGGCCGTAAAAGCTGAAGAAGAAAATGCATTTGTAGTGGCTAATATGCCGCACTGATTTATTGCTGACGCACAAATCCCTCAAATGAATGCATCAGTGAAATTTGTTCGACAAAAGTGTTTACAGTTACGGTATTTACCAGGCTACAGTTCGAGGACCCATTACGATTGAAATTTCTTTAAATTCTGGAGAATCAAATGAGAAATTCTCCTACTCAGGCAATAAACTACAAGATCCACCAAAATAACATTGATTATTACAAATTTGTGCGAATAATTGATAGCTTAAGTTATTGTAATATAGTAGGAGTACATTAAAAACTACTAACTTAATAGTGTTTGTGTCGGTGAAAACTCCATAGTTATAATTTATCACTAAATTACAGCTGACTCAATCGAACGCATCATAGAAATTTGTACGACAAAAATTGTTTTATTTTGCCGTATTTACCACGCTATAATACGACCTATGCAATTTCCAAAATTTTCTTATTTTCAAGAAATTCCGGTGAATCAAATTAGACAGTCTCTTACAGATTTAACATATCCTAAGATGCACCAAACGAACTTACAATTTACGTTTGCGAAGTTATGCCAATAACTGGTTCCCTAAGAAAATGTAATAAAAGTAAATGAAATAAAAACAATGTAGATACTTTTCCGTTGGCGAACATTCCACATTTATAATTTATCGCTCACGAGCAGATCCCTCTACAGAGTACAACAGTAGAAACTTACTCCGTTATATTACGATGGCCCTTTATGTCGAGAATTTTATTATTTTAGTGAATCAAGTTACTAATTTTCTTACTTATATAACACAACACAAGGTGCAACAAAAGACTCACCACTGCCTACTGCAAATTTTTGCCGATACTTTTTGGCTTAAATTATGTTAATACATCAGAACTAAAATTTAATAAAAAATAGCAGATTGAAGGATCTTAGTTGCGGTGTTTAGTCCCCAGAAACGCCTCTCTCTCGGAGGTTATAATGCTTTTTTAACTGAAATTTGCCGAGTTGCGATGGAACATATACATACAATTACCGAAAAATATATGCAGAATTTTGTTGATACATGGATTTTGCCTGAGAGAGTTGTCGATTTCTTTTGAAGCCTACGTTACGTAGCACTGAGGTAGCTTTCACAAGTAGGTTATATTATTTTATGAACCAACACTGTTTTCATAAAAGACATTAGAAGTTTCAAAGAACATCTGAATGGTGGGCTCCATGTGGTTTCCAAGTTGTGCAGCGACCGTAAACCATAAAATTACCAAATAAGCAGCAACCACTGGCAAAATCATGTTTTCTCTATTTACTTTTGCAAATAGATTTCAACTGATTAACAGCCATCATCGGTGCTTTCGACGAATATGTGCCCTGAGTAGTAATACTGTCTGAAACAGAGGTCTTATGTTTGACCTCTGCTTAAGACACTTAATATTCAGGGCACATATTCGTCGAAAGCACCGATGATGGCTGTTAATCAGTTGAAATCGATTTGCAAAAGTAAATAGAGAAAACATGATTTTGCCAGTGGTTGCTGCTTATTTGGTAATTTCAAAGAACATCAATAACCGCAACTATATGGATGTTTCAGTAAATAACTTACGCCGCGCGGGATTAGCCGAGCGGTCTTAGGCGCTGCAGTCATGGACTGTGCGGCTGGTCCCGGCGGAGGTTCGAGTCCTCCCTCCGGCATGGGTGTGTGTGTTTGTCCTTAGGATAATTTAGGTTAAGTCGTGTGTAAGCTTAGGCACTGATGACCTCAGCAGGTAAGTCCCGTAAGATTTCACACACATCTGAACATTTGAAATAACTTACACCTCACGCGACGCTTCTGAGCCTTGGAAAACACGACTACGAGGTCTCTTCAAAAAATTCTGGAACATTCGTAGTTTCGCACCGATGGTGTGTGTTGGCGCGAAATGCTGTTGCAATGCCAGCACACGCCTGTGTTTAATGAGTAACTGCCGGAAGTTTCATTGTTGTATGCCTGTTAGTTATAGTTCAGTGCTGTGTTGAGTAGAACGTTGTGTCGCACTGTTTGAGAATTTCGAGATGATGGAGTTAGAGGAGCAAGGCGTCTGCATTAAATTTTGCGTGGAACATAAGAGAACCTTTACAGAGACACACGAAATGATGCAGGAGCCTGCGGTGGTAAGTGATTAAGCCGTATCCGGTGTTACGAATGGTTCACACTGTTTAAAAACGGCCGGAAGGACGTTAAAGACGACTCTCCTCGTGGACGCCCTTCGACGTCTACCGACGACGCTTATGTTAACAACGTCAACGAGACTGTGTGTACCAATCGGACATTCCGAGAGATTGCAGAAGAATGTAACATTTCAGCTGGAGCATGTCATGAAATCCTGACAAAGCATCTTGGAATGCATCGTGCTGCCGCCAAGTTCGTCCCACGGCTCGTGAGTTAAGACCAGAAAGACCTTCGCCCCGTAATCTGTGAAGATCTTTTGGATCGCGCCAATGAGAACGAGATGTTCCTTATGAGAGTCATAACTGGCGATTAGATGTGGGTCTACGATTGTGATGTTGAGACAAAGGTTCGATCTTTACAATGAGTCGGGAAAGGTTCTCCAAAACTATGAAAATCTCGTCAGGTCACGTCAAATGTCAAAACCATGCCATTAGTTTTCTTTGACTTTAAAGGACGCACCCACACATTCATCTCTCTTGACGCGTGACTATTGTACAAAAAACGAAATCACTGTGCTGCCTTATCCTCGGTACTTTCGAGACCTGACCCATGCGCACTTTTTTATTTCCGAACTCTGTTGAACAGACGAAGATTTGCAACGATAGACGAGATAAAAGAAAATTCGCAGACGACGCTTCGAACTTCCGCAAGTGGAAACGGCGTTGGAAGCGGTGTATCAACTGTGGAGGAAG
Organism: Schistocerca americana; assembly: GCF_021461395.2. Lineage (NCBI taxonomy): Eukaryota > Metazoa > Arthropoda > Insecta > Orthoptera > Acrididae > Schistocerca > Schistocerca americana. The sequence goes on along the minus strand of NC_060128.1, from coordinate 141,613,790 downwards.
TGCCGTCCGGAGTTGCCGAGCGGTTCTAGGCGCTACAGTCTAGAACCGCGCGACAGCTACGGTCGTAGGTTCGAATCCTGCCTCGGGCATGGATGTGTGTGATGTCCTTAGGTTAGTTATGTTTAAGTAGTTCTAAGCTCTAGGGGACTGATGACTTCAGAATTTAAGTCCCATAGTGCTCAGAGCCATTTGAACCTTTTTTTTTTGTGGAGGAAGTATTTCGTAGGAGACCATGCACAGTAAGTAATAGGTAACCGTACAAAAATTTTGTGAACAAAGTTCTGGAATTATTTGAAGAGACCTCGTATGCTTGTACTACTGAGAAACTAATAATAGCGTGTGCGCTTTCTAATGGTTAGGCCCGCATCTCGTGGTCGTGCGGTAGCGTTCTCGCTTCCCACGCCCGGGTTCCCGGGTTCGATTCCCGGCGGGGTCAGGGATTTTCTCTGCCTCGTGATGGCTGGGTGTTGTGTGCTGTCCTTAGGTTAGTTAGGTTTAAGTAGTTCTAAGTTCTAGGGGACTGATGACCGTAGCAGTTAAGTCCCATAGTGCTCAGAGCCATTTTTTCTAATGGTTAAAATTAATTCTGAAAATTAGTATTGTATGTTGCGAAACATACTTCAACAATTTATTCGCAGTAGTATTACTGGTTGGAAACTGTACGGTGAGTTATTTATTTGTATGAGTTTCATAGGTTGCTAAGCTTATGTGTATTATTCATATGTTTCGCTACCTTTAATACTAATTTTCGTGTTTAATTTAAACCACTGACAAGAATGCATTACACTGTCCGCCACCGGTAGCTGAATGGACGCCGGCACGGTAGCTCAGCGTGTTTGGTCAGAGAGCTGGTTGGCCTCTGTAAAAAAAAAAAAACTGCGTCAAAGGATCAACGACAAACTTGAACGGGTGTAATTTGACGTCCGCAACGATCAAACACAATAAAAAGGTCAGCGTAAAGGATTTTCAATCCTCTGGGCCCGGGTTCGATTCCTAGCTGGGTTGGGGAATTTTCTCCGACCAGAGACTGGGTATTGTGCTGTCATCATCATCATCCTCATCGACGGCAGGTCGCCAAAGTGGCCTCAAATAGAAAGACCGGCACTAAATAAAACTATTATTTTATTCGTACATTAGTCAAAAAATGGCCTTAAAGATTGAAATGTGATGTATAACGTATAAACTATTTATTATCTTAATAGGCCACAACCGACATATGTACACAATTTGCGCTGTTGTTTGAAACTTGTAGTCGTCTTAGAGAACTGTGGACGTTCATCTGTTTGTTACGTCACCACACTGTGAAGACATGTGTAACAGAAACTGGCAAAATTCACTATCTATGCTACGTACACTTCTACACTTAGTCTCTATATGTTCGCCTCAACTTGTTCGACTGCCATTAAAAATTAAGTGCACCTGTGGTTATGGCCTTCTGTAGCCTCTTCATTCTCGCTGCAACCATCTTCCCCAATTTTCAGCTACTTCTTACGTAATCTTCTACTGCATCCTTTGTCTCCTTTTTGGTTTCCTCTCCAAATTCTTTCCTATCAGTACGTCTGGACATATTTGCTGCTTTCAAACAATTTTTTTTTCAACTCTCTCTTGTACTGTGGCAGTTATTCTATGATGTCTTCACACATGTCCTGTCATCCTGTTCCTTCTGCTGTTCACTACTTTCCTCATATTCTCTTCCTCTCAATTCTTACCTTATCGGTGAATAAAAAACGCGGACTTAAAATTAATACACTACTGGCCATTAAAATTGCTACACGAAGAGGAAATGCAGATGATAAACGGGTATTCATTGGACAAATATACTATACTAGAACTGACATTTGATTACATTTTCACGCAATTTGGGTGCATAGATCCTGAGAAATCAGTACCCAGAACAACCACCTCCGGCTGTAATAACGGCCTTGATACGCCTGGGCATTGAGTCAAACAGAGCTTGGATGGCGTGTACAGGTACAGCTGCCCATGCAGCTTCAACACGATACAACAGTTCATCAAGAGTAGTGACTGGCGTATTGTGACGAGCCAGTTGCTCGGCCACCTTTGACCAGACGTTTTCAATTGGTGAGAGATCTGGAGAATGTGCTGGCCAGGGCAGCAGTCGAACATTTTCTGTATCCAGAAAGGCGCGTACAGGACCTGCAACATGCGGTCGTGCGTTATCCTGCTCAAATGTGGGGTTTCGCAGGGATCGAATGAAGGGTAGGGCCACGGGTCGTAACACATTTGAAATGTAACGTCCACTGTTCAAAGTGGCCTCAATGCGAACAAGGGGTGACCCAGACGTGTAACCAATGGCACCCCATACCATCACGCCGGGTGATACGCCAGTATGGCGATGACGAATACACGCTTCCAATGTGCGTTCACCACGATGTTGCCAAACACGGATGCGACCATCATGATGCTGTAAACAGAACCTGGATTCATCTGAAAAAAAAATGACGTTTTGCCATTCGTGCACACAGGTTCGTCGTTGAGTACACCATCGCAGGTGCTCCTGTCTGTGATGCAGCGTCAGGGGTAACCGCAGCCATGGTCTCCGAGCTGATAGTCTGTGCCTTTGCAAACGTCTTTGAACTGTTCGTGTAGATGGTTGTTGTCTTGCAAACGACCCCACCTGTTGACTCAAGGATCGAGACGTGTCTACACGATCCGTTACAGCCAGGTGGATAAGATGCCTGTCATCTCGACTGCTAGTGATGCGAAGCCGTTGGGATCCAGCACGGCGTTTCGTATTACCCTGCTGAACCTACCGATTCCATATTCAGGTAACACTCATTGGATCTATACCAACGCGAGCAGCAATGTCGCGATACGATAAACCGCAATCGCGATAGGCTACAATCCGACCTTTATCAAAGTCGGAAACGTGATGGTACGCATTTCTCCTCCTTACACGAGGCATCACAACGTTTCACCGAGCGAGGTGGCGCAGTGGCTAGCACACTGGACTCGCATTCGGGAGGACGACGGTTCAACCCCGCGTCCGGCCATCCTGATTTAGGTTTTCCGTGATTTCCCTAAATCACTCCAGGCAAATGCCGGGATGGTTCCTTTGAAAGGGCACGGCCGGCTTCCTTCTCCATCCTTCCGTAATCCGATGAGACCGATGACCTCGCTGTTTGGTCTCTTCCCCCAAACCAACCAACCAACCAACAACGTTTGACCAGGCAACGCCGGTCAAGTGCTGTTTGTGTATGAGAAATCGGTTGGAAACTTTCCTCATGTCAGCACGTTGTAGGTGTCGCCACCGGCGCCAACCTTGTGTGAATGCTCTGAAAAGCTAATCATTTGCGTATCACAGCATCTTCATCCTGTCGGTTAAATTTCGCTTCTGTAGTTCGTCATCTTCGTGGTATAGCAATTTTAATGGCCAGTAGTGTATTATCCTAGTAGGCTACTACCGAAATATGTACACAATTAGCGCTGTTGTTTGAAACTTGTCGTCTTCGAGAACTGTGGACGTTCATATATTTCTTACGTTCCCATATTGCGAAGACATGTGCAACAGTAACTAGCAAAATTCAGCATTTATGCTACATAGACTTCTACACTTAGTCTCTGTATGTTCCACCCCAACTTGTTCGACTGCCACTAAAAATTAAGTGCACCTATCGTTGTGACCTGCTGAAGCCTCTTCATTGTCGCAGCTAACATACTTCTTACGTAATATTCCACTGTATCCCTTGTCTCCTTTTTGGTTTCCTTTCCAAATTCTTTCCTATCAGTATGTCTGT